>NC_058093.1:217197500-218447500 GCF_020171115.1 Neogale vison
TGATGCCTTCCCCTTCAATATCCCGGCACACAGAAAACAGTCCTCACCCTTCAGGAATCCTTCCAGGAGGGCAACAGAGGGAAGCTGCATGTATACAACATTCCTAAGTCACTGGTCAAAAGTCAGAAGGGCTATGCTTACATTTATAGAACATCTTCGAAATTAACAAAATTATAGAGAAAGAGAATTAGTGACAGTGTGTGGCTATAAAGGGGTAGCACAAGACAGCCTTGTGATGATGGGATAGTTTGGTATCTTAATTATGATGATACTCACAAATAAATAAATCTACACACATGATAAAACTGCACAGGAGGTGCCTGGCTGGCTCAGTTCATAGAGCATATGACTCTTGATCTCAGAGTCATGAGTTCAAGACCCATGTTGGGCATGGTACTTACTTTAAAAAAAAAAACAAAAAAACAAAACAAAACAAAAAACCTGCATAGACATACACATGCACAAATGAGTACATGCAAAGCTGGTGAAATCTGAATAAGCGCTGTGGGCTTGTACCAATGTCAGTTTCTGTGACTGTGAGGTTGTCTACAATTATACATGTCTCCATCGGGAAATGAATGAAAGGTACATAAGACCTCCCTATGTGTGTGCATGCGTGTGTAATTTGCAGTTTTCCATGAATCCATAATGATTTCAAATAGAAGTTTTTTCAGGAGGGGCCTGTAGACTCCAGCTGCAGGTGCGGTCGAATGGCAGGATGAGATACAGAAAAAGCAGTACCCACACTCATTACTGCAAGCCAGGTTAGCAGGTGACTGCGAGAAATCTTAAAGTAGAATATGAGGCAGAGGCTGTTTTAGGGATGGCACAAATGACAGTGATAAGGAAATAGGTAAACAGGGGTGCCTGGGTGGCTCAGTTGGTTAAGTGTCTGCCTTCAGGGGTGCCTGAGTGGTTCAGTGGATTAAGCCTCTGCCTTCGGCTCAAGTCATGGTCTCAGGGTCCTGGGATCGAGTCCCGCATCGGGCTCTCTGCTTGGCGGGGAGCCTGCTTCCTCCTCTCTCTCTGCCTGCCTCTCTGCCTACTTGTGATCGCTCTCTCTCTCTCTCTCTCTCTGTCAAAGAAATAAATAAAATCTTTAAAAAAAAAAAAAAAAAGTGTCTGCCTTCAGCTCAGGTCATAATTTCAGGGTACTGGGATTGAGTCCCATGTCAGCCTCCCTGCTCAGCAGTGAGTCTGCCTGCTCAGCAGTGAGTCTGCTTCTCCCTCTGCCTCTGTGTTCTCTCTCTCTCTTTCTCTCATCTTCTCTCAAGTAAATAAAGTCTTCAAAAAATTTAAAAATTTTTTTAAAAAGGAAATGAGCAAACACCTTTGACTCTAGGCCTAAGAAAGTATCTACATTAACAGAAGGAAAGGTATACAGCTACAGTGAAGGGGGGAAAGGTGTCAGAGGCACATACATACAGCTCAATGCACTGGCATGGAAATAATTAAGATATGGGACTTACACCCCACACCTGGTCAAATCCCGTGCCCCCCAGCCCCTGCTATAGGAAGGGAGCTGTCCTCATCTGTCCCTAGCTGTGCCCATGCTTCAGCTCTCTGACCTCGAGTGCTGGTATAGCCCAAGGAGCTGCTGACTTCATACTGGTGCAGGTGGGGGTGTGGGATCATCAGGATGTTGGCACTCCTGCCCAGGGAGCTGTCATCAGAAGCCTGGCTCCTCACTTCCTCAGTGGGCAGTGCGCGGCTGGGCAAGGAAGGACTGGATGAGACGTCGCAGGAGCTGGCACTCTTCCGATGGTGACTCTCCCGCTCTCGCACAGACCTGAGAGATGAGAGACAATGAGTTACCAACCAACAAGTGATGCTGCCCAACCCAGAACTGAAAACACAAAATTAGTCGCCACCCCAAGATACTTGGGAAACCAATAACAAAAATCCCCACTGTGATCTATGAGTGGGAAATATTGTAGGAGGTATTCTGCCTTGACCAGCTTGAGATGTTATGTTAAGAACTGACTGTTTTCAAATGGCCCAAGTGTTAGGGTCATTGCTGTCAAGCAGTGACTGGTCCAGTCTGACCCTGCTTGATCCCCACTGATCCATCTCATATCACTGAAAATGGGACAACTAAGCAGGATACGATATGATGCAAGAGAAAAGTACACGGTGCCACCTCAAGAAGCTTCCTGCATGAAAAAATTGAGCCTAAATCTAATCAAGCCTCTAGAGGTCATTGCTGGTTTATAGGAAATCCAGAAAAGAGAGGAGAAGTTAAACATTATAACATAACAATCAGCCAAATGAAGAAAGCAACACAACTACATTTAGAGAAAAAAAGATATTCCAATCAAATGCAATGTCTACATCTCCTTTAGATCCCAATTCAAACTAAAACTACATTTTTGAAACAATTGGGAAATCTAATTATAGACTGGCTATAGAAGATATGAAAGAATTAGTGTTAATTTTGGTACTTGTGATTACTTATTCGTTTCTGTTAGAGACATACACTATAGTATTTACAGGTTTTTAAAAAAGGATTTGCTTTAGAATGCTCAAGCAAAATGCAAAATGTGGGGAAAGTAATGAAATGAGTCTCACAAGACACTAAGCACTCTTCATTATACTACTCCATTTGTTCGAACATGTTCAAACATGTCCTTAATAAAGGTTTAAAAAACAGTATACTCTTATTAAAACATAAAACTCCCTAAGGGGGAAGCCTCTGAAAGCAGTAGGAGGAAGTATCAAAAGGGGAGAAGCCCAATGGGGAGACAAAAAGGAAAAGTTAGCAACTATAGATAAGGCTTGCCCTCTCTGGCATCAGAGCTGTTTGCTTTCCACCTGGAAGGATTTTGCCTTAAGTCAGAGCTTAAACAGCCTGAAAACAGATCCCCTGAGCTGACCATATGTACATTATTGCAACAGTAAATATATGGACACTAGTGGATGCTCAGTCCTGCACAGGGTACAGAGCACTAAAACATGGTCTGCTCCCTCAGGGAACATATAACCTAGGTCTCTGAAATACCAGGTCTTGCCACCTTTCATTAGAAAAAGGAAAACCAAGGATCTTGGACCATGAAAGCATTTTAAAATACTCCAAATGAAAACACGACCGAGCCCCTCAGCAGCATCTATGTGTGGGAGAGCTGTAGTTAATGGCACTGAATGTTCTCAACATTTAGGAAATGTTTTGTCTGAGCTCTAAATGTTTTCATCTTGGGGATGAGGAAAAAGGACAAAAGATAATCATGTGGCCACTATAAGCTCATTTATCAATGTGAAGGGATGCATATTTTTCCAATCACTTGTGCTTAAATAAACTTGCATATTTAAGAAATCTGGAAAATGGGTTTGTGGTACTTGGTTCACAAGGGCAGGAGGAAGCCCTGGGATAGGTATGGATTTTTTTTTTAACATAATACTCAGAAATTAATATATTGGTAAATCTAACTACATCACTCTTAAAGACTAGCTTATGACCAAACACCATGGAGCAATTTAAAAAGCAATTAAAGAGGGATGCCTTGGTGGCTCAGTCGGTTAGGCAGCTACCTTCGGCTCAGGCCATGATCCCAGCGCCCTGGGATCAAGTCCCACATAGGGCTCCTTGCTCCGCAGGGAGCCTGTTTCTCCCTCTGCCTCTGCCTGCCACTCTGCCTGCCTGTATTCTATCTCTCTGACAACTAAATAAATAAATAAAATCTTATTTTAAAAAAAAAAAAAAAAGCAATTAAAGAGAAGTCTCTTGCCTTCTGGGAATAAAAAAGCCAAAAGGAACTGTGGATCTATAGGATCTATACATATTAGTAGCAGCCCAGTGAGAAAAAGATTCTAGAATCTGTGAATTGTTTCTGTTGGTTAGAAAAAGCAGAACACTCTCTTTATTTGGAGAAAATACTTCCTGCAAATATAGCTAACAAAATGGGTGGGCCAGAGAACCTGGAAACAAAATCCCCAATGAGCTACATGGTATAGCTTCCAATGGCTAATATTAATTTAATTAATTTCAGGGTTGTACTCATGAAGGTCCCCACAGGCCCTCAGATTTTTTCCAAGCAACCTTTATATACACCCCAAAGTGAATCTGGCAAAAAACCTGCAGGTGGCGAGGCGCTGAGCCCGGGATGGGCCTGGTAGCCTGAAGACTTGGGCGTCGTAAGCATCATAATCTACTTGGATGGGAAGGGCATTCTCAGGTTCTTTTGGTGTCCCAAGAGCTAAAATGCATAAATCACACAAATAGTCATTAAAACACATTTCAACCAGATGCCTTCGAAGGGTCTTCATCAAAATCTGCAAGGCAGAGATGACCACCATCATGACCGCCCAAGAAAAGCGAGATGATAATCCATTCATCAGGTTGTTGAAATTAAATGACTTACATGTCAAAGTGATACAGAAAATAACACTAGCACTAGGGTACATAGGTGGCTCACTTAAGCATCGAATTCTTGATTTTGGCTCAGGTCATGATCTCATGGTTCTGAGATCAAACCCCGCATAGGGCTCCGCGCTCAGCGTTGAGTCTACTTTACATTCTTTCTCTCCCTCTGCCTCTCCCCAACCCACTTGCTCTCTATCTCTCAATCTCTCTTTCTCTCAAAATAAATTTTAAAATATTTTTTAAAAAATAAGAAAATAATATAGCACTAAATAAAGGGAAGGTTTTGGCAATATTTCATTCTTCTGTGATTCCACTTTTAAAAAATCATCTTAATATGTAACACAGTTAGTACTTTAAAATTTTCTACCCAATCCCTACAACTGAAAAGAAAAACAAGGTTTGTCACCATCCATTTTGCAGGTGATGGGACAAAAATATACAAGGTGGTTAAGGGACCTTCCAAAGGGAACTCCAATTTCCCAACTTGGTGGTGAACTGTTTATGCGACCTCACATGATCTTGTTGCCATGGCTTAGCTGACTCTTTCTAAAAGGGATGAAAGGAGGTCACAAAAATACTCACATGTATCACGGCCATTTTTTGCTTTCTCAGAGGCAGGCTGTAAAATTAAATAGATAATTAATCACTGTCTCCTCTGCCAGAACAGAACTTATCACAAGGCACAATATGTAGGTGGCTGCTCCCCAGGGAAGGGACCATGCCTTCCCCCTCAATGAAACTGACAGAAAGGCAGGAGGGAACACTTGAGGCCCACCTACCTCAGTATCAGGCCCTACCCGGCCCACTTTACACCTTGGTCACCCTCAAAACTCTATTCAATGGGGATATGCACCCCACCTTCAGGAAAGGATATTCAATTCTAAAGAGAAAAAGGGACTTGCTCAAAGTCACATGGTTAGCAGCTGGCAGAGCCAAAATCCAAGCCCAGCCCTTCATGCTCTTGGTCAGTCCACTGGTGTATATGTCCTACCATGGCTTGCTCCTACCTGACCCTAAGCCCTGCATGCATAACTCCCCCTTCACCATGGTACTCTCACCGGTCTGCCTACACCCACAAGAGCTCAGCACTGAGTGGATTACCCAATTTGCTGAAATGGCATACAGAGATAGAAAACAGAAGGAGCTTTTTTTTTCCACCCAAATAAATATTTTTCAGGACCCTTTAAACTTTCATAACAATACTCATTGTTTCTTCTTTAAAATGATCATGTTGGGATGGAACTAGAGCGTATCATGCTTAGCAAAATAAGTCAAGCGGAGAAAGACAAATATCATATGATCTCCCTGATATGAGGAAGTGGTGATGCAACATGGGGGCTTAAGTGGTTAGGAAAAGAATCCATGAAACAAGATGGGATAGGGAGGGAGACAAACCATAAGTGACTCTTAATCTCACGAAACAAACTGTGGGTTGCTGGGGGGAGGGGGGTTGGGAGAAGGGGGGTAGGGTTATGGACATTGGGGAGGGTATGTGCTTTTGGGTAAATTGGAAGGGGAGATGAACCATGAGAGACTATGGACTCTGAAAAACAATCTGAGGGGTTTGAAGTGGCAGGGGGGTGGGAGGTTGGGGTACCAGGTGGTGGGTATTATAGAGGGCACAGCTTGCATGGAGCACTGGGTGTGGTGAAAAAATAATGAATACTGTTTTTCTGAAAATAAATAAATTGGAAAAAAAAATGATCATGTTGGGGTGCCTGGGTGGCTCAGTCAGTTAAGCATCTGCCTTTGGCTCAGGTCATGATCCCAGAGTCCTGGGATTGAGCCTAACATGGGGCTCCCTGCTCAATGGAGACCCTGCTTCTCCCTCCGCCCCTCACCCTCACCCCACTCGTTTTCTCTCTCTTTATCCCTCTCTCAAATATATTTTAAAAAATCTTCAAGATAAAATAAAATTTTGTTTATTTTTATTTTATTTTATTTACTTATTTATTTTTTTTGCAGGGGCACCTGAGTGGCTCAGTTAGGTTTCCACCTCTCAATTTCAGCTCAGTTCATGACCTCAGGGTCGTAAGATCAAGCCCCACGTCCGGCTCCATGCTCAGCAGAGAATCTGTTGGAGATTCTCTCTCTCTCTCTCTCTCTGTCTCTCTCTCTGCCCCTCCCCACCGCTTACACGCAGCATGAGTGCTCTTGTTCTCTCTCTCAAATAATAAATCTTGTGGGAAAAAAAAAAAGACAAAATGGTCATGTTGTAGAGAAGTTCCTCTGTGTTCCTCTTTGCCCAGAAGGGTTGTGATGAAGGCAAAAACCCTCAGAGGACAGGAGGTGGCCCTTTTTGGGTAGAGTCCCTTCTCCTAGCACTTCACTACTTGACATGGCCTATTTTAGGAGGAATCCTCCTAGTCCTTGAAATTAACATTTTCCTTATTAGACAAGTAACATTAACCCCCCATTTTTCCCCAGAAAGGAAGAAATGGCCCTGATACTACTAACAAAGTGACAATGGGACAACTTTCAGAGTTTAGCTCTGGTAGAAACAGGCAGCTGGGTGAGAGCACACTGGTATACCACCTACATACCTAACAGTCTGTTCTTCTCTTCATATTACATCAAAAACACCCTTTAAGATTCTTAAAACTGGCATTTTTATTGGCTGTGAATATATTCCATCGAGAGGATATCTCATGGCTCACTTAGTCATTTCCCTGTTATCTTCAACTTGTAGCTATTATAAATAATACAGGACCAAGACTTCACTTGCATTCAATACAGCTCAGTTATTTCCTTAGACCACATTGCCAAAATGGAATTATCTGATTAAGTAGCATGAACATTTGCACTGCCATTGATATACATGGCTGAATGCTTTTCATAAGTATGGTACAACAACCAGGTACTTGAGCACCAACTTCACCACTTTTTCTAGGACTTAGTATAATTATTTTGTTTTAAGGTTATCTGGTAAGCAGGGGTGTCTGGCTGGCTCAGTCCATACAGCATGTGACTCTTGATCTTCAGGTTGTTAAATCTGGGTGTAGCAATTACTTAAAAATGAAATGTTTAAATATAAAGTTAAATAAAATAAACCCATTTGGTGAGCAAAAAATAATCCTATTCTTGTTTGAATTTGCATTTCTTTACCACTAAGATTTGATCTTTTCATATTTCCCCTTTGCTGCAATGCATGCCCATGTCTTTGTCCCCAAAGGTATCTGAGAGGTCCCAGTATCTGAATAAACCAGTCACATCATAACTAAAATTCTTTTCATTATTAAGGAACTACAAATAATTGTCATACTTTTCCCAAAGATATTTCTTATGGTCTGGGAGGGTTTGCCTTGTTATTGATGTATTTAATGTGGAAAATTACAAAGCTCTAAGACGAGTATCTTAAACATATTAATGACCGTAAGGGAGAAGGGCATATCTCGGGATCAAAATAACCATGTTGGTGAGGGACTGTCCCTGAAGGCTCTGGAGGTTGGTGACACCTACCTTCTTTCCTGCCAGTTTTATTCGTGGGGTGAAACTGTTACAAAAGAGCTGGCTTTTCGATGTATAGAAACTGAAAGAAGAAAAGGTCATTAATCTAAGCTCCTTTCATTTTAAATTCAAGACACAATTAAAACGCAGCCGTGGATTAGCCCTCTCATGACTGCCTATATCTCAGGCTTCGCTCATTCCCCCAATTCTAACTTGTTTTGTAATTACTATAAAACATTAAATATGGTTTTAATTATTGTTCTTTCATTCTCCATAAACTGTTTCATGCTAGCCCTGATTCCTAACTGGCTGAGAAACTCCTCCTTAAATCTATTTATACCATGATACTTTTGCATCTTGATACTTGGCATGATGCTGGGCCCAAAGGCGCTCCTTATTGGTTGAATAGTATTTGGTAAGCAAGAATAAATCATGCAAGGAAAGAAAAAAGTGATCTCATGAAAAGAGAGCACAGGGGTGGCTCAGTCTATTGAGCATCTGACTCTTGATCTTAGCTCACATCTTGATCTCAGGGTTGTGAGTTCAAGCCCTGCACTGGGCTCTATCCTGGCCATGGAATCTACTTAAGAAGAAAGAAAAGAAAAGAAAGGAAGAGAAAAGAAAAAAAAAAAAAAGAAAGAAAGAAAAGAAAAAAAGGAAAGGGAAAAAAAGAAGACACAGCTTTGCGCAGTGGCAGTATCGTAGCCAATGAGGTTTATCCGAGGCGCGATTATTGCTAATTGAAAAAAAGAAGACACAAACCATCAAATTCCTACCACTTTGAAAATCACATTTGTCATGTCAGGCACAAAAGAAAACTGGGAGACCCAAGCTGGCCCTGGGTATACTGAATGAATGAGTAAATAGAGGCTATACAGCCTTTTCCATTTCTCTGGCATCCTCTTTAATCTATAATTAATTTATGGGAAGGATGTTCGAAATACTAACCAATCCCCACCTTCCATCATAACTCTGATCATAAGCCAAAAAAAAAAAAAAAAAGGGCAGGATCAATAGATAACCAGCAGACTTTAGGGCAATCCTAGTAACTAACACTTTATGTGCACAAGAACGTAAGAATACTAACTACAGTAAGACCTGGAGTCCAACCAGCTCCTGGCACTTGGCCACTCCAAGTGGTACCAAGGAAAGTACCATGTAGAAGATGTAGCTCTGCTTCCAGATATTAATTACAAAAGATCTGAGGGAAGTCATGAATCACTAAATTCTACTCATGAAACCAATATTACACTATATGTTAACTAACTCGAATTTAAATAAAAAATTGAAAAAATATAAATAAATAAAAATTTAAAAATTTGTGTGGCAAAGTGATGTTAGCCAGAACAATGGGTTTCTACTAGATTTATCCACATGAAATTGCTGTGTTTGAAAGTCAAAACCAGTCTCCTATCACAATTTCAAATGGTTTAAACCAATAGCTTCAGCTTTGCCATGAATTTGTTGTTCAACAAGCCACTTTACCTCTCTGGAACTCAGGTTCCTCACCTATACAGTGTGACTAGAGGTCTCTATGATCTCCAAAATGTCTCTGGGGATAGTCGGTGATATCCCCCACCTTCATAACTTTTACATATCTGCTATTAATTTACTTTTTGGGTCTATTTTCATTACTAACCAGCAATACTTGGAGAGTGATAATTTTTCACTGAAGACAATTTGTTTATGCTTCAGGTAAGCTCTCTGGCCTTGTGGGATGCTTTTGAAGAGGCTGCGGACAGAATGAGAACAATGGCCTCTGTGAGCAGCCATGTAGCCCAGGCAGCCAGCCCTCTTTGCTCCTGTCGTTGGATGGCTCAAGCAAATAAGGCTCACAATGAGAAGTGAAAAGCAGGCCTCAGGCCATCCCAGCTCTCAAATTCTGAAGCCCCACCTGGATCTATCATCCATCTTAAATGGCATCAGAGAGCCAATTTGGCATGAAAAATAAAGTGATGCATCAGGAAACCTTCAAGTTATTATTAATTAAAATTTGAGGAAATTACAGTGCTTAACTTCTTATATAATTTTTTGTGTGCTACAGCTACTCTGTCTTTTAATTATTTCCTAAACTAAACATAAAACCATGAAATATGGTGTATAATTAAACAGTAGCTATTTTCTTATGGGCAAAAGAATCTGAATGTCTATTTAAAGATTACAAAGCCAAAACTAATTAAAGGGCTGACAAAAAAGAAGATACATTGCTCCCTGAAATAAGTGAAAAATCAAAAAAGTTCAAAATACTATTTTACTTGGACCAAGTTTTTAAAACGACAGTAACATAAATACAAGATGAGAAAGATTCTGAAGGCAACCTCTTGGAAAGCAGGCACTTTTTCTTAAAGTGACTTCGTCAAGCAATGCAATGACAACATACAAAACTGAACATCACCGAACAGTTACACACACATGTACATAATGGAATCACATGGATGACCAGCCAAAGAGTCCCTCACTGGGCTGCGAAGGGAGAGGCATACTCAAAACAGGATAATTACTGGGTGACCAGACCATCCTTACACGGATGGCCAAACCACTATTCCTTCTTGGTTCTTCACCTATGAATGATTACAGCTGACTGGGAGCAACTACCATACAAGGGCAACTTGGCCCATAGCAAAGGTAGAGAAAAAACCAGAAGGCCAAAAATCAGCATTTGTGATCAATTTTCAAGCTGGTCTCCAGCAAAGACTTGTAACTAAACAGAAGACAAAATTACAGGTTCTGTTTAGCTTGGGGAACAGCCGAGCAGTCTTCTGCCCCTCACAGAATGCCGCCTTAAAACAGACAAACCAGGGAAAGGCAGAATGCTCCAGAAGCACTCAAGAGAAGGTGGCTTTTGGCTCTCCAGGACAGCACAGGAAAAACTCATAGGAGAGAGTTGTTGAGGTCAGGTCTTAGAGGATAAATAGGCATTTGTGAGGAAGAGGGCAGGTGGAGAGGCCCTCTAGGTAGACTCAAAAGAGGGGAAGTATGCATCTGCTATGCATAATAAAAGAGGGCAAAAGGGGGAAAGGAGGCCTCAGATGTCAAACACTTCAGTCTTCATCAAGCTGGTATGAGTAATCAGAGAAGAAAAGCAATGGGATTTAGTTTTCATGAAATGACTCTGGTAACCAGGTAGAATGGTAGTTAACAGATGCTGGCCCCCAACCCCCAGGGTTCCTTGGGGTGACATATGGGCATACTACATCAGGAAAAGTGAACTTTTCCTTATACAAAATTGAAAAGAGTACTTTCTCACTACTGTATACTTGGTTGCAAGTAAGACTTATACTTAAAAAAAAAGGTGGGGAGGCTGTTGCTTAAGAAAAAAAATGGAAAGAAGAAACCACTGGCCTAAAGAACTGATTCTCAAAGTGGGGAATGGGGAATGAGGTGGGATTCTGCCACCCGGGAGGCATGTGGCATTGCAGGAGACACTGGAATTTTTAAATTTTTTTAAAAATTTTTTTTTAATTTAAATGATTTCCCTTTTCAGTTTCCAATGGTTTCGACTGCACTTTCCATAAACCTGCAGGCATTCTTTTAAAAAATCATAAAACACTAAAAAGAATAATAGCTCAAGTCTTTTCACTTTTGGCAGGTCTGAGGATATCTAGTTCTCATAGTTAGTTTCCAGGAGGTTATGAGCTCTACTGGCAGATTTCAAAGGAACAGTTAACTCACTCCAGGTTTTTTGATAGGAAAATTCACTTAGCCACAGTTCTCATAGACATTTTCCTTGTCACGCTGGGGGTGGGTGCTGTTGGCATCTGGTGGGTAGAGATCAGGGATGCTGCTCAACTTCCTACAAGGCATGGGGCAGCCCCCCAACAACAAAGATGATCTGGCCCAAAATGTCAGTAGTGCTGAGGTTGAAAAACCCTGATCTAAAGGATGGACTGAAGGAGAGAGATCAGAAATAGACACACTAATAAGACTACTGCAGAGCGCCTGGGTGGCTCAGTGGGTTAAGCCTCTGTCTTTGGCTCAGGTCATGATCTCAGGGTCCTGGGATTGAGACCCACATCGGGCTCTCTGCTCAGCAGAGAGCCTGCTTCTCTGCTCTCTTTCTGCCTGCCTCTCTGCTACTTGTGATCTCTCTCTCTATCAAATAAATAAACAAAATCTTAAAAAAAAAAAAGACTACTGCAGTTATCCGGGGCACTTGGGGGGCTCAGTCGGTTGAGCATCTGCCTTGGGCTCAGATCATGATCCCAGGACCCCACAGTAGACTTTCTGCTCAGCGAGCTACCTGCTTCTCCCTCTCCCGCTCCTCCTGCTTATGCTATCAAGTAAATAAAATCTTAAAAATATTGCAAATATTCAAAAAGATGAGGATGGGAGAAGGCAGTAGCACTGAGAGAGGCATGAGAGATAACCCCATTGAGTCTCAGTCAGCAGAAACACTGAGGCCTTGTCCCATGTGAAGAAGAGGCTTGGGGATTTTTCTACAAACAGAGAATGGCAGAATGTTCATCTGCTATAATCTGTGGGAGCTGGGAATTTTAGTAGCTAGGGCTAATAATAAAAATAAGTCCTTCAAATTTGCCTTTATTTTTTCACTCTAGACTGTTCTTATGTTACTGCCACCGCTTTGGCATGTACAGAAATTCAAAGCAAACATTGGAACTTTGGTCTCTGCATTTTCTGGACAAAAGTTTCTATGGTAAGAACTTTACAGATTGGCGGGGGAAGGGGGGACGCCTGGGTGGCTCAGTTGTTAGGCAGCTGCCTTCGGCTCAGGTCATGATTCTGGGGTCCTGAGATTGAGCCCCGCATCCAGCTCCCTGCTCAAAGGGAGATCTGTTTCTCCCTCTCCCACTTCCCCTGCTGTGTTCCCTCTCTCGCTGTGTCTCTGTCAAATAATAAATAAAATCTTTAAAAAAAAAAAAAAAAAGGAACTTTATAGATGGGAAGAGAAAACGGCAAGGAAGTTACTCAAAACCCACATCATCTACTACGAATCAAGGTCACACCTACCTGTGGTTTATCCAGTGAGGAATATTATAGTCATCGCCCAGACAAGAATCACGAGGCGCACTTCGATTATGTAGCTAGAAGAAAAAAGCCAGGTCACAGATCAGCTAGAAAACAAGGAGGCTATGGAACTGCTCCAACTTTTCTTTTCTTTTTTTTTTAAGTTTTTTTTTTTTCCATTTTATTTTATTTTATTTCTTTTCAGTGTTCCAGCCTTCACTGTTTATGCACCACAGCCAATGCTCCATGCAATACATGCCCTCCTTAATACCCACCACCAGGCTCACCCAACCCCCCACGCCTCTCCCCTCCAAAACCCTCAGTTTGTTTCTCAGAGTCCACAGTATCTCATGGTTCATCTCCCCCTCCAATTTCCCCAAACTCACTTCAACTTTTCTGTTCTGAAGTATTCGCTCTTTTATTGTTTTCAAGATTTTATTTATTTGATAGAGTGAGACACAGTGAGAGAGGGAACACGAGCAGGTGGAATAGGAGAGGGAGAAGCAGACTTCCCACCAAGCAGGGAGCCAGATGTGGGGCTCGATCCCAGGACCCTGGGATCATGACCTGAACCAAAGGCAAATGCTTAACAACTGAGCCACCCAGACGCCCTTATTCAGCAGTATTCTCAAGACCACCCTAGTACTAGGAAATAGGTTTAGGAATAACTCCAAAATCGAATTACCTTGAACAACGGGACAGCATGTAATGGTTGCTCCCCCATGCATACCAAGTCCACACCAATTCCTAAAAAAGACAGAAGACAAAAAGAGTTTGGGGTGGAGGTGGGAAAAGTAGAGATAAGTGTCCTAATCTATTAACAATACTATTTAAGCGGGTCAGGGTATGAGGCAAAGCTGACTTCCCATCCTATGATTTATAACCTCATTTGCCTACATAGCAGAGAAATAAATAGATGCGTTTTTGTCTCTTTCCTCTTTACTAGGTCCCATCATAGCCTGCAATTATTAAATCCTTAACAATTAGCCTTTGACTGCTTTGTAAATCATGATTGGTCAAAAAGACAACCCAGGATCCCATTACTCAAGTTTCAAGGCCAGAAAGGAACAGGAACTTTGTTATTTCAGTAAAAAAGCAAAACAATCCATATCATTTAATGGAGCTTCTTCACTGGCAATCAGGATCTATATTCCACCTCCATCTTGTTGTTGAAGCACAAATTTAATGAGGCCAGGGTTACAAGCTGGGGTAGCAGGGCACATCATGGAGGGAGGACAGGATCAGAGGATCTGATGGTCCTCCCCAAGGCAGACTGATGGCACACCAGTTCCTTGAAACGAGCCCCCCAAAAAGAGTTCTCCAGTGTCATTTATATTTGCAAAACCCTGAGTACCATTAGAGATAGACAAGATACACTAACATATTAAAACCTGCAATTAGGGAATCTGCCTAAACTGTGTATGACCCAGCACTTCCCAAACCAATTTGACCACGGAACTTTTTTTGTCCGCTAACACTATTCACATCTCCAGGATCTCTGACACACAGAACCAGTGAAAGCTCAGAGTTCTACGGGTAAGTCAGGCTATAAACACTCAGAGACAGCACAAACCAAGGAATATTACCATTATCTATCATCCGCTGCTTGGTCAAGATCATGAGTAGACGGTCCACTTCAAACACACCCACCCCAGGCGTGATCACCACAGACATTTGCCCAGTTCGGTCAAAGTTGCGGTTGATGTAGTGCTTGTCAAACACTTGAAAGAAAGCAAAAGTTCTCAAATGAAAAGGTTACAGCTTCTCAGAAACCAGCCACTGGTGAGCCTCTCTGTGCCCTCAGGGTATTTTGCCCATGTTTCTTTACAGCGACATTCTCACCAGAATTCTAGTTAGTTGTGTGTACATCTGCTTCTCCCCACCTACGTTAAGAAGTGTTTGAACACAAGACTATGTCACATTTGCCTTTAGTAACATTCCATCACTGATGCCTAATACTTGCCTTTTGCAGCATTAAATGCTCAAATTTTATGTCATTAACTTAAACAATCCATAAATGAGTCTGTATTGAAATTCATAAAAATCGAATATTAATATAAGACAATATTTAAGAGTGGACTTTGTGTATCTGGCAAGTTAATTTTTCTTTCTGTCCTATACAATCCTGACTTTAGAAAACCAAAGATGTTCCAATATGACTAAAAAACTAACACAAGACCCTGTGCTTTAGAATCCCCAGCACACCTGGGTGTAGACCCATGGGCAGGTTATATGCAGTGAAGTGACCACACATCATCACTTCCACCACTAGCCAGTGCCAATGGATGCCTAACCAGAGCTGGGCCGATGAGACTGTGCTGGGAACATGGAATTCTGGACAGAGAGGAGAGAGCTGACAGCAGAGCTGGGAGCTGACCACTGTTCTAGGAATACCTGCTCTTGCAGTTCCTAGAGCCACCTTGGTCCCCACCTTCTTCTGCATGATGTTCAAGCCTTCCCTGGTGGCCTCACCAGGTTTCTATATCCTGAGATATAGAAAATTTCCCTTTTTGTGTAAACCAATTCAGTAGGTTTCAGTTATTTGGAAACAAAGTGTATCACCTCACACATATATGCTGGAACAAACCTTCGGAAGAAATCACACCACACTGTTAACAAGGTTCCCTCTTAGAAGGGAACTGACAGTAGAGGGAGGGGGGAGATCTTCCTTTTTACTTGATATACCTCTGATTATTTGAATTCTAGAAACATGAGTTCCTTTTGTAATTAAAAAAATCTTTTTTTAATTCCCTAGAAGCAATTGAGGGATGAGGTAGAAAATATCAAGAACACAGTTTTAGTAAAACAGCCCAAGGAAGATTCCTTCCAGCTCTTTACTCTCAGGTTACCATGAGAAGCAGATGAGAACAGCAGACCCAAAAGCTTAATGTTGGCCATTAAAACCATCCAATCAGAAGTTACTGCTTTTAATTAATCTTTGAGGTAGGTGGGTGGGGAGATTATCAACTGGATCTAGGTCTTTGGATGATAGTAAAAAGAAGTCATAGCCTGGGTGCCTGGGTGGCTCAGTGGGTTAAAGCCTCTGCCTTCAGCTCAGGTCATGATCTCAGGGTCCTGGGATCAAGCCCCACATTGGGCTCTCTGCTCAGTGGGGAGCCTGCTTCCTCCTCTCTCTCTCTGCCTGCCTCTCTGCCTACTTGTGATTTCTGTCTGTCAAATAAATAAATAAAATTAAAAAAAAAAAAAAAGAAGTTCATAGCCATGTGGTAAACAAGATGCCAGCTCACCATGGCTAGTGTCCTTACTCACCATTGAATGACAGATTGATGGCCTCTAGGTAGTTTCCTTGTGCTGAGGTAGAATTGTCTCCTTGAGGAAAACCCTCTGAAGCAAAAAAAACACAAGAGAAGGAAAAGTATCTCATGAAAGATGAACTCTAAAAGAACAAGCGGAAAGTGGTTGAACGGGGCCCCCCAACCCTGTAGTAGGAACATTACTGAACTTACTGCATACCTAATGAACAAGTGGACACAACTAGAAATGGAAACCCGACCAGAAGCAGAAACTATGCCCAGCACTGGGAGGGAAGCAAGCATGAACCTCTTCACCTCCCCTCCTTCATCTCTCCATCCTCGTTTCCCTGCCACACCTCCTATCATATGTATGCAGTACCTGCCTGTTCCAGTCGCACCAACACTGGATACTGGATGAAGAGTTTTTTAATGGTCACGAGGAGTGAAGTCCACTCTTCTCTCCTCTCATTCTGCACCACCACTCTGAAAGGAATATTGTCATAAATACTGAAGAGCTTATTATTTACATCAGGTCCTTCACAGGGTTTTGAAGGAAAGGAGAAGATGGGATTCCCAAGGTTAGGGTAATTTACCATATAATAACAAGTATTAAAGTCAAATGCAAATAACAAACATTAACAAAGGAATGTAATCACATAAACAGTCACACAGATTGAAAACAAAAATAAAATATTTAAAAACTGCCTTGAGATTGTATTAATGCCTAGCATTGAGTAGGAATATGAAATTTTCACATAATGAATTATAATTAGGGAAATTAGGGGGAAAAAACCCTAAAAGAAAATATCTGGGGGCGCCTGGGTGGCTAAGTGGGTTGTAGCCTCTGCCTTCGGCTTAGGTCGTGGTCCCAGGGTCCTGGGATCGAGCCCCACATCGGGCTCTCTGCTCGGCGGGGGGGGCTTGCCTCCTCCTCTCTCTCTCTCTGGAGTCCCAGGATCGAACACCACGTTGGGCTTCCTACTTGGCAGGGAGTTAGTTCACCTCTCCCTATGCCCCTCACCTGCTCATGCTTTCCTGCTCTCTCTCTCTCTCAAATAAATAAATAAATCTAAATAAACAAATAATACAAATGGGGCACCTGGCTGGTTCAGTCAGTAGAGCTTGCAACTCTGAGGTTTGTAAGCTGGAGCTCTACTTTGGGCATGGAGATTACTTAAAAATAAAATTTTTTTTTTATTGTATTTATTTATTTGAGAGAGAGAGAGAGAGGTGCCGAGCAGCTAGGCAGGAATCCCAATTCAAGGCTTGATCCCAGGAACCTGAGATCATGACCTGACCCGAAGGCAGATACTTAACCAACTAAGCCACCCAGGTGTTCCTTAAAAATAAAGTATTAAAACAAAAAAAAAAAGGGGGGGGGGCGCCTGGGTGAAGCCTCTGCCTTCAGCTCAGGTCATGATCTCAGGACCCTGGGATCAAGCCCTGCATAGGGCTCTCTGCTCAGCGGGGAGCCTGCTTCCTCCTCTCTCTCTGCCTGCCTCTCAGCCTACTTGTGATCTCTGTCTGTCAAATAAATAAATAAACAAAATATTAAAAAAAAAAAAGAAAAGAAAGAAGTGATAGGAGGCAATCTGTTTACTATAGACCTTCTGAACTATGTGAATGTACCACAAAAAGTAAAACTTAAATTTAAATGAAAATATATACATTTGCATTAAATTAGCAATTTTATTTTTTTTTAAAGATTTAATTTATCTATTTATTTGACAGAGGGATAGAGTCAGAGAATACAAGCAGGGGGAGTAGCAGGGGAGGAGAAGCAGGCTCCCAGCTGAGCAGGGAGCCTGATGCAGAGCTCCATCCCAGGACCCTGGGATCATGACCTGAGCAGTAGCTTAACTGACTGAGCCACCCAGGTGCCCCTAACCTAGCAATTTTAATGCTAGGAACTTATCCTAAAGAAACACACAGCAGTGGGTGCCCGGGTGGCTCAGCTGGTTAAGCATCTGCCTTCAGCTCAGGTCATGATCCTGGGGTCCTGGGATGGAGCCCTGAATTGGGCTCCCTGCTCGGTGGGTAGCCTGCTTCTTTCTCCCTCTCCCCTGCCTCTGCACATGTTCTCTCTTGAAATCTCTCTCAAATAAATAAATAAAATCTTTTTAAAAAGAAAGAGAGGAGGAGAGAAAGAAAGAGAGGAGGGAAAGGAAAGGATAGAAGGAGGGAGGAAAATGGGAGGGAGGGAAAGCAAGAAGGAAGGAAGGAAGGCAGACAAAGGGAGTGGCCAGGTAGCAGAGTCAGTTAGTGTCTGACTCTTGGTTTTGGATCAGGTCATGATCTCAAGTTGGGCTCCACACTCAGTGCTGAGTCCGTTTAAGACTCTCTCTCCCTTGGCACCTGGGTGTCTCAGTTGGTTAAGCAACTGCCTTGGGCTCAGGTCATCATCCTGGAGTCCTGGGATCAAGTCTCACATCAGGATCCCTGCTTGGAGGGGAGTCTGCTTCTCCCTCTGACCTCTCCCCTCTCATGCTCTCTCTCTCATTCTCTCTCTCTCAAATAAATAAATAAAATCTTTAAAAAACAAAACAAAACTCTCTCTCCCTCATCCTATGCCCCTATCTCCCCAGCTCTTACCCTCTAAGATAAATAAATCTTGAAAAAAAAAAAAAGAAAGAAAGAAAGAAAAGAAAAGAAACACACAGGACCCAGAATAGCCAACCCAATATTGAAAGAGAACAAAGTTGGACATCTTTGAAGCTTCAAGAAGCTACAGTAATCAACACAGTGTGGCACTGGTGAAATAGTAGACAAACAGATTAATGGAACAGAATTGAGGACCTAGAAATGGAATCCCCCAAAATATATCAATAGATCTTTGACAAAGAAGCAAAGATAACACAATGGAACAAAGATATTCTTTTCAACAAACGGTGCTGGAACAACTGGACATCCACATGCAAAAAAAAAGAGAAAGCAAGCAAGCAAGCCAGACATAGACTTTACACTCTTCATAAAAATTAACTAAAAAATATGCTTTGATCTTGGGTTTTGGCAGAAAACTTTTAAAAAACCAACTCAGAGCAGATTATATACCTAAATATAAAATGTAGAACTATATTGGGCACCTGGGTGGCCCAACTGGTTGGGCATCTGCCTTCGGCTCAGGTCATGGTCCCAGGGTCCTGGGATTGAGTCCCATATTGGGCTCCCTGCTCCACAGGAAGTCTGCTTCTCCCTCTGCCCCTCCTCCTACTCATCAATCTCTCTCTCTCTCAAATAATAAATAAGTAAAATCTTAAAAAAAAATAAAACTATAAAACTCCTAAAAGATAACGTACCGCAAAACCTAGATAACCCTGGGTAGGATGATGACTTTTTAGATTCAACACCAAAGCCACAATCCATGAAACAAAAAAAATGATAAGCTAGATCTTATTAAAATACAAAAACTTCTGCTCTGAGACAATGGTAAGAGAATGAGAAGACAAGCCACAGACTAGAAGGAAATGCTGGCAAAAGACACATTTGATAAAGGACTATCATCCAAAATACACAAAAAACTCTTAAAACTCAACAATAAGGGGCACCTAGGTGGTTCAGTGGGTTAAAGCCTTTGCCTTCGGCTCAGGTCATGATTCCAGGGACCTGGGATCTAGGCCTGCATCAGGCTCTCTGCTCAGCAGGGAGCCTGCTTCCTCCTCTCTCTCTGCCCGCCTCTCTGCCTACTTGTGATAGCTGTCAGATAAATTTTAAAAATCTTAAAAAAAAAAAACAAAAAACTCAACAATAAGAAACAAACAACCCGATTCAAAATAGGCAGAACACCAAGGCGCCTGGGTGGCTCAGTGGGTTAAGCCGCTGCCTTCAGCTCAGGTCATGATCTCAGGGTCCTGAGATCGAGTCCCACCTCAGGCCATCTGCTCAGCAGGGAGCCTGCTTCCCTCTCTCTCTCTCTCTCTCTGCCTGCCTCTCTGCCTACTTGTGATCTCTCTCTGTCAAATAAATAAAATCTTTTAAAAAAAAATTAAAAGAAAATAGGCAGAACACCTAAAAAGACACCTCAGATGATACACACATGGCAAATAAGTATATGAAAAGATGATCCACAGCATGTCATACGGGGAAATGCAAATTAAAACAACAATAAGGGACCACTATATACCTATCAGAATGGCTGAAATCCAGGAGACTGACAACACCAAATGTTGGTAAGGATATGGAGCAACAGAAACTGTCATTCATTGCTGGTGGGAATGCAAAATAATGCAGCCACTTTGGAAGACATTTTGGTGGTTTCTTAAACATACTCTAATCATATGATCTAGCAATCAAACTCCTTCATATTTGCCTAAAGGAGATGAAAACTTCAGTCCACACAAAAACCTACAAACAGATGTTTATAAAAAGCTGATTTATAACTGCCAAAGCTTGAAAGCAACCAAGATGTCCTTCAGTAGATGAATGGATAAATAAATTGTGGTATACCCAGACAATGGAATACTACTGAGTGCTAAAAAGAAATGAGCCATGACAAGACTTGAAGGAAACTTAAGTGCATATTACTAAGTGAAAGAAGCCAATCTGAAAAGATTATATACTGTATGCTTCCAACTACATGACTTTCTGGAGAAGACAAAACTGTACAGACTCTAAAAAGATCAGTGGTTGCCAAGGGTTAGGGCTTTGGGGGAAGGGATGAATAGTGGTACACTGAGGATTTTTAGGGTAGTAAAAATACTCTGCAAGATACTATAATGATGGAGACATATCATTAAATATTTGTCAAAGCCTACGGAGAGTACAATACCAAGAGTGAGTCCTAAGGTAAACTATGGATTTTCAGTGATTATGGTATATCTGTGTAGGTTCATTAGTTCTAACAATGCCATCACTCTGGTAAAGGATGTTGATAATATGAGAATGGCATTATGTAGGTGTGGGTAGAGAAAGTGTATGGGAAATCCCTGTACCTTCTCTCAATTTTGCTGGGAACCCAAAATTGCTCTAAAAAAATTAGAAGTCTTAATTAAAAAAAAAAAAAAAAAAAAGAAAGGCGGGGAGCCTGGGTGGCTCAGTGGATTAAGCCTCTGGCTTCGGCTTGGGTCGTGATCCCATGGTCCTGGGATCAAGCCCCACATCAGGCTCTCTGCTCAGCAGGGAGCTTGCTTCTCCCTCTCTCTCTGCCTGCCTCTCTGCCTACTTCTGCCTACTTGTGATTTCTCTGTCAAATAAATAAACAAATAATCTTAAAAATAGGGCCACCTGGATGGCTCAGTGGGTTAAAGCCTCTGCCTTTGGCTCAGGCCATGATCCCAGGGTCCTGGGATCAAGCCCCGCATTGGGATCTCTGCTTAACAGGGAGCCGGCCTCCCCACTTCTCTCTGCTTGCCTCTCTGCTTACTTGTGATCTCTGTCTATCAAATAAATAAATAAAATCTTTTTAAAAAATCTTTAAAAAAAGCAAGAAACATTCAGGAATGCATAACTATATACCTGTATATCACAGTGGATGTTGATTAATTTAAAAATTAGAAAAAGATTGGGGTGCCTGGGTGGTGCAGTTGATTGCGCATCCAACTCTTGGTTTTGGCTCACGTCGTGATCTCAGGATTGTGAGATTGAGCCCCGTGTTGGGCCCTGCACTCAGCATCGTCTGCTTGAGATTCCCTCTCCCTCTGCCCCTCCTGCTCATTCTCTCTCTCTTTCAAGGAAATAAATAAATCTTTTTAAAAATGAGAGGGGTGCCTGGGTGGCTCAGTCAGTCAAGCAGCTACCTTCAGCTCAGGTCATGATTCCAGGGTCCTGGGACAGAGCCCCACGTCAGGCTCCCTGCTCAGCGGAGAGCCTGCTTCTCCCTCTCCCTCTGCCTGCCGCTCTGCCTACTTGTGCTCTCTCTCCCTCTGTCAAATAAAGAAATAAAATCTTTAATAAATAAATAAAAATTTAGAAAAATAAAAATTAGAAAAAGATTAACTATCTAACAATAAGGATATGATATGATATGATATGATAAAATTTCAGGCTACAATAGATATATAACTATCAAAAATGAAATCCTCTTTGATAGCCATTTAATATGAGTCATGAAGGTTCACAATGCTATTCTCACCCAAGTATATTTGATTTTATTAAAAACAAAGCAAGCCAAAAAAAATCATCCAATTTTAAAACAGGCTAAACAGAAGTACCTGGCTGGCTCAGTCAGTGGACCATGCAACTCTTGATCTCAGGATTATAGGTTTAAGCCCCACACTCAGTGTAGACATTACTTAAAAAATAAACTAAAATCTTTAAAAAATAAAATAAAATGGGCCAAATAGAAAAAGACCTAGAGAAACATACCACAGTATTAAAAGTACTTCCCTCTGGATTACAAAGTCAAACGAGGGAGGATAAGACAAAAAACAAAAAAGATGAAAAAATTAGCTAAGAAGATGAATATACAATTTGCAAAAGAGAAATACAAAGGCCAATCAGCATGAGAAAATATTTACTCTTGGTAATAAAAGAAATGATTATTAAGACTTAGTGAGGTAACTGTTCTTCCACTCTAACTGTGAAGAAAGAAAATAGTATTCAGTGTTGGAAAGGGCAGAGAAATAACATAACTACTGGGAAAACAGATTTTTTTTTAACTTCAGTGGTTTTGCAGGGCAATCTGGCAACACAAATGAAAAGCCTTAACAGAAACAGAATATCTTTAACCCAATAACTCCGTTTCTGGGAACTTGTCCTAAGTTTATGCTTAAGGTTATGCTAAGGTTATAACTAAGCTAATGCTTAAAAACTGTAAGACCATTTACTGGTAGAACTTCTGACAGTAGTGGAAAGTTGAAAATTACTTGTGTTCAATAAATGTTAGCAATCAAATGAAATGTCTGCAGAGCAATAAAAATGATGCTGTGGAAACAGAGTATTTGACATGGAATGGCATTTGTGATGAAGTTAGTAGAAAATGCTGGTTTTGGGGTGCCTGGGTGGCTCAGTTGTTAAGCATCTGCCTTCAGCTCAGGTCATGATCCTAGCATCCTGGGATTGAGCCCCACATCAGGCTCCCTGCTCAGCAGGAAGCCTGCTTCTCCCTCTCCCACTCCTCCTGCTTGTGTTCCCTCTCTCGCTCTCTCTCTCTCTCTGTCGGTCAAATAAATAAATAAATAAAATCTTAAAAAGAAAATGCTCGTTTAAAACATCATGTGAAAAAAGCAGGGGAGTCTGTGACCACAACTCTGTGAAAACTACTCTGTCTCTATAAACAAAGAACAGGGTTTGATACACCCAAGTGATGATGACTGCATCTGGGAAGTGGAATTGAGGGTGTCCTATATTGTATTACTCTGTACCTAACTATATTTCATGATTTTCCTAAAAATAAATCTGTATTGTTTTTATAGTAAGGAAAATATAACCAAAGCTTCTTTTAATTTAAAAAATGTTGGGGCTGATTTTTTAATAATGTGAGGAAATGTGATATATTATCTTAATGATATCTTATATCTTATATATTATCTTAATGATATATTTATGATGATGTATAATGATATATTAATGATATATTTACATATGTAAATCTATACTTGTAACTCATTCATGCTTTCTACAATCTGTTTTAATATGCCCATAATTATCCTCAAGTGAATTCATACTCATTCATATTCATTATGTAGAAATAACTTCATATATTCTTAGGCCAAAAGAGGTTCTCAGGTTCCAGGAATCAGCTGGCTCAATTGGAAGAGCATAGAACTCTTGACCTCAGGGTCATGAGTTCAAACCCCATGTTACATGTAGAGATTACTTAAAAATAAAATCTTAAAAAAAAAAATCAAATAAAAAAGTTCTAGGATCCACTGAAGTGGTATGATGAATTTAACAGCATGAAGATATAAATGGTGACATTGGGGGAAGAAATGGCCCATTACAATACAGGACCCAAAAGAAAATCGACAAATAATTTAAAGTATGATCAGTATGGGGTTGAAGAATACACTGGTCAAAAGCACAAACTCTGAACCACACTGTCTGCATCAAGTGCATACTCCATCACTTAATCTTTCATGGACTTTGGATATGTTACTTAAACTCTGTGTCCAAGTTTCTGCATCTGTAAAATGGGATAACAGCAACCATCACAAGGAATGCTATGATATTTAAATGAAATCAAGATAACTAAAGTGCTTAGCAAGTGTCCTATATATAGTAAGTCCAGAATACAAATGATAACTATTATCATCTTATTACCATCTCAATAGGAGAGTGGAGCCACTCTTATATTCTATCTTATGCTCCTCTATAGATTTTTCATAATTTCTACAATGAAGATGCATTATTTCTTAAATGACAGAAAAAGGTAATTTGGTAAGTGATAAAGGAAATAGAGTTGACTTTTGAACAACATGGAGGTTGGAGGCACTAACGCCCCTGCCCTGTGCAACTGACAATGTGTGTATGTTTTGACTCTCCAAAAACTTAACTACTAATAGCCGACTGCTGACCAGAGGCCTTACTGATAACATAGCCCATTAATGTATTTTGTATGCTATAGATGTTATAGATATTTTATACTATAGTCTCACAATAAAATAAACTGGACAAAATAAAGCGTAATTAAGAAACTCATAAACGGGGGCACCTAGGTGGCTCTGTCAGTTGAGCGTCTGACTCAATTTCAGCTCAGGTCATGATCTCAGGGTTGTGGGATAGAGCCCTGTGTCCTACTCTGTGCTCAGCAGAGAGCGAGTCTGTCCCTTCCTCTGCCTTTCCCCCTGCTCACATGCATCAGTGCTCCCTCTCTCTCAAATAAATAAATCTTAAAAAGAAATCATAAGGAAAATACCTTTACATACTGTATTGTGTCTGTCAAAAAAATCCACATATATGAACCATGCAGTTCAAACTCATGTTGTTCAAGGGTCAACAGTACAGCAAAATGTTAATTATAGAACCCAGGTGGAGGCCCCTGGGTGGCTCAGTGGGTTAAGCCTCTGCCTTCGGCTCGGGTCATGATCTCAGGGTCCTGGGATCGAGTCCCACGTCGGGCTCTCTGCTCGGCGGGGAGCCTGCTTCTTCCTCTCTCTCTTTCAGCCTGCCTCTCTGCCTACTTGTGATCTCTGTCTGTCAAATAAATAAATAAATAATCTTTAAAAAAAAAAAAAGAACCCAGGTGGTAGGTATATGAGTGTTCACTATACAATTCAATCAATTTGTCTCTCTGTTTGAAAATTTTCACAGTAACATACTATAAAAACAAACAGAAAATTACCTAAGCTACAAATGATACATGATCCTAGAAAGAAATCTGGATCAGGAAAAGCATCTCAAGAAGGAATATTAGGACAATTAGCACTGTTACAATGTCCTTGCTCTAAGGAGATAAATAATGAAGTATAAGATAATCATGTGTCTATTAAATGTTAATAATTGATAAATCTGGTGAAAAGTATACAGATATTCATTATATTCTTCCTTCCACTTTCTCATAACTTAAAATTTTTTGAGATAGAAATTTTAAAAGGTTGCCCAAAAAACTGCCTAGAAAGTGTCCGTAACTTCTGTCGTTCTTTGGGGCTTATCCGCAACCACAGTTTAAAATATAACTATGTGTGTATATATATATACACACACACATATACATACACATAGTAAGTCCAGAATACAAATGATAATATGTGTGTATGTATGTATATATATATATATATATATACACATATACATTATAATATACACATACATATATATATATATACCTATATATACACACACACACAGTTATAAAAGAATAAAAAATTTCTTCTTTAGGAATGTTACGACAAAGTTGAGAATGGGGGCGCGGTGGGGGGAGTACTCTACAAATTGGCATTTGGTGCTGGCTTGGGACTTAGGAAGGAACTAGCTACAAAGAAATGTTAAAGGTTCCAGGTTGGGGGTAGGGGAGAAGAATGGCCATCTGAGACAAAAACTAAATCCACATAGTAAACTGTTTCTGCAAAAGAGAGAGACATTGATTTCCCAGTCTGAGATGGTAAGGGAAATGAGCTCCTCTCAGTTACAGAAGGAAATAAATAGTCTGAGGCAGCAAGAATGAACCAGTAACAGAGTCATGTGCTTGAGAGAAGCAGTCTCTACCGGCTTTAACAAGTGTAGTAAGGTGAGGAAACACGCTTCGTATCAAAAGAGTTCCTTTTTATTTAAACATAAATTTTTGGGAGATGCCTGGGTGGCTCAGTCAGTTGAGCATCTGCCTTTGGCTCAGGTCATGATCCCAGAGTCCTGGGATTGCCCCGCATAGGGTTCTCTCTGCTTGGTGGGAAGCCTGCTTCTCCCTCTTCCCTCTGCCTGCTGCTCCTCCTGCTTCTGCTAGCTCTCTCTTTCTCTGTCAGATAAATAAATAAAGTCTTTAAAAAAAAAATCTTGGTACCTCAGGCAAAAATAAAACAATCCATTTAAACTCTACAAAGTGAAAGGCTTTCTAAAGCCTCAAGATCTATTCTATCATCCACCTGAAGTGTCAACAGTCATGTGATAAACTTCTCCAAGGATCTGAGAATTTAAAAGATCAAAGCCCTTTAGCTCCAGCCCATTGAGCAATCCCCATCCGACTGTATCTGCTATGCTTCTAGCATCTCACAAAGCGTCCCCTTATTCAGAGGCACTTCAGGACATCTGGACTGATCTGAATTCTGTGCTGATGGTATGAGAAGTACAGGGCATCAGCAAAGAGGGTAAGTCTTAACTAAAAAGGTCCAGTCAAGTCTTTCCAGAGGGCTTCTCAACCTCAGCACTACTGGTATCATGGGCTAAGTAACTTTGCTGTGCAGGCTGTCCTATGCACACTGTAGGACACTTAGCAGCATCCCTGGCCTCTCCAGGAGATATCAGTTGTATAATTTCCCCTTTTTACCTCCCGCACACTATTTTGACGGTAAAAAAAAAAAAAAAAAAAAAAAAAAAAAATCTCTCAACAGTGCCAAATGTGCTGGGTAAGTAGAGGTGGCAAGGAAATTGCCCCAGTGGAGCCTCTGGTTTACAGAAAATAAATCTACACCACCATAAGGATGCACTTAGACCAATCCAGAAGGGGTCTTCTACAGCCTCCCTACTCAAAACGGGATACAAAGACCAACCTACGCAAGCAAAGGAGCTAGCTAGACCGAGCAGAATCTCAGACCCACTCCAGGACTCCTGAACTTAATGGAATCGGCATGATCCCCTGGAATGATTCACCTGTGCATGGAAGTTGGGGAAGCACACAGTAAAACTGAGATTCTTCAACACATCAAATGTTTGGGGGCAAAAAGGAAGGGTAAAACTGCTTTAGATTTAGACTTAACAAGCAAATCAAACATAAATTATTTCAGAGATAATTAATGACATCTGAATATATACTAGATATTAGATATTAGAATTAACTTTGTTCAACATAGCCATGACATTGTGGTTATATGTAAAAATGCCCTTATTTTTTAGATATACCAAAGAACAAAAATGTCACAACATCTGCAATTTATGCTAAAATAAAAGCTAGCCAAAAAAACAAGATGAAGCAAAATAAAGAAAGAAACAAACAAAACAGAGGAAGCAAATATGGCATAATAATAACTGTTCAATCTAGCTGTTGGGTATGTGAATTCATTGCATTATTTATTCTTTTTTTCTGGGAGATTGACAGTTTTCACAGTACAAAGTTTGTAAAGTCTAAATGCAGTGTGGTATCCTGGATTAGATCCTGGAACATAAAGTAGAAAAACTAATGAAATCTGAAAACCACCTGAAATTTAGTTAATAGTAATATACCAGGGTTAATCTTGCAGTTTTGACAAATGGACTTTGGTTATGAAATGTTAACAGGGGAAACTGGGTAAAGGGTATATGGGAACTCTCTCTCTGGGCTATCTTTGTAACTTCTCTGTAAACCCAGAATTATTCCAAAATGAAAAGGTTAACTTTTTTTTAAGTTAGGAAAGAAATAACCAAACAAACAAACAGAGCATAGAGGGCACCTGGGTGGCTTAGTCAGTTAAGCATCTGGCTTTGGCTCAGGACGTGATCCCAGGGTCCTGGGATCAATCCCCACATCAGCCACCCTGCTCAGTGGGGAGCCTGCTTTTACCTTTCCCTCTGCCCCCCCACCCCTCCCCCCGACTCTTGCTCTCTCTCTATCTCAATAAAATAAATAAAATCTTTTTTAAAAAAAGGCACAGCAAACCACTCAAACATACTTATAAAAGTCTTCATAGTACCGTCCCTTGTGATCCTGTCGAATTGAGGCTCGGTTTATTTCAGGAAATTCATCTGAAAACGAGAAACAACACACATAAATCAGAGTGAAAAATAAATGAGTGAATAAAATTATATATAAAGTTGGCTAATCACAGCCTGCAGACCCTCGGCATCCACTAATAGACTATAAGATTTTCTATTTTACCCTGGGCTCATAACAGAAAAAGTATGAAAGATGAGCATTGTGAAGGGAAAGATGTAAGGAATGGGTGGGAAGCTTAACAAAAAAAAAACTAGAGGAGAAGACTTACTCACCAAGAGATTTTGCATCATAGAAAGTTCTAGAAAATAGGACCACTGTCACTTCATGACTACAGTTTTTCTCCTAGAATGAGTAGAGAAAAAAAGGCTTACATTTATTTCATTTACTTCACAATGAAGGAGTCTGCATGAACATAATAGTCTCAATTGTAGGAGGCTCAGTGGTAGCACACTGTATTAGATGATATCACGTAACTGAGGCTGCATAATGCAGTGAACACAGCACTGCTGGAGTGAGAAGATCTGCACTGAGTCCTGGCTCTGAAATTTACCACCTCATGACCTTGGGCAAATTACCTATTGTCCCAGAAGTGCAAAAAGTGCTTAAAAACTGCAAATTGCCAATAAGTATGGGTCACTATCTCCCAGCTCTTGATTTGGCATGAACTAGATTAGCCCAGTGTCAAAGGATTATGGTACCTGTACCTGTTTCATGGTGTTTTTAAAATTTCTTCAGAAAAGTAGCTTAAGAAACAAGAATAAAACCCATGGTGGTAGATGTGAGAATCAAACACATCCCAACATCCTACCACGGCCATAAAGATGAGGCTTGGGAGCTACTTGAGATGCAGGAGTCGAAGCCAAGGCAATGAAGTACCTTTGGATGGGGACGGGTTTTGGTGAGAATACATTTCCACAGAGTCTGGAGATCAACGTTCTGGAAATAGGCTGTTCACAGATGGCATGAAATTTGGCTTGCACCAGTGAAACAGCAAGCCCAGTTTTAGTTCCTCCCAATCTTCAAAGAGGAGAGCTTACAATGACCCATCTCTAACTGACCATACTCACTGACTACACAATTCACCATTTACCATGTAAGGTATATATACAACATGATCCACCTTATACAACCCCATGGATATACCTCAAGTGGACAGAAATTCCTAAATACAAGCCACAGTACCCAGAGCAGAGTGCTAGGAAAGAGCACATCTTCATTAGCCACCAACAAATTTATTGGATACCCAGTGCTCCAAACTCAACTCCTGATTTATCTGATTTTGGTATAAGTGATATACAGAAAAAAATGCCTTACAATGGGCTGGTGTGGCCATATGAGCCTCTCAACTCATGTGATGACGGGGATAATATATGACAGGCAACATGACCTGGGACTATAATAATACAGACAGGATAGCACTGAGGTTATGATCTCAGGCTACCTCTGGGTGAATGGAAGGCACCAATTAGAATCCTCATTCTGCTTTTACATGCTGTTGATCATGAGCAAATTACCCAGCCTCTTTGAGCTGTACTTACCCTACCTATAAAATAGTGGCAAGAGTTTAGTGAGATAATGTGGACAAAACACTTATCAAGATACCTGCTATGTCAAAATACTCAATAAATGTTAACTCAGACTACTACTATTACTCCCACCACCACTATATTTTGGGCTCTGAAATGAATTAATGAACTCTCATGCTCAATCCTTCTGTCCACAGTGCTAACTTTTAAGTTATTAGACAAGAGGAATAGACAACCTTCACTAAAATCATTAAATCAATACAGAGTAGTTACGTAAAGTTAATTCATTTTCAAGCTCCCGCTTTAAAACCAAGTTCTTGAGCACCTGGGTGGTTCAGGCATTAAGCATCTGCCTTCAGCTCAGGTTATGATCCCAGGCACTGGGATGGAGTCCCACACTAGGCTCCTGGTCAAGGGGGAGTCTGCTTCTCCCGCTGCCTTTGCCCTTCCCCAGCTTGTGCTCTCTTTCTCTCTCACATTCTTTTTCACAAAGAAATAAAAATCTTAAAAAAAATAAAACCAAGGGGTGCTGGGTGGCTCAGAGGTTAAGCCTCTGCCTTTGGCCCCGGTCATGATCTCAGGGTCCTGGGATCAAGCCCCGCATCGGGTTCTCTGCTCAGTGGGGAGCCTGTTTCCCCCTCTCTCTCTGCCTGCCTCTCTGCCTACTCTGTCAAATAATAAATAAATTTAAATATTTAAAAATTAAAAAAAAAAAACCCAAGTTCTTGAATTTAAAAAATGAACAAATTCATGGGGTGCCTGGTTGGCTCAGGCAGTTAAGCAACTGCTTTCGGCTCAGGTCATGATGCCAGTCCTGGGATGGAGCCCTGCATCGGTCTCCCTGCTCGGCGGGGAATCTGCTTCTCCCTCTGCCCCTCCCACTCTCTCTCTCTCCCTCTCTGTCAAATAAAAATAAATAAATAAATAAATAAAATCTTTAAAAAAATAAACAAATCCTAAGAACAAAATCCTGTAAACTAATGACTGGGCCTATGCCAAATTCTGCCCCTATAGCTAATCACATATCCACTTACAGAATCTTGGGTTAGTCCACATCTAAGACACAACTGAGCCAGACCTGAAATGAAGGTTTTCACAGACCCAATAATGAAATGGCCATTATGAGATCCAAGGTAACCACTATTCAGCCCACCCCAAGCTTTAGGCTCTGGCAGACACCAAGGCCTGATCATGGTTAAACCACATGACTGCAGAAGCCTCCTGGTTGGTCTGCTTAATTTCAGTGTGTCCCTTCACCAAACTGCTCCTGGCCACTGGACTCTTCTTTCCTCAAATTCTCCCTGGCTTTGATCATAGTGATATCTTGGCTGAGAACCTGTAATAGTTCCCATACTTCCTGTCAAGTCCAAAACTACCTGGCTCAATATGACCCTATCTTTCTAATCCACCTCATTACTTAATTATACCCCATATAAACCCTCTGTGAAGTTGCCTAGACCACTCCCCACTCTCACACCTGTCTACATCCTTTTGCTCGAACTGTTCATCTGACACACCCTCTCCATCTTCCTTTCCAACATCCAAACACCTTCCTCGGCCTTCCAGGCCCAAATTCAAAAGTAAATAAAGTTTCAACCCCTAAAACATATAGTTTGCTATTGCTTCAAATACACATATGCAAGCTCCCAGCAGATCTGTAAGTTCTCTGGGGGCAAGCATTGTACTTCTACATCTATACACTTCACAGCTGAAGGATATTGCTTCGGTGTTGCTGAGGAAGATGGGACTTAGATTCAGTTGAGACCAGGATCCTACTGAGACCATACTACATATAGATGCTTTAAAACACCTTGTGAGAGGGCACCTGGGTGGCTCAGTGGGTTAAGCCGCTGCCTTCAGCTCAGGTCATGATCTCGGGGTCCTGGGATCAAGTCCCGCATCGGGCTCTCTCCTCCATGGGGAGCCTGCTTCCTCCTCTCTCTCTTTCTGCCTGCCTCTCTGCCTACTTGTGATCTCTGTCTGTCAAATAAATAAATAAAATCTTTAAAATAAATAAATAAATAAAAATAAATTAAAAATAAAAAAACAAATAAAACTTAATTCTATGTTTTTATATTTCCTATTCAAACTATTCATTGCCGATGAAACACAAATGATGGTGTGTGTTGATTTTGTACCCTGAACTTTGCTGAATCCATTTACATTAGTTCTAATAGATTTTTTGTAGATTTTTTAGGATTTCCTACATATAAGAGTTCATCTGTGAATAGAGGTACTTTTACTTCTTCTTTTCCAATAAGGGTGCATTCTACTTCTTTTTCTTGCCTAATTGCTGCAGTTAGAACCTCTGGTACAACACTGAATACTAATGGTGATGGCAGGCATCCTTACTGTGTTCCTAAATCTTTTTTTTTTTTTTTTAAGATTTTATTTATTATTTGAGAGAGAGAGAGAAAGTGAGAGACAGCATAAGAGGGGAGAAGGTCAGAAGGAGAAGAAGAATCCCTGTGGAGCTGGGAAGCCAATGCAGGACTCGATCCCAGAATCATGACCTGAGCCAAAAGCAGATGCCTAACCAACTGAGCCACCCAGGCCCCCTAATGTTCCTAAATCTTAAAGGGGAAAGTTTTTAGTCTTTCACCATTAAATCTGATGTCACCTATAGGTTTCTCACAAATACTTTATCATGTCGAGGTAGTTAAAGTAATGTAAATCTAGAGTTTTATCAATTTAGGCTTTAGCTATACCACCCTGAACGCGCCCGATCTCGTTTGATCTCGGAAGCTAAGCAGGGTCGGGCCTGGTTAGTACTTGGATGGGAGATAACTTTAATTAAAGGTAGCTTGGGGCGCCTAGGTGGCTCAGTGGGCTAAGCCTCTGTCTTTGGCTCAGGTCATGGTCTCAGGGTCCTGGGATCGAGCCCTACATCAGGCTCTTTGCTCTGCAGGGAGCCTGCTTCCTCCTCTCTCAGCTTGCCTCTCTGCCTACTTGTGATCTCTTTCTGTCAAATAAATAAATTAAATTAAATTAAAAAATCCAAAGGTAGCTTAATAAAAATGGTGTATTTCTAAAATCCGCAATAGTAATGTTTATGCAATGAGATTTAGTGTGTAAGAAACATACCTTCCACTTGGTAAAGAGATCAGCAAGGAAACCATTCACAGCTTTCTCAAAATATAGATCCCCTGAAAAGCAACAACGAGAAGAGGGTGAAGATTATCTTTATTTCTTGTTTACAATATCTGCTCTCAGTAATGTAGCAGGAATGGGACCAAAGACAGGGTAGGTTCTGCTATATCTTAAAACAAGATTATAAAAGTCAGGTGTATAAAAGTAGCTTCAATCTAGACTTTCCACAGAGCCAAATTTAGTATTTGCCTCACTTAGTAAGAAGCTGTAGCTCTAAGGTAAAAGCCAAGATTGAAAATGCTTTGATGACTGAAAAATGCAGTGTTACCTTCAGAATGAGAGGACCATCTTAACCTCCAAATGTGAGTATTCTCACGATGTTTAAAGTTGGTTAGAAGATGACCCTGGGCATTCACTGAATTATCAGTTGCAGTTCCTACTGTTCTTGAATGACTTGGATGACCCATAAAAGAGTTTAGTTTATAGACATGGATGGAACTAGAGAATATTATGTTATATGAAATAAGTCAATCAGAAAAAGACAATTATCATATGATCTCACTCATATGTGAAATTTAAGAAACAAAACAGAAGATCATGGGGAAGGGATGGAAAAATAAAACAAGACAAAACCAGAGAGGAAGACAAACCATAAGAGACTCTTAATTACAGGAAATAAACTTAGGGTTGCTAGAAGGAAGGGGTTTGGGAGGATAGGGTAATAGGGTGATGGGCATTATGGAGGGCATGTGATATAATGAGCACTGCGTGTTACGTAAGACTGATGAATCACTGAACCACACCTCTGAAACTAATAATACACTATATGTTAATTAATTCCATTTAAATAAAAAGTTTTTAAAAAGAAATTAATTTGTAATTTTGCTAAACACAAATTTGAAATACATGTACCATAGGACTGGTGTATTGGACACAGTAGCCACACCTCATAGCAGCTATATTGCCCTCTACTCATTACATAATAACTCTAATAAAATGAGACAAACAGAGGCACCTGGGTGGCTCAGTGGGTTAAAGCCTCTGCCTTCGGCTCAGGTCATGATCTTAGGGTTCTGGGATCAAGCCCCACATCGAGCTCTCTGCTCAGCAGAGAGCCTGCGTCCCCCTCTCTCTCTGTCTGCCTCTGCCTACTTGTGATCTCTCTCTGTCAAATAAATAAATAAAATCTTTAAATTTAAAAAATAAAAATGAGACAAACATGGAGAGTTCTGAGTGACACGAAGAGAAATGAATAATATCAAAGAAAGTTTGTTCCTAGCCATAGAGTGATTTTATGTCTTTTCAACCCATACTTGCAGGATAATTAAAGATCTGAGAAGTCAGATTTTTCATTAATACTTTATAGCATTTCATGGAATTCACCATATAAATATACATATGTAAAATATTTCCTTTCAATTTGTTTATTTTGGCATTTAATGATTTGTAAAGATCTCGGGACAGATTTTTAGAGAATGTCAATAGCTTACTGTAAAATGATACCAACTTGGGAGAAACCAAAAATGTCAACCCAATGGCAGCTACAACCAGCACTTAGGAACAGTACCATAAATATCGAAATCCCACATTTCACAGCTCATCTGAATAAATATGTAAACCATAGCCGACGTAGAACGAAACACCACCTGAAATAAACAAAAATGTTAATTGCGTTAAAAAGCAATGATGTATGGAGTTTCAGCTGTGCTAGATGAAAAAGTTCTGGAGATCCATTTCACAACAATTAAATGTAAATGTACTTAACCCTACTGAACTGCACACTTTAAAATGGTTTAGACGGGGGACCTGAGTGGCTCAGTCAGTTAAGTATCTGACTCTCCATTTCCGCTCAGATCCTGATCTCTGGGTCATGAGATCTTGCCCAGTGTTGGACTTTGAACTGGATGTGGAGCCTACTTGAGACTCTCTCTTCTTCTCCTTCTGCCCCTGGCCCCCACTCACTCTCATTCTCTCTTTAAAAAATAGAAATAAAATAAAATAAAATGGTTAAGATAGGATGGGGGGGCCCGCCTGGCTCAATCAGTAGAGCATGGGACTTTTTTTTTTTTAAGATCTTATTTGTCAGAGAGAGCACAAGCAGGGGGTGGGGCAGGCAAAGAGAGAAGCAGGCTCCCCACTGAGCAAGGAGACCAATGCTGAACTAGAGACAAAGGCAGACACTTAACCAATTGAGTCACCCAGGTGCCCCACATGCAACTTTTGATCTCAGGGTTGTAAGTTCAAACCCCACACCGGGTGTCTAGAATACTTAAAATAAAATCTTAAATAATAAATAAAACAAAATAAAATGGTTAAGATGGTATATTTTACATGTTTTTTACCACAAAAGAAAAAAAAAGGCAATGATGGAAGATTTTTCTTAAATGTGACATGAAACTTCTAAAAGCAAGCTTCATCCCTGGCATCATAAAGCCACGAAGAGAAGATCTTGTCCCTGCCCTCTAGGAGCTTAGAGTAGAGGATTAAAACACACAAAAGACTGCAACATATACAAATATTCCATGAAGATTTTCATAAGAAATGTGGAGGGGGCAGTAAATCTACCTAGGATAGTCAAGAAAACCTCATTATGAATACAGAACTTGGGGTAAGACATGCCAGTTGATGAGCTGCCAGTCTAATAAATTATTAATTATAATTCACATCGGACACACCCTACATACCTAGACTGCCTCAAGGAACCAGGAAGGCTTTCCAAAAGTAAGGGAGCCTAAGACAAGTACAGAGGAATGAATGAGTAGCTTGTAAGGGGGAGAAGGCAGGAGCTAAATGCTCCAGACAGGAGAAAGAAGTAGAGAAGTATGTGCAAAGACACGGACACAAGACAGAACATGGCATGTTTGAGGAACAGCAAATGGTTCCCAAGGGCAGGACAGCATGCAATAGAGGGACTTATGGGAGAAATGAAAAAATGAGCTCCAGATTCCAATGTCTCCGCAGATTTTTCCTCTCAGAAGTCCAACAAGTATCTTACAAACAACTTTTTTCAACTGCTCCCAAATGTCTCCCCCCCAGTCTTCCCCACCTCATAAAAGACATCACCGTCTGTCCAACAAGCTGATCAATTCTTCTCTTTCCTTCACTCCTCATACCCAATCCACCATTAAGTTTTGTGAACTCTACTCCAAAATGCATCTCAAGTCTGCCCACATCCCTCCATTGCTAGGGCTCCTACCTTAGTCCATACCATAGTCTTCTATCTTCCTGAATTATTTCTCTGCTTCTACTCTTGCCCCTACAAACAATGCTCTACACAGAGCAGAATACTATGGGTGCATATGCCACAACCTTTCTTTCTAAGTAATGGGAAGCTGATTCTATTCCAAGAGGCAAGGCACCCAGTCAAAAGACTAAACCTCCCAGCTTCCTGAGTAGCTACATGTGACTAAATTCTGGCCAATAAGATGTAAACAAAATGTCATATCCGGAAGCTGACATGGCTGGAAGGTGAATCCCTCCTGACTTTCTTCCCTTCCTCTCTCCTCTACCTGGAATATGAATGTGGTTACAGCAGCTCCAGCTGTACCATGGAAGCCCAGTCCTGAGGATGGAAGAACAGGAAGATAAATAGAGCCTTAGCTCACCAATAATTGTGACACTGCCATTCCAGCCAGGAATGGTCTTCCCATGGACTTCTTTTATCAGAGAGAAAAAAGTTGACTCTGGAACATCAATTTGCCGCTGTTACTTTGGGATTTTTTTGTTCAACAAAATCCAACTGAATGGCTCTGAACTTGGACCTCATTTTTGGTGACATGGCTAAATGCACCATGAAGGTCAGAACTATTGGTAAATAACAGCACCCATTATAGGGTCTCCCTCAGGAAAATGATGAAGAAAATTGAAAAAGTCAGCACATCAAGTACACATGCTCCTTCCGTGGCAAAACTAACATGAAGAGATGAGCTGTGGGCATCTGGCACTATGGTTCCTACATGAAAACAGTAGCCAGTGGTGCCTGGACCTACACTACCCCTTCTGCCATCATAGCGAAGGCAGCCATCAGTGCAAGAAAGGAATTCAGAGACCAGCAGAAGCTCCATCATTTGAAACACCTCTAGCCTATAATAAATAGGCTAACTAATGTAACAACAACACAACAACAAAAGAAAAAAAAAACAATTGGATGAATAAATGATCTTTTGAAAGCATAATTCGGGAATCACTCAACCACTTAAAATCCTTCAATAGATTCCAATTGTCCTTCTACCCCAGTTACAAGGACCTATGTGAACTGGCTGCAACCAGTCCACCTTCCCACTGACATCATTCTTCCTATTTATCTCTTATGCTTCTGCACACTGGCCTCTCACAATTGTTTCCTCTGCCTGGAAAGCTCTTTGCCTCAACCTCCATACACTGGCTAAGTTTCACTTTTCTGGCGTCTTTCAGAGACACCTCCTTGACCATCTTTGTAAAGGAGATCTACTACTCTCTCTCGCAATGCTCTGTTTCCCTATGAATGTTTAATTTATCTCATTTGTTTACTAAGAAGGCCACCTTCAGTTAGTCTTTCTCATTACCCAACTAGTTTCCTTTGGACTACTCATCATAATCTATAATTACATTTATGCACTGGGTGTCTACTTACATCTGTCTCCCCACTAGGGTGTGTAAGCTCTTTACCAGGAGGGATCGCATCTGTGCTGTTCACTCATGCCTCCCCACTGAGTGGTAGTGCTCCACTCTGAATTCCCCTCTAGAATGAAGGATGTTCATAGGGACACCTGGGTGGCTCAGTCAGTGAAGTGTCTGCCTTGCTCAGGTCATGATCCCAGGGTCCTGGGATCAAGTCCTGCATCAGGCTCCTTGCTCAGGAGGGAGCCTGCTTCTCCTTCTCCCTAGCGCTCCCCCTCCTTGTGCACACTCTCTCTCTCTGACAAATAAATAAATAAAATCTTTAGAATGAAGGATGCTCATGGATAACATTCTATACCAATTTGTTTGGTTTTTTTAAATAGTTAATCTCTATACTCAACTTGGGGCTTGAACTCATCACAAGATGAAGAGCCACATGCTTACCAACTGAGCCAGCCAGGTACCCATCTACCAATTCCCCCCCCAAATTAAGTACTTAATTAATTAATACTTCCTTTAAATATTAAAAAAAAAAAAGCACAATAGCACTCAGAAGGTGCTTCCATATTATTTATTAAATATGTGAATGAGGGATGCCTGCATGGCTCAGTCGGTTAGGCCGCTGCCTTCGGCTCAGGTCATGATCCTGGGGTCCTGGGATCGAACCCCGAATCAGGCTCCTTGTCCAGCGGGGAGCCTGCTTCTCTCTCTGCCTCTGCCTGCCACTCTGCCTGCTTGTGCTCTCTATGACAAATAAATAAATAAAATCTTAAAAATCTTTAAATATGTGAATGAATGAGGTTGAAGAGGTAAACAAGCATATGCCAAATTATTGTGGTCTTTGTAAATTATGCTTAAGAGTGAATTTCTAGGAAAGTGGGGACAAGCAAAACAAGATCACTATCAAATAACAATTTGTGCCCATTAGAACTGCAAAGACTTTAAAAATCTAATACTGGGGCGCCTGGGTGGCTCAGTGGGTTGGGCCTCTGCCTTCGGCTCTGGTCATGATCTCAGGATCCTGGGATGGAGCCCCACATCTGGGCTCTCTGCTCAGCGGGGAGCCTGCTTCCCCCTCTCTCTCTGCCTCCCTTCTGCCTACTTGTGATCTCTCTCTCTGTGTCAAATAAATAAATAAAATATTTTAAAAATAAATGAATAAATAAATAAAAATAAAAATCTAATACCAAATGTAGGAAAAAATGAAAAATAACAGGAGATTATATATATTGCTATTAGGAATATTACCTGATCCAAAGATTTTGAAAAATAATTTTTAATTATCTTACCTATGGCCTATACACTCCTAATTATAGGTTAAAAATATAGTATTAGGGGAGCACCTGGGAGGAGCACTGTCAGTTGAGTGTCTGACTCCTGGTTTTGGCTGAGGTCATGATCTGAGTCATGAGATCCAGCCCTGTGGTTGGGCTCTGTGCTCAGCGTAGAGTCTGCTTGGGACTCTCTCTCCCTCTTCCTCTGCCCCTCCCCTCTGCACACTCTCTCTTTTAAATAAATAAATCTTTTTTTTTTTAAAGATTTTATTTATTTATTTGACAGAGAGATATATCACAAGCAGGCAGAGAGGCAGGCAGAGAGAGAGGAGGAAGCAGGCTCCCCACTGAGCAGATAGCCCGATGCAAGGCTCGATCCCAGGAACCTGAGAACATGACCCAAGCTGAAGGCAGAGGTTTAACCCACTGAGCCACCCAGGCACCCCAAATCTTTAAAAATATATAAAAAGGGGCTCCCAGGTGGTTCAGTCAGTTAAGTGTCCAAGTCTTCATTTTAGCTCAGGTCATGATCTCAGGGTTGTGAGATCAAGCCCTGAATCGAGTTCTGCACTCAGTGGGAATCTGCTTGAGATTCTCTTCCTCTCCTTCTCCCACTGCCCCTCCCCTTGCTCACACACCTGTGCTTGCCCTCTCAAATAAATAAATCTTAAAAGTATATATATATATTAGTATTAGGTACAAAAATCTAGCTAAAAAGGACTATATTTTTTTTGCCTTAATAAAGCTCAAGGGATGCCTGGGTAGCTCAGTGGGTTAAGCGGCTACCTTCAGCTCAGGTCATGATCCCAGGACCCTGGGATCGAGTCCCACTGCTTCTCCCTCTGTCTCTGCCTACCACTCTGTCTGCCTGTTCTTGCTCGCTCTCTCTCCCCCTCTTTCTCTCTGATTAAAATAAATAGATAAATAAATACATAAAGCTCAAAAATTAGTGAAACAAATAATATACTGTTAAGAGTAAAACACACATGTATTTGTTACTAAGTAAACATGAAAAATACACAAAAATAGAATTCAGATAGCAGTTACCTATAAAGGCACTGGCTCTCAACTAGAGGCAATTTTGCTCCCTAAGGGAACGCTCAGTAATATCTGGAGATGTTTCTGGTTGTCGTGACTCACAGGGTACTATTGGTATCTTGTGCACAGAAATTAGGGATGCTGCTAAACATCCCATACTGCATAAGACAGCCCCCCATCACATCACTGCTATGTTGGACCAGGTAATTCATTGTTCTGGAGATCTGTCTTATCCATTATAATCATGTTTACCACTCTTCTTCACAAAATCCTGGCTGTGACACATAAAAATGTCTCCAGACATTGCCAAAAGACCCCAGTGGAGGCAAGATAACCCTCTAGTTAAACCACCACTCCCAAAGGAGGCAGGGGATAAGAACAAGGAAGAGCAGACAAGTGGTTTCACCAGCATGGGTAATGTTTACAGCTCTTCAGTTTGGATTTTGCCAACTAGAATAGAGAACCAAAGAAGGAAATTCCTTCACAAAAGTCTCTGTTGATGTTTACCAACTGCAGTCTTCTACTGAGTTTAACCTTTGCTATATGTACTAGCAAGCATCAAAGCCTGCAAACTAGACACTGCATTTCCATGTTTAGACCTCTTTCAGAAGAGAAAACAAAGGGGCACCTGGGTGCCTCAGTCAGCTAAGCATGGGCCTTCCAGTCAGGTCATGATCCTAGGGTCCTGAGTTTGAGTCCCCCACCAGGCTCCCTGCTCAGAGGGAAGTCTGCTTCTCCCTGTGCCCCTCCCTCCACTTGTGCCCGCACGCTTACTCTCTCTCTCTCTCTCTCTCTCTCTCTCATAAATAAATAAATAAATAAGAAGAGAAAACAAAGACTGACCCCAAACTGGAGAGCTCCAACTATAAAACATTAGAATTCCAGGAGTCCTTGAGGCACTTGGGTGGCTCAGTGGGTTAAGTCTCTGCCTTCGGCTCGGGTCATGATCCCAGCGTCCTGGGATTGAGCCCCACATCCAGATCTCTGCTCAGTGGGGAGCCTGCTTCCCCCTCCCCCTCTGCCTGCTTTTCTGCCTACTTGTGATCTCTAATTCTCTGTGTCAAATAAATTAATAAAATCTTTAAAAAAAAGAAAAAAAGAATTCCAGGAGTCCTTAACAATATTACAATATTATTTACTAGGGTGAACAGTACCCATCAGGAGAGAATCAAGTTTTTAATTGTTTCTGATTTCTTTTTGGTTTCAGGACTCAGACATAATGGTATGAAAAAACAAAACCAAAAGGCATTTTATCAGTCTCACCCTAGTATCTTCGCTGATATAACCACACATGACCTTCTCATTCTTGACCCACAGCTCACCAGCCTGTGCCCTGAAAAGACAGACACACAGGTTATTGCAAGTCTTATGTAAAACACAAAGAAACAGGGATAACTTCAGGGTGCCTCCCTGTACTCTGATACTTATCCCTAAATGACCTGCCCAGTTACCAATTTCCAGAGGAAATGCCATGAACAGATTACGCAACATAAAGAATTCTCAGAATGGAGTGGAAGTGCCCTTTCTTCCTTTCTGCTATGGGCTAGAGTGGCTGGTGTCAAGATGGACAAGTTCATGAAACCCAGTTAGGTGGTGTTGCTCCTGGCCAGACACTGCTCCAGACGCAAAGCATTGATGATGGCACCTCAAACTGTCCCTGCAGTCATACTTTGGTGGTTGAAAAGGACCACCATCCCCACAAAGTGACAGCTGCCATGGGCAAGAAGAAAATCACCAAGAGATCAAAGATCAAGTCTTTTGTGAAAGTTGGTAACTACAAACAACTTCATGCCCACAAGGTACTCTGTGGATACCCCCTCAGACAAAACTGTCATCAACAGGACATCTTCAGAGGCCCTACTCTTAAACACAAGGCCTGAAGAGAGGCCAAGGTCAAGTTCGAGAAGAAGTATGAGACAAGCAAGAACAAGTGGTTCTTCCAGAAGCTCCAGTTTTAGATCTGTTTTGTCATTAAAAATAGAAGGAAAAAAAGATAATTCTCAGAGTATACTGAATTTATATGACAGTTCTTAATCTGGGAATCCATAGGCAACACACAAGTCTCAGGAAGGGCTTCAGGAAATCCATGAATCCTCTGAAATCATGCAAAGATTTCTGGGCAAAGAATTATAGTTTTTGTCAAATCTCTAGAGGGTCCATGTCACAAAAATAATTAGGAAGAACTGACAAACAATTTTGCTAATCCCAGCTTTGATATGATGAGTATCAGCAAAAACAAAAATCCATCTTAATATCAGGATTGGAAGACAAGCCATTAGGAGGCATGTGACAGAGTCCCTATTCAATAGAGGCCACTCTGAAAAATTTTCATGGCGACTTGATATTGCACTTTGGGGCTTAATGTCTTTGGCTCTGCAACTTATTAAGGGCATGAAATGGATAGCATAGTTCAAAGAGTATGTCCTTCTGAGCTGACCAGCCTTGAGTGGAACTATTCGCGGCAGGAATCTCAGTTCTTAGTGTCCTTAAGTAGATGAACGACCATAGGGAAATAACTCTGAAGCCCAGCACCCTTACCTTAAAAAAGGAAATAATGACGTCTGCTTTATAGAGGTATTCAGAGAATTAAACCACATACTGTGGAGAAACTGTTCAGGACAGTGCTGGGATAGGAGGTGTCAGAGTTAAGAGTACTAGTAGCTACTTGTATTAGCAGAAGCCGTAACAATGGTAAGCATTTTTTCAAAGATTTTATTTATTTATTTTCCAGAGAGAGAGTGTGTGTGAGTGCACAAGCAGGAGGAGCAGCAGGCAGAGGTAGAAGCAGGATCTCTGCTGAGCAAGGAGCCTGATACAGGACTCAATCCCAGAACCCTGGGATCATGACCTGAGCCCAAGGCAGACGCTCAACAGACTGAGCCACCCAGGTCCCCCCAGTCACAATCTTTCTGAGCCAGTTTTTTAAAAAAATCAGTAAATTTGATTAATAAGAACATCGCCTCATCCATCTTCTACAGCTCTTGAGAAGATCCAGGAAATGAGATCACTGTAAATGAGAGTACTTGGTGTACTGTGAAACAGTTATGATTCCAATGTAAATGGTTCCTTATAAAACACACACAGAGGGGCGCCTGGGTGGCTCAGGGGGTTAAAGCTTTTGCTTTCGGCTCGGGTCATGATCTCAGGGTCCTGAGATCGAGCCCCGCATCAGATTCTCTGCTCAGCCGGGAGCCTGCTTCCCTTCCTCTCTCTCTGACTGCCTTTCTGCCTACTTGTGATCTCTGTTCGTCAAATAAATTTTAAAAAATAAACATAAAAATAAAACACACATAGAAAATGCAGTATTGACCTTTACTCCTAAACCTAAAATCTGCCCTTTGCCAAACAGGAACTGAGAATGGCCCTGAGGTAGATTTTCTTCTCTTTTCTGCTGGTTCAAGGGGAGAAAAACTGCCACTGACCAATGCAAACACAAAATCCATTATCCCCCAGGACAGAACCTAAGAGCACACATGGCTTACGACAAGACAGAAGGGCACACTGCCAAGCCTTGAGGATGAAGTTAACCTACAGGGTACTAGCCCTTGATTTATGTAGAAGCTTAGGCAGGGCACTTCCCCTCCCTTTTCTATCGAATGAGCTGTTGGGGATCAGTGACGTCCACTATCTTTTACAACTAAATTTCATCCTTCTGTGAATACGAAGTTAAAATAAATGCAAAGTATGGTCACTATCCTGTTATCTGTGTAACACAGCTTTGAACAACCTGAATGTCCAATAATGGCAGACAGATTAAGTAAATTATGATGTAACCAGACAACAGAATATCATGCAACCATTAAACTCATGTTTACAAGGAGTTTTAACTTCACCAGAAGTGTTTATAAGCTTTTAAGTAGAAAAAAGGGATACAAAATAGTACACACAGTATCATCATCTATATAAAAATATAGATTCACATATATATATATTCATCTATATAAAAAAATTTCATGCATGTGTATGCATGAAAAAAACATTGAGGGGTACCTGATTCAAACAGTAGGTCATGCATGCGATTCTTGATCTCTGGGTTGTGAGCTCAAGCCACACTTTGGCCAGGGAGATTACTTAATCAAAAATTTAAAAAGAAAGGAACGAAGGAAAGAAGGGGCACCTGGGTGGCTCGGTCAGTTAAGCAACTGCCTATGGCTCAGGTCACGATCTTGGAGTTGTGGAATTGAGACCCATATTGGGCTCCCTGCCCAGCGGAGAGTCTGCTTCTCCTTCGGCCTCTCATTCATGCGCGCTCGCTCACTCTCTATCTCTCTCTCTCCCTTAAATACATAAATAAATCTTTTTAAAAAAATAAAAGAAAGAGTCAAGATGGTAGAGGAGTAGCAGACTGAGATGACATCGGTCGCAGGAGTTCGGCTAGATACTTATCAAACCATTCCGAACACCTACAAACCCAACAGGAGATCGAAGAGAAGAAGAGCAGCAATTCTAGAAACAGAAAACCGACCACTTTCTGAAAGGTACGACATGCGGAGAAATGAATCCAAAGCAACAGGAAGACAGACCGTAGAGGGAGAGGCCAGCTCCCGGCAAGCAGTGGAGCAACAGAGCACAAAATCTGAACCCTTAGAAGTCTGCTCCACTGAGGAACATTGCTCTAGAGGCTAAGCAGGGGTGGAGCCCTCACAGGGAGAGTGTGTCTCAGGTCCCGCAAGGTCACAGAAGGATTGGGGGTGTCTGAGTGTAGCAGAACTCGCAGGTATCGGAGTGGGGAAGCTGGCTACAGAGACAGAGCCGATGAGTGAGCTCTCAGCTCAGGGTTACCTTAAACCGTGATCCATGGCACAGACAGGCCACTGCTATTAGAGCAGGGACCCCATAAGTGGCAGATCCGGAGAAATCCACCTTCATTTGCCGGAAAAGCAGAGCGGCAGCAATCTGCTGGATTTGAGTGCCAGAGACATAAATGCTTGGTCGCAGGCCAGATGAGCTAGGAGTGCGGCCGGAGACGAGGGAGTGACTGAGCACTTTTCTCCAAGGATGCACTGAGGAGTGGGGCCCAAACTCTTGGCTATTCCGGGCCAGAGAGTGGGAGGCCGCCATTTTAATTCCTGTCCTCCAGAGCTCTACAGAAAGCGTTAGCAGAACAAAGGCTCCATAGAGCGAACCAAGATTACTTAGCCCAGCCCCTGGCAGGGCGGCACAATTCCACCTGGGCAAAGACATTTGAGAATCACTACAACAGGCCTCTCCCCCAGATGATCAGCAGGAACATCCAGCCAAGACCAAGCTCACTGATCAAGAAGAACAGTGGAATTCCAGAGGAGGGAAAAGCAAAGCATGCAATGCATGGCGTTCTCCCCATTATTCTTGAGTCTTGCAAGGTTAATTAAATTTTTTTAATTTAATTTTTTTCTTATTCTAATTTTGTTAACTTTTCCTCTTTCCTCTCGCAATATTTTTTAACTAGTTTATCTTAACAATACCTTTCTAAAGAAAAAATGTTTTTAAACCTGCAAATTATAGTCACATTTTAACCTTCATTGTATCTAACTTTATTTCTTGTATACATATAGGGTTTTTCTTCTAAAAAAATTTTGGGATAAAATTTCCTCTAATAGATCAAAATAAACCCTAAATCTAGCACAGAGCTTTGTTCTAGTCTCCAGCCTGACCAAATTCTCTCCACCTTCTTTTTCTTTCTTACCAACCAATGTATCTTACCAATTCTTTTTTAGAAATTTTTTGTAAATTTTCGTCGTTACAGTCATATTTCATTCCTTTATCGTGTTTACCTTTAATTTCGTATACATGTAAGTTTTTCTTTCTTTAAAACTCTGGGAAGTAGTTTCTTCTAAGAGAACAAAATACACCCAAAATCAAGTGGGTGGCTCTGTTCTATTCACCAGTCTAATATATATGTGTGTGTGTGTGTGTGTGTGTGTATTTTTTTTTATTTCATTTTAAATTTTTTTAAAACTCCCTTTTACCCCCTTTCATCACCCCCTGATTTGGGGTCTCTTCTGATTCGGATAGCATACATGTATCTAGGGTCTTTGCCACCCTTTTAGTTATTTTATTCTCTCATTCATATCTGGATAAAATGACAAGGTGGAGAAACTAACCACAAAAAAAAGAATAAGAGGCAGTACCAAAGACTATGGACCTAATCAATACAGATATTGGTAATATGTCAAATCTAGAGTTGAGAATGACAATTCTCAAGGTGCTAGCTGGGCTTGAAAAAGGCATGTAAGATATTATAGAAACCCTGTCTGGAGAAATAAAAACCCTCTATGGAGAAATAAAAGAACTAAAATCTAACCAAGTTGAAATTTAAAAACCTATTAATGAGGGGCAATAAAAAAAGGAGGCTCTTACTGCTAGGATAAATGAGGCAAAAGTGAGAATTAGTGATATAGAAAACCAAACGACAGAGAATAAAGAAGCTGAGCAAAAGAGAGACAAACAACTACTGTACCATGAGGGGAGAATTCTAGAGATAAGCGAGTGATACTATAAGATGAAACAACATTAGAATAATTGGGATTCCAGAAGATGAAGAAAGAGAGAAGGGAGCAGAAGGTACATTAGAGGAATTTATTGTAGAGAATTTCCCTAATATAGCTAAGGGAACAAGCACTGAAATCCAGGAGGTGCAGAGATTCCCCCCCTCAAAAATCAATAAAGATAGGTCCACAACCCATCACCTAATAGTAAAACTTACAAGTCTTAGTGACAAAGAGAAAATCCTGAAAGCAGCCTGGGACAAGAAGTCTGTAACATACAATGGTAAAAATATTAGATTGGAAGCAGACTTATCCACAGAGACCTGGCAGGCCAGAAAGAACTGGCATACTATATTCAGAGCACTAAAGAGAAAAATATGCAGCCAAGAATACTATATCCAGCTAGGCTATCATTGAAAGTAGAAAGAGAGATAAAAAGCTTCCAGGACAAACAAAAACTAAAAGAATTTGTAAACACCAAACCAGGTCCTCTAAGGGGTCCTCTAGGCAAAGAGAGAACCTAGAAGTACTAGACTAGAAAGGAACAGAAACAATATACAGTAACACTCACCTTAGAAGCAAGACACTGACATTAAATTTATATCTGTCAACAATTACCCTGCATGTAAATGGGTTAAATGCCCCAAACAAAAGACACAGGTATCAGAATGGATAAAAAAAAACAAAACCCATCAATATGCTGTCTACAAGAAACTCATTTTAGACCCAAAGACACCTCCAGATTTAAAATGAGGGGATGGAAAACCATTTACCATGCTAATGGACATCAAAAGAAAGCTGGGGTGGCAATCTTTTTTTTTTTTAAGATTTTATTTATTTATTTGACAGAGAGAAATCACAAGTAGATGGAGAGGCAGGCAGAGAGAGAGAGAGGGAAGCAGGCTCCCTGCTGAGCAGAGAGCCCGATGCGGGACTCGATCCCAGGACCCTGAGATCATGACCTGAGCCGAAGGCAGCGGCTTAACCCACTGAGCCACCCAGGCGCCCCGGGGTGGCAATCTTTATATGAGATAAATTAGATTTTAAACCAAAGACTATAATAAGAGATGAGGAAGGACACTATATCATACTCAAAGGGTCTGTCCAACAAGAAGACCTAACAATTTTAAATATCTATGCCCCTAACATGGGAGCAGCCAATTATATAAACCAATTAATAACAAAATCAAAAAAACACAACAAAAATAATACAATAATAGTGGGGGATTTTTTTTTAAGATTTTATTTATTTATTTGACAGAGAGAGATCACAAATAGGCAGAGAGGCAGGAGAGAGAGAGAGGAGGAAGCAGGCTCCCTGCTGAGCAGAGAGCCCAATGCGGGACTCGATCCCAGGACCCTGAGATCATGACCTGAGCTGAAGGCAGCAGCTTAACCCACTGAGCCACCCAGGCGCCCTAATAGTGGGAGATTTTAATGCCCTCCTCACTGAAATGGACAGATCATCCAAGCAAAAGATCAAAAAGAAAATAAAGGCTTTAAATGACACACTGGACCAGATGTTCATCACAGATATATTCAGAACATTCCATCCCAAAGCAACAGAACACACATTCTTCTCTAAACATGGAACATTCTCCAGAACAGATCACATCCTGGGTCACAAATCAGGTCTCAACCAGTACCAAAAGACTGGGATCATTCCCTGCATATTTTCAGACAACGATGCACTGAAGCTCGAACTCAATCACAAGTGGAAAGTTGGAAAGAACCCAAATTACATAGAGGCTAAAGAGCATCCTACTAAAGAATAACTGAAAAAATTCCTGGAAATAAATAAAAAATGAAAACACAACTATTCAAAATCTGTGGGACACAGCAAAGGCAGTCCTGAGAAGAAACTATATAGCGATACAAGCCTTTCTCAAGAAACAAGAAAGGTCTCAAATACACAACCTAACCCTACACCTAAAGCAGCTGGAGAAAGAACAACAAGGAAAGCCTAAACCCAGTAGGAGAAGAGAAATTATAATAAAGATCAGAGCAGAAATCAATGAAAATGAAACAAACAAACAAACAAAAAATGGTAGAACCAATCAACGAAACTAGGAGCTGGTTCTTTGAAAGAATTAATAAGATTGATAAATCCCTGACTAGACTTATCAAAAAGAAAAGAGAAAGGACCCAAATAAATAAAATCATGAATGAAAGAGGAGCGATCACAACCAACACCAAAGAAATACAAACAATGATAAGAACATATTACGAGCAACTATACATCAGCAAATTTGACAATCTGGAAGAAGTGGATGCATTCCTAGAGACGTATAAACTACCAAAACTGAACCAGGAAGAAATAGAAAACCTAAGCAGACTTGTAACCAGTAAGGAGATTGAAGCAGTGATCAAAAAATCTCCCAACAAACAAGAGCCCGGGCCAGATGGCTTCCCAGGATAATTCTACCAAACATTTAAAGAATTCATTCCTATTCTCCTGAGACTGTCCCAAAAAATAGAAATGGAAGGAAAACGGGGCGCCTGGGTGGCTCAGTGGGTTAAGCCTCTGCTTTCAGCTCAGGGCATGATCCCAGGGTCTTGGGATCGAGCCCCCCATCGGGCTCTCTGCTCAGCAGGAAGCCTGCTTCCCCCGCTCTCTCTGCCTGCCTCTCTGCCCACTTATGATCTCTCTCTGTCAAATAAATAAATAAAATCTTTAAAAAAAAAAAAAAAAAAGAAATGGAAGGAAAACTTCCAAACTCATTTTATGAGGCCAGCATTACCTTGATCCCAAAACTAGACAAAGACCCCATCAAAAAAGAGAATTATAGACCAATATCCTTGATGAACACAGATGTGAAAATTCTCACCAAAATACTGGCCAATAGGATCCAACATTACATTAAAAGGATTATTTACCACAACCAAGTGGGATTTATTCCAGGGCTGCAAGGTTGGTTCAATATCTGCAAATCAATCAATGTGGTACAATACATTAACAGAAGAAAGAACAAGAACCATATGATCCTCTCAGTAGATGCTGAAAAAGCATTTGACAAAGTACAGCATCCTTTCTTGATCAAAACTCTTCAAAGTGTAGGGATAGAAGGTACATACCTCAATATCATCAAAGCCATCTATGAAAAACCCACAGCAAATATCATTCTCAAAGGAGAAAAACTGAGAGCTTTTCCACTAAGGTCAGGAAAACAGCAGGGATGTCCATTATCACCACTGCTATTCAACATAGTACTAGAAGTCCTAACCTCAGCAATCATACAACAAAAAGAAATTAAAGGCATCCAAATCGGCAAAGAAGAAGTCAAACTATCACTCTTTGCAGATGATATGATACTATATGTGGAAAACCCAAAAGACTCCACTCCAAATTTGCTAGAACTTGTACAGGAATTCAGTTAAGTGCCAGGATATAAAATCAATGCACAGAAAGTGCCAGGATATAAAATCAATGCACAGAAATCAGTTGCATTTCTATATACCACTACCAAGACAGAAGAAAGAGAAATTAAGGAGTCGATCCCATTTCAATTGCACTCAAAACTATAAGATACCTAACCAAAGAGGCAAAGAATATATCCTCAGAAAACTATAAAGTACTCATGAAAGAAATTGAGGAAGACACAAAGAAATGGAAAAATGCTCCATGCTCATGGACTGGAAGAACAAATATTGTGAAAATGTCTATGCTACCTAAAGCAATCTATATGTTTAATGCAATTCCTATCAACATCCCATAAAAAAAAAAACCCATCCATAAAAAAAAAAAAAAATCCACATTTTTCAAAGAAATGGAACAAATAATCCTAAAATTTATATGGAACCAGAAAGACCTCGAATAGCCAGAGAAGTATTGATAAAGAAAGCCAAAATTGGTGGCATCACAATTCCAGACTTCAAGCTCTATTACAAAGCTGTCATCATCGAGCCAACATGGTACTGGCACAAAAACAGAAACAGAGATCAATGGAACGGAATAGAGAGCCCAGAAATAGACCCTCAACTCTACAGTCAACTAATCTTCGACAACGCAGTAAAGAATGACCAATGGAAAAAAAAGTAGTCTCTTCAACAAATGGTATAGGGAAAACTGGATAGCCATATGCAGAAAAATGGAACTGGACCATTTCTTTATACCACACACAAAAACAGACTCAAAATGGATGAAAGACCTCAATATGAGACAGGAATCCATCAAAATTCTTGAGGAGAACACAGGCAGCAACCTCTTCGACCTCAGCCGCAGCAACTTCTCCCTAGAAACATCACCAAAGGCAAGGGAAGCAAGGGTAAAAATGAACTATTGGGACTTCATCAAGATCAAAAGCTTTTGCACAGCAAAGGAAACAATCAACAAAACCAAAAGACAACTGACAGAATGGGAGAAGATATTTGCAAACGACATATCAGATAAAGGGCTGGAACCCAAAATCTATAAAGAACTTAGCAAACTCAACACCCAAAGAACAAAGAATCCAATCAAGAAATGCACAAAGGACATGAACAGACAATTCTGCAAAGACATCCAGATGGCCAACAGACACATGAAAAAGTGCTCCACATCACTTGGCATCAGGGAGATACAAATTAAAACCACAATGAGATACCACCTCACACCAGTCAGAATGGCTAAAATTAACGAGTCAGGAAACGACAGATGCTGGTGAGGATGGGGAGAAAGAGGAACACTCCTCATTGCTAGTGGGAATGCAAGCTGGTGCAGCCACTCTGGAGAACAGTATGGAGTTTCCTCAAAAAGTTGAAAATAGAGCTACCCTATGACCCAGCAATTGCACTACTGGGTATTTACCCTAAAGATACAAATGTAGTGATCTGAAGGGGCACGTGCACCTGAATGTTTATAGCAGCAATGTCCACAATAGCCAAACTATGGAAAGAACCTAGATGTCCATCAATAGAGGAATGGATAAAGAAGATGTGGTGTGTATATACGTATATACATATATACACAATGTAATACTAGGTAGCCATCAAAAGAAACGAAATCTTCCCATTTGCAATGACATGGATGGAATGAGAGGGTATTATACTGAGTGAAATAAGTCAATGAGAGAAAGACAATTATCATATGATCTCCCTGATATGAGGAATTTAAGAGGCAAAGTGGCGGGATTAAGGGGTAGGGAAGGAAAAAATGAAACAAGATGGCATTGGGAGGGAGACAAACCATAAGAGACGCTTAATCTCACAAAACAAACTGAGGGTTGCCAGGGGGAGGGAGCAGGGAGAGGGTGGCTGGGTTATGGACATTGGGGAGGGTATGTGCTATGCTGAGTTCTGTGAAGTATGTAAGCCTGACGATTCACAGACCTCTACTGTGGGGCTAATAATGCATTATATGTTAATAAAAATTTTTTTAAAAAAGATATTAGCAAACAGCATTCAATAATACATTAAAAGGATAATTCGCTACTGAAAGGTCACACTAAAATTTAATAGTGTTTACCTATACATAGTTAGCTTATATTCCACCGTAAGTTTTCTACTTTTTTTTTTAAGATTTTATTTATTTATTTGAGAGAGACAGAGCACAAGCAGGGGGATCAGCAGAGGAAGAGGTAGAAGCACACTCCCTACTCAGCAGGGAGCCTGATGTGGGGCTTGATCCCAGGACCCTGGGATTATGACCTGAGCTGAATTCAGACACTTAACCACCTGAGCCACCCAGGTACCCCACTTTTTTTTTTAAAGATTTTATTTATTTATTTGAGACAGAGAAAAAATGCACACATAAGCATGAGTGGGGGTAAGGGTAGAGGGAAAGGGAGGAAGAGAACCCCACTGAGCTAGGAGCCTGATGAGTGGCTCCATCTCAGACAGGGCCTGAGCTGAAAGGAAAAGCACAACCAACTGAGACTCAGGTACCCCAAGTTTTTTTTTCTTTATACTCTCTGTAATACCCAAATTTTCTAGAATAAATGTTTTTTTCAAATTATGAAAGCAAAGTATTCAGGTTTTTTTTTTTTCCACAGAATATAAAATCACATATACTACATGGTCTCAAGCCAAAAAGCAGAATATTTTGACAGAACTATGTCAAAATGTTAATAGTTGTTGATTCTGAGTAGTAATGTTATGTTTCTCTTCCCTGCTTCTTTTTTCCATTTTTCAAACTTCCTATATTGAACACATACTATATATAAAAAATACTTAACATATGCCTGGTATCTAACATGTGATAAACAAGTGGTACTTAGTACTAATACTATAGTTAGAGAAGACATTCTAAGAGAATGGCCACCAGAGAAGACTCAAGTCAGAGAAGATTCCAGATCTGCGATACAGCAGATCTAGCAGGAAAACACCCAAACTGAGTATTTCAAGGGGGTTTAACTATGACTCTCCACACTGGTCTGTCTGCTTCTGGACAGCTGAGAAGTCAAGGCCAAAAATTATTCGGTGTTGCTCCCTCTGGAGTCTGATCAGGAAAAAAAAATTTTTTTTCAGTAAAAAAAGATACCTTAGCTAGTCAGCAGTCCCAAAACTACCTGGAAAAACTTCATGATGAAATCAAATGGACTAGGTTTTTAAGTTCCATATTTTAAAAAAAGCAAAATGCTAAGTTTTAGGAAATAGGACTTTAGTGCAGCATTTTTCTTTTAAAATTTTAATTTTTTTAAAATTATCGATTGCAGGGTTTACTTTCAACATTTTGAAGAATACATTGGGAATTTAGTCTGAGAAAATCAAAATGTTTACCTTTGAAGGAAAAATGATGCTTCAAAGGCAAGGTCTCAAGGTAATGAAATTGTCTCATATGTCCTTAAGAACTAAATAAATTACCAAGTAAAGAGGCTAAATTACAGAAAACTTCAATAATTATGACTTTATGTAAATAATGACTATCTTTTGTTATGTGAGGCCCAGACTATCTTTTTTTTAGTTTCCTTCTTTCCTTCTTTTTTTCTTTTTGTCTTCTTAATTTGCATGCTTCCTTATAGGAAAGAAAGTGACTTTTGATTCAGTGTAGGAAGATTATAAGTAAATATTCTAGAGAAATAGCAGAAGACTGTGGTTTACATTTAACCATGAATGAGCAAAATATTAGGACAGATCTTTAAAAGTCTAAGCCTGACATTATGTCAGGGTTCTCATTTCTGTATCTGGCACTATGTGGATATGGGCACTTGCACAGAAAAACAAGAAATTTAAGAATGAAAGGTATCTGAGTGGGTTTCTAAACCAGGGCTCAGCTAACTATAGCCCGCAGGCCAAATCCAGTCCATCTCCTATTTTTATGTGGCTCACAGTTAAAGAATGGATTTTATATTTTTAAATGCTAAAAAAAAAAAAAAAACCAAAAAACAAAAAATTGCAACAGAGACCTGAGACCCATGTAGCCCAAAGCGTAAAATATTTACTCTCTGGTCCTTTATGGAAAAAGATTCTAAACCAACCATTTCATTTTGCAGAGGAGTAGACTCAGAGTCTCCCTGACCTGCCCAACATCACCCCACTAATCACTGGCAGTACAGGAACAGATTATAGGTTTCCTGACTCCTGGCCCACCACCTCGGAGAGACTAAGTTGTACCGGAAAGAATGAATCTAGGTTACATTTCTTGTTTAGCTCAAGGCTTAGTCACTTCTTGGGCTGTGCTTTATAATCTTTTACTAAGATTTCTCAAAGAATCTTGACCCTCCAATTTTTAAACCATCCCCTTTTTGGGAAAAAAAATTAATCCTTTATCCTTTCTTTCCTTTAGGATCAGTAGTTCAGACTAACCAATTAGCCCTAGTTGATGATGAAATGCTCTTTATAAAAGGGATTCTGAGGGTGCCTGGGCGGCTCAGTCAGTTAAGTGTCTGCCTTCAGCTCAGGTCATGATCCCCAGGGTCCTGGGATCAAGTCCCACATCAGGCTCCCTACTCAGTGGGGAGTCTGCTTCTCCCTCTCTCTCTGTGTGCTTGCATACATGCACTATCTCTCTCTCTCTCACTCTCTTTAATAAATAAATAAATCTAAGAAAGAAAGAAAAAAGGAAGAAAGAAATGAATGGCAGGATTAATGGATGGACGAATGAATGGATTCTGGCTAACAGAGGTAGGAGAAATGACTGAATCAGAAAATCACTATCATGCAATGATCATCAATGGATGATACCATTAGGTGAAAAGTTGATGGGGAACTTCATAATGGAGGACCAGACTACCTCACTGGAACACACTGATCAATCCTAGTGCCACTGAAAGTGAGTCAACCAGGGCACCTGAGTGTGTATTCTGTACACACTCAATCTGTGGATTGAGTGTCTGACTTGATTCTGGCTCAGGTCATGGTCTTGGGGTCCTGAGATTGAGCCCCACTTTGGGTTCCATGCTCAGCATGGAGTCTGCTTGAGATTCTCTCTCTCTCCCTCTCCCTTTGCTCCCACTCGCTCACATGTGAACTCTCGCTCTCTCAAATAAATAAATAAAATCTTAAAAAAAAATATGAGTCAACCAGATGTAAACATGCTTGTGTTATACATAACAAATTTCAGGAAAGAAACCATTTCTTCTAAGGAGAAGGATTTGTTTTTCATTATATACCTTTATGCCCTGTTGAAGGCTTTACTCTGTGGATGTTGTGCTTTTCAAATTAAAAGTGCTTTCAAAAAATCCCTTTTTCTCTCTTCTTTACAAACTAAAATCTAGGAATCATTTTAATAAATCAAGGGCAGTGCAATATGGTTTAAAAGGCAGCAAATCAGGAACTACTGGGCTAGTCTTTTTGTATCTCCAAGTATGTTTCTGAATCTGTAAAATAGAAGGTTTGATTAAATACATTCATCTAAGGCTTTCTCTTATTCTGAAATTATGAGGCTATGCCTGCTCTGATACAGAATACCATGTGGCTTCAGCAACTTCCACTCAACTTAAAACTACTGTAGTGTAAAATAATGAATACTGTTTTTCTGAAAATAAATAAATTGGGGAAAAAAACAAAACAAAAAAAACTACTGTAGTGTACTTCGGGATTTTTTGTTTTGTTTTAGCAACAACAGTCTAATCGTTTAAGCTATCATGTATTTTATTATATGGACCGCACACCTCAAATGCAGTACGTATCCCAGTTACAGCACTAGATCCTACTCCTAGATATTAGCTGATAAGTCAAGAGTGATGTAATACCTACCTGATGCCAGCAAATTCCACCTTCTGAGTGATATAGGCACATGTGCTGACCTAAGGAAGATAGACAGAGAGAATATGAGATTCAACAACACATCAAGGTCACAAAGAAGGTCTCCTGCCTTTTTAATTTCTTCTAACAACCAAAGGTTCAATTAACAAGGGAGTAATAGATTTACCCTATAGGCAAACCTGCTGGGGCAAGTGTAACAGTAGGTTCTTAAGAGTGTGACAAGTATAGACAATAATACAGACCAGGTGGAAAAATAAGTGCCCAGCTTCACTAACATGCTATCTTCACATACGTTTGCATACATATCTCTATTTACATGCTTATTTAATTACACAACATTCATTTCTCATTTTAGCTCTCATTTTATAGAATGGAACCCTTCCCTATCCAATAAAAAATGAATAAACATATTTTTTTCTGAAAATATTCACTGTTATGGAAATTCCATCTATAATTCATTGCTTCACAATGCTCAAAATGCCCAGTAAGAAAAATTTTCAGCATCAGCTCACAATGAATTGATTTTAAGTGGAAAACGTTAACTCAAAATAAATAGATCAGGAAAATGGGAGGGTACGGCAAAAAGCAGTTTAACCAGGAAGCAACAAGATCTGGATTCTAGCCTGGTGTCAACTGCTGACTATAGTTTTTTAGTCTTGGGTAATCGTTTATCCTCTCAATCTCAATTTTCACATCTATAAATGAAGGGTAATAAATAGCTATCCGTGGGAATGACATGAACATGTGAAAGCTAAAGTTCCACTCAAATGGAAGGTAATATTATAATTTCCCATTTGAACCAAAAATGTGGAGTAAAAATCTATAAACAAGGAAAAACAAAGCTCAAAAAAACCACAAAGAGAATGGAAGAAAATACACAAAGAGTTTACAATAATTATCTGTGAAGCTGGTTTTAGAAATGATTTTATACCCTTCTCCCTATTAAATCTCTACAAGGAAAATGGATTATTTAATATAACAGGAAAAGTAACAGACTTTTTTTTTTTTTAATCACATCTTACCAAACTTTTCTTTAGTCGCCACATATCTCCACGGCCTATATACTGATCCTTAAAGGTTAATTCCACTAGGTCAAGGGTCACATCCTAAAGGGGATAATCAAATATATCTCTCTGTGTTACTCTGCCACACTTCATCTTAAGATAAGGCACGCTCAGCATGGAGAAACTTTTTAGCAAACAAGAAAACTACTGGAATAACATTTGATAACAGAACACTGACAAACAGCATTTCAGCCTGCCAGAAAAGGCTTCTGAGTACAGACGATAAGTCTACAAGAGATGCTACAGCAGCTGGATCATGACTAAGTGCAAAGAGTACCAAAGTAATAATTCTGTGTTTAGTCTTGATTCCGGCACTTACACAGGACATTGAGCTCTGTGTTTTATTTCCCTAGATAATGTCAGTGGTGTCTTTTAAACAATGATTTTTACCTATTATAGCACCATTTCTCATTTCAGGAAAAAAAAAAAATAAGAACACCTAGAGAAATTACAGTATTTTAATAGCAAATTTTACATTGAGCTTGACACGTACCTATATACATAGAATCTTTTTAGGAAAGCTTTTACAAAAAAGTGAGGACTTTAAGTGCAACCTATATGTACCTACAATCTAAGTGACCTATATATGACCACATATTTAATAATCCAACACTATACTTAAGTAACTCATTATTTCCTTAGAGACCCAACCTCTTGGGAACAGTATTAATCATTCCCAAAAGATACTCAAGTCCAGAACAAACACATACCTTAGGGTCTACAACATTCACATAAACATCTTGATAAGGTCTTAATCGGAACACTTGAGTCACAGTCTGGTCCACACTAATAGTTTCTGAAACAGAAGAAATCTGGATCAGATAACATATTCTGAAAAAGCAGGCAAATATATTCTAATCTGTAGTCATTTGACAAGCAACACAAATGACTCTTGGCCATGGGCAAGAAAAATTCTCTGCCTTCCAGCATCTGAAAGCTTTTTAGGTGAAAAAAGCATGTGAAATAAGACTCAAGCCTCCAGCAATTAAAAATGAGAGAAACAGAAATGGAGACAGAGAGAGAAAATTAAAGAAACCAAGGAGCAACATAAAAAAAGTTCAAAGAACTGTGAAAATTCAGAAGGAGACAATTTCTCATTTGGAATTAAAGTAGCCGAGGTAGTTAAGGGAGAAACAAACTTTTCAATGAGCTGTTACAGCTGGTAAGTAAGAAACATACCAGATGGCAGGAGATGGAGTGGTGAGAGCAAGGAGAAAACTCTTAGGATTTGGGTTTTGGTCTTTTTTTTTTTTTTTAAGATTTTATTTATTTATTTGACAGAGAGACACAAGCGAGAGAGGGAAGAGAAGCAGGGGGAGTTGGTGAGGGAGAAGCAGGCTTCCTGCTAAGCAGGGAGCCCGATGCAGGGCTCAATCCCAGCACCCTGGGATCATGACCTGAGCCAAATGCAGACGCTTAACAACTGAGCCACCCAGACACCCCATGATTTGGGTTTTATAAAATGCTTCCCCATCATACTGAATTCTAAAAGTAGTGAGCATCACCATACTTTAGAGCAAATCAGAATTTTTTTTTTCTTCGAAGTACCATTTAAGAAATTACCTTATTTGCTATCAATTAACATTTTGGTTCCTTGAACAGCTCATTGGAGGTACACTCATTAGAGGAAAAAAGAAAGGATCAGATCCAGAATGAGTAAGTAGAATGGCTGCTCTGGCTCCTCTACTTACTGACGTCAGGCAAGCCAATTTACCTCAGTGAGACTAAGTTCCCTCCCTCAATCAAGAGTTGTGTGGGAAGATAAAAAGAAAGAGACATTACAAAAAGCTCCCAGTTTCACTTACTTATGGAGCATAAGGAATAACATGGAGGAGACTGGGAGGAGGGAGAAGTGAGTTGGGGGAAATCAGAGGGAGAGATGAACCATGAGAGACTGTGGATTCTGAGAAACAAACTGAAGAGTTTTGGAGGGAAGGGGCGTGGGGGTTGGGTAAGCCTGACGGAGGGTATTAAGGAGGGCACGTATTGCATGGAGCACTGGATGTGGTGCATAAACAATGAATCTTGGAACACTGAAAAAATAAAATAAAATTCAAATAAATAAATAAGACAAAAAGCTCCCAGTATACTGTCCTACATTTGTGATAGGTTATCTTCTCTCACCTAGAGTAGGTACTTAACAAACATCTTGTGAAAAAATACAATATTTAGGAAAGCATGTTTTGCCAACAATTTTTTTTTTTTTGAAGTTAAGAATAAAGCTTTACCTAGTCAGATTAACTTTCCTCCTAACAATAAAGACAGTTTCTTCAGTGCCCTCAGGATGCTGACAAGCGAGATTCCTTGGCACTTTTGAAATCTGACAATTTTTTTAGGGGCACACATTTTGACAAGGAAAGAAGTACTATGCCCTCATTCCCTGATATTATGAAGAGACATGTTCCTTACAGTTTCTGGAACAGTTTCTCCAAGTGTAAACATAAAAACCTTAGAAAAGAGAGATGAAATTCTTACCTTTCTGCAAATCTTCCTTAAGTGACTTGACTTGCAAAAGCAGAGGGCTGGGGGAGAAAGCAACAAAGAGATAGGATGTTGTAAGCTGTAATTAACCAGCTTTCTTCACCCCCTACAAAAGGCAAAGAGATCCCTCTGGATATATTGTAACCCACAGCACAACAAGTGGGAGAAGTTCTCTTAGAAACAAAGAAACTCTGCACTTGCCTTCCAGGAAACAGCTAAATGCTACACAATTTTCACAGAGTTGTCATCCTGACTTTAAAATCAGAAAGAATAGACTACTTTTTAAAAGATTATTGCTTTATCAAATCCCAGAGGGCAGGAACAGTTTCATGTAAAGGCTAAGAGCTGTCCTGCCTTGCATGCCCCTTAAACAAAATATTTGGAAACAGCAGGCTGCCCAGTTAGTCCCCTTGATCCTAATGAGATGTTTACCTGTATTCATCATTGGGGTGAGCAATCTCCACAATGTCTCCAAGCTTGATGTGAGGAAACACTTTAGGGTTCATGACTAGCTCATCATCTGAAAGACAAGTCAGCAACCTCAAGTAGAAAACGGACTAACTTGGACGACAAGCTGTGGTATACATTCTCATGTTGGGTCCTGGTGACCTCATTGGTTAGTATCACTACCCCATCTCGAAGATGAAGTTCCATTCTAAATTGCAATTCAGGTGAACTTAAGGATTCACAGAGAGACATAAAACTAGTGAGTAGCTGAGTTGGACAGTGTTCAGGGCCTTTGTCCTCAGAGCCCATGCTCTTTCTATTACCACCCCAATGGGAAAAAGAAACCTCTGGGATTAACACTTTACTTCCTTGAATTATCACATACCTGGCCTATACCAGGAACAAAACAGCCTGATCCCACAAATGCAGCACAATCCCTGATATTTATACAGTGTTCAACGAATTTCTAAAAATACTGTCTTTAATGTGATTCTCACAATAAATCTTTAGATCTAACAGAAGTGAAGAAATGACCTAGGGGATCATGTGACCTGCCTAAAGGTAAACAGCTAATAACAGCACAGCCAAGATTGATTACTAGCCCAGGATTCATTCATTCTCTCTCTCTCTCTCTCTCTCTCTCTCTCTCCTTTTTTTTTTTTTTTAAGATTTTATTTATTTGACAGAGAGAGACACAGCAAGAGAGGGAATCCAAGCAGGGAAAGTGGGAAAGGAAGAAACAGACCTCTCACTGAGCAGGAAGCCTGATGCAGGGCCTGATCCCCTGAGCCGAAGGCAGACACTTAACAACTGAGCCACCTAGGCACCCTTAGCTCAGGATTCCTTCTGCCTAAAGCCCACCACCTCCCATATGTCATAAAACAAAACAAAACAAAATCCCACAAGCCAAGTAAAATACCCTACACTTTGGAAGGCAGCACTTGATCAGGGAAAAATTTTGGATACTAGTTCACATTAGGGTCCAATGAAACTCTTAAAATATAGGAAGGACGTGTGTTTCATATGTTTATCTACCCCCACCTCCACACTCACTGGGAGTGGAGAGAATCCTTTCATATATAACAAACTCAGAATCATAAAGAGGGAGTGATTTTTTGTTGTTGTTGTTTTGATTTTGAGGAAAAGCTACAGCCTTTAATTATGCTAAAACCATGACAAATACGTATATCTAAATTTCAAATATAATCAGATTCCATAAAAATTCAGCCTAGGAAAGCAAAGCATTGGGTTAATCCCAAATTTTATTTGGTATATTGCTTCCATTGATAGTTTTATGCCAAATCCACTATGATGCCTTCCCCTAACTTCCATATTCTGAATTAAAATCCCTGAGCACTAATTCCACTGTTTCATTTTACCATTTCCTTTTTGCATATCTGTCTCATCAAGCTAAAAGCTCCTTAGGGACAAGGGGCCTTGTCATATTCATAACCTTTACATTTAGCACAGATATGCACCTAATTTCATTTGATGTGTTTTTATTTATAGTCCTACAGGAGACGGGGTATAACACCTAGCTTTCTCTTACACAAATGAAAAAGTAGACATGTATTCATTGTATATACACTGTATACACTGTATCTTCTTATTCTTCTGTCTGTCAAAAGTTGTTTCTGGGGGCGCCTGGGTGGCTCAGTGGGTTAAGCCACTGCCCTCGGCTCAGGTCATGATCTTAGGGTCCTGGGATCGAGTCCCGCATTGGGCTCTCTGCTCAGCAGGGAGCCTGCTTCCCTCTCTTTCTCTCTGCCTGCCTCTCCGTCTACTTGTGATTTCTCTCTGTCAAATAAATAAATAAAATCTTAAAAAAAAAAAAAGTTGTTTCTGGGGACGCCTGGGTGGCTCAGTTGGTTAAGCAGCTGCCTTCGGCTCAGGTCATGATCCCAGCATCCTGGGATCGAGTCCCACATCGGGCTCCTTGCTCCGCAGGGAGCCTGCTTCTCCCTCTGACTCTGCCTTCCACTCTGTCTGCCTGTGCTCACTCTCGCTCGCTCTCTCTCTGACAAATAAATAAATAAAATCTTTAAAAAAAAAAAGTTGTTTCTGTTTTCTACTCAATTCTACCCACAAGTGTTCAGGCAGCATCAACAGAATACAAAATCTAGTATTAACAACAGACTCTGCATTTTAGCAGAAATTGTGTTTTAAATACAGCAACACCTGGTATATCCTTGCCCTGATAATTGTAATGGTTACATTTACTCAGCAGCACTGAGTCTGATACTCTACTAAATACCTTACATATATCATCTTACTCAATCCTCACATACTTTATGATATCCAAACTAGTCTTTTCCTTTTTGGGGAATCCTTGCCCTTGGGAGGCTTACACATATACAAGAGCAAATGCATAGTAAAATACATTTTTAAAAAGACTCATTGTGTTGTTAATTTCAATTTCTGAAGCAAATAAGATTGTTAAGACAAAAAGGAAAATTATTTCTTTACAAAAAGAAAAAAAAATCATATTACTAATCGCCATCCTATTCTGCAGATTAAAAGACACAATGTGCTAAGAAAAACAGAGAAATTGTTCTCATGCGCTTGAAGTTGTAGATAAGATAAACTAAGGGCTTGCCTGAGGTCACAGGGAAAGTTAAAGGCAGAGCTGAAAAATCTGGTTTAATACAGAACAATATGCTTTGTCCTGCCCCTCCTCACTATGCCTCTCAGCCAGGCAGTTTCATGCCTTGATCAGACCTGTCTAATGTGTGTCTACTACTGCTCTCATATAATGTAAGTTTCTTTTATCTGCCAAACCAGTGCATACAAAGATTTTATAAGATATATGTAATAAACATGTAACATAAAATACAAATAGGGGCGCCTGGGTGGCTCAGTTGACTCAGCATCGGCTTTTGGCTCAGGTCATGATCTCAGGGTCCTGGGATCAAGCCCCACTTTGGCTCCCTGTCGACAGGAAGCCTGCTTCTCCCCCTCCAGCTCTCTCTGCTTGTTGTCTCTCTTCCTGTCAAATAAATAAATTAATCTTTTAAAACTTAAATAAATAAATAATAAAATACAAATAAATGAAGGGTAGTAGACTGGCAACATTCACCATGTTCCTTAAAAGTCAGAATAGAAATGCTCTTAGCAGGGGCCTGTGCTCTCTGGTGCTACTGTCCTCCCTGCAACTATTTCATACTTGCTGTTTCACTCAGTTAAGTTGCCTCTAGCCGCTATGGTCATGTGAGTCAGTGTGTCATTTTCAAGGCATTGGACACATCAAGAACCTTAGCCAACTTACACAACCCCCAAAGACCAATCAATACTGACCACTGCCCCCAAAGCCCTTCTTGTGGATGACAAGTTTGTAGACCTTAGTTGTTCTCATCTTGTACTGTTGTTTTTTCCTTCAGCTGTTCCAAGCTTGGGGGAGAGAAGTCATCTTGCCTCTCTGCCACTGAAACACAAAAAGGCTAGAATGTCAGACTTTTCTTTGCAACTGCTCTTTGATTTTAGGCCATTGAATATACTGGTATTGTTCAGAGAAGAGGTAGCACCAACCCTTGGATGAATGAATCACTCCTCCAATTACAAGGAGGGTTAAAGGGCAAAACGGAGAATCTGGAAACTAAAGGAAATTTGGCCCAGGGTCTATTCCAACCTCCAAGAAGATATTCTATCACCCCCTAAATGGAAAACTTGTAGTCAATTGGGCACTCACTACCTTGTCTCTATCTAAAGCAAAAACACCCAAATACTAAAGAGATCTTGAAACAGGTTAGCGCACTCATTTTGTGGATGAAGAAAGGGTGGGCCAGAGCAAGGGACTTGTCCAAGGTCACTCAGAGACTGAGATACTCCCACCATTCACGTTTCGCAGTCAGTGTCCAGGGCAAGGAGAGGATAAACAGGAGGAAGGCAGGGCTTCGTTCCCTCAATGTCCATTTGTACAAACTCTCAGCGACTCCTCCTCCCCACTCTCATTTCACAGCTGCGGCCACTAAAGCTCAGAGAGGCTCGGAGACTTGTCTAAGATCACACAGCAGCATGGAGAGTGGGGTCAGAACTCGAACCTGGGCCACCACCCCCTCCCTCATACTCCACAAACCCGGGCCCGGCGAGCAGTCCCACTCACCCACAGCTCCGGAGCCCCTTCCTTCTTCAAGCCGGGACTCCGAGGGCCGGACCCTCCCACGGTCCCCAGCGCCTCTTCTGGACGCCCCGCCTACGCCCCCACAGCCCTTGCGGCTTCCGTGCCCAAGCTCAAGGTTCCTGCCGGCCCGCCCCGGCCACAGTGTGCTCACCTGAGAACCCGCGCAGCTCTGGTGGCTCCGCCCCGGAGCCCCGCCCCCTTCCCGCCCACACGCCCCGGGCCGCTCTGGCCCGACCTCCGCCTCATCTCGGTGTCCGCGCCACTTCCCTATCCGGGGCTGCCGCCGGGGCGGGGCGTTGCGTGTGGCTTCTAGCTCCGGCTGCTTGTTGTGTTTTCCGCTCGCAGGCAGGGCGGTAGCCGGCCATGGGAAGAAAATTGATTTTCTTCCAGACGGTCTCACATAGCTCCATGCCCAAGAACTTCGTTTCCGATTTAGTGACTCCCCCCCGCCCAACAGGGCAAACACAGACGAGTCTCCTCGGATCTGTAAACGGTGTTGCGGACCCTCGCCTGGCCTCACGGGGCTGCTGAGAAGCACAAAAGAGTTTCTGGGAGAACTTTTGTAAAATGCAAAGGGCTCAGGTCTTGGGATAGAGCGACGGATTCTGCTGAAAAGCATTCACTTTGGGGTGTACTTTTCAAATCCCTCGAAACCCCAAATGAATTGCGTGCCTCCCTGGTTAATAGCTACCCTCTCACAGACATCCTTATTAAATGGTCACTTCCCTATTAGGGGGCAGGAACGTTGTATTTCACATATAGGTAAACAGGCAGGGGACACGAAACTCCTCAGAAGGAAGCAAGGATGGATCCTGACCCAGTCGAGTTCAGCTTGGCTCTGAAGGCTGAGCTTCTAACGAGCATCCTCCTCACATACCGAGGAGCTCTTCCTAAGACCCTTTCAGGACATGTTTCTGTTCTCCAGAAGAAAATTTAGAGCTGTGTGGACTGTTCCAGAAACTCGCCAAGGACTTCTGACAAGTTACCAGTTCCATTTAACTGACAACGGTTTGGGAAATTTTCTGAATGTTTAAAGATGAAAACGCGTGGCACAAAGGAGACCTGATTGGGAGAAGGCGGGGGCGGGGGAAGGTGGGGAGGTATGTGAAGAGAGGAGCTTCTTTTCGGTATCCATACTTTTGCTTTAGGATTCAGAAGTTAAAACTATAAGATAATTGTGATTTTTTTTTATATAAGTAAAAACATGTAATCAACTGCAACAGTTGCAAAAACTTCAGGGATAAAAAGTTAACTATAAAAGACTTCAATGTTGCTAATTCAGCGGACGCATTCAAATCCCCCTGACTGTTTTGTTAGCAAGCAGTGGCTGGTGGGAAGTCTTTCATTCCAGAGGGCCTAAGGAGATTCTCTCTCACTGGCCCTCATTGAAATTTGATTCCATCTCCTGAGAGATGTCTATAATTGGTGTCATATCTTAGAACTGCAAATATTTCACTTTTTAATTTGGCAAAAACTTGTAAAACAAACAAACAAAATCTTAACGGGGGCGCCTGGGTGACTCAGTTAGTTAAGTACCTGCCTTCCATCCAGGTTATGATCCCAGAGTCCGGGGTCCAGACTCTGCTCTGCTCAGTGAGGAGTCTGCTTCTCCCTCTCCCTCCACCTGCCTCTCTGCCTACTTGTTCTCTCTTGCTGTCCGTGTCAAATAAATAAATAAAATCTTTAAAAAACAAACAAACAAACAAAAAACCTTAATAGGTTTTGAGCTTTTAAAAAAAATTATCAAGCCTGGTCAAGGTTAGGGACGGCTGGAGCAGTTAGCTCCTGGACAGGGGATTCTCGATTCTAAGATCACTGTGCGACAACCACCTGCACAATAGCCTGTTTTGGGCAGTGTGGCTTTATACCAAATTCTCTTTTCTCAATTTTCTCCCTTGCCAGATGGAGATAAGAAGTACCTGTATGTCCTTGTTCACAAGGTGTTTAAAGACAAAATGAAATGATGGGCATGTTATATATATAAATGCAGAGTATTATTGGCAAGCATGGAATTGATTAGGCAACTAGCTTTCCACGACTTTCAGGGGATTGAATGATATATGTGCTCCTTCCTTTGGACTTCTTTGTGCCTAATAGAGAGCTGGGAGCAGAGTTGGGTAAGACTAGTGAGACACTTATCTTAGGGCACAAAATGTTAAGGAGATGTCAGAAAAGCTCAGGGAAGGGCGCCTGGGTTGCTCAGTCTGTTGAACGACTGCCTTCAGCTCAGGTCATGGTCCCAGGGTCCTGGGATGGAGCCCCGCATCGGACTCCCTGCTCAGCGGGGAGTCGGCTTCTCCCTCTGCCTGCTGCTCTGCCCACCTGTACTCTCTATCTGTCAAATAAATAAATAAATAATCTTTTAAAATTTAAAAAAAAAAAAGCTCAGGGAACAAGATAAATAATATAATGTTTAAAATAAAAATTATTTTTTTATAAAGATTTTTATTTATTTATTTATCAGACAGATCACAAGTAGGCAGAGAGGCAGGCAGAGAGAGAGGAGGAAGCAGGCTCCCCGCTGAGCAGAGAGCCCAATGCGGGACTCGATCCCAGGACCCTGAGATCATGACCTGAGCCGAAGGCAGAGGCTTTAACCCACTGAGCCACCCAGGCGCCCTAAAATAAAAATTAATACAAAAGCCCACTATTAACAAAATATCACATTTTTAAAAGATTTTATTTATTTGACAGAGAGAGAAAACACAAGTAGGCAGAGCGGCTGGCAGATAGAAAGGGAGAAGTAGGCTCTCCACTGAGCAGGGAGCCGGATGCAGGGCTCAATCCCAGGACCCTGGGATCATGACCTGAGCTGAAGGCAGCCACTGAACTGATGGAACCACCCAGGCACCCCAAAATATCACACTTGTAAAATGATTTGTTTATCTATTTATTTCAGAGAGAAAGAGAGAGCACGAGTGTGGAAGAGGGGCAGAGAGAGAAGCCGGCTCCTGGCTGAGCAGGGAGCCCAATGTGGGGCTTGATCCCAGAACCTTGGGTTCATAACCTGAGCCAGAGGCAGATGCTTAATCAACTGAGCCACCCAGGTACCTCCAAAATATCACATTTTAAAGGTGTGTGTGTGTGTTTATTTGACAGAGAGAGAGGACAAGCAGGGAGAGCAGCAGAGGGAGAGAGAGAAACAGGCCCTCTGCTGAGCAGAGAGCCTGATGTGTGGCTTGATCCCAGGACCCTGGGACCATGACCCAAGCTGAAGGCAGACACTTAACCCACTGAACCACCCAGGAACCCCCAAAATATCACATTTTAAAATAAAGACAAGGGGTGCCTGGGTGGCTCAGTGGGTTGAGTCTCTGCCTTTGGCTCCAGTCATGATCTCAGAGTCCTGAGATCAAGCCCCGCATTGGGCTCTCTGCTCAGCAGGGAGCCTGCTTCCCCCTCTTTCTCTGCCCACCTCTCTGCCTACTTGGGATCTCTCTCTCTCTCTGTCAAATAAATGAATAAAATATTTTTTAAAAATTCATCACAATACCTTTTGTAGTAGCCTATGTATGAATTGTACATATATACAGATGATCTTTGCACTCACGGGCTGTAAAATAACAGAGCTGACATTTGGGTTTATCTATCGCCAGCCCTGACCAAAAGTGGGAAAACCACTATCTTTGCCAAAATGGTCCACATGTTGACTGGCTCAAAGATATCCTGATCAGAGAAAAGAGAATTAAAATCTCTCATAAACCTCCAAATCCCTAGTTCTATAGGCAGCCAAGTTATCAAGTTCCAAAAAGCAACAGATTTCTGTGTTTAATATAAGGCTGTGTGATTTGGTTTTCCATTCTCTGAACTTCCTTAATCCACCCCACTTTTTCTTAAGATTTGTTTATTTATTTTTAACCTTTTTTTTTTTTTTTAAAGATTTTATTTGTTTGTCAGAGAGAGCACCAGAAGGGGAAGCAGTAGACAGAACAGGAAGAGGGAGAAGCAGGCCCCCCACTGAGCAGAGAGCCCAGTGCAGGACTGGAGCTCAGGACCTTGGGATCACAACCTCAGCCAAAGGCAGAACTTAACCGACTGAGCCACCCAGGTGTCCCAAGATTTGTTTATTTATCTGAGAGAGAGTATGTGCAAGCAGAAGAAAAGGACAGAGGGAGACGGAGAGAATCTTAAGCAAATTCCCCACCAAGCACAGAGCCCCATATGGAGCTCAATACCAGCTTGATCTCATGACCCTGAGATCATGACCTGAGCCAAAATCAAGAGTTGGACACTTTTTCAACTGAGCCACCCAGGCACCCCTTTGATTCCCTTTTGAATAAACCATCTTTCTTCCTTCAAATATCTGTTGAACATTTACTTATGCCTATTACCATGCTAGGCGCTGACCATAGAATGATGAACAAGCATGGGAAGGGACGGATGATGAATGAATCAATAAGCAGTTGCAACGTGGCAATTTCAACCAGTCTTTAAGCCTTGAAGAAATTAAAACAAGATGCCCTGCAGGACTGGAGGCGAAGGTGCCCTTTAGACTTAGTGTTCAATGTGATTGGAAGGAGCAGGGGACTGACATGACCTAACACACTGATTCGAGTTATAAAAAGATCTCCTGGGCTGCCAGTGAGAGTCCCCTAGAATTGCAGCCATTCGGGCCAGGAAAACAGTGGACTAGGCCAGGGTAGCAGCAGGGGAGAAAATAGGCCCTAAGGTTTAATAGGAGCTGAGGCAAAAGGTGCTTTCCCCTTTAAGAATCCTGGCCGCAGGGGCGGGGCAGAAGGCTGCTGGGGCCGGCCCAGGGCCGAGACTGGACGCGGGAAGAGCCGCCCCTAGGATTGCGCGCGCGGCATGCGGGGGCGGGACTTGGGTGAGCCCGCATGGCTGGCTCGGGTCCCGGATGAGGAAGTGCGGGGTGGGGGGGGTGGTGAGGAGGAAGAAAACCATAGAGACGAAGAGGCGGTGGCGGCTGGAGCGCCCCCGGGCTCTCTCGGCTCGGTAGGCTCAGGTAGCTTTGGCGGCGGCGGGGCTGCGGCTGCAAAGGCCGGCCTGGCGGGGCGAGCGCGGGCCGCGGAGCAGGCCTCAGGGTAAGAGGCCGGGGGCGGGAAGGCTTCGGGCGCAGCCGCCCCGCCCCACTCCATCCCGAGGGGACCCTTCACCGGGCGTTGCAGGCTGAGGGGGAGCCCGGGCTCCCCTCCCTCTTGGGGTGTCGACGGGAACGGAGGCTGCTCTGCGGGCGGCGGAACGACCTGGGGAGAGGGAGGAGACCAGGCCCCGCGTCGCGAGGGGGAAACGGCTTTTCGAGTCATGGCTCCGACGGGGGAGAGATATTCCTCTTCAATCTCGATACGGCGGGGGACCCCCAACTTCTCGAGGAGGGCGACGCCCCTTGTGGGCGTACGCTCTTCCCCAGCTCCTGTGCGTTTGTCAGCCATGCGACACCCGCTCCCGGGGTGCGAGAGGGCGATTCTAAACTTATTTCAATAGGAGCGGTAGTAGGTAACCCCTCAACAAGACCTTTCCCCCGATTTGGTCAGCGCTCTCGATGAAGAGCGAGATTCAACTTGCCTAAAAGTGTTGGGGAGGGGGGTGTCTTCCTTCCCTGTAAAAGAGAGACTTACCTTCTTTCTTTTGTTTTTCACCTTTACCCCTAGATATAGAGAGAAAGACCCTGAATTTACTTTGTGGTATTAGAAGTCAGTCTCTTCCCCCCTCCCCCAATCACGTCCCCAGAGGGAGGCTCTCTTCTCTTTCCGCAAGTCTCTTGGTGTGCAATGAGCTCCTTTCCCTTGCACAGTTAAGAGCATGGCGTCTGGAATGTGGTAGTTTCGAGTCTGTTTCCCATTTCCCATCTTCGTGACCTTGCTTAGTTATTCAACCTTCCTGAGTCTCGAAATTTGGGTCCTCTTTGTAGAAAGCATGGTCTTCAGGGCTAAGGGAGAATTTGTGTAAGTGCTTAGGACATAATAAGCTTTTGGTAGATTGTTGCTGTCATTGTTACTAAATTTGCTGCTACTGTTACTGTTGTTTTTAAAGAAAGAAAACTAGTATCTTCATAGAGACCCAGATTTTTCCATGCATGCCGCCTCCCGTCCCCACCCCCACATCACAGGTGTTCAATCCATCCTTTCCCACTGGAAAGGAGACTTTTCCCCATCCTGGGGTGGAGAAAGAGGCATTTCTACTCCCTTTAGATTCCTCCATGCTCCCCAGATTAACAAAGAGGGCCTCAGAATAATCAAGAGAAAAGACTTTGTTTTTGGAAACAGGTCTGTACTCCAAGAGGGAGGGAGGACAGATACTAAAAGCCAGCTTTCCCTTTGTCCACAGAAGCTATCACTTCCTGACTGGTTAGAGATGTCCTCACCCACTCCCCCTACCTGCTGTAGTGATTTAAAAGCTTCCAGCTATCTACACACCTCCCCCTCCTCAAAGAGGGAGTTCCAACTTCTTTTTTCTTTCTCTCCCAAGGAAAATAAGACTCTACCTTTGAGAGGAGGAGTCTTTCCTGCAGTGTATTTAGAGTGGCACAGATGGTTTCCTTCTCCTCATCCTTTGAAACAGAAACGAAAATATTTTATGCAGAAAGCCTTTGTCAGAAATCAGGAGCATTTTCGCTGTTTCACTCCCCATGTGGAGACAGAGGGATCCTTTTTCTGCATGCTAATAAAGGAAGGAAAAGGGAAACAGTGCTTGATGCTTTTGAGATTTCCTGCACACTCCCATGTTGAAGAGCTGGGCCCTGTTTAGTATACAGACTTCCCTACCCTACTTTCTGTTTGTCTAGAGATCTTGTTAAAAGATTCTTCTTTCTCTGTCCCTCAAGAAGAGGCCCCTTCTACGAATGCCTTCATGGAGGCATTGGCTACAGTGTCCGAAACTTGGAAAAGAAAGCCCCTTTCTCAAGGTGAAAGGAATGTTGTGAACTTCTGAGGGCCTGATCGATATTGTGAGTATTGTCCCTTGACATAAGTGTGGCAGCGCCCAGTGTTAACTGTTCTCGTTTTGAGCAGCCCTTTTGCATTGGAATTAAAGGGAGGGGAGACCTTCAGACTGGGGATTATTGGGCACATGGTTTTCTGTTCCGCTTTTTTCTTTGTTTGATTGTTTTTTCTACGTTTTACTTACTGCTGTAAACTTTGTACTCCCAGAACTTTTGTTTTAGGGAGTGTTTGAACTACTAAACTGAAAGGGCCACTTTGTCAGGTTTTTTATATTATAAAATGTTTTCTAATGAGATTGAGAGCTGCAGTGTTAATCTTTCACTGGTAGTTTATTTTCTTTTTTTCACGTTTTTGTTATTTGGTAGGATAGGAATTAATGTTGCCACTAAGAAAAAACTTTCTGTGTGTAAACCCTGAGTGCCACAGTGGGGCTTAGTTGGAATTCTATCACCATTATTGATATCTATAGATGTACTTTGAAAAACAAAGAGAAATAGAAAAGTTATCATTTAGAGTCATGGAATTCTTACGGGTGGCAGGACCCTTTGAGGTTACTTTGTTTAACTTGTTCATTTTACATGTGAAAAACATGGAAGAAAAATTAAGTGACATTCAAGACCATACAGGCAGCAGGATAGGGACCCTGATCTCCCAGTTTGGAGACCAGCAACTAGACTGCTTCCCAGCATTGCTGTTGCAGTTGACATGGAAAGGTTTTGAGATGATTGTTCTCAGTTCAAAAGAATTTCTTCCATTATTGGGATAACTTTACTGCATACTCCTATAAATATGGGTCTTTTTTCAGGGCTAAGTCCATTCCCTAAGCAGTCTAAATCTAATTTTGTCATGGTAAAGATGACAAGCCAGTAACAGCTGTTAAGAGTTTGTGAATCTATTATTTATTTTTTGCTTATACCTCAAACTAGATAATTACCCAGTGTGCTAACCCAGTAGGTTGGTTACAAGTCATTAGTAAGGATTAAACTATAAATCCCTGCCTTCATTTTATGAGCATGTGTAACTCACTGTTTTCTCTTCAAGTTTACTTAACACTTTAATGTAAAAATTTTTATGGTTGAGGCAGAGAGCTGACATTTGGAAAGATAACTGATAAAAATAAAGGGATAATACACTTACCAGTTATTCTTTTTTTTGGTGGGGGGGTGCCTGGGTGGCTCAGTGGATTAAAGCCTCTGCCTCGGGCTCAGGTCATGATCCCGGGGTCCTGGGATCGAGCCCCTCATTGGGCTCTCTGCTCAGCGGGGAGCCTGCTTCCCTCCCTCTCTCTCTGCCTGCCTCTCTGCCTTCTTGTGATCTCTGTCTATCAAATAAATAAATAAAATTTTAAAAAATATTTAAAAGAGGGACGCCTGGGTGGCTCAGTTGGTTAAGCAGCTGCCTTCGGCTCAGGTCATGATCCCAGCGTCCTGGGATCGAGTCCCACATCGGGTTCCTTGCTCGGCAGGGAGCCTGCTTCTCCCTCTGCCTCTGCCTGCCTCTCTGTCTGCCTGTGCTCGCTCTCTCTCCCTCTCTGTCTGACAAATAAATAAATAAAATCTTTAAAAAAAAAAAAAAAGAAAAAAAATATTTAAAAGAATAAAGTAAAATATATATTTTTTAAATTTATTTGAGAGAGAGAGACACACAGGCAGGGGGAGTTGGAGAGGGAGAAGCAGGCTTCCCACTGAGCAGAGAGCCCAATGCGGGACTCGATCCCAGGACCCTGGGATCATGAACTGAGCAGGTGCTAAACAACTGAGCCACCCAGGCATCCCACTTACCAGTTTTTTTTTTTTTAATTTCTTTTCAGCATAACAGTATTCATTGTTTTTACACCACATCCAGTGCTCCATGCAATACATGCCCTCCTTAATACCCACCACCTGGCTCCCCCAACCTCCCAACCCCCGCCCCTTCAAAACCCTCAGGTTGTTTTTCAGAGTCCATAGTCTCTCATGGTTCACCTCCACTTCGAATTTCCCTCAACTCCCTTCTCTCCATCTCCCCATGTCCTCCATGTTATTTGTTATGCTCCACAAATAAGTGAAACCATATACCAGTTATTCTTTATTCCTGTTTGGATCTTGGTAAACAATGTTTAAAATGTTTTAACAGAAGTAATATATACTCACTGTTTAAAAAAAAAAAAAAAAAAAAGTACAACATATAAGTTGTTGGTGATCTTCTCACCTAGGGTAATACTGTTAATATTTGAATTCTATTCTTTCAGACAGTTTTCTTATGTGTATATTTTACCATAATAAAAGAGTTTTGATGTTTAGTTTGATCAGCTATCGCAGGCAGCCTCCTTTGTAGAGTTCTTTCTCTACATCATCATTTTTAATTGTTCCGGTGTATTTAGAAATTTAGTTTTAAAGAATTTGAATGTCTTCTTAAAATTTTGTTCTGTTCCTGCAGTCTGTGGCATTTCCAGTATTTGATGGTACAAGCTAGTGAGCTGAGAATAATTTTAATCTGCTACTCTAGGCTTACATCTAAATATTACTTCAACTCTGAGGGTTCCAGCTGAGACACTCCCCTGTCCTAGGTGACTCAACTGCAGATACTCTTCAGAAACTCAAGGACCCAGGATGGGGCAAGGAGAAAAGGAGAGAAGTCTGTTTTGCTTCAACAGTCAATGTGCTTAGGTGATTTACAGATTGAAAATTCTTAGAATTGTACCTTTTCCAAACAGAAAATTCAAGAAGTGGTAGCTTTGTGGTGTTTGGCTTTTGTAAATTGGAGGTTATTTGGGAGTGACCAAAGCTTTAAAATTCTGTTTTGGCCAATGCCAGTTCATAGCATAGAAGCATATACAAGAAACATAATAGCTCTGTTTTCCTTGATGAATATTTTGAACCATTCTATGTGATTATCAATATTGCCTCTTCATGATACAGATCTGTTAGTAAATGTGTATTTGTGTATGATCCTGTGTTTGAAACAAATCTTGAATTGGGACCATGGGGATGGAAAGGAGTGGGATTTGTTAGAGACACCATGGGAGTTGAGTTTGTGGTCTACAAGTGCTAATGGAACAACAGGTGGAAGGTCAGATACAGTTGTGTCTGGGGTTCAAGTCTGAGCTCTAGAATAGTGGGGGTATTGTTACTCAGAGAGGCAATGGGTTAAAAAAATAAGTATGTAAGTTTACTGAGAACATCTTACTTACCTTCAATTCTGGTTGTTGTTTGTATGTAGTGAGACCCAATTATTTATTGGGTTGAGTGGGTTCTATCTTGGAAATGTTAAGTTTGGGAGAGGTACCATCCATATAAGTGAAACACAGGTCAGGAATTTGAGAAAACATGGGAGCTGGGGATAGGTGTTTTGTTTTTGTTTTAAATCAGCTTTCAGATATAATTTGCATATCATACAATTCAGCAATTTAAACTATACAATTTAGTGGTTTTTAGCATAGTCACAGAGTTGTATAACCATCACCACAATCAATTTTAGAACATTTTTATGCCCCCCAAAAAAACTATTAGCAGTCACTCCCAGTTTTTCGAGCCCTCACTAAGGAACCGTTAATTCACTTTCCAACTCCACAGATTTGCTGACTCTGGATATTTTATATATATGAGATCTTATATGGTTCTTTTTGACTGGTGTATTTTATTTACTGTAATGTCTTCAAGGTTCATCCATATTCTATCACAAATCAGTATTCACTTCCTTCTCACAGCCAAGTGATATTCCATTGTATGGGTGTACCACATTGCTTATCCATTAATCAGTTGATGGACATAAAAGCTGTTTCCACTTTCTGGCTATTGTGAATAGCGCTGCTGTGAACATTTGTGTACTAGTTTTTGTGCATGCATACTTAGGAGTGGAACTTTTGGCTCATATGGTTACCTGTACTTAAAGGGAGAGTTTTGAGTCATCCACATAGCAGAAAGGCTGCAAAAAAGGTGAGGGCATCAAAAAAGTGAAGCCTGGAATGCGAGGCATATCAAGGATTAAACTTTTTTTTTTTTTTTTAAGATTTTATTTATTTACTTGACAGAGAGAAATCACAAGTAGATGGAGAGGCAGGCAGAGAGAGAGAGAGGGAAGCAGGCTCCCCGCTGAGCAGAGAGCCCGATGCGGGACTCGATCCCAGGACCCTGAGATCATGACCTGAGCCGAAGGCAGCGGCTTAACCCACTGAGCCACCCAGGCGCCCCAAGGATTAAACTTTTGAGAACACTCAACACCTTAGTGGCGGTAAGGGAGAGGAGCTCTTGAGCACATGGGGGCAAGAGACCCAGGGAGCTGATCTCCATCAACAAATCTGCTCTTCTACGGTATCCTTTCCTGCACTTACTCTTTTGGTCTGTATGTGGTGTGATAACCAAAAACTGGATTGTATCTGTTGTTGGGAAAGGGAAACTGAGCCAAATGAAAATTGAGCACCTCCTCCCTTTTTTGGCATCCAATAGCAATTCTACTTTAGCCGTTAACCAACCCCCCCTCAGTGGCCTAAAATCTAAAGTGCCTCTAAAAATATCCAGGAGCTAGAGGAGAATGGGGAAGATTGTAGCTCCAAAAAGGATATGTTTCTGTCAGCACCATTTATTAAAGTGTCTCATTTGATTGTCACCATACTCCTGGACACGACAGTTTATCTCTCCTTGCTGCTTTTTTGGATTCATTTTTTTTCATCGGCCCTCTTGTGTTCTCCGAACTTAATGGACCAGTAGTCTGATTTCCTATAATTTCTAAGATTTAAATTAGTAGTGTCATGTCTTAACTTTTGGGGAGAAGTCCTTCAAAACAATAAGGACACCCAGTGGATAAAAGCATAGGAACATGAGTAAGTAAATTTATCCACCACAGGTTGGAAAACCAGAAAGGCAGAATGGTGCAAAATGAAAGGATCTGTCTTTGGTCCCAACTCATCCCCCAGCTTCAGTCTTGATAGCTCAGGTCAATGGATGGGATCTTCTGTGGAAGGAGGAAAGATTGTAAACCCAGGAATATCCAAGGAGTAGGTGCTTCTTGACGGGGAGGCAGAGCAAGTGCCTTTTGTATAAGTAACATGTGTGGGCTTCCCAAGAAAATCAGGACAGAAATAGAGACAGTGTCCAAGGAAATTGAGTTGTAAAGATTTACATGGTGTATTGGAGAGTCCTTCCTGCTCAGAAATCTGAATGTGGTCAATTGAGAGAGAGGAGATGAGACAACTTAGTAGTCAAAACAGTTTGGTAGCCAACAATGGATTTTGCTTGTATGTAATATGTTTATTTTGGGAAGAGATGGATGTTAGAAAGTGGTAGGAGTAGAAATCTGCTGGCTTTCTGAAATACCCTTTCCTGTGTGCATTTTGGCCAAAGGGATTTGCCATCAATAGCCTCAGGTAAATCCTTGTTATGAACTCAGTTGCCAGAAATTTCTCACATTTTCTCTTCCTTTGTTTAGATTAGGGAAAGCATCAAGAATGAAAGCATGTAGTATCTTTCTTGGTTAGCCAGTTTCCACCTTGGTCAGGTCGAAGTGAGTTTTGTTGTGGAAACTGCCCACATTTGGTAGACTAAAATGAAAAAGTTACCAATCAGGAAACCTTAGGTCCAAGTGTACCATTCCGTAGCTGTGTGCGTTTGTGTGTGTGTAACTTTAGTAATGTAGTTTTATGAATTACACAAATATACATATTTTTTTATTTTATTTTTTAATATTTTATTTATTTGAGAGAAAGACAGTGAGGGAGAGTATGAGCGAGAAGAAGGTCAGAGGGAGAAGCAGACTCCCTGTGGAGCTGGGAGCCTGATGCGGGACTCGATCCCGGGACTCCAGGATCATGACCTGAGCTGAAGGCAGTTGCTTAACCAACTGAGCCACCCAGGCGCCCACAAATATACATATTTTAGCAAATAACTCTTGTTTCCACTCTCTAGTGCAAAAGGTGAAACATTTCCAACACTGTGGAAGCCTCTTGTATCCCCCCATCTCTCCTCAGATAACCCTATAATATTTTAGGCAGGTCACTTTTACCTCTTCAGTGTGATGTTAGGATCTATAATGGGATGGTGATAGCTGCTCTACTTTGCTCACAGGGTTGTGAGAATCGAATTAGTTGTGTCTGTGAAGGCACTTGGAAAATTTCAAGATGCTGAATGGAAGTCAGAGAGGACTTTGCTAAAGTTCTGGTTTAGTAGTGTCTTGTGCCAGAGTGGGTAGACCCAGCTCAAGTGTTTGGTAAGCAATAAAGGAATGGAATTCTGTTGTCTATAAACTTTACTTTACAGAGAATTATTCTTTTTTTTTTTTTTAAAGATTTTATTTATTTATTTGACAGAGTGAGATCACAAGCAGGCAGAGAGGCAGGCAGAGAGAGAGGAGGAAGCAGGCTCCCTGCTGAGCAGAGAGCCCGATGTGGGCCTCGATCCCAGGACCCTGAGATCATGACCTGAGCCAAAGGCAGCGGCTTAACCCACTGAGCCACCCAGGCGCCCCTACAGAGAATTATTCTTGAGGAAAAGTCAGTATATTAAATTCCTCAGAATCTCTCGGTATAAGTTCATTCAGCAAGTATTTCCTGAGTACCTTCTATGTGCCAAGCACTTCTCCTGGGCAGTGGGGATCCTGTGAACAGTGGGGATCAGTGAACACAACAGGCAAGGTTCATACCCTGAAAACAGGTAGAAAATTATCTTTATCTTCTAACTTACATCATTTCTATCCTTGGATGCTTAAAACATGTCTTATTCTCATCCACATTGCTGTCCCTCGCTCACCCACAATTGAGAATTGTTCATAAGGCAGTATTTCAATTGAGATTAGACAGATGTCTATTAAAGGTGTAAGTTATTTATTTTTCCACTAATTCACAGTCTTTAAAGAAGATGTTTTGGTGCCAGATGTTGTCAGCATTTGAGGTGGATCTTTTTTTTGTCCTTATTTTAGCCAGTTTTAGCTGAAACAGCTTTCTTCTACCCTGCAAGCTTTTAAACTTTTATCCCTTCCTTTGATTTGTGTCAGGGTGAACCATTTGATGTAAAAGACTTGACTCCATAATCTTCCATCTGCCCTAATGCTGTCATCCGGAGTAGAGACTCAGCCAGTTCCACTTGATTCCTCCATGTCTGCCGTGGTACAGGAATTATACTCTGAACTCCCTGTGAGTGTCTCCAAAGAGCTTCATGCTGACCCTGAGCCAAGTGTGATTCCAGATGTAAAACCCGGAGCCTCAAGCTCTCTTATAAGTCAGAGTAGGGCAGTGCCCTTGGAGCTGCAGAGGACTCATGCGGAAAGTTGTTGTGAAGAAACTTCTGGCACCTTGGATCATGGGGGTGAACCTGGGCGGTGTGGGCTGGTGGACTCCACAGCAGGAGGTTCTATGGCTTCTGGGATCTTGGATAGGGAAAAGAAAATCAAGAGCATGGAGCTAAAGGTCTTCAGAGATCAAGGGGACCAGGCGGAAATTTTAAGAGACCCCTGTGAGGGAGCAAAGGAAGACCCACATCAACATTCCACAGCTGCTGAAGAAAAGATCAGCTTAAGTCAGGTAAGACATGAGATCTCAATTCAGATGAGTGTGAATGACAGCTTTCCAGTGTAACACTTCACATGGTAAAGTACAGATGCTGACAGGTAGCTTATGATTTGTTCTTGAAATATTTCCAAAAAGTTGAGTTTGATGTTAACTTTCTTTTAATGATTTTTTTTTAAAACATTTGTGTCACATCAGACACTTGAAGAGAGAAAGTACTTATCTAATGAAAAAGTGTCACTTCTCTGAAGCAGCTACCGTATGTGGAATGTTGAGTCTTATGGTAGTCGTGATACTTGTGCATCTGGTTTTAAGAAATGATGGGTATTCATTCCTTAAGTTTTGGTAGCATCACAAATAGGATGGAGGGACATGTCACAGAAATCTCTGAGAAACTGTTGACCCAGGTCGGGCTTCATAGGATGAATACCCTAGAACGATCTCCTTATTTCAGGAGCCAGTCCTTAGCTCTGCAGGTCCAGACACTTAACTTTTGTTTTTTAGTATATCAGAGATTATCATCTCCAAAGGAATGACCCATGCTAACCCATTTCATGAGAGACTAAAGCATAAATCAGAAAGCCAGTTCTTTAATTCGCGTGAAAAGTGGAATCATAACTTGGTAGGAATGGTCACACTGGCTGGTCAGTATGTCTTCTTCCTGTAGGCAAGTCTACATGGGAAATCAAATCTCTCTTTGTAAGTGTGAAATTAGAGTATTAAGATTGAGGTAGGTAAAACTAATGATTAGTGAGCTGTGATAGCCTGAGGAACCCAGACTCCTAAAGGAATATACCTGCCAAGCACACTAGAAAACTAACTTTCTCTGGGTGGTGCCTCAGACCAGGGTTCAACAAACTTTTTTCTGTATAGGGCCATGTAGTAAATATTTTAGATTTTGTAGGCCATAGGGTCTCTGTCAAAATTACTCAGCTGTGCCCTTGTAGCATAAAAGCAGGCATAGACAATACATAAATGAATGAGTGTGGCATATATCAGTAAACCCTTTTTTACAAACAGGTGCTGGCCCATGGGGGTATAGTTTGTCAGCCCCCACCCTAAACCTACAAATAAATTCATACTGCCTGGGCTTTCTGGGCTAAGTTCCATTTCCCATCTTACAGATATGTCATTTGTTTACACAGGTTACAGGGCAAAATTGATTGTTAATAGTCTCTATACTTTGACCATAGTTAGGAATAGCTTTAGATAACAACAATTAAGTAATGTATCTGATTTTATGTAATTATAAGCTACCCTTAAAAATATAAGTGAGGTAACAGATTCAGGATCTGGAAGTTTCTTAACTTCTTGATACGGTGGGCTCAGTCTAACAAGATGAAATTTTTCTGTAATTTGGTGACGTTTTCATGTGGTATTTGGTGTAAAATAAAAGTACATATGCATAAATTATGAAGTACATAATGAATACAGTACATACATTCACATATATATGCCTCCCAACCTAAGATCTAGAAAATTATTGTTCCTTTCTCCCTCCCAGCTCTACCAGAGATAAATACTATTTTGAATTGTGTAAAGCAAAATTAAATTTAATAGATATAAATGTGATACTTTTTTACTTCGTTCCAAAAACTGCATAAGTGGAAAAAAAGAGAAAAAAGCAGAAGTACTTTTGGAAAAACAAAAGACCTATAGGCTTTAGCTACTCAATTAGAATTGGCTTTGTGGGATAGCCATCAAGAAAAGCCAATTTGCTCTTAAATGTTCATGAACAGAAATGTGTTACTTGGACTGAGAACTAGCAATTATAGTCTGTTGTGTGTTGGTTAATCTATAGTTAGAATATCACACTCACAGTCCCCTCTTCCCACTCCAGCACTCAGATGAGCTCAAGATGCCCCTGGAGTGGGAAGGACAGAGAGAAAGCAAGGAATGTGTCGGTGTTGGGGTCACTGGCCAAACTGGATCCTGTGCTCTCCCCATGCTGAGCCTGGTGTCACATGTATCATGTGTAGGAAGAATATAGAAAACCAGAAACGCATTCATGATAAAGAGTTCACACTAATGACAAAACCTGAAAATAGGGGCGCCTGGGTGGCTCAGTGGGTTAAAGCCTCTGCCTTCGGCTCAGGTCATGATCCCAGAGTTCTGGGATCAAGCCCTGTATCGGGCTCTCTGCTCAGCAGGGAGCCTGCTTCCCTTCCTCTCTCTGCCTACCTCTCCGCCTACTTGTGATCTATCTGTCAAATAAGTAAATAAAATCTTTAAAAAAAAAAAAACAAACCTGAAAATACACCACTGAAGGCCACTCACTTGGATGTGTCCTATGAAAAAAAAACCAAGAGACGCCTTCAAGAATTTGCAAAGCTGTCAAGTAGAAATGGTTCTGTTGGGCAGTTAGGCTCTGTAGAAGACAGTGGTAGCTCATTCTTAGGTCACAGGACCCTTTGAAAATCGGAATGAATGCTGCATATCTTTCATAAAAGTAGACTACTGTTTCAGAAGGTTTGAGAGCCCAGACATCTTTGACATCAAGATAAGAATTCTTTTTTTTTTTTTTAATATTTTATTTATTTATTTGACAGAGATCACAAGTAGGTGGAGAGGCAGGCAGAGAGAGGGGAGGAAGCAGGCTCCCTGCTGAGCAGAGAGCCCGATGCAGGGCTCTATCCCAGGACGCTGGGATCATGACCTGAGCCAAAAGCAGAGAGGCCTTATCCCACCGAGCCACCCAGGCACCCCAAGATAAGAATTCTTTCTAGATTGGCAAAACACCACAAACAGACAAAACACAACTGATGAATTAGGAAAACGTTTTGCGGTATATATCACAGATAAGGATTTATCTCTCTAATACATAAAGAACCCTCTCTTTTTTAAAAAATATTTTATATGAGAGAGACAGTGCATAAGCAAGAGGCGGGGCAGGAGGAGAAGAATATGCAGGCTCCCTGCTGAGCATGGAGTCCATAGTAGGGCTCTATCCCAGGGCCCTACGATTATGACCTGAGCCAAAGGCAGATGCTTAACTGACTGAGCCACCCAGGCATCCCATAAAGAGCTCTCTCTCTTTTTTTAAAGTATTTTATTTATTTGACAGACAGAAATCACAAACAGGCAGAAAGAGTAGGAAGCAGGCTCCCCCTGAGCAGAGAGCCTGAGGTGGGGCTCAATCCCAGGACCCCAAGATCATGACCTGAGCCGAAGGCAGAGGCTTTAACCCACTGAGCCACCCACAGGCCCCTTAAAGATTTTTTTAAGTTGAGGTTCAATCAAGAGTCATGCTCTACTGACCAAGCCAACTAGGCACCCTACTAATATATAAAGAACTCTTAGATTGAGGAATGGAAAACCCAATAGAGAAATGAAGGAAAGACTTGAATAGATGATTAGTATTGTGCATGTGTGTGTTCATGTGTGTGTTCTTAAGAACATGTGAAGAGATGGTCAACCTCAGTTATAATTAGAGAAATGTAATTTTAAATGGTTGAAATACCACTTTTTTTACCTGTAAGACTGGAGAAAATGAAAAATGATGGCAACATGTCTGGTTGGCAAGGCTATGGGAAAGTGTTCTCACCCGTTGCTGGTGGGAATGCATACTGATAGAACCTTTCAGAAAAGGCATTTGGCTGCACCTAACTAGAAAGCACATACTCTGACCTGTTGACCTATCACTCTCATTTCTAGGAATTTACCCTGAATATACACTCCCAAATTATGGAAATACATATACCCAAAGTTACTATTTGCAGCATTGCAAAATGTTAGAAGCAACCTAAATGTCCACATATAGGAGAAAGTTTGACTAAACCATAGTAGTATACGGTACATTTATACATGGAGCACTATGCATCTATAATAAAGAATCAAGGAGGATCTCTGTGTACTGATATGGAGGGATTTCCAGAAGTACTGTGGCTCTCCAAGACCACCTCCAGGTTTCAGTATTCACTGGAAATCACGGGACTCAGTATACGGTCATATTTGTAGCTAAATTTAATTATAACAAAGAATATTAGCAGTCAGCAAAGCGGGGGAAGCATGGTACAACGTCCAGAAGATATCAGGTGGTAGCTTCTAAGAGTCCTCTCCCATTGTAGTCACACACACACAAACACATATACCCAGCCTTCTCCAGGAACAAACTGACAACACATGTGTAATATCTACCACGGAAACTTTTAGAGCCCAGGGTTTTTACTGGGGCTGGTCATGTGGGCATCCTCTGGCTGGCACATACCAAAATTCCAGACTTCCAGAAGGAAAGCAGGTGTTCAGCATAAACCCCATTGTCATATAGGTGCACCGAGCCACTCTTCCCACTAGGGAATGTTGGAAACTCTCCCCAAATCTAAGTTCTCAGATGAGCCAAGGCCACCCTTGCAAGCAAGGCCTTTGTAAGGATAACAGGCCTGCTTTGTTAACTCTCTTCTGCAAACTAGGATATACTGGTAAAGGAAAAGAGCAAAGGGCAAGTAAATAATTGTTTGTATCCTCGCTTTCATTCAAGAAATAAGGGGAGATGAGTACGTACAGGTATCTACTGGTTTGTATAAAACACACACATGTACATGTAGGAAGAATAAAGCATAAATGAATGGGTTTGGCTACTTATAAGAAGCCAGTGGGAGCAGGGTAGAGAGAGTAGGAATAGGACAGAAGGAACAAGAGGAAGTGACACTTCTCTGAGTACATCTTTTTGTATAATTTTGAGTCTGTTCTTGAAAAATAACTAATTAGACAACCTGGGTGTGAGGGGAACCCAGAATTGAATAAAAACTCTTAACAAATAACTCTTAACTGTATTACAAATGAATAATGAAACCACATTAAGGGAGGGGGGGATGAAAAAGAAAAGTAACCCGAGTACCTTTGGGAAACAGTATTTTAACTGTACTTTTAAATCTAAATCCAACAAGGCCAAATTTTTTTTTTTTTTTCTCCCTAAGAGTGAGAGAACAAGCAGGCAAGCATGTAGGGAGGGCGGGCAGAGCTAAAGGGAGAGAGAATCTTAAGCAGGCTTCATGCCGAGCGCAGAGCCCAGTTTGGGGCTCAGTGACCTGAGATCATGACCTGAGACAAAATCAAGAGTCCGACACTTAACCAATTGAGCCACTTAATTACTAAAATTAAGTTGCCTTAATTTTAGTAATTTGTTTTGCACAGGGGTGAGGGTTAGCAGTTCCTGAACTGCTGTAGTTATGTTCTGGGATTGAGCAAATAGGTAAATACTGTGAATAATGAGAGTGAACCAGGTTTCTCACTAACAAAATGAAATTATAGATGGGGGGTGGGGGTTGAGGACTAGAATGAATCCTATGGTGTGAAACTAGAACTGGAGCTATCAGTATGAACTTCCAGTTTTTAATATATGTAGATAGATAAAGAAATGTACTTAAATATATGAGTATGTGAGGTAGGATCTAGATCTAGTGGCACCTCAGCAGTGAGCACCCAGTTCTGGGTTCCTAAGTAACATTTTCCAATTAAAGGAACCAGGACTTTTGGGGGAAATGTTTTAGAGGCTGGCACAGAGGAAAATACAAGATGAGCTAAGAACGATTTATGGTTAATTGCTTAGAAAATTAGGAGACATAACAAAAGGACCCAGGAGCCAACTTGAAAGAACTCCCAGTGGCTAAGACTGGGACAATTTGAGCTTAAATAATGATGATAATGAATTATAACCCAGAGAATAAAGCAAGTATCATGAGCCCATGTTGATATAAAATAATTGAATAAATAACTTGGAAAAAGAAAGCTCTTAAAGAATTCTAATTCATGGGACGCCTGGGTGGCTCAGTTGGTTAAGCAGCTGCCTTCGGCTCAGGTCATGGTCCCAGGGTCCTGGGATCGAGTCCCGCATCAGGCTCCTTGCTCAGCGGGGACCCTGCTTCCCCCTCTGCCTCTGCCTGCCATTCTGTCTGCCTGTGCTCGCTCTCTCTCCCTCTCTCTCTCTGATAAATAAATAAAATCTTAAAAAAAAAAAAAGAATTCTAATTCATAAATATAAAAGGAATCATGGAAATAAATCTCTATTGGGCAACCATCACAGTAATAGTCATCTCAAGCAAGAATCCTCAATGGATGTTAAAACTAATGGCTAGAAGTTTAAATGAGAAACAAGTATTTACATTGTCTCCTGATACCTCCGCCATAAGATACTTAGTAATTTTATAGTAACAGAATCATTACAAGGTATACAAAGGAGAAAATAATCACAGTGGAGAAACCTGACAGACACCACCTGAACCAAGTGTTAGAAGTTTGGCTCCAGAGGTTTGAGAACACCCCCCTCCAAAGCTATGTTCCTCTTGAGAGAATCCACCAAGAACCAGCATCACTTCTGTGAGATTCCTGCCTCCAAAATACATAATCAGAATCTACTGATGAAACATCAACCCAAATCAAGGGACTTTCTTTTCAAAATTGTCAAAGTCACAAAGATGAATATCTAAAGAACTATCTCAGTTTAAGGGAGAACTTAAGGAGACATGATAGCTAAAGGTATCATGAGAGCCCGGATTGGATCCAGGTCCTGAAAAGGGACTTGGGAAGCCATTAATAAGATTTGAGTAAATTCTGTAAATATTATATTAATAATAGTTTACTGGCCTTAATAACTGTATGGTGGTTATGTGTAAGATAGTAGCATTAAGGAAAGCTGGATGAAGACTACAGAAAAAAAAATTTTTTAAAGATTTTATTTGTTTATTTGACAGAGAGATCACAAGTAGATGGAGAGGCAGGCAGAGAGAGAGAGGGAAGCAGGCTCCCTGCTGAGCAGAGAGCCCGATGTGGGACTCGATCCCAGGACCCTGAGATCATGACCTGAGCCGAAGGCAGCGGCTTAACCCACTGAGCCACCAGGCGCCCCTACAGAAAATTTTTTGAACAGTATTTGCCAACTTTTAAAATTTTTTTTATACATCTGAGGGAAATTACCTCTGAATTGTTAAAAAAAACATTTAAAATTTTTAAATATAATAATGGTAAAAACAACCAAAAAAAAAAAAAACTCTTTTTGTTTAAGGGAAACAGAATTTAAATCAATAGATTTCTAGGCCAGTTTAGAAATAGGTTAGGTTGTGTGGGGAAGTCCTGTTCATGAAGAGACAGAATGACTGAATGTCAGGAATATAGCAGAGGGGATCTAGTTTGGATAGGCAACCTGAGAGCTGTTCTTTTCTCATCCCAAGGTTCTGTGATTTATTTCTAATAGCCTTCAGCAGCATTCCACAAAGTTCTTTTCCTTTGGCTATTCTTCATCTCATACCAGCAAAGAGGCCCAGCTGGGCACTGCCGCAGGTTTGTAGCACAGTGAATACTCAAAGATTACCACTTACCCACTGCTCTCTCTTCCCTCTGGACCAAAATCCATCAAGACAGGAAAAGTAGTGGCTTCAGCCACCTAGGCTTCCAGGGCATACATAGTATGTATCAAATGAATTTAACAGTCCAGTTTCCTTGGTGAACTTCCCAGTTCAAGGAGAAGGACAGCACTCATTTTTATAATTAGAAGTTTGCACTGGTTTTAATTCACTTGTTTAATTCATTGACTTGTTTAATTGCATTTGAAGTCGTTACAGGTTTTTGTTGTTGTTAAAAGAAAAAACAATATCTTATTTTATGAAGTGGGATTTTTTTTTTTTTTAAAGATTTTATTTATTTGTCAGAGAGAGAGAGGGAGAGAGAGCGAACACAGGCAGACAGAGTGGCAGGCAGAGGCAGAGGGAGAAGCAGGCTCCCCGCTGAGCAAGGAGCCCGATGTGGGACTCGATCCCAGGACACTGGGATCATGACCTGAGCCGAAGGCAGCCGCTTAACCAACTGAGCCACCCAGGCGTCCCAAAGTGGGATATTTTTAAATGTTGGTGTTAACTTTTTTTTGCCTTTTTAAAATTGTGATAAATGCACATAACATAAAATTTACCATTTTAATCATTTGTGCATGTACAGTTCAGTGGCATTAAGCACATTCACACTGTTATATAACCATCAACACCATCCATCTCCAGAACTATTTTCATTTCCCAAGCTGGAACTCTACCCATTAAATGCTAACTACCCATTAGACCCTCCCTTCAGTCCTGGCTACTATCATTCTCCTTTCTGTCTATGAATCTGTCTACTCTAGGGACCTCATCTAAGTGGAATTATACATTCTTTGTCCTTCTGTGACTGCACTTAACTTTTTTTTTTTAAAGATCCACTTAAAAAAATTAAAATGTTCTTACCATGAAATACTTCAGTCATTGAAATGCTTCAGTCATGTAAAGGGAAACTGACAAAAAATAATTCTTTCCTGACTTAGGATTGTGTCAGAAAGGCATAAAAGCTTACAACTAATAATTTGATGCTTTGATCAAGAAACCACTTTGTTACTGAGGAAGAGAGAAGAAAGACAAAAAGGAAGGAGGGGAAAGTATCAGAACAGACTCAGTGGCAGGGACAGCTGCAAGAGCCAGACTGAATGGTGAAAGAGAGAATTCAGTTCAGAACTCAGTTGTCGGACAAAGGTCGACAACTCTGGTGCATAGCGAGGATGTGGACAATGTTAGTGTTATTTAAGAGTAAGATAGAGATGAGAATGTGATACTCCATGTAGATGATTTTAACCTTGAAAACTCTCTTTATTCAGTGTGTGGTTGGTCCCCCCGCCCCCCAACATATGCTTGTTCTTTGTTTTTCCTGGTGCTTAGATATTAGCTGTAGGGTGTTTAAGGTTTTTTGGTTTTGGTTTTTTTTTTTTAAGATATTACTTATTTATTTGACACAGAGAGAGAGAGAGAGACAGAGAAGGAACACAAGCTGGGGGAGTGGGAGAGGGAGAAGCAGGCTTCCTGTCAAGCAGGGAGCCTGATGCGGGACTGGATCCCAGGACCCCAGGATCACAACGCCAGCTGAAAGCAGACGCTTAATGACTGAGCCACCCAGGTGCCCCAGGTGTTTAAGTTTTTATGTATTTTACTTTTTTTTTCCCTCTCATAGTGGTTGAGGTGCCTGGGTTGAATATGTTACAAAAGCTTTAGTTCCAGGATATGATACTTTATTTGTGCTCAACACAGACATAGGAAAAAAAAAAAGTTCTGATCATCTGTTATCTGTACACATGAAGAGTCATTGTACACTTTTGACAGATATATTTGAAGCTATCTGGACAGGGGACATCAAATAAGGATGCACAATGGCTGTTGATCACTTGAACCATGTTATGCTGTTGGAGAAACTTTTTTTTTTTTTTTTAAAGATTTTATTTGTATATTTGACAGAGAGATCACAAGCAGGCAGAGAGGCAGGCAGAGAGAGAGGGGGAAGCAGGCTCTCCACTGAGCAGAGAGCCCAATGCGGGGCTTGATCCCAGAACCCCAGGATCATGTCCCGAGCCGAAGGCAGAGGCTTAACCCACTGAGCCACCCAGGCGCCCCAAGAAACTTGTTTTTTAATGCCATGTTCATCAGACCCAAACTTGTGCAATTTGTGTGACTTCACTTAAATGAAAGTCCACTGAAGTAAATGCCCATTAAACTTATTTACATCTTACTCTAAGAGTCTGTGATCCTACACGAAATTTGCGGTTGAGTGTAGGAGCTTGCTATTTGCTTGAAAGGATATCTTGGTGGAAAGAATTCACTTTTGGTGATTTAAAGGTGGAAAAAGTCTGAACCTCATGCTGTTACTAGTAAAGCTGGTGGCCATAACCTGTTCTCCAGGTCTGCCAGGGCACTCTTGTCCCCACAGTGATGGTTTGCCCTCTGATATCTTATGATGTTAAAAGTGACAGAGGGGTGCCTGGGTGGCTCAGTGGTTAAAACCTCTGCCTTCAGCGCAGGTCATGATCCTGGGGTCCTGGGATCGAGCCCCGCATCGGGCTCTCTGCTCAGCAGGGAGCCTGCTTCCTCCTCTCTCTCCCTGCCTGTCTCTCTTGCCTACTTGTAATCTCTGTCTGTCAAATAAATAAATAAAATCTTTAAAAAAAAAAAAAAGTGACAGAAAATTGCCCTAAGCACAAAGGGCATATTGCTGAGACTAAGATAGAACTTTCTCCTAATTATTAGAAGAGTTCTCATATAATTATTGGGAGGTGGGATTATTATCAAATGCCTCTCCCAGCTAAGGTGATCAGTGCCTTATTTAAAGTTACCAGTTGTTTCCCTGAATTGAAATACGTGAAGGAAAATTCCTTTTTAAGCTCAGTAAGGATGATTTACAGTTACTGTTCAACAGCTGTTCCTTTTTTTTTTTTTTTTTAAGATTTTATTTATCCATTTGACAGAGAGAGATCACAAGTAGGCAGAGAAGCAGGCAGAGAGAGAGAGAGAGGAGGAAGCAGGCTCCCTGCTGAGCAGAGAGCCCGATGCGGGACTCGATCCCAGGATCCTGAGATCATGACCTGAGCCGAAGGCAGCGGCCTAACCCACTGAGCCACCCAGGCGCCCCTCAGCTGTTCCTTTCTAAATACGCAAGAGACAGGAAACTCAAAGATCCACCTAGAGATACAAAAGTTTCTTTTATTTTCAAAGTATTCTTCACTATGAACATGATCATGGCTATTTCCATAAAGATCAGGTAGTAGGAAGAATCTCATTTGCTCCATATTGTTGCCCTGTCATTGCACACTTCAGTGTACAGACAGTCCCATCTGAAGATGGGGTGGTCACTGACCATCCTTACTCATCTAGCTCTGCCTCCAGCTCAGGAAGCTCAGGTTTAGAAGAGTTCAGTGGAGTCTGGTTACAAGTGGGGCTCACAGCTCAGAGATAAATCAGGCCCTGAAGAGCTTGTAACTTACCACGTGTAAAAAGCTGAAGAATCTGATTTATATTTATTTTCTTCTTTGAAACATTTGTGTTCTCCTACTCTAAACTAGTCTCACAGGAATGAATCAGAGAATTGCATCCTTTCCAGGACATAACAACTTTTAATGGGAAATAAGATCACAGATGAGCAGTAAGAATGGTTTTTCAAGACCTTTCTAAAATCTGCCACAACTTTGAAGTATCAAAAGTTGATTTTGATTCTAAGCATTTGGCAAGAGCATGGTATATTGTATATGCAAGGCAAAGAATGTTTACTGTCGATTTGAAAAATGAATTGTTAATGTACCGTGGCAATTCTTACTCTATACAGCTAACAGCATATTATAAACTATAGCAGAGGGAAGGAACCATGTGAACTTTCATCTTGGAAGTTGATTCATTCAAAACAGATTTTGCAGAATCTAGGTGGAAGAGAAAATGTTTAGACTCCACTTCTAAAAATCCTGAAAGTTAGAACATTTAGCCTATAAAATATTATAGGAAAAGGAATTGATAAATTTCTGCAAGTGTTTATTTTATGACTATCTGACCGTGATGGGGTTGGGAGAATGACAGGATCATTATGCTCCATGTGTACTGCTTGCAGGTGGGCTGTTCTGTTCTGTCAGCCGCACTTGAGGCCCATACTTTGTAGAGCTCCCATATGATATGGAGACGACCCACCACTGTGGTGGTGGTTGTTGGGGGTGGGAGGTATCTCACATCTGACCTCAGCCTCACACTCTGTTTGTTTTTTTTTTTTCAGCACAGTCAACTTCTTATCATATTTGAGACTTCAAACTTTATATGGTCTTCTTAACTCAAAACCTTTTAAGAGAAGTCAGCAAGGCAGAAGGAGAGGGGATTCACTTCCTCTTAGCTTCTGCTTCTCTCCTTCCCTATTACAAATCATGACAAACCAAGAAGAAGGGGACATGGCTGAAGCAGTTGGCTTGGCACTCCACCAGGGTATTTTGAGTCCTCCAATTAAGAACCTTAGAGTAACAGGTGGAGCAAAACTAAAATTCCAGGAGCCCCTCACAGAGCAGGAGTCTGTATGGTTGATTGTACAAGCTTGTTCTTAGTGCTAATACGTAGGAGTCCTAAGGTTGGAACAGAGCCCTTTCTAACTCCTCATCCCATAATCTTTTACTCCAACATTCTGCCTTTTCCATAAAGTATTAACCTGAAAAAATAATTCTTTTTTTTTTTTTAAAGATTTTTATTTATTTATTTGACAGAGAGAAATCACAAGTAGATGGAGAGGCAGGCAGAGAGAGAGAGAGGGAAGCAGGCTCCCCGCTGAGCAGAGAACCCGATGTGGGACTCGATCCCAGGACCCTGAGATCATGACCCGAGCCGAAGGCAGCAGCTTAACCCACTGAGCCACCCAGGCGCCCCTGAAAAAATAATTCTAAATAGCATCTCATGTCACATTCCAAACATTCAGCCTGAGAACTGGAACAGCAAGAGAAATACCATTTTGGAGAAAGAAGCAAATGTAACTACAAATAAAGATGTTTCTGTAACTTCTTATTCTGAAGTAATTTGAGACTTACAGAAAAGTTGCACAAATAGTACAAAGAATTCCCATATACCCTTCATGCAAATTCCCTACATGTTAACATTTTTCCACTTTTGCTTCCCCCCCCCCGAGTAATTTGGGAGTATAATTGCAGACACGATGCCTAAATATTTCAGTGTGCATTATTTCCTAGCAAAAAAAGACATTGTGATACATGATCACACGGTACCTTAGTCAAAATCAAGTAGTTAACACTGATCTATGTATTTTTATTTAATCGACAGACTATATTCAAGTTTGGCCAGTTGTTGCACTGATGTGTTTTGAAGCAAAAGTAAATTTTTTGGCAGGGGGCGGTCTAGGAAAAACCTAGGATCACTTGTAGCATTCAGTTGGCATGTCTCTTTAACCTCCTATAATGCGTAACGGTTCCTCAGCCCATGACCTTGACACTTTTGAAGAATACAGGCCATTTATCTTGTTGAATTTCCCTCTATTTGGATTTGTCTGGACTTTTCATGATTAGATTCTGATTATGCATTTTGGCAGCAGGAATCCCACAGAAGTGATGCTGGTTCTTCTTGGTCCATCCTCTTAGGAGGCACGTGGCTTTGGGTTGCTTCATTCCTGGGAGGTCAAGTCTATCACTTGGTTCAGGTGGGGGCTGCCAGCTTTCTCCACTGCAGTTACTATTTTCCCTTATGAAATTATTAGTTATCTCATGGAAAGATACTTTGAGGCTATGTAAATATTTCTGTTTCTCATTCAAACTTTTAGCCACTAGCTTTAACATCCATTGACGTTTGTTGGTTGAGATTATTATTACTGTGGTCACCCAGTGGTGATTTTCTAATTCCATGATTCCTTTTACGGTAAGTAAGAGCTTTCTCTTCTCCTCCTTTGCAGACAAGTTCAGTCTGGCATCATGCTAGAACTCATGCTTTGTCAAACATGGTAGTGTTACTGTAAATTATCTGGGAGATGCTTGTTTTTAAGTTCATGCCTTGCAAAAGTATTCCACACTAAGAAAATGAAAAAATAGTCCTTCATATGAGATAGTCCATGCTGTCAATTTCAGTGGTGATGTTTTATTTCTGCCTGTCTCCACCAGTTCTTGCCACTGCTTTTATCTTCCCTCTCCGTCCTGGGTTCTGTTTCCACGATAGAACTTTGCTTAGGATACAGATGGCTTTTGCTAGGTTTTTGGGTTTTTTTTTTAAGATTTTATTTATTTATTCGACAGAGATCACAAGTAGGCAGAGAAGCAGGCAGAGAAAGATGGGGAAACAGGCTCCCTGCTCAGCAGAGAGTCCAATGTGGGGCTCAATCCTAGGATCCTGAGATCATGACCTGAGCCGAAGGCAGGGGCTTAACCCACTGAGCCACCCAGGTGCCCCTGGCTTTTGCTAGTTTTGAGTTTGTTTGAAGTGCTATAAAAATTACCAAGTTATAGTAATGATACCACTATCCATGAATTTAGATATGTACCATGTCAGTATCTTGCACTTAGCAATTAAATCAGTATGAAAAAAAAACTTAAATCTTGGGGTAGGGTAAGAGAGGTGACTCAGAAGGAGAGCTTAGCATAAGCAGCGATCTTTGTTCTTTCGGCATCTCCTAGCTGGTAAACTTTCCTTCATGGGGCTTGAAGCCATTTGCTGCCATGACATGCACGTTTTGCTGTCACCCCTCCCATTTTTCTGAATTTGTTCTGTAGGAGAAAACTGGTTGTCATTGATGGTCTTCTTCTTTGCATGCTCTTCCTCCAGTGAAGGGAGATGAAAAGAAAAAATAGCCCTTCTAAGAAGTTTGGAAAGAAAATGCATACATGATCTCTAGAGTGGTTGAGGATTGAGATACATCCACTTTGGATGTAAATGGATGAAATTAAGGTTACATTGCAGCAATGTGTTTCTTTATTCAGAAGGTATTTAATAGGGTCAGCATTTTAAGCCTCTGTTATTGTCCAGACCTTGAGAAACTTGGCTTTTCAAGCTCAAATTCTAGAGAAGAGCAGTTTTTATTGATTTTATTTCTTTAAATTTGAGGTTTTCTGGGGCACCTGGGTGGCTCAGTGGGTTAAAGCCTCTGCCTTCGGCTCAGGTCATGATCCCAGGGTCCTGGGATTGAGCCCCACATCAGGTTCTCTGCTCATCAGGGAGCCTGCTTCCTCCTCTCTCTCTACCTGCCTCTCTGCCTACTTGTGATCTCTGTCTGTCAAATAAAGAAATAAAATCTTCAAAAAAAAAAATTTGAGGTTTCCTTCAGTTGCCAATCTTTGTGACTGCTAGCAAAAATTTATGACTACTAGTCATAAAGAAGTTTCTCAGATGGTAATTTGCATTCATGGTCAGGTATCTCTGAATCCTCCCTGACCACTGGATTTTCTTCCTCCAGGAAGACCTCCTGATGCAGTCAAGCAGAGAACGTTTATGCACGGGCCTCCCTGAAGACTGTCTAAGAAGCAAAGGTATTTATTTTTCTCCAGTCTTTTCCTTTTTCTACTTATTACACACACTGTTTTAGTTCACGGTTTCTATTTTGCATTGGGAATGCAAGTCCCTGCCTTGCAAGATGGACTTAACTGTAGAAATTCTTGATCTTGCCGACAGACATACTTGAAGACACTTAGTATTATTGAGCAGTGCCTGAGATTTTCTTGTGTTTTTTTGGTTTTTGTTTTAATTTTTTCAACTTTCTAAAAAAAGATTTTGTTTATTTATTTTTGTTTATTTTTTTATTTTTTTAAATATTTTTTATTTACTTATTTGACAGAGAGAGATCACAAGTAGGCAGAGAGGCAGGCAGAGAGAGAGGAGGAAGCAGGCTCCCTGCTGAGCAGAGAGCCCGATGCGGGGCTCGATCCCAGGACCCTGGGATCATGACCTGAGCCGAAGGCAGCAGCTTAACCCACTGAGCCACCCAGGCGCCCCTGTTTATTTATTTGAAAGAGAGAGCACGCAGGCAAGCATGGGGAAGAGGAGAGACAGAGGGCTAAGCAGATTCCCTTCTGAACAGGGAGCCCAGTGTGGAACTGGATTCCAGGACCCTGGGATCAAGATCTGAACTGAAGGCAGACACTTAACCAACTGAGCCACCCAGGCACCCGTCTTTTGTTTTTGTTTCTAAGTAAACTCTACCCCCAATGTGGAGCTTGAACTCATGACCCTGAGATCAAGAGTCACATGCTCTTCCAATTGAGCCAGATAGCCACCCCGAGCAGAGCCTTGGTTTTGACAATAGTTTGCTTCCCCCTTTTATATAATGAACCCCTATTGATGTGAAATCTTTGATTTTATAAAACTAAACTGCCTGTTCGGAAAGGTTAACATGAATGGGGAGAAATTGACCGAGTCCAGTTCAGCACTGTGGAGTGCATCCTGTTTCTGTTCACCTGGGCAGGGATAGGAGAAAGTGTTCACTCCAGGTCACCTTGAAAACCGTCAAAGCATTTTCATTTCCATTGCTTTGTATTGTTCCTCAAAATAATGAATAGATATAGGCATCTGAGATACCACCTTTAGATTGATTGATTGAGGAGAAAACTGAGACCCAAAGAAAGAGTGCTGAGCCAAGATTTTCTCCCCAGGCTGAAAATAATCATATGTAACTTTAGAGAGGACTCTGTGTATGTATTATGCAATTAAAGTTAAAAATACGGAGTAATCAAAACCACAAAAAAAGGAAAATAGAGCAAGTATGTTTAATTATATGAACATTTTGTTACTTTGATAAAACATCATATTTGACTCTCTGCTTCTTGGCAGCCCAGACAGAAAAGGAAGCACAAATTGTCCTTAGGAGAAAGGGCACTTGTCCCAGTTTATCACCCTGCTTCCTGCTGCTGGAGATTTCCTCTGTGGCTCAAAGGCTTGGCTGTCCAGTATAGATTAAAACTCTGAAGATGAGAAATGTCCTTTTGTACATGTCTCACCCAGTTCCTAGGGCCTTACTTGGGACCATTTTAGCCACCCTCCCACCCCCCACCTCAAATATCTTTTTAGGAGGGCTCCAGTATTGCTGTATTGAGTCTTTGGTGTATTTGGTATATTTTCACCCACATACCAAATATACCAAAGACACTTTCACTTAACAACTGAACTGACCTTTAAACAGAATTAGGGGGTGCCTGACTGGTTTATTTGGTAGCGCATACAGGTCTTGATCTCAGGGTCATGAGTTTGAGCCCCATGTTGGGCATAGAGATTACTTAATGAAGATAAATAAATTAAAAAACACGCAAAAAAATGGGTGCCTGGCTGACTTGGTTGGTAGAGTAAGTAACTCTTGATCTCGGGGTTGTAGGTTTGAGCCCCACATTGGGTGTAAAGATTACTTAAAAAAAATAAAAAATCTTAAAAAAATAAAAATACTGGGAAAAAATAAAAACAAAAACAAGAGAAGAAAAGAGAATTCTTTTCAGTGAGGAAATCTGCCTTCTCAGACTTACCTGGTTACTGTCCACCAAAAAATCTGGTCTACATTGGACATGGATAAGATGAGCTCTTCTGAAAAGTACTCACAGATAAACTACTTTGTGACATTTTTCTTCCTGAGTTAATACCATTCTTTAATGACTTAAATTGGGAATATGGTTTATTTTTCTTTCCCCAAAGCCATGTGCAAGGTTCTCAGTTTTAGATGGAGAAACTTGAAAATAGCAGCTCTACTAGAGTTTTTAGTAGCAGTGACCTAGTGTGCCTGTCTGTGATGTGTTCTTCCATTCAGTCCCCAAAGAGCCACGCGAGTTGTCCCTTTGTTGCACAGGAGGAAACAGGCTCTGCCCAACCAATCATTCAAGCCAGAAAGAAAGTTCTATGAAGGCAGGTCTGTGAAAGAAATGAACACACAGGCTGCCACCATGGATTTCAGTTAAACAAGTGTACATGCTGTATTGTCATGTGGCCAGCATCTCAGCTCAGTTTGCCAGGTTTAAAGTAAAGCATTTGGCAACCTGTCATTTACTATTTCTTGGAGACTTAGTGGTGCACTGCCTCGGGGGTCCCCAGCTGCAGAATTTTCACTCTGCCCCAGATCCTGGTCCCACACATTTTAGAGGTAGATCTTCGTGATAAAAACTAGTATATCCTTCCTACTTTTGTTTTATTTATTTATTTTTTTTAAGATTTTATTTACTTGACAGAGAGAGATGACAAGCAGGCAGAGAGGCAGGCAGAGAGAGAGGAGGAAGCAGGCTCCCTGCTGAGCAGAGAGCCCGATGCGGGGCTCGATCCCAGGACCCTGAGATCATGACCCAAGCCGAAGGCAGCGGCTTAACCCACTGAGCCACCCAGGCGCCCCAGTGTGGCTTTTCTAATTTGGCTTTTTCACCGTAATTCTGTTTAGTATTTTATAGAATTGACATTATCAAGTTTTTGTTTGTTTGTTTCTGTTGTGGTTTTCTCCCCCACAAGTTCCCTGTAACAGGCTTGGTTTGGGAAGTTTATGACTTAATTCCCAGAGTAGCAGTCTCCATGAAGGCTTATTTAGTAATTCTCTGAAGTAGGAGAGTCATAAGAAATAGGAAGAGCATTTGAGGGAATACATTATGATGCAGAGGTAAAAGCAGTCAAGGAGGGAAAAGATACCTTGTGTAATTTTTGGAACTAGGTAGTTTGAACTATTTAGAAGAATTCAAGTTGAAACTATCTTTCAAAGCCCTCTATGTCTGTCATACGATTCAATTAAGCATTTTAAGTAGATGGAAAGAACCCTATCAATAAATTTCTTATGCTCTATATTCATCTAGATTATTGGAGTTTATTGATTCTTTTTATATATATATATATATATATAAAATTTGGAAAGAATATTTCCTGTTTATATTCCCTATTTATGTCATTGTCCTCCTATAATTTATATTTTAGGGGGGGAAAAGTTGAAAAATTAGCCAGTACCACTCCCATTTAATAGACAACATGAAAGAAGTGCAGACCTTTTGGGAACTGAAAATTTTTTTATTTTTATTTATTTATTTATTTATTTGTTTGTTTGTTTGTTTTAGATTAAGGTGTAGGAGCCCTTGGGTGGTTCATTCAGTCAAGTGTCTGCCTTCAGTTCAGGTCATGATCCCGGAGTTCTGGGATCAAGCCCTGCATCGGACTTTCTGCTCAGTGGGGAGCCTGCTTTTTCCTCTCCCTCTACCACTTCTGTGTTTGTGTTTTTTCACCCTCTGTCAAATAGATAAAATCATTTTTAAAAATTAAGGTATAACTTAACCTACCCTAAAATTCACACTTTTGTTTGTGTGTACAGCCCTGTGAGTTTTGACAAACACAGTTGTGTGACTCACCACAATCAAGATACAGAACATTTCTATCACCCCAGTGATTTCTCGCATTTCTTTTATAGTGCATCCCTCTGGCCAGCCTCCGTCATTAGCATCCACTGATCTTTTTCTGTCCGTATGGTTTTTTTTTGTTTTTTGTTTTTTGTTTTTTTATTTATTTACTTGACAGAGACAGAGAGATCAGAAGTAGGCAGAGAGGCAGGCAGAGAGAGAGGAGGAAGCAGGCTCCCTGCCTCACAGAGAGCCCGATGCGGGGCTTGATCCCAGGACCCCGAGATCATGACCTGAGCCGAAGGCAGAGGCTTTAACCCACTGAGCCACCCAGGTGCCCCCAGTGTGGCTTTTCTTTTCTTTTCTTTTCTTTTTTTTTTAAAGATTTTATTTATTTGTCAGAGACAGAGGGAGAGAGAGCGAGCGAGCACAGGCAGACAGAGTGGCAGGCAGAAGCAGAGGGAGAAGCAGGCTCCCTGCCAAGCAAGGAGCCCGATGTGGGACTCGATCCCAGGACCCTGGGATCATGACCTGAGCCGAAGGCAGCTGCTTAACCAACCGAGCCACCCAGGCGTCCCTCTTTTCTTTTCTTTTTTAAGATTTTATTTATTTATTTGACAGAGAGAGATCACAAGTAGGCAGAGAGGCAGGCAGAGAGAGAGGAGGAAGCAGGCTCCCTGCTGAGCAGAGAGCCCGATGCGGGACTCGATCCCAGGACCCCGAGATCATGACCTGAGCTGAAGGCAGTGGCTTAACCCACTGAGCCACCCAGACGCCCTGTCCGTATGGTTTTATGTTGTCCAAAATGTCCCTAAATGTAATCATAGAGGAGAAGCCTTTGAGTCTGGCTTCTTTCATTTAGCATAGTGCGTTCAGGATTCATCCATACAGCTATGTGTATCAGTACTTCATTGCTTCTTCTTGCTGAAGAGTATCCTGTTGTCTGGTTCTATCACAGCTTGTTTATTTCCCATTGAGGGAAATTTCTGTCGCAGCTTGTTTATTTCCCACTGAGGGAAATTTGAGTTTCCAGTTTGGGCAGTTAGGAATAAAGCTGCAGTGAACGCTTGTGTACGAGGTTTTGTGTGAACATGAGCTGTCATTTCACCTGGGCAAATACCTAGGCGTGACACTGCTGGGTCATTTGGAAAGTGTGTTTATTTTATAAGAAACTGACAGTTTTCCAAAGTGGTTGTACCCTTTGGGACCAATAGTATATGAGTTCCAGTTAAGGAGTTGAATCCTTTTTCTTTTTCTTTTTAATTTTATATTTATTTGACAGAGATCCTAGTAGGCAGAGAGGCAGGCATAAAGGGGGGGGCGGGGAGCAGGCTTGCTGCCGAGCAGAAAGCCCGATGTGGGGCTTGATCCGAGGACCCTGGGATCATGACCCTAGCCAGAGGCAGAGGATTTAACCTACTGAGCCACCCAGGTGCCCCTTGAATCCTTTTTTATTGTTAATTCATTCGTTTGGAAAACCAGATGTTTGTTGGTCAGAGAAGCTGGGGAGGTGACAATAGCTTTTAGGGTTGTCTGCTATACTCCTCCCTGTAGGTAGTCTTTGTGAGTCTCCACACAGGAGAGCTTCCTTTTATAAGACATTACAATATTGCTAACCCATTGCACATCTTTTTAATTTTTTATTTATTTATTTTTTTAAAGATTTTATTTATTTGTCAGAGAGAGAGAGGGAGAGAGAGGGAGCACAGGCAGACAGAGTGGCAGGCAGAGGCAGAGGGAGAAGCAGGCTCCCCGCTGAGCAAGGAGCCCGATGTGGGACTCGATCCCAGGACCCTGGGATCATGACCTGAGCCGAAGGCAGCCGCTTAACCAACTGAGCCACCCAGGCGTCCCTGCACATCTTTTTTAAAACGAGATGTAGGATGTGCCAAAAACGGATGTCTTATTTATTTATTTATTTTAAAGATTTTATTTATTTATTTGACAGACAAAGATCACAAGTAGGCAGAGAGGCAGGCAGAGAGAGAGGAGGAAGCAGGCTCCCCGCTGAGCAGAGAGCCCGATGCGGGGTTTGATCCCAGGACCCTGGGATCACGACTCGAGCCGAAGGAAGAGGCCTAACCCACTGAGCCACCCAGGTGCCCCTGGATGTCATATTTAGTGTCCATAGTCTAACCACTTAATGTTTTGATTTAGGAGAAGGTTTTGACAGAAATGCAATTAAATCTTTGTCAACCTCCAGCATGTCTGTCCCCAATTATGGTTATATGGTTATATGGAAATAACACCTAAAAAAAGATCTTTCAGTTTTCTGATCTTTAATCTTTAAGTTTACTTCTATTTTTACTTATATTTTACTTTAATCTTTAAGTTACTTGTAATTGGAGTGTAAGCACTTTTTAAAAAATAATTTTATTGAGATACAATTTATGTACTATAAAGTTTGCCCATTTGAGGTATACAGTTCAGTGGTTTTCTTCTGTACTTAGAGCATGTAACCATAACCCTAATTTAATTTTCATTACTCCCACCTTGTTTGTATCCATTAGCATTCATTTTTCATTCCATTCTTCCATACCCCCCAACCTTTTCCAGCCATTAATCTGCTCTTGTAAATGAGACCTGGTATTTTATGACTGATCTCACTTGGCATAAAGATTTTTAAGGTTCATCCATGATCTAGCATATATAAGTACGCCATTCATGTTTATGGCTGAATAATATTCCATTTATCCATTTGTCTGATGGACATTTAGGTTGTTTCCACCTTTTAGCTATTATTAATCATGCTGTTGTCAGCATTTGTGTATAGATTTTGTGTAGACATAAATTTTCAGTTCTCTTTTTTTTTTTTTAAGATTTTTTTTATTTATTTGGGGCATCTTGGTGGCTCAGTCAGTTAAGTGTCTCCCTTCAGCTCAGGTCGTGATCTCTGGGTCCTTCGAGCCCTGCATCAGTCTCCCTGCTCAGCAGGAAGTCTTCTTCTCCCTCTGTTCCTCTCCCTCCCCATGCTTGCTCTCTCTCCCTCTCTCTCAAATAAATAAATAAATCTTTTTTATTTATTTTTTTTTTTAAAGATTTTATTTATTTATTTGAGAGAGAGAGAGACAGTGAGAGAGAGCATGAGCGAGGAGAAGGTCAGAGAGCGAAGCAGACTCCCCCATGGAGCTGGGAGCCTGATGTGGGACTCGATCCCGGGACTCCGGGATCACGCCCTGAGCCGAAGGCAGTCGTCCAACCAACTGAGCCACCCAGGCGTCCCAATAAATCTTTTTTAAAAAGAGTTGGATGCTTAACCAACTGAGCCACCCAGTTTCCCCGAGATTTTAGTTTTGATGAAGTCCAGTTTACCAGTCTTCTTTTTATCACTGCTTCGGTATCTTAACTAAGAAATCATTACCAAAATCATGAAAATTTACTCTTGTGTTTTCTTGTAAGGCTTTTATACTCTCAGTTCTTATATTAAGGTCTCTGATCTACTTTGAGTTAATTTTTTTGTATGACGTGAATCAGCGTCCATATGTGTTCATTTGCATGTGGATGTCCAGTTGTCCTGGAGCTATTTATTGAAAAGCCATTCTTCTTGGTCTCTTTGTCAAAAATCAGTTGACTGGCTCTAAATGTTTGAGTTTCTTTCTGGATTCTCAGTTCTGATTTCCTTGCTCTTCATGAAATCCATCCTGTGTCAGTGCCACACTATATTACTGCAACTTTGTTTTTGAAATCAGGAAGTGTGAGTCTAACATCTTTGTTCTTTCTCATTCTTTCTTTCTGTCCTTTTTTTTTTTTTTTTTTAAGATTTTATTTATTTATTTGACAGAGGGAGCACAAGCAGAGGGAGTGGGAGAGGGAGAAGCAGGCTTCCCTCTGAGCAGAGAGCCCAATGCAGAACTTGATCCCAGGACCCTGGGATCATGACCTGATCCGAAGGCAGACACTTAATGACTAAGCCACCCAGGCACCCCATCTTTGTTCTTTTTCAAGAGCATTTCAGTTGTTATGTGTCCCTTGCATTTTTGTTTGAGTTTTAGGTTTAGTTTGTCAGTTTCTGCAAATGTAAGCACTTTTTAAATTGTTAATAACCATTTAATAAAACAATAAATCTAGGGCCTTCAGCTGAGGTCATGAAATCCCAATGCTTGTAAAATAGGCCCGGACTGGGGCACCTGAGTGGCTCAGTTGGTAAAGCAGCTGCCTTCAACTCAGGTCATGATCCAAGGGTCCAGGGATCTAGGCCTGCATTGGGCTCCCTGCTTAGTGGAGAGCCTTCTTCTCCCTCTCCCTTTGTCTCCACGCTTGTGCTCTTGCTGTCTCTGTCTCTGTCGAATAAATAAATACAATAAAATCTTTAAAAATAAATAAATAAAAACAGACCCATACCTCACAAAATACATGTTTTACCCTCCAGTATACCTAAATACTTCTTTTTAATATGCCACATTTTCTTTATCCATTCATTTGTTAATGGATACTTAGGGTTGTTTCCATGTCTCACCCACTGTAAATAATGCTGGAATGAACATGGGGTGCAGATATCTTTTCAGAATAGTAATTTCATTTCCTTTAGATATATACCCAGAAGTAGGGTTGCTGGATGGAGTATATCTAATACTTTGATCAGCTTCCCTAACCTTCTTATTCTTCATTCAGACAACATCTATTATGTACCTGCTGTGTGCCAAGGTCAGTGTCGGGTATTCAGTCCACAGTGATCATTAAGGTCTTGTTTCTGCCCTCAGATAGCTCCAGTCTCACAGAGGTGATATATTAAACAAATATTTGAGAAACAGTATCACAGAGGTTTTAGTAGAGATCCTGTACAAGGGAGTGGAAGCCCAAAGGAGTTCCTAGCCCTAACCAAGTGTGAACTCTAGCACTTGACTCACCTTTACAAGTCCTGCAAGGGGATACCATCTTTCTCCCCATATTAAAGGAGAGGACTGGGTCAGTGTTCCATAGCCTTTAGAGAACTTTCTTATAAACATAATTGCCTCAAACTCTCCTTTAAAATTCTTCGACATTTCCAAGTCAACATGGTTAATTATAATCAAGTAAAAGATTGGTAGAGTATCCTTTTGCTTTCAAGCTGTACACAACCCCTGTTTCCCACCCAGCTTTCAGTGTTAATACCACCTGAGAAGCAACTGTTCCCCTGCTTCCCCCTAAGACTCTCAGCTAAGTTGAGAACAGGTGTTCTTCTAGGAGGTAAGGGCTCTGAGGTGGAATCTTGCCTTAAGTGCCTTGCACAGTAGTGAATACTTTAGGGATGGGTGAAGAGTTTGGCAGTTTTCTTGAGCAGATAAAATGAAGGATTTTGACTAGGATGGTGCTCGACCAGCGTGGAAAGGACCGGAGTTTACAGGAATGGCTTAATGCCATACTGTCCAGTGAAGAGGTACACTAAACCATTTGGGGTAAATGCACTTAGAAATTCATGAATAGGTAGGGTTATCTGCTATGATGTGGAAAGTAAGCTAGTTTCAAAAAGATAAATATTGTGTGGGCCATTAGGATTTCAAGGCCATAATAATTCAATAATTGGAATTTGTGCAGGCTTGTGGAATCCAGTATGTATTTATACATCTAGTATTTGTTGACTCCCAGTATTTTTAAACACTGTGTCCTGTCCTAGCATAGTTATTAAGTTTATCATTTTAACTGTTCTCAGGTCCAGTAAGATAAGAAAGAAAGCAGAACAAAGGAAAAGCACTTTTTCTTTAAATGGCAGGCACTGTACCAGGTGGTGTTTTACATGTATTGTTTAATTTAATCCTCAAAGTAGCACTGAGGTAAGTGTATTTCATACCCTCTTTTTCAGAGGAGGAAACAAACTCAGAGAGGTAAGTAAGATCACAGAGCCCACCTGCCTTCAGAGTTGCTGTTCTTTCTCTCAGAATTGCTGCTCTCAGTACCAGTTGAGAAATGGATAGCGAAGCTCTAGAAAGACAGTATTCATAGCATTTGTTGATTTGACCTAACCATTTATTAATTCCCCAGATTTATTGAGTGCTATTTTGTACTGGGTATTATGCTGGGCAATAGGGAAAGGAAGAGACCAAGACAAACATGATCCTTACTTACAGAGTTTATATTCTAGTGAGAATTAGATCTTAGGTTGATTTGGTTTTAGCTTTATCTGTTTAGTGCTCGTATTTTGTTATATATATGTGTGCATGCAAATATACATATATGCATATGTATGAGTATATCTGTGTTTTCTAAAAAGAAAGTAAGGATGAAAAACTTTTTATATATTAACAAGTTTGGGGAACTTGTTTATACTGCATCTTTTACCTAGGTTTTCAGGGACACTGTATAGTAATACTTCTTTATGAATTACATTTACCTTCTGCTTAAAAAGGTTTTTTATCTTTAATGTTTCATAATAGAAAATTTTTAATTTATTGAAAAGTGGCGAGTATACTAAACCCACATGTATCTCTCACTCAGCTTTCATAACTAGTCTTGTAGGGAAGCAGTTACTCTAAGTAATTCAGTTCAGAACTAATATTTAACTTATACATTTATTTTACATAGATTTTGTGTAAAACTGTTCTTTTACAAAGAGGTAATTTATTTATGTCTCAGTATTATTCAAGTAATAAGAAGATGCTCATTGAATAATATAAGATGTTATATTGTGGGTCTGCTTTATTAATCTTTTAAAATGGAAACTTCTTAAGACTCTGGATTACATGTATGTCTCCATATTCAATTGTCCAGATAAGTAAGTACATTTAAATAAGTAATACTTAGAGAAAGGCAGTTGTTCAAAATTAGGCGAGTATACTTTTGGCCCTGTGTCGTATTTTGCATAAAAGAACAAAACCAATGGTACAATGCACTAATTTTATAATTTGCTTTTTGAGTTGGATCTTTTTTATTGCTATTGATCACATAATTAAATTTATGAAAGTGTAGCTAATTTTTTTAAAATTGCATACTGATTTGGATTTCTTTCTCTCGTGCAGAAGGAAATGTACAAATTACAACTGGAACTCTTCTAAAATCTACTGAAGTACAAGGTATAAAGGTCAATGGTACTAAGACGGATTATAATGAAGGACACAAGAATGGCAATGTGAGTAAAGGTCTCTCAGCTGGGTGCAGCGAATACCCAGAAATAGACAAAATCATGGCCAGTGATGAGGTTTCAGAAACCAGCACATTAGTTTCCCTAGAGCCTTTAACCTTTGTGGACCCTGGATTAACAGAAGCAACTTCTAAAGAAAAAGAATGTGAAGAATTAAAAACTTGTCCTTCTTGGTTGTCATTGTTACCAGGGAGCAGTGCCATTTCCAAAGTGGACAATGGGAAGGAAGAGGTGTGTAAGTTAAACCTTGTCTGTGAAGCAGATGACAATCACCAACAGATTCTCAGCCACCATAATGAAAAACACAGTTCTGCCCATGGCAGTCCCAAAGCCACGAGAAATGTAATTGTTACAGAACCCTTAGGAGAAAACTCTGGCATTTCCTATTTCTCTTCAAGTTTGTCTGGTCCACAATCCAGAACACCATCCTTAGAAACATGTGGTTTTAAAGGTGATGGCTTGCCAAAGGGATGTGCTGAAAAGACAGGCAGTTCCTGTTTTGATGGGGACGATCAAAGCAAGAACGTGGCTACTAGAGAGGAAAATGAACAGCTTTTGAACCCCCAGAGTGAAAGAGGGGAACTCTTTCTTGTTAACGCCAGGCAACCAGAAGAGGATGCTAGCAGTCATTGTCCTGGTGAAAAAGAGACTGTTGCCTCCCCCAAAGAGACTATCAGTGGTAACTCTTGTGTTCAAGGCAGTATCCAGACAGACAGGTCTAGTTCTTCAATGCCTGGTTCTTTCACTGAAGCCACGGAACAAATGTTAAAAAAAAATGATCTGAAAATCACTCTAGACACTCAAGGTAGCTTGAAAAACCATGAGGACCATAGAGAAACTTCTACTGATACGAGCCATTTAGGCAAACACTCTGAAGAGAGCAGCTTTTCCTCCTTAATGCCAATTAAAGAGCCAGAACAGACAACCACTATAGAGCCCAGAACGATAACTGAAAAGATTTACTGTAAAGACTCTAACTCATTCCGCTCCCAGAGAAATCTGGAAGGCGACACCCAGTTAAGTGAAGCATCATATAATGAATTTCTGATTGAAAGAAAATCCCTTGTGAGTTTAATGTGTGAGGACCAGATAAGTCCTGTGAATGAGGTGTCAAAACCCAAGGAAGATACTGCTCAGTTACCACCATCCCTAGAATTTGATTACAAACTCAAGTCAGAACAAGCTATACAGGCTGCACAGGACGATAGTTCACATTTAGATGAACAGAACATTGCCTGTGAGATGAATGAACTTCCTTGTACCAATGAACTGGTTGTAAACAAAATAGAAAGTGAATGTGTTTTAAATCAAGTGCCCCTTAATTCTCAAGACCACACTAAGTTGCCAGCTCGAAAAAAGATGCCTTTAGCAACAAGTGAGGATTCCCAACAGAGCCATCACCCTCCTTTAGAGGATGGAGCAGATGTCATTGCTGACACCCAAATCATTTCCATGAAGACAAAAATGAAAGATGTCTCTCCATCAGGTAACAAAACCTGTGGTGCCTCATCAAACAACCCCACCTTAAACATCAAACCAGGAAGTCTAGAAAGAAAAAGTAAAGTGACTGATTCTGGAATAGTCGATCTACATTCCAGACTTCCCTCAAGTAAGAAAGAATCAGCAGGCTTGCCTGAAGAGGTCTCTGTTATGGAATGTCATAGTGTTCAATCTCAGGATCTCTCTAGCTGTCCTTGTGTAAGTAAAAATGCACAAGAAGAGAGTATGTGTTCTGCTTGTGCTGCTTTTGAGTCCAGCAGAATCATCACAAAAGTTGAAAACTCTTTGATAACCAAGTGTGAAGATGCATTTCAGCTTAGCAGTCACCACTCACAAGGAAGAGAAGACTCCACAGAAAGTAGCACCCACAAAGTGAGTTATACTTCGGAGGGAAGTGAACTTTCTGGGGAAGAAACTAAAGGAGATAAGATGAGAAACAGAATGGCAGTAGGCATGTTAAATAGTGAAGCTTTAGACAAGGCCATTCCCCCCACTAGTCACACCCAGCCCAGTGAGGAATGGCTAGAAGGAAAGGAACAGGATGTACCTAAAGAGACTGTGTTTTGCAAGTATAACATCTCTGACTGTGCCACACCAGAACTAAACGTACCTGCAAACATTCCAAGGCCTGAAAAATTGTTGGACCAGTGTCTTACTATTATGTCCTCCAGTTTCAAAAACAGGAGCCAAGCAGTTGAAACTCTTGATCAGAAAGGAGATGAAGTCCTTAACCGCCAGCATAATCAAAATGGACCAGATGAATGCAGGAATGAAGATAAACCAGCTAAGGAGACACCAGATGGTGAAGAGAGAGAGACTGTCATAGCACCTAATAGAGACGTAAGCCACAACCAAAAGGATCTGCTAGTTGGTTCAGCCAGTAACAACCCATTGTCCAGTGGTAGTTCAAAGAAAGGCAATTTGAAAGGAGACTCTCAACATATTTCTGGTAGTGAGGAGTCCGCAGATGACATGCTAGACATCATCCACACGAACTGCAGTAAAAAGTCTACAGAAGGCATGTTAGACTTCAGAGCATCTAGTACTCTTGACAGTGGTGCAGGGCAAGATAGACTGAGGTTACAGGAAACCTTGGTGAGTACTCTGTCTCAGAGAGGAGAACTGAATGCTGCATTTATCGGAATGATTGGCCAGGACTCAGATTTCCCAGATGCTACGTCCTCTACAGGGCAGCCTCTGGAAATTAAAAAATCATGTGAAGAGAAAGTAAGCAGATCATTAAAAGATTGTGAAATGGAAGTGTGCCCAGACTCTTGTGCCCATGTTATAGAGTCTGTTGCAGATCATGAACCAAATACAAGAACACTGGATAGAGTAAATGTGTCCTTAAATTATATTCATCATGAAGAGCAAGTTAAAGAAACATCTCTTAGAGAAATAGAAGAAATGATTAAAGGATCAAGACTGGAAATAAATTCTGAGTTTGATAAGGACAGTACCTTTGGAATTTCCTCGAAAGAGTTGCTATCTTCTGGATGTCCAGATGAGAACCCTGCTCCCGTAGGGAGCCTGGAATCCATTGAGATAATGCCTTCATATCTGTCTTCTCACAAAAATTCAGAAAGTAATGTTAATAGTGAAGAAACTGACCTGGAAAATCTTTTTAAACCAAAAGATGGTGAAATGCTTTGTGAAAACGTGGGGCATCACACCGTCCTGCTTGAGACGAAGGAAAGAGCACCAGGAGATGGGAGTAATTCTAGTGAAGGAGTCAGAATAGACGTTGGTGTGCAAAATTTGTCTTTGACAATAGAAACGGGAACTAAATTGAGAGGAGAAAAAACTGAAGAACATCAGAGGGGACCCGTGGGTCACTTAACTGTCAGCGAAGAGTCTGAGGAGATGATTACCAGAGAAGCTGGTCATGGTGATAAAATAAGAGAGACCCCCTCTAAGTCCCAGAAGATGCTTGGTGATGAAGAGCAGCAAAGGCAGAGGGCTTTGGACTACATGTTGCAGAATGAAGAGGAATATATACATCAAAAAGAAGTACACATGATATTGGAACAATGCACATCATCTAACATGTTATCAGATGAGTTGCAAGATAAGAACCAAGCTAAAGATTGCAAAGGTGGGTCCACCATGATGAAGGAAATCACCCTAGCAAAGCTGGCCCAGGGCAGCAGAGCTGCACAGTTCCAGAAGTTGGAAGATCCAAAGGAGGAAAGCTTGTGTTGTCCACTAAAAAGGGCCATGGAGTCGTGCACAGGTCCTTGCCTTCATGGTGCCCCTCAGAAAGCACAAGGCCCCGATTTTGCTGGGTGTGATGAAATACACGGTGCCTTTGGGAACACTTCATATCAGAAAAGAGTGCTTCCCTTAAAGAAGCAGCCCCATCGAACATGTAAGAAAGTTTCCTGTCAGGAGCAAGTCAACATGGGGAAAAAAACAAGTAAAATCAGAAGCTCTGCCTTTTTCAAGAGTTCCTCTGAAACTGTCCCCACAAAAGCACACAGATTTCTCAGTTCATGTGCCGTGCCTGCACCTGCACAATTGGAACATGAAAGAGAACCAACCAGGAGCTTAACGAGCCACATACCAAAGCAGAAGGCGACTCCATGCCATTCCTTGAGGAGCCTGAATGTTAGGAAGCCTACCAAAGAATCAGCCTTACTTAGCAAGCTGTCCATTCTTGCCTCCAGACTGGTCCCAGCCACAAAGACCCAGAAACTAAGATATCGGCGGTGTTCCTCTGAACTTCTTCCAGTGGCTAAAAGCTACAAGCGGCTCAGATACAAAAGGCTTCTGGATGGATTTTCATACAATACAATGCAGCTGAATCCCTATTTGGCAGCTGGTGGATGGGATAAGAGACCTAACAGTAAGCCCTTGACACTTTATTCACTCGAAGCCATCAAAATGAGCTTCATAGATTTGAGCAACAAGGTGCCATCACTGCTGTTTGGTTCGGAAATTTTCCCAGTATCTTTTCACATGAAATCAGGCTCTGAGTGCATGACCGAGTCCCCAAGGACTTTTCCTGAGCACTGTGCTCCAGCCAGGCTCGCCTTAGGAGAGGCCCAAAGGTGCCTGTCTCAACCTCCCAAGTGGACCTTTTCTTTTTTCTTGTCCCACAGTTGTCCTGGGATGGCCACATTCAGGGAAGACACTGGCCTCCGTGGTCAGGCATGTGCCCAGGCTCCTTCACAGTCTTCAGGTCCTCTCCAAGACTATGGAGGCACTGCCATAGTCCAGACCAGAGCAGGCTGCTCTGTACTTGGCCTTCACACACTTCTAGCACTTTGTTCTCCTGGATGTTACAGAATCTGGACAAAAAAACGGAGCTTCTCTAGTCACATGCCTACCATGCAGAGGCTCTTCATGACCCAGTTTACACAGGGCTTAAAAGGGTTAAGATCTCCAGCCTCCATAGCAGACAAGGTCTTCTGTTCTCTTCCCTACTCGGTGGGCCGAGTGCTTTCCATTTGGAGCCAGCATGGGCCTTCTGCCTGCCCCTTCGAAATCTCTACTCTTCATTCCACTCACAGCAAGCAGCAGCCAACTCTGAGCACCATGAGCAGGTAAAATCCATGTTTGCTTTTCAACCTCTGGGGAAAGTTGAGGGCTGGAAATGCAAGGCTATTTAGAGTTCTTGTGTCTGCATTTTCTGTTTACCTTGACAAATCTCTGCTGAGAAAATGTACCTGTAAGTCTTAAGTATTTTTACCATTCTATGTTCTGTCCATGTCATTCGCAAACCATCAAATTTTTTGAATCTCTTCTATCCATGCCCCTGCCTTGCAAAGAGCAAACACCATTACAGGTCAAAGACTTAAAAATAGTGACAAACAGGGGCGCCTGGGTGGCTCAGTGGGTTAAGCCTCTGCCTTAGACTCAGGTCATGATCACAGGATCCTGGGATCGGGTCCCACGTCAGATTCTCTGCTCAGCAGGGAGCCTGCTTCACCCTTTCTCTCTGCCTGCCTCTCTGCCTACTTGTGATCTCTCTCTCTGTGTCAAATAGATAAAATCTTTTAAAAAAGAAAATAGTGACAAACAATGGCTTCTAACTATATCTTATTGACAAAGTGTTATTCAGTCAGCAACTGATTTGATGTTTGATATATAAAGGATACAGAGTAAGTACTTTTTTTTTCTTAAGATGTTATTTATTTATTTGACACAGAGAGCACAGCATAGGGAGCGGCAGGCAGAAGGGAAGGGAGAAGCAGGCTCCTCACTGAGCAGAGAGCCCAACACAGGGCTCAGTCCCAAGACTCTGGAATCATGAACTGAGTTGAAGGCAGACAACTTAACCGACTGAGCCACCCAGGCACCCTCAGAATAAGTACTTCTTAAGTAAATAAACTAATTATGTAGGCATCACCAAATCTAGTTCACAAACCTTTGGATTTCTCCCTGGAGCAGAGTCTTCAAAGATTGACATTTACATACTATAGTTGTACAATTCATAGAATTTTAAGTGAGCCAGAGAAGAGGAGTTTGACTACTTAGAATAGTTGTAAATCATTTCACCAATATCATTTTACCTTCTTTTTTTTTCTTTTTCTTCTTCTTTTTTTTAGATTTCACTTATTTATTTTAGAGAGGGAGTTGGGGCAAGAGGGAGATGGAGAGAGAAAATCTCAAGCAGACTCCCTGCTGATCCCAGTCCGTACATGGGGATCAGTCCCACAACCCTGAGATCATGACCTGAGCTGAAATTGAGATTTGGACACTTAACTGACTGAGCCACCCAGGTGCCCCTCATTTTACCTCCTTATAAAAATAAGAGGAAAAAGAATTTGAGAGTTAAATTCCCTAAGATCTGTCTCAGATATAATAAATCCTTCTATTTGTAATCCCTCAATAGAAACTGAACATTTTTAAAATTATCTTTCATCGTTGCTATAATTTAAAAACTCAGCACCGTCAAAGCCTTAAAATTACAAATAGCCTGGAAGAGGCCTTGTTTTTTGTGTGTCTGTGCAGTCTCTTGTGCAGAATCATTCTGTGTCACTAAAATGCTATCTGATGCATATTGCAAAGTTCCCTGAGTGTCTTAGCAGAAAACGAACTAAATCAAAGGGTTTCAGAAGAACACCCCAGAACCTGAATGTGGCTGATGGAAATTGAGAGATGAATGCTCTTCTAAGTACTTGTCTTGTAGTTAATAGAAAAATGTTCGTATAGTGTAGTCACAAAAAATACACTGGAATGAATCAAATTGTTTTTTTTTTTATTTAACTTTTTTCAAAGATTTATTTATTTATTTGAGAGAGAGAGCGATAGCAAGAGAGAGAGAGCACAAGCAGGAGGAGGGCAGAGGGAGAGAGAGAAGCAGACTCCGCACTGAGCAGGTAGCCTGACACGGGGCTCAATCCCAGGACCCTGAGAGCGTGACGTGAGCCAAAGGCAAACTCTTAACTGACTGAGCCACCCAGGCACCCCTGACTCAGATTGTTTTAAATGATAGTGTATTCCTTTTATTTTGTCTGTTTTGTCAGTATGCCTCTGTGATCTCATAAACACACTTTGCTCAGTGTCTGACACGTAGCTTTATTTATTTTTGACACACAGCTTTAAATTGTACCTTCTCTACGCTATGTTCATGCCTGAGGTTCGAATGCAGGCCAGTTCTTTGTTGTACGGTGTGAAGATGTATGGCCTTTGGCCTTTTCCTTCATCCAGAACTCTTTTCCCTCCTGACTTCTGTTTCCTAGTGTGGGATATTTTTTCTCTTCCTCCCTTCCTTTGTCTAGCATTTTACTTTGTGTTTTTTAGTTCAGTTCAAGTGTAATGTGGGGGTGGGGGCTGTTTGTAGGGACTTTTCCTTCTTGTTGGTTCTAGAAGTGCCTTAACATCATATGTCTTGACTTTAGGTTTAGAAGTTTGCTATTTTTCTAAACACACTTAGAAATATTAAGCATGATAAATTGGGTAACCCAAAAAAGCAGGACTTAAGAAATGTTAATTTGTTTCTGTAGGATTTTTTTTTTTCCTTCAATTTGACAGAGAGAGAGCAAGTGCACAAGCAGGGTAAGGCAGCAGAGGGAGCGGCAGTAGCATGCTCCTGCTGAGCATGGAGCCCAATGTGGGCCTCAATCCCTGGACCCCAGGGATCATATTCCAAGCCAAAGGCAGATGCTCAACCAACTGAGCCACCCAGGCAACCCATAGGACTTTTTTTTTCTAAGTTTTATTTATTTAATTTACACCCAGTGTGGGGCTTGAACTCACAATCCTAAAACCAAGAGCTTGCCTGCTCTTCTGACTGAGCCAGCCAGGCACCCCCATAAGATTTTATTTGAACCTTAAGCACTCAATAATATAGGTTGAATGGTCCTCTTTTTCGCTGTTTTTATAGATGACGATCTTGAGACACATGGTTTTTTCTAACCCAAATCAGGTTAGTGTTTCAGCTGAACTAGACCTAGACGCAGGGTCTCCTGATTTCTGATTTGGTCTGCTCCTTTTCCAGTATACACCCTGCCTCTTTCCTTTTATCAGTACCTGTCAAGGAATCCTGAATTAGTGCTAAACCTTCTAAAAATCTGAATTATCTTTATTTTCTAGTCATTGAGCAAATCTACTTCTAAGAGAAGATGGATTGTTTTACAGCCATACAAACACCCCATTAATTAAACCTGTACTGTGTTCCAAATTCAGTATAAACTGATACAGGTTTTACTTTGAGAGGCACAAAAAGCTCTCCACCATCACGTATTGATTTATCTATAAGTGATGAATACTATTGCTTCGTTTATAAAAATAAAAGCTTAATTACAAAGGAGCTAACCCTGTTAGTGGTTTTCTTCTACATAACCATGTTTTCTGTGGAACTTGGCTTTAAAGAAAACAAGGTTTCTTCATAATCTTCTCTAAGGGTATAGAAATTAGATTTTATTTGGGGTGCCTGGGTGGCTCAGTGGGTTAAGCCTCTGCCTTCGGCTCAGGTCATGATCCCAGGGTCATGGAATCAAGGCCAGCATCAGACTTTCTGCTCAGCAAGGAACCTGCTTTCCCCTTTCTCTCTCAGCCTGCCTCTCTGCCTACTTGTGATCTCTTTCTCTCTCTCTCTGTCAAATAAATAAAATCCTTTTTAAAAAATTAGATTTTATTTTAATAGCATTAATAAGGAGATGAATAATATAAGATTTTTTATCTGTGAATCGTTTTTTGAAATCTTTTAAGATGTATATTTAACAACAGAAGATGCAAGACTCCAAGTCATCCTTGTTCCCCTCCATTCTCTTACTGTCCTCTCTTTATTACTCTCTCTATCTTCTTCCCATATAAGTTAGAAAATATCTTCCCATCAGCCTGCCTCTATTCCAGTGGTGGGCATGCAAATGTAATTCTCATGACTGGAGGCGGTTTTTCTTCTTTCTGAGTGACTGGACATTTCTTGTCTTCCTGGGGCCTAATTGCATATCATGTGCTATCAGGGGCATCAAAACCTTTGAGTACCACAGTGGCATCAAAATTTTCCTGTTGTTTCACTGCCCTAACCTGTTGCTTTTGTACTTTTGCCCCACCTCAGCCACACCATGTTACCATATGTGCCTCTTCCAGGCATGGAAGCTTCTTATAACACCAGTGGCAGTCAGATGAGGTAAGCCTCCAGCAGCACCTGGTACAGAGGGCTTGCAACGAGTGTGTGTGCATGTGTGGGAGACCAAGGAAAGAGTGAATGTGCAACCAAACACAGCACCTAAGGACACGCTGGCAGATGGTATACATCAAGCACAGTATGATTCTGACATCTTTTCCTTCCAAACATGATCTGAGATTCAGATACCTTTTATCCTAAGTAGCACCTAAGGATGTGTAATCAGTACCATTTACTGAAAAAAAGTCAAAATCATTAGCCAGCTCTTTGAACCACAGATTCCCTGTCAAGCTATCTCTTGGTCATTAAGCGATCTTCTTTGCCTTGATGGGATTGATCTTATCTGAGCACAGTTCTTTTGTTCAGTTCACTAAATGCCTTTTCCTCTAAAGAATCTGTTCCTTTTTATATTTTTCCTTATAAAACTGTTCTACACCAAGGAAAGGATTGGCCACATCCTCATAATTTTTTTAAATATGTAGACACAGGCTGTGTCCAGAAATAACTAGAGAATTCCTTGGCTGGAAACATCATTGCTGGAAAAAGGGAAGATCTTCAACCTTAGTCTGATGTTAAGGAGTTGTATTTGCCCAGGTAGAAAGCGAAACCTGTCTCATATTTTCCTTCTCCGTTTTTCTTTCCATGGTGCTAGACTAGAGCCTCCATTCCCTGCCTTGGTACCAAAGTCTTGCCTGGTAACAGACTCAGCTGTCAGCAAGCTCCTGCTTTCAGCCTCCGAGTTCCAGGTTCCTGAGTTTGATGAGCTGGATAGTGTGGCAGCGTCATGCCCCCATCCACAGAGCAGCCCTTCAGAAGAGAAGGAGGTAAATGTAAAGAGCTGATAGAGTTGGGGGCAGTACTGGAAGCGTCCATTGAGGTCTGCATATCACATGATGGGTACACAGGCCCCTGGGTGTCTTTGCTTAACACTGTTAGCTTCAGCTGAGTGCTGGAGATTACCAAAGCAGGGGTTTTTCTGCTTGGCCGCTGAAGGCTACTCTGGATCTCTGAATCTGCATTGTTTTACAGGTCCCTTTTGTTCAATGATAGCATTTAACAGTATTTAGAGTATTAGACCAAAGAGCTGCTTCATGCATTCAAAGATGAGTGAACAATGGTATTCTTCAATTTTGCAATCTCTCTCTGTCTCCAACAGTTAACAGGCTTTCATATTGCTAATCTCAATATCTGAGCTGAATGTACGGATTCTCTTCTAATAATATAAAGGGAGTGGTTGCTGAGAACACTGTCAGCAGGAGTAAGTAGAGCTTTGTCATAAACTATGAGTTAGAGTCATCTATAAACTGAGGAAGCAAAATCTTAGAGTGTCAAGAAAAAGGACTTTTTGTATTTAAAATGTCTTACAACTTGACCGTCTTTCTTCTTAATCTTTAAAAATAGGCTGAGCCAGAGAAGAGGCCAAAGAAAGTCTCACAGATTCGTATCCGGAAAACCATTCCTAAGCCAGACCCTAATCTTACCCCTATGGGCCTTCCTCGACCCAAAAGGTGAGCTCCTTCTCTAATACACATAGGTCTGCTTTTTTGGAAAATATAAGGACCTTTTAAATGGTCATATACTCTAAGCTATTTATTATACTTCTAGGAATTTATCCAAAACAGTTAATTGGTAATACGACCAGAGATTTTTTTTTTTTTTTAAAGATTTTATTTATTTGATAGAGAGAGAGAAATCACAAGCAGGCAGAGAGGCAGGCAGAGAGAGAGGGGAGAAAGGTTCCCTGCGGAGCAGGGAGCCCAACATGGGGCTCGATCCCAGAACCCTGGGATCACGACCTGAGCAGAAAGCAGAGGCTTTAACCCACTGAGCCACCCAGGAGCCCCACGACCAGAGATTTATGTGCCAGGGATATTGTTCTGCATTCTTAATAATTTTTAGCAAGCTCACTATGATATTATATTATTCTGTCCCTTTATGTACATAGTCTGCCAGATATTATTCTGTCCCTTTATGTACGTAGTCTGTTTGTCCCCCGGTGGTGCTGAGAGGTCAGTACAATTGTTGCTCCCAGGTTTAGATGAGGATGCCAGGGCTTAGTGTTTAAGACACCTGTTTTAGGCCATGGTGTCAGTCGTGGCTCAGGCGGCTTCTCTCTCACATGGTTTTTACCCGAACCCACAGCCCAAGCTCACAACATGCTGGTACAAATTGACAAGCGACCTAATGTCATGAGAGAAAGAAGTTGAAATTTTTTTTTCTTTCTCTCTCTCTCTCTTTTTTTTTTTTTTTTTAAAGAAAATGCCAGATCCATGCTATGGTCTATATCATGGCCTTTAAAAACTTGGTTTCTAAAGATTTTTTTTTTTTTTTTAAAGATTTTATTTATTTATTTGACAGAGAGATCACAAGTAGGCAGAGAGGCAGGCTGAGAGAGAGAGGAAGAAGCAGGCTTCCCGCTGAGCGGAGAGCCCGATGTGGGACTCGATCCCAGTACCCCGAGATCATGACCCGAGCCGAAGGCAGCGGTTTAACCCACTGAGCCACCCAGGTGCCCTAAAGATTTATTTTTTATGACAGAGATAATTGCTAACCCTAAAACAGGAAGTGGAAAGAAAAAACAGATTACCAAATTAGGTGTTTGGTGTACTGTACATTATACAGACACACTATGAAAATAACATTTTATAAAAGATCTCCAGAGTTACATTTTCTTGTGGTGGATTTCACTCCTTCATTTCTCACTGGCAAACAGAAGTCTAACAGTAGTCCCATAAGTGACTCCAGGTAAGTTATTGAACCTTCCTGAACTTCAAGAATGTGTCTATAAAGTGTAGTAAGAATTCCTAACACTTAAGATTGCTGTACAGTCCAGTTGAAGAAAAAATGTGTACTGTGTCTCTTACATTGCTTCACACAACACAAATGCAATAATTATTACTATAATCATAATTGACCTACTTTTCCCCCATGGTTTTGTCTTAATATATTTTTATCTTACAGTTCTTTTATTGATCATACTACCATATGTCTTTATAAGAGAAATTTTGAAATATTTCAGATATCCTAGGTTGAATAGTATTTATTACTAGAACGAAATAGGATTCAAAATTAGATGTATTCTATCTTGCATTTGTACATAGATATAAGTTCTGAAAAACCTTTTTATGATAAATAAGTAGTTGGGAATAGAGACAGTTAATATAATAATGACATTCCTTTAAACTTCTTTCAAGTAATATTATTAGCCAAAAAATCCCAGAGTGATCTATCATCAAATTACATTTAATTATTTATCACCTAATTTTATTAAAAGCAAAGAATTGACAAGTGCTGACTCATATAGGTTCTGTTACCAGGCATTGAAGCAGTGAGTGTTTCATTGTACAAGCAACACACCAAAAAGATCTGACCAGTAAGTGTCAGATGCCCAATAATTTGTATGCCGGTCTCTCACTTAGAGATACTTTATTTAAGTCAATATAATGAAAGAGGTTGAAAAAATAAGATTTTTAACAAACCTTAGTCTAAGATGCTTTTTGATAAAGTGCTTTTTATTCCCATCATCTTTTGTCAAAAAACCTTGAAGTTACAGATTTAGTGTAGTAAATGTATGGAAAAGCCTTGACATTCAACTTTTTTTTTTAATACACGTGACACAATGTTACATTAGTTTCCCATCTGGTTCAACAAGACTACACATTATGCTGTGCTCACCACAGTTGTAACTCTTAATCTGTCACCATACAATGCTGTTATAATACCATTGACTATATTCCCTGTGCCATACCTTTTATCCCTGTGATTATTCATTCCATAACAGGAAACCCTAATCTCCCACTCCCCTTCACCCATTTTGTACATTCCCCCACCCCTTAACATATAACTAAATTGGCAAACACAGTTTTTATTATTCAAGCCCATCAGCCAAATCATTCTTACTCCCTAACTTTTGTGTCCCAACTCAAGTAAATGTATTAATTCGCACTTAAGAACATTATGCAGACCATTGAGAAATAAATTATGGAACATATCTTACTAGTAAAATATCTTGCATTTATATATAGATATAAGTTCTGAAAATATCTTACTTGTAAAAGCTGTAAGTCAAAATTAAAATCATATATAACAAATATATAATTTATTTTAATTGCACATTATTAAAATAACATGTAATGCTGTTTGTCATTACTGGATTTGTAATAAGCTAATGTAATGTGTAGTTAGAATAATAAATTATGATGTGAGGGGGTACCTGCATGGCTCAATCATTAAGCATCTGCCTTCTGCTCAGGTCATGATCCCAGGGTGCTGGGATTGAGCCCCGAATTCGGCTCCCTGCTTGGCGGGGAGCCTGCTTCTCCCTCTCCTGCTCACCCTGCTTGTGTTCCCTCTCACTGTGTCTCTCTCAAATAAATAAATAAAATATATTTTTAATAAATAAATAAATAATGAAGTGAGGAGTGTGGTAAAAGCATGATACTGCTTCAGTAAATGTGTATGCATACATGAATCAAACAATGTTATTGGACTTTTAGGAGCAATTAAGAGTCATGTAAAACATCAAATAAACCTATTTATGTAAATCTTAGGACTGCTTCAATATTCAATGTAGGAGAAAATGTACTATGAAACCAGCTTACATGGCAGTATCCTGTAATTTTTGCTGCTGTTAACAGGTGTAGAAGTTACAACACTTTATAGGCTAAAATAAGATGAGGATTAAATAATCAAATTAAATTTTTCTTAATGTGATTTGTTAAGTTTATTCCTTAACTGAAGGAAATTACTTAAAATTTTTGTTTGTGGGTTTTACACACTTCATCTAATAATGTTTGATAGTCTTGGTAAACATTTCAGTGGTATTTTTTTTTTAAGATTTTATTTATTTATTTGACAGAGAGAAATCACAAGTAGATGGAGAGGCAGGCAGAGAGAGAGATAGAGGGAAGCAGGCTCCCTGCTGAGCAGAGAGCCCGATGCGGGACTCGATCCCAGGACCCTGAGATCATGACCTGAGCCGAAGGCAGCGGCTTAACCCACTGAGCCACCCAGGCGCCCCAAAGTACCCTATTTCTAAAGCCACTCCTCTCTTACTGGAACTATATGTGATAGGGAAAGACCAATCCAATCCAAGTTTACTCTGATTTCATTAATTACTGAAGGGGACTCAGCAAGATCACTGATTTGACTCATTTACTGAAGTAACATTCGGGATGGATAGGTGCTGTTCTGAAAGAATTCGTGGGGATGGAGAAATCTGCATAAACATTCAAAGACACTTCTCAAACATATGACTAGAAGTTCTAGGAAATTAAAGATTGGGAGATAGTTTCCACTAAAACAGGGTATTCATGTACTCTGTGGCATGTCTTTTGGTACACTGGTGTGAATGTCACTGGTCTAGGGTATTTAACAGCAACCTTATTTAGCTCTTGGGAGTTCATGTGTCTTTCAGTCCAACTATACAAACTACACAGTATGTTAAATAGGGAAATGGTAAGATAAAATCTTAAACTATAATAGGAGAGTAACCACAAGATGTACAGAGAATTCTGAGGGTACCCTAAGACTGAGGGCAAGTACTCAGAGAAGGATAAACTTGGAAGAGGGGACACCTCCCTAAGTTGCCATTTAGACTTTGTTGGAGAGGGTAGAGTTGCAACCCACTGGATGGCTGGGTTGCTAAGGCCAGAGTTAGGCAAGCAGGAAATAGCAACTTTGCAGGGTGCAGACAAGCTGAGGTAGGTGGGCATGCAGGGGAAGGGGATACTGCTTCGGATATAAGTCCTGGAGTACGTAGTATTTCTTTCAGGAGGGCCACAGGAAACAACCCTCAGGAAGTTGGAGTGCAAGCTTATAGCCTGGAGTGCCACGTATTTCCTGACACAGAAACATGTGACATGATCGCCAGGCTAGGGTTGCCAGAGCACTGAAGGACTACATGCTCTGTCCACACAGCTAGGGCTGATCCCACTCCAAATGCCCCTCCTTGACATTCCCACAAGCACACACAGTGACAGGGGCTGGGGGGAGTTTACCAGAACCAGGAAGAGAAGCTCCTTTCCTCCTACAGTGTTGCCCCAGTTGCCCTCTTCTGCCAAAGCTTTTAGCGTCATTCTTACTGTAAAGAAGAAATGTGTTGAGAGTCCAAGATTCCATTTTCACAGAGTAGGTACTAAAAGGTACATTTTGATCTAAGAAGCAATAATTTGATAGCTGGTACATGCCAGTATAAACCAGAAATATGAATGCCATTCACTTGACCAAGAGACTGTCCTTTTAAGGAGAGATTCAAATAAATGGAAAAGTGGTATTTAACACAGTCACATGGAAGAATAAAGAAGCAAGAATCGGGAGGAAAATTCTAAAAAGGAGTGAAATAAGAGAGGTACTAACCTGAGAGATAATAAAATATATTGTAAAGTCTCAGTAAATAAGAATGGTGTAGTGCCAGAACATAAATATACAAATTGATAAATTAAATAGAAAGTCCAGAACTAGACACAAACACAGATTTAGTATGTGATCACGGTATCCCCTCAAATCAGTGGCAACTGGGTAGCCATTTTAAAAGTAATAAACTTGGTGGGGAGTGTTGCCTGGCTATCTGTCAGTAGAACATGCAACTTTTGTTCTCGGGGCTGTAAGTTGAAGCCACATGTTGGGTATAAAGATCACTTAAAAGTAAAATTTGGGGATCACTTGAGTGGCTCAGGTCATGATCCCGGAGTCCTGGAATATTGACCCCCTTGTAGGGCTCCCTACTCAGTGGGTAGTCTCTCCTCTATCTGCCTCTCCCCTTTCTCATGTTCTCTCCTGCTCACTCTCTCACTCTCTCAAAAAATAAAATCTTATAAAAATAAATAAAATCTTCAAAAAAAATAATAAAGTTGAATCTGTATCTTAGACCTTTTACCAGAAGAAATTCCAAATGAATCAGATTTAAACAGAAACAAATCAAACTGTAAGAATACTTGAGGGGATGCCTGGGTGGCTCAGTTGGTTGGGCGGCTGCCTTCGGCTCAGGTCATGATCCCAGCATTCTGGGATCGAGTCCCACATCGGGCTCCTTGCTTGGCAGGGAGCCTGCTTCTCCCCCTGCCTCTGCCTGCCATTCTGTCTGCCTGTGCTCGCTTTCGCTCTTCTCTCTCTGACAAATAAATAAAATCTTAAAAAAAAAAAAAAAAGAATACTTGAGGAAACCATAGGAATTTTTTTTTTTTTAACATAAACTCTCCCCCCAGCATGGCCCCAAGATCAAGAGTCACATGCTTCACTGACTGAGCCAGCCAGGTGCCTCTGCCCATAGGAAATTTCTAACTGGAGTGGCTGACTAGAATACAAAGTCCAGAGCCATAAAATAAAAGTCTGAGAAATATATTTCATAAAAATCTAGCACTTCTGCTAGAAAAAGAAATACCATAAACAAAGTCAAAACACAACTTGTGGGGCACCTAGGTGGCTTAGTCAGTTAAGTGCCTAACTATATTTCAGTCCAGGTCATGATCTTAGGTCCTAAGACTTAGCCTCGGTTCCTAAGACCGAGCCTCGGTTACGGGCTCTGCACTTGGTGGGGAGTCTTCTTGAGACTGCCCCGCCCTCGCCCTTTTGCACACGTACACTCTGTCTCAAATAAAAACTTTAAAAAAAAACCCACAACTTCTATTTGACTAGATGGGAGGAGGCCTTTCACAATGTATACACATAACAGAGTTTCAAGATGTACACTTTAAATGTCTTACAGTTTTATTTGTAAGTTATATGTCAATAAAGCTGGAAAAAAAAGCAGTAAAATTTTAAAATTTTAAGAAACCATAAACTCCTATCAAAAGTCTAATTTACGTACATACATATGCTTGTGTGTAGAAACACACCAGACTTGTACAAATTGATAAGAGAAAATGAAAATCCCCACAGAAAACTGGGCAAAGGATGTGACTAGATAGATGGCCCACAGGTAAGAAAGTGAAAATAGCTCTTACCCAAATGGAACAAATGATCATAACACCACATTGCTTGTTTGGAGGGCTGTATCAAAATTAGAAATGTGCAGACCCTTTGGATATCTAGGTATTTCTGATACAGATACACTTCCATGTATAGGAAATGACGTGTATAAAACTCACAACATCATAATAATGTCAGAAGACTAAGAAAAATATGGGCCTGATCAAATAATTTATGGTACATCTATTCAAAAAAACAGAATGCCATATAATCTTTCAAAACCCCAAGACGTACCATTTTATATAATCAGTGTCTTAAGGTAGTGTTGGCTAGAGCAAAAATTGTCTGTGGAATGTATAAAACAATGGAGGTTTCGGGAAATAGGAATTCTTAAGACTTCTTTGTTTTATATAGACCATTTCTGCAGCCGTGTCTTCTATAAACATTTATAAATGAGGGATGTGATTGCTCAAAATGAGAATTTCAACCTACCCCCCCAAATGCCTGATGTTTTGTCTTTGGCTGTATGTACAGATTTGTTCTCTCTGCCTCAGAATATAAAAGTCATTGTTACTCAAGCAGTTTGGTCACCTTAGGGATTCAATGTCTCTAATCATTTTCTAGGCCAGAAAACAGGTGCCATCAAAAGTTGTTGCTGTATTCTGCTTAGCGTATATATCTGCACATCTCAGCCTCAAGACCACACCTTACACAGAGAGTTTTCTCTGAAATTGCCTTCCTCATGGTGCAAGTCATAAAAACAAGTCAAGTGATGAGGGAGAGAGGACCCACCAGATGGGAAGACACTCAAATGTAGACTCTCACCAAAACCACTCTGGGCAAGGTGGTCTCTCCACAGAACATGTGCTTTTGAGGCAGACTGCATCATTCCATTGAGTGAAGCCTCTCTGAAGAAGGCAGAGTTTGTTAAGGGCCAGAAATTCCAGAATCTGAGCTCTGCTTACCATCTTTCACCTCAGCGCAGAAATGACGCATACTGCCCTGATTTGCCAATCAGATGACTTTCACTTTCAGACTGCCCATCGGACATCTTTAATATAGCAGTTGCTACCAGTAAGAAGCAGAATAGCTGCTGGCTGTTGGAATGCCAGTGCTTAATCACTATTAAAAATTATATATGTGTTTTTATTTTTGTGTATCTTCCATGATCATGTTCTTTGCTGAATTGAAATTGAATCAAACAAAACCTCATAAGATTTTCAGAAAGAAACTAAAACATGATGCCGGAGTTAATTGACATGCTCTGCAGACTGTTTTTCTTATCTGAATGACAGGTTTAAAATATACAGAAACATTGTGGTGATTTGCTCTTTCATAATAGTTAATGTAAAAGTTATGCTCTCTGAAAATAAGTTTCTACTTAGATAAGCGTGGTGACCTGCAGCTATCCTCTTCCACATAGTGTAGCCAAAATGAACTGAGTATACTCAAACAAATGAATAAAAGGGTGAATTTTATGGTATATGAACCAAGACTTCTCGAGGACTGATTAAAGTTCTACAGCAGAAAATGTACAAGATGAGTATATGGGCGCCTGGCAGGCTCAATCAGTTAAGCATCCTGTTCTTGATTTTGGCTCAGGTCATGATCGCCAGGTTGTGAGATTGGGCCCCACATTGGGCTCCGTGCTCAGCATGGAGTCTGCTTGTCCCTCTCCCTTTTCTGCTGCTCCTGCTTGCTCATTGTCTCTCTCAAATAAGTAAATAAAATGTTTGTTTGGTTTTTTTAAAAAGATGCATATAGAAGATCTTTTCTTACCAGGAAGTGCTAAAGCTCTCAAAGACTACTAAGGTCATATCAAATAGATCAGGAACCAGTTTGGAACTCCCACTGGCCACAGATGAAATGGTCTGAGCATTGAAAAGATTAAAGCACAAGAAATATGTTTAAGTGCTGTAGTTTATAATGACACTTTTTTTTAAAAGATTTTATTTATTTGAGAGAAAGTGAGAGAACACAGAGGGAAAGGAAGAAACAGACTTCCAGCTAAGGAGGGAGCCCTGTGTGGGGCTCGATCCCGGAACCCTGAGATCATTACCCAAGCCAAAGGCAGACACTTAACTGACTGAGCCACCCAGATGCCCCTACAATCCATTGGCCATATTTGGATGAGATTAGAGAACCAATTAATTGTTTTGGAAATCAGTAAATAAGGGGAAAGAACCAAGTATGATTTGTTTTTCCTGCATACGTTGTACCTCAGGATTACCAAGTAATTGATGAGCATGAGGTTTTTCGATTTAGATAGAAGAATTCTACCTAATGATTGGAGGAGTGATAGACGATCACCTTGTATGACCCTGAAGAAGTAATAGATGTAGTCAGCCTTTTTCAGTGGCTATTAGTATTACAGAAAAAGTCAACAACAAGTCCCTCATGATTTAAGTATATACCACCATCTAAAAATCTTACTATCAAAACACCTGAATCTGATTATGCCTCTATATCTAATCGTCAGTCTGTAGGAAATACCTATAGTAGTTCCCATATGTTTGGGTCGAGGAACAGGTTAAATGATACTGTTTAGGTGTAATCAAGAAAATCTAGACTGGGGAAGCCACAGGTCAAACGACCTGGTTTCTTTACCAAATAAATTACAAAACGAAAAGGGAGACAGACAAAAATAGAACATGAGTAACATACAAATTGAGATGGGTTTGATTGGGATTAAAAATTCCAGGGACCTGTGTTTGGGAAAAGGGTAAAAGTGATGTACTTCATTTTCTAAGTTAAAAATACTTACTGAAACTCTTGCCAACCACTAAAAGAGGAATGTATAATTTCCAAGCCAGTAAGGGGGATAAAAAAGAGAAAATAAACAGTCAGTCAAGGAGAAGAAAAACATTGAAAAGGTAGGATTAAAAGAAGCTGTAAAATATGATAATAGATACAAATACAGTTATATCATTGCCAGTAAGTATAAATGGACAAAATTTCATAAAGCTGAAAATTGGCAGCCTAGAAAAGAAAAATCTAGTTTGTGCTGTGCACATGAGCCATCTAAAACTCATTGCGGAAGAGCTGAAAGACCTCCTCCAAAACCCTCAGTTTGTTCCTCACAGTCCACAGTCTCTCATGGTTTGTCTCCCCCTCTGATTTCCCCCAACTCCCTTCTCTTCTCCATCTCCCCATATCCTCCATGTCATTTCTTATGCTCCACAAATAAGTGAAACCATTTGATAATTGTCTCTCTATTTGACTTATTTCACTCAGCATAATCTCTTCCAGACCTGTCCATGTTGATAGAAAAGTTGGGTATTCATCCTTTCTGATGGAGGCATAATACTCCATAGTATATATGGACCACATCTTCTTTATCCATTCATCCATTTGAAGGGCATCTTGCTTCTTTGCACTATTTTGGTAACTGTGGCCATTGCTGCTATGAACATTGGGGTACAGGTGGTCCTTCTTTTCACTACATCTGTATCTTTGGGGTAAATACCCAGTAGTACAATTGCAGGGTCATAGGGTAGCTCTATTTTTATTTTTAATTTCTTAAGGAATCTCCACACTGTTCTCCAAAGTGGCTGCACCAACTTAATTCCCACCAACAGTGTAAGAGGGTTCCCCTTTCTCCACCTCCTCTCCAACACACGTTGTTTACTATCTCATTAATTTTGGTCATTCTGTCTGGTGTAAGGTGGTATTTCAATGTGGCTTTGATTTGAATCTCCCTAATGGCTAGTGATGATGAACATTTTTTCATGTGCCTGTTAGCCACTTGTATGTCTTCATTGGAGAAGTGTCTGTTCATGTCTTCTGCCCATTTTTTGACATGATTATCTGTGTTTTGGGTATTGAGTTTGAGGAGTTCTTTATACATCTTGGATATCAGCTCTTTGTACTGTCATTTGCAAATATCTTCTCCCATTCCCTGGGTTGCCTCTTTGTTTTGTTGACTGTTTCCTTTGCTGTGTGGAAGCTTTTGATCTTGATGAAGTCCCAAAAGTTCATTTTCACTTTTGTTCCTTTTCCTTTGGTGACATATCTTGAAAGAAGTTGCTGTGACCAATGTCGAAGAAGTTACTGCCTATGTTCTCCTCTAGGATTCTGACGGATTCCTGCCTCACGTTGAAGAGTTTATCTTTCAGTGGAGAGGGGTGTCTGGGCGGCTTCCTTGGTTGAGAATCTGCCTTAAGCTTAGGTCATGCTCCCAGGGTCCTCTGCTCAATGGGGGGAGTCAATTCCTCCCCTCTACCCTGCTCGTGCTCTCACTCTCTGTCTCTCATAAATAAATAAAGTCTTTAAAAAAAAAAAAGGCATGAAGAACTTACTTTGTTCTCTTTTCAGGTTGAAGAAAAAAGAGTTTAGTTTAGAAGAAATCTATACCAATAAGAATTATAAGTCTCCTCCTGCAAACAGGTGGGTACGTGAGTAGGAGTTAATTAGACTGGGAGGACTTCTGAAATGATCAATGCAAATCTCCAATCCTTTCCCTTCGGAAAGGGTTTTATGTTCAGTTATTTTACTTCCCAGCATTTGGACCGGGGTTGGTGGTAGGATGGGACGTGAATGTGCGTTGAGTGATGTAGGTACAGAAAACGTCTTATTTCAATTTGTACTTGTGTTTTTAGCAAACATGCCAGTTTTCTTCTTCAGGACTAATAATGGTCAGTCTTCAGATATGATTCCAAATACAGAACAAATTTCATTGGCTGCCTTTGAGTCTGAATTCAGTTTAAGTCAGGGAACATTTTTTTTAATTCCTATTGTGTCCAGGTTGTAGCAAGAGAGTTTCTGGGATTTTATCCTGTAAATTGAACATTTGCTCTAAGACTTTTGTACAGATTATTCATTGCAGCATTACTAAATAATAGGAAAGGATTGGAAACAACTGAAAATATTCACTAATCTAGTTTTGATTAAATTGTAATCCAGCCTTATAATGGAATGTACTGTATAGCCATTAAAAAGATAAATTGGAAACAAACTGAGGGTTGCCAGGGGGAGGGAGGTAGGGAGAGGGTAGTTGGATTATGGACATTGGGGAAGGTATGTGCTATGGTGAGTTCTGTGAAGTGTGTAAACCTGGTGATTCACAGACCTGTACCCCTGGGGCTAATAATACATTGTATGTTAATTAAAAAATAAAAAATTATTTAAAAATAAAACAAAAAAAAAGATGAATCGGGCTCGTGGGTGGCTCAGTTGGTTAAGCATCTGCCTTTGGCTTGGATCATGATCCCAGAGTCCTGGGATCGAGCTGCTCAGGGAGGAGGCTGCTTCTCCCTCTCCCTCTGCTGCTCACCCTGCTTGTGCTCTGTCTCTCTTCGTCAAATAGATAAAATCTTAATTTTAAAAAAAGGTTATTAGCAAGTCAGAGAGGCACAGTGCATAAGATAGTGTATGTAATTTGCTACCATTTGAGTAAGAGAGAAAAAACTCAAAGTGGAAGATAAATGTCATGGGTCAGCAGACTACAGGCCAAATTCAGCCAATGGCCTGTTTCTTTTCTTTCCTATAGTCTATGAGCAAAGAATGGTTTCTACATTTTTGGTGGGGTTTTTTTTGGTTTCTACATTTTTTTATTTTATTTTATTTTTTTTTAAGATTTTATTTATTTATTTGACAGAGAGAGAGGAGGAAGCAGGCTCCCTGCTGAGCAGAGAGCCCGATGCGGGATTCGATCCCAGGACCCTGAGATCATGACCTGAGCCGAAGGCAGCGGCTTAACCCACTGAGCCACCCAGGCGCCCTGGTTTCTACATTTTTAAAGAGTTGTTTAAAAACGAAAAGACACGTGGGTGGCTCAGTTGGTTGGACGACTGCCTTCGGCCCAGGTCATGATCCCGGAGTCCCGGGTTCGAGTCCCACATCGGGCTCCCAGCTCCATGGGGAGTCTGCTTCTCCCTCTGACTTTCTCCTCGCTCATGCTCTCTCTCACTGTCTCTCTCTCAAATAAATAAATTTAAAAAAAAAAATTAAAAATGAAAAGAAGAGTATGTAGTAGAGTCCTATGTGGCTTATTAATTTTAAAATGTTTACTCTGGCATTTTATGTAAAAGAGCTCACCTCTGATAATAAATGCTTATATATGTGTGTCTGTGCATTGAATGACTTTCGGGAGGATACACAAAAAAATTTGCTGGTGTTGCTGACAAGGGCTGGCCTTTTATTCTTTACCCTTTTGTCCAGTTGCAGTTTTTTTCACTATGTGTTCATATATTACATACCCATATATATATTTTTTCATACAAAAGAGAGAAATATTGGCCAGAGTTGAGTAAGTAGTTGTTAGTTTTAGCCCCAGTTAACCAGAAGGGTTGGTGGCCCAGGAGACGCACCACATGAGTCAGCGTGTTGATTGTTTTTTGTGCTTTGCTCTCAGGTGTTTGGAGACCATCTTTGAGGAACCTAAGGAACGAAATGGTACGCTAATCTCAATCAGCCAACAGAAGAGAAAACGAGTTCTAGAATTTCAGGATTTTACCGTCCCACGAAAGAGGAGAGCGCGTGGTAAGGTCAAGGTGGCAGGCAGCTTTACCAGGGCGCAGAAGGCAGCTCTGCAGAGTCGGGAGCTCGATGCTCTGTTGATACAGAAACTAATGGAATTGGAGACATTTTTTGCCAAGGAAGAGGAGGATCAGGAGCGACCATCTGGTTGTTGAGAAGCAATTCAGTTTGGGGGTCTCGATTTTAGGTTTTCCAGGCTCCTTGGAAGAGGTTGCCTAATTTTGCCATACCACCCAAACTACTCAAGATGCAGTCCATGGATTTTTACCTATTTTAAGGTGCAACCTTTTTAGGAAATGGTGAAAGAGGGTCCTCTACTTCTACTGCTGAGTATTGAACCTCAGGAATGCTCCCTTTATCCTAGAAATGGTCCTGAATGACATCTGGCCTCCTCCCCCGCCACTCGCCATCCTCAGGAGGAGGACACAGCACACCTTCAGTAACACTAGGATTCCAAGGACTCACAGCATTTGCACGTCCATGTGAAAGTTCTGCATTGTTTACGGTGGTGCTAGACCAAGATTATTTAGAGACATGGCCTAGGGAGGGGGACCTGGCGTCCTATCCTGTGTGGTCACACCAGCTCATTTTGGTAGTTGAGGAAAGATGAGCTGTTGTGTTTCCTAATCCTCTGAGTCTGTCTGCCTAGAACCATGTGCGTGTGTGTGTGTGTGTGTGTGTGTGTGCGGCTTTTTCCCCATCATTTTCTCCCCCCTGTGACTGTGGGTCACTAGTGCCAGAGGAGCCCGTCCAGGCCCCATTCGAAGTAAGTTGCACTTTTTAATGTTGTGGTGTTGATTATTTTCATTTGTTTTATTTCCTTTTTTTTTTGTATTATTGCTGCATGTTTGGAGCCTTTAAATGTGATTTTAAAACAAAATTTTTAAGACATCAAGGAGAAAGACAATACACGTCTTCAGAATATATGACAGGCATTTGACCCAGTGTATCAGTGCATGGTTTGGGACAATGGAGAGACATTTTTCCATCACGTGTTTCAAGCAGCCCCTTCCCCATCTCTACCTTCCGGTGTAACTCATTAGAGGGAGTACTTTTTCATCTGGGTTCTCATTCTTGCTCCTTAAGTTGATGTGTTTATTTTAATGATGGAAGTAAGAGCAGGTTTTCCTCCCAGCCATTTAAAAAATAGGAATGTTGGGTGTGGTCTTAATGGGTTATATCTGAAGTGGTAGTATATAACAAAGTTGGGCATAACAGCTCAGGCTGTGATAAAGGTCAACCCAGAGTGTGTTCCAGAAGTGGGGAGTGAGACAGGGCATGGTTCAGACCCAGAAATTCCAGAGCCAGTGATGCATCCTTGTGGTTGGATCATGAAATTCCACCACCAGCCCTCTCTGAGGACACCATCGTATTGGGGGCTGTGTCAAACCTATTGGAAATTTTGTGGAGTGCCAGAGTTAGCAGAGTCCTTTATTTGGGCCTGCAGGAGTCCGTGGCTGAGAAGGACACTCTGTGGATCAGCCAGGCCCAGAGGTGTCATTCCTTTTCCACTTAACTCCTGTGTGCCCTTGCCCTGCTTCCCCCTACCTCCTTCCCTTGTGTTATATCTTTCTTTCTCTCTTGCTATCAAAACAAAAGTTCAGAGAATTAACATTCCTTGGCTGGTGAGTGAGATGCGACCCCCAGCCTCAGGACACTGGTCACCTCTTCCCGTTCTCCTAGGAGCCTCTGCTGGGAAGCATCCGCCCCTAGGGACTGTCAGAACTCCAGAGATATTTTCAAAGCCAGTCTGTTAGAGAAGAGTGCGTGGTGCCGTCCTGGAGTGTTGTCTCCTAGGGTTCCTTTGTCTCCCCATTTGTGAGTGGGTGGGGAGATGGGGTGGGGGCGGGGGGTCTCTATGTGCCTTTCCTTTGCAGGTTGACAGTCTATGCTGCACTGGAGCAGAAGAACTGACATGAGCAAGAAAAAAAAAAAGTGCCACGTCTATCTTCTAGGCCCGCTGCCTCAGACATAGCATTTAGTAAGTGAGATACATACCTGGTGACCCGCGGAGGCTTCTAAGGCCTTGGCCAAATAGCATTAGAAGAGGGCCACACTTCCACACTGGCTCTAAATGATGTGAACCAGATTCTGTCGTTCTACATCCGCTTTGCCCAGACTGTATAGACACGACCTGTGTTTCACCTCAGTACCTCTCCCTTCCTAGGACAAGGTCCTTAGACACTAAATGCTTCTCTCTTTTTGCCTAAAGGAGTGGGATTAGTAATCCATTGTATCCTCCGACAGATGTTTTTAGGGAGTGCTGCTGGACAGCGTGCAAACTCCTAGCAACTCAACAGAGCCCTGTTTGCCAGCTCCATTGCCAGTGTAGACCAGTTAGTAATGTGGCAGCCATGTCCTCCACCAGACTGAAGTTGAGTGAGCACAGCTATGGCATCACCACCATTACAGAAACACAATTTCAAGTTTGCCCTTTATAGGCATGGCACTTGGAAGAGCCAGGAGCAGTGATTTGGAACACTGGAGGGATGGAGGAAGTGAGGCCTGGGCTCTCTCCTTGTCCTGGCCATGTGGGAGAGAAGCAGCTCTGAGGCAGCCCTGCCTATCCTTGAAAATCTTGGCCTGACCCCGGACTAGGGGCTTTCCCCTGCTCCAAAATTAAGAAGGGGCCCCCATTGCAAACTTGAAATTGCTTGCCTGAAGTCGACACATCAACTTCTAACCACGCTCAGCCAACCTGTCTTAGCATCCATTTTCATCATTGGCCTGGCCAGCTTCAATGCTTTCTGTGGTCCTTGGAGCCTGTGGAAGCTGCCTGCAATGGGAGGCATTAGTCAGCTGCTGGCACACCACCTGTCCAGAGCTACTGGAGGTCTCCTGGGTTGGAGGCTGGTACAACTTCTGAGTCTGGGGACTTCCTACCCCAAGTGGTGGGAAGTTAAAATTAACTGTGACTTACTCAGCTATAACTCAACTCCAGAGGTTTAGTATTTTTAATACAGGAAAGAGAGGAAAAAACTCAGGTCCAATCAGGGTTCTGCCCATCAGCTTTTCACTGAAACTTCAAAGATGGGTTGTTGTTTTTGTTTTTTGGGTTTTTGTTTTCCCCATTTTTCAGTTTATAGCTACATTTTCCTCTCATCTGCTCCCCACCCACTTTCCCCTTCTCTTTTGGTCACCTTTCCAGCTTCGTTTCTCCATTCGTTTAAATGTACCTCATCACCTATTCAAGCATATTATGTCCACTTTTTCTTAGTGACCTTACTCTAAGAGCTACAGCTGAGGGAGGTACAATGGAAAGACATGTAGCGTTTGCCTTACTTGGAGCCTGAAGAGCTTAGAAACTCATGCTGTGAATCCCCAAACTCAGCGCTCCTTCACGAGCTGTGAAAATCATGACACTTTGTCACAGTTTTGCCTGAAAGGGTCTTTCGCGTGGGCACCAGAGCCAACCTGAGGTAAATTCCAGTTCCTACCATCTGGGCATGATCCCTCCCCCCAGGGTTCACTCCCTGCCCACCAGACTGAGATCCTGTGGAGTGTGTGGGACTAAGGCAGCAGAGCCAAGGCATTGGCACAGCCTAATGGAACGCACAGCCAGCGCTCCGTCCCCAGGCTGGGATTCCATCTCATAATTCCATGTATAGTAAGATCTGCGAAAGACCAACTTTTAGTAAGTGATACTTTTCTCCCACCACCCGAGGGAGAAGTACCCAGTTGGTGCTTTCTTTAATTCCCTTGTTTTGTTTTGTTTTGTTTTGTTTTGTTTTGTTTCTGGAAGCTTTTCCCCTGGTATCATGGAAAGGACCTCTTAAACACCACATTGTGGGTGGCTGTATCCAAAGTCTAAATAATTGGCCAGAGGTATGGAATAGCCTTTCCTGGATTCATCCATGGGAAGGGTGCCTTACCACAACTGCACTTCTTAATGCAAACAGCGGACTTCGGAGGAAGGCTTAGTTTTACAAAAATCAAAGTTTCATATTACCATTTAACCACAAATTGAGCAGCAAATGCTAATTTGATTATAAAGTGAGGGTCCCCATAAAGCCCTCCGTCTAGCACAGCATATTCTCAGATTTGATGCTTGTTCATTGTGTGTCTTCATGAGCCCCTCCCTGGTGCTGAATTGGATTTGAATTCCTGGTGAGAGGCCTCAGCATCTCCTTGGGCTGGTCTGGGCCAGTAAATAGCTGCCTGAAGTGTTTATATATTATCATGGTCAATAGTTCAGTGAAATTTGTACATTTTTGGTAACATTGGCATACAAGATGCCCCTGCAGTTCCTTTTCTGTTTGGTAGTTTGTGACTCTAAAATTCCCACTGTTATGTGTGTTAATTTATGAAAATAAAATTTTTTTTGAAAACCTTTCAAATAACTCTCAAGGCTGTTATTTCATCCTTTTGAAAAAAAAAAGAAAGAGGGGGGACACTTGGGCGGCTCAGTTGTTTAAGTGTCTGACTCTTGATTTTTGGCTTGGGTCATGATTTCAGGGTTGTGAGATCAAACCCAACGTGGGGCTCTTTGCTCAGCATGGAGTATGCTTGAGATGCTCTTTCTCCCTCTGCCTCTGCTCACTCGCTCTCCCAAAATAAATCTTTAAAAAAAATTTTTTTTAGTAATGTCTACACCCAGCTTGAGGCTCACACTTCAAACCCCAAGATAAAGAGTCACATGCTCTACCGGCTGAGACTGCCAGGCACCCCTCTTATTTTATTCTTTTTTTTTTTTCCTCTTATTTTATTCTTACAGCTTGGTAATAGATTAAAATTTTACCTCAAGTGTCGTGAGGTTTCACCATTTTCTGAAGACTGCCCCAAGGACTCTTGCTTTGCATGACCTTCTGATCCTGCAGTGAACCTTTGAAATTTTATTCAGTGGGGGACACCTGGGTGGCACAATTGGTTGAGCGTCCGACTCTTGGCTTTGGCTTGGATCATGATCTTGGGGTGGTGGGATCAAACCCTGCATCAGGCCCTGTGCTTAGCCAGTAGTCTACTTCTTTCTCTCTCCCTCTGCCCCTCCCTCCTTGAGCTCATTCTCACTCTTTCTGTCTGAAGTAAATAAAGTCTTAAAACAAAATAAAATTTACTCAGTGGTAACAAATTATCTTGTGAGAGAATTTGGTATTCAGAAACCACTGAGACTCATTCAGATCTGAGTCATACCATGTAGGGTAGGGTTGCTGAGCAGTATTTTAGGTGTGATGGGTTTTTTAATTAATATGTATTATTTGCTTCAGGGTGCAGGTGTGTGAATCGTCAGTCTTACACAATTCACAGCACTCATTAGGTATGTTTTTATTTATAATTTATTAAAGATTTTATTGATTTGACAGATATCACAAATAGGCAGAGAGGGAGCAGAGAGCCCAATGCGAGGCTCGATCCCAGGACCCCGGGTTCATGAACTGAGCCAAAAGCAGAGGCTTAACCCACTGAGCCACCCAGGCGCCCCTAGGTATGATTTTTAAATAGTGCACCTTACTTTCTCATTTGGCAGAGGGGCAAGAAAGCAGTTACAAATTCAAGTCAAATATGTTTCCAATACTAGCCTATTTGGGTAAGAGCTTGACTTGCTAATGAAACTAGATAGAGTATAAATAAGTTCGTTCATTTACTGTAAAGAGGGTCTTGCCTTTTATCACATCCTCCTATCCATCCATGAGTTAGGCTGCGAGCCCTCCATTCTCAGCTCCCTCTTTCCACCAAATGACTGAAAACATGGCTCTCTAACACACCGACATGTCCCAGAGAGAAGCATGATTTCTGAGGATGTTCTTCCTCTGTCCAGAGGAAAAGCAGTGCCCAGTGTCCCTTCTTGGCTTTTTCTAATTCTTGGGCTTCTACAACACAATTCCATCCATGTAGTCTTTTACATTTGGGGAACATTCTGCCTTGCAGCTGTGCTTCTGTTAGTTTTCACAATTACTTGAGAAGAGTACTCTCCTACACATTTTCTTTGTTTAGAAGGGAGAAACTAATCATCTATTAAGTGTTCTTTCTTTAGCGAATCCCATTACAGAATCTTAGCTTGGTAGGGCCTCCTGAGAATAAGGACTGGTCCATGCTGATTAAGAATCCTCTGTGATGTCCTGCCCTGTTGCCGTGACAGACACCTCATCTCTGCAGTTGCTTCTGGGACTTTTCTCAAGAAGTGTTACAGAAAATTCTTTTTTTTTTTTTTAAGATTTTTTTTTTTAAATTTATTTATTTGACACAGAGACCGCAAATAGGCAGAGAGGCAGGCGGAGGGCAGGGGGAAGCAGGCTCCCTGCTGAGCAGAGATCCCGACGTGAGGCTTGATCCCAGGACCCTGAGACCATGACCTGAGCCAAAGGCAAAGGCCCAACCCACTAAGCCACGCAGGTGCCCCAGAAAATTCTAATTTTTAAGCAACTTCCAAGGTCATGGATGAGTCATAACATCTTACACTTCCAGTGTCTTCTCCCTTTACACTGAGGAGATAGAAGCAGTTTGAATAGAACTCACATACAGACCTTTTGCAGTTCCTTGAACAGCATGCTCCCACTGTATGATACATTCACTTGATTTGCTGTCTCCAGGGCCCAGAATGTTCTCCCATGTTTCTATATGTTCTCTCAGATCTTTGCCTTCCCAGATCACCCTTCCTAAAGGTGTATCCCCACCCATTCTGCCTCACCGTTATGTACTTTATACTCTGCAGCACTTGTAACTTCGTACATATTCATTCCTGTAAGGTAAGCTCCTTGAGGTCAGGAACTTTGTTTTATTCACTCTGGGCTCTCCTGGCTCCTGAAGCACCTTAAACAGCCCCTCACATATTATGGGAGGAGCTGTGTAAACATGTCATGGGTGAATGAATAGGCTGCTTTCACAGAACTTCTTGTGGCGCCGACCTGGTGAAGTCCTTTTCAACCCCCTGACTCTGGCTATGTGAAAGCCCTGTAATTCTTCCCTTCAGTGACTCTTCAAGGGACCCAGCCTGTGGCTACCCAGATACAAAGGGTAGAACTGGTCACCTTTCATTTTCTTTTCTTTTTTCTTTCTTTCTTTTATTTAAAATTTATTTATTTATTTATTTATTTATTTATTTATTTTTATTGCTAAGATTTTGTTTGACAGAGCGCACAAGCACGGGCAGTGGCAGGCGGAGAAGGAAAAGCAGACTCCACTGAGCAGGAAGCCCGCTGTGGGACTCCATCCCAGGACCCTGGGATCATGACCTGAACCCAAGGCAGATGCTTAACTGACTGAGCCACCCAGGCGCCCCTGGTCAACTCTTCTGATGCCCAGCTCTGCCCAGCTCTGCCCAGCTCCGGCTGCAGCCACACCTACAGCTGGTCTCACGCCTTCTGATTGGCTGTAGCTCATAAGCGGGGAGGGGCCAGTTGAGTTACCCATTGCAGAGGCAGCAGGCAGTGGGGTTACCTATCTGGGAGGTGGTACCTGCAACCCAACCTGGAGACTGCATCCCTGGCCCAAGGACATAAGTGTGGTGTGCTGGAAGGCAGAAAATCCCATCCATGCACAGGAATCCTCTTGGGAATTTTTCTCCTTTTTATTTTGCATTTTTTTTAAAGATTTATTTATTTGAGAGAACACAACCAGGGAGAAGGCAGAGGGAAAAGCAGAATCAGACTCCCCGCTGTGCAGAAAGCCTGATATGGGGCCCGATCCCAGGACTCTGATATCACGACCTAAACTGAAGGCAGACACTTGACTGACTGAGCCACTCCAGCACCCCATTCTTTTGCATTTTTAATCTCAGACTCTTGAAGATGGTGAAGTGGTTCCTGAAATAGTGAAAACAGAGAGGTAAATTCCCAAAGCATTGCAGCAGTTGATGAGTCTGGCTGCCTTCCCCTTCTGCTGCCTACAAAAGCCATCTTTGTGAAACACAATTTCGCCCTTGTCAGAACCACCTCTTAATATCTCTTCATGGCTTTGTCCTCATACCCAAATAAAGATAATAACTGCCATTTACTGAGCCCTGCCCAAGGGCCAAGCATTCTGTGCTTATGTTCTCCTTGAATTCTCACAGCAACTTGGAGTAAATCATTGTAATCCCCATTTTATAGATGAGGACACAGGCCTCCTCCTGACTGTGAGGCTGTGTTATCAAAATCAGCATTTCTGCCCACATCTTCCTCTCCCAGCCTCATTCCCCTTTGAATCAGCACCCTGAATTTCTTCTAGTGTCTCAGATCCTCCATGCTGTCTCTTCCCTTAAAGCTTTTGCAGGAAAGCTGTCACATTGGCGGGAAATATTCTTTCTCCACCCCTTCGTTGAACTGCCTGTACTTCAGATCTCTGAAGGTTTCCCCCAGCCCCTTCCAGCTCTGTCCCCACCACTGCCTGGCAGGCATCCCTCTTACATGCTTCCTCAGTGCATATACTCCCCCACCCTCTGAGCTGCCTGCTCACTCCCCAGGATACCCCTCCCCTGTGAGCTTCAGGAGAGCAGGTCTTGTTTGCCATCCTCAGCCCCTTGCACATCCCTGGCACACACACGCTCAATAACTGCTTATTGAACAGATCAATGTATCATGGCTTGCCTGAGCACCATGGGACACAAAATAGCCAGTCCTCTGGAAGGTCATGGACAGATAGGGGAGAGAGACACATGGGTCAGGAACTGAGAGGAGGCAGACTGGCAAGTTTTAGGATATAGGTAGGAGTGCTGTGGGGTGAGAAAAATATTTTTTTTTTTTAAGAAATATAAAAGTTGCAGGAAAAAAAAAAAAGAACATAATAAGCACCCATATTTCTACCATCCAGAATTAACAAGGGTTAGTATTTTTCAAATTGCTTCCTGTCATGTTTAAAAGAAATAAACCCTTATGGGTATCACCAAAGGCCAAAGAGATGATCAGTCCCTATTATATCCCTGCTCCACTCCTTAGAGACAGCCACTGTCAGAAGGCTAGTATTTGTCCTTCAGTCCCCTAACTCCTGTCTCTCTCTCTATATATAAGCAACTTACAATATTATTTTTTTTAATTTATTTAACAGACAGAGATCACAAGTAGGCAGAGAGGCAGGCAGAGAGAGAGGGGGAAGCAGGCTCCCCGCTCAGCAGAGAGCCCGATGTGGGGCTCGATCCCAGGACCCTGGGACCATGACCCGAGCCGAAGGCAGAGGCTTTAATCCACTGAGCCACCCAGGTGCCCCTTTTTTTTTTTTTTTTTTAACACAATATTATTTTTATATTATTTTGTTTAGTAAGCTCTATGCCCAGTGTGGAGCTTGAGTTCTTGACAAGAGTCATGCTCTTCCGACTGAGGCTACTAACTGCCTCTGTATTGGCTTTAAGACACATTTATTCAGCATCATGATCAGATGATTACATTTAGCAATGAAAAGTATGGACGCAAAAAGAAAATCTATATTAAAACTCTTTATTGGGGGGGGTGCCTTGGTGGTTTTGTCTAAGGGCCTGCTTGGCCAGAGGGAGTCATTATGTGTTTACATAGTGAACTTAGATTGACCCCGCCTCTCCCAGAGGAACTTACTTGCAAAGCCTAGATAAAAGGGCGGGTCAAGCCAGGTGAAGACATCCAATCAGTGGGGCACGCATATATCTACTAGTGTAAATTGAAATTCAATTGGCCACCCGTGTGTTACCTAGCAGTTTTTTCTGTGTGTGGCAGACCTAGCGTGACTGTGCAGTTTTCCCTGTGTATTGCAATATCATTGGCGTGTATAGCCCTGCTAAACTACCTCTATAAGAGTTAGTCTGTGAGGCGGGGAGGGGTCGCCTCTTTGCAAGAGACGGCCCTGACCAGTCAGTTTGATTCTCGATGCTTGGTGTGAAATAAAGCTTTGCCTGACCTTCGCTTTGTATCAGTCTCGCTCCTTTGATTACAGACCCTAACAGTTTAGTCGGTTAAGTTTCTGCCGTCAGCTCAGGTCATGATCCCAGGGTCCTGGGATCCAGTCCTGCATCAGGCTCCCGGCTTAGTGGGGAGCCTGCTTCTCCTCCCCAGCTCCTGTTCTCTATGGCTATCTCTGTCTCTCTCTCTCTCAAAAAAAAAAAAAAAAAAAAAAAGACTTTATTGGAATGCTTCAACTTTTTACTGACAGAAACAAACAGAAAAACCTCTATTATAAAATTAGTCACAGGGCGCCTGGGTGGCTCAGTGGGTTAAGCCGCTGCCTTCGGCTCAGGTCATGATCTCAGGGTCCTGGAATCGAGTCCCACATCGGGCTCTCTGCTCCGCAGGGAGCCTGCTTCCTCCTCTCTCTCTCTCTGCCTACTTGTGATCGCTCTCTGTCAAATAAATAAATAAAATCTTTAAAAAAAATTAGTCACAAATACAGTCCTTATGTTTTTTGTCCATACACATGAATATTATCTAAAACTTACCCCCTTTTTTTTTTAGATTTTATTTATTTATTTGACACAGGGAGAGAGCACAAGCAGGGGAGCAGCTAGCAGAGGGAGAGGGAGAAGGAGGCTTCTCGCTGAGCTGAGAGCCCAATGCGAGGCTCGACCCCAAGACCCTGAGATCATGACCTGAGCTGAAGGCAGATGCTTCACTGACTGAGCCAGACAGGTGCCCCAAAACTTGTCTTCTTTGTAGCAGTTAGGTTCTGCCACCATGGTGTTTGGGGGGTTTCACAGATAAATCTATTGTAGCTTCCCTGTTCCTTCTCTGGCTCTCCTCCCTCTCTAAGCTTTATTTCTTGGCAGTAATTGAAACCTTCTGCCACTGCCATCACCAGCTTGGTTTTGTGGTTTGGCAGAGTATTGGCCTCCAACATCACAGGGCCCAGAGCTTCTGCCTCCAAAGTGTTTTCCTTTCATGGATCCAGATTTTGAAGAGTGATTGTTGTAATTGCCAGAATCATCATCGCTTCTGCCACCTCCATAGTGGCTTCCATTATTACCAAATCCATTACAGCCTCCTCACTGTCACCATATGCAACCACTGCTATGGCAGCCACCAAAGCCACCTCAACCACTAGCTATTCCATGACCAAAGTTGTCATTCCCATCAAAACCATTTCCATGGGCGCCTGGGTGGCTCAGTGGGTTAAGCTGCTGCCTTCGGCTCAGGTCATGATCTCAGGGTCCTGGGATCGAGTCCCACATCAGGCTCTCTGCTCAGCAGGGAGCCTGCTTCCTCCTCTCTCTCTCTGCCTGCCTCTCTGCCTACTTGTGATCTCTGTCAAATAAATAAATAAAATCTTTAAAAAAAAAAAAAAAAGACTCTCCAGCTTAAAAACCATTTCCATGACCACCACCAATGTTTCCAGAGTCACTTCAACCTCTTTGGTTGGACAAAGCACTACCCATCTCCTGCTAGATTGGGCTTTCCTCACTTCACAGTTGTGGCCATTCATAGCAGGTCTTTCTTTCTTTTTTTAAGATTTTATTTTTCTGGGGCGCCTGGGTGGCTCAGTGGGTTAAAGCCTCTGCCTTCGGCTCAGGTCATGCCAGGGTCCTGGGATCGCCCCGCATTGGACTCTCTGCTCACTGGGAAGCCTGCTTCCTCCTCTCTTTCTCTCTCTCTCTCCCTGCCTCTCTGCCTAACTGTGATCTCTGTCAAATAAATAAATAAAATCTTTTAAAAAAAAAAGATTTTACTTTTCTGACAGAGAGATATAGAGAGTGCCGGTAGGCAGAGCAGCAAGCGGAGGTAGAAGGAGAATCAGGCTCCCCGCTGAGCAGGAAGCCTTATGTGGGGCTCAATATCAGGACCCTGGGATCATGACCTGAGCTGAAGGCAGAAACTTAACTAACTAAACTACCCAGGCGCCCCATAGTGTGGTGTTTCTGAATGACAGTTTGACCACGACAGTTTGTCATGGTCATCAAAGATCCCAAAAGCAAAAACTCTCTTCCTGGCACCGCCTCAGTCAGCCATGATTTCAATGACTTCAATTTCCCCATAGTGTTCAGAATAATCTCTTAAGTGATGTTCTTCAGTGTCTTCTCTAATGTCACCAACAAAAAGTCTTTTTCACAAGTAAGTGGGCACCAGGTCTTTGAGAATCTTCTCTTTGGTTCCACAACTCTCCAATGCACCTGCCCCCTGAAGCACTTAGTGTTTGGCTCTCTCATTATACCACATAGTCCGTGAGCTTTCTGCATTGCTCAAAATGGCTCCTCAGACTCATCAGCTGTTTGAAAGCTCCCATGAAGAACTCTGCAGCTGCTCAGAATCTTTGGGAGACTGACTTCAACATGCCAGCAGGAGGAGAAACTTGAACAGTGCTTACTTGCCAGCATTCACAGATAGAAAGGATACGTATTTTGGTTTTATTGTTTTTATTTTTTTATAAATTTTATTTACTTATAGATTTTATTTATTTATTTAACAGACAGAGACCACAAGCAGGCAGCGAAAGAGGAAGGGAAGCAGGCTCCCGGATGAGCAAAGATCCTTATTCAGGGCTCGATCCCAGGACATTGGGATCATGCCCCTAAGGCAGAGGCTTTAACCCACTGAGCCACGGTGCCCCTGTTTTTTTATTCTTGAATAAACGCCACAGCCAGAATGGAGCCCAAAGCGGAGACCGAACTCACAACCCTGAGAACAAGACCTGAACTAAGATCAAGAGTCTGATGTCTAACCAACTGAGCTACACAGGCGCCCTGTATTTTTTTTTTTTTTTAGATATTATTTATTTGTTTAAGAGAGGGAGAAAGAGAGAGCATGAGAGGGGTGAGGAGCAGAGGGAGAAGCAGACTCCCTGCTGAGCTGGGAGCCCAGTGCGGGACTGATGCCAGGACTCCAGGGTCATGACCTGAGCCAAAGGCAGTCACCTAACCAATTGAGCCACCTAAGCACACTCAATGTTATTTTCTTTTTAAAGTGCACCAATTGCCTACTGAGTATGTGTCATTTAGCATCTTGGTTATTTTCAAATGACATTTTATTTTGGAGACCTTCTCAGATTGATATATGTAGATATGGGTCATTGCTCTCCCTTGCTATAGAGTAGACCATCATAGAAGCATAATTGGAGAATTTCTCCATCAGTAGGGATTCAGACAGATGGTGCAGTCTATTGGAAAAGAGCAGGAATGGTCTGGGCCCTCTGCTTTAACCCACTAAGCCACCCAGGTGCCCCTACTATCCTGCTCTTGGATCTGTATAGGTCAACTGTGGTTTGGCTGATCTAGAGTGGGCTCAGTTCAGTGGATCTGCTTCAGACTCCAGGTCAGCAGGGTTTGGCTGTAGTTTAGGTTTTAGTCTGGTCCAAGTATCTCTCACATTCCTTGCACCAACAGCTTCCCAGAGCAAGAGAGCCAAGCCAAACCATACAAATACATTGAAAGCCTCTGTGCTCTCCTCACATCATTCCATGCTCCGTTGACCAAAGCAAATCATATGGCCAACCTTAGTATCAACAGAGCAGGGGAAAATATTCTACCCATAGTAGGACGAATCAATCACAAAGCCACAAGGGAAAGAACATGAGTGTAATACAGGGAAGTATAAAGAACTGGGACAAGTGGGTAAAAATTCAACCTACCACAGAGTGTAAGAAAACAAAATTGATAACAATCATGGGCAGAAATAGCCAAAAACTTGCTTGTGAAGCATTACCTGAGAAGTAATCTTATGAACAGCAAAAAAAAAAAAAAAAAAAAAAAAAAAAAAAAAAAAAAAATCTGCTTCACCAAAAAAGTTTTTGCCCCAGCTTCAAAGTCACAAAAATGAAAATCTCAGCAGGAACCCTTGGAATTTCTTCTCAGGACTGTATGCTGCAAATCACTCAGATGCTGAAGCTCCCACAACAATGTAACAAAACTTGTGTTTGCTGAATGGCGTTAAATGCCTTTGGCATTCCTCACCACCCCCCCAACATTAGTTCCGGATTCAGTTACCAGCAACAGAGTCTATTGTTACCCTTCAGAACCCCCATTGTCTCAGTATTCTTTGGAAGGCATAGGATTCATAAAAAGTCATCCTGGAAAATTTTTGGACAATCTGGGTGTAATTGCCCAGCCATTTCATTTACTGACCCCGTGAATCTTAGAAAGTCACATGACCTTTTTTAAAAAACAAAAGACTTGCACAAGAGCGATCTACTCACAGCCACTCTTTTTCACCCTCCTCCCCCGAAAATCCAACTCTACACAGCAGCCAGAATGAGATTTTTTTTCTTAAGGCATCAAGGAAAGGTTTTATTCCAGAGGTAGCTTGAATGAGGGGACAGAAGTCTGGCTCAAATCTGTCCGGAATGAGATTTATTTATTTATTTATTTATTAAAAGATTTTATTTATTTGACACAGAGAGATCACAAGTAGGCAGAGAAAGAGGCAGAGAGAGAGAGGGAGCCAAGCTCCCTGCTGAGCAGAGAGCCCGATGCGATGCGGAGCTAGATCCCAGGACCCTGAGATCATGACCTGAGCGGAAGACAGAGGTTTAACCCACTGAGCTACCCAGGCGCCCCTATTTTTTTTTTAATAAATAATGAAATCTTTAAAGATTTTTTTAAAATCTTTATTTTTATTATTTTTTTAAGTGATCTCTACGCCCAGCTTGGGGCTCGAACTCACAACCCTAAGATGAAGAGACTGAGCCAGCCAGGCACCCTGGATTGAGATTTTTTAAATAAAACATTTCGATTTTGAGATAATTGTAGATTCACATGCACATTCTGCAAGAAATAATACAGAGGAAGCCAGTTTCCCAATGTAACATCTTGCAAAACAATGCATTTCTGCTATGGTCTGAACGCGTCCCCCAAAATTCATATGTTGAAGTACTAACCCCTAAAAGTGATGGTATTCTTTGTCCATTTTTATTTTTTAATTTTTTAAAAGATTTTATTTATTATTTTGACAGAGAAACAGAGAGCACAAATAGGCAGAGTGGCTGGCAGAGGGAGAGGGAGAGGCAGGCTCTCTGCTGAGCAGGGAACCAGATATGGGGCTCAATCCCAGAAGCCTGGGATCATGACCTGAGCCAAAGGCCAACACTTAACCCACAGATACACCTAGGCACCCGCTTTGTCTCTTTTTAAATTGGATTGTTTGGTTTTTTTGGTTGTTAAACCCAGCCATTTGAAGTGAACAATTCAGTGGCATTTAGTATATTCACAATGTTGTACGACCGTCATCTCTACCTAATTCAGGAATATTTTCATCACTCCAGAATATAATAATGTGCATAAGCAGTTACTGATGTGGCCCCATTTTTAATAGATGGAGGGATACACTTTGAGACATTAACCAACTGCTCAAGGTCACACTGTGTTATGGACTGAGTCGTGCCTCTTCCCCACAGAGTACATATGTTGAAGTCCTAACCCCCAGGGCCTTCAGGGTGTGACTGTATTTAAAGAGGTGACTCAGGTAAAATTAGACTTTAGGGTCACCTGGGTGGCTCAGTCAGTTAAGCACCTGCCTTCAGGTCAGATCATGATCCCAGGGTCCCGGGATAAAGTCAGCAGGGAGCCTGCTTCTTCCTCTCCCTCCTGCTCAGCTCTCTCTTTTGTTATATCTCTCTCTTACTCTCAAATAAATAAAGAAATTTTTTAAAAAATAAAATGAAACTTTATTTTTTTAAAAAGATTATTTATTTATTTGACAGACAGAGATCACAAGTAGGCAGAGAGGCAGGCCAAGAGCGAGGAAGAAGCAGGCTTCCCACCGAGCAGAGAACCCTACTCAGGACTTGATCCCAGGACCCTGGGATCATGACCCGACCTGAAAGCAGGGGCTTTAACCCACTGAGCCACCCAGGCGCCCCTAAAATGAAACTTTAAAGAGGTGACTCAGTTAAAATGAGACTATTAGGGCTGGCTCAGTGGGTAGAGCATACGACTCAGTCTTGGGTTATGAATTGGAGCCCCATGTTGGGTATAGAGGTTACTAAAAAAGAAAAAAAGAAAAAAAAACATGAAAGGTAAAATGAGATGTTAGGGTGGGCTCTAATCCCATCTGAGAGGTGTTTTATAAGAATCTCTTCTTATAAAAACACACAAAGGGATGCCAAGAATTTGCACACACAGAGGAAAGAAGACCATGTGAGGACACTGTGAGAAGGCAGCCATCTGTATAAGCCAAGGAGAGAAGCAGCAGAAGAAGTCAAACCTACTGATAACGTGATCTTGGACTGCTGGCCTCCAGAACTAGGAAAAAATTAGTTTATGTTGTTTAAGCCAGCACATCTGTGGTATTTTGTTATGTCAGCATTAGCTGGCTGGTACACATCACTTATAGGAAGCCCAGTGAGGACTCTGACATTCTCAAAGCCCAAGCTTTGCTCATTTTAGCAGGAGTGATGGCATACCCTCTCCATTACCACCCTAGGCCAACTTGATCACTAGGCACAAAAATAGAAAAAAATGTAGGCACTGTGATGTTGCTAGGGGCCCACAGCAATGTTCTAATTTTAATTTATTAAAATAGGGGAAGATATATAATTATAGTAACGAACCAGGCCTGGATTCCTTTGTATTTCTATAAATACAATTGTAAAATGCAATTTTTATTTTTTATTTTTATTTATTTATTTTTTATGGAGGAAGGGTTCCATTAAGGCAGAAGTGTTTAGGACTCACAAAAGCTATAATGCACTATAGCCACCACCATCCACAGTTTGCAAAACATCTTTAAAAGTTGAAAAACGAGGGGTGCCTAGCTGGCTAGCTCAGTTGGGGGAACATGTGACTCTTGATCCAGGGGTTGTGAGTTTGAGCCCCATATTGGGTGCAGAGATTACTTAAAAATAGAATTTTTTTAAAAAAAAAGATTTAATTCGGGACGCCTGGGTGGCTCAGTTGGTTGGGCAGCTGCCTTCGGCTCAGGTCATGATCCCAGTGTCCTGGGATCGAGTCCCACATTGGGCTCCTTGCTCGGCAGGGAAACTGCTTCTCCCTCTGTCTCTGCCTGCCATTCTGTCTGCCTGTGCTCGCTCTCTTTCCCTCTCTCTCTCTGACAAATAAAATCTTAAAAAACAAACAAACAATCTTAAAAAAAGATTTAATTTATTTATTTGACACAGAGAGACAGCACAAGCGGGGGAGCCAGAGAGGGAGAGGGAGAACCAGACTCTCCATTGAGCAGGGAGCTGGATGTGGGGCTCCATCTCAGGACCCTGGGATCATGACCTGAGCTGAAGGCAGACGCTTAAGGACTGAGCCACGCAGATGCACCTTAAAAATAAAATCTTAAAAAAGAAAGAGAGAGAGAGAGAGAGAGAGAAGGAAAGAAAGAAAAGAAAAAGAAAGAAAAAATTAAATCTCAGGGGATTGCAAATTCGTTCTTAAATCCTAGGCCACCTCTGCCCCCTAGTGGTAGTAGAGAAATTTCAGAAGAAATGAATGTGCAGTAGCTGTTGGATAATTCACACCTACCAGGTGCTTTGAAATTGTCCTATATCGTTTCATCCTCCCAATCCCATGCACTTAGAGATATTCAATGTCCAGATAAGTCACCGAGACTCAAGGTGCTTAAGACCTTTAGCCAGGGTCACATGACTAGTTGGACAGTTGGTTTCCAGCCATGGCCCAACACTATGGAGAACCCCGTTTATCCAGATTTCCCGTTGTTGGGTTGGGGGACTCCAGCAGTGAGAATTACAGTACTGCTCTAGGTTTCCCAGTTTGGAGACAGAACAGAACTTTTGGAGAGTTTTGTACGGCCAGCATCTTTCGTGCTGTCTGCATTTACTTAGAGCCAGACACTGTGCTTAAGGCTGTGATGGGGATCATCGCTGAATGCAATTTAAGTTAATATGAGTCTTCTAAGGAGGCTGCATTTTCTTCCTTCCTTTCTTTCTTTTTTAAGATTTTATTTATTTATTTGACAGAGAGAGAGAGCTGGAGCACACAAGCAGGGGGAGCAGCAAAGGGAGAGGAAGAAGCAGGCTCCCAGCTGAGCCCAGTGCCCAATGTGGGACTTGATCCCAGGCAATTGCTTAACCAACTGAGCCACTTAGGGACCTCAGGAGGTTGCATTTTCCTGGTAGAGAAGAGATTTGGCTTGGCTGCCTCATTCACCTCTCTTTGGAATGACATCTATTTATACATCGTCAGCGTCTCTGAAAGAAAGGCACTGGGTGCCTCTCCCCCTCCAGATATAGAAGCAGCTGTTTTTCCTTGCTGAAGAAGGGCCAGCAAATTCAAGTGCTGATGGGCAGGGAGCATGTTTTAAAGTTTGGGACTATCTTTTACTCAAACCATTCAGTTATTCATTTCTTTCTTTCTTTTCCTGAGCCAGCCGGGAGCCCCCATAATGTACTTTAATACATTGAGATGAATACATATAGACTTGTTGAATCACTGTGTTGTACTCCTGAAACTAATGTAATGTGTGAATCATTCTTCAATTTAAAACAATTATTTTTTAAATAAATTTTTTAAAATAAAAAGTATTTTGGAGGTGCCTCACTGGCTCGGTGGGTGGAGCATGTGATTCTTGATCTTAGGGTTGTAAGTTCAAGCCCCACATTGGGTGTAGAGATTACTTACAGATAAAATCGTTTTTCAAAAAAGTATTTTGAACTGAGTAATATTGAAAACATGGTAGCTCAAAATAGAATGTATAGCTAAGGCTCTACTTCGAAATAAGTTATAGCCTAAAATGCATATATTAGAAAAGATTGGTGAAAAACAAATCCTCTAAGTATTCTGAGAAATTTAGAAAAGGACAGCACATTGAACCCAAAGAAAGTAGAAAAAAATAATACAGTTAAGTAGGTACTAATAAAATAAGAAAATAAATGTATAATTGATCAAATAGTCAAAGTTAAATGAGTCCTTTGAAAAATATATTAATAAACCTCTAGCAAGATTGACCAAGAGAAGAAAAACAAAAGAGACTCCTCATAAATTCACCTATGTCAGGAAAGAACATGAGTACATCACTAAAAATCCTATAAACATGAGAAAAAATACAAAATAATGTTAGGGGGCACCTGGGTGGCTCAGTAGGTTAAGCATCTGCCTTCAGCTCAGGTCATGATCCCAGAGTCCTAGGATTGAGCCCTGCATCAGGCTCTCTGCTCAGTGGGGAGCCTGCTTCCCTTCTCTCTCTGCCTGCCTCTCTGCCTACTTGTGATTTCTTTCTAATAAATAAATAAAAATAAATCTTAAGAAAATGAACCTTAAACTTTAAACTTAAAATGAGTCTTAAACTATAAAACTCTTAGAAGAAAGCATAGGTGTAAATCTTCATGACCTTGATTTTGGCGAATGATTATTAGATATGACATCAAAAACATAAGCAACAAAATAAAAATTAGATAAATTAACCTTCATCAAAATTAAGAACGTTCATATTTCAAAGGACACCATAAAAAAATGAAACGATAACTCACAGAAGGGGAGAAATCACATGTTTGATTAAGGAATTATATTAGAATATATATAAAGAACTCTTACAACTTAATAAAAAGACAATGCAATTTAAAAATGGAAAAGATCTGGGGCGCCAGGTGGCTCAGTCATTAGGCATCTGCCCTTGGCTCAGGTCATGATCCCAGGGTCCTGGGACGGAGCCCCGCATAGGGCTCCTGTCTCTAGCGGGAAGCCTGCTTCTCCCTCTCCCACTCCCCATGCTTATATTTCCTCTCTCACTGTATCTCTCTCTGTCAAGTAAATAAATAAAATCTTTAAAAATTAAAAAATAAAAATGGATCTGAATAGACACTTCTTCAAGGGAGATATTCAAATAGCTAATAAACACAGGAAAAGATGCTGAACATTATTAGTCATCAGAGAAATACAAATCAAAGCTAAATGAGATACCACTTTATAGGCATTAGGATGGATGTAATAATGATAATTAAAAAAAAAAAACAGAAAATAACCAGTGTTGATGAGATATGAAGAGATCAAAACCCTCATGCACTGCTGGTGGGAACCTAAAACGGTACAGCCATCTTGGGAAACAATCTGGCAGTTCGTCAAACAATTAACAATTCAGTCAACATACAAGCCAGGAATTCCACTCCTAAAATAAAATAAAAAGAAATGAAGTATCAATAGATTACAACATGGTTGAATCTTGAAAACATTATGCTAAGTGGAAGAGCCAGTTACAAAAATCCACACATTAGGGGTGCCTCGGTGGCTCCATCGCTTAAATGTTTGGCTTTGTCTCAGGTCACAATCTTGGGTTCCTGGGATCCAGCCCTGCTTCAGGCTCCCTGCTCAGTGAGAAGTCTACTTTTCCATTTCCTTCTGCCCCTCCCCGGCTTTTGCTTTCTCTGTCTCTCTCTCAAATAAATAAATAAAAATCTTAAAAAAAGAAAGGTCTATGGACATCTCCATGGTTCAATTGATTAGGCATCTGCCTTTGGCTCAAGTCATGATCCCAGAGTCCTGGGATCAAGCTCTGCATTGGACTCTGTTCAGTGGGAAGCCTGCTTCTCCTTCTCTCTCTCCACTCACCCTGTTTGTGTTCTCTCTTGCCCTCTCTCTCAAATAAATAAATAAATTCTTTAAAAAAGTCTACATATTATTTTGATTCCTTTTATAGGAAAATCCAGAATAGAGAATTCTATTGAGGTAGAAAGTAGAGTACTCTTTTTTTTTTTTTTTAATTTTATTTATTTATTTATTTGACAGAGAGAGATCACAAGTAGGCAGAGAGGCAGGCAGAGAGAGAGAGAGGAGGAAGCAGGCCCCCTGCTGAGCAGAGAGCCCGATGCGGGACTCGATCCCAGGACCCTGAGATCATGACCTGAGCCGAAGGCAGCGGCTTAACCCACTGAGCCACCCAGGCGCCCGAGTAGAGTACTCTTTACTTACGTCTAGGGAAGTAGAAATGGGGGACATAGAGGTGATAGCTAAAGGGTGTGGGGTTTCTCTTTGGGGTGATGAAATGTAATTCATTATGGTGATGGTTGCACAATCCTTGTAGATATATTAAAAGCCATAGAGTTGTGCACTTAAAATGAGTGAATTGTATGGTATGTGAACTGTATCTCAATATATTTGTCTTAAAAAATAAACAGAATTGAGGAAGAAAAAAGCTAATATGTGCTCATCTTAATATATGCCAAAATGTACATTTATATACTCTCACTTATGATAAAAATTTTGCACAATAGTAGGAATAGAAGGGAAGACGTTTTAAAAAAGATTATTTATTTATTTGATGTGAGAGAGAGATCACAAGCAGGCAGAGAGGCAGGCAGGGAGAGAGGGAAGCAGGCTCCCCGTTGAGCAGAGAGCCCAATGCAGGGCTCGATCCCAGGACCCTGGGATCATGACCTGAGCCGAAGGCAGAAGCTTAACCCACTGAGCCACCCAGGCACCCCTAGAAGGGAAGACTTTTAATCAGAAAAATATCTATTATAAATACCTACAACCAAACATCCTACTAGATACAAGCTCATTTATAAAGTATAAATAAAGTATTTATAAAGTATATTTCTATATTCTAGCAATAAATAGAAATAAAAAATTTTAAACAGCTTTATTGAGATATTCATGTACCATTTAATTCACCCATTTTATTTTATTATTATTTTTTAAGTAGGCGCCATGCTGGGTGTAGAACCCAGTGTGAGGCTTGAACTCACAACCCTGAGATCAAGACTTGAGCTGAGATCAAGAGTCAGATGCTCTACCGATTGAGCCAGCCAGACACCCCCAAATTCACACATTTTAAGGTGACACTTCAGTGGTTTTTAGTATATTCACAGATATGTATATCATCACCACAGCCAAGTTTCGAACATTTTCATCAACCCCTGAAAAATCTCATCCCTTTAGTTATCCCCATCCCCTCATTCCCTCTTTCCCAGCCCTAGGCAATTACTAATCTGTTTCCTGTCTCTGCAGATTTCTCTGTACTGGATATTTCTTATGACTAGAATAATACAATATGTGATCTTTTGTGAGTGGGCTCTTTCACTTAGCATAAAGTTTCCAAGGTTCACCAGTGTTGTAACATGAATGAGTACTTCATTCCTTTTTATAGCCAAATAGTATTCCATTGTACAGATGCACCATATTTTGCTTATCCATACCATGTCTTTGTCATTTGATGGACATTTGTGCCTTTTGGATTTTATGAACAATGATGCTATAAGCACTTGTGTACAGGTTTTTGTGTGGACATACACTTTCATTTCTCTTGGTTATATGCCTACAAGTAGAAGTGCTGGGATATATGGTGGTAAGTCCATGGTTAATTGTTGAGAGACTGCCAGATTTTTTTCCAAAGAAGGTGCATCTTTTTACATTCCCACCAGCAGAGTATGAAGGTTGTGATTTCTCCACACATATTCTTCTCAATATTTGTTATCAACTAACTTTTAATTTTTTATGTATTTTTCAGATTTTATTTATTTGAGAAGAGAAAGTGCAAGTGATGGAGAGGGGAGGAGGGAGAGGGAGAACTGACTTTGTTTTCAAAAATTGTGATTAAAAAATACATAACATTTTTAAGTGTATAATTCAGTGACATCAAGTATATTCCCAATGTTAAACAACAGTTGCCACTATTTCCAGAACTTTTTCATCATCCGGAACAGAAACTTTGTATCCATCAACTCCCCCAATCTCCCCTCCTCCCGGCTTCTGGTAGCCTCTATTCTACTTTCTGTTTATAAATTTGCCATTCTAGGTACTTCATATGGCATCATACAATATTTGTCCTTTTGTGTCTGGGTAATTTACTTATCATAAGTAAGTAAGTTTTTTTAAAGATTTTATTTATTTATTTGACAGACAGAGATCACAAGTAGGTAGAGAGGCAGGCAGAGAGAGAGAGAAGGGGAAGCAGGCTCCCCACTGAGCAGAGAGCTCGATGCGGGGCTTGATCCCAGGACCCTGGGATCATGACCTGAGCCAAAGGCAGAGGCTTTAACCCACTGAACCACCCAGGCGCCCCTATCATAATGTTTTTAAAGTTTATACATGATGTAACCATGTATCTATACGTCACCCCTTTACATAGCTGAATAATATTCCACTATATGGATGGATCACCTTTTGTTTATCCATTCTTCTATAAATACACTTTCTGGCTATTGTGAATACTGCTGCTATAAACATTGGTGTACAAATATCTGAGTCTCTGCTTTCAGATCCTTTGGGTGTATATGTAGGAGTGAAATTGCCGGATCATATCATAGCTGTGTTTAACTTTCTGAGGAATTATCAAATTGGTTTCCCTAGTGGCTGTACCATTTTACCTTACCACTAGCAATGCACAAGGATTCTAGGTTTTCCACATCCTTACCAATACTTGTTACTTTCCATTTAAAAAAAAATTTATAATCATTCTAATGGATGTGAAGTTGGTATCTAATTGTGGTTTTGATGTGCATTTCCCTAATGACTAGTGATGTTGAGCATCTTATTAGCCATTTGAATGATTTTTTTTTTTTTTTGAGAAATGACTGGTCATTTTTTGCCCAGTTTTTAATTTTTTTTAATTGAGTTTTAGAAGTTCTTTTTAAATATATATATATATATATTTTTTTTTTTAAAGATTTTATTTATTTTATTTGACAGAGAGAGAGATCACAAGTAGGCAGAGAGGCAGGCAGAGACAGAGGGGGAAGCAGGCTCCCTGCCGAGCAGAGAGCCCGATGCGGGGCTCGATTCCAGGACACTGGGATCATGACCTGAGCCGAAGGCAGCGGCCTAATCCACTGAGCCACCCAGGCGCCCCTAAAAAAATATTTTAAAAGAGATCACAAGTAGGCAGAGAGGCAGGTGGGCGGGGAGCAGGCTCCCCGCTGAGCAGAGAGGCCCCATATGGGGCTCAATCTCCGGACCCTGAGATCATGACCTGAGCTGACCGCAGAGGCTTAACCCACTGAGCCACCCAGGCACCCCGAGTTTTAGAAGTTCTTTATGTATCCTGGATATTAGATATTTATCAGATACAGGATTTACGAATAGTTTCTTTCTGTGGGTTGTCTTTGAATTCTCTTGACAGTGTCCTTTGGTTCACTAAAGTTTTAATTTTAGGGGCGCCTGGGTGGCTCAGTCGTTAAGCGTCTCCTTTTGAGTTGTCTCAGTTGAATAGTAAAACCAATTCTATACTTCTTTTTCCCGTCTCATATTCTAATATTAGAATATTCTAATATTCTAATATGGAAGGAGGTGTTTTATTTCCAACAGGAAACCTGATGCCTGTTAGGCTCCCTGGAAGGGCTGGTTGGGCACTAGTTGGTCTGTGCTTAAATAACCGCACAGAAATAATTGCAGACATCAGGCAATATATACTCTTCTGTCAAATGTCCGGTGAAGACAACTGTGATTAGCAGGCTGGGGGAGGAAAAAGTAGAGCTGTGTTTCTTCAGTTTGGGAAAGTAAGAACGAGATACCGTGCACGCAAAGTGCTCAGAACAGGGCATGGTACTTAGGAAGCCCGGAATAAAGGGAGTGGTGGGTGCTCTTAGCTTCTCCACTTGTAATTAAGGGAATTGGCTAAACTGATACATTACTGATACATTCTCAGATCTCGCTTGGGTGACTCAACCTCCAGGTGCACGAGGAATCGCACGCCAGCAGGAAGAAAGACTGCGGACTTTGCACCCAGGCCCCAATATAGCACAGCAGGAACCTACCCAACCTGGTTCTGGAGGTGCCCAAAGAGCCGGGCTGGGGCTGAGGAGCAGCCATAGGGTGGAGCTTAGCTGTCTCCGCCCACAGCGCACCGCGTTCTTCATTGGTCCCGTGAGCTCTATGTGCGTAACGTCACACGCATGCGCCACAAGTGTGGAAAGGGGGCGTGGCCCACCAAGAAGGAGGACACAAGATGGCGACGTCCGTGAGGTCGAGGTTCCTGAGGTTGCTACGCGTGGTCGCACCGTGGCGGAGCAGGTACAGTTGCCTGGAGAGGCTGTCTCGGGTGGGAGGCGGCCTGGTCCGAGCCGGAGTGTCGGGAGGGAGAAACCGTTTCTTTTTTGCGGGCTCCCTAAGAAAGGGTCGGGTAAAGACTGAGCCATCCACCTTCAGCTCGGGAGCAGGTGCGACTGCCGGTTCTTAGGGAGGTCCGGATTTATTTAGGGTCTGGTCTGGCGGATTTATTTGGGTCTGGCCTGAGCGCTCTCGCTTTGCCTTTTCCAGCTAAGTGAAAATGCAGAAGGGACAAAACAAACAAACAAACAAAACAGATGGAATAGGCTGCGTGCCGTCCACTATAGGCTGGACATCTCTTTCGGGGTTTGTGTTCCTGGAGGGCAGTACGATGTGGGAAGAGCTTTGGATTGGAAGTCGGGGACTTTCATCTCGAATTCTTGGTCTTTGAAGCAAAGAGGTTGATTGGGTGATCCCAAATAGTCTGTAAGGAATTAGGGTCTTGGTTAGTCTGGGGACTAACTCCCACCTCTTAGGTTCTTAGAATTGGAAGAGATCTGAGGGATCATCTGAATCCAGCTGTTTTTCGAATTGGCAAAATTGAGGCCTTGAGTGTGGGAGAGACCTGTTCAGTTTTACCCAGCCAGTTAGTAGCAGAGCCAGGCCCCTGACCAGCCTCATGCATGGACCTTTCCCCCAGACTGCCCACCATGAGGGCAGTTATTATTCAGAAATAGCTTGGGAGCATTTGGACTCCCGGAAAATGGATTAAAATGTTAGTAGCTATGACTCAGAGTTGTCTGCTTGGTGTCATTTCAGAGAGCGAGGGTATGAGAGATGCACAGTGATTTTTGTTTTTCTAGCAGGGTTAATTTTGTCAGCGTTAACCAAAACTTGCTCTGTGACCAGAGGTGGTGACCTGTCATTGTGATTTGGCAAGTAAAAGGACACTGGATTTGGACTGAGAGGGAACAGAAACTGTCATTGGCTTTACCATGAAAGCTTTACTCTACTATCACTGACTGTTCAGAAATGGTGTAGTTCTCTTAGGAGAAGGCTCTGCAGTGTGGGGTAACTGTTGGGATTTGGACTGAGGGTCTCTGATTTGATATTGATACCAGCTGTGCTGATTTGATGTTGATACCAGCCATGAATTCAGCTAAACTATGTCATGAGTTAGCTAAAAATGACACTCTTCAGATATTTAAAAAAAAATGCTGATGGGGAGCATTACTCACCATCATTAAAAAAAAAAAAGGGTTGGAGGCGTGGAGTCATACTTTAGTATCAATGGAGATTAAATGAGACTGGATTTAGGTGCGAGGGTTGGAAGGGATGAGGATTTGGACACAATACGAATTTTTAATTTTCAAATGTATTATATATTAATACACATAAAAAACAAAAAGACAGTATTTTCTTAGGTTTTAAGTAAAGTATGTCTGTGAGACATATAGATGAAAGCCTCGTATTGCAGGGGAGTTTTTGGTAACTGGGTGATGTGTGGCAGGTGATAGAACAAAGAGAAAGCAACATCTTGGATGATAATTAATGGCCGTGTTTTCCAAACTTGTTTGATAAAATAATAGGGTAGATGTTTATTAGAAATTGAGATTCCCAGATATATCCCCACCTTGCTGCCAAATTCAGATTCAGTAGGTGTAGTGGCTTGGGGCTGCAAGTGCTTCAGATGATTCTCAGGTTCAGGTTAAGTATGGACTTAGTAACTAGGTAGTGGTTGCTTATGCAAGACTTTGATTCAGAAATATTTATGATATTCTTGGGGCGCCTGGGTGGCTCAGTGGGTTAGGCCGCTGCCTTAGGCTCGGATCATGATCTCAGGGTCCTGGGATGGAGCCCCGCATCGGGCTCTCTGCTCAGCAGGGAGCCTGCTTCCCCCTCTCTCTTTCTGCCTGCCTCTCTGTCTACTTATGATCTCTCTCTCTGTCAAATAAATAAATAAAAAAAATCTTAAAAAAAAAAAAAAAGACTACAGTTCAAGCATCACCACCATAGATGATGTTAAAGAATTTTATAACTGTGACTGTATGGGCACAAACCAATCAGCATGGACATTGGTCATAGGCAATTTTTTTTTTTTTTTTTTAAGTAATCTTTACTCCCAACGTGGGGCATGAATTTGCAACTCTGAGGTCGTAAGTCACATGTTCCACTGACTGAGCCCCTGGTCATAGACAATTGGTAATGAATATAAACTGCTATTTTATTTATTTATTTATTTATTTATTTTTAAAGGCTTTACCCATCCATTTGAGAGAGGGAGCGAGAGCGAGCGTGTTCGCACGAATGGGGAGGAGAAGGAGAAGCTAGTTCCCTGCTGAGCAGGGAGGCCAACCCAGGGTTCCATACCAGGACCCCAGGACCATGACCTGAGCTGAAGGCAGGTGCTTAACCAACTGAACCACCCAGGAGCCCCTAAACTCTGTTACTTTGAATAATAGTAATATGTAACTAGGTGCCAGTTTTTCATGATTGTCTCAGGTAATCTTATTGAGGTAGGTCCTGTTTTAACAGATAGAGAAATTGAGGCTTAGAATTAATTACGTTTTTAAAGTCACACTGCTAGTGAGTGGCAGTGAGCCATACAGTTAGACTTGTATGCTCAGTCATGGGCTTTAATCACCTGTTTGCAGGATACACACATGAGTAACCAGCTTGAGAAGAGACATCTGATTAAACTTATCCATTCATCCCTCTGGACTTAATCTCACCACTGAGATTGGAGTTCAGTAAGAAGGCAGACCCCTATGTTCATCAAGGAATATGGACAGTTGGGGCGCCTAGGTGGCTCAGACAGTTAAGTGTCTGCTTTTGGCTCAGGTGATGATCCCAGAGTTCTGGGATCAAGTTCTGCATCAGGCTCCTTGCTCAACGGGGAGCCTACTTCTCCCTTTCCCTCTGCCTACTGCTCCCCCCCCGCCCCCGCCTGTGCTCTCTCTCGCTCTCTCCTGTCAAAAAAATAAAATCTTTTGGGCGCCTGGGTGACTCAGTGGGTTAAGCCGCTGCCTTCAGCTCAGGTCATGATCTCAGGGTTTTGGGATCGAGTCCCACATCGGGCTCTCTGTTCAGCTGGGGGCCTGCTTCCCTTCCTCTCTATCTGCCTGCTTCTCTGCCTACTTGTGATCTCTGTCTGTCAAATAAATAAATAAAAATCTTTAAAAAAAAAATCTTTTAAAAAAAGGTTTATGGGGGTGCCTGGGTGGCTCAGTGGGTTAAGCCTCTGCCTTCAGCTCAGGTCATGATCCTAGGGTCCTGGGATCGAGCCCAGCATCGGGCTCTCTGCTTAGCGGGGGGGCCTGCTTCCCTCTCTCTCTCTGCCTGCTCTCTGTGATCTCTCTCTCTCTGTCAAATAAATAAATAAAATCTTAAAAAAAAGAAAAAGGGAAAAAAAAATAAAGGAAAGCGATTAAAGGGTTAATGCTTCATGGGGACAACTCTTGGGCATATGGTGGTCAGGAAAGCCAAGCTCAGTAGAACACCTTTTCACGGAGAACTGACTAATGAGGGAGTGAGTCACATAGAAGCGTGTGCCCAGTAGAACAAACAGCAAATGCAGGTTGTGGGAAGAGGCCAAGGTGTGGTTCGTACTAGGAGTAGCAACAGGAATGAGTAAGGAGAAGATGGAAAGCAGCAGGATATCGGAGAATCCAGCAAGGAATTAGTATATGGGGTCTGGTTTTATTTTCTGTTTTGAAAAAATCGTTCTGGCTGTTTTGGGATGAATAGTATGTAGAGGGCCAAGAATGAAAACGGGAGACTGGAGAACAGGCCTTCATAGTCATCTGATAAGAGAATCAGGTGTCTTGGGCTGGAGTGTGAGTAGTGGTGGCAGTGAAAAATCTGCAGGTAAAGATACACACACAAACACACACACATTTTAAGTTTATTTTTTAAGTAGTCTCTACACTCAACGTGGGTCTTGAACTTAAGACTGGGAACAAGTTGCATGTTCTTCCAGCTGAGCCAGCCAAGTGCTCCTTGGCAGATAAAGATATATTTTATTTATTTAATTTATTTTTTTATTTTTTTAAAAAATTATTTACTCGACAGAGATAGAGCACAAGAAGGCAGAGGGAGAGGGAGAAGTAGACTCCCCACTGAGCAAGAAGCCTGATGCAGGGCTTGATCCCAGTACCCCGGGATCATGACCTGAGCCGAAGGCATATGCTTAACAACTGAGCCACCCAAGCGCCCCAGATAAATATATATATATATATATTTTAAGATTTTATTTATTTGACAGAGAGAGATCACAAGTAGGCAGAGAGGCAGGCAGAGAGAGAGGAGGAAGCAGGCTCCCTGCTGAGCAGAGAGCCCGATGTGGGACTCAGTCCCAGGACCCTGAGATCATGACCTGAGCCGAAGGCAGCGGCTCAACCCACTGAGCCACCCAGGCGCCCCCCCAGATAAATATATTTTAAAGGAAGTTTTCCTGTCTTGCCAGTGTACTGAATATGGATAGTGAGAAAGAAAGGACCTCTATAAGACTGAGTCTTAGGGTCTTGATTTGTGTAGCTGTGTGAGGGGTGATACCTTTTGCTGAGATTGTGTATTAATAGAAATGTTGCTATAGTAGCAGGTAAACCCCAGGATCTCTAACTTAACATAGTAAGTTTATGTCTTGATCTTAATAAAGTCCCAGTGGGTCCTTCTGATCAGTTGGACAACAGTAATTCAAAGATGCTCCTGCTGTCTTTAGCACATGGCTCCCCAAGTTCTTCACTTTTTTCTGCAGTGAGCCAGCTGAAGGGGAAAGCCTGGATGTGGATTCCTGGAAAACCTGAATGGTCTTCACATTGGTTAGAACACAGTTTTGTGGTCACACCCTACTGCAGAGGAAGCTGGCAAACTCCATGTTTTTGGTGTCCAGGGAGAAGAAGACATGGATTTGATAAACACAGACTAGTCACACCACAGGTGGACACCTCTGGGGATGGGGGGGAGCAGGTTGAAGGGGAGTTAGGGAGGGTTAAGAGTTGTGTTTTGGACAAACTCAATTTGAGATGATGAAGAGTGGGGATATTGGGTAGCCAGTTGAAAAAAAATGGGTCTGGACATCTCTGAAGGAGCAGTGAGGGAATCATTAGTGTCTGGCTGTTTAAAACATTTTTTTTTTTAAGATTTTATGTATTTATTTGACAGAGAGATCACAAGTAAGCAGAGAGGCAGGCAGAGAGAGAGGAAGGGAAGCAGGCTCCCTGCCAAGCAGAGAGCCCGATGCAGGACTCGATCCCAGGACCCTGAGATCATGACCTGAGCCGAAGGCAGCGGCGTAACCCACTGAGCCACCCAGGCGCCCAGTGTCTGGCTATTTAAAGACAGGTGCCTGAGCACTCTGCTCAGCAGGGAGCCTGCTTCCTCCTCTCTCTCTCTCTGCCTGCCTCTATGCCTACTTGTGATCTCTCTCTGTCAAATAAATAAATAAAATCTTTAAAAAAATATTATAAAAAAACTTCTAAAGACAGGTGCCTGAGGGCCTGGGTGAAATAGGTGATGGGGATTAAGCCATGCATTTGTTGTGATGTGTATTGAGTGACGTATGGAATTGTTGAATCACTGTATTATACTCCTGAAACTAATATAATACTGTATGTTAATTATAGTGGAATTAAAATTAAAAAAAGTAAAGGCAGGGGACTGGATGAGCAACTCTAGGAAGAGTGTAGATGGAGATGAGATCTGAATGTGGGTATGGCAACAGTTTGAAGGCAGGGAGAGGCCAGAAAGGTAGGAGGAAAATCAGCGTCCTAGAGTCATGTGAGAGTTGTGTTTCAGGAAGGAGAAAGGGTGAAGAGGTCAAGAGGTCCAAACTTCTAGTTGTAAAATAAATAAGTCATGGGGATGTGTAGTTAATCATAAAAAAGTTTTGTAGCTGTATGGCGACGTATGTTAACTAGACTTACTGTGGTGATCATTTTGCAATATATGCAAAAAAATTTTTTTTAAAGATTTTATTTATTTATTTGACAGAGAGAGAGATCACAAGTAGGCAGAGAGACAGACAGAGAGAGATGATGAGGAGAAGCAGGCTCCCTGCTGAGCAGAGAGCCCGATGCGGGACTTGATCCCAGGCCTCTGGGATCATGACTTGAGCCGAAGGCAGAGGCTTAACCCACTGATCCACCCAGGCGCACCAATATATGCAAAATTTTTAAAAGATTTTATTATTTACGAGAGAGAGATAGCAAGAGAGGGAACACAAACAGCAGAGCTAGAAAAGGAGGAACAGGCTTTCCGCTGAGCAGGGAGCCTAATTTGGGACTGGCACAGGATGCTGGGACCATGACCCAAGGCAAAGGCAGACCCCTAACTACGGAGCCACTCAGGCGCCCTGCAATGTATACAAATACTGACTCATGTTGTACACCTGAGACTAACAATGTTATATGACAGTCATACCTCAATTAAAAAAAAAGAGAGAGAAAGGGATTAGTTGTGGCAGATGCTGCTGTGAGAGGTCAAATAATGAGACCCAAGAAACATGCATTGTGTGCTGGCAACACAGAGGTTGTTGGTGACCTTGACAAGAGGTGACAGGATAGGAACAAAAGCCTGGTTGAGCAGGATTAAGAGAGGGTGGGAAGTGAACCTAGGTCTTTTTTTGGTTAAGTTTTTATTTTTTATTTTATTTTACTTCAAGATGTTACTTATTAAGTGAGAGTGAGAGAGAGAATGTGTGTGAGCCAGGGAAAGGGCAGAGAAGCATATTCCCACTGAGCAGGGAGCAGATGTGGGACTCCATCCCAGGGCTCTAGGATCATGACCTGAGCCAAAGGCAGACGCTTAGCTGACTGAGCCACCCGGGTGCCCTTTTTAAGCTTTTATTTTAATTCCAGTTAGTTAACATACAGTATTACATTAGTTTCAGTGTTACAGTGTTATATTAGTTTCAACAATATAGTGATTCAGCAATTCCATACGACACACAATGCTCATCTCAAGTGTGTTCATTAATCCCCACCACCTGTTTAACTCATCCCTCTACTCCCCTCCCCTCTGGTACCTATCAGTTTGTTCTCTGTAGTTATAAAGAGTCTGTTTGTTGTTTTGTCTCTCCCGTTTTTTCTTTTTTGCCCTCTGTTCATTTTTTTTGATTCTTAAATTCCATGTATGAGTTAAATCATTTGTTATTTGTCCTTCTCTGACCTATCTCGCTTAGCATATACTCTCTAGCTCTGTCCATGTCATTGCAAATGGCAAGATTCATTCTTTTTTAGGGCTGAATAATTTTCCATTGCCTGTGTATATGTATTGTATGTGGTGTGTGTGTATATATACATATATATATGTATATATGTGTGTGTATATACATATATCTATACATATAGATATACATATATCTATATGTATCTATATGTATAGATATATGTATATACACACATATATACATACATGTGTGTATATATACGTATATTTATACACACACCACATCTTCTTTAGCCATTCATCAGTTGGATACTTGAGCTGCTTCCATATCTTGGCTATTGTAAATAATCCTCTTATAAAGAGGGGTACAAGTATTACTTTGAATTAGTGTTTTTGTATTTTTTTTAAGATTTTATTTATTTATTTGACAGATCACAATTAGGCAGAGAGGCAGGCAGAGAGGGAGGGAAGGGAGCCTGACATGGGCTTTGATCCCAAGACCCCGAGATCATGACCTGAGCTGAAGGCAGAGGCTTAACCCACTGAGCCACCCAGGTGCCCCAGTGTTTCTGTATTTTTTGAGTAAATATCCAGTAGTGTGATTACTGGATCATAAGTTTTTAACTTTTTGAGGAACCTCCATACTGTTTTCCCCAGTAGCTGCACCAGTTTGCATTCCCACCAACAGTGCAAGAGGGTTCCTTTTTCTTAACAACCTTATCAGAAGAAACCTGTTGTTTCTTATGTTGATTTTAGCCATTTTGACAGGTGTGAGGTGATTTGTATTTTTTTGTATTGTATTTCTTTTGTATTTGTATATTTTTTGTATTGTAGCTTTGATTTGTATTTCCTGATGACAGATGATGAGCACCTTTTCATATGACTGTTGGCCATCTGAATGTCTTTAGAGAAATGTCTGCTCATGTCTTCTGCCAATTTTTTTTTGGATTATTTATTATTTGGGTGTTGAGTTTTATAAGTTCTTTATATATTTTAGATACTAACCCTTTATTGGGTGTATCATTTGCAAATATCTTCTCCCAACTCATTCCATAGGTTGCCTTTTAGTTTTTTTTTTAAATTAACATATAATGTATTATTTGTTTCAGGGGTACATGTCTGTAATTCATCAGTCTTAACACAATTCACAGTACTCACCATAGCACATATCCTCCCAGTGTCCATCACCCAGCCACCCCATCCTCCTACCCCCTGCCTTTTAGTTTTGTTGACTGTTTCCTTCACTGTGCAGAAGCTTTTTTTTTTTTTTTTAGATTTTATTTATTTATTTGATAGAGAGATCACAAGTAGACAGAGAGGTAGACAGAGGGAGAGGCAGACTCCCTGTTGAGCAGAGAGCCCAATGTGGGGCTCAATTCCAGGACCCTGAGATCACGACCTGAGCCAAAGGCAGAGGCTCAGGTCGTGCCACCCATGCACCCGTGTACAGAAGCTTTTTATTTTGACATAATCCCAGTAGTTTATTTTTGCATTTGGCCTATCTAGAACAAAGTTGCTACAGCTGATGTCAGAGAAATTATTGTCTGTATTCTCTTCTAGGATTTTTATGGTTGAGAAGAGTGAACCTCGCTCTTTTTAAGAGCTTGTTACAAAGGAGAGAAGAAAAGTGGGGTGGAAGCTAGGCAAGGATGCATGGTGGACAGTGTTTATGTAAGATTAGAGAAAGTATAGGGTTTATATGAGGATAGAAACAGTCCAGTAATAAAGGACAAATTGATGTAATGGCACATTTGCTGGGCATTTTTTCCAGGAGCTCTGGCTAAGGTGGTATACAAGAGAGCTGAGCTCTGTGTTCTGGAGTAGGGCTGCCAAGGGGGAAGACCTACATGCAAGAGAAACTACCTGTGTGCCGTGTGTCTGGTTCCAGTGGATAGATGATTGTCTCTGATTCATACCTCCCCCAGCTAAGGGAGGGAAAAAAGAAGCCTTATTCAACAGTCTACAAACATTCTTTTAGTTGGGGGATTCAGCATTCATTCTGGGACACATAACACAGCAGTGTATAGAAGACAACAATGTACCTTTAGTCAGATTTATACTTCTTGTTCTAATTCTTTTTGGAGAGCAGGGTTTGAGGCTTTTAGCTTTTGTAGTGGGAGTTTTTAGTCTTAAGAAATGAGCATTGTTCAGTGCTGAAAGAACATTCATATACTGAAACATCACCCTTCTTTGTGTTAGTAGCTGTATGTCTCTCTGGCCTTTGTGGTGGTGATTATCATGGTCCCATATTTTATCTCCATACAAACCTGACTCACCTATTGGAGCATCAGGTTCATCACATTAGCCATATTAGCACCATGCAGTGAGGGTGTTTTTAAGTCAATTCTGATCATGTTTGCAGACTGTCTATATAAGATGTAAATACTAAATATCCATGAAAGTAAACATGATTGTAGGAAGACCATACACAGAGTTCTGTTTTCCACAAAAGTGACAATGTAGACGTTTATTAAATTACTGCTTCTATCATAAAGGGCTCCATCAGAGAAAGAAGTGCTACTGGCAAGGAGTTTCTTTCCTTCAGATTTCAGGTCAAATTAGGGGGAAACCGAAGTGCTATCTGAATTGAAAGGGAAATATTTCCTTTTTGATTAGGGGAGATCCAATTTTTAACTAAAAGTTGATGAATGCTTTCCTTTTTTTTTTTTTTTTTTTTAAAAGATTTTACTTATGGGGCACCTGGGTGGCTCAGTGGGTTGAAGCCTCTGCCTTCGGCTTGGGTCATGATCCCAGGGTCCTGGGATCGAGCCCCACATTGGGCTCTCTGCTCAGCGTGGAGCCTGCTTCCTCCTCTCTCTCTCTCTGCCTGCCTCTCTGCCTACTTGTGATCTGTCTGTCAAATAAATAAATAAAATCTTAAAAAAAAAAAAAGAAATAATGTTTCCTTAGAGTGGAAAGCTGTGAAAAGTTGTTGGTAATTTTTTTCATTCTGTCAAACTAGCTTGACAAAATAGCAAAGTAGCCACAAAAAGAATTCAAAAATTCTAAATTAAGTGAGCCTTCTAGACTTGAAGTATATTAGAATAGTTCACGTGGTTATTTGTGTCATTTTTTTTCCAGGCCAGACATTTAAAATTTAAAGTTTCAGCTACCAGTATTAGATTCCTTAGTGAGTAAGAGAGTTATATGTTTACAAGTACAATTGTTCTTTTGTGGTATGGAAACATAAGGCTTTTGTAAGAGTGCTGGGTTTATTGTCTATTATGATCGTATGTTAATTAAGAAAAAATTAACTATTTTGAAATAGTTTCAACTTAACAGAAAAGTTATAAAAATAATGAATAGAATTCCTGAAAACCATTCACCCAGATTTCCCAAATGTCAACTGCATTTGCTTTACTATTCTCCCTTCCTCTTCTCTCTGTATACACGTGTATGTGTGTGTGCATATATATATAAAATATTATTATATATAATATATAATATGCAATATTTTATTATTTATTATTAAATATATAATATATATGTTATAAATATATATGTTATAAATATATATATTTATATTTTTTGTAAAAGGCTTGAGAGAAAATTACAGATTTAGTACTCCTTTACTATGAACTTTTCAGGTTTTTTTCCTACAAAATCATCTTCTCACACAACCACTGTACAGTGGTCAAAACTAAGAAATTAAGATTGATATAAGACATTGAATCTAGGGGCACCTGGGTGGCTCAGTGGGTTAAACCGCTGCCTTTGGCTCAGGTCATGATCTCAGGGTCCTGGGATCGAGCCCCGCATCGGGCTCTCTGCTCAGCGGGGAGTCTGCTTCCTCCTCTCTCTCTGCCTGCCTCTCTGCCTGCTTGTCATCTCTCTCTGTCAAAGACTTACTGAATCTATACATTGTATTCAAGTTTTGCCAATTGATCCACGTTTAAAAAAACTTTTTAAAAGATTTTATTTATTTATTTGAGAGAGAGAGCACGCATGCACCAGGGAGCCAGTGAGCATGAGCGGGGGGAAGGGATAGAAGGAGAGGGAGAAATAGATTTCCTGCTGAATGGTGAGCTTGACGTGGGGCTCATTTTCAGGACCCTGGGATCATGACATGAGTCAGTCACTTAACCGACTGAGCCACCCAGGTGCTCCAACATTTTTTAAAGTAATTAAAAAAAAATATTTATTTGTCAGAGATAGAACACAAGCAAGGGGAGCAGTAGGCAGAGGGAGCAGCAGATAGAGGGAGAAATGGGCTCCCTGGGAGCCTGACGTGGGACTTGATCCCAGGACCCTGGGATCATGACCTAAGGAAAGGTAGACGCTTAATCCACCAAGCTACCCAGGCATCCCTGTACTCTCTCATTCTCTCTCAAATAAATAAATAAAATCTTAATTTTTTTTTTTTTAAATAGGGGCTCCTACGTGGCTCGGTCAGTTAAGCAGCTGACTCTTGATCTCTGCTCAGGTCTTGATCCTCAGGGTTGTGAGTTTAAGCCCCATGTTGCGCTCTATGCTGGGCAAGGAGCCTTCTTAAAAAAATTTAAAAAAAAATTTTTTTTAAAATAGGGTGCCTGGGTGGCTCAGTGGGTTAAGCCACTGCCTTTGGCTCAGGTCATGATCTCAGGGTCCTGGGATCAAGTCCCGCATTGGGCTCTCTGCTCAGCAGGGATCCTGCTTCCCTCGCTCTCTCTGCCTGCCTTTCTGCCTACTTGTAATCTCTCTCTGTCAAATAAATAAATAAAATCTTTAAAAAAAGAAATTTTTTTAAAATAAATGTTTAATGGTTCATTTTTGCTTGATTATAGCCTTCTTCACTGTGAGAACACTGCTGTAAGCCACGTCCTGCAGTCCTTAAGAAAGCTGCCTGTCAGAGCCTTCTACACAAGTAAGTGGACAGTTAGAGGTGGTGCTGGCCTCTGTGCTTCAGTTTGCTTATCAGTACACTGGGATAAACAGCTCCTATTTCATTGCATTGTTAGTGGAATTAACTGACCTTATATCTGTGGGGTGCTTAGAGTGTCTTGTAGATAGTCATCACTGGAGCCCTAGTGATCATTACCTCATCATTTTTACTGGCTGCATAGTATTCTGTTGAAGACTACCATTTGGTGTTGGACCTTTAGGTTGTTTCTAGGCTTTTTCTATTATAGACATTTCTGAGGTAACATATTTTGGTGTAGCTTCAGGATAAATCTGTAGAGCTAGAATTGCTGGAGCAGAAGATTTGTGTATTTTACAAGATGGCATTTAAGCCAAATTGTTCTTCGAGGAGGGTTGTTCCAGCTTGTGTGCATATGAGCACGAGGTGCTCATGAGTACCTCAGTTTCCCACACCCTCATAAAAACTAGATTATGGGCTTTTTTGATTTTGTACGGAGCTTGATTCTGTAAGATATTCTTTTTATTCGATCATACCAGAAGCCATTTTGAACTGACCATGAGAGGACCTTGGGAATAAAACAAATTTGTTAAAAAGAATGAAAACAAAACGTTTATAACGGTAGATAGCCCCACATCTGGGTGTTCCTTATTTAGTTAAGACTTGCAAGCTGGACCACGTGGGAATCACGAGAAGGATAGAACGGGAGCCACAGTACCTGAGCCATAATCTTGGATCTGCAGAGAAGCTGTGCTTTTATAAAGTGACAAGTCCAGCAGAGAGGTGGTCAGTAGTGGAGGGCTGTCTCTACTTAACAACTTCTTTTTGGGGAGGCAAAGTAAGCCTCTAAGAAGGCAAGACATGTAGTCAAAGGGCTAGTGTAGCAGGCAGCATTCAGTGGAACGTGACTAGTCCATCTAGGGTGAGGGCTCACTGCAGTGAGGAGGGAACAGCACTTCGCTTTTCACCAGTTATTTCAGAAAGAGAGAAAAAAGTTGCTTTATGGTCAGTCTTTCTTGGTCAGAGGCAGAATATTTAGTTGTGAACTAGTAAGGGTTTATTAGGAATAATTAGAAGATGGAAGAGATTAATGACACCCACACTTGCTCATTAAAAGAAGAAACAGCAACACCCAAAACGTGGGGGGAGCTGGTGATGTCGGGAGCAGGAGGGCTTCCTCCTGTTGGAAGTCACAGGTAGTAAGAAGGGTATTCTCTGGTTTTGTGTAGGCTCCTGGTGATTCAGCTCTTGAGATTTTGTTTTAATAACAGTATTATTGAGGTATAATCCATATACCATAAAATTCATCTTTTTTTAAAGTGCAGTTCGGTGGCTTTGAGTATATTCAGAATTGTGCAACCATCACCACTATTAATTTTAGAATTTCATTCCCCCCCATTTTCCCCAAGCCAGTAACAGCACTTGACTCTTTAAACTATCACTCCCCATTTCTTTCACATAAGGTTTTTAAGGTTCATGTTATATCATGTGTTGGTACTTTATTCCTTTGTGTTATGAAATAATACTCCTTTGTATGGATGCACCACATTTTAATTCATTTACCAGTTGATGGACATTTGGGTTGTTTCTACTTTTTGGCTGCTGCTGAACATTTTTATATAAGTTTTTGTGTAGATGTCGATTTCATTTCTTTCAGAAATATCCCTAATAACAGAATTGCTGGGTCACAATGGTAATTTTATGTTTAACATTTTGAGGAACTGACAAACTGTTTTTCAAGGTGGCTGGCCCATTTTGAAATCCCACCAGCAGTGTATGAGTGTTCTACTTTCTCTGCATCTTTGCGAGCACTTAATTGTCTTTTTTTTTTTTAAGATTTTATTTGTTTATTTGACAGAGAGAGAGAGATCACAAGTAGGCAGAGAGGCAGGCAGAGAGAGAGGGGGAAGCAGGTTCCCTGCTGAGCAGAGAGCCTCATGTGGGGCTCAATCCCAGGACCCTGGGATCATGACCTGATCTGAAGGCAGAGGCTTAACCCACTGAGCCACCCAGGTGCCCTCTAATTGTCTTTTTTTTTTTTTTTTTAAAGATTTTTATTTTATTTATTTGTCATAGAGAGAGAAGCAAGAGCAAGCACAGGCAGACAGAGTGGCAGGCAGAGGCAGAGGGGGAAGCAGGCTCCTGCCAAGCAAGGAGCTCGATGTGGGACTCCATCCCAGGATGCCGGAATCATGACCCGAGCCGAAGGCAGCCACGTAATCAACTGAGCCACCCAGGCGTCCCCTCTAATTGTCTTTTTGATTATAACCATCCTAGAGGGTGTTAAGTGGTATCTCACCATGGTTTTGATTTGCATTTTCCTGTTTACTAATGATGTGTTGGTTTGCTACGGCTGTGCTAGCAAAGTACTGCAAACTGAGTGGTTTATATAGTAGAAACTTACTCAAGTTGAAGACCAGAGGTCTGAGATCAAGGTGTCACAGGGCTGCTTCCTTCTAAGGGTTGTGAGGGGAAACCTGTTCCATGCCTCTGGTCTGGCTTCTCATGGTTTGCTGGCTTCTTTGGCTCACAGAAGCATCATCCTGACCTCTGCCTTCATCTTCACACAGCATTCTCTTTATAAGCATGTCTGTCTCCAAGTTTTCCCTTTATATTAGTACATCAGTCGTTACCCGGTTAGGGCCCACCATGATGGCCGTATTTTATCTTGTTTACTTCTCTAGAGACCCTGTATCCAAGTAAGGTCACATTCTGGGTACTGGGAATTAGGACTCAGCATGTGAATTCTGGGGTGGGATACAATTCAACCAATAGTAGATGTTGAGCATCTTTTCATGTGTTTATTGGCCATCTGTGTATCCTCTTTGGAGAAATGCCTATTTAGATCCTGTGTATGTTTTTAAATGGATTGTCTTTTTTTATTATTGAATCATAAGATCTTATGGGAGTTTGCATTTGAGAATACTTGTGTCTGGTCAGATTTGGGTCTAGATTGTAGAAGTAAGGTCAGAGAGTCCTGGGTGAGAAATGGTACCCGATTCCCAGTTCTGGATCTGGTGGTAGCTAGCCTGGCAACCTTGATTAGTTTCTTGACCTCATTGTACAGTGTTTTCATCTTACATTCTCTGGCTGTGGTGGCAATTGAGGTACATTATAGTTTCATAGGAAAGATGCTTGTCCCTTGGGCACTTGGGTAGCTCAGTCGCTTAAGTGTCTGTCTTCTGCTCAGGTCATGATCCCAGGGTCCTAGAATTGAGCCCTGCATTGGGCTCCCTGCTTGGTGGATAGTCTGCTTCTCCTTTTCCCTCTGCTGCTCCCCCTGCTTGTTTTCTCTCTCTCTTTCTCTCTGTCAAATAAATAAGATCTAAAATCTAAAAAATAAAACACACACACACACACACACACACGCACAAAGATGTTTGTCCCTTACATTTTGATAGAATTTGGAGACAGAAGGTCTTTTTTAAAATTCTTTTTATTTATTTATTTTTTAAATTTTACTTATTTGAGAAAAAGAGTGAGCGAGAGAGAGCACAAGTTGGAGGAGGGGCAGAAGGAGAGTGGGGAAGCAGGCTTCCCACTGAGCAGAGATGTGGGGCTCAATCCCAGGACCCTGGGATCATGACCTGAGTCAAAGGCAGCTGCCTAACCAACTGAGCCACACAGGCAGCCCCAGAAGGGTCTTAATAGTGACTCAAGGTCGCACCTGCCTATCTAAGATGCACTGGTGTTTCCTGGACCTCATTTTAGGGCCGTTTGCATGACTCATCCTTGTCCCTTCTCCCAGTCTCAAAATTTTCCTTTTTTTTTTTTTTTTTGTTACAGATGCCAGAAGAGTCCACACTGCCCCTGCTCGTACCTTGTTTCTGCTCCGTCCCCTGCCCATTCTGTTGGTGACAGGCGGCGGGTATGCAGGTTACCGGCAATATGAGAAATACAGGGAGCGAGAGCTGGAGAAGCTGGGGTTGGAGATTCCACCCAAACTTGCTGGTCACTGGGAGGTAGGAATAAAGGTGGAACCACCTTGAGTTCTCATTTAGCACAACTGTCTATCACTTTTAAAATTACCTCAAAGTTGAAATGTTTGAAAAAATGAAATGTGCTTCTTTGGAGCTCATGTCTCCACTGGGCTTTTGGCCAGACACAGACGTTATGCCTTTCACGTCATGTTGGGCTTCTTTTCTGCGTCCACACCTACATCTGGTCTCCCCAAGGGCTCTGAGTAGCAATTACCTGCAATTGCAATCCTCAGAGTTCATGCCTTGTGTGGGGCCTGACATCCTAGTCGTTTATGCTCTGCTCTGTCTGAGGATAAGCTGAAATGGTGGGACTTTTGTGATGTGGATAAGTTCTTACCAGGAACCAGACTGAAATAATCAAATTCCTTTGTTGTTACTGCTTGAAATGCTTCCCCCACAACAGGGCAGGCTTTGATGTTGTTGAGCCATGTGTGAAGTACAATGAACTGTCTTTTTTTTTAAAGATTTTTATTTATTTATTTGATAGACAGAGATCACAAGTAGGCAGAGAGGCAGGCAGAGAGAGGGGGGGAAGCAGGCTCCCCGCTAAGCAGAGAGCCCGATGCGGGGCTCAATCTCAGGACCCTGAGATCATGACCCGAGCTGAAGGCAGAGGCTTAAACCACTGAGCCACCCAGGCGCCCTACAATGAACTGTCTTATTCATTTGCGCTCTTGTGGCCCAGGATGATACCTAATAGCCGTTCAGTAAATGTTGAAATTGAACGTTAAGGTGTAAATTTAAAAATGCCTTCTTTTTAGCCATAGTGTAATAAATGAAAAATCTGAAACATCAGTAGATGAGGAGCCTGGGCAAAAGTGGGGGGAGCGAAAGTAGAGACTTTATGGCATTTGGAATGATGCATTTGGGTTTCTTCATGAACCTCTCTATATTGGTAATTTAGCTTGTTTGAATCCAGTGGCCAGGGCATATGGGTTCTGAAGGCGAGTCCTAACCATGTCCCTCAATAGCTGTGTGAACATGTCACTTGCCGTCCGGTCCTCTGTGTGACTATGCTATAAGTAGTATAAACAACTATAAGGCAGGCTGGATTGGAACCCCTCTGAGATTCCTTCTAGCTCTTGCAGAGTTTATCTAGGAATATTTGTTGGCATTGGCATTACATGCTACATTACAGGCTTCCTCCCACAATCCTATTTTGAATTTTGGTTTAGACCCTCTTTCTCCAGTAGAATACAGTGTAAAGATTTCCTCTGGTTTCCGACGTCCTGTAAAACTGTGACTTAGTCAGCCGGCCCTACAGATCCAGATGTGGATATTACCTCAAGAGGTACCTTTTTGCTTGCCCATGTATCTCTACCCTTTTTTTGGCCTGTTCGTACATCTTGGACTTTATAGTAGCCTATCTCAGACCAAAAAAGAAAAAAAGGTTTTTTGTCTTCTGGAAGTATATGACAAAATCCTTTTGGCAAAGGATAATTGTGTAGTATGTGAGTCACACTTTTAAAATTTGCTGTACTCTATTTCCCATGACATTGGTGGTTTCCTCTGTAAATATACCTTTTCCTTTACGCTAATAAACTACTTGTTAGACTGTGATCATATGATGCCGCTCAAGTGTTCGGCCCAAGGTAGCTTCTCTCTGACCCCATGTGTTTGCAGGCTGAGTCACGCTGTGACAAGCTTTGCATGCTTGTTCAGCAAATTCCCACCCATTTCAAAGCTCTTCCAAGAGAATCTACATTTGTAAGAAATCTGTGACTTCCAAAATCATAAAGACTAATGTCAGTAGTATTTTTTTTAGCATTCACCATTTGCATAATTAGTATTACTGCCATGTAGGAGCCAATACCTGAAAGACAACCATTTGTAGGGAGGACAGGTTTGATTGGCTTATAAGTTCTGGGGCCTGGACAGTAACAGAACACTGGATCCGAGTGGCCCCGTGGAGCGTGAGATCTGAAGCCCCTATTGGTTAAGAGCTGGGTTTCAGTTAGATACGGTTCTTCTGGTGGAGTAAAATGGCCACAGGACTGTTGGGTTTACAGGCAGGATGCCGGCATTTCACTTCATGAAGGGGAAATGGTCTGGACTCTGAGTAGACATTGTAGGATTTCAGGAGAGACAGTAGGTTGTGAGAAGGGAGATTGCTGACTGGCAGTCGCAAACTGGATTCTAGTTCTGCCCCTGCCCCACCTGATCACTGTCATCTCATGAAAAATGAGAGTACCCTAATCTGGTCAATCATAAGGATTGTTGGGGAGCTTTAAAAACTACGGATTCTTTGATCTCACCCCTGGAGATTTAGAAAGTTTGGGCAAGCTCAAGATCTTTGTTTTTAAAAAGTCCCTTCAGTGATTCTGATGATAAGCCAGATTGAGGAATCATGGGCATATGAGCTGTAAGGTTCCCTTCAGGGCTCTTTTTTTGAGTGGCAGATGAAAACTGCAGCTGCTAATTTTGCTGGAATATAGTCTCTTCATATCCTTGGGTCAAGTGTGGCATCTCTAGAGCTTGAAAGAGGACTGGCTGGTACTTATGCCGAGATGAGCCCCTGGGACTCTTTAAGGATTTATACCCATATCTCCCCCCCCCATATCTTTCCTTTATTTCAATTTAAGTCTGTCTGTCCTTCCTTCCTGCCTCCCTTCCTTCCTCCCTCCCTCCCTTGTCCTCCCTTCTCTCTTCACTTCCCTTTCCAACAGTATAGAAGAAACCATAACCCCAAACTCTGTACCGCCTCATTTACTGCAAACTCCACTCGGGGGTGTGGGGAGAGGGCACAGCTCTTGGAGAAGGGCGGCGGGGAGGCAGGTGTCAGACACAGTTGAAGATTTGAGCTCAGCTGTAGCCTTGGCATGCTGTTTCATCTTCCTGGGTTCGTTCGTTCTTTTTTTTATTTTTTTAAGACTTTATTTATTTATTTGACAGAGAGAGACACTGTGAGAGAGGGAACACAAGCAGGGGGAGTGGGAGAGGGAGAAGCAGGCTTTGCACTGAGCAGGGATCCTGACATGGGACTCAATCCCAGGACCCTGGGATCATGACCTGAGCTGAAGGCAGAAGCTTTACGACTGACCCACCTTCCTTCATTTTTTTAAAAGATTTTATTTGTTTGAGAGTGAGATCATGAGCATAAGGGAAGGGTAGAGAGAGAAGCAGGTTCCCCACTGAGCAGGGATCCTGATGTGGGACTTGATCCCAGGACCAAAGGCAGGTGCTTAACCAACTGAATGACCCAGGTGCCCACGAGGTTCTGTTTTTATAGGTCTAAGAAAATCTTTGCTTGCTCTAAGAGTCATGTACACAAAAAAAGCTCATGCAGTTGGCTGAGTGGAAATGAAGCCTATGTGTTTGCTTGATGGGATGAAGGAAACTCTGTAACTAGCAGCAAAGTGAGTAGTAGCCTGTTGAGAGTATTCCGAAGCATCCAGGTTCCAGCAGCTCCGCTCTTTCTTTATATATATATGGCATCACTTTCCTCAGTGGGGAAATAGCTCACTTTTTTTAAAATTAGAAAGCATTATAAAATGTGAAGACGAAACAGTGATGACCCAGGATTGTACAACTCACAGGAAACCACAGTTCACATTTTGGGGAACTTAGCCCTTCTGGGGTTTGGGGTATTTAGGAATACGTATTGTTAATTTTTATTTTAAATGAGATAGTTTTAAAATTTTTAAGTAAAACACAATCATGTACAAATTCACATACTAATGAAGGGTTACATATAAAGCTATCTTCCACTCTCTGCCCCTACTAATTTCATCTCCACTCTTCAGAAGCAGGCAAGCATTTTTAACATTAGCGTACCTTTACAGAATGTTTCTACTTACATATTTTTTGGCTATTCAAAGGTGATTTAATTTTGACATGCATCGCTATGTAAGTTTAAAGTATATAGCATGATGGTTTGATTTACATATATTGTGAAATGATTGTCAGAATAGATTCAGCAAACATCCATCATCTCTCTAGATATAATTTTAAAAAAAGAAGAAAGGAAAAAAGAAAAAACTTCTCCCAAACTCTTAGGATTACCTCGCTGTACTTTCCTCTGTGATAGCAGTGTTGGCTCTAGGCGTCAGGTTGTACGTTCCATCACTAGTACTTAAATTTCTCTTGTAACTGGAAGTTTGTACTTTTTGACCTTCTTCTAATTCCCTGTGTCCTTCCACTCCCTGGAGTCCAATTTCTTTTCCTCCAAGTCTGTTTTTTTTCTTTTTCTTTTTTTCTTTCTTTCTTTTTTTTTTTTTAACCTTTTATTTGTTTTTTTAGATTCCACATATAAATGAAATCATGGAGTATTTGTCTTTCTTTTTCTGACTTAATTCACTTAGCATAATGCTTGCAGGGTTCATCCATGTTGTTGCAAGTATAGGATTTCCTCATTTTTTCTGGCTGAATAATATATTCTATTGTATGTATGTACATATATACATTGTGTGTGTGTGTGTGTGTGTGTGTGTTATCTGTTGGACACTTAGGTTATTTCCATGTCTTGGCCATTGTAAATAATGTTGGTATGATGATTTAAATTTTTAAAAACATTTTTATTTGACAGAGAGCATAAGCAGGGGGAGTGGGAGGGGGAGAAGCAGGCTCCCCACTAAGCAGGGAGGACCCTGGGATCTTAACCCGAGTGGAAGGCAGATGCTTAACTGACTGAGCCAGCCACCCAGGCACCCCGATGATTTAATTTTTTAAGTTAACTTTACTGAGGTATCATTTCCATATAGTAAAACATACCCTTTTTAAGCATATAGCTCATTGTTGCTTTTTAATTTAATTTTATTTTTTTTATTTAAAAAACTTCTTTTAAAGATTTTTATTTGATGTGGGGGGGGAGAGTAGGGGGAGGGGCAGAGGGAGAAGCAGACTACCCGCTGAGCAGGTAGCCTGACTTGGGGCTTGATCCCAGGACCTCGAGTTCATGACCTGGAAGTCAGACACTCAACCAGCTGAGCCATCCAGGTGCCCCAGTCTGTTTCTGTTTTGCTTTTTAGATTCTACATATAAGTGAAATCATACTGTATTTGTCTTTATTTTACTTAGCGTAGTACCTTGCATGTACATCCATGTTGTCACAAATGGCAAGATTTCATTCTTCTTGTGGCTGAATAATATTCCACTATGTGTATATACTACATTTTCTTTATCCATTCATTTATCTGTGGGCATTTAGGTGGCTTCCATATTTTGGCTATTGTAAATACTGTTGCAGTGAATATAGGGGTGCATGTATCTTTTTGAATTAGTATTTTCATTTTCTTCAGATAAATACCCAGGAGTGGAATTGCTGGATTGTATGACAGTTCTAGTTTTAATTTTTTGAGGAATTCTCAGATTGTTTTCCACAGTGACTGCAACAATTTATATTTCTACCAATAGTGCATGAGGGTTCCCTTTTTTTCCACATCCTTGCCAACACTTATTATTTCTTATCTTTTTGATATTAGCCATTTTGATAGGTGTGAGGTGATAACGAGTTGTGGTTTTGATTTGCATGTCCCTGATGATTAATGATGTTAATTTCTGCCCATTTTTTAATTGACTGACTTCTTTTGGTGTCAAGTTGTAGAAATTCTTTATGTATTTTGGATATTAACCCCTTAACAGATGTATCATTTGCAACTGTCTTCTCCCATTCAGTAGGTTGCCTTTTCTTTTTTGTTGATGGTTTTCCTTTGCTGTGCAAAAACTTTTTAGTTTGATGTAGTCCCAGTTGTTTAATTTTGTTTTTGTTGCCCTGGCCTGAGGAGACAGATTCAAAAGAATATTGCCAAGATCATCACCTTAGAGTTTATGCCTGTGCTTTCTTTTAGGAGTTTTATGGTTTCAGGTCTTACTTTTAGGACTTTAATTCATTTTGAGTTTATTTTTGTATATGGTGTAATAAAGTGGACCAATTTCATTCTTTTTCACGTGGCTATTGAGTTTTCCCAGAACTATTTAAAGAGTTGGCATTTTCTCCATTGTCTGTTCTCACCTCCTTTATTACAGATTGTAAGTGTGGATTTATTTCTGGACTCTATTCTGTTCCATTCATCTGTGTATCATTTCTTTGGGGTTTTTTGGGTAAATACATATATACCTGTGTAATCAGTACCACACTCAAGATAGGGGAACATGTGCCCCTTTATAGTCAGTATCCACCTATGGCTCCAAGGCAATCACTGATCTGCTTTCTGTCACTATGAATTAGATTTGTCTTTTAAGAGATTCTAACAAATGGGATATACTTATTTGTTTATTCATAGATTTTTGAAAAAATTTATTTGTCAGAGAGTTAGCACGTACAAGCAGGGGGAGCAGAAAAGGGAGAATGCAGGCCTCTATCCCAGGACCCTGAGATCATGACCTTGAGCCAAAGGCAGATGCTTACCCAAATCAACCACCCAGGCATCCCTTATGGAGTTCTCTGCATAGCTCCCACCTTTCTGGTTCTCCACCTTCGAGAACCAGCTCTTTATTGATGTAGTCATTTGGGTTTCAATACAAACAAGCAGAACTCATTTCAGCAGGGACACTTGAAGGGTCTGTTTTATCCTTAAAGGTTCTAGAACCAGTTCCAATGTATGTGCTTACTGGGCGGGGGAGGTTGTGTTTCACTACACCAATAAGCAGGGCCCTTGACACCAACTGGGTATCCTACAGTTCAGCTCCGTTCTGACACTATCTGCCCAGAGATCGCATCCTATTTTACAGATTAAGGGCTCAAGTCCCACAAGACTGTCCCTCCCCTCCAGATGCTTTCAGAAGTTGTTACTTGTGCTTCTGACTGACTAGCTATAGGTTGGAGGTTCCACCACCTCCTCCTCCCCCCTTTGAGTTACTGGTTAAGAACTCAGTCCTACGAGACTGCCTTCCTAACTCTCTTCAGATGCCAGTTGCAAGTCCAGGTGCTTCTGATTGAATGGCTATAGATTGCAGGTCTCCATAACCTTTTTCTTAGGTTCAGCTAATTTGCTAGAGCAGCTCCCAGGGCTCAGAGAAACATTTTCCTTGCTAGATCACCAGTATATTACAAAGGATATTGAAGGATACTGATCAACGGCCAGATAGAGATACCTAGGGTGAGGTCCTGAAAGAAGGAACTTCTGTTCTCATGGAGTATGGGGCTCTGTACGGTGGCACATAAAAGCCTTCTTCTGGTTCCCCAGCCTGGAAGCACTTTGAACCCATCTTTTTTGTTTTTTATGGAGGTTTCATTACATAGGCATGAATGATTAATTAAGCCACTGGTCAGTGGTGATTGATTCAGCCTCTAGTCCCTCTCCCCTCCCCTGAGGACAGAGGGTGGGTCTGAAAGTTCCCCCTCTCTTTTGTGGTCAGTTTCCTATCCTTACAGGATTTCGAGAAGTCAACTCATTAACATAAATCCAGTAGTGATGGAGAGAGAGTTGTTATCATTAACAAAACACCCATTTCAGCTTTATGGCTGTCAAATGATTTTAGGAGCTGAAGACAAAAAAACCACACAGTATAACAAAAGATGCTTCCATTGCTCTTGTCACTCAGGAAATTCCAAGGGTTTTGGGAACTGAGAGCAAGGAACAGTGACCAATTATTTATGAGAAATGCGCTCTGCTCAAATGAATGACCAAATACATATTTTTTACAAACCACAATATTACAGTTGTATATCAAGAATGACTGCTTATAGAAGCTGTCACCACCATTTAAGACTCTTCTACCCTTTGTTACAGTGGTAAGGCACTGGCTGCCCTTTTGCCCCTGTGCTTTGAGTTCAGCCAGAGCCCCCTCTGTATGCTGCAGTCATCCTGCATGTCCTTTACAGGTGTTAACCAGTGATTTCACTTTCCTCACTGGCTGAGAGAAGTGTTTGGGAGGAAAGGAGAGGTCACAGGTCACATTAACAGGAAACTGTTGATCCATAATCTCTGGGGGGTACAGCCCGAGGAAAGGGACAAGGAGAGGAATGAGGAGAGGGACGTGGAGACACCCTTTCTCGCCTCGCTTCTCTTGTACACTCTGTTCTCATCGTCTCTACATTCTCTCTGTCTCTGGCTTTGTGTTCATTGGTGTGCTCTCCCCAAACCCCTCCTGCATCTTTCCCTTCTCCTCACCTTCTCTAAGTCATTTTGCTCTTTGTTCTAACAGCAACTCTCTTCCTCTCCTCCCAGAATATTTTGGTGTTGTGTGCTTACCCGCAGTCTTGGTCTCTTCATTCTCTTTTTTCACTCTTTGATAAACTACCCTCATGACCTCATTATCTCCCAAAGGCCCCATCTCCAGATGCCTTTACTTTAAGAATTAGGACTTCAACATATGAATTTGGGTGGTTAAAATTCACCATTTTAACCACTTCTGAGTGTACACAATTCAGTGGTAGTAAGTAAATTCATAGTACTTTCCATTACTACTGTCTTTCTAGAACATTTTCATTGTCCCAAACAGAAACTTTGTACTCATTAAACAATACTGGTTTTTTTTTTTTTTTTCTGCCCCCGGCTTCTGCCACCCTTAGTCACCACCAGTTCTGTCTCTGTGAATTTGCCTATTCTAGGTACTTCATATAAGTGGAATCAGACAGCGTTTGCTCTAGATTTTTCAAGAGGTATACATGTTGTAGCATCTATTGGGGTTTCACTTCTTTTTAAGGTTGAGTAATATTCCATTGTATGGATGTATACCACATTTCATTTATCCAGTCCTCTGTTGATAGATATTGGCTTGTTTCTACTGGGTTGTTGGCTATTGTGAATAGCGCTGCTGTGAACACTGCATGTACAAGAACACTCTCATTGCTCTCAGCTCTTTTGGGTGTGTACCTAGGAGTGGAATTGCTGGATCACATGGTCATAAGTGTTTAACTTTTAGAAGGATTGCTGGACTTTCCCACAGCGGCCATGCCATTTTACGTTTCCACTAGCAGCAGTGCGAAGGATTCCATTTTCTCCATATCCCTGCCGACACTTACTCACTTTGTTGATAGCTGTTTTAGTGGCTGTGAGGTGGCATCTCAGTGTGGTTTTGATTTGCCTTCTCTAATGAGTAATGATGTTGTTCATCTTTTTCACGTGCTTATTGGCTATTTATATAGCTTCTTTGAAGAAATGTTTGTTTCTTCAACTCCTTTGCTCATTTTTACATTAGGTGGTTGGATTTTTGTTGTTGAGTTGTAGGAGTTCTTTGTATATTCTGGATGTTAGACCCTTACCAGATATATGTGTTTGCAGATATTTTTTCCCATAAATTGTACTTTCACTCTCTTAATAGTATGTTTTGATATACAAAAGTTTTTAATTTTGATGAAGTCTATTTTATTTGTTTTTACATTTATTGCCTTTGTTTTTGGTGTCCTATCCCAGAAGTCATTGCGGAATCCAATATTGTGAAGATTTTTTTCCTGTTTTCTTCTAAGGAATTTTTAGGTCTTTTTTTTTTTTTCTTTAAGAAAAATTTTAGGGCGCCTGGGTGGCTCAGTCATTAGGTGTCTGCCTTCGGCTTAGGTCATGATCCCAGGGTTCTGGGATCGATCCCCCACATTGGGTTCCCTGCATGGCAGGAAGCCTGCTTTTCGCTCTCCCACTCCCCCTGTTTGTGTTCCCTCTCTCACTGTGTCTCTGTCTGTCAAATAAATAAAATCTTTAAAAAAAGAAAAAAGAAGGAAAAATTTTAGGTCCTGGGGCACCTGGGTGGCTCATTTGTTAAGCGTCTGCCTTCGGCTCAGGTCATAATCTTGAGGTCCTGGGATCAAGCCCTGCATCAGGCTCCCTGCTTGATAGGAAGCCTGCTTCTCCCTCTCCCACTCCCCCTGCTTGTGTTCCCTCTCTCACTGTGTCTCTTTCTGTCAAATAAATAAGCAAAATATTTAAAAAGTTTTAGGTCTTATGTTTAGTTTTTTGATACATTTATGGGGCTTGATCCCAGGACCCGGGATCATGACCTGAGCCGAAAGCAAATGCTTAACCAACTGAGCCACCCAGTGGCCCCTAGTTAAGGGTTTCTTTTTTAATGGGTAAGGTAAGTGTCTAACTTTATTCTTTTGAATGTGGTTATCAGTTTTCCCTGAACCATTAGTTGGAAAGACTGTCCTTTTCCCATTGGATGGTCATAGCACCCTTGTGGACATCTATCTCCTATTTTATTTTATATCATTTTATTTTAGAGGGAGAGAGAGAAAGTGCAAACGGGGGGTACTTGGGTCAGAGTGGGAGCTTGAGGTGGGGAAGGGCTCAATTCTGGGTGTGTTTTGAGGGGAGAGTGGACAGGATGTAATGAAGGATTTGGATGCAGGTAGGTGGGAAGGGATTCAGGATTTTTGACTTGAGCAGATGGAGGGGTGGAGTAGCTCTTCACATAGAGCTGTGGGAAAAATAGGGAACAGCTAGACTCTGGTATGTTAATTCAAGTTGTAACTTAAGCTTTTCTTTAAATGTGAGCATTTAAAAATGAGCATTTTTCACATTTGTTCTGTTTATACTGGCTCAGAGTATTTGTAATTTTTACATTTACACTGAATGGGATGGAGCAAGGAATCCATGCTCCTCCAAAAACAGGGTTCCCAGCCTTGTCAAGCCATGAAGACGCCCTGCCCTTAGAGCAGGAGCCAAGGCAGTCAGGGTGCTGGTAGTATGGCTGCTTCCAGGAGTTTCTTTTCAGAAATCCACGATGATGGAAAAGCTCTGGGTTTGTGGTCAAAGTGCCTCTTCAGTTAGGCTGCCTAGGCCTTGGTGTTTGGCCTTAGAAAGGAGAGGGGTTGACATGGGTCTCTGCAGAGAGCTGGCTTTGAGTGAACAGCACAGGGGATAGAAGGCAACCAGGTGTGCCTGGAGCTGTCACATGTTCTGAGTTTGCGTGGCATTTGTGATTCCAGATACTCTGTTTTTGTGTCCTCGTTGTCCTTTTGTCCTTGTTGTCAATAAGGGAACCAAAACCTTCATGGGCACTTCTTAACAGGAAGGGGTGGAAGTTGGTCGTGCACATAGCTCTGCAGCCTGCTGACTCCAGGGTTTCCTGTGAACACCTCGGTGATTCGAGCTCCATGCAGGATGACATCCAGTGACAGACTCCTCTCAGTCTCCAGCGTTTCCAGCTGTCCTCTCTTCCTTGACCAGTGGACCTGAGGACAGAAATCCGTGTGGTGGAAAAACTGGCCTGGTGGACATGGTGGGCTCTTTAGGGAGGAAGTAGTCATCCTGTCCCTCTTCCTGCCGGCCTCTGATGTGACTCCACAGAGAGGGCTGGGCCTATGTGATTGGCACCTGACATATCCTATCAGGTGCGAAGGGCTGTCTCCAGCCTGGAGCCCAGCTTTGTGGGTGTGAATATACCCGGGCTGTGTGGACAGCAAATAAGTGGTTCGGTCCTGAGGCCCTCCCTATGAAGTGGCAGCAGTGGGTGCTGAGGGCAGGCCTGGCTGTCCTGCCTCACTGAAGAGCAGGAGCAGCTCTGCAGGTGGAATGTGGTCTTGGGTTTTTCTCCCCAGTAACAGAATTTAGAGAATTTTCTGTGGTTTTTTTTTTTTTTAAAAGATTTTATTTATTTATTTGACAGACAGAGATCACAAGTAGGCAGAGAAGCAGGCAGAGAGAGAGGAGGAAGCAGGCTCCCTGCTGAGCAGAGAGTCCGATGTGGGGCTCGATCCCAGGACCCTGGGATCATGACCTGAGCCAAAGGCAGAGGCTTTAACCCACTGAGCCACCCAGACGCCCCTCCCCCCTTTTTTTAAAGAATTTTTTTTAAGGTTTTATTTATTCACTTAATGAAGAGGGAGAGTACAAGCAGGAAGAGCAGCAGGCAAAGTGGGAGGGAGAAGCAAGCTCTCTGCTGAGCCTGGAGCCAGATGTGGGACTCGATCCCAGGACCCTGGGATCACAACCTGAGCTGAAGGCAGCCGCTTAACAAACTGAGCCACCCAGGCTTCCCAGAATTTTCTGTGGTTTAAAGCAAACTGTTCCAACTCCAAAATGTGAACATTTTTTAACAGAGTAGAAAAGTTGAGAGAATAGACTTATACCCACATACACACCTCTTGATGGAACAGTTAATGTTTTATCATATCTGCTTTATCTCTCTCTAAATATATATATATACACATACACATATATTTTATTTTTCTCTGAACCATTTGAAAGTACATTACAGTCATTGTGAAACTTCAACTCTAAATACTTCAGTTCATATCTGAGCATAACAACAACTTGGTTTTGTTGTTCAGTTTTGGCCTGGCCATGGTGGCTTGTGGCAAGGTTGAGGCGTACAGGGACCAGCAACGTAGACAATAGGCCGCAGTCAGGAGCAGCTGGAGCTGCATCCACGCTCACTTCCTGTGTTAGCACTGCTTTCTGATTTCCAGCCTTAGTTCAGAACCTTAAAAAATGTATCGTACAGCATTCCAGTTTGTGAAAAGGAATGAGGACAGAGCAGCCTGTGCCCATACAATTGCCCTGTGTCCTTGCTCCTGCCCACCCGCCCAGAGCCCCATTGGCTGTGCTGTGGTGTCTGTGACCCTGGACAGTATTGAGCACAATCTGCACTTTTTACAACTTTATGTAGTCACTATAGCTTTATTCTTATCTTCTGTAAACAGGCTGCTATTAAGTTCCTCATGAGGTTGTTAAATGAGAAGGATGTATGTGTAAATACCTTGCCCCATGCCGGCAGGGAGTAGAGTCAGTACATCTGGGCACTCCTATTTTATTGTGTTTTGCTTTATTGTGCTCCAGAGATAATTGCGTTCATTTTACAAATAGAAGGTTGGTGGCAACCCTATGTCCAGGAAGTCCGTCAGTGCCATTTTTCCAACAGCATTTGCTAAGTTTGTGTCCCAGTGTCATATTTTGGTAATTCTCGCAATATTTCAAACGTTTTCATTATTATATGTGTTATGGTGATCTATGATCAGGGACTACAACTTGCTGAAAGCACACATGATAGCTAACATTTTTTAGCAGTATTTCTAAATTAAATACATTGCTTTTTAAAAAAAAAAAAAGATTAGAGAGAGCGAGGGCACGAGCTGGGGTCAGGGGTAGAGGCAGAGGGAGAGGGAGAAGCAGACTCCCCACTGAGCAGGGAGCCCAGTGTGGGGCTTGATCCCAGGACCCCCAGATCATGACCTGATCCCAAAGCAGACGTTTAGACAGCTGAGCCATCCGGGCACCCCATGTACATTGCTTTTTTAAATATAATACTATTGCGTATTTAATATACTAATATATAGTATAGCATAAACAACTTTTATATGCACTGGGAAATAAAAAACTCATTTGAGTTGCTTTATTGTGCTACTTGTTTTGTTGCAGTAGCCTGGAACCAAACCATCTCTGAGGTATGCCTAGACTGTTATACTTCTTGCCTAATGGGTGTTGAGGAAATGTGGATGTTGAAGTGGGCAAACAGTCAAGTTGGCAGGGAAGTAGATCCCCCTTGCCCACTCAAGTAGAGTTTACTTTACAGCCCAGCTCTGTCCTCAGAGAATCTTGGGCTCATTCAAGGGCAGGAGGGTGTATCAGTGGCTTCAGGGCCCCTACCTGGGAGGGACTGTGGCAGCCTCTCCCCCAGGCCGCTCAGGCTGTGACAGAGTGTTGCCAGCTCCAGCCCTCCCCTCTTCCAGCCTTTGCCTCTTCCTGCCTCCTCCACCTCTGGGACAGCTCTGTTCCTGTACCATTCACCATTTGGGAACTGCCTGGCTCCTGAGGCTTTGAGCAGCCAGTATGTGGAAGAGCCCAGGACTCTGCCTGAAGAAGATGAGGAACAAGACAAAGCTGAGCTTTGGAACTGGAAGGAGTCCAGGGCGGCTGACTCAGACATCTTCAGGGCCCTGTGTGGAGCTTCCTGCTAGGCTGTTCTTCCACAAATCACTTTGTTTCCTTTATCATGCTGCAGACCACCGGTCTTCTGGGCCTCCTCTTCTAGGAGCTGCTGGCGGGACTGCTAAGAAACATGTTCACGTTTGAGGGGGGGTTTGGCAGGGCTGGGAGAAGCTTTCAGATGAAGAGATCTCCTAGGGCACCTCATGCTTGTCCTGGCTCCTTGGCCAGACTTTTGTGAGGGCGGTTACTTGCTCATGACTTCTTGTGCCAGCCTTGAGACACCAGCCATTAGTGGTCTTCCTCAGGAGGCCTCTCCTGGTCCCCAGGAAATGAGAATTAGCAAGAACACCTGGCACCCTCATCCCACCATTACTCTTCGCCTGGCACAGCAGTGCATGAAGTTCAGTCTGTAGGGAGCTCTAGTGGCTTGACTCACCTGGGACGCCTGTCCTCAGGTGCTCATGGCCAAATGGCCCAAGGCCTGCTGAGCCTTGAAGTGGCACTAGGTGGCACTCTCACACAGGGGAGTCCCAGCAGGGTGGTTGGAAGGGACCTCTTTCGGGGTGGGAACGTAAACTTACCAAAGGGTTTTTGTTTTTCCCAGAAATCATTATTAACTATTGTCTGGAATCTAGAAGGCATTTCCTTACTGAAACGTATGAGGTGGAAGTCATGCTAGAAGGCTGATCTCAGGACAGACCTGTGGGCTGGTTTATGAGTTCTAAATACCAGTCTGCCCAAGAGGCGTAGAATGGTTATAAAGGAGCTCTGGTAGACATGGAGTAGCAGTGTTCCTCATTTTACAGGGAGAGCATTGGTGCTCCAAAGGCTGCTCAGCAAATGAGAACCCGGGCTTTTGTTTTCCTCCCCCGAGTGTAACTTGGACTAGACCTGGTCTGGAAGTAGTGGCAGCTTTGGGGAAGTCAGAATGGTCCTCCAGGATCTTTCTGGTTCTGGAATTTAGTGTTGCCAGGATTCTGTGTTATCCTCTCGTGCTTTAACTGCTTTTTATCCAGGCTGCATGGTGTGTTTGCTTAGAGTTCTGGGGTGAGAATGGGGTCTCTCTTTTTTTTAAGATTTTATTTATTTATTTGACAGAGAGAAATCACAAGTAGGTGGAGAGGCAGGCAGAGAGAGAGAGAGGGAAGCAGGCTCTCTGCTGATCAGAGAGCCCGATGCGGGACTCGATCCCAGGACGCTGAGATCATGACCTGAGCCGAAGGCAGCGGCTTAACCCACTGAGCCACCCAGGCGCCCGAGAATGGGGTCTCTTAAGTCTCACTGAGTCTCAGAGAAAGCTGTGGGCCCAGACTAGGAGCTGCCAGGTACAGCCCATGTTGGGTATTCACCAGCCTTGTGCTGGAACCTGAACCCCAGGGTGCTGAAACTAGACATAGGGCATCCCTGCTGGCCTGTTCCTGCTCTGCATTGTGGTATCCAATGTTGTGGAAGTCCATGAGGAGGGACCCTAACTGTCTTCTGGCCTCCCCACTGCAGCATTCCAGGCCTGTAGCTTTTCACAGAGCACTTGCTGGGATAGAGCCAGATGAGGAGGACAGGTGTGTGGGTCTTTGTCTGCCCAGTACCATGTCCTTTTCCAGGCTGCCTGGGCCCAGCTGCCCATCTCTTTACAAGCCAGAAGGCTCTTTCTTCCTGTTCCAAATATTGCTTTAGAAACAAAATCCTCTGAGGGCGCCTGGGTGGCTCAGTGGGTTGAGGCCTCTGTCTTCGCCTCTGGTCGTGTTCCCAGGGTCCTGGGATGGAGCCCTGAGTCGGGTTCTCTGCTCGGTGGGGGGCCTGCTTCCTCCTCTCTCTCTGCCTGCTTCTCTGCCTACTTGTGATCTCTGTCTGTCAAATAAGTAAATAAAAATGAAAAATCTTAAAAAAAAAAAAAGAAAGAAACCAGATTCTCCGTGGTCATAAGAAGCTAGGGATGTACCTTTTTATTTTACAATTTTTGTAAAGATTTTTTATTTATTTGACAGACAGAGATCACAAGTAGGCAGAGAAGCAGGCAGAGAGAGAGGAGGAAGCAGGTTCCCCGCGGAGCCGGGGCTTGATCCCAGGACCCTGGGATCGTGACCTGAGCCGAAGACAACCCACTGAGCCACCCAGGCACCTCTAGGGGGATGTACCTTTGATCAGTACCCTAGAGTGGCAAGACTGAGCCTTCAGAGGCAGTCTCACCATTGAAGGGGGTGCTGACCTACCAGATACTGATCTGGCTCCTGAATGCCATACCCTTTCTTTGGTGTTCCTGTCAGACACTGTGTCTCGCCTAGAAAATGTTAAGCTGGTTCCTTCTCTCCATCCCTTGTGGAGCAAATGCTTGGTGGTCATGGGTATAAGGTGTTGACCTCCCCAGGCTGGGCCCTGCTATCTAGTGGGGTAGAAAGGCAACTGTAGGAATATCACCCCACCCCCCCCACCCCCACCCCCACCCCCCGTCCCCCTGTGTCCCTGCCGGCAGCACAGGTTCTAAACAGCCCGAGGCCAGAGGGGACCTTGCTTACTGGGTCTGGTTCCATGGTCTATGCCAGATTTTGTGTGGCAGGGGTTTTGTATGATAGTGGAGAAGAGGGGGCAGGGGTGGGAGTAGGGGCAGCTTGTACCTTCAGGATGGGGTGTGAGAAAGAGCCAGACTTAGATGCCTTGTGTGTGCTTCAAGGGCCAGAAAAGGTGGCTGGGGGTGGCATTCTCAGTCTTGGAAAGCTGGCCCTGGGTGAGGTGAGACGCACGTGGAGACCTGAGACTACCCAGATGGGGGTGGGCAGGGAGGAAGGCCCTCAGCCGGGCCCAGGAGGTGTTGCCTGGGAAATCCCGTGACCGGCGGGGTTGGTCCCTGGGCCGCAGCCCCTCCCCTTAAAGGGGCCCTGGGCGCGGTGGCTGCGCCGCCCGGTGGGAGGGAGGAGCCGTCTGTCTGCCGTTGTCCAGTGTCCGCCCTCTGTCCCCGCCCCCGGAGGCCTCAGTGCTGGACCCGAGTCCCCGCCCGCGGAGGCTTCCTCCGCGGAGCGGCACCTCCCTGAGAGTCGGTCCCTGAAGCCCCGCCGGACGGGACTACCTGCGGGTGAGTGAGCCAGAGAGCAGTGGGCTCCCTGGAGCGGGCATCATGGGTGCCCGTCGCCCCATGGAACTGCGGGACCCTGGGCCGGAGAGCCCACCCCACAGTCTCCATCCCGTTGTGGGTTTCTCCTGCCCCACATGGTGGGTCACGGGCCGCGCGGGATGAGCTCATTTCCGCCGCGTCTGGTAGCATCTCCTGGCCCTCCAGCCGAAAGGGGAAACGCTGGGCTGGAGCTCTGTGTCCCCTTCCGCGCGGGGAGCTCCGGGTGATTTCCTCAGTGCGGCCCTATTCCTGGGTGGGACCGGAGGTGTTCTCAGTTCCTCACCCAAGGGGCGGAGAGGGGGTGACATGCTGCCCTTCGCAGAGCCCCATCCCCGTGTCAGGGTTCCTTTCATTTGGGAGATTTAAGGAAGCCCCACTGCTGTGGGAAGTACCTTCCCATCCCTCCCCCTTCCCTGGCCTCTGGCTTTAAAGAAGCATCTCTGGGTCCTTTTCTTTTTTTTTTTTTTTTTAAAGATTTTTATTTATTTATTTGACAGAGAGAGATCACAAGTAGGCAGAGAGGCAGGCAGGCAGAGAGAGAGGAAGGGAAGCAGGCCCCCTGCTGAGCAGAGAACCCCATGTGGGACTCGATCCCAGGACCCTGAGATCATGACCTGAGCCGAAGACAGCGGCTTAACCCACTGAGCCACCCAGGCGCCCCTCTGGGTCCTTTTCTTTGCTTCCTCTTCTCTTGCCCAAAGCTTCCCCAAGATGGCTCGCCCATTTCACCTGGCAAGAATCCATTTTCCCTGTTTTCAGTTCTTGAAGTTTTGTCTGCTTCTAGCCCTGGAACACAGGGAGGAAGGGTTGGTGCCCCCCCTGGACACATCTGTCTATGTGTGCTTCAGGTGAGATGCAGGAGGAAAGCCACCCTGACCTGCCTTCTGGGGTGAAAGTGGGCTCAGAAAGGCAGGCAGGTAGATCTAGGACTTGAGGCCTCTGAGGCTCGCTATCTGCTGAGACTTCAGGAGGAGTGACCCTGGCACCCAGTGAGAGTTCCACTCAGGGAGCAAGAGCAAATTTCTCAGTGTCTCTGGCAGGACCTGTGCCTAGCTGCAAGGCCTTTGGTGCTCAGGGAGTGCTTGTTGGGGGCAGACAGTCCCAACTCTGTCCCTGCCTTCCTGGACTTGCCAAAACTCAAACCTGAATCCACCAAAGTCCAAGGGAACCAGGCAGGAGCCTGCCTCCCGTAGTCCCCTGCCCCCACTCCTCTAGCAAGGGTAACTGGCCTGGGTCTGTCCATCTGACTTCAGTTGGAATGTTCCATTCCACTGAGGGGGTAGTGTTGCCTTCATCACAGGCTGTGAGGGGTAGATGGGGACATTGAGCATTGCTTGAGTTGAACCCCCAGAATGGGACATCCAGACAAAGGTGACCCCTCCCTCAACCTGGTCCTGTTCAGCCGTTGCTTCTCCTCAGAGGGGCAGCCACTGTTACTGTGGTTTGGGCTCTTTCAGAACTGCCACCTCTACCCTGTGCCTTCATCTCGTCAGTGGGAGTGAACCTCCTTCCTCCAGAGTGTGAGTTTGGAAACAGAGGTGAGGGGTTGGGATTCAGGTCCAGGGGATGAGGCTGCACCAAGGTCTTGGGTGGAAGTGAGGTGTGGTGTTTCTGAACAGAGCAGAGTTCTGGACCAGGGTCGCTGCTATGATCTGAGCCTGTAGGCGGTGAGCAGGAGGAGTGACCCTTCCCATTTCCCAGATGAGGAAACTGATAGCCTCAGAGCACCTGTGACTTGCAAGGCTTCTCCCAGCTCAGGGCCAGCTGGACAGCCAGGGTTGCAGTAATTGAGTTGTCGCCATACCTACCAAAGCCTCTGAGTTCTCCTGCTCATTGTGGCCAGCCCTTAGGCCTTATGATAACTTTAAACTCTTACTGGTCACAGCTCACAACTCTTCTCCACAGAGTGTTCTTGAGACTAGGGAGTGAGGGAGGTTGTCTGTACTTCCTCACCTCAGGGTACGCTCCTGGAAGATTCCTCATCTGGGCCTGAGCCCCTCGTCCCACTCCAGGGAGCCAGAGAGCAAGCGGGAGAGCAACAAAGTTCTGGCTTGGGCTCCAAGGTCATTGCAGGTGTGGGGGGAAGTCGGGCACTGAAACGGGGAGGGTAGGAGCACTGTTGGCCTAGGAAGTGGCGCTTAGCCTTTGGAAATCAGGAAGGAAGGAATGACCCTTAGGGAGCCCCTTCCCTCCATCCTGCAGCTTTGAACTGAACAGAGGGTGCCAGGCCTGTTCCCTGGGGGACAGGTGAATTCATGTCTGTTTTCTGGGGAACTTTTCTGGCCCATGCATGGTGATTTGGAAGAAGCCTGACAGTCTGGTCCCTGTCCCATTTCTAGAGAGTAAGTAGAGTGGTAATGGAGGCAGGATGGAGGGCAGAAGACATTCTGCCGGACCTTCGGGGCAGTTTCTAGAGTCTCTAGGATAGCAACAACTTGGGCTGGCCCCCTTGAACACCCTGCACTGCTGTGACGGGCTGTGTGGCCTAGCCAAGTCCCTAGGCCGGAGGCTCTGGAGTGAATGAAATGGGAGAGGCACAGACAGGAATCTGCTTTGAGGACTGGAGGTTTGGGGCAGAGCTAGGTTTGTGTTTGGTCCTGGCAGGTGCCTTTCTAGCCGCCTGCTGCAGTGGCTGCTGCCTGGTGTGATAGGATGGTGAGGAAAATGGGTAAGAGGAGATGGGGGCTCCTGTCCTCTCCCACAAGGCCTCACTGTGAATCCCAGGTGTGCATTCATTTCGAGCTTTCTAGAGTCGGGGAAAGAGTGCTGGGAAGCCAAGCATTGTGCCCAACCCAACCTGCCTGACACCCCTTGGGGCCTGTTTTCCTGGGGAGCTGACAGGGACTAGTGTGGGACCCCCATGGCCTGGTGGGTCCTGGAGGGGCGGGGTGTGTACTCAGTATGTGGGTAGTATAGTTGAAGTGATCTGACTGTTATGGATGGGAAAGTTAGGAGGCTGAGCCTTGGTGGGGCATAGACACGGGGGTGTCCATGGGTCCCTGGGCCTGGCCCTTGGGGCAGAGGAGGCTTATGTCCATGTCCGCTTTTTGGTGAGACTGGGTGGTGGGCACCATCCCACCTGGCTCACCCTCAGTGAGCTGTTCTGCCCACCCAGGCAAGTGGCCTGGGAAGATGATCTCTGTTGGAGGGGTCTGGGCCTGGGGTTGCTCAGGCGTTGCCACTTCCTTGGTCGGGACTGGAAATCCATGCTTTGCTTTCGGACCTCCGTCAGTCTCTTGACCCAGTGCAGTCTCCCTCTGCACACTGCGCTCCAGGGATTCAACGCTAACCTCCAGGGCCTAGCCTTTTCACCTCTGGCTGAGGTGGCTTTGCTGGGGCATCAGACATTTCACACTAGTGTGGGTGGAGCCATGTCTAAGTGGGGCCTCTTGCTCTGTGAGTCCGTTGGCTGTGGCGGGGGTGATCAGCACTGGCCTGGGATTGCATCCACGGCCGGGTCAGTTCTCTGCCTTGGGAGCTTCTCTTGGGGCCCGCATCTCTGCATCTAACGATGGTGGCGAGCACTGTCCCCTGTAGCCTGCCGTTGGGATTGGAGGCCAGGCTGGGTGGGGCCTTGACTCCCCTTGGGTTTAGACAGCAACAACTGTGGAATGTTTGTTCTCCTTCCCTGTTATCTGTGAGGGCCTTGTGGAGGCTGGGCGTGTCCTTCCAGATCGCCAGGCAGAGTCAAAGTGCTGTCCAAAGCAAAGATTGTGGGGGAGCTGGTTCGGGCTTCAGTGCTGGTTGGTTTTCCTTCAGGTCAGGTCATGTGTGTGCTCATCTGCTGAGGAGGGCTTGTGGGGGTTGGTATCAGGGATGGGAGGCTCTGAGGCCTGGGGGGCAGCAAAGAGAGAGCTGTAGCAGGTCAGATGTCCATCGTCTCACCCACTGTGCCTCTCCTGCCTTCCTGCTCTCTCATTCCTCAGATGTTACTTCGTCACCTGAATGGAAAATGGGTCAGGTCCTGGGGAGGGAGGGGCTGCCCAAGCTGCAGACAGGCCGACGCTGGGCGCCCGCCTGGAGCACAGGGCTCTCAGATTCCCACTTGTACTTCTTGGGCTCATAAGTGTCTGGTCCCTTCCCTGCCATCAGCTCACTGGAGCAGGCAGGTGGCCAAGCCTAGGGACAGAGTGGGCGGAAGGCAGGAGCTTGTGTCCCAGGCGGTAGGCCTCTGCCGCTTCCTGAGCTGGTGTGACCAGTGCCTGTCTTTGCAATAGCCCCGACCTCTAACTTGCGCCCCGTGAGCCAGCGGGACCCAACCAAACTGGGAAGAGGCCCACCAGCCACCAGGCGGCCAGCCAGAGGAGTGGTGACAGCACAGGAGCTCCTGGCTGGGGGGAAGGGAGGAAGGAGGAGAAACAAAGGCGAGTGTGCCTGGCGCCGCCCACCATGTGTCAGTCAGAGGCACGGCGAGGACCTGAGCTCCGAGCAGCGGCGAAATGGTGAGATGCTGCCGGCCCCGTCCTAACCCCTCTGTGCCCCGCCACAACCTCCGGAAGGTCAGAGTTCATGTCCAGCGGCCCCGTGGTGGAGGTGGCAGCGGGGGGCCAGGGGATCAGCCCCCGAGGCTGGAGGGGCCCGGCCCGGGGGGCCTGAGTCGGAGAGCCCGCTTCAGGTACCTGGGGAGGCGGAGTGGGCTGGTGGCCTTGTGTCTGCTGCACCCTAATTGCTGCTCCCAGGCCCCCCCACCCCGGTTGTCCCCCATCCCCCCACCTCCGGGAGAGGGGCTGCTCTTCTGGGATTGGTCCCTGGGCTTCTGCAGTGATCAGGGCGGGTGGGGGAAGTCCTGGGGACAGCAGGGATTTATTCAGCTTTGCTTGGTCCCCACCCCCTTAAAAGACCTTTTGAAAATGCGGTGGTGGGGTGGGGTGGGGTGGGGTCGGCTGGGAGAAGAGGAACACAGGGAGCCTGGTGAGCTGTGGGAAGAAGCATCTTCCATTGCCATCCCAGCCATCAGCTTGGTTCTCCCATTTTTTCTTTTTAGTATCAGCTGAGATGCCTCTTTGTTCCTTGCTTTGTTCAGCAACTGGGGGCACAGGACACGCTTCTCTGAGAGCACAAAGGCGCAGATGGGAGCCTTAGATTATCCAGTTGAATGCAGTCTTTGCGCAGATGAGGAAACTGAGGCCTGGGAACCTTCCCAGAGTGGATGGGAATGTGGTTGCCTGGTGGCTACACTGGACCTCAGGAGCATTTTCTAGTGCTTAGGCATGAGACCGGGGGACTTGGGTCTGCTGTGTCTCAGGAAGCCAGGGTTCTGGTGGAAATGCTCACCCCACCTCTAAGATCCCCACGAGGCTGAGCCTGTGCAGGATGCACTGAATTTGGCTGGTGGGGACCTTTGCCAAAAGGAGGGGGCTGGCTCAGGTGTGTGGCCCCAGCAGACCTGGAAGGTGTTCTGAGAGCTGGTAGGGGGTTCCCCCCACCAGCTTCTGCGTCTCCTTTGGAGAACCTGATCTGATGTAGAAAGACCAGGCAGGTGGATGGAGCTTTAGCTGTTCAGGATATGCTGTGTGTGCAGGTGCATGTTCCTAGGCTTTTCCTTTGGGATCTTGTCAGGCCCAATCCCTTCATTTATCAGATGAGGAAACGAGGCATAGCGCCAGGAAGAGATTCTCCAAGATGCTACCGTGCAGCGGTTGCAGTCGCGCCCCGCTGCTGTGTGCTGCTGCACCGCCGGGTTTCTGACTCCAGCTGTGTCCCCCTAGGGACCCTGTGGCCACAGCCGGCCCCAGGAGTGGGGGGCTGGCATGCAGGCTGTGCACCCCGTCTTCCCTGTGCTGCCCCCGATTCCTAGTCCCCCTTAGCTGGTAGGCAGGTGGGTGAGACTGGGATGAGAGTCTGCCGAACAAAGGCAGATGAGCCCCCACCTCAGCCTGGGGTTGGGTTGACGGACCTCAAGGCAGGCTTGCTGAGGGCGGGATGGGGCCTCCCAGACCCTGCCGGCTGACCTGGCCGTGCATGGACATCTGCTCTGCAGGTTGCACTTCCCCCAGCTGGCTCTGAGGCGGAGGCTGGGACAGCTGAGCTGTATGTCCAGACCTGCCCTGAAACTGCGCTCCTGGCCCCTGACGGTCCTCTACTACCTCCTGCCCTTCGGTGCCCTCAGACCGCTCAGCCGGGTGGGATGGAGGCCCGTGAGCAGGGTAAGTGTGCACAGGCTGCTGGCCCAGCTCCCCCTCCCCACCCTCCAGGGGTAGGCCTAAGGTTGGGACCCGGCCCACAGAAATGCAGGAGACATTTGTCAGATTAGAGCTGATGATGTGGGTGCTGAGCCCTCGGGGATGGTCATTTTGACAGGCAAGTTGGTTGGGAAGTCCAGGCAGGCTGGTGGCCCTGATGGCCTGCTCTGCACTGCCTTTTCTTGCCTGCACTGTGCCATTTGGGGGCTCTGCTTCTGGAAGAAACCTATACTGGGAATTCAGAAAATGGTTTCCTGTGTTTGGGAGATTTCCTGTATTTGGGCAGAGGAGAGCTTAGAGGTGATTTTTAGAAGAATGCAAATTAATTCCTGGGTGCCAGAGGGTGATGAGGAGGACTGATGCCGGTTTGGGCCCCTTAGGGTATGGATGGACTTGGGAGCCCCAGGCAGTGCTGGGTGACTGAGCGACCTGGCCACCGCACCCTTGAGGGCTGTCTGGCTGCCTGGCTTCCTCGCCCTGGGCTCTCTGGGCAGGCTGACCCCAGGCAGGGGACCTTGGACTCTCAACGGGCGTCAGCTGGGATGAGTTTGGGCCACCACTCACTCAGTGACTGTAGAGGTGTTTAAAGTTGGAATGAAATTGCCTTTACACCCTAGGGACTTGGTGTCTGAGTTGGGCTGACAAGCAGCAGCTGCCAGTTAGAGGCGGGTTCTGCTGTGGTGGCCGCACCTGAGGCTTGAAAGGCATCCCCTTCCAGGTTGCCTGGCCCTGAGGGTTTGGCTGGGGGTGCCAGCAGATAGCGGGGGTGCTGGGGGAGGCCGGGCCCAGTCCCCTCTGCCTCCAGGAAGCAGCCCCCTGGTGCCCTCACAGTAAAGTGCCTCAGCGCCCTAGCAGCCCGCCCCTGGTGACCGTGGTCCAGAGCACCTGCTGTGGGGGGGGTTCCTCTGCCTCCTCTTCAGATTAGAACAAGTGCTTTGGGCTGTAGACCTTCCCATGCCCCCGGGGCCTCCTGCCCCTTTCTGCCACAGCCTCTTGGTGCAGGTAGCAGAGCTGTTCACCCCCCACCTTTCCTAAAGAGGGAAGACCAGACTGCGCTGGCCAGTCTGTTCTTGGGGATGGGGGCAGTTGCTACTGGTGTATTAAGTGACTGAAACCGCTGGGTTTAAGTCACTGTGTCAGTCTTGGCCAGTACTCAGTTTGTGGGAGTGTTTGGGAAGCTCAGTCTGGTTCCTAGTGGGCAACAACCACATCACAAAGCCGTGGCAGGGTGCCCACGTCTCCGGGGGTGGTGGGTGGCTGACTGGGGGGCACGCGGGGCCATCTGCTCATCTGCCTGCCTGTGGCCCACAGGTGGCCCTGTACAAGTCGGTGCCCACGCGCCTGCTGTCGCGGGCCTGGGGCCGCCTCAACCAGGTGGAGCTGCCGCACTGGCTGCGCCGGCCTGTCTATAGCCTGTACATCTGGACCTTTGGGGTGAACATGAAGGAGGCTGCCGTGGAGGACCTGCACCACTACCGCAACCTTAGCGAGTTCTTCCGGCGCAAGCTGAAGCCACAGGCCCGGCCTGTCTGTGGCTTGCACAGTGTGGTGAGGCCTGGCCCTGTCCTCCATCCCTCCCCCGGAAATGGGACTCTTGCCCTTGCCTTTGGCAACCAGTCCCAGCAGTCCCCGCAGGTGGCCCATGGGTACTCCTCCCAGGCTGGGGCCCCCCAGGGAGGTGGAGACCCTGCCCCAAGTCCCCCTGCTTCCCTGGTAGCAAGCCTCTCTTGGCCCTTCAGATCAGCCCCTCAGATGGGAAGATCCTGAACTTCGGGCAGGTGAAGAACTGCGAGGTGGAGCAGGTGAAGGGGGTCACCTACTCGCTGGAGTCGTTCTTGGGTCCACGAACTTCCACAGATGATCTGTCCTTTCCACCAGGTGGGTTGTTGCCTGGTGGCAGCCTTGAGACCCTGTGGCTGTGTGGCTGGGCTGGTCGTCAGGGAGGGAAGGGCTACAGATCGCTTTGTGGAGCTTTGGGGCCTCCCTGAAGCCCATTGTCCAGACTGCACAGGCTCAGGTGCTTGTCTGACAGCTGGCCCTCATGTCTGCCTCCTGCAGCGCCCCCCTGCGGCTCCTTCAGGAACCAGCTGGTCACTAGAGAAGGGAATGAGCTCTACCACTGTGTCATCTACCTGGCCCCCGGGGACTACCACTGCTTCCACTCCCCCACTGACTGGACTGTTTCCCACCGGCGCCATTTCCCAGGTTGGCCAGAACCTTACAATTTTTTTGGTGTCCTAAGCTTTTTGGTGTCAAGGGACTGAGGCTCCACACATGGGAGTGCTGAGGCTTTGAGGTGACTGCTTTAGTCTGGCTGCATGAGGGCAGCAGGGGACAGTCTGCCCACTCTGCATTTGGAAGGATATAGGTGGACAGGGGGCTTTGGGAGGCTGGTCTTGCTGGGTGGGGAATGGCAGTGTCTCTGCTCCCACAGGCTCCCTGATGTCTGTGAACCCTGGTATGGCCCGCTGGATCAAAGAGCTCTTCTGCCACAACGAGCGGGTGGTCCTCACTGGGGACTGGAAACACGGCTTCTTCTCGCTGACGGCTGTGGGGGCTACCAACGTGGGCTCCATACGCATCTACTTTGACAGGGTAAGCAGAGTCAGGCCCAAGGGCTGGGCCACTTGGTGTCTCCCCCACCCCTTCTCCCATGGAGCCAGATCCGTTAAGACTAAGTTCTAGAAGAGCGTGTCCCTGGCCAGGCCTGGCTCTGTGGAACAGCTGCCCCCAGGAGGGGCTTGGCCCTGCTCTGCCAGCCCCCACCCCTATATGCTATCATTGCTTATCTGGAAATGGCTGGACAGGGAGGGGGTTCACCTCCCAGTCTGTACTTTGCTTCTGCTGGGAACCCAAGGGGAATATGGAGCTCAGAGTGGAGCATGCTGATCAGAAGCTAGTGTCTGAGGGGGGTGGCTAGTCGCCATCCTCCCCTGAGAAGTGGGCGGCAGGGCTGCCTTTCTTGGTACCAGCTTATGGCTGCCCCTTGCCTGTTCTGGGTGCTAGAGAAGGGTGGGGTCTGAATCCCCTGTGTCCCCCCCCAGCCCCGGGTCCCAGTTCACAGCTTCTACTGGCGACTCTCTGGTTAGGCTTATGGGCCAAGTCGCTGTGCCCAGCTCCCTTTCCAGGCTGGGTTAGGGACAGGCAGCACAGAGGTGTTCTGGGTTCAGGAGCAGACTCCACATGCTCTACCCCCGGCCTCCTGCAGGACCTGCACACGAACAGCCCACGCTACAGCAAGGGCTCCTACAATGACTTCAGCTTCGTGACACACACCAACAAGGAGGGCATCCCTATGCGCAAGGGCGAGCACCTGGGCGAGTTCAACCTGGGCTCCACCATCGTGCTCATCTTTGAGGCCCCCAAGGACTTCAACTTTAAGCTGAAAGCGGGACAGAAGATCCGGTTCGGAGAGGCTCTGGGCTCTCTCTAGAGCCTTCTTCCTGACCGTCGGCTGCTGAAGGAGCTTTCTCAACAGAAACGGGAAGGTCTTTTTGGGGAGCCTCCATGGCTGTATAGGGAGGGGACAGTCTCAAGGCTATGGGGCCCAACCAGGCAGGACCTGGGTGACTAGTTCCTACCGTCCTGAGGTGTGGGTGAGGTCAGAGCCCTTATTGGCCCTGGACCTATATCGTCCCTCTTCCCATCTAAAGAGAACATGCAGGTCAAGATGATCTCAGATTCCCTTTTGGAGACTCTTTTTAACCTATTGTATAAACTGGAGACCCTACGTCTCCTGGCTGGGTGTTCAGTTGGTCTTGATTTCTGTTGTAAGACAGAAGTGGTTATATCTGTTCTTGCTGCTCTCATCATTGCTTCTCAGCCTCCCCCTCTGCCTCCCCTGCACTGACCAGGCTGTGCTGCCCCCAGAGCAGCGCCATGTGGCCTTTAACACAACCGCTTTCTGTTCCCAATTCACCCCCCACTTGTTTGGGAAGAGCCTTCTCCTCGCATTTGTGGCTGTGAACACATCATCTTTGACTCCGCCAGCATCTTCTGAGGGGGACCGAGGGGGTGGCGCTCTACACGCCCCAGTGAGTGACCTTCCAGAGCTGGTGAGACATCGTTCTAGTAGGCAAGACCAGTTATTGAACCCCCACCCCCCCAAACAGGTCCAGAGTGAATGGACAGGCAGGTAGTGGTGGCCTGGTGTGGGAGGGATGCCCCCCCACATATCCAGACCCACAGAAACATGGTAAGTTGCTGCTATTGATTCAGGAGCTTGTGTTGGCAGCAGAAGAGCCTTGGTGTATTGGCGGGGGGGTGTGTGTCAGTGCCTACAACACCTGTCCCCAGGTAACAGGTACATAGTTCTTAGGGAGCCACTGACGGGGGGGGGACCACGGTTCAGGTTTCCCGGGGACGCTGTGAATTTCTCCTGCAGGAGAAGCCATTTGAACTCTTTCAACTGTATCAGTAGCACAGTATTTTTGTATGAAAAGTGGGAGACTTCTGAACAGTAATTCATTTAATTGCAACCTTTTGAAATAAAAAAACTCATTGCAGCTTTGCGTTCTGTTCCTGGAGGTGGGCTGAGGCCTCCCTGGGGCAATGACTAGCACAGAGCCTGCCGCAGGGTCTGGACCCGGGCGATGCAGGCACGGATGGGTTGGCGTTGGGCCTGGAGCTCAGAGGCCAGCTGCTGGATCTGCCGCTCCACCTGGGGAGAGGGGGCGGGGAGGCTGTGTGGGGGACCAGGGGAGGGGAGGGGGAAACTGTGCCAGGGCTGCCTGGGGCCTCACCTCCTGTAGTTCTTCCTGCACCTGCCGCTCTGCTTCCTGGTCCTCAGGCCTGGGCTCCTCCTGGCTCAGCTCCAGCCACCGGCGCAGGCTTTTTGCTTGTCGCTGGCAGGACCTGCCGGAGGGAGACATAAGCTGCCAGCCTGTCCAGGCCCTTGGCTTTGCCTCCAGGTAGGGAAGCAGCCTATCTGCTACTTCTGGGGGTGGGGAGGCTCGAGGAGGGCGGTGCTGTTCCCTTGCCAGCCTTCCCCACCCTCCCCCACCCAGCTGTGCAAGCACCTTGGGTGGGCCCAAGGACCCTCACAGCCAGATCTGGGGAAACAGCTGGAGGGGGCGGGTTCTGGGTCTTACGAGAGGTTTTGCTTCATGGTCTGGTAATCCTGCAGTTGCTTCTGGATGCTCTCAAGCTCAGCCTCCAGGTCCATGTGGCTCTTGGTGACAGAACATGCTGGATCTTGACCACCCTTGCGGCTAGGCCAAGGCTGAGTGGAGGGATCCCAGGTACTGGGAGTGACCTGAGCACTTAAAGTGCTGTCAGGCTTCAGGTGCACCCACTTGGCTGTGGAGCCAGCCCCAGGCCCCGTGCCTGTGAAGTCCCCAGGAAGCAGGAGGTGGGAGTGAGGAACGCTGGCTGGGGATGGTGAGGCCTGGTGTGTCAGCCCAGGGGTGGTGGGTTGTGCAGACACCTGTAAAGGGAGAACAGATGAACATAGAAGCAGGGAGGAAGACTGGGGGAGAGACACCAGGTCGCCCACTGCAGGGGTCTGGGGGGGTGAGGTCTTGGACTTGACCAGTTCACCCAGGCCGGGCCTGGCCCTGCCCCTTTCTTAAGACCTGAGGAAGTTGCACAAGCAGCGCAAGGAACACCCCACACCTGTGCAGTCCACTCCCACCACTACCCTGGGGCCTGGTTCAGCCCATCCTGAGCAGCTGTTTGACCCCCCACCTCATTCTGAGCTGTGCTCCTGCAGTTCAGTGAGGAAAAGTGGTCCAGGGCAATTGTCTTGGTCAGACCACACATCCCCAACCCTCCTCTCCTCTACTGGTGACCTTCGACCAGCTCTCTGGACACCAACTCTGCCGCTGTCTCCTCTATTACTGAGCACTTGTGCCTTCTCGCACCCGCTTGCTGCCCCTGCCCAGACTCCTCTATCTGGCTGTCATATGCTGCAGGGAGCCGCCACCTTCTCCAAGGTGACCTCTTTGGTTCCCAGGGATTTACCTTCAACAACTACATTGCAGACTCTCAGTTTTGCTCCTCCGCCCTCACCACCTTCCCAAGGGCCACACTCAGAATCTTGTTGCTTTATCTCAAATTTAACAGGTTCACGACAGACTGTTCAGGCTTTATCCCAAGCAGGCCTCCCCACCCCCCACCCCCCCGCCCCATTTTCCCTCTTTCAGTAAGGAACTCATTATTCCTGAAGTTATTCAAGCCAGAAGTCCAAAAGCCATCCTGGATTCCTTCCTCACCCTTATCAAACCCATCGGAGCAGGTCCTGCCTAGCCTGCCTCCCACGATGGGCTCTGCCCACAGCCACAGGCACCACCTAATCTGGGCTCCTGGCACCCTGTGCTGGCTCATGGGATCACGGCTGCCAACCAGCCCCCATCGCTTTCTACTGAAAATCCAGGTATTTCCCCTGGGCCTGCAGGACCCTTGTGATCTGCAGTGTCTTTATCCACGTCCAGGGCTCTTCTTTGGTCCCCACCTCTGCGACATGAGCTTCACAAGCAGGGGCCCAGCAGCCTTTCCCTACTGTGTCCCTAGGGCAGGGGCACCTCTACTTGGTAAAGGCATGGGCCTCCCTCCATCTCCCTGAGCCGGTAGTGCTCTGGAAGCAGTGAGTACTGCTGTGGCTACAGCACTGAGTGTGAGAAGAGCACTGAAGGCCAGACCAAGGAACAAGACCCCAGGTGACCAGGAGCACTTACCCTGGCAGGGATTTCCACCACACATGGCATGAAGGATGAAGGGGGCAGTAGCTCTGGGCCTGTATCCAACGCGGGGGGCAGCTTTGGGCCAGGGTGACTCAGCATGGCCTTGGGCTGGGGCAGGGGGCTGCTTGGGACCAGGGCTGTCCAGGCCGCTGGCAGGAAAGGCCTCATCAGGGCAGGGCCTGCTGGCTGGGCCATGCCTGAGTCACATTCCTCTGGTGCCTTGGGCCTAAGCAGAGGGACGACAGGAGCTGGTCAGGCCCCGGTACCTGGCCTGAGAAGCAGGAAGGAAAGGAAGCCACCCACCCTAGGACCACACCATATACCCTTTCCCCCCAAGGGTGCCACACCCCAGGGGCCTCTGGCTCAGCTCCGGCTCCAGCAGGAAATGTGGGCGTCGAGGCTGCTTTCTTGCCAAGCGGGCATCGTTGCTGGGAAGAAAAACAGGCCTAGTCCTCTCGCCTACCTAGGGCATCCAGTCCCACCCCTCCAATCTTATAGGGAAACGGAAACTGCTGGCCTAAGTCCGCAGGTGACGGGGAGTGGACCTGGGCCACCGACTACTTTCAGTAATTCCAATGAAGTGAGCCTGATGTCGTGGGGGTGCCTCACCCGCCTCATTTCATTTGACCTCTGCAGCTACCCAGTGACACAGGTGCCCCTCCCACATCAGAGGAGGAGCACACTCTTCTGGGTCAGGCCCTGTTGGGATCTGGTGCCAAGGGAAGCAGACTGAGGCTCAGGCAGTGCCGGTCACTCTGGGAGCCAACAGCTGGGTCAGCCCCGTGTGCAGGGATGGGCCAGGTTACAAACAGTGGGGTTTCCTGGTCGGAAGGGGAGAAGCAGGGTGACTGGCAGGTCTGGGGGTGTAAGGGCGGGGCTGCCCGACAGCCGATTCCTTTTTTAAAAACTACATGTTCTCTCCCCCACGTTCTGCAGGAACAGAGGCTGCAGTCCCTTTATTTGGGGCTGATGGAATAGGAGGGACAGGATCCTGCTAGAGAAAGGGGTCCACACGGTTCAGCTGGGACCTCCCTCCTTGTGTAGTGCAAATTTCTGCTCCAGGCAAAAAGCAAGGAGGAAGAGGCGAGGGATGGGCTACTCACAGCTCTAGGAGGTGGGGGTCCCCAGCAGCCAGGGACAGGCTGCCCCGAGCCCCCCAGGGCCCATGAGGAACTGGTGGCTTCTTGGTCTCCGGAGCAGCATCCCCAGCCCCAGCTGCAACATAGCTGGAAAGGGGACTGTCAAATGTCACTCTCCTCCTGGGCATGGTGGACGTGGGGGGATGAGTCTCCCTGTCCTGGCCCAGAACCTTCTGTTTCCAGAGCATGGCACAGCGATGGACCGCACGGTGGAGACTGTGAGCCGCCTGCAACAGGCGTCTGGTCAAGTCGTGCCGTGTCTGACCCGCTCCCCGTGAGAAGGCGGGGGACCCTCACCTGCACCTGCTGCTGGGCATGCAGCTGCTGCCGGAGGGCCTTCATGCCACCCGCGAACTGTAAAAGGCGTGTGGCACCCTCCCGGAGGAGCTGCTGGTGGTAGGCCTGTATGGCCTGCTCCTGACGCGCCTTCTTTCTTCTCCTCTCCAGCACAAAGCCCAGCCACGAGGCCCACACCTCCGGAGAGAGGAGAGGAGGCCCAGTTCTCCCTGCTTAAGGCTCCCCCCAGGGCTGTGCCCATGACCCACCCTGGCCTCCCCTGAGGCGTACAGGGACAGCTGGGTGTGGAGCCCCTATTACCTTTGCCTGTAGTGAGAAGGACCAGAACCACAGGGCCCGGGCTGTGCCCTGCTGTTCCCGCCTCCTGTTCGCCAACTATGTGCCAGAAAAAGAAGATTATGGAAGTCAGGGAGGCCACTCTGACCACAGGGACCTGGTCACTCAGACCCTTTTCTAGTAAGGCTGCCCTCCCTCCACTGGGAAGGGCCCAGTGCTGCCTGGCCCTGAGTTGGTGGACCAAGGAGTGATCCTCTGGGAAGAACAAAGGCAGAACTCTGGGGAAAGGGAGCGAGTGGGGGCAGAGTGCTGGGCACAGGAAGGTCGTCTGGGCATGATGCAACCCTGCCTGGTGTTTTAGCACGTCCTTGGTGAAGACTTAAAATGCATTCATATTAAATTTTTGGATAATACCCTAATGTGACACTGTGGAAACAGGGCCCTGAAGTGGTGGGCTTGTATAGGTCACAGGTGGAAGGAACTGGGCAGTGCCGAGAAATGACCAGGGTTGGGGGAGCCCTCAGACAAGGGTGGAATTTAAAATTTTAAATGTGGGGGTGCCATGGAGTATGTGACTCTTGATCTCGGAGTTGTGAGTTTGAGCCCCATGTTGGGTATAGAGATTAAATAAATAAAAATAATAAATGTGGGTTCAGGAGGCAGTGGGAGGGGGAAGGGGCTTCTCGTTGGCTCCCACCTGTTGTTTCCACTGGCGGAAGCAGGCCCGGCTGCGGGTCTGGGCCAGGAACTGGGCACCCTGTCTTTGCAGGAGCTGGGGAGAGAGCAGCTAAAAGCAGTCAGGGCCCTGCATCCCAATCATCTGGGCACAGCCTTGTGGTGAGAGGCTCTTGGCCCAAGAGAACTGTCCTCCCATCTCCAAGAAGAGTCCTGGATGAAGCCAAGGCTTCCTGTACCAGCCAGGAGCATCGAGCTCTGACACGCCACGCTTCAGGACGAGCTAGGTTTCCCTCCTGGGCCATCTGGTGTCTGGGGGAGACCCGACCCAGAGGCTGGCTTCCCTCAGCCTTCCCAGAAAGGGCCCTGCAGCCTTGTGCCTGCAGGACCCCAACCACCCAGCAACCATCCTGGCGGTCGTGGGTTCTGCTACAGAGCCCTCCTCTTCCCGAAGTGGTGGTCTCCTGAGCCGGGAGCTGCCGCATGCCTCACCCGCTTCCTGATGCAGCCCAGATGGTGCACCTTCCACTGGGCCAGAGCTCGCAGCAGCAGCCGCCGGCCGTGGTGTGCAGCCGCCCTCCTGAGCTGGGCTCTCTGCTGGGCCGCCCTCTTGCCTCGGTCCCGCCAGCGCCGAAACCACGTCCTGAGACAACCTAAGGCAGATCCAAGTCAGAGTTTACTTTTTTGGAGGTTTCTACAAACCAATCTGCAAGCTTCAGAGAGCTGAAAAGGTTGTGTCGGGGTAGAGCTGGGGTGTCAGCCCCCACTCGGTGAAACCGCCACATGGGGACGGTGGCCGCTGTGTGTTGACAGCTGTGGCCACCTTCACTGGCCATGAGCACCCTGGGGACCGGAACCTAGTGTGCCATTTACTATTGTGCCCCCAAAGGGTCAGCCAGAACCACCCGCCTGTCGATGGTGTCACATGTACCCCCATGGAGCAGCCCACGGAAGGCCACTGGACACGTGGAGGACAAGACCCTGTGTCTGAAGGAATGGGGGGCCATGGCCCTATTGGCCTGGGAGGAAACCCAGGCTCAGAGAGTCTAAGCTGCTCCAACCAGGCCTTGGAGGAGGCACAGCGTCTGCTATTCTGGGTGCTGCAGGCAGGCGGAGGCTACTGCATGCATTTTGTTTCTGTGTCACCAGATTCTCAAGGAGGAGCAAGCACTTTCTTTCTTTTTTTTTTTTTCTTTTAGGTTTTTCCCTTTCTTAAGCCCTGAGACAAGTTTCTTTTATAGACAACAGATACTAAGGCACTGATGCCAAGATGGGGGTGTCCTCTGGGAACTGCTGGAGGGGGCAGGGAGGGCAGGTTTGCAGGCCTGGAGACGAGGCCTTAGGACCAAGTGCTGATACTTCCTGCATAAATGCTTCCAGGGTGTACCTCTCACTGGTTCCTTACGACAACCCCACGAGGCAGCTACTATTATTCCATTTTGCAGATGGGGAAACTGAGGCTCAGAGAGGCCTTAATGGGGCCACACAGCCAGCACCTGACCCTGCCCGTATCAGACACTGTGTTGTTGAATGTGTCTTAGGACACATTACTCTGAACTCATCCTCCTCCAGCACTCAGCCCCGCCCTCGGGCTGCCAAGGTGTGCCTGAGACTCGAGGCCTTAACTAAGCCCAGAAATGGTTCCGCAGGCACTGAGTGTGCATCTACTATGAGCCGAGAACACAGTGTCTTGTCTTGTGTTCTCCCAAATCCTTGTACCACCTATAAAGGACACAGCAATCCCAGGGTCCACCGTGTGCCACCCAACACCTTCCACGGAAAGCTGCTTGCCCCTCGGTCCTGCAGTCCAGGGTGCAGCCTGTGCCTGTCCCCTCTAACACCTGCTATGGCCACCTAACCCCCACTGGCAAGGCCTCTGCAGCGCTGATGCCAAAGCTCTGCCCAAACAGAGGCCCCAGAATGGGCCAAACCCCTCAGCTTCTTTCTTGGGAGACACCTGGAAACACAGCACTGGTTTCTGGGGTGGGGGGGGCAGCTTAAGGACACAGAGAAGCACACTAGGGTGGAGTAGGTGCAGGAGGTTTGACCCCCAGGGCTCTGTCCAAAGGAAAGCAGAGATGTGTGTTTAGCCACATAAATAGTGCAGTCAGAACCAAACCAGTTTATCAGTTTTTGTCCTGGAGCAAACCAACAACTTGACCTGTCTTCCCTACAGTCCGATTTAAAAAATTTGTTTTCATTTCCAGTTGTATTGTCATTTATTCTAACCACTGCTCATGTCCCTACTGCAGGGCCATGGGCCTCAGTTTCCCTGCATCTCACCTGTGCTCCTATCTGACGGTCTTCCCCAGGCTCTCGGTACAGCAGGGAGTCAGGCTGCCCAAGGCTACTACTCCCTGAACACACAAGGACCCAGCGACACAAGGAAGCAGACTCCCTCCCCTTGATTCCTTCATGAGAATCAGATACTAAGCCTCGGTCTTACGCCTGAACATCAACTGGTTGGCAACTGGCTGGGAAGAGAATGCTGTGACGCGCTGGGTTGAATGGTTACCCCTCCTCCCAAACCCGGAACCTCATCCTGAACCTCCAAACTGCTGTGACTCGGCAAGACGGTCAGTGTGGTCAGCTGACACCACCCTGGAGCAGGGTGGCCCTTAACCCAGGAGGACCAGCGTCCTTCTGAGAGACGCGGTCGCAGAACAGATAGCCCTGTGCCTGCAGAGGCCGAGGCTGGAGGGATGGGTCTGCGAGCCAATAAACACCAAGGACTGCTGGGGCTGTCAGAGGCTGGAAGAGGCAAGGAAGGATTCTCCCCTCCAGCCTTCACAGGAATCATGGCCCCGCTGACACCCCAGTTTCAGACATGGCCTCCAGAAGGTCAAGAGAACAATCTTCTGCTGGTGGAAACCTCCCAGTCTGCAGTACTGTTATCTCAGCAACAGGAAACTCACACAGGGTAGAAGAATACAAAGACTGAGGGGGAAGAGATGGAACACAAGACAGTTCTATGTCCTTCAGAGCCCTCTCCCCAGTTGCCAGGAACTCCACTCACCCCTATCCAGCACCTTCTGGGCCTCCTTAATGGCACAGTCCTCCTGCTGTCGGTAGTATATCTGCACGGATGCAGCTTCCCGCCACTGCACCAGGACCTAACGGACAGATGAAGAGCAGAGCCTGACTTCCCGGGACGCCCAGCACTGTGGGACTGAGCAGGGACATGGCACCCACACACGTTCCGGAAAACACCGGCCAGCAGCACAGACCCCAGGCCATGGACCAAAGCCCCCAGTCCCCACAGGAAGCAAAGTATCCCAGGCAATGGACTGTTCTATAGGAGTTCAACTTCCAAGCACGCCATCAAGAAGTCAAGGCGTCCCATGGGCATTTGTTCCATTATTAGGTGTTGAACGAAGCTGCACATTTTAAAGCAAACTGAGACACATGAAATCACACTAGCAGAGCACTTTACAAAGAAGTCAAGCAGCCGGGTTGCCTGCTCCCTGGCTCCTTAGGTACAAATTCCATTCACTGCAAAAAAGGCCTCCCTTCCCAGCCGGAAGCCAAGCAAGTCTGACAGCAGACTAGGCCTTGACTTTGTCACAGTTCTTCACCCTCTGGAGGCTTCCGAGTTGTCAGGACCAGTCTTCCCCAGCCTTCCAGTGGGAGAACCACTGCTGTTCAGAGCTCCTGGCAAAAATCCTTCTCTCTAAAACAGCCCCCAGTGCCGGGACCACGGCTGTCCCTTCATTTCTGAACTACCCTGTTGCGTAATACGCCTTCCTCCCAGGGTCGTGAGCTGGCACGCCCTCCCTCTTGCAGCACATAGGACAGGCCCCACCGGGTGGCATTTTGGGGCCACGTCCCACAGACGATGACCAACAATCTCACATTCCCGGGGTGCTCTACACTTTTGAGAAAGCCTCTGCAGCCATAAAATCAGCCACAATGAACATCCTCTGACAGATGAAGAGAAGGAGGGCCACACTGACATGATTTGTCCCAGTGGAAAATTCCACATGTGTAGGAAGTACTGGTTCTGATAAGAATCAGTGTGCTCACTGTGTTTTTGTTTTAACGGATATTGGTTCATAATCCAGCAAAAAAAAAAAAACAAAAAACCCTGCATGGAGGAGGGTGAGTGAGCCCATGTCCTGGGTTCCTTGTTCAGTGCCTAGCTTCGGGGTGACCCCCTCGCAGGAGCGAGGTCCCAAACCCTCCTGGGCGACCAGCTGGTCTCCCCAGGCCTCACCTTGGAACACAAGGTTCGCTGGTAGTGAGCGCATGCTTGGGAGCTTTGCTGGGCTTCGTGCACACGGGCCAGGGTGTTCTCTCTCCAACAACGGAACACACTCCTGCAGGAACACAGGCCGGGGAGATGAGGGTGTCACCAGTGCGTATGAGATGGGGGAGGTTCCTGTGAGTCATTCCCGCTTCTTCAGCCCACTCCTCAATTGAGGACAGACTCCTTGTACCTAAGAATATCAGTCTCACCAACAGCCATATTTACGGTGACACACTCGACACAGGGCTGGTGAGCCTCTGCTCTGTGCCAGGCACTGGGGGAGCCCCAGGGGCACCACGGTGAACAAGACCAAATACTATGTCCTCGTGCATGTACGTGACACACAGTGGTGACCAGGCAGTGACAGTACAGGTGAGTCACACCACAGTAAGGCACAGAGACGGGAGGTGGCGGAGGGCCATCGGCCCCAGCCCTACAGTTGCTGCAGAGTTCGCTCAGCGACTCCATCCTTCTCACTCCCTCTGCCTGAGGGGCTGGATGGGGACCTCCCTGAAGGAGGGTAGAAGTGGTAAGTCCACAAGGCCCACCTCCCACAGGCGGCCTGGAATACCGTGTGCTGAACAAATATGGAGGGAGGAAAAGAGCAGAATGAGGGAGGCCTGCCGGGAAGGAGAGCGTGAGAGGCTGGTTTAGCAGGAGCTGGAACAGAGAGAGCGAGTGACCTCCAAGGCTGTGAGAGATGCCTCTGGAATCCATGGAAGGCCTGGAGAGCCAAGCAGGGAGGCAACTGACTGGAGGCTGAGGCACAGGGGGTCCCTGCAGCTCTGGAGGGGGAGATACAGAATCTTGTAGAGGAGGGAAGAGTGTCGACAGGAGCAAGACAAGGGGGGCTCTCGCAGATGCCCAGGTTGACAGCTGCCTCCTCAAGGCCCCAGTCTGCACACAGCAGCTTCCAGACACGGGGTGACCCAATGAATGGAGTGCTTGCTGTGGCAAAGCCCAGCAACGCTGTGAGCAGTGCAAGAAGCTGGGCTGCCCTCCCTCCACACCAGCCTGGCCCTGCCTGGGGCTGGAGCGGGTGCCTGATCCTGAGGCCCTGTGGGAGATGCCAGGGAGACTCACCGCAGTAGCCGACCCTTGTGCTGCCTCTCCCTGGTTGCCACCTCCTGGAGGATGCTCCGAACCTGGCTCTGATAAGTCTGTGGGAGACCGAGAGGACTGGCGGGCGCAGGGCCCAGTTCCCTCCTTTGTCCCTCCCTCAACCGGGGCCCTCTTCCCAGGGGGTGCGATGCTGGAGGTGGGCACTGGCCTAGAGCTCCGAGTCCCACACCAGTAGAGCACCCGGATAACAGAGAAGATGGTCTTGCGAAGTCCTCACCTAGCAAGTCAGGCCACTGGCCTCCTGGACAAGGGGTCACTTTGATGTGGAGGCTGGCCCCCCAGAGGGCACTCATTTTTACTTTGCCAAGCAAGGATGCCAGAGCTCAGCCCTGTGGCCGAGAGACCCACCATTGTGGGCATGCGGAGGCTTATGGGACTCCTCTGGGAGGGGCAGGGAGACCGAGGGAGGGACACAAAATCCCCACCCCCCATCCCACCCGAGGCAAGGGGTGACCGAGGGACCAGCAGAAGACCCTACCACCCAGGAGCGCAGCGCCCCCCGCAGCAAGGTGTGCCGGTGGCGCAGGCGGGCGCGCGTCAGCTTCCACCGCTCGGCAATGCACAGAGCCAGGCCCTGCGGACAGAGTGGGGGCCAGGAGGGGCTCAGCCATGCCGCCATCTTCACCCGTGGGGTTCTCACCTGCCCCACCCACCCCGCCAAGGCCTCTATGACTAGGTATCTCTCAGGGGCTTTGTGGGGATCAGATGGGGCAAGAGCCTGACTCAGGGTAAACGCTCAAGCCATGTGGCAGTTGACACACTTTTTACCTTGAGTAGGATGCCTGCAAATGGTTAAACCAAGAATTTTAGGTTCAGTGAGTTCAGACCAAAACCGAAGAACATGGGAGTTTGAGCCAATCACCTCAGGAAACCAGGTTAGTGCTTGCCCCTCTGCTGCCCAGCCTGTCTCCCGTGCTCAGAGGCAGGTGGCTGCCGAGGGGCGGAAGACAAGCCCACATGCCCATTCCGAGTCACGCTGACACCCAGCTCCACCTGTCCACAACCACACGTGGTGGCATCTGTGCCAAAGCCTCACCTCCTTCCACCTGTTCCAGGCCTGGTGCAGGAGCCGTGCGGAGTGGAACTCTGCAGCCAGCACTAGGCCCGTCTTCCTGTGGGGAGGGCTGGAGTCAGCACTGCAGCCTGGACCCGGCCAGGGCTCTTTCCACCCACACCCCTCACAGTCCCGGGCCCCTGTCTAGTGGTTCTTAAATTAGTGGGGAGGGAGGAATTAAGACCTTCTCTGGGGGCGCCTGGATGGCTCATTTAGTTAAGTGTCTGCCTTTGGCTAAAGGTCATGATCGCAGGGTCCTGGGATTAAGCCCTGGGTTGGGCTCCCTACTCAGCAAGGAGCCTGATTCTCCCTCTCTCTTTGCCCCTGCTTGTGTGCATGCTCTCTCACTCATGCTCTCAAATAAATAAATAAATAAATAAAATCTTAAAAAAAAAAAAAAAAGACCTCTGAAGAGCTGCCAAAGGATTTGGGCTCTCCCCTCAGGAAAGTGAGCATCTACTCAAATTCTCGGAGCCAACCTGACAGGGTTCAAGTACACTGAAGTACACTCATGTGCTGGCGACTCAGGAGATTAAATGTGGCCAGAATCTGAGTGGGGAGATCCTCACAGCACAAAGTGGATGCAGAACAGCATTAAAGTGGGACAGTGTCTGCTGGGTCCATGTGGGCTGTCTGTCCCGCCCTGTCTCCAACCATATGGTGTGGTAAAAACTGCCACCATCTGCCCCTAGGCCACAGCTGCTGGTCCTGGTGCTCAGCTATCCTGAAACAGGCTCATCAGTCTATTTTCTGGACGTGGTCACACTGGACCCCACCCAGTGAGTGGGATGCATCCAGTGGGTAGGACCTCAGATCCATGGAGCATGTCTGTCCCTAGTCGAGTTCCTGAGGCTGGGAGCTCCATGAAGTTCCCCAGGATCCTCCCACTACAGCCCTGGTTCTGTATAGACAATATCAGGCAAAATTTCTGGAACTTAAAACCAGGATCTAGGCTAACACAACCCTCCAACAGGCACTCAGAGCTGAGAGTCTATCACTGTGGTCAAAGCTGGCCTGAGAGGGAAAGAGCTTCAGGGGCAGAAGCGGCCCCTCACTCTGTTCTGAGCCCTCGGGCACTGTCTCTCCAGATGCAGAAAGCCCTCCTGAGCTGGCGGTGGCGGTGGTGGGCCCAGGCTGCTGCTGTCCGCTGCCGCTCCCGGTGCTGTGCTGCTGCCCGCTGGTGCCACGTGGACCAGGACCTCTGCAGGAGCTGCCGCTCTGAGTGAAGGATGGCCTGGGGCAGGAGGGCAGGGAGAGAATAGAGTCGGTCCAGCAGCTGGGGGCATAGAAGCCAGGAAGAGTCTATAGGCCACAATTACTGACCAAGTCAAAAGAGATGGGCATTAACGAGCTGCCTTGGCCCAGAAGTCATATGTAAACTCCACTCACAAGGGCAACAGATGCCCCAGGCCCTGCCCTGCCTTGTGAGTCCTGGTCACAGGCAGGACGCCCCGCAATGTGGGTCTGGGTGACGTCCCGAGCAGAGGAGACAGCGCAAAGTCTGAAGCAAGTCCTGCCCATTCCAGGCACCTCCTCAGGGACGGCCACTTACCATCCTCTCCGCCAAGCGGTTTTCTCGATGCTGAAACATCTTCTGCCACCAAATAGCAAATACTTGCTTCTCCAACGTCTCCCTAAAAAGATAAATAATAACAATAATGGGAACCAAAGCACTGAAGATCAAACAAAAACACTATGAAAAAGAATGAGAAGTTCCAAATAATTGGGGTTTATTTTTCCTTAGGCTATTAAAAGGTGAGTAAGTTGAGATGGGAGAGGAAGGAAAGAGAAAGAGAAGGAAAGCAGACAGCAGTGGCCAAAAAGCCCCATGAACGACCCAGTCCTCTCCAAGTTGTTTCCGGTGTCAGCCAAGCATTTGCACAGTATGAATAAGACTGACTTCGAGATGCTGGCTCTTCATTAGTTCAGTTCCACACTGAAATACCAACAGTGCTCAATGGTCAGTAGTGAAATCCTTTCTAGTCCGGGCTGACCGGCCTGGTTGCTGTTACACAAATACTTAGGGGAAGTGGTTAAAAACAGAGGCCAGGTCTTCAGGGCTGACCAAGCAAGTCTGAAGTGGGCCACAGGAAAGAATATTTAAAAGAAGCATTCCATGTGAGGTAGACAGGGAGACAGGTTTGAGAACCACCGCTCTGTCACCTCTGCCTTGGCCTCCCCACTCAGCGCAGTGATGTGAAGGCCCGCAAACGCAGCACTGGGACAACTGGTCAACAGCCACTAGGAGCCGTGCGCTGGCAAAAGCATGGGACAAAATACACGAGGCAACTGTTTTCAGGCCCTGGACAAGAGGCAATATAGACTGTGATCCTTAGAGTTGAGAAGCAAGTAAGGTGAGCCCTGTGGCTGCCCAGGCTTTCTGCCTTGAGGGCACGTTCTGAACACCAGGGGCAGGGCCACCGAGTCCAAGCAAAACAGGACAGTCTCACTCAGTTGGGGCAGAGAATAGAGTTCAAGACTGCAGGGGAAGGAACGTATGCATCTGTGGCTTTCTAGAACCTGTAGAGACCTCAGAGGCACGCTCACACACACCCTGCACACTGCAAGTGTGTACCTCACTTTCTCTGTGAGTCTGCCCAGTCCACAAGTAAGGCTATACAAGCAGGCTCTGTGAGACCTAGCAGAGTGGCCTCTTCAGGGCTGACTGCTGGATGGAGATTACCAGAAGCTGGAAAGGGCTGGGAGATGGGAGTTCTGGCCCAGTCTGAATGAAGAGACTTTTCTGGGAACCCCAGAATTCAGAAAGGATGGCCTCAGGAATAATCGCCATGCCCTAACTCTGAAGACAAAAATCAAAAAGACCCACACATGGGGCACATGGTGCAGCGTGCAGCTCTTGTTATCAGGGTTGTAAGCTGAAGCACTGCACTTGGTGTAGAGATTACTTAAAAAATATCTTAAAACACAGACATACACACACACAAACCACACAAAGAATGAACAGAACCACACTTGATAGGATCAACAGGAATCACAAGAATAAAGAGCAATCACTGTCTACCAGAATAAAAGGCAAAACCCTTTAAAGGAAAAACAGCTGTCTACAAAAACAATGACCCAAATGTTGGAATCAGCAAACACTTAGAAAGAGTTATTAAAGTGTGTGTACTTAAATGAAGGATGAACAAAATTAGTTACCAGACAGGGAATCTTGGCAGAGAAATAGAACCAAAAGCAAAAAAGAACCAAATGATTTGGTGGCTTCTCAAAAAGTAAACACAGAATTATTTGATTCAGTAATTCTACTTCTAGGTATACAACCAAAAGAATGAAAAACAGAGACTTAGACAGATGTATGTACACCAGTGTTCACAGCAGCATTATTCACAATAGCCAAAAGGTAAAAACTCACATGTCCATCAACATACAGATGAACAAACTGTGGTATATCCATACAATGGAATATTATTCATCCATAAAAAGAATGAAATTCTGATACATGCTATGATATGGATAAACCTTGAAAACATTATGCCAAGTAAAATAAGCCAGACACAAAAGGTCTAATATTACACAATTCCACATATATGAGACATCTAGAATAGCCAAATTCAGAGACAGAAAGTAGTTTAGAGGTTCCCATGGCTGGGAATAGATGGAAATAGAAAGTTAGTGTTTAATGGGTATGGAATTTCTGTTTGGGATGATGAAAAAGTTCTGGAAATGCACTCCCCCTGCTTGTGTTCCCTCTCCCCATCTCTTTTTTTAAAAAGATATTAATTATTTATTTGACAAGGAGAGAGAGATTACAAGTAGGCAGAGAGGCAGGCAGAGAGAGAGGAGGAAGCAGGCTCCCCGCTGAGCAGAGAGCCCGATGCAGGACTCAATCCCAGGACCACAGGATCATGACCTGAGCTGAAGGCAGAGGCTTAACCCATTGAGTCACCCAGGTGCTCCTAAGTAAATAAAATCTTTAAAATAAAACAAAACAAAACCCCAAAGATAAATAAAAACATCTTAAAAGCAAAGTAAGAGAGACAGATTACATTTAGGGGAAGAATGATACAAATGATGGGTGCCTTTATACCAGAAATAATGGAGGCCAGAAGACAAGGGAAGAATGTCTTTAAAAGACTTGGGAGGGCTTCTGGGTGGTTCAGATGGTTAAGGGTCTGCCTTTGATTCAGAGTCTTGGGATCAAGGCCCACATCGGATCTCTGTTTACTGGGGAGTCTGCTTCTACCTCTCCTTCTGCCCCCTCCTATGCTCATTCACTTTCTCTCTCCTGAATGAAATCTTTAATAAATAAATAAATAAATAAATAAAAATAAATAAAGATAGATAGATAGACTGATTGATTCAGGAGTGAGGGGTAGAGAAACTCATTGTTTTATATCCAGGAAAAGGTCCTTTAAAAATGAGACCAAGAGTGAAATAACCATGAACAAAAGCTGAGATAATTTCTCTCCAGCTGATTTATAGTATAAAAATGCTAAAAGACAGGGCACCTGGGTGGCTCAGTGGGTTAAACCTCTGCCTTTGGCTCAGGTCATGGTCTCAGGGTCCTGGGATCCAGGCCCGCATCAGGCTCTCTGCTCAGCGGGGAGCCTGCTTCCTCCTCTCTCTCTCTCTCTGTCTGCCTCTGCCTACTTGTGATCTCTCTCTGTCAAATAAATAAAATCTTTAAAAAAGATGCTAAAGGACAAAAGCATATAGATGAAAACTCACAAATTGAAGAAACAATTTTCCATATTAGATATGGAAAATATGTGGGTAAATATAAAAATTGTTTTTTTTAATCTCTTAATTTTTAAAAAAGAATTCTGTCTAAAGCAAAAATTACGGGGGCAAAATATATGACAAGAAATACTATCAGTAATGGAGAGGGGGGCGCCTGGTTGGCTCAGTGGGTTAAAGCCTCTGCCTTTGGCTCAGGTCATGATCTCAGGGTCTTGGGATTGAGCCCCGCATCAGGCTCTCTGCTCAGCAGGGAGCCTGCTTTTCTCTCTCTCTGCCTGCCTCTCTGTCTGCTTATGATCTCTGTCAAATAAATAAATAAAATCTTAAAAAAAAGAAACATGATGGGGAGGAAAGGAATTCTATTGTTTTTAAGTTCTTATATTTAACATGAAGTGGTACAACAGAACTGAATAGAAATGTAGTAAGTCTAACAATGTGTATTGTTAATTCCTATACAAAAGAGGGGTGCCTGGGTGGCTTAGTTGGTTAAGTGTCTGCCTGCAGCTCATGTTATGATTCCAGAGTCCTGGGACCAAGCCCCACATCAGGCTCTGCTCAGTAGGGAGCCTGCTTCTCCTTCTCCCTCTGTCTACTTGTGATCTCTCTCTGTGTCAAATAAATAAGTAAAATCTTTAAAAAAAAATACAAAAGAGGGGCACCTGGGTGATTCAGTCAGCTAAGCGCCTGCCTTCAGCTGAGGTCATGATCCCAGGGTCCTGGGATCAAGCCCTGCATCAGGCTCCCTGCTCAGTGGGGAGTCTGCTTCCTCCTCTCTCTGCCTGTTGCTCCCCCTGCTTGTGCCCTCTCTCTCTCTCCCTGCTCTATCAAATAAATAAAACATTTAAAAATAAAATAAAATAATGATAAATACAAAATACAAAAGGTATAAAAAGCCAATGCAGGAAATAAAATGTAATATTAAAGAATTCTAAATGAACAGCGCAGAAAAGGGAAACAGAGAAACAAAAAACAGATGTAGGCTTCGGCCCAACCACACCAATTACATTAAATGTAAATGAACCACACACTTTAATTAAAAAGCAGAGATGTGGGGTGCCTGGGTGGCTCAGTGAGTTAAAGCCTTTGCCTTCGGCTCGGGTCGTGATCCCAGGGTCCTGGGATCGAGCCCCACATTGGGCTCTCTGCTCCGCAGGGAGTCTGCTTCCTCCTCTCTCTCTGCCTGCCTCTTTGCCTTCTTGTGATCTCTGTCTGTCAAGTAAATAAATAAAATCTTAAAAAAAAAAAAAGCAGAGATGTCAGGAATGCCGAGGTAGTGCAGTCAGTTGAGCATCTGACTCAGCTTTGGTTTGGGTTGTGAGCTCAGTGTTATGGGATCAGGCCCCAAGCTGGGCTCCATGCTTGGTGTGGAGACTGCCTGGGAGACTCTCCCTTTCCCTCTCCCCATCCCAACCCCTTCATGCTCACTTTCTCACTCTTTCTCAAATAAATAAATAAATAAATAAATAAAAAGAAAAAAGCAGAGATTGTCAGACTAGATTAAAAAAAAAAGACAGAGGAGGAAAGCTTTATTAAATATGAAGACAAATAGAGGGAAAGGTAAACCACATAAACTATAAATACAGAAAAAGCTGCTGAGGATATTTTAATAAAAGTCAAAGCAGGCTTTGAGAAAAGCAGTATTACCAAAAATAAGGAGGTTCATTTCAAAATGATAAAAAGGGACAGTTCATAAGGAAAACATAACAATCTAAACTGTACATGGACCAAATAGCAGAGATTCCAAACACATGAAGTAAAACTGGTAGTATTACCAGGAAAAATAGAAAATCCATAATCATAGCTAGAGAATTTTAACACTTCTCTCTAGTAATCGATAGAAAAAATAGACAAACAAAAAAACTAAGGTGGGGGGTGGTTCAGTTGGTTGACTGTCGGCCTTCAGCTCAGGTCATGATCCTGGGGTCCTGGGATCGAGGCCCAAAGAGGGATCCCTGCTCAGTGGGGGAGCCTGCTTCTCCCTCTCCCACTCTGCTTTATGCTCACTCTTGCTAACTCTCTCTCTCAAATAAATAAAATATTTAAAAAACAAACAAATACCTTGCCTGAGGAAAGCATCTGCATCCTGGAGAATGACTGGAAAGCCAGGGCTTTGACTGAGTGAACACACTAACCTCTGCCTCTACAGTTCTCTTCCAGCCTGGTTCTACCTACAGGTCCTGGACCTGAGGCGTGGCCTCCAGCCCAGGCATCCTGCCTGCAGACTGGCTGCCCCCACTGCCCATGTCCTTCTATCCTGCCCATTTCTCCTGCCTAATGGGATTTTGTGCAATTCGGAGCTTTCCCATAAATTAACTCTTGTATTAATAAAGGCTTTAGGAGATTTTTGTTAAAAACCAAGGACCTCTCTTCAGCTCTGAGCAGATTTTTCCTTCAATTCAAACACAAAGATTTATGGACCTTTCAAGTTGACTCAAATTTGTGGATGGTTTCTCCCACTTTCCTATTCTACATTCTTAGTCCTATGTTAGCTTTATGTCTCAAATGGTGAAATGTAATCAGTCCAATAAAATATGAAATAACCATGAAAAAAACAAACAAAACCCAACAACAAAAAGCTGTAAGGATACAGAAAATTTGAAGATGACTACCAACCAGCTTGTCCTAACAGACATTTATAGAACACTGTATCCAACAAGTATAGTATAAATATCCTTTTAAGGTACACACAGGAAAAAATAAAGTACACATGGAAGGTGCACCAAAACAGACCACATATATTCGGCTGTAAAACATATTAATACATTTCAAAAACTGAAGTTATATAAGGTGTTTTCTAGCCACAATGGATATATAATAATTAAAAACAATAATGTATCAAGAGAATTCCTATTTGAATATTAAATAACAGATTTCTTTTTTTTTCCAATTTATTTATTTTCAGAAAAACATTATTCATTATTTTTTCACCACACCCAGTGCTCCATGCAAGCCTTGCCCTCTATAATGCCCACCACCTGGTACCCCTACCTCCCACCCCCCCCGCCACTTCAAACCCCTCAGACTGTTTTTCAGAGTCCATAGTCTCTCATGGTTCACCTCCCCTTCCAATTTACCCAAATTTGTTTTTTTAAAAGATTTTATTTATTTATTTGACAGAGAGAGAGATCACAAGCAGGCAGAGAGGCAGGTAGGGGGGGTGAAGCAGGCTCCCCACTGAGCAGAGAGCCCGATGTGGGGCTCAATCCCAGAACCCTGAGATCATGACCTAAGCTGAAGGCAGAGGCTTAACCCACTGAGCCACCCAGGTGCCCCTCAAATAACATATTTCTAAATAAACCACAGGTCAAGAAAGAAGTCACAAAGGAAATCAGAATATATTTTTAGTTGGATGATAATAAAAATACAGCATGTCAGGATTTGTGGGATAAAGCTAAAGCAGAGGGAAACCTTACAGCTTAAAATTTTCACAAGAGAAAGATTTAAAATTTATAATTTACTGCCAATAACAAAAAAATGGGTGGGCATGCCTGGTTGGCTCAGCTGTAGGAGCATGAATCTCTTGATCTCAGGGTTGTGAGTTCATGCCACATGTTGGGTGTAAAGATTGCTCAAAATAAAATAAAATAAACTCTAAAAAAAATGGGTGATTTGTGCATCCATCTTTTTTTTTTTTTTGACAGATAGAGCATTCACAAGTAGGCAGAGAGACAGACAGGGTTGGGGGGGAAGCAGGCTCCCCGATGAGCAGAGAGCCCAATGTGAGACTCGATCCCAGGACCCTGGGATCAAGACCTGAGCTGAAGGCAGAGGCTTAACCAACTGAGCCACCCAGGTGCCCTTGTGCTTCCGTCTTAATGTTTAAAAAAAAAAAAAGGAAGGCATATTAAATCCAAATTAAGTAGAAAGATACAAAATAAAGAGCTAGAATCAATGTAAAAAAAATATACAATAAGAAAATTAGCAAAGCAAAAGTTAAAAAAAATAACCCATGATAACTCCTTGCAAGACTGATCAAGCATAAAGAGAAAAGGGCGCCTGGGTGGCTCAGTCTCAGGTCATAATTCCAGGGTCCTGGGATCGAGCCCCACATCGGGCTCCCTGCTTGGCAGGAAGCCTGTTTCTCCTTCCTGCTACCCCTGCTTGTGTACCCTCTCTCACTCCCTCCTCTCTCTCTGGGAAATAAATAAATAAAATTTAAAGAATAAAGAGAAAAAAATACAAATTACCAAAATCAGGAATGTACAAGGAGGTATCATCAGAGATTCTACAGACATTAAAAGTATATTAAGGCACTTTTATGAAAGCTTTTTGCCAATATATTTAACACCTTGGATAGAATGAAAAATTCCTTGAAAAACAGAGCTTACTAAAACTTAACATGAAAAGAAACTCTTGGTAGCTCTGTATCTATTTTCTTTTTTTTTTTTTTTAAGATTTTATTAATTTATTTGACAGAGAAAGAGATCACCATTATGTAGAACAGCAGGCAGAGAGAGAGGGAGGGTAAGCAGGCTCCAAGTGGAGCGGAGAGCCTGATGCGGGGCTCGATCCCAGGACCCTGAGATCAAGGCCTGAGCTGAAGGCAGAGGCCTCACCCACTGAGCCACCCAGGCGCCCCCTCTGTATCTATTTTCAATATTATATCTGTAATAAAAAACCTTTCCATAAAGGAAACTCTAGGTCCAGATAATTTCACTAGCAAATTCCATAACAAATTTAAATACCAGAAAACTAAAACCACGATCCCTCATGAAAATACATGTAAGTATTTTTAAGAAAACATTAACAGATCAAAATCAGCAACACTTGGGGTGCCTGCATGGCTCAGAGGGTTAAGCCTCTGCCTTCGGCTCAGGTCGTGGTCTCAGGGTCCTGGAATCAAGCCCACATCGGGCTCTCTGCTGGGCCGGGATCCTGCTTCCTCCTCTCTGTCTGCCTCTCTGCCTACTTGTGATCTCTCTCTCTGTCAAATAAATAAATAAAATCTTAAAAATCAACAACACGTGAAAAAGATAATATATCATGACCAAGTGGGGTTTATCTCAGGAATATAGGGCTGATCTAATATGTGAAATCAGGAAAACCATATGATCATCTTAATAAATGCAGAAAAAGCATCTGGCAAAATTTAACCACCCTTCATAATAAAAATTCTCAATAACTATGAATAGAGGGCAACATTCTCAATCTGATAAAGGGTATCTACAAAAATAATGTGAAATACTGACTGCTTTTGTTTTCCCCCTAAGATTGGAAAAAAGACAAGTATGTATCCTCTCATTACCTCTATTCAATACTTCATTAGAGATGCTAGCTAATGAAGACAGAAATAAAAGCCTACAGACTGGAAAGGATAAAGTAAGTTGTCCTTATTTGCATATAACAGGATTATTTATGCAGAAAACTATGTAATTTAAAAAAAGACTCAAACCATTAAGTAAATTTAGAAAGGTCACAGAACAAAAAGTTTCAGCTGTATTTCTATATACTAGGACAAACAGTGAATGGATTTAAAAAATAGTTCTATTCACAAGAATATTTTAAAAAAAGGTCTTTAGGAATAAATTGAACACTATATATACAAAACTTCTATGCAAAGTTATAAAACACTGAGAAAAATGGAAGAAAAACTGCATAAATGGAGAAGTGTATGTTCATTTATGGAAGACTCAGTAAGTTTGAGATGTCCGATCTCCCCTAAATGTCTATACAGAAAGTGCAATCCCAAACAAATAAAAGAAAATTCCAGGAGGAATAAAGTTGAAGAACCAATTTCAAAACTTGCTATCAAGATACAAAAATCAGGAGAGTATGATAATGGCATAAGGATAAACAAACAGATAAATGAAACAGAAGAGAAAGTCCAAACATAGATACAAACTTATAAGGACAACTGATTTTCAGTAAAGGTGCCAAGGCAACTCAATGGGGGGATGAAAAGTCTTTTCAACAAAGAGTGCTGGAAAAATCTGAAAAACAGAAAAAAACAATCCTTGACTCTTAACTCATACCATATATGGAAAAAATTCAGGATGATCACAGACCTAAATGTAAATGGTAAAACTTAATATAAAGCTTCCAGAGAAAATATTGGAAAATATCTTTCAAGATCCTGGCTGTAGGCAAATATTTTTTAGAGAAAACCCCCAAATCACTGATCTTTTATGATTAGAAAAAAATTTGATGAACTGGACTGTAACAAAATTAAACATTTCTGCTCACCAAAAAATACCGTTATTTCAATATATATTAGCTAATATATAGATCCCCACCCTGTGATCATTTCCATATATATCTATATATCTATATATCTATATATATATATAACCACTTTGCTCTCAATGAAAAAAATACTGTGAGAAAATAAAAATGTAAGCCACATTACCAAAAGAAAATGTTCTTCTTTTTTCTTTTTTAAAAGATTTATTATTTGAGAGAGAGAGAGACAGAAAGAGCATGCTAACATGGGGAGGGGAAGTGGGGGAGGAAGAGAGAATCTCAAGCAGACTCCCAGCTGAGCTCAGAGCACAACACTGGACTTGATCTCAGGACCCTGAGATGATGATCTGAGCCAAAACCAAGAGTCAGAGGCTTAACTCACTGAGCCACCCAGGTGACCCTGGAAGAAAATATTTTCAATACATATATCTAACAAAGAATATATAAAGAACTTTGAAAAATCAATAATTTTTAAAAAAGACACAAAACCCAATTTTTTTAAAAGGTAGGGGAAAGAACTGAATAGACACTTCACAAAAGAAGATATACAAATGGTCAATAAGCACATGGTAAAGGTTGAATCAGTCAAACTCTGTCTGGAATTCACAGAAAGAAAATGAGCTCAGACTGATTTCACTCAGAAAAGAGGAAAAGCAGCCTAACCATTAGTCAGATCAGGACAGACACTGATAAAGCCAGCTACAAGGAAACATGGTTTCTCCAAAGGCCAGGCAGCAGCTGTAAAATGCCACAAGGGCCTCTTCAGAGTAGTTACTGCTTCTTTACCAACGATGCCCCAGCCAAGCTTTGCTGTTTTCACTTATTCACTTATTCCTGAGTACAGTACACATAACTGTATTCCCTAGTGAACCCCACTTCTCATCTCTCCTACCTTTGCCTCAAAAATAGCAAGCAATCCAAAACCAATCCAAAACCAATCTCTTTCCCCCCTTCAGAATCCTTTCATAGGATTCAAACCCTACAAATTCCTTTCCCTCAGGAACAGCACCATTCCAGAATTCCTCTGGAATTCCTTCCTTCAAGGCAATCAATGTGACTTGGTACTGCCAACTACAGGATTTTGATCCTGGCTGATTAGGCCTTAAAAAATGCTCCATATTATTAGTCAGCAGGGAAATGAGATGGAACTCCACATCCACTAGAATGGCTCGGTTAAAAAGATGGTCAAAGGGGCGCCTGGATGGCTCAGTGGGTTAAAGCCTCTGCCTTCAGCTCAGGTCATGATCCCAGAGTCCTAGGATCGAGCCCCGTATCAGGCTCTCTGCTCTGCACTGAGCTTGCTTCCTCCTCTCTCTCTGCCTGCCTCTCTGACCACTTGTGATCTCTGTCTGTCAAATAAATAAATAAAATCTTTTAAAAAATAATAAAAGATAATAATAATAAAAAAAAGATGGTCAAAAACCTTAAGAGACTCGGGGCACCTGGGTGGCTCAGTGGGTTAAGCCTCTGCCTTCCGCTCAGGTCATGATCTCAGGGTCTTGGGATCAAGCCCCACATCAGGTTCTCTGCTCAGCAGGGAGCCTGCTTCCCCTTTTTTCTCTCTTCCTGCTGCTCTGCCTACTTGTGCTCTCTTTCTGTGTCAAATAAATAAATAAAATCTTAAAAAAAAAATCAACCATAAGAGACTCTTAATCTCACAAAACAAACTGAGGGCTGCTGGGGGTGGGGTAGGGAGAGGGTGGCTGGGTTGTGGACATTGGGGAGGGTATGTGCCATGGTGAGTGCTGTGAACTGTGTAAGACTGATGATTCATAAACCAGTATCCTGGAGAAAATAATACATTATATGTTAATAAAAATAAAAATAATTTTTAAAAAAAGAGTCAAAACCAGATGTTGATGAGGAGGTGGAACAACCAGCATTCTATCTGCTGGTGGGTGTAAAATGATGGGACCCCCTGTTAGAGGAAGCATGTCCCCACGTGAGAGCCAGAGTCCGCTTTTAGGTATCCACCCAAGAGAAATGAAAACATAACCCGCTTAAATGTTCATAGCAGATTTACTCAAAATGGCCTCAAACTGGAAACAACCCATGTTAAAAGGGGTGAAAATATTGCCTTATATTCATCCAATATCCCTCAGCGAAGACTGAATTCCTACCAAACAACAAGGGTCAATCTCAAAAACATTATGCTGAACTTCAGAAGATGTCAGACACAATAGAACACCTACTGTATGATCCCATCACTTCAAGTTCAAAAACAGGCAAAATTAACCTGGGATGACAGTAATCAAAGCAGTGGTTACCTATGGTGGTGGATGGGGGGAGGTGCAAATAGACTGGAAGGGGGCATGAGGGAACTTTCTGGGGTGATGGAAATGTTCTAGACCTTGACTGGGCTGTTGATTATCCGGGTATACAATTTGTGAAAACTCACCAAACTCTTTTTTTTTTTTTTTTAAAAAAAAAACTCACCAAACTCTTTACTTAACTTCTGTGCCTTTCACTATGAACTTAAGCTCAATTAAAAAAAAACAAAAAACAAATCAGCATACTAAAAGACATTATCAGTATACTATTTCACTGGTAGGTTAAGAAACTACCATTTTTAGTAATAATTCATGAGACCTCACTACAAATTCTGTCCATATTCCTAAAATATTAAACAAATACCCTAAGAATTATGGAAAGATAGAACATATATATTTTGGGGGAACTCTGATTTGCTAAACTCCAAACCGAACCTATGAATATTCATTTACTGTAAGAGTCACAAATCACTAGGGATTGGCGGGGAAGGCTGATATTCTGTACTGCCATTCTGCTTGTATTCCACAGGCATTATTTCACTTTTCATGACAACCTTATGAAACACGACTATTATATCAACCCATCTCCATTTTACATCTGAGGAAACAGGCTCAGAGAGACCAAGTGGCCTGCGCAGGGTTAGGGAGCCAGCAAGCAGTGGAGCAAGGGCCTGAACTCAGGGCTCTCCAGCTTCCAAGCCAGGCTCCCCATCACTTTGCTCCCTCAAGAGCTAAAGGCAGAAACCTAAAAAACTTCAGTTTTCTAAAAAGAGCCGACTCAACCAAAACAAGATAAAATCCACATCAGGCCAAATCCAGATCAGGCCCTGGTTCTCCCTCAAACTTCCTGGTTACATCCTGTCTCCAATTCACCCACCACACCCCCCCCTTTTTTTTAAAGATTTTATTTATTTATTTGACAGAGATCACAAGTAGGCAGAGATCACAAGTAGGGGGGAGCAGGCTCCCCTCTGAGCAGGGAGCCCAATGTGAGGCTCCATCCTAGGACCCTGAGATCATGACCTGAGCCAAAGGCAGAGGCTCAACCCCTGAGCCACCCGTATCCTACCCACCAACCTTTTGTCTCAAGAATGGTCCCCAACAAAAATCCTTTTGGAAACTCCTCTTGGCTATTTTGAAAGAGCCCTCAATATTTTTTTAACATATAATACATTATTTGTTTCAGGGGTACAGGTCTGTGATTCATACACAATTCACAGCTCTCACCATAGCACATACCCTCCCCAATGGCCATCACCCAGCCACCCTCTCCCTCCTACCCACCCTTCCCCTCCCCTCCCTTCCCCTCCAGCAACCCTCAGTTTGTGTTCTAAGATTGAGTCTTTTATGAGAATCCTCAACCATCCCTATGGCATGCCAAAATACAAAAGAAGTAACAGTCAATCATGACTTTGCAGAAGAAATGAAGGAGTGTGTGTGTATTAAGTAGTAAAGCCATTTTCCCAATGGAATCTTAAACCAGACCTCAGTTCAGAAAGTAGGTAAAGGTGAAGTCACTCTCTTTGCAGAAGGGGAAGAGGTAAATGCTATCCCCTTGCCAGCCTCCAATTCCCCACAGCTACCCCGTAAATGCTTCTCCTTGGATTTTGGGTGAAGGACTTTCAGAGTTCTGGCCGATCCCCTCAGATTAGCATTCACACTCTTTCAAAGTCAGGACCACTGCAACTTCTCCCAGCATGCCTCCCACGTCCCTCCCTCTCGTCTCTGTCCTAAATTGATGGGAACTCTTCTCAGGCAATTTCCAAAACCATCACTTTACTACTTACGTGCACCTGCTCAAGCATTTATCTGTTATTTTTTTTAAGATTTTATTTATTTATTTGACAGAGAGAGATCACAAGTAGGCAGAGAGGCAGGCAGAGAGAGAGAGAGGAGGAAGCAGGCTCCCTGCTGAGCAGAGAGCCTGATGCGGGACTCGATCCCAGGACTCTGAGATCACGACCCGAGCCGAAGGCAGCGGCTTAACACACTGAGCCACCCAGGCGCCCTATCTGTTATCTTTTTTATAGGCTCAGGCAATACCCTCAGCCTGGCCCTCCTCATCCTGCCCCCCCCTCCTGCCATCCATCCTCATCCCCAGGCTCACAGCATGCCTTCCTCCAGGGACTTTCCTCAGTAGCTCTAGAAGAACTCAGGGCCGACCTAAGTGAGGACATGCAGATCTCTTCTCTGGAAGTGTCCTTCAATTGTTTCTTGTGTATCAGTTTTACTTCCTCACAAAGATTCAAAGTTTCTACAGAGTCATCAAAAAGATCTTCCTTTTCATCTAGGAGAAAGTCCCTGGTGTCAAGGAGATCTGAATTTAAACTCTGGCTCTGCCACTTACTGCCACTTACATGGGGGAGTCATTAGTCATCTTGAGCCTGTTTTCTCGGGACTGCTATGAGAAGGAAATTATTAATGAAGTTGCTGACGTCATAGGCGAATGAGCTTATGTATTTGTTTCCCGTCTCCCATCACAGCATGCCCACCACAGGGGCAGACAGACATACAGTCGGCGATGAATAATTTCTTTGTTGCTTTCTGCCAACACACAGCAAGGACCTGCTATGGGCAAGTTTGGTTCTGTGGGAGCTAAAAAGACGTAGCTCTGCTCCTTGCCCATCTTAATTTTGTTGACAACTGTATTTCAAGACTTCAAAAAGCCAGGTCTAGCAGGACAGGAAGCAAGAATTTCAGGGAAATCACACTCAAGAATGCCTGCCAGGGCAATGCAAGGTCCAACCACGCTCTGATCCAGAAAGCTAACGGGCAGCATTCACGGAGCTCACACTGGCTTGCACTGAGGACAGGGACACAGAACTCAGGCTGTTCTGAAAGCATTTGCAATAAAGTTGAGCAAAAGATTTCCCAGGGGAAATACTGGCTGGCTTTTCCTGCTAGATGAAATCAATGAGCCCACATAATTGACAAACCAGGAAGAACCAGGGCCTGGGAGGCTGGGAGGCTGAACACCACCACCAATGGCTGTGTGGGGAGCAGAAGCCTGAGAAGCCTGCCCAGACAGGAGAGGCACCGCATACCTGTGAAAGCGTGCTGCTCTCGCATTGAGAACACTTTCCTGATGGTGCCATCGCCAGAATCTTCTCCATGCGTGGAAGGCTGCAGGAAGGGCTCTCTGCTGGAAGTGACTGTCTGCTCTGGACCGCAGCCACTACAGTGAACAGAATGACCTTTATTTGTACTTTACATTATTTAAAAAAAAAAAAAAAAGGGCAGAGGGGAGGGTGGCGGCCCTGGGTGGCTCAGTGGGTTAAGCCTCTGCCTTCGGCTCAGGTCATGATTGCAGAGTCCTGGGATTGAGCCCCACATCAGGCTCTCTGCTCAGTGAGGAGCCTGCTTCCCCCACCCCCCCGCCTGCCTCTCTGCTTACTTGCGATCTGTCAAATAAATAAATAAAATCTTAAAAAAAAAAAAAAAAAAGACCTTTCAGGGTCACATTCTAGAGGGAAGGTTGCTTTCTACACTAAACTGAGAAAATTAAAATCTACATGATAGGTGAAAAATGAAATATGATGGGTAAGAAATTTTTACTCTAATTAAAAAGTTTAAGCATCTCTACCTATTTGTGTGTCTGTATACACATGTGTATATACGTGGATAAGTCTAAATGTTTTGTCCTATGTACTAAGTGTTCATACCCACTGCCTGTTTCACTCTCTGACTGCTAGTGTTTGACTCAGTGATATACATGGGCTTTTTGAATCTTAAGAAATTTACCAATCCTTTGTCATGTGTATTATCAACATTCTTCCCATGCTGTAATATATCTTTTGATTTTACTGTAATTACGAAAGGCTACTACTATTTTACTGTTTATCAGCAGGAAGATAGACAACTGACATAAAAATATATACATGCCTCCATGATCCAAAACTTTGTGGGGATAAAAGCATATATATACAGCGGTGCTTTTTATTTATTTATTTATTTATTATTATTATTATTATTAAAGATTTTATTTATTTATTTGACAGAGAGAGATGACAAGCAGGCAGAGAGGCAGGCAGAGAGAGAGAGGAGGAAGTAGGCTCCCCGCTGAGCAGAGAGCCCGATGCGGGGCTCGATCCCAGGACCCTGAGATCATGACCTGAGCCGAAGGCAGTGGCTTAGCCCACTGAGCCACCCAGGTGCCACCACGGCGGTGCTTTTTAAAATAGGACCTCAAATTCTTTGGATTTCCTCCCTCCCTGAGAAGTCCCCTCCCCTTGAATCTGGGCGGGACAGTGATTGCTTTGACCAGTAAAGAATGGTGAAAGTGACCATATGAGCTAGTGGGTCATAAAGGGCCATACAGCTCTGTGTTGTTCACTGAGACACTTTTGGAGTGAGCAGCAACACAGGAAGTCTGACTCCCCGGAGGCCACTATGCTCAAAGGCAATCCAAGCCTCCTGGGGAGACCCAATGTAGGTTCTCTGGTTAATAGTCCCAGATGTGCCCAGTCTTTGTGAGTTATTCCAGTCCAGGAACCAGCCATGTGAGTGAAGAAACTTCTAGAGAATGCTAACCTCCTGCCATTAGAATCTTCCCAGCTGAGGGCCCAATAATCATGGAGCAGAGACCAGCCATTATTGTGATGTCTTGTTTTAATTTCTGACCTGCAGAACCCATAAGTATAAAGGGTCATCTGTTTTTATTTATTTTATTTTTTTTTTTTAAGATTTTTTTTATTTGACAGACACCAATCACAAGTCAGCAGAGAGGCAGGGAGAGAGAGAGGGGGAAGCAGGCTCCCTCCTGAGCAAAGAGCCTGATGTGGGGCTTGATCCCAGGACCCTGGGATCATGACCTGAGCCAAAGGCAGAGGCTTTAACCCCCTGAGCCACCCAGGCACCCCAGAACCCATAAGTATAATAACACAGTTGTTGTTTTAAGCTACTGAGTTCGGGGTGATTTTTTTACATAGCAACAGACAACTGAACAGTAAGCATATGTGTGTGTGTGAACATATGGTATACATACTCCCACGCACATGGAGGAAAAAAGATACCAAATTTACTCACCAAATGTAATTTAAGATTACGGGTGTTTTAATTTTTTTCTTTTATCTCTTCCTACACATCTCAAATTACAATGTCTATATATTGCTTTTGGGCATTTACATTTTCAAATGTAAATGAAAGTAGAAGCAACAGTATAACGAATCCCCATGAACTTAACATTCAGCTTCAATAACTGGCAAACGTTTTGCCATTCTCTACGTATTACTTTTTAAAAAGAAAGAAACCCACAATAAAAAATATCTTTATCTTTTCCCGAAATAGAAAGAACTGATGTTCTCTTTAACGAACTTGATGTTCTCTGATGTCATCTCCTTAGATGACAGTCAGATGGTTAGCAAAAGATCTGGGAAAAAAAAAAAAACAAAAAAAACCCCCAGAACTAAGCAGGGCTCTTACTATTTTTCAGACCTTCTATATGACGCAGGCCGTGCAAAAGCAGTGCAGAGAGATAAGAACACTGACCTTTGACCTTCCACCACTGCTGGGCCCCAGGGTCAGGGGCTCTTTTTCCAGGGGGAAAATAAGAGACTCTGCTTTTTTTCCATCTTGAATAAACACAATCTTTTGACCCTGGCACTCAGTTTCCTTTTCTAAATGGTCTCTACCTTCTGTTGAGCTTACATTAAATGGGTTTAAGAAACCAAGTGGCAACGTCCTTTCAGAAAGAGTCACATCATCCAAAGAAATGTCAAAGAATGCAGCAATTCTAACCATTTTCCAAGTGTGGAAGGCAAACCATGCCCTGGGCTGGCACGGCCCAGATGCCAAGAACAGAGAAACAGAAAAACTCTGCAGCAGCCCATGGCAGTTTATCTGGCTGTTCACTTGTTCGTTCATTCACTCATGTAAATATTAGTGGCACCTACCCTTTGTCCACACAGTGCTAAGGAGAAGAGAGAGACAGGGTCTACCCTCAAGTAGCTCACAGACTGGCAGGGAAAGGGCTGGGAAACACCTAGGCACAGAATACACTGACAAAGCCACACAGGGGGCAGGGGGATGGGTAACACCAGAGCCAAAAGGTTCAGAGGGACAGAGAACTGCATGTACAGTGAGAAGCACATTCAGGGAAGGACTGGCAGCTTAACTGGCCAGAGCACAGCTGTGAAGGAACGAAGAAGTAGGTAACAGGAAAGGGTACAGACATTAACCAGAGGCTGGCTCCCACAGGATTTTATACACCTTACTAGAAAATTCAGATTCTCTCTCAACGCTATGAGTAAACAGTCAAATTCTTTAGATTCTCATGTTAGACTCTAGCGACAGATGGAGGTGGGGGTGGGGGAGGCAGGAGTTTGGCTTTTGTTTCCCTGTTTCACCAAGGAGGGCCAAAACCAGGCCCAGGCAGCACGCTAACCCCTGAAAGGCCCGTGCAGACAATACCAGTTGAACACAAATGCCCCCAAGCCTAAAGGTGGCCTTCAAACCCTTCTCAGTTCAGCACTCTAGACAGCTTCGGCCATCATTTGAGCCGGCCTGCAATATTGCACTTAATTGCCATCCTGGGGCTAAATTACAAGGCCTGTGGGAGGAAGAATTTTGTCTGCTTTCGATCACAGCTAAGCCCCAGTGCTTAGCACAGTGTCTGAGGCACAGCGGCTGCTCAGTGAGTCTTTCCTTCTTTTTTTCTTTTCTTTATTTTTTTATTTGTCAGAGAGAGAGAGAGAAAGAGCACAAGCAGGGGGAGCAGCAGGCAGAGGGAGAAGCAGACTCCCTGCGGAGCAGGGAGCTAGATACGGGGGCTCCCCAGGATCACGTCCTGAGCCAAAGATAGATGCTTAACCGACTGAGCCACCCAGGCGCTCCTCAGTGAGTCTTAAACGGAACTGAAGCCAGGGCTCCTGGCTGGCTCAGTCAGAAGAGGATGTGACTCCTGATCTCAGGGTTCTGAGCTGGAGCCCCATGTCAGATGTAGACATCACTTAAATAAAGCTTTTCTGAAAAATGGAACCGCATCCTTCCTCAATCTGCCTTTCCTAACTCTCGAGCCTGATCCCCATGTCCTCCCGCCTGCTATGGGTACCTGCCTCACACCATCCAGCACTGAGAACGCGGCACTATGTTCTACACTTTCCCCAGTATTTCCTAAAGGCTGGCTAACTAATAGAGTAAATGAGTAACGATGTGAATGGAATGGCTGTGTATTCACAGCACGTGAAGGTAGGGAGCTGATGCAGACTTTCCAGTATCACTAGAAGGAATTGGGGGAAATATCTTTGAGGTTTTCAAAGCAGCAGCAAGACCTCTTAGCAAAGGTCTTTTCCAAGAATCTTTCCAAAGTAAATGAGTCCGACAATGTAAGCCTTTGGAGTTACTCACTATGAACTTACTCCATACCTGCTTATATCGCCTCTTCTGAATATACTGTGACCATGATTTGATACACTTGCGTAGCAATGTTATTCTGAAATAAAACACATAACATAACACATACTGCCTACTGCATGTCCAGGTTTGGGTTTTAAAAATGTTGTTTGTTTTTAAGGCCAAAATATCTGGGTGTAGTTACAACTTCAGCGTTGAAGGCAACCTGTCAGTTTCATTCTAGGACAGGGGGAAAAAGAACCTATCATTCGACACAACATCTGTCAGCCACTGATTTCGGACTACGGCTTGCCCCCAAATTTTGACAATTTTCTTATAAACCTAATTAGACCACCAAGCACAGTGTCTCTGGAACCTAGGTAATATGTACGAAATCCCCTATCATGAACTTTCTGGGGCTTGTGTTGGGACCACCTGGGTCTGTGACAAGTTCCTTCCACCAAAGTGATACCCAGGGTGAGAACTGCCTTCAATTCTGTAAACCAGGATTTAAAATAATGATTGACCCTAGTAACTCCAAATATAGTTAAATATTGAGATTCTCACCGACTCATTAAAAAAATGCTCCAAAATGGGACCTCTATGTGAATTCAATTGATTGGCTTATTGGCTGCAGGGAGGGTATATTGAATATATCCGGCAGGGAGAAAGTGAAGAGTAGTTACCTCTGAAGAGTAAGACTAAGGGATCAGAGGGAGGGATCCAAGCAACTTTTATTTTTCACTTTATACCTACCTTCCTATACATTGAGTTTTCCTTATAGACATGTGATGCTTTTATTTAAAATTTGGGACACTCTCCACTCTTCCAGAATAAGACACTTGCCTGAGCCTGCTTTTTAACACTATCAGCGCTTGAATTTTAAGATGTGAATGTCACTAAAGCATGAAGGACTGAGGCAGGGAGCTAGCTGGCACATATTCCGAACTATGGTGACCAAGAACCAGTACAAACATCTATTCTACCTCTCATCTAATCAGCCAAAAGGGAAACACAAGCTTAGGAACCACTGATTTATAGCAGGGCCTTTCTGAAGCTGGCCAGCACTGCACGGAAGGGTAAGTGCTCTCTCCTAGAGAACAGTCAGTCAGTCCCTGGAGAGCACAAGGAGAAGGCCAAGCCCCTACCTGCAGTGGTCCTGGGCAGCACACAGTGAGGGAAGCTGTGCTCTCTCTTCCCTCTGCTCAATCCGAGACTGCCAGAGGTTCCAGAATCTGTGCAGCAGCTGAAGCAAGACAGAAAAGAAATGGAAGTTTAATTATTAAGGAAAAAGTTGAAATGATCTCTCCTAACCTATTAGCAAATCCGTGCCCCGAGAGACTATCAGCTCCCACAGAGGAGGAATTATACCTCAATTTGGAGTAGCCGACATATAACAGGCTTACAAAATAATTGTGGCTAAGTTATACAGAGCTATTCTAGGCCAACATAAAAGGCAAAAAGATGAATTTCCCCGTCTACGGAAATCAGAATCAAGACGCTGAAGCTATTCCTCATCTGGGCCTCATAGAAGACAATGCCAGTTTCATTATTTTTAATTTTTTACTTTTTTTTTGGTAAAGATTTTATTTATTTATTTGACACACAGAGAGAGCACAAGTAGGCAGAGAGGCAGGCAGAGAGAGTGGGGAAGCAGACTCCCCGCTGAGCAGAGAGCCTGATGCGGGCTTGATCCCAGGACCCTGAGACCATGACCTGAACCGAAGGCAGAGGCTTTAACCCACTTAGTCACCCAGGCACCCCTTTTAAATTTTTTTTTTTTAAGATTTTATTTATTCATTTGACACTCAGCGAGAGAGATCACAAGTAGGCAGAGAGGCAGGCAGAGAGAGGAGGTGAAGCAGGCTCCAGAGAGCCCAACGCAGGTTGATCCCAGGACCCTGGGATCATGACCCGAGCCAAAGGCAGAGGCTTTAACCCACTGAGCCACTCAGGCACCCCGACAATGCCATTTTATTTTTATTTTTATTTTTAAAAGATGTTATTTATTCATTTGACAGAGAAAGACATACCAAGAGAGGGAACACAAGCAGGGGGAGTGGGAGAGGGAGAAGCAGGCCCCCCGAGGAGCAAGAAGCCTGATGTGGGGCTCGATTGCAGGACCCCGGGATCACAACCTGAGCCGAAGACAGACGCCCAACGACTGAGCCACCCAGGCACCCCAATGATGCCATTTTAAAAGTTAAAACTGATCTTATCACCTCTGACTGCTCCTGATGTAGTCTTGCCAAAAAAAGTGCTTAACTTCAATCTAACAAGCCCTTAGATCAAACTTCTAATTTATAGGAATGACATTTAAAAAAGGAAAAATCAAATGACATCAAATGGAAACAGATAAACTGAGAATATGGAATATTGTATAACACCAAATAGCTGGCCTTCCTTTTCCAAAAATCAGTGTCACTGAAAAAAAGAAGTATACATTACACTAAGTGGAATAAGCCAGGCATAAAAGGGCATGTAAATATGAGATCCCTAAAGTGGTCAGGTTCACAGAGTCAGAAAGAAGAAAGGTGGCTGCCAGCTGCTGGGGGGCAGGGGAGAGGAGGAGAATGGGAAGTTATTGTTTAATGGGGACAGAGTTACAGTTTTGCAAGATGAAACAGGTTCTGGAGATGGATGGTGGTGAGGATTGCACAATGTGCATGCACTTTGTGTCACCAAACTGTTCTCTTAACGATGGTTAAGATGATAAATTGTTATGTGTATTTTACCACAATTAAAGAATAAACATATTAAACAAAAGAAGTGGAGAGGGGACACTATTATTAAGAGCCTCATAAGACATACCAGATACAGTAAGTAATCAGCCCTTGGTTGAGTCCTGGTTTTTTTTTTTTTTTTAAAGATTTTATTTATTTATTTGACAGAGAGAAATCACAAGTAGATGGAGAGGCAGGCAGAGAGAGAGAGGGAAGCAGGCTCCCCACTGAGCAGAGAGCCCGATGCGGGACTCGATCCCAGGACCCTGAGATCATGACCTGAGCCGAAGGCAGCAGCTTAACCCACTGAGCCACCCAGGCGCCCCGGTTGAGTCCTGGTTTAAAACGGAACATTTTGGGGCGCCTGAGTGGCTCAGTGGGTTAAAGCCTCTGCCGTCAGCTCAGGTCATGATCCCAGGGTCCTGGGATCGAGCCCCGCGTTGGGCTCTCTGTTTAGCGGGGAGCCTGCTTCCCCCTCTCTCTCTGCCTGCTTGTGATCTCTGTCAAATAAATAAAATCTGGGCGCCTGGGTGCCTCAGTGGGTTAAGCCTCTGCCTTCGGCTCAGGTCATGATCTCAGGGTCCTGGGATCGAGTCCCGCATCGGGCTCTCTGCTCAGCGGGGAGCCTGCTTCCTCCTCTCTCTCTCTCTGCCTGCCTCTCTGCCTGCTTGTGATCTCTCTCTGTCAAATAAATAAATAAAAATCTTTAAAAAAATTAAAAAAATAAATAAAAATCTTTAAAACAAACAAATAAACAAACAAAAAAACTGGAACATTTCAGGGGCAACTGTGAAAATTTGGATATGGGCTGGGTATTGGATAAGATTAGGGAATTACTGTTCATTTTGTTAGGGATGGTAATGATACTGTGGTTATGAAGGAAAATGTGATTTTTGGACAATGCAGGCTGAGATGTTTAGGCATAATGTGTCACGATGTCTGTTACTTACTTTGAAATGATTCAGCAAAAAAAAAAAGGAGTAAATATTAACAACTGGCTAATATTTTAATTGAGATGGTAAGTATAAGGTGTTTATTCTACTATTCTTAAATTTTTCCATACGTTTGAACATTTTCATAATGAAAAACAACAAAACAAAACAAAAATCCTCCTACACCCCAAAACATGATCTATAAGTAGAGATAGAATGTTTGTTGCCCTCAGGTAAACCAACCACTGAAGACAAGAGACTTACAGTGCAAATACAACCAAAGCCGCCTGGAATGCAAAATTCAAAGTGTACTCCCCAGGTCAGGGTTGGAATCCACAGTCCCTGACCCCTGAGTCAACTATCAAATTTCTTAGCAAACAGATCAAAAAAACAGATTAAACTAGGAAAAACCAAGGGCTCCTCTATCAGCTGGTAGGGGTAGCCAGAGAAAATGGGCACTAAGGTTTTGGGGTATGAAAGGTTTGGGCAAATCTCGAGGCACAAAGGTTAAAAGAGAAGATCAGGGACAAGAGCTTCCTCCACACAGATGACCCTCACCATGATGTCATGCTGCTGGTGAGCAAGGTTCTTTCTTATTTGCTGGAGATGGGCATGCGTCACATTGTCTTTCAGGGCTCGAAAACAGAAGTGCTGTGAATAGAAGGAAGGACACAAGCAGTTACAAATCAGCAGCGCGTGTACCAGTAAAAGCAGCACCTGAGTACAGTAGGGAGAGGCCCGGGCACGGATATTCCCAGCTGCTCCCGGATCCCGGAGTGTTTCTCTGCTTTAGGATTCACCCGGGAGTCTGATACACAGTAGGCACTTAATAAGTAGCTGTTGAACTGCTCCCTGGATATCCACCAATACTTCCCTGGAACAAACACACCATCGCCTCTGACCAGGAGAGATCCCCGTGGCCCAGACAAGAACACGACAGACAAAGGTTAAAGACATCAACTCTGCCTCTCAGGAAAAGACTTAGATTATGATGGGGTTTTGTTTGTTTTCTTTTTAAAGCCATGTTGGCGGTGGGGTGGGGGTGTCTAGTGTGCACACTTATGCAATTCCAAATGTAGTTTTGCACGAGCAGAATAGAAGGAAGAGAAGGAAGTGGTGAGTAGGGGGTGTTGAGTGAGTAGAGGGGTTTGGGGCAGTGGCAAGACGTGTGGGACTGGCTCCAGCTCCATCTACACTGCCTCGCATGTGACCTAAGTAAAGCCTTTTATCCAATGCCCTGGGTTCCAGTCCTCTGAGACAGAAGTGAAGTGATCAGGGGTTTTCATATTGTGCTTTATAGAACCCAAGGCCCCTGAATGTGTCTGAAAACCTCCTCATGTGGTGAGGGTCGGGAAAAGCAGCAGTAGATGCTTCACCCACAGCATCTGCTTTGATCGGTTTTACAGATGAGGCTCCCAACATTAAAAAGGGAGTCCGCCCTGGGGGTCATGAGTTCGAGCTCCATGTTGTGGGCAGAGGTTACTTAAAAGAAAAAAAAAAAAATGAAGGGGGACCTGGCTGGCTCAGTCAGTAAAGCACGTGACCCTTGATCTGAGAGTTGTGAGTTCAAGTCCCATGTTGGGTGTAGAGATAAATTAAACATAAAATCTTCCAAATAAATAAATAAATAAATAAATAAAAAGGAGGCTGACCATGTGGATTAAAAAAAAAAATGCAGGACTAGATCATCTCCAAGATTCCCTTTTATTTCCAGAACCTTCTGATCTCATCCATGAACTTTTCTGATCCAAAATGAAAACAGGGACACTTAGAATAGAACAGGTTTCATGAGTAAAGCTAATCCCACAACTAGATACACCTGAACAGTCTGCTGTGTGCCTGGGTCCTCCAAACGTGAAGGCCTGAGCAAGGCTGCTAAGTATGGCTACTCTGTGTAGACAGGCTTTCTATTAAAAGGTTGCATCCTCCTTATCATATACTTTACATTTTATAGAGTGATTTCTCCCCCCAGTTTCTTGAACATGGTACCTCCACATCTTAGGACTTTGGCCGTTGTGCTGTTAAATATTAACCACTCAAATTTTGGCAGTTCGGCAAAGAAAAAAAAAAAGAGCCTCAGGAGGCTTCCACATACTTACCAGCAAGTTGTGCCTCCTGTGTTCTTCCGCCATCTTCCACTGGGCTGCTTCTTCAGCACACAGCAGCATGTCTGGCAGGGAGTGAAGGCCCCTCATCTCAAAAATGTCCCCACCCCCGCACACTGCAATCCTAGGGACCCAGCAGAAGGGTCTGGGCTGTGGGGGATAACAGGTGGGCTGCCGTCCACCTCTGTCTCCTCCTGATGACCCAGAGAAGAGGAAGCAAAGGGAAATTGAGTTGCTTATCGAACAGTTGGCCTTGCCTTTCTCCCCTCTGATGCCCATTTGATGACAGGCAAAAACAGTTAAGATAAATTGCCACAGATTACAGTAAACATTTCCAAACCATGCCATCTAAAGCATTCCTGTCTTCCTGCAGCCTCTGTTGGGTGCCACAACCTAGTCCAATGTTTCAGGTAAAAACCTTGGAGTTATTTTCAAACCTTCTCCTCCCACTCCTTCCATCTGGGCTGCCAAGTCCATCTGCTCCCCTCTGAGGTATCTCGGGCTCTTCTGTTCCCGCGCCCAATGCCCCGCATGACATCCGACTTGCCCCTCACACAGACTGGTGAGAGCCTTGTGTAACTGCTCCCCCTGAGCTGGCTTTGCCCCTGTAACCCAGTCCGTCCCCTCACATACAAACCTGCCACATCACTTCTCTTCTTACACACCTCCAGGGGTTCCCCAGTGCCATCAGGAGAAAGCCCAAGCTTCCAACCACCGTACGCAGGGCGCTACAAGCTGGCCCCAGCCCACCTCCACCCGTGCTGCCCTACCGCCATCTACACCCCTCGACTCACGACAGACCCCCCTCGCTCTCCCTGGGTCTTTTCCTCACCTCTACCTGTGTAAATGCCATTCCTTCCATCTGCAACACCCTCCCCAACTTCTCTGCTAGGTGACCTTCTCACCCTCTAGGACAAAGCTCGAATCTGCACAGTAGCTCCCACAGAATGTGATATGGACCTTTATGACAGCACTTTCTGTACCACATTGTAAAGCCCTGTTTTCATGTCTCTTTACCCCACAGACAACCAACTACTATTCACCTCTGAGCTTCCCTATATTCCAGAACTTAGGCAGGAGGCTAAAACAAAGTAAGAGTCTGCGGAACAGATAACGTGTGGATGGACATTGAGGGTGGTCCAAATCTGCATAGCTGGGCACCTAGTGTAGCACGTGTCTAGTACCAGAGGCCCAGGTCCAAAACTCCCAGCTCAGCCAATGATCACCCATGACTCTGACAATCATTTAAACCCCTGAATCTCTGTTTCTTTATCTGTAAAATGGGGATAGTGACATCTACTCCACTGGGTTATTTTGAGGATTATAGAGATAATGCAGAACGTCTGCATGTGGTAAAAGACAATGGAACCTATGGTCATAATGTTAGGGCTGAAAAAAAAAAAAGACCACCTAGAGGGTAGAGAAAAGTAACGAAATGACAATGTAAAATTAAAGACAGTGGAATTACCTCTCTGAAGGGGAGAAAAGGGAATGCAATCAGGGATGAGCAGATAGGGTACTAGCAATGTTCTAATTTTTAAGTTGGGTGGTAAGTATATGGGTGTTCATTTCATTACTATTCATTAAACTGTAATGTACGTTATACATACTGTTTTGTAAGTATACTTCCAGTTAAACAGAAACATTTTAAAAAGAAATCAACATGGGACGCCTGGGTGGCTCAGTTGGTTAAGCAGCTGCCTTCGGCTCAGGTCATGATCCCAGCGTCGAGTCCCGCATCGGGCTCCTTGCTCTGCGGGGAGCCTGCTTCTCCCTCTGACTCTGCCTTCCACTCTGTCTGCCTGTGCTCGCTCTCGCTCACTCTCTGACAAATAAATAAATAAAATCTTTAAAAAAAAAAAGAAAAGAAAAGAAATCAACAGACATCAGGACCACCTTCTATTGTTCAGTAATGGTTTCCTACATATCCCCAGCCCTTTGTCTTACAGGCTGCTGAGCTCCAGGGAGGCCCTGCTGTGGTGGTAGAGGAGGTTGGGGGGTGGGGGGAGGGACAGATGAAAAGGATACAGTGTTTCCAGTGAGTGAATGCCCGCCTCAGAGCCATCCTCCGGGCCAGCCCCTCCACCCTGGCTTGCTGGGCGTACAAGCTCTCCTTCCGCTCCCAGGCCCATTGCCAGTCACAGAAGCGTGTCTGGAGCACAGTGACCCGGTGGAATCGCTCAGCCATCTCTGCAACAAAGAAAATCACCACGTGCTGCCCCCTGCAAGGTTGAGAGGAGTTGGAAGCATCTTTCAGATAAGCTGTACCCTACTACCTGCGGACAGCAGGGATTCAAGGCTGTTCTTACAAAGCATCCTAAAATCAGAGTCTGTTTAGGCATGGGAGGGCTATTTGGAAGCCCTTAGTTATACCTTTTCTTTCCAAGAGAAGAGGTCTGTTATTTTAGGGAGGAGATGCTATAAAATCAGTTATAGCAAAGAGTTGAGGCTTCTAGTTAGCTACTGAGGAGCCGGAATGGCACCTGCTGCTTTCAAAGACTCAAATGACTCTTACTTTTGACTCTTACTCTTTGTCTCTGGGGTAGGACTTTGGGAAGTGAGGTCAATGACACAACTTGGTCATCATGCTGGCAAAGGTGTTTGCTAGCTTTCAGCCAGGCTGATCCTGGCTGCCAGGGTCCCCTGCTTTTAACACTAATTAGCCAATGGTCTGATGAACTAACTCAAGTCCAGGAAGTGGGAGGGAATTGGTCCTGGAATTCGATGCTGAAATGAGAGGCACATTGGTCTGCAGCTTATCACACTAAAGAGCTTAATGTCTTCAGCTTCTAGGCTTGGGCAATCAGAAAGTGGGTCTTTGGCCGTTATCGTCAGACAGACACATTCAAACTCTCCCAAGAGACAGTGCTGGCCTGGCAACCCAGGAGTTTTCTGCAGGGAGGCCGAGGTGAAAGCCAGCCAGCGTCTAGAACACTGCTTGACTCACTTCTGTGTGGGCTCCAGAAACCAAAGTACAAAAAGTACCAACAATTGTGACCTATGTATTATCACTTATGAACACTAACTGGGAAACTAAGCTATAAGAATAGTGTTAAAAAAAAAATCAGGGATGTTTTGATGGCTCAGTTGGTTAAACCTCTGCCTTGGGTTCGGGTCATGAACCCAGGGTCCTGGGATTAAGTTCCAGTGGGCTCCTTGGTCAGCAGGAAGTCTGCTTCTCCCTCTGCTGTGCTTGCTCTCACTGACAAATAAATGAAATCTTAAAAAAAAAAAAATCAACATCATAAACCACATGGATTTTAACACTGAAGAGACAGAGAAACAATCCAAATGTCGACAGAAGGATGGCTAGATAGTATATTAAGGTAGACCATTCCACAAAATGCAGACAAAAAAAAAAATCTATGAAGACTACTTAAAAATATAGGAAATATTGTTAGTTGTGGAGGAAAAAATCTAGATACAAAGTTTTAAGTATCATACTAATCATAATAATCACACTACTTATAGGAGGACTAAATCCTATTGAGAAAATATATGTAATAAATAAAATCTTTTAAAAAAGGAGGGGGGGTGCCTGGGTGGCTCAGTGGGTTAAGCCTCTGCCTTCGGCTCGGGTCGTGATCTCAGGGTCCTGGGATCAAGTCCCGCATCAGGCTCTCTGCTCAGCAGGGAGCCTGCTTCCCTCTCTCTCTCTCTGCCTGCCTCTCCATCTACTTGTGATTTCTCTCTGTCAAATAAATAAATAAAATCTTTAAAAAAAAAGGGGGGGGTGCCTGGGTGGCTCAGTCAGTTTCATGTCTGTTTTTGGCTCAGGTCATGATCTCAAGGTCCTGGGATGGAGCCCTGCATCAGGCTCTCAGCTCAGGGGGGAGGTGAGACTGCTTCCCCCCCACCTTCCCCCTGCCCCCCACCCTGTCCTTCTGCCTTTCCTCTGGCTCCTGCTCCCTGCTCCCTCCCTCCCCCTCTCTACCTCTCAAATAAATAAATAAGTAAATAAAATCTTAAAAACAAAACAAAAAGGAAAAAAATATGTGTGGAAGAGAAGGCCAGAAGGAAATAACTTAAATGTGAATTGAGGATGATGTATGTTTCTCCTTGATCTCTTCCCCCCACCCAAAATTTGTGGCATAATATGATTATATCTCTTCTAAATAAATTTGCAGCACTGGCAGTGCAAGAGTGGAAATTGTGACATGCCCCTCTGTCTCTAGAGCCTGGGACCTTCTGCTCACCTCTCTGCTGTCTCTTCTCTCTTCGGGCCCCCAAGTATTTGAGCCAGGCCTTCAGGGATTTACACTTTTGCCAGTGCTGATGGTGTTTCACTGCCAAGACCATTTTCCGTCTCTCCTTCTGGACCTGCAGGAGCTGTTCCCACCACCGTGACCAAGCCTGAAAACCAGAGAAAAGGAGACAATTAGAGAAGAGGCAGGAAAACAGATGGGAGGTATGGGTGAGGGAAAAGAGAAACAGAGACACACTGGAGAAGCTAAAACTGGAAACAAAGACGTGGCAATGTTCAAGGAGGATCGTGATCTATGGGAATTTGCAGTGAAGGGCTTTTTAAGAAGGGCATTTACTTCCAGAAGTAGAATGGATGAAAGAACAATGAATGAAAGAGCAACAAGGGGAAGAGGAATAATAAAATCAACTAGTAGACAAGAGGCAGGGACAATCTAAGGGGTGATATACTTAAATCTGACCTGGGACAGGGGAGGGTCTGCCTTTTCCTTCCAAGTGGGAGGAAGCCTACTGTCTCAAGCACATTTGTTTCTGCGAAGAGTTAGCTATGGAAGCTGAGGGCCTACAGAAGGATTCCCTCAAGACAATCTATAAATGTGCACCCTTAGCAAAGTCTTTGTGTGTGCTTGGCATTATGCATCCCCAGTCTGAAGTGGAAAGTCTCAGATGATGACCTCATTATCTTCTCTCCTTAAACCTGTAACACCTCTTCTCCTTTCCTTCCTCTCAGCTGAATACCATTCTTCCTATTTCACCAAGAAAATAAAAGTGATCAAAAGAGAATTTTCACAAGCTCCTTCACCATCTACCCACCCACCTGCCCACAGGCTCTGCCTTCTCTCTGGCTACTTTGAATAAAGTGTCTATGCTCTCTTCAATCAGAAGTCACTCCCAACTATGGACACATCCCATCGTCTCTGACCTTCTCAAGCTTATCACTGGCAAATTCCCCCTTCTGCATCATAGATTCTCACCCTCTACTAGGTTTTTCTAAAGCAGCATATGAATGTGCTACTATTTCTCCCATCCTCAAAAGCATATCTCTTCAGGGATATAACCTCTGATTGGACCCTAGACCTGCCCATAAAATAGCAATAATCTATGGTTAGAATATGACCTGTACTTTAGATATTATATCAATATTCAATGTCATGGATAAGATGATATTGTGATTATGTAGGAGAACGCCTTAATTTTAGGAGACAGAAGCTTAAGTGTTTAGAGTTAACATTTATGTCTGCAACTTTAAAGCCACTCAGGAAATGTGAGAAATGTATTGTTATACTTAGAGAAAGCAAATGTGGCAAGATGTTAGCAATGGGTTAAACTAGTGACTAAAGTATCTACCTTTTCCGTCATTTGGTATTTGTCAAAAATAAAAAGTTGGGTGGAAAAGATTAGGGTCACAGAAATACTTTCGGAAAAGAATAAATCAGATTTTTGAGCAAGCCACCACTAGACCACTTTGGCATCCAGCTAATTCTCAAGTTCTTTCCTTTCCAGACTCCTCAAAAGAGTGGTCTATTTTCTAATTTCTCTTCCCCCAGGCAGGCTCTCATGAACCCTCTCCCCTTCAGGCCTACTGAAACTATTCTTCCCAAGCCCATCAACGATCTCCACATTGTTCAATCCAAAGGTCAAATCCCACTCCTCACCCTCCCTGACCTGCCAGAAGCATGTGATGAGGCCAGTCATGCCTGTGGATTCTCCAGGCTCCCTGCCGTCTCACCTTTATTCCTCCCAGGCTGGGTCCTGCAACCCCTCTTCTAGCTATGCTTACTCCCTGTGTGCTTTCATGCAGTCTCATGACTTTAAATACCAACTGCAAGCTCAGGACTCCCGCATTTACAGTTCGGGTCTCGACCCATCCTCCATACTCCCCAAATATCCAACTGCTTCCTGTACAGTTCCTTGGGGGATATTCAAAAGGCCTGTCAGGCTGAAGATGTGGCACTCAGAATGGAGCTCATCTTTCCGGACAAAACTGCTTCTCCCTCCATCTTCCCCATTTTACTAAATGGCCATTCCACTGTTCCAGTTACTCAGGCCAGAAACTTGGGAGTCACCTTGGATTCTTTCTCCAAAACTTCAGGTCTTAACTATCTATTAGCAAGTCTTGTCAGCACTACCTTCAATGTACACCCAGAATCCAACACCATCTTGCTATCATCCTTGTGTAGAATCTCACTTGGGATTTTCTTTCTTTCTTTTTCTTTTTTTAAAAGATTTTATTTATTTACTTGACAGACAGATCACAAGTAGGCAGAGAGGCAGGCAGAGAGAAAGGGGAAAGTAGGCTCCCTGCTGAGCAGGGAGCCAGATGAGGGGCTTGATCCCTGGGATCATGACCTGAGCCGAAGGCAGAGGCTTTAACCCACTGAGCCACCTAGGCGCCCGCTTTTTCTCTTTTCTTCCTTTTTTTTTTTTTAAAAGATTATTTATTTATTTATTTGACAGACAGGGATCACAAGTAGGCAGAGAGGCAGGCAGAGAGAGAAGGGAAACAGGCTCCCTCCTGAGCAGAGAGCCTGATGCCGAGCTCGATCCCAGGACCCCAAGATCATGACCTGAGCCGAAGGCAGAGGCTTAACCCACTGAGCCACCCAGGTGCGCCTCACTTGGGATTTTCTAATAGGTTTTTGACTGTTCTTCCTGCTTTCATCCTTGATCTTCTATGGTCTATTCCTAACACAACAGCCAAAACCAGGAATGCAAGCCCCTCTTAGACCCCACAATTTAGCCATATGGCTCCTAACTACCACCGACCAGAGTCACAGAGCCCTTACTTATTGTTTAAAACAAAACAAAACAAAACAAAAAAACCTGTAAAAATGCCTTCGGGAATAACAGAAACTTGCCTTTTGAAAGGTCTGTGGGATGCTGTTCCACCTGAGATAACAGACACAATGTGCTGTGTTTGCATGAAAAAATAGTAATAGTGTGCAGGTTAGTGATAATCACAGGATGTGGAACTTTTGCCTTTATACTCTAGAGAGGATACTGCTAATGTCTTCTGCTAAGAATGTTTTACAGTTCTAGGCCCCTAAAGTGGAACAAGCGGGTCCTTGAAACAGAACAACCACCTCACTATAATCACAATGAAACCAGACAGGGACATGCCAGAAGGGAGAAGATGAACAAGAAGGGAAATGTTACAGCTGACCTAACCCTAATCAATCTGCACAACCCTGAGACCCTTACTCTGAATTTCACCCTTTAAAACCCCCACCCCTGCCTGTGAACCATAAGGGAGTCTGGGACTCTTGAGCATTAACTCCCTGTTCTCTTGGGTGGCACCACACCAGCAAATAGTCTATCTTTCTTCCCTGCAAAAGCCTGTGTCAGTTGTTACTGGCTTGTGGCGCACTGGACGCATGAACTCTTGTGTGGTTTGCTACAAAGCCACAGCAATCCTTTTTGGTTTGTTTTGGTTATGTCACTTCAATCTCTCCTTTTTATAGGACAATTTTCCTCCCTGCCCTTTTCCTCTTTCATGCCACCAATTTCTTTGAGAAACTAGGTCATTTATCCTATAAAATGTCCCACACTTCAGGTCCGGCCAATTGTCTCAAGGTGTCTTTGCCTCGTTCCCCTGATTCCTGTATTTCCTGGAAACTGACAGAAAGATTCATGTTAGGCTTGTTGGAATCATGTTCAAATTTCTAGGCAAAAACACTTCTCACATGGTGCTGGGGACTGCCCATTACCTCGCCATCATGAGGCACATCACAGCTGGCTGCCACAGTTTTAACAATGTCAAGACGATCCGTGGCTTCAGATGTCAACCTGATCCCTCCATTTTATTTCCCCACTGTCCTCCCACTCTGTGGTTGCTGCTTAGATCCATTTTCTCATTAGGGGTAGCAAAACGGCAATTTTCTCATTCCAGTACTCCTGTAGCTACTCACTAGAATTCTATAAAGAAGTCTACTCTCATTAACCCTCAGGTTTTGAAAGATAAAGTTTATATAGGAAAGGCAGGATAAATGCTTGATTTTTGCCTTCACTAATTTTCAAACCGAGTTAATGCTCTAACAATCCCAATATGTGCCAGTGAGTTCCTTCCTCTCCCCTCATTATACATGCATGAATTTTTATATATTTGATGTGCTTTCAATTCACTGCAGTCATTATTCTTCTGGATGTCCCAACTGATTTATCATTAGGAATGTCCTTTAGGACTAGGAAAGTCCTTTGGCTCCTGAGTCCTTCTGACACAAGCCCATTAACCTTTGTTCATTTCCTCACACTCCAGCAAAGTGTATCCTAGGCCTATGACGTGGGTGATATGCATATCTTGCTGCAGACCAGGAATCAGCCATTTCTCCAAAAAGCCTCTGTTCCTTTTAGCCACAAAATAACAGCCCACGACTTGGGCACTGGGAATACTAAATGCCATATATTCTTTGCTGCTCACTCCTAACTTTTCCATAAATAAAATGAGAAATACATTTCTTAAGTTTAAAAAACATCTTGGGACGCCTGGGTGGCTCAGTTGGTTGGACGACTGCCTTCGGCTCGGGTCGTGATCCCAGAGTCCCGGGATTGAGTCCCGCATCAGGCTCCCAGCTCCATGGGGAGTCTGCTTCGCTCTCTGACCTTCTCCTCGCTCATGCTCTCTCTCACTGTCTCTCTCTCAAATAAATAAATAAAATCTTTAAAAAAAAAAATCTTAAGTTCCTACCAATATTTACATTTCCAATCTCAGATTATAGGGCTTTTATTTCCTTTCTTTTATATTTGTAATCTTTTCCTTGACACTGAAAATCATTATTCCTAATGACACTGCCGTAAGTTACTTGTTTTAACTCACAATGTAGCTATAATAGTTTCAACATGACAATTCTAAACTTGCCACTAACAATAAGACTACTGAATGTAGGTTTCAGATTTCCTAATTCTTTGTGTCCTTAGAATGCATTCCACCAGGGATGAAGAGCCAAAATATTGCATTTTAAAGTTACCTGAAGTAATTATTTTCTCTGTGTAGTCATGGCTACGAGCTTAGGTTTGTTTCAGTGTGTTTTAAAATTCTGGGGATTGATTTCTCGCCTTTTTGACTTGCTTGTGTGTATTTTTAAAATTATACAAAATGTTTATATGGTTTCAAAGTTAAAACTGTATAACAAAGTAAATTCACAAAAATATTTTGTTCCCTCCATCCCACTATGGGTAACCAAATTTTGTTAGTTTTGGATTTATTTTTCCCATTACTTCTTTAAAATAGAAGTGCACACACACAAACACACCCACACACATAAACATATACCTCCTTTCCTCCCCAAAGGCAGCACACAATGAACCAGAGGGATCCCATTAAGAAGGAGGTGTGATCGTATCACCCTTACTCAAAGCCAGCAGCTTCTCACCTCCACTGGAACGAGAACGTAAAGCCTTTATGGGCGCAGGGGTCTCCTGTGTTGTTACCTCATGACCTAATCCTTCTTCTTCTCTCTCTCATGCTCGTCAACATGTCACAAGATTATCAAGTTTGTGGACGGGATGACTCACAGTATCATAAACATGACAATTTTCCCCGATCTAATGTAAAAAGTTGGTGCATTATAATAAAAATCCTAGTAGGCTTTGATGTGGAACTTGAAAGTTGATCCCAAAATTAATGAGAAAGAGTAAAGAAGAATAGCCAAAAGAATTTGAAAAAGAACAAAAATAAAAAAGATCATCCTTTTCCATATACAAAAACTTAAGAAATAAGGGTGCCCAGCTGGCTCAGTCAGAGGAGCATGGGACTCTTGATCGTGAGTTTCAGCCCCATGTTGGGTATGGAGATTGCTTAAATAAATACCTGCTTCATTAAATCACAACTAAAACAGTGTGGTTGTGGAATGGAATGGAGAGCCCAAAACAGACCCATGAAGAAATGAGATCCTGGCTCTATAATGAAGGTAGATTAATAACCAGTATAAAAAAGATAAAGGATGGATGAATCAGCAAACAGTGCTACAGCAATTAATTACCCATATGGAAGATGACCAACTGAGACCTTTTTCACACAATTTGTAAAATTAAACCCAAGATATATTAAAGACCAAACTGATTCAAGAATAAATTAGGCTAGATTGAGATTAATAATAGATTGAGATTAATAATATCTGCATGAAAAAAAAAAAGGGTACCATAAGCAAAGCAAAAAAACAAGCTGCAGACTGGAAGAAAGCTCCTGTAAAGTACAGAACACTCAAAAGATGAGTAAGCAGAGTCTACAACAATGTCCACAAATCAGTGTTCAAAAAGAAAAAGCCAAATAACCCAACAGAAAAATGATGGAGGAATGTAAACCAGCCCTTCTGTAACTCGAATGCAAACAAGCATCCGTAAAGATGCCCCTCACTGGGAATCAGTGAGATACAAGTTAAAGCAACAATGAAGTTACCACTCCACAAACATCCCACTGCTGAGGAGGACCAAGTCTGACCATGCAAAGTGCTGAGGAGACTGAAAGAAAGGGGAACTGAAACATAACCACGTAAACTGTCACTGGAAAGCACTGGACAATCTGTAGTAAGGATGGAGAGATGAATAACCAATGACCCAACCATGTCACTTCTAGGAACCAGACTGGAGAATCTCTCAGATTCTTGCACAAGGATCTATGTTTAAAAATGCTCTCCACAGCAGCGTTTGTAATTGCAAAAATGCAGAAGTAATCCATAGTTCATCATTAGTAGTGGTACCACTACTGAACGAGATCAACTGCGCCTACCCATACAACGGGATAGCACACACGGTTAATAGGTATCTACGTCCCTACAAGGGTAAGCCTCACAAACACACTGCTGCTTCTAAAAAGGAAACTCCAGAGGAAATGTACGGAATGACATCATTCATAGATCTCCTAAAGACATGAAACCGGAACATTTCTTCTTTGTGGTTACGTATGCGCGTATTTCTACAAGTTCAAAAGACCACCAGAGAATGATGACCTTGTATCCGTGCAGGGCCCACCTATGAGGTGGAACGGTGGCAGAAAGGGGGAAAGGTAGGGTTTGAGCCATGTCTGGGCAGGTGTGGAGCAGGCTAACACCTTTTAGTCTAGGTGGTGGGTACTTGGGTATCTGTTCATGTTTTTATCAATGCCTTATATTTAGTTTTCTATGTTTTAAGTACATTTATAAAAATTTCCTGTATCTCAGGATGCTCTGCCCTGTCTAGTTCAGAGATGTTTTGAGGGTTCAAAGAAATGCCTTAAGCGGACCTTCTTGGTAAGCTGTATGGTACTTATTAGACACAAGGCATTATTGCTCATAATCCACACAATAAAATTTGATCTTAGAGTCTCGCACAGCTTTTGGTCCACATCAGTATGATCTTGATCACTCACATTTTTCACTGGTTTTGATTCTAAGTGACTCCTGGCTGTTTTATATGTTAAATCCAACTGCTAACCGTGAAAACCTGCTATCACTAAAAATATTCAATCAAATCTGTAGCAAGCTTTGAAAACAACAGTCCAAAGGGAATTCTGAAAGCGTTCTAAGCTATAGTAGCACAAACAGAATGAATTTACAGGCCCTCAGAGTGGCTCTTTGAAAGAAAGAACACTCACACAGTTGTAGTCCCCCAGGAACAGAAAATCAGTCTCACTATGTTTCCACGTTGATGGCATTTTCACATTTGTCAGTTTCCTCTCCTTCCTGAGATCACAAGTCTATTAAGGACAATCCAGCAGGATGGATAAAAGAATGGTTCTGCAGCTGTCAGGCTGCTTGGATTTAAACCCTGGATCTGACCTTTGCCAGGTATCTGACTTGCATTCAAGTTATTTAACCTCCTCAGTCTCCATAATAATAATATGGGACTTTAAAAAATAACTGAGAGGCATCTGGCTGGCCCAGTCAGAAGAGCATGCAACCCTTGAGCTCAGGGTCATGAGTTTGAGCCCCACATTGGGTGTAGAGATTACTAAAAAAAAAAACAAAAAACAAAAACTAAAGAAAAAAAAAGAATTATGAAAACTAATTGAGATAATGCATGTAAAGCACTTAGTCTAACACCTAGGGTTAAGTTAGACCACCACAAATGCTATTTGCCACTGCTGCTGTTCTTGTTACTATTATTATCACTGTCAAAAAATATCTTATTTCCTTGCCTCTTATTACCTCTGAAGACCTCATGAGTTCAGAGGTCAGCAACTTCTTTTCTTAAAAGTTAGATAATAACATTTTAGCCTTTGCACACAGCATGGTCTCTCTGTGGGAACTATTCAACTCTGCCCTTGTAGCCTAAAAGCCGCATTGGACAATACATAAATGAACAGGTACAACTGTATACCAATAAAATTTTATTTATAACAACAGAGAGCACGCCAAATATGACCTGCGGGCCAGTCTGTGGACCCCTAGCCTAGATGATTGCATATGTGAATTGCATGTGATTTCTACATACTGCATACGTTCACATAGCCTATGCAACATGTTATCAGATTAAAAAGAGATTTACTCTTAGTATAGTAACAGACACTTCCTTTTTTTTTCCTATTTCCTGTTATATTCTCTATAAATGACTTGGCAGATCCAGAATATCCAGAAGATCCCAAAAGTGACAGAAACTCAGTCTATCAAAGGTCATAAGCACTACAGCATCATCTTGGTACAGATGTTAGGCCTTTATTACTGACCAAAAGCTAGTGGCTTCCTCTAATATAAGCAAAATTATATTTAGCAGCCAGGTTTTCTTTATTGTCTTAGTTTCTTTTCTGCCCTATTATTTTCCAACTTGCTGCAGGAAAACAGTAACAAGGAAATAAAGAATATGCTGCTCTTTCTTTAACCATATTTATAACTAACTCATAAATCCCTTCCCAGCACCATGATCAACAGACACTGTGCAAACCAACTGGAATCCCATTCAGTATCTTCCTATTAGCAGCTTCTTTCCGTTGAACCCCAGCCTTTTGTGTTGCTTCTGCCCTCCATCCCCTGCCCAGCGCGCTCCCTTTGCTGCAGGGAGGGCCCAGGACAGAGGCAGCAGCATGACGGCCACCCCTCTGCTTGGGAGTCCAACCCCACCCTCCGTGGGTGTAGGGCTTGACAACATGGACAGAATATACCAAAACCGCAGTCGGCCGCACTCACCTGCAGCTGGAGGCTCAGGGCCCTGTGCTTCACAGCTGACGCGAGCAGGGCGTGGCCCACACGCACCTGTCCCAGTTGTTGCCTCCACTGGCTCCACCACAGCCTGCCAAAGAGCAAATCAAAGATGGAACCAGTCAAAATAAGCCACCCAGAAAACAGAAGGGCAGCAAAGGACCCTCAGCTCAAGTCCCTATCCCTCTCTGTGCCAGTCATCTTGACTGACATCTGCTGGAACCACTGTTGGGGGGAAAAAAAAAAAGAGAAGTAGATCTAGAATAGCCAGTTAAGGGTTGGAAACTGATGGTTCCTAAGGTTCCAGCCTTAGAAACTACAGACATGCTCTATTTGGAACAGGTTTGAAAAATGTATTTATAAATTACTGCCAACATTAAAAAAACAGGAGATTTTGCAGAATAATCTGCAAAAAACATGGCTTTTAGATTTCCAATCTTGGCTTCTTTTCTGCTTATTTTCTAATTAGCTGTAGGAAAATAGTAGTGAGGAAATGAGAGTTTGCAACTTTTTCTTTTCCCCACAGAAACACTCACTTTGCTCAGTTACTCTAACCTAGGAAAATCTTCCAGTCCTCCTAATCTGGGCCAGGCATAGCTGCATCACTCACTTCAAAATCTCAAACAATCTTGCATTACTACTTATTTTTTTAAGCATTTAGAGAATTACAAGTTCCCTGGATGCAGCCCCAGCACCCAGCATAGTACTAGGAAATTTTAAGCTCCCAATAAATACACATTGAATAAATAAAATTGTGTAAAAATATCTCCCACAGGCTCTAATAGAAATGCATACTTACTAAGCATTTAAAAATATTTGCCAGGATGCCTGGATGGTTTGGTCGGTTAAGCCTGTGACTCTTGATTTCAGCTCAAGTCATGATCTCAGGATCCTGGGATCGAGGCCCCACAAGTTGGGCTCCCTGTTCAGTGGAGAATCTGTTCCTTCCTCTCTTCTCTGCCCCTCTCCCCAACTCATGTTCACGCTCCCTCTAATAAACATCTTTTTAAAAATTTGCCAAATAAATTTTAAATAAGTTATTTAAAATAAAGATTTTTAGGTGTACTGATGTTCTGGACACTGTGTTAAATACTTTAGATATTACCATATTTATTTCCCATGACAATCCTGAAAGACACTTACTGGTTAGCCTGTCTCACACCTGAACTGTGGAGAGGTGAAAGGACCCAACACTGCATTGACATGGATTTGACCGTGTCAGTCTAACGTCAAAGTTTAAACTTCAAAGTTTCTGCACTTTTCCATACTACATAGAGGATCTAGCTCTTTTGAGATTTTAATATGCTGCCAATGAGAACACCAAAGGACCACCAGAGGTAACGCGCAGCGGGATCAGTCCCATTGTAAAGTAGCTCATTGTTACACATGTCTGGCTTTCGAAGTCCTCTAACTCATGTCCCTCCGAAGTGTGCACAGAGCTGATGAAAGGCTGGGCAGGGCAGTTAGGGACATGGGCTCTGGCATCAGATAGATGGGTAGGTGAGCCCTATTTTGCCGAATACAGCTTATATGAGCTTGGGCAAGTTACTCAACCTTTCTGAGACTCGTATGTATCTTCATCTTCAAAAAAACAGTATTTAGTTTAGTTTATGGTGACGATTATATGAGAATTTACATTAGAAAAATTAACACACACAAACTCAACACAGGTTTAGAACACAGCGAGTACTCAATTAGTGTTACTTCTGATTGTACAGTTGAACAAGTTGTCAATAAATACTTCTTAAGCATCAATTATGTCTGAAGCACTGTTTTTAAGGTGGGTTTTTATGTTTCGTGAGACAAGGCTAAGGTAAGATGATGGCTACTAATCCGTAGGGCGAAGGAGCGCACTCACCACAAAATACTCCGCTGCCTAAACTCACGGGCGGTGGTCTGCATCTGAAGTTTGGTTCTACGAAAAACCACGTAGATCAGCCACGACTTCCAGGCCTGCCGCATCTTTTGCCTTGCATCTAGATACACCAAAAAGATTTTTAAAAAGGGGTAGGGAGAGATACATTACTCTGGGTTATGATAAAAGCTCATGGGCATTCTGTATTCATCCCTCCTTCCGAAGATCTAAATTCCTCCGGACTTCAAGTGCCCCCTGGTGGAAAAGTTCTGAAGCTCTACAAAATAAATAAGGATGTAAACACACGTGAAGAATGGCTCTATGAGGGATAACATTTATAAAACAGGAAAATCAATATACTGCACTGTTCAGAAATCTTTTGTTTTAAAGCCCTTATTTTTAGAGTTATGTTCTATAATAATTACAGATAAAATAATGTGAATAACAAAAAGCAGAGAAGTGAGACTGGTCTGAGTTGGTAACTGCTGAAGATGACAGGTACATGGAGGTTCATTACTCCATTTTTAAATTTTGTAGATATTTGAGATTTTACACAGTACGAAGTTAAAGGAGAAGAAGAAATCATGTCATAAAACTTACTGTTTGAAACGATAACTGTAAAGTAGAGTAAGCAAGACTAAAGAACGCGATACCATCTATATCTGCTTGAAAAACAGAGTAAAAGGGACCAGTAATTATCCTGGAGAACAGAGACTTTACTAGATATGGGAACTGCAAAGGTCCATAGGTCTCTCTTTACAGTAAATCCCATTTTCATTATCAAAGATTTCACTAATGAAATAAATTTCTGTTCTTTTTACAACAAAAAGGAGAAAGGAAAATTATGTCAACGATTTTCAGGAGATTCTCCAAAATGTGATTAGCAGGATAAGAACTATATTTATATTTCATAGCAATTGACAAGTCAAGTCAAAACATGGAGAACTTAAGATGTAGCTTCCTCAGGCCCCTTGGGCAATGCTGTTGTGGTTTAGAATTTGGGTTCCTGAGTGAGACAAACCAGGTTTTTTTTGTGTTTTTTTTTTTAAAGATTTATTTATTTATTTATTTGACAGAGACAGATCACAAGTAGGCAGAGAGGCAGGCAGAGAGAGAGAGAGGAGGAAGAAGCAGGCTCCCCACTGAGCAGAGAGCCCGACGCGGGACTCAATCCCAGGACCCTGAGATCATGACCTGAGCTGAAGGCAGCGGCTTAACCCACTGAGCCACCCAGGCGCCCGAGACAAACCAGGTTTTAATATGAACTTGTCACTGAGCTCAGTAACCTCACAGAAGTTCCATATCTCCAAAATGGCACCTTCCTTAAAGGTGTATTTGCCAAGAGTAAATGAGGTCATTGATAAAAAGTGTCTCCAATAAATATAAGCTGTTATTTTTCTGAGGACGGTACCCAAGAATCTGCATTAATGTTCTCTGCCCTGATTCTGGACAATCTGAGAACCACACTTCCCTAAGGCCTGAAAGTACTTGCTACTTTTTTATCTAACAGTACAAGAGTGACTGAAAACTATACAACACTCATGAAAGAAACTGAGGAAGACACAAAGAAATGGAAAAACATTTCATGGTCATGGATTAGAAGAACAAATATTGTTAAACTGTCTATGCTTCCCAGAGCAATATATACATTCAATGCAATCCCTATCAAAATACCATCAACATTTTTCACAGAGCTGGAACAAATAATCCTAAAATTTGTATGGAACCAGAAAGACCCTGAATAGCCAAAGGAAAGTTGAAAAAGAAAACCAATGTTGGAAGCATCACAATCCCAGACTTCAAGCTCTATTACAAAGCTGTAATCTAGCTTTGTGCTGGCACAAAAACATACATATAGATCAAAGGAACAAAACAAAGAAATAAGAAATGGATCCTCAGCTCTATGATCAACTAATCTTCAACAAAGCAGGAAAGACTATCCAATGGAAAAAACAGTCTTTTCAATAAATGGTGTTGGGGAAAATGGGCAGCCACACGTAGAAGAATGAAACCGGACCATTTTCTTACATCATACACAAAAATATACTCAAAATGGATGGAAAACCTAAACATGAGTCAGTAATCCAACAAAATCCTGGAAGAGAACACAAGCAGCAATCTCTTTGACCACGGCCGCAGCAACTTCTAGCTAGATATGTCTCCAAAGGCAAAGGAAATAAAGGCAAAAATGGGCTATCAGGACTTCATCAAGATAAAAAGCGTTTGCACAGCACAGGAAATAGTCAACAAAACCAAAAGACAACTTACACAATGGGAAAAGATATTTGCATATGTTTCAGATAAAGGGTTAGTATCCAGAATCTATAAAGAACTTACCAAACTGAACACCCAAAGAACAAGTAATCCAATAAAGAAATGGGCAAAAGATAAGAACAGACATTTCTCCAAAGAAGACATACAACTGGCCAGCAGACACATGAAAAAATGCTCCACATCACTCAGCATTAGGGAATAAGTAAAAATCAAAACCACAATGAGATATCACCTCACACCAGTCAGAATGGCTAAAATTAACAAGTCAGGAAATGACAGATGCTGGCAAGGATGTGGAGGAAGGAGAAACCTCTTATACTGCTGGTAGGAATGCAAGCTATTGCAGCCACTCTGGAAAACAGTATTGAGGTTCCTTAAAAAGTTAAAAATAGAGCTACCCTATGACCCAACAACTGCACTACTAGGTATTTATCCCAAAGATACAAATGTAGTGATCCAAAGGAGCACCTGCACCTCAATGTTAAAGCAGCAGTGTCCATAATAGCTGGAAAGAGTCCAGATGTCCATTGACAGATGAATGGCTAAAGAAAATGTGGTATATATAGGGGCGACTGGGTGGCTCAGTGGGTTAAAGCCTCTGCCTTCGGCTCGGGTCATGATCCCAGGGTCCTGGGATCGAGCCCCGCATCGGGCTCTCTGCTCTGCAGGATGCCTGTTTCCTCCTCTCTCTCTCTCTGCCTGCCTCTCTGCCTGCTTGTGATCTCTGTCAAATAAATAAATAAAATCTTAAAAAAAAAAAAAAGAAAATGTGGTGTTTATATATACAATGGAATATTATTCAGCCATCAAAAAATGAAATCTTGTCATTTGCAATGATGTAGATGGAACCAGAGGGTATTGTGCTAAGGAAATGAGTTAATAGAGAAAGACAATTATGATATAATTTCACTCATATGTAGAATTTAAGAAACAAAACAGAGGAACACAGAGGAAGGGGGGCGTAAAACAAGACGAAATCAGAGAGGGAGACAAACTGGAAGAGACTCTTAACCATAGGAAACAAACTGAGGGTTGCTGGAGAGGAGATGAGTGGGGTGATGGGGTAAGTGGGTGATGGGCATTAAGGAGGGCATGTGATATAATGAGCACTAGGTGTTATATACAGCTGATGAATCACTGAACTCTACCTCTGAAACTAATAATACACTGTATTAATTAACTGAATTTAAAAAATTTAAATTGAAAAAAACAGTGCAAGAATGAACTGACGCTCCCTGAGGTCAGTGGGTACGGCCTGAGACAACTGTCATACATCAGAAAGAACTCTTCTTTTTAAAAAATATTTATTTGAGAGAGAAAGAGAGTGCCCACGCATGCACACACACACAAGCATTGGGGGGGGCGGGGTGGACAGTCTTAAGCAGACTCGACCCTCTCATGACCCTGAGATCCCAACCTGAGCCACAATGAAGAGTTGGACACTTAACAGACTGCACCACCCAGGCACCCCCAGAAAGAACTCTTTTTACCTGAAGAATTCAAATGATTTTTCTTTCTACTCCATAATATAGCTTTATTTATTATAACTGAAAATAGTAATATAAGATAGCAAAATGCCTATTCCTGAAATAAATAAAAAAAACCTTAACAAATTTAATAGAACTGAAATCATACTAAGTCTGTTCTCTCATTCCTATTGGGGTAAACTAGAAAATTAATAAAAATATTTTGAACTATTACTATAAACATAGATAGATATTACAAAGTCCCCAATATAGGACTAAACACACTTCTAGATAATCTGTGGGTCAAAAAGCAATGGAAATTAGAAAACATTTCTCAGGGATGCCTGGTGGTTCAGTCAGTTATGCATCTCCCTTTGGCTCAGGGTCCTGGATTGAGTCCCACATCAGGCTCCCTGCTCAGCAGGAGTCTGATTCTCCCTCTACCTGCCACTCCCCCTACTTGTGTGCTCTCTTGCTCTCTCCCTCCTTCTCTCTCTGGCCAATAAATAAATAAAATCTTAAAAAAAAAAAGGAAAGAAAACATTTCTCACTGAATGAAACAGAATTGTAAATATTAAAATCAGAGGCGTGCAGTTAAAGCTGTGCTTAAAGGCAACTTAATTACAGTAAATGTTTGTGTTAGAACAAAGGAAAGGCCTCAAATCAATCTCAGCTTGCATCTTAAGAAACTAGAAAAGAAAAGAGCAAATTAAAACCAAACCTTGCAGAAGTGAGAGAATATAAAAACAGGAACAAAAATCAAGGAACTTGAAAATAGAAGATCAACAGAAAATGAATATAGAATCTGGTTATTTGACAAGGTAGATAAAACTGATAAAGCTCTAGCCACACTTACAAAAACTGAAGGCTAAAGACATAAATGATCAATATTGTGAATGAGAGGAGCTGTCACTACAAATCCTGCAAACATTAACATTATAATAATGGAATAAATACTTCAAATGACTCTATACCATAAATCCAACAACATATATTTTTTTAAGATTTTATTTATTTATTTGACAGAGAGAGATCACAATAGACAGAGAGGCAGGCAGAGAGAGAGAGAGAGAGGGAAGCAGGCTCCCTGCCGAGCAGGGAGCCCGATGTGGGACTCGATCCCAGGACCCTGAGATCATGACCTGAGCCGAAGGCAGCAGCTTAACCCACTGAGCCACCCAGGTGCCCCTCCAACAACATATTTAAAATGGACCAATTCCGGGGTGCTTGGGTGGCTCAGTGGGTTAAGTCTCTGCCCTCAGCTCAGGTCATGATCTCAGGGTCCTAGGATCAAGCACTGCATTGGGCTCTCTGCTCAGCAGGGAGCCTGATTCCCCCCACTCTCTGTCTGCCTTTCTGCCTACTTGTGATTTCTGTCAACTAAATAAACAAAATCTTTTTAAAAAATGAAATAAAATAAAATAGAATGGACCAATTCCTTGAAAAACAAATTACCAAAACCCATTCAAGAAAGAACAGGTAACCTAATCAGTCTTACATCTACTCAAAAACTTGAATTCAGGGGCGCCTGGGTGGCTCAGTGGGTTAAAGCCTCTGCCTTCGGCTCAGGTCATGATTTCAGGGTCCTGGGATCGAGCCCCGCATCGGGCTCTCTGCTCAAGCAGGGAGCCCGCTTCCTCCTCTCTCTCTCTGCTTGCCTCTCTGCCTGCTTGTGATCTCTGTCTGTCAAATAAATAAAAATCCTTAACAACAATAACAAAAAAAATTATTTATAAAAAAAACTTGAATTCAAAGTTCAAACTTCTTCAACAAAAGAAAACTCCAGACCCAGATGAATTCACTAGAGAATTTTACCAAATATTTAAGAAAGAAATACTATGAATTCTACAAATCCTTTTTAGAAAATAGAAGACAATGAAACACTCCCTAACTCATTCTATGAAGCCAGTATTACCCCAAACCAAAATCAGACAAAGACATTATAACAAGAGAAAAGTACAGGCCAATATCCTCAAGAACACAGATGTAAAAATCCTAAACAAAAAAGTTAGCAAATTGAACCCAGCAATATATGAAGAATGGCATTAATCTGAGGAATATAAGGCTGGTTCAAAAATCTGAAAATTGCTCTGTTTCACCGTATTAATGGACTAAAAAGGAAGAGCAGTGGATCATCTCAATAGATACTGGAAAAAATCATTTGACAAAATTTAATGCCTCTTACTGATAAAAATACTCAGAAAACCAGGAATAGAACATAACCTGACAAAAGGACATCTATACAAAACATACAGCTAACAACATATTTAATGATTAAACACTGAATGCTTTTCCCTTAAGATCAGGAACAAGGCAAGGATGTCCATTCTGACCACTCCTATTTTATTATTATATATATATAACAAATATATATATATTTAATATATATAATAAATATACATATATTATAAATATATATAATATATATTTTATTAGAAGCTCTAGCCAATGTAATAAAAATAATATGCAAAGGAAGGAAAAAACTATCTCTGTTCATATATCACTTAACTATCTGCACAGAAAATCCCACAGCGTGAGTTAAGTGTCTACCTTTGGCTCAGGTCATGATCCCAAGGTCCTACAGGGAGTCTCCCTCTGCCCATCTCCCAGCCTGTGCTTTCTTGTGCTCACTCTCCTCAAATAAATAAATAAAATCTTTTTTAAAAAATCCCATGGACAGGCGCCTGGGTCACTCAGTGGGTTAAGCCACTGCCTGGGGCTCAGGTCACAATCTTAGGGTCCTGGGACTGAGTCCCGCATCGGGCTCTCTGCTCAGCAGGGAGCCTGCTTCCCTCTCTTTCTCTCTCTGCCTGCCTCTCTGCCTACTTGTGATCTCTCTTTGTCAAATAAATAAATAAAATCTTTTTAAAAAAATCCCATGGACTCTACAAAAAAGCTTCTATAACTAATGAACTTAGCAAGGTTGGAAAACATTGGAAAAAATCTTTGTGATTTTGAAGCAGGTGGAGTTCCTATAGTATCAAAAACAATCCATAAAAAAATTGGGTTTTATTAAAATTTAAAATTTTTGATCTGCAAAGACACTGTTAAGAGAATGAAAAGACAAAGAGAGAGAGAGAATGAAAAAACAAGCCACATTCTGGAAGAAAGTATTTGCCAATCATGCTTTTCACAAAAGACTTGTAGTAATCAGAACATGTTTTTAACAAAACTCAACAAGAAAACAATTTAAAAAGAAACCAATTTAAAGGGACAAGAAACCAATTTAAAAGGACAAAAGATCTTGAACAGACTCTTCACCAAAAAGAGATATAAAAAGCAAGTAAGCATAGGAAAAGATACTCAACATCATTAATCATTAAACACAAATTACAGCCTAAATGAAATATTTCCACACACCTATCTGTATAGTTAAAATTTTATTTTAAATGTTAATACCAGAGGCGCCTGGGTGGCTCAGTGGGTTAAGCCTCTGCCTTCGGCTCAGGTCATGGTCTCAGGGTCCTGGGATCAAGCCCCGCATTGGGTTCTCTGCTCAACAAGGAGCCTGCTTTCTCCTCTCTCTGCCTGCCTCTCTGCCTACTTGAGATCTCTGTCAAATAAATAAATAAAATCTTTAAAAAAAATGTTAATACCAAGTGCTGGTAAGATGCAAAATAAGTAGAACTCTCCTAAATTGCTGATAGGAATGCAAAATGGTACAATCAGTACCATTTGGGAAACAGTTTGGCAGCTTCTTATAAAGTTAAATATACACCTACTGTAAGATCCCAGCAATCTTACACTAATCACACTAGATAATTATGCCTAGATAATCTACCCAAGAAAAGTATTCACATATGAAACTATACACAAATACTTATGATTTATAATTCATAGTTGTCTAAAATGGAAACAACTCAGATGTCCCTCAATCAGGGAATGGATAAACAAACTTTCTTACACACCTACTATGCAGTATACAGAATACTACTCAGCAATATAAAGGAACTAACTACTGGGACGCCTGGGTGGCTCAGTTGTTTAAGCAGCTGCCTTTGGCTCAGGTCATGATCCCAGTGTCCTGGGATCGAGTCCCACATCGGGCTCCTTGCTCAGCAGGGAGCCTGCTTCTCCCTCTGCCTCTGCCTGCCATTCTGTCTGCCTGTGCTCACTCTCTATCCCTCTCTCTCTCTCTGACAAATAAATAAATAAAATTAAAAAAAAAAAAAGAAACTAACTACTGAAACATGCAACAACTCAGATGAATGTCCAATGCATTATGCTAAGTTGAAAGAAAGCAGCGTCAAAATACTACCTACTAAATGTTTCCCTTTATATGGCCTTCTAGAAAAGGAAAGCCTATGGTGATAACTGATCAGTGGTTTCCAGGAATCAAGTGAGGAGGTAAGGTGTCACAGAAGGTTAGCACAAGGTCAGGAGTAATGGAATTTTCTGTCACTTGATTGTGGCGGTGGCTACAGAGCTATGCATTCCTCAAAACTCAAAGAACTGCATACCAAAAAGAGTGATTCTTACTTTGAATAAATTAAAAAGGACACAACACAACATAAGCAACTTACCAGCTAAATACTGAAACAATGCACCTACCTCAGGAACAGCTTCTCACATTTTGGGAAAATAGACAAGGGAAGGAAGAACCCATGGGAGAGAAGGGAACACTACATGGGGAAGATGATACTTGAAATGGGCCCGCTGGAAGAACTGCAGGGGCAAACACGGAAAGGTATCAAAGTACGTATCCAATGTGGCAAGAGCATATGGTGTATGGAAGGTAAAGAAAAGAAAAGTTGAATACCTTGTATGCTATACCAAAGAGTGCTGACTTTATTAGCAAAGAGGAGTCAAACGAATTTATATGCCCAGGAGTGACATGATCTTACTTATGTCTTACCACTATTATAGCCATGTGGACAATGAGAAGGGGAAGAAAATAAATGCAGAGAGATGAAGGAAGAGGAACTTATAAAACTTTGGGGGTGGGGCGCCTGGGTGGCTCAGTGGGTTAAGCCGCTGCCTTCGGCTCAGGTCATGATCTCAGGGTCCTGGGATTGAGTCCCGCATTGGGCTCTCTGTTCAGCAGGGAGCCTGCTTCCCTCTCTCTCTCTCTGCCTGCCTCTCCATCTACTTGTGATTTCTCTCTTATTTAAAGATTAAATAAATAAAATCTTTAAAAAAAAAACTTTGGGGGAAAGGAGAGGATGAATCAGACAGTAGTGAAGAAAAGATGAATGCAAGTGACACGTCAGAGAGCCGTATTATAAACACAGATAAATGAATGACATGAGGCATGAGGAATGGATAGGCCATGAGGCCATGCCTCAGTAAGGTTTCTCGCTTAGCTAGGAAAAGTAGGAGGAAAAGCAGATCTAAATGTGGGGCAGTTAAGTTTTATTTGTAACTTGCTGAGTTTGAGGTGGCTGCAAAGCATTCACGTGAAATGGGTGTGAGACAACTGCTAATGCAGGCGAAACTATCATTCTGAAACTCAGTGCCTTTTTCTCTTAGACTCCCAATATGGGTCTCTGGACTCCACTCACAGAGGAACCAGATACTGGCCAGAGCTAAATTGGCCACAAGATCACTAAAGGGCAACCTGGACAAAGAAGACTAGAAGTGAGCACTGCAACTTGACACATGACAGCTAGACAGACGACCACCTCAGGTGCTGTGGGAGGGCAAGAAGAGCCAGTTCACAGAAAGCATGCTTAAATGAGTTGTAGGTGCCAAAGCCATGCCATACGGAGAAAACCAGAGGGATATGACCATACAGGAGTTCTTGCTCAGAGATAAAGATTCTAGATAATAGGAAAGGGGATCAAACAAATGTTCCCTTTGACCTGGAGTTATTTTCTCTCAGAGGTAATGTACTTGTCTTCCCCAAGAGCTTCTTTAAAAGTAAATGTGGGCTCTCCAGAAACTAGGAAAAAGAAAGGGGCCTTCCTCAACTTGATAAAGAATATCTATAAAAAACCTATATCATACTTAATGATAAGAAACTCAAAATTTTCCCACTAAGATCAGGTACAAGGCAGAAATGACCCTCTCAACTACCTTTCTTTTTTTCAAAGATTTATTTTACTTATTTTACTTATTTTAGAGAAAGAGAGGGGCATGGTGGGGGGGGTGGGGGAGGTAAAGGCGCAGATGGAGAGGAAGAGAGAAACACAAGCAGACTCTGTACTGAGTGCAGAGCCCAATACAGGGCTCAATCTCAAGACCAACGGTGAGATCAGACCTAAGATGAAACCAAGAGTTGGGACACTTAACTGACTGTGCCACCCAGGTCCCCTCAACTACTGCTTTCCAACATCATACTAAAAGTTCTAGCTAATGCAACAAGAAAAAGCAATAAAAGTATAAAGATTGGGAAGAAAGAAGTAAAATTGTCTTTGTTCACAGTAAAATTGTCTGTATAGAGAATCCAAAAGAACTGACAAACAAACAAAATTCCTGGAACTAATAAGCAATTCATAGCAAGGCTGAGATACAAAGTTAATATAAAAAAGTTAACTGCTTTCCTATGTACCAGCAATGAACAAATGGAATTTGGAATTGAAAGCACAATAACATTTACATTAGCACCCTCAAAAATGAAATCATCAAGTATAAATCTAACAAAATATATACAATGTCAATATGAGGAAAACTGCAAAACTCTGACAAACAAAATCGAAGAACTACATAAATGGAGGAATATTCCATTTTCATGGATAGGCAGACTCAATAGTATCAAAATGTCAGTTCTTCCCAACGTGATCTATAGAGTCAAAGCAATCCTAAACAAAATCCCAGCAGGTTGTTTTGTGGGTATCAACAAACTGATTAAAAGTTTACATGGAGAGACAGAAGACCTAGAATAGTCAACACAGTAATTTTTTAATAAGATTTTATTTATTTATTTGACAGAGATCACAAGCAGGCAGAGAGGCAGGCGGGGTGGGGGATGGGGGAGAAGTAGGCCCCCCCGCTGAGCAGAGAGCCTGATGTGGGACCCGATCCCAGGACCGTGGGATCATGACCTGAGCCAAAGGCAGAGGCTTTAACCCAATGAGCCACACAGGCACCCCAAGCCAACACAATATTAAAGAAGAACAAGGTTGAAGGAATGATATTATCGGACCTCAAGACTTATTATAAAGCTACAGTAATCAAAACAAAATGATATTGGTGAAGAAACTGACAAACTGATCAATGGAACATAAGAGAGGGCCCAGAAGCAGACGCATGTAAATACCAGGTTATTGACAACTTATCTTTGACAGAAGATTGGGGCAATACAATGGAGCAAAAAGTCTTTTCAACAAATAGTGCAAAAACAAATGGACTTAGACATGCAAAAAAAAAAAAAAGAATCTAGACACAGATCTTACATTCTTCAGAAAAATTAACTCAAATGGATTACTAACCTAAATGTAATAAAACTCCTTGACAATAACAAAGGTTGCAAACTCAGATGACCTTGGGAGTGATACAACACAAAAAGCATGATCCATGAAAGAAAAATTTGATGAGCTGGATTTTAATGAAATCGTTTTGGGGTGCCTGGGTAGCTCAGTCATTAAGCGTCTATCTTCAGCTCAGGTCATGATCTCAGGGTCCTGGGATTCAAGCCCTGCATCAGGCTCCCTGCTGCGTGGGAAGTCTGCCTCTCCCTCTCCCACACCCCCTGCTTATGTTTCCTCTCTCACTGTGTGTGTCTCTCTGACAAAAAAATAAATAAAATCTTTGAAAAAAAATTAAAAATGTTTTGCAAAAGACAATGTAAAGAGAATGAGAAGACAAGCCAGAGACTGGGAGAAAATATTTGCAAAAGACACATTTGATAAAGATTGTTACAAAATATACAAAGATTTCTAAAAACGCAACAAGAAAATAATCCAACTTAAAAAATGGACAAAAGATACCTCAGCAAAAGTATACAGCTGGCAAATAAGCACATTTTGAAAAGATGCTCCAGGTCATATGTCATCAGAAAATAAAAATTAAAAACAAGATACCACTACACACCTATTAGAATGGCCAAAATCCGTAACACTGTCAACACCAAATGCTGGTGAAGATATGGAGTAACAGACACTCATATTTACTGCTAGTGGGAATGCACAATAGCACAGCCACACTGGTAGACAGTTCGGCAGTTTCTTACAATACTAAACATACTCTTATCATATGACCCAGCAATTGCAATCCTTGGTATTTATCCAAATGAGATGAAAACTTATGTCCATACAAAAACCTGCACATGGAAAGTTTTATTTGTAACTGCTAAAATTTAGAAGCAACCAAGATGTCCTTTTCAGAAATGGATAAAGAGTTTGTGGTACATCCAGACAAGGGAATATTATTCAGCACTAAAAAGAAATGAACTATCAAACCATAAAAGGTAAGGAGGAACCTTAAGTGCAATTACTAAGTAAAAGAAGCCAATCTGAAAGGGCTATATACTATATGATTTCAATCATATGATATTCTGGAAAAGGCAAAACTATGAAGACAGTAAAAAGTTGCTGGGCACAGGGAAGATGGGTGCTTGGATGGGCACCTAGATGGTATGTCAGATGATCATCCAACTCTTGGTTTTGGCTCAGGCCATGATCTCGGGGTTGTGGGATCGAGCCCCATATTGGGCTCCACGCTTTGCACGGAGTCTGCTTGAGATTCTCTCTCCCTCTTCTTCTGCCCCTCCCATTCATGTTCTCTCTCTCAAATAAATAAATCTTTTTTTTTTTTTTAAAGATTTTATTTATTTATTTGACAGAGAGAAATCACGTAGATGGAGAGGCAGGCAGAGAGAGAGAGAGAGAGAAGCAGGCTCCCTGCTGAGCAGAGAGCCCGATGCGGGGCTCGATCCCAGGACCCTGAGATCATGACCTGAGCCGAAGGCAGAGGCTTAACCCACTGAGCCACCCAGGCGCCCCAAATCTTTTTTTTTTTAAGATTTTATTTTTATTTATTTGAAACAGAGAAAGAGAGATCACAAGTATGCAGAGAGGCAGAGGCAGGCATAGAGGAGAAAGCAGGCTCCCCGCTGAGCAGAGAGCCCGATGCGGGCCTCGATCCCAAGACCCTGAGATCATGATCTGAGCCGAAGGCAGAGGCTTACCCCACTGAGCCACCCAGGCGCCCAAATAAATAAATTTAAAAAAAAAAAGTTGCCAAGGGGAGGAGATGAGCTAAACAGGTAGAGCACAGATACCATGATACCATAATGATGCATGATACCATAATGATCAATACATGTGTATAAAAGGGACAACACTGGGGTGCCTGGGTGGCTCAGTGGGTTAAGTCTCTACCTTCAGCTCAGGTCATGACCCCTGGGTCCTGGGATCGAGCCCCCCATCGGGCTCTCTGCTTGGCAGGGAGCCTGCCTCCTCCTCTCTCTCTGCCTGCCTGCCTCTCTGCCTACCTGTGATCTCTATCTGTCAAATAAATAAATAAAATCTTTTTTTAAAAAAAGGGAGGGGACAACACTAAGAGTGAGCCCTAGTATAAACTACGGACTTTGAGTGATTATGATGTGTTGATGTGGGTTCACTGTAACAAACGTACCGCTTGGTGAGTGATGTTGATAGTGGGAGAGACTAGGAATGTTTGGCGGAAGAGGTATATGGGTAATCACTCTATCTGCCCCTTAATTTTGTGCTATGAACCTAAGTAAAACTGCTCTCAAAAAATTAAGTCTTCATATAAGAAAATCATATAAATGAAGGCATTTTCTTTAAACATGTACTTCCTTTTCTCACCATGATTCTTAGCTCTAATGTACTTGATCCTCATCTCGTGCTGCTGATGCACGTAGGTCCTCCAGGTCTGGAACATCAGGTTGTACAAGTAATATCTGAGAAGGGGAAAAAAAAAGTAAAACATTTAAAAAAATGTTTATTTATTTATTTGTTTATTTATTTATAATCTCTATACCCAATATGGGGCTTGAACTCACCACCCTGAGATCAAGAGTCGCATGCTCACACATGAGCTACTCAGGTGCCCCAAGTGGCATTTCTTTAAACCAAAAAAACTCTTGGGACGCCTGGGTGGCTTAGTTGGTTAAGCCCAGGCATCCCACATATCTGTAACTTAAGCTAAAATTTTATTTCCCATAGTCACAGTGAAACTTATTCTCCTTGATGGAGAGTCGTTCTCCTCACCTTACAGTATCACTAAGGAAAAATAGACTTTGAATTATACGTGAATAACTTCACATTCTCCTTACCTTACTTAAAGTATCACTAAGAGGGGCGCCTGGGTGGCTCAGTGGGTTAAAGCCTCTGCCTTGGGCTCAGGTCATAATCTCAGGGTCCTGAGATTGAGTCCCACATCGGGCTCTCTGCTCAGCAGGGAGCCTGCTTCCCTCCCTCCCTCTCTCTCTCTCTGTCTGCCTCTCCATCTACTTGTGATCTCTCTCTGTCAAATAAATAAATAAATAAAATCTTTAAAAAAAAAAAAGTATCGGGGCACCTGGGTGGCTCAGTGGGTTAAAGCCTCTGCCTTCGGCTCGGGTCATGATCCCAGGGCCCTGGGATCAAGCCCCACATCGGGCTCTCTGCTCAGCAGGGGGCCTGTTTCCTCCTCTCTCTCTTCCTGCCTCTCTGCCTATTTGTGATCTCTGTCTGTCAAATAAATAAATAAAAATCTTTTAAAAAAAAAGTATCACTAAGAAAAAAAATAGGCTTTGAATTATATGAGAATAACTTCATCTTCAGCATCACAAAGCTGTGACATTTGGAGTGACAGTCATACCTTTATCACCTTAATCATTCACATTATTAATATAAAACATTACCTCTCTTCTGCTCTAAACATGGTCAATGACACTCTTCCTTTGTCTTTTCCTTCTCAATACATACACTATACATATTAAGGCTGTCAGTCCCTCCGTATTTTCTATCCCACTTCCTAAGACTTGATTTCTTTTTTCTTAAGATTTTACTTATTTATTTGAGACCAGCACAGCAAGAGAGCAAACACATGCAAAGGGAGTGGGAGAGGGAGAAGTAGGCTTCCCACTGAGCAGGAAGCCTGATCCAGGCCTCAATCCCAGGACTCTGGGATCATGACTTAAGCCAAAGGCAGTCGCCCCGTAAGACTTGATTTCGTACTCTACAAGCTTATTAGAATGATTCAACATTGTCTTTATTTTATCTGAAATATTCACAAATCAGAAACCCTGATCCAAAGAACCTAAATAAAGAAGTGATTATGAGAGTAAGTACTATTTTTAAAAGATGCAATGTGTAAGATACATTAATTTTTTATTGCATAAAAAAGGTATAAAGTGTGTATTTGACAGAATTCTAATTTTTACTTTTTCCTCTACTTATCCCTGGGAGTATCAATGTCAAGATTTAGTTTTTTCTTTCTATTTCTACTTTCTTAATGTCCCATATTGGACACATATTTTCTCCTATAATCAATAAAATTTAAAACAACTTATTATTTTAAAAACATGGAACACTCTCAGAATTAGAAATTATACGTGAGAGTCAATGAGAAAACCCTATTCAAATCATTAACAAGAGCAACACATAATGGCTACTTAAAGAGGTATTTCTGTGTGTGTGTGCCCACATGCACATGTGCTTGGGTTTAATTTAGGACTTTGATCTTATTCTAAAAAGAGTTTGAAGAAAAACAGAAATAGGATTCAAAACATTTCTCCAACCAATGTGACCCATCACATTAACAAAATGAAAAAAAAAGAATCATAGGGTAACCTCAACAGACACAGAAAAAGCATTTGACAAAACTCAATAACCATTAATGATAAAGATATTTAACAAATTATGGACAGACCAGACATAACTCAATATAATAAAGGCCATATATGACAAGCCCACAGCTAACATCATACTCAAAGGAGAAAGGATGAGAGTTTTTCTTCTAAGATGAGGAACAAGACAAAAGTGTCCTCTCTCACCACTCCTATTCAACATGGTATTTGAAGTTCCAGTCAAAGCAATCAGGAAAGAAAAACAAATAAAAGGCATCAGAATTGGAAAGGAAGAAGTGAAATTATCTCTATTTGTAGGCGACATGATTTTATATACAGAAAATCCTAAAGACTCAGACCTAAAACTATTTAGTAAAAAATTCAGTAAACTTGGCAGGATAGAATATTAACACACAGAAATCAGTATCATTCCATACACGAACAGTGAACTATCTAACAAATCAATTCCATTTATAATAACATCAAAAACAATAAAATACTCTGTAATAAATTTAACCAAGGAGGTGAAAGATCTCTATTCTGAAAACTATACAACACTGATGAAAGAAATCAAAGACACAAATAAATGGAAAGGTATCCCATACTTATGGATAGGAAGAATTAATATTATTAAAATGTTATTAAATTATGTAATTTAATTACATAATTATTATTAAAATATTATTAAAATGATACTAACAAAATCCATCTATAGATTCAATGTAAATCCTATCAAATTCCAGTAGCATTTTCTACAAAAGTAGAACAATCCAAAAATTTCCACGGACCCACAAAAGACCCAAAATATCCAAAGCAATTCTGAGAAAGAAGAACAAAGCAGGAAGCATCACAATTCCTGATTTAAAGCTATACTATAAAGCTACAGTAATCAAAGCAGTATGGTACTGGCATAAAAACAAACCAATGGAACAGAATCAAAAGCCCAGAAATAAACCCAAGTATAAATGGTCAACTAATATTAGACAAAGGAGCAAAGACTACTCAATGGAAAAATGACAATCTTTTTGAAAAATGGTGCTGTGAAAATTCAATATGCACGTATAAAAGAATGATACTAGACCCCATCTTAAACCACTCATAAAAATTAACTCACAGGGGATTAAAGACTTAAATATAACCTGAAACCATGAAACCCCTAAAAGAAAATACAGGAAAAGAGCTCCTTCACATGGGTCTTAGCAACAATTTTTTTTTTTAAAGATTTTATTTATTTATTTGACAGAGAGAGATCACAAGTAGACAGAGAGGCAGGCAGAGACAGAGAGAGAGAGGGAAGCAGGCTTTCTGCTGAGCAGAGAGCCCGATGCGGGACTCGATCCCAGGACCCTGGAATCATGACCTGAGCCGAAGGCAGCGGCTTAACCCACTGAGCCACCCAGGCGCCCAATTTTTTTTTGATATGACACCCAAAGCACAAACAATCAAATCGAACATAAACAAATGGGATTCCACCAAACCAAAAAAAACTTCTGCACAGCAAAACAAATCAACAAAGTGAATAAGATAACCTATGGAATGGGGAAAAAATATTTGCAAACCATAAGATTTGATAAAGGATTAATATCCAAAATATATAAAGAACTCATACAACTTGAGAGCAAAAAACCCCCCAAATACTCCAATTAAAAAATAGGCAAAGAGGGGCACCTGGGTGGCTCAGTGGGTTAAAGCCTCTGCCTTTGGCTCAGGTCATGATTCCAGGGTCCTGGGATCGGGTCCTGCATTGGCTCTCTGCTCAGCAGAGAGCCTGATTCCCTCTCTCTCTGCCTGCCTCTCTGCCTACTTGTGATCTCTGTCTGTCAAATAAATAAATAAAGTATTTTTAAAAAATAGGCAAAGAAACTGAATATAGACATTTTTCCAAACAGGATATGTGAAAGACCAACAGGTTCATGAAAAGATGCTCAACATCACCTGTCATAGGGGAAATGCAAATCAAAACCACAAGGAGCTATCACCTCGTACTTGTTAGAACGAATTATCACCTCACACCTCACACCTGTCACATCATCAAAAAGACAAGAGATAACAAATTCTGGCATGAATGCAGAGAAAAGGGAGCCTTGTGCACTGTTGGTGGGACTGTAAATTGCTGTAGCTACTATGGAAAACAGTATGGAGGATCCACAAAAAATTAAAAGTAGAACTACCAAGTCTATAAACCTAGCGATTCACAGACCTGTACCCCTGCGGCTAATAATACATTATATGTCAATCAAAAATTAAAAAAAGAAGTATTGATTTAAAAGTAGAACTACCATATGATCTGGCAATTTCACTTCTGGGAATACATTTGATATAAATGAAGACACTAACTTGAAAAGGTATCTGTACTCCCATGTTCACAGCAGCATTATTTACAGCCAAGACATGGAAACAACATAAGTACCTAAGTGTCCATGGAGGGGTGAATGGATGCAGTTGTGGTATATATATATGTACATACAATGAAATAAAAAGCAAAGAAATCCTGCCATTTTTGACAACATGGATGAACCCTGAAGGCATGATACTGAGTGACTAAGTCAGATAAAGACAAATACTCTATGATCTCACTTACATGTGGAGTCTAAAAGCAAACACAAAAAACTTATAGAAGAAGATCTTATTTGTAGTACCACAGGCAGGGGTGGGAGAGGGAACTGGAGGAAAGTGGTCAAAGGCATAAACTTCTAATTATAAAATAGAGAAGTACTGGAGATGAAATGTACAACATGATGCCTATAGTTACCACTGCTGTATGATATGTATGAAAGTTGTTAAGAGAAAAACTCCTGGGATGCCTGGGTGGCTCAGTTGGTTGGGTGTCTGCGTTTGGCTCGGGTCATGGTCCCAAGGTCCTGGGATCGGGCCCTGCGTTGGGCTCAGGCCCCGTGTTTGGCTCCCTGCTCGGCAGGAAGACTGCTTCTCTCTCTCCCTCTGCTCTTCTACCTGCTTGTGCTCACTCTCATTCTCTCTCTCTCTCTCCAATAAATAAATAAATAATATTTTTAAAATAAATAATAAACCCTAAGATTTTCTATTATAACTAAAAAAGTTTTATTAAAAAACCTGTATTTATTTATTTGAGAGAGAGAGAGAGAGAAAAAAACGAGTGGGGGCAGGGGCAGAGGGAGAAGGACAAACAGACTCCCTGCTGAACAGGGAGCCCAGTGCAAGTGGGATCCCATGACCCTGAGATCATGACCTGAGCTAAAGTCAGATGCCTAACAGAATGAGCCACCCAGCTCTTTTCTTTTTTTCCCATTTCTTTTTATTGTGTCTGTATGAGATGATGGATGTTAATTAAACACTCTGGTAATCACTGCATAAGTCAAACCTTTACACTGTACATCTAAAACTCATACAGTGATAATATGTCAATTATATGTTATAATACTGGGGGCAAAAATCTTTTTCCTCTTGGGGAAATCGGCTGAGTGTCCGACTCTTGACTTTGACTCAGGTCATGGGATCGGGTCCTATGTCAGGCTCCCTGCTCAATGGGGAATCTGCCTGAGATTCTCTCCCCCTCTCTCTCTGCTCACACTTTTTCTCTCTCTCTCTCAAATAAATAAGTGAATCTTTGGAAAACAAACACCAAAAACCTCTCACCTTTTGACCAGAAACATGCTAACAATTAACTACTTAATAATGTGTAACAATAAAATTTAATATAACATGAAACCTGACCTGTAGTGACAGTCTGCTCGAACACAGAGTTTCCACTCTCGCTGGAAAACCCACCACTCTTCTTTCCATTCTTCAAAGGCCTTCCGAAGTATTCTTTGCTCATAGTAAAACCTTCAGCAATAAACGAAAATCAGAGATCCATGATTATGATATTTATTTCCAAATTAGTTTCATATTGCCTTTAGTATAGAAAAGTGTGGCTCATTATTTGACAACACCAGAATAGAATAAAAACACATTTTTTAGACCAAAATCTTTGAACTATTTAAATCAGAAAGAAAACAAAAAAATGTTATACTACAGATCTTACCAATTAGAGAGGTTAAAGTAAAATAAAAATGTGACTTTCTGAGTTTCCAAGTTAAGAATTATTCTCCAGTTTTTATTTTCCTTCATCAGACTAAAAAATATTTTTTATTAGTAAAAAGGTGTAGCTACACTTCCCATTAACATATACAGGAGATTACAAATTATAAGCAAATGCCTAATGGTATTCCTAGTACTTACAGGAACACAGCATATTAGTATAACTGAAATGGAGAGATGTTCCAGGAAAGGTGTTAGGTGAAAAGATAAAGCTACCTCATAAAGTATGTATGACACCATTTTTAAAAATTAATTTCTTTACTTCCACTACCCATATGTTGGAATACGTACTAAATTGACATATATCTACATAAAAATATAATGTATGCACACATATTTGCATACATACATAAAAACATCTATGTGTACATGCATGCATTGTGTGTACATATATAAAGATTATATTATACATATTAAAAGCCTGAAAAGGTTTCCAGTATACCGAACTATTACCAGTGTTTATCTCTCAGGGAGAGACTGATTACAGGAGACCACTATTTCCTATTACACATGTCTATATTTGAAAATTTTTAAAACAACAACTCTGTTCATGATTTAGAAAAAAAAATTTTTTTTAAGATTTTATTTATTTATTTGTTAGAGAGAGAGAGAGCGCATGAGCACAGGCAGAGTGGTAGGCAGAGGCAGAGGGAGAAGCAGGCTCCCCGAGGAGCAAGGAGCCCGATGTGGGACTTGATCCCAGGACGCTGGGATCATGACTGGAGCCGAAGGCAGCAGCTTAACCAACTGAGCCACCCAGGCGTCCCGGATTTAGAAAAATTTTAATGGAAATGAACCACTTGCATTTGTATATGTACTTCCTTCTATCAGCTACTACTGTCCACCTACCTCCCTCCTTCCCCAAACCTTATAAAATAACAGCCCATATATTTTGAGGGGTAAGCCCACGATGACAGAGAATAGGAGCAACGATGATAGACAAGAGATGTCAACAAATTTTAGATGATAGAGAGCAGGCAGGCAAGGGGCAACTGAATCAACAGATCGGAGCAAGCAGAGGAATCGAGGCACACCCAGCTGGTGGCATAGACAGTAAAGCAGGGAACATGAGGCATCAGGAACAGGGGAGCCTGGCTGGAGATGGAAACATAGGATGGTTGGCAGGCATAATCAGTTAGGCCCCAGGTCCTGTTCTTTACCCAAGCAGAGACTGAGGTTTCTCTCTGGAGAGGCTGAAAAGAGGGCCACTGGACTGCAGAATACCAGGCAGAGCTCTGGAGAGGGTCTTCAACAGAGTCCACATACACAATAGTGAGACCCCCATTCCCTCTCCTCTGCCTAGAGCCAAACTTATAACCACCAAGACCCGCCTCCAAGCCACTCAACCCAAAAGGAGTTTGGAGGATTCCTCTCCTCTGGGGAAAATTGATCAATTTAAGGGAAAGGCTTTTATTATTATTATTTTTTAAGATTTCACTTATTTATTTGAGCGAGAGAGAGAGCGAGCGAATGCACACAAGCAAGGGGAGCAGTGGAGGGAGACAGAAAAGGCTCACCGCAGAGCAGGGAGCCCACTTTGGGGCTTGATCCCCGGACATGAGCCAAAGGCAGACACTTAACCGATTGAGCCCCCCAGGTGCTCCCAGGGAAAAGGCTTTTAGATATTGACAGCTGGAGGCTCCCCAGTGAAACTGTCTTGTCTCTGCCTCAAAAACCTAAAGCAAAGCTTTCAATTTACAAGTCCCTGTGCATACACAGAAAAGCCTCCAAAATTAATATTTTAGTGCTTAACTCTTATATATGAACAGACAACAAAAGGGTCTTTTGACATTTAGGGAAAAGCTCCCATATGAGACAGTGACCAAAAGAACAGAGAAAAAGGGGCTCAGGAGAAACAGACAATATAAACAAAAATCTTAAAAACAAATTGCTACATTAACCTAAAAAAATTAAGAACCTTCAGGGTGCTATGTTTTTAAAAATATTCAGGGAACAAAACGAGATGCAGGAAATTTAAAACAGGACAGCAGAAATTAAAAAAAAAAATCCACAGATGTGTAAAACAAAAAGGTGATTGGCCTTATACACCAAGTAAGGACTACAGTTTTACGCTCTCTCAGCCTGTAGGGAAGCCACCTGCCACATGAGCACAGGAGAGACAGGACTTGATCTATTCAGAATACCTGTCGTGAAGAGACTGACTGGAGCAGGGCTGGAAGCAGGAGACCAGTGCGGTCACCGGGGTCATTCAGGGGAGACACAATGATAACTGGAGGTTCTGAACAGAGGTGGAGTTTGAACACATTTTGAAAACTTAGTCACCACAATATCGGCACTGGCATTGCGGACTGGGGTGTGAGAGAGTAAGAGAGGTCAGAGGTGACTCCCTGGCTTCTGACCTGAGCTCCTGGAAAGATGGGAGTTTCCATTAACAGAAGGAGAAAACTTGGGAGAGATGTTTGTGGGGATGATCTAGATTTTGGATTTGAACATACTAAGTTGTGACATCTATTAGACACAATAGATTGTTACATATGTAGCAGTCTGGACAAGGGGGGAGGTCTGGGTGGGCTGTATATATCTGGGAATCATCCTGAGAGCTGATGAGACGGTCACGGTTGTGAGGTTCCACGGAAGCAGTGCAAAGATGATGTAGTGACCTTAACGGAAACAGTTCTGGTGGAGGGCCAGTCTAAAGCCTAGTGGGATGGATTTGAGAGAGACTACAAATCCATACTCTGTGCTGGAGACAGAGTAAGGCCAGGGGAGTTGAGGTAAAGGGGAGCAAAGAAACGGAGGTGCTAGCTGCAGGAGGACGTATGGTCAAAGAGATTTTTTTTTCAGGTTGAGAGAAATAAGGGTATATGCTGGTGCAAATGACCCAGTAAATGGCAAAAAACGATGCAGAAAAGAGAAAAAAACTGCTTGGGTAATGGCCTTGAGTAGGCACAAAGAAAACGGTGCAAAAGCCAAGGATTTTGCCACAGATGAGAGCAAGGACAATTCACCTGCCTAACGGTCGGGAAAGCAGCTTGCACAGTGAAAGATGTTGGCGGTGGATAGATATGGTGGAGGGAGCTTGTGCTGGTCTCCTCTGTGTCTTTTCTTTCTTTCTTTCAAGATTTTATTTATTTATTTAAGAGAAAGAGTGAGTGAGACAGAAAGCACATGAGCAGTGGTAGAGGAAGAGGGAGAAGCAGACTCCCTGCTAAGTAGGGAGCCCAATGCAGAGCTCAATCCCAGGACCCCGGGATCATGACCTGAGCTGAAGGCAGAGCCTTAACCCACTGAGCCACCCAGGTGCCCCTCTTCTGTTGTTTCTATCAAGAAAGTAGGAAGCAAGGCCATTAGCTAAAAAATCTTAGGAAGAAAGCTTTATGAATTAAATACCATAGAAGGACATGACTGTGCTACCTAATTCTCAAGTTAGTCAAAAAAACTGTTCAGGGGGCACCTGGGTGGCTCAGTGGATTAAAGCTTCTGCCTTCTGCTCAGGTCATGATCCCAGGGTCCTGGGATCGAGCCCCTCATTAGGCTCTCTGCTCAGTGGGGAGCCTGTTTCCCATCCCTTCTCTCTGCCTGCCTCTCTGCCTACTTCTGATCTTTCTCTATCAAATAAATAAACTGTTCATATCTTCTCTTCGGGAAAGTAAGTGACTACCTCACATTTAAGACTACCTTATATATGGACATATACTGCATTATTTTTGGTCATTTTGGTTCAGTTTATTAATAATAAAACAATGCCAGTTAATAAAAGTTAAAACAATCTCCAAGAACATAAAGGCATTATTCTGCATTTTCTGGTATGAATTAATTCTCCTCTAATATTCTTAAAAGTGAGGAAAAACATGAAGAAAGATGAAAACAAACAAAAAAGCAAACATCAATATGTCCAATCTTCCCCAAAGTAACAAACAACTCACTTGATTTAAAAAGAGATTACAAAATGAAAAATAATAATAATAATAAAAAAATAACAAGAGATTATAACTTAAAGAAAAAAACAAAAACATCCCACCCTAAATTTCTAAGTCAACACAGTATCAGAATTCTAATTCTGGTAGATGTTAGAGAACAAGCAGTATTCTTACTCTCTCATTCTACAATCTGAGAAACTAAGGCCCCAGAGCCATAACTTTTCCCCAGGTCAAATAATTAGCTAGGCCCTGGACTAGGCTCCAAACTCAGGTCTCCCAAATTCCAGTCCAGTATCATCCCTCCAGGCCCTGCTACCACTCATGAGCAAAGAAAGTAAAGAGTGTAATAGGATGATTTTATTTTTAAAAAAGATTTTATTTTTTTATTTGACACAGAGATTACAAGTAGGCAAAGAGGCAGGCAGAGAGAGAGAGAGAATCAGGCTCCCTGCTGAGCAGAGAACCGGATTTGGGACCTGATCCCAGGACCCTGAGATCAAGACCTGAGCCAAAGGCAGAGGCTTTAACCCACTGAGCCACTCAGGCACCGTAACAGGATAATTTTAAAGCAGTATAACAGACATCAGTCACTGGCTAACACAACACCCACTGTCAAGCCTCTGCCTCCTCACAGTCATCTGGTGCAGAAGCTGGAAAGGTTTCTTTCCCAGCCTCCTCTATAGCAAAAGGCAGTCAGTGACATAGCTCAGACAATGAGGCAGAAGCAGAGGAGTACCTGGGGGACTCAGTGGGTTAAAGCCTCTGCCTTCGGCTCAGGTCATGATCCCAGGGTCCTGGAACTGAGCCCTGCATCTGCGGCGGTGGGGAGGAGGGGGCATCAATTGAGCCTCCCTGCTGAGCAGGGAGCCTGTTTCTCTTCCTCTCTCTCTGCCTGCCTCTCTGCCTACTTGCAATCTCTGTCTATCAAATAAATAAATAAAATCTTTAAAAAAAAAAAAAGCAGAATGCAACTGAAGGTTTCCAGGAAAGTTTTATTTTCCGGAGTAAAAGAGAGATCTGACGTTAACCCTTCCTTACTCCTTCCTGTGTAAAACAGAACAGTCATTTTGCAACAATGCAGTGTCATCTCTGAGGAAAAGGGCCAATACGTTAAAAATGGTGAACTCAAAAGGTACTAAGAGCCTGAGTCTCCGATGGGCTCCCTGAGCAGCTAAATGAACACCAACCTCCAGACCGCTTACAAGAAAAAGCAAATCCCAATTTGTTAAAGACACTATCAGACTTTCTATTACTTAGAGTTGAATGCATTTCTTTTCTTTTTTTTTTTAAGATTTTATTTATTTATTTGACAGACAGAGATCACAAGTAGGCGGGGGGTGGGGAGAACAGGCTCCCCAGCGAGTGGAGAGCCTGATACGGGCCCATCCCAGGACCCTGAGATCACGACCGGAGCCAAAGGCAGAGGCTTAACCCACTGAGCCACCCAGGCACCCCTGAATGCATTTCTAATATAACCAGCATTTCCCAAGTACTGGGACTATAAATGGGCATTACTTAAACAAACATTTCTAGTTAAATATGGGTCAAATAATAAGTTAAATAAAAGTGAAGAGGAAAAGAACTTGGGGAAGACAGTGGAGGGGACAACAGAGGTTTCCAGTCTCTAAATCCCCATAAAACACAAACAGCAACCATGTAGCAAAACCAAAAATTCACGTACCAATTACAACAAAACCATGGGACAAGTTATCCCCATAAAATCAAAATGCAAGCAGATGAAGACAAACCATCCATAGTCAAAAGACCTGCATGGTTTTAACATTTCTACAGGAGAAAGAAGGAACAAGGAGGTTGGCATCTAAGGAACCTGAGAATGGGGGGAAAAAAAACCAAAACAGCCATTAAGTGGTCACTGCAAATTGTAAAGGCTCCATCTGAGACTCGCAGCTGAACCTGAGAGGAGTTTTCTCCACTCCACTACCAGGCTCACGTAGACAGAACTGAAACAGTTGGAGCAGTCCTGCCCTTAGTCTCAGAACCAACATGCCAGGCTCCCTTTTGGGCCAGAGCTTCAGAATGAGGAAAATCTGCTGGAAGCAGAATAGAAATTGAGCAGGAGATGCATGAGAGATGAAGAAAGAGAGGATCAGACCAAGTGTTTTAGTGGAATAGAACCAGGATATCCCATAGAGCAAGCTGTCATATCTTTCAATACTACAAATGAGACAGAAGTGGGAGCTCTGTGAAGTAGGAAAGTTAACTGATCTTGCCTCATTCTAAAAAGGCCAGAAAGATCAATTCCACATAAAAAGGAGCAACAAAATATGAGGTCAAATCCTCCACAAAGTTATTTTATGGGAAAGCAAAAGGAGAATAACATGCCTATAGACAAAGAAAACATGCCAGAAAGATGTATCCACAAAACAAAGCAAAAATACAAAACCCTGTCAGCTATTATCTCAGAATGAACTAAAAGACTTTAAGAAAATACATCCACACCTAGGCATATCATATAAAAACTCTGAAAAATAAGATATAGTTAGACTAGCAATAGTTAGACTAACAACTTAAAAATGGAAGTCATAAGACAATGAACTATCTTCAAAATGCTGGGGAAGAAACTGGCAACCTAGATTTCTCTATGCAGTGAAATATCCCTCAAAAACGAAAGTGAAATAAAAACATTTTTAGACAAAATCTGAGAGAATTCACTACAAGCAGATCTATTCTGAAGCAAATGATCAGGCTGTTCCAATGACATAAGGAAAATAATCACAGAAAATTGGAGACACAGGGGAAAAAACAGGAAGGATAAATATGTGAATAAATCTAAGTGAATATTAGCTGTATAAAACAAGAAAAAATAATGTTTTACAGAATTTCAAATATAAACAGAACTAAAATACCTCACAGAAAGGGTATAAAAGTCAGGAGAGGAGATAGACAGAGTTAAAGGTTGCTTTAAGGACCTTGCCTTGTTTGGGAAGAGGGCAAAAGAGCCTATTAACATTAGACACTGATAAATTAAACATATATATTTTATGCATTAGGACAGTCACTAAAAGAAGAATAAAAGTTTGGGTGGGGTAATAAATAAAATATTCAACTGAATTAAAAACAACAACTTTATTTGAAGGTACTAAAAAGCTACCAAGCAAGTGAAAAAGGACAGGGCCAAGGTCCAGAAGAAGAAGAAAAAGCAGAGGTGAACCCTGCCTAACCTGTGAGGCTGGGACTGGACACACAAAGGAGATGGGAAGAGCATGGCTCCCCACAGGGTATATGCAAAGACTTCAGAGGACACCCACAGGCCAAATTTGCTTAAGAGACTTGGATGATGTTCCAAATTAGGAAAGCCACAATGTCAGAAAAATGAAACAAGAAAAGTTGTAATAAGGGAAGAGTAGAGGGGTTAAGAGCCCACAACATTTCTGTTTTTAAAAAAATCCTTACATCTCAATGGCTGTCAATTTTTCCTCTGCAATATACCCTACACTGGCCCCTTGTCTCCAACCCCACCGGCTCCTGCATGGGTCCCTGACCCTGGTGGCCCCCAGTGCAATCCACTCTTTGCTCTCTGTGCTGCAGCTGAAGCAGTTTTAACCAAACCCGCAGCAGGGGGCAGTGGCCCATACAAAGTGAAGTGGAAGCACAGGGACTTTCTATACTAAAATTTCACTCCCCTTGCCAATGCCAACTTTTCCCCCCAGGTTGTGTCCTAGATCAAGTCAATGTTTCAGTCCGTGAAAGAGATTATTTACTTCTGGGCAAATCCTTTTTTTCAGAGAGGGTCTTAGCTACCCTGATTTACTTAGGATTCCTTCATACACTCATTGGGTCAAACTAGGGCGTGTTAGGTTACCATTATATCATATGCCTGCTAGAGGCTCGGGGAGAGGAGAGGAGAATGTAACACATGCCATAACAAAGGTTTCATATGGGCTTACTACAAAACAAAAACCTAGAATAAACTCAGAGGAATTTGGTTTTCTGAGCTAATACTACCTGGCTTTAGAGGGTAATACTCTTCCAAAAGTCATTCGAATCCACAAATATAAGAACTTTCTGGTCACGCATCTGAAAGAAGGAAAGAAAGGATATATACATACACATTTTAAAATTCCATTTGACTTATTTCATCAATTTTCTGGAAAGCAGGGGGAAATTAATGTCCCACGGGGAGATACGCTAGCATGAGTCAAAAGGTGAATCACAGCTATTCTTGCATCAAATAGAGCATAGGATGGACAGATTTATAAAGCCAAGATCAAGCGGATTGTTTTATTATTTTTATTTTTATAAGTAATCTCTACCCTCATTGTGGGGCTCTAACTCACAACCCTGAGATCAAGAGTCATATGCTTTACCAACTGAGCCAGCCAGGTGACCCCCAAGCCGATTATTTTTGAAAAATACTTTCAATATAAAGTCTTTTGTCAATGAAGACTTCAGAGTCGAGGAAAAGGAAGCAAGTACATGAAAATGCTTTTATTCACATTATTTTTACTGCCTAAAACACCTAGCAAATGCCCACTTACCTATCAAGGCTCACCTTCAATGCCTGCTCCTAAGTGAAGCCTTCCTGGACCTTCCCCAATCCAAACACGGTGAGTAGCCTTGTACCCTTAACACCCTGATTCAACCCTTAGTATAATATAATGTTATGACACCAAATCACAGTAATCGGCTCACAGGGGACCTGTTGTTCCCTCTGCACTGTAAGCCCTTGAGAATGGGGACCAAGTCTTATATTATCTCAAGTACCTAGCACAGCGCCTGGTACACATACAAAAAAGGTGGCTTGTCTTGGCCAGTTAGTTTCCAGGTTCAGCTTGGAACACTCTTCTTCTTCCTACTCTTTATGTGGCTTATTCATACATTACCCTTTAAGGCTCATCTTAAACCCCACTTCCTCCAAGAAGTTCCTCTGGCTACACTAGCGGGGCTGTTCTACCCACATGGGCCTGCAGCACCACATCCTCTCATCTTCTAGCATTTATCCTGCTTTCTTGGTGGGACTCAACACTCAGTCAAGCCTACATGATTTTAAGCCTTTGGGAGGTCATGGACTACAAATGTCTTATTCACCTTATATGCTCATCATCTAGCACAACACCTGGCCAAGTAGGCACCTGATAAATTTTTTTGGTAGTTTGATGGTTTTATTAACACAAATATGCACATAAGCTATCTATTCATTTTCTTCACTGTGAAGCTTGGTATTGGGATCGGTGGCTCTGATGGCCAGCTAGACTGCTCTTTCCACAGTGGCTTTGTGCTTCTTAGAGGAGACACTGTGAGTAATCTCTACACAGTAAGATTTATTGCACATCACAGAGCTGACACTGTGGGCTAGGAACTTCCAGAAACCAATGGGAAGCAAGTGCTTGGTATTCCTGTTGTTCCTCTATCATATGCTGGGCCTCAAGATCTGGCCCTTGAATCTTCTGTGCACCCCACCGTCAATTCCTCGGGGTTTCTTCCATTTGTATTTAATTTTGACATATCTGATGCCAGATAAATTTCTTGGTCCTCTTTGTAACAATCTTGGGCTTCACCAGAGGTCAGAGGAAGGCCATGATGCTGAATAGGAGATGGTTGTCAGGTACTCAGGAAGAGAAAGCCTGATAAATTTTTTTGAGGGCACCTGAGTGGCTCAGTTGGTTAAGTGTCTGCCTTTGGCTCAGGTTATGATCCCAGAGTCCTGGGATCGAGCCCCAAATTGGGCTCCCTGCTCAGTGAGGAGTCTGCTTCTCCCTCTCCCTCCATCCCTTCCCCCTTGCCCCTGCTTTCTTGCTCTCCTTCTCTCTCTCCCCCTCAAATAAATAAAAATCTTTTAAAAAATTTTTCGCTGAATGAATAAATGCCTTTGATAGACCTAATCAAGAGGAGTGGAAAATGATAATTTTTCTTAGACTATGTTTAGACTTCTTCTGGAAGACTCTTTATAGCTTATACATTGTGGGTACAACTAGAGAATGGGAATGAAAACACAGAATGACAGACTTTAAGTCTGTAGATTCCTAAATATCCTTCTCTTCTGAACATTCTGCCACAAAGAGTAGGCATCAAAGTCTCCGACAAATTGAGATAGGAGAATAAGAATCACCCCCTCATTTTAACCAAGAATAGTGAACAGTGGAAAATCCACTGCAGGCAGGTGACAACTTGCAAGCTCACCTGATACGCAATTCTCGTAACCGGTTCCTTCGGGTCCAACCATGTGAGGCAGGATACTGAACTGGATGAGTGGCACAAGGTTTCTCACTCCGGATCCCAGAGAGGGCAGAAGACTTCTGGTTGGCCAGTACCTTTGGAGGATAAGTTTTCTTAACTGCACCATCCTTAAGAGACCTTAAATTTGAGAAGCAATGGGGAAAGGAGAGAATCAGATTATCTCTGCATGTGATGCAAATATCTCTTGATGCACAAGGGAAATTAAATAGATAAGCAAAATGAGACTGACTGAGAGTAACTATGCTTCAAGAACAATAAGCAGCCCGATCTCTGACAAAAATACCTCCCATTCACAATGGTAAGCCAAACATTCCCAAGGCTACCCCCTAGATTCAGTGATGATTAGATAGAAGGACTCAGAGAACTCAGCATATAGTTGCCCTTGCAGCTATGATTTATCACAGCAAGAGGGCACAAAGCAAATTCAGTAAAGAGAAAAGGGGGAGGGGACAAATCAGGTGCATACTTCCAAGAGTCCTCTCCCAGTGAAGCCACATAGAATACCCTTAATTCATCATCAAGACTGCATGGTACTGGCACAAAAACAGATACGTAGATAAACGGAACAGAATAGAGAGCCCAGAAAGAGACCCTCAACTCTATGGTCAACTAATCTTCGACAAAGCAGGAAAGAATGTCCGATGGAAAAAAGACAGCCTCTTCAACAAATGGTGTTAGGAAAATTGGACAGCCACATGCAGAAAAATAAAATTGGACCATTTCTTTACATGAAAACAGACTCAAAATGGATGAAGGACCTCAATGTGAGAAAGGAATCCATCAAAATCCTTGAGAACACAGGCAGCAACCTCTTCGACCTCAGCCGCAGCAACTTCTTCCTAGGAACATCGTCAGACGCAAAGGGAAGCAAGGGCAAAAATGAACTATTGGGACTTCATCAAGATCAAAAGCTTTTGCACAGCAAAGCAAACAGTTAACAAAACCAAAAGACAACTGACAGAATGGGAGAAGATATTTGCAAAGGACATATCAGATAAAGGGCTAGTATTCGAAATCTATAAAGAGCTTAGCAAACTCAACATCTAAAGAACAAATAATCCAATCAAGAAATGGGCAGAGGACATGAACAGACATTTCTTGCAAAGAAGACATCCAGATGGCCAACAGACACATGAAAAAGTGCTCCACATCACTCGGCATCAGGGAAATACAAATCAAAACCACAATGAGGTATCACCTCACACCAGTCAGAATGGCTAAAATTAACAAGTCAGGAAATGACAGATGCTGGCAAGGATGTGGAGAAAGGGGAACCCTCCTACACTGTTGGTGGGAATGCAAGCTGGTGCAGCCACTCTGGAAAACAGCATGGAAGTTCCTCAAAAAGTTGAAAATAGAGCTACCTTACAACCCAGCAATTGCACTACTGGGTATTTACCCTAAAGATACAAACATAGTGATCCGAAGGGGCACGTGCAACCAAATGTTTATAGCAGCAATGTCCACAATAGCCAAACTATGGAAAGAACCTAGATGTCCATCAACAGATGAATGGATAAAGAAGATGTGGTATATATATACAATAGAATACTATGCAGCTATCAAAAGAAATGAAATCTTGCCATTTGCAACAACGTGGATGGAACTAGAGGGCATTATACTTAGCGAAATAATTCAATCAGAGAAAGACAATTATCATATGATCTCCCTGATATGAGGAAGTTGAGAGGCAACTTGGGAGGCTTGGGGGGTAGGATAAATGAAACAAGATGGGATAAGGAGGGAGACAAACCATAAGAGACTCTTAATGTCACAAAACAAACTGAGGGGGGCCGGGGGGTATGGGAGTAGGGAGAGGGGGGTGGGGTTATGGACAATGGGGAGGGTATGTGCTACGGTGAGTGCTGTGAAGTGTGTAAACCTGGCGATTCACAGACCTGTACCCCTGGGGCTAATAATACATTATATGTTAATAAAAAATTAAAAAATTTTTTAAAAAGGAAAAAAAATAAAATGCAGGAACAAACGTTAAAAAAAAAAAAAAAAAAGAATACCCTTAATTCCCCCAGCACTCAATTATGTGAACACATGTGAAATGTCATCTACCAGGGAAGTTTATCAGAGACTCAGTGGCCAAAGTTCTTATGGGGGCTGGTCCTATTGGCACCCTCTTCCTATCACATACAAAAATTCTAGACTCCTAGAAAGAAAGCTGGTGCTCAGTATAAACTACATTGTTAGCACAGTTAACTACCCTGATCAGTGGGAACAGTGAGAACCGTTCTGAAATCTAAGTCTCTAGACACCAGTCAAGGACCTACCTTGTAAGCAGGACTTTCTAAGAATAGCAGTCTCAGGCCTGCAATATTGATTCTTTTTCACATGAATGGAAAACATAGCAGAGAAGAGCAAAAAGGAAAGTGAGTTTTTTAAAAACACTAATAAGGGACGCCTGGGTGGCTCAGTTGGTTGGACGACTGCCTTCGGCTCAGGGCGTGATCCTGGAGTCCCGGGATCGAGTCCCACATCGGGCTCCCAGCTCCATGGGGAGTCTGCTTCGCTCTCTGACCTTCTCCTCGCTCATGCTCTCTCTCACTATCTCTCTCTCTCAAATAATAAATAAATAAAATCTTTTAAAAAAATGTTTAAAAACACTAATAAAGCTGACAAATAGTCAATGAAACTGATCAAGAATCTCTTCTTAAAAAGAAGGCCAAAAACCAAAAAAAAAAAAAAAAAAAAAGAAGGCCAAAAACCAATATTAGGGGGGAAAAGAAAACACATCATTAGAAATGCAAAGAGATATTGTAAATAACTCGATAAAAATAAATTTGAAGATATAGATAAAATGGATAAGTAGCTAGAAAAACAAAACTTATCAAAAACTGCACAAGAAGTATAAAATGTGAACAGTTCAGTAACCATTAGCTAAAATAAACAGTAGTAAAAACCTTCTTGCAATGAAATATGCAGGCCTGGATGGTCCTCCTGTCAAGTTCCACCAAAATGATAGGAAAAATTCATGCCAATCTCACATAAACTATCGAAGGAATTCTTTTTCTATTCTGTTCTATTCTATTTGAGAGAAAGAGACACAGAGAGAACAGGGGAGGAGCAGAGAAGAGGGAGAGAGAACCTCAAGCAGGCTCTGCACATGGCACTCAGCATGGAGCCTGATATGGGACTTAATCTCACAACCCTCAGATCAAGACCTGAGCCAAAATCAAGAGTCAGACACTCAAACAACTAAGGCACCCCCCTCAGATTTCTTTTTTAAAAAAGAACACTACCCACCCAGATCTGTATAAAACCACATGGTTTTAGGAGACTAGCCATAACCTTAATACAAAACCTAACCAGGAAATTTTAAGAAAGAAAAGTTAACATCTCACTAATGAATACAGATGTAAAAATCTAAACAAAATATTAGCTAACTCAAGTCAGCAACACAGAAAAAGTATAATACAATATAATGGAGGTTTAGTTCCAGAAAGGGAAGGTTACCATTAGAAAAATCAACCATAAAGACAAATAATCATTTCAATAGATGCAGAAAAGATAGTTGATTAAAAAATATTCAATATTTGGGGCGCGTGGGTGGTTCAGTGGGTTAAAGCCTCTGCCTTCAGCTCAGGTCATGATCCCAAGATCCTGGGATCGAGCCCCGCATTGGGCTCTCTGCTCAACAGGGAGCCTGCTTCCCTTCCTCTCTCTGCCTGCCTCTCTGCCTACTTGAGATCTCTGTCAAATAAACAAATAAAATATTAAAAAAAATTCAATATCCATTCACTGAAAATGTGAATATAAATATATTCATATGAATCAATATATGAATATGCAGGTACCAACTGAAACTCATAGCTTTCTCCTTTGAGATTATGAAGAGGACATGTAAGACCACTTCTATACAATGTACTGAAGGTCCTGGCTGGCAGAGCAAAGCAAAAAAGAGAAATTATAGTCCTAAAGATTGGCAAAGGGGGAATAAAGTGTCATTTTGCATATGACATGATTATGCATGTGAAAAATCCCAAAGAATCTACAGGTAAGTTATCAAAATTTGTAAGAATCTAGCAAGACTATTCTATACAAAAGCAGTATCAAAAATATATATACAGGGTGCCTGGGTGGTTCAGTGGGTTAAAGCCTCTGCCTTCGGCTCAGGTCATGATCCCAGGGTCCTGGGATCGAGCCCCACATCGGACTCTGCTCAGCAGGGAGCCTGCTTCCCTTCCTCTCTCTGCCTGCCTCTCTGCATACTTGTGATCTCTGTCTGTCAAATAAATTACTAAAAATTAAAAAAAATTTAAAAATACATATATACAGTTGATTCTTGTTATTCACAGGTTATATTCTATAAAGTCACCTCAAATATTCCATGTCATGGATTAGAAGAATCAATAATGTTAAAATATCCAAACTACCCAAAGCCATCTATAGATTCAATGTAACCCTTATCAAAATTGCAGTGGTATTTTTCACAGAAATAGAACAAATAATCCTAAAGTATGTGTAGAACCAAGACCCTGGAGAGCCAAAGCAATCTTGAAAAAACAAAGCTGGAGGCACCATTTTCCCTGATTTCAAACTATATTACAAAGCTATAGTTATCAAAACAGTATGGCATTGGCATAAAAAGATACACAGACCAATGGAACAGAATAGAGAGCCTAGAAATCAACTCAAGTTTGTAGTCAATTAATTTATAATAAAGGAACCAAGAATATACACAGTGGGGAAAGGACAGTCTCTTCAATAAATGGTATTGAGAAAACTGGACAGCCACATGCAACAGAATAACATTGGACCTCTATCTAACATCATAAACAAAAATTAACTCAAAAGAAATTAAAGACTTGAATGTAAGACCTGGAACCATAAAACTCCTAGAAGAAAACGTAGATAGTAAGCTCCTGGACATTGGTCTCAGTGCTGATTTTTTGGGATTTGACACTAAAGCAAAGACAACAAAAGCAAAAATCAACACAGGGAGCTAAAACTAAAAAGCTTCTGCACAGTGAAGGAAACAATCAACAAAATGAAAAAGCCATCTACTGAGTGAAAGAAAATATTTGCAAATCATTCTGATAAGGGGTTAATATCCAAACAATATAAAGAATTCCTACAACTTAATAACAAAAAAACACAAATAATTCAATTTAAAAATGGGCAGAACATCTGAATAGACATGTTTCCAAAGAAGACATACACATGGTGAACAGGTACGTACATGAAAAGATGCTCACTATCCCTAATCATCAGAGAAATGCACATCAAAACCACAAGGAGATGCCACCTCACACCTGTGAGAATGACTATATAAAAAACACAAACAATAACAACTGTTGGCAAGGATGTGGGGAAAAGAGAGCCCTTATACACTATTCATGGGAATGCAAACTGATGTAGGCACTGTGGAAAATAATAAGAAGGCTTCTCAAAAATTAAAAAGAGACCTACCATATGATCCACACTTCTGGGGATTTACCTGAAGAAGAAAACAAAAAATACTAACTCTAAGATATACACATGCCCATGTTCACTGCGGCATTATTTACAATAGCCAAGACAAACAACCTAAGTGTCTGCTGAGAAGTGAATGGATAAAGAAAATGTGGTATATATGTACAATAGCATATTCTTCAGCCATAAAAAGGAATGAAATCCTGCCATTTGCAACAACATGAATGACCTTGAGGGCACTGTGCTAAATGAAACAAGTCAGACAGAGAAAGACAAATATCATATGTTCTCCCTTATATGTAGAAGTTTAAAACAGAACAAAATAACAAGCTTACAGGCACAGAGAACAGACTGGCAGTTGCCAAAGGCAGGGGTGGGGGTGGGTGATCAAAGTGGGTGAAGGAGTCAAATGCTACAAACTGCCATTTATAAAAGAAGTAGGTCATGTGATGATATAGTTAATAATTGTACTGCATATTTAAAAGCTGCTAGGAAAGTAAATCTTAAAAGTTCACATCACAAGAAAAAAATTCTGTAACTATGTATGGTGAAAAATGTTAACTAGACTTATAGTGGTGAGCAGTTCCTGATACACACAAATACAGAGTCATTATGCTGTACACCGGAAACTAACATAACGTCGTACTTCAATTATACCACAATAAAAACTTAAGAAAAAAAAAGGGCCTAGCATTCCTTGTTTCATCTCAGCTGAGAATGTGCCTGTTAAGAAACTCAAATTTTCTGAGGCTCTACACATGTCTGAGAATGACCCTGAGAGCTAAGAGATCTGGGGGTTAAAATAAATTCTGGAGGGGCGCCTGGGTGGCTCAGTGGGTTAAAGCCTCTGCCTTCGGCTCAGGTCATGATCCCAGAGTCTTGGGATCAAGCCCCACGTCGGGCTCTCTGCTCAATGGGGAGCCTGCTTCCTCCTCTCTCTCTGCCTGTCTCTCTGCCTGCTTGTGATCTCTGTCTGTCAAATAAATAAAATCCTTAAAAAAAATAAATAAATAAATAAAATAAATTCTGGAAATTGGGGCAGAAATTATGTGAATTCACAAATTCAGAATCTACGAATGAGGATCATTTAGGATTTATTCGACAGAGAGATCACAAGTAGGCAGAGAGGTAGGCAGAGGGAGAGGGAGAAGCAGGCTCCCCACCAAGCAGAGAGCCCGACACGGGGCTCGATCCCAGGACCCCAAGACCATGACCCAAGCCAAAGGCAGAGGCCCAACCTATTGAGCCACCCAGGTGCCCCTGTAAACATTTTTATAGGGAAAATTTTAGGACTCACCAAAATTGTTATTTTTTCCAACCTGATCTATAGCTTCAAAGTAATCCCAATTAAAACCCCAATGGTGGGGCGCCTGGGTGGCTCAGTGGGTTAAGCCGCTGCCTTCGGCTCAGGTCATGATCTCAGAGTCCTGGGATCGAGTCCCGCATCGGGCTCTCTGCTCAGCAGGGGGCCTGCTTCCTTCTCTCTCTCTGCCTGCCTCTCTGCCTGCTTGTGATCTCTCTCTGTCAAATAAATAAATAAAATCTTTAAAAAAAAAAACAAAACCCCAATGGTTTTTGTTTAATGCCAATTAAAACCCAACAGCCCACCCATGGCCAATGAGAGCACAGCTGGTACAACCAATTTAGAAAACTGTTTCCTAGCAAAATTGAAGATTCTCTTCTCTTTGGGCCCTGCAACCTATTCCCAATTATATGCCCCAAATAGTGGTTATCAAAGTGTGATTCCCAAAACGGCATCAGGATTGACTGAGAACTTACTAGAAATACAAATCATTGGGTGTGACCCCAGATCTACTGAATCAGAACTCCGATGGTGGAGTCCAGCAATCTGTGTTTACCAAACCATCCAGGGCATTCTGCTGCAGGCTCAAATTGAGAACCAATGTGTGCCAAACTATGCATATGAGAATGTCCATCACATTCAAAAACTGGAAACAACCCAAATGCTCAACAACAGAATTGATAAACTGTGTAATATTCTTTTTTTTTAAGATTTTATTTATTTATTTGACAGACAGAGATCACAAGTAGGCAGAGAGGCAGGCAGAGAGAGAGGGGGAAGCAGGCTCCCTGCGGAGCAGAGAGCCTGATGCGGGGCTCAATCCCAGGACTCTGGGATCATGACCTGAGCTGAAGGCAGAGGCTTTAACCCTCTGAGCCACCCAGGCGCCCCGATAAACTGTGTAATATTCTTAGAATGTATCACAGAGCAAGGAAAATGAGCAAACCACAACTATGGACTATCATGTGAAGAAATCTTAAAATCTTGAGAGAAAGGATCAAGACACACATACAATATGATTCCATTTATATAAAGGCAAAGAGGAAAAACTAAACTATATTGTTTTAAAATCCACACTTAGGGGCGCCTGGGTGGCTCAGTGGGTTAAAGCCTCTGCCTTGAGCTCAGGTCATGATCCCAGGGTCCTGGGATCGAGCCCCGCATCAGGCTCTCTGCTCAGCTGGGAGCCTGCTTTCCCCTCTCTCTCTGCCTGCCTCTCTGCTACTTGTAATCTCTGTCTGTCAAATAAATGAATAAAATCTTTTAAAAATAAATAAATAAATAAATAATAAAATGCACACTTAACTGGTAAAAATATAAAGAAATTTGCAAAAGTGATTACTATTAAGGTAGGACACTGGTTTACTCTAGAGAAGAAGAAGTGGATGTGATTAGGAAAGAATACAGAAAAAGGGATTTCTGAGGTGTTGACAATACACTATTTCTTTACGGTGTGATGGTTCCATGTTTGTTTCAAAATGATATAATAAACAGTATATTTTATGTACCTTTCTGAATCTAAACTGTGCTAACAGTTTAAATTTTTTTTTAAGCAAATACATTCTCTTCTCAAGGTCCCACATCTAAAGCTATAAAGCAATTGGGGAAAATAAATCAGAGTTAGAGGCTACAGAGCTTCATTTTAAGCCATAGTTAATTTGCTTTGGAGGATATAATGAGGCAGGCCTGAAGGGTACTTTACAGATCACACTGGAAACACCGTCAGGGTGCTGATTCAGCTTTCAAGGATCCCTTTTCCACGGGATCAGCTGGGGCAGACCTCAGCAGCCATGCTGGAACTCCATGACCTTTCTCCAAGTCCTGATGGATTAGAGCAGGAGAAGAAATCTGACTCATGCTAGACCAACCAGATTCATCCACCCAGGACTGAATTTGGAGCTGAGACACAGACTGAACAGGAGTTGGTCTGAAGCACCAATATGGCATCACTCAGAAGGAAGGGTCCAAACAACTGCTAGATAGGTCCCTCCCACTATACCCTGGCTTCTACCTTGCCCAAGGAGTGCCACAAAAAATTTCTGTGTTAGTATCATAGGTTGCAAGCAATAAGAATCCAATTCAAATTGGAATAATTCTTATATATGATAATATAATAATATAATATTAAAATGTATTACATGTATAATAATATAATTCTTATATATTATAATAATTCTTAATTGGAATAATTCAATAAATTCTTATTGTAAGCAATAAGAATCCAATTCAAATTGGAATAAGGAAAAAAGAGTGTAACAACAGTAAGGGTCATTCAACAAAACTGACAACACTTTAGCAAGTTACTAACAATAGGAATGAAAGAGAGGACATTACCACCAATTTTTCGTAAGTTGAAATAAAGTCTATTTTATTAGAAAAAATATATAAAGGAATACTATGAACTCTCTGCCAACAAATTAAATAACTGAGATGAAATAAACACATTCTCAGAAAAACACAAATTACCAAAATTGGCTCAAAAAGAAGTAAAAACTCCGAACAGACCTAAAACAAGTGAAGAAATTGAGTTAGTAATTAAAATGTTTCCTAGAAAGAAAAGCCCAGGTCCAGATGGCTTCACTGATGAATTCTAGCAAATATTTTAAAGATTTTATTTATTTATTTACTTGTCAGAGAGAGAGAGAGAGAGAGACAGCGCACAGGCAGGCAGAGGGGCAGCAGAGGCAAAGGGAGAAGCAGGCTCCCTGCTGAGCAAGAAGCCCGATACAGGACTCGATCCCAGGATGCTGGGATCATGACCTGAGCTGAAGGCAGCCACTTAACCCACTGAGCCACCCAGGTGTCCCTCTACCAAATATTTTAAAAATAAATGATGACAACATTCTATAAATTCTTCCAGAAAAAAAGGTGAAAGGAACACTTCCACAAATTCATTCTTTGAGCCAGTATCAGACCCTGATACCAAAGACAGACAAAAATACACACACAATGGGGCACATGGGTGGCTCAGTCGGTTAACTGTCTGCCTTCAGCCTCAGGTCATGATCCTGGAGTCCCGGGATCAAGCTCCATGCCAGGCTCCTGCTCACCGGGGAGTCTGCTTCTCCCTCTCCCTCTGCTCCTCCCCACTGGTGTTCTCTCTCAAATAAATCTTAAAAAAAAAAAATCACACACACACACCAATAGCTAATAAACAGAACTGTAAGCACAAAATTCCTCAAAATATATTAGTAAACCAAATCCAACGTAGAAGAACCATACAAAAAACACCACGCACTAGCTGGATTTATCCTAGGAATGCAAGGTTAGTTTAACATCTGAAAATCAATGTAATATACCCTATTAATAAAGGACAAAAACCATAAGATCATTTTGAGATGCAGAAACACCATTTGACAAAATCTAACACTGGTCATGATAAAAATTCCCAAGATTCCCAAAGAAAACTGATGATATACTAAAAACAGGATAATCTGAGGATGGCATATTTACAAAGGTGTGGGTATAGAGGAACCACAATGGAAAGTGCAGGAAACTGAAGCTAGTAGAGGCTAAGCTGGTGCCATCTCTAGGCCCAAAGGGATAAGAAAAGGAAATAACTACCAGAACACAGAAGGAGAGTCAGAGTCTGTTGCTTTACAAGGTGCTCTGTGAGCTTCAGGGGAGGGACACAGCCAACCCAAAATATCTTCCAAGGTGGGAGCCAAGGGAATAAATACTCTGGCCTCATTCTTCTCCCTCCCTCATACCTCCTGCTGAGCTCCTCTTTGGCTAATTTCTTGCAGTGAGTGGAGATTAGATATCCAGCACAAAGAGGTAATTCCCTAGCTCTTGCACTCTGGAAGAATTCTGCAGAACTGGTGAGAACTGGTGTCTCAGCATTGTTAGATCTTCCTGCTTCTCTCAATGTGCTGACCTGCTTACCAGCACAAGGTTCTGTTGCCTCTGCTTGGTGGATGCTATAACAGCTGCCCCAGCAACCTCAGCAATAGAGAGCAACCCTCACTTTAAATGGCTGTCTCAGCTTTCAGGGGTAGGGGGGCAAACAAACAAACAAACAAATAAACCCTGATTAGCCTCTGCAGTCACGTGCCCACCCCTGAACCAATCACCATGCCCAGGGCAGTGGGACACTCATGACTGGCCAGCAACAAGCCATATACCCACCCCTGTGAGTCTGAGGTCTGTTAGTAAACTGCACTCTTTCTTCTAAATTCCTTCCCTCTGTCAAGGCTACCTAGAGTTGGATTCTGCTATTTGGAATCAAAAGAACCTTCATCTAGGCTAAAAGTAACCATGGTCAAAAGCAGGAGAAAGATCCAAAATCCAGTCAGCCTTTGGTGTTAGAACTTCCAACCTCAGGATGTCCCAAACACCAAAAAAGGACTCTTTGGAGAAATCAAAATTACTGGGGAAATGGAAGGCCGACAACTGCTCTATCATGCACCACAAACCACAATTCCCAGTGCTTCTTTGGCGCACCACAAACCACAATTCCCAGTGCTTCTTTCGTGGCGCCACACTGGCATCCCCACAACCTATGAGATGCTCAAGGAGGAACATAAGGTGGCTGTACTCCGGGAGTCCTAGAGATCAGCTCCCATGGCAACCACCATGATCAACACCCACAGCAAGATGTCATTGCCCAACCACACTGCCCAGTCCCTCTTCAACAGAATCTTCATGAACTTGTGCTTTCTGGGCTTCATGGCATGTACCTACTCCATGAAGTCTAATGACCAGAAGACGGTAGGTGATGTGACTGGGACCCAGACCTATGCCTCCATCACCAAGTGCCTGAACATCTGGGCCATGGTCTTGGGCCCCCTTCTGATCATTATGTTCATCAGTATTTTTTTTTAAGATTTTATTTATTTATTTGACAGAGAGAAATCACAAGTAGATGGAGAGGCAGGCAGAGAGAGAAAGAGAAGCAGGCTCCCTGCTGAGCAGAGAGCCCGATGCGGGACTTGATCCCAGGACCTGAGATCATGACCTGAGCCGAAGGCAGTGGTTTAACCCACTGAGCCACCCAGTCACCCCATCAGTATTTCTTTTTTAAAGATTTTATGTAGGGATGCCCGAGTGGCTCGGTCAGTTAGGCGTCTGCCTTAGGCTTATGTCATCCATGACCCCAGGGTTCTGGGATCAAGTCCCATATCCAGCTCCCTGCTCAGCGGGGAACCTGCTTCTCCCTCTGCCTGTTGCTCCCCCTGTTTATGTACTCTCTCTCTCTCTCTGACAAATAAATAAAATCTTTTAAAAAATAAAAAATAAAGATTTTATTTATTTATGACAGAGAGTGAGTGAGCAGGGGGTAGGGACAGTGAGAAGCAGACTCCCCACTAAGAAGGGAGCCTGACATTCATTACTATTTTTGCCACTGGCTCACTTATAATTTTCTAAGCAATTTCAGAGAACATAAAATATTATGGAAGCTATTAGCAGCTGCCCATGGTTTGAGGCTGTCACTCCTTTCACAGCATTTTACATACACATCTGCAACTGAATTCAATAAAGCATTTGTGGGTAGGGAAAAAAAAGGAACTTTCAATCTCAGCAAAATCACCCCCATTCTTGCTCAAAATCATAATTTTAATGATGGATATTCCCAAACTCTCAAAATGGAACAAAATAGTTTTGAACTGTAACATTAGGTATGAAATGTACATTATACTCTAGATGAGAAACCCAAAATATCAACGAAAGAATCCTTACCCAAAGTTCCTTTCTCACCACTCACGACTGAGGCAGAAACTACTTTTTTTATTATCATTTTTACACCCAAAATGTTTACAGGTTTTTATATGGGCCACAATTTCAGTTACCTTTTTTTTTTTTTAAATTTTATTTATTTATTTGACAGAGAGAGATACAAGTAGGCAGAGAGGCAAGCAGAGAGAGAGAGAGGAGGAAGCAGGCTCCCTGCTGAGCAGAAAGCCCAATATGGGACTCGATCCCAGGACCCTGAGATCATGACCTGAGCCGAAGGCAGCAGCTTAACCCACTGAGCCACCCAGGCGCCCTCAGTTACCTTTTTTTTTATCAAGTCCTATCACTCACCTGGAGTCTATCTTCCTCTGCATTCTCTGCTTACTTCTTTTCTGATGGAAATTCAGCAGCAGCTTGATACACACTTCTTAGTGAGCAGGTTCTTCATGAATCAAAAAGTCTTTTATCTTCCCCTTCTAACTATAAGAGAAAGAGGGAAAAGGGGAGTAAATTATCTGAGCCATATTTCCGAATAGCTACATGCTAGCTCCCAATTTCCTCTTAATTCAACACTAGATGAACATGGCAAGTCTCTGAAATTTTTTAATGCATTTTTAAAAAGTTATTTTATAAGAAAGGAAACTGGGAGGAAAGAGGATGACACTCAAAAGGCTATAACTGGCTCATTTTTCTTGTCCCAGTGATGCTCAAGACCTCCAACTTCCCTTTGTAAGAACACTAGGAGAGGCCTAGATTTCCTATTTTTTGCCTAGATTAATTTTTTTGGTTGTCAGTGTTACCTCTATGAATCTCTGGGCAGTTTTGGTCAATAGTAAATTACTGTGTACAGCTTCCATTTGCATTTGGTGATAATTTCTACCAGTAATTCTCATCATGAACCAAATAAGCAACATAGTTTTTATTTATTTCTTAGTGCAAAGAATAGCAATGTTGTGGGTTGGATAGCAATGTTGTGGGTTGAATTGTGTCCCCCAACCCCAAGTACCTATTAATTGACCTGACTTGGAAATTCTTTGAAGATGTAATTAAGAAGAGGTCACATTGGAGTAAAGTGGGCCCTTAATCCAATATGATTGGCATCTTTATAAAAAGAGGAGATGAGGGCCGCCTGGGTGGCTCAGTCGGTTAAGGGCTGCCTTCTGCTTGGGTCATGCAGTACGTGAATGCCATGAAGCCTAGGAAGCACAAGTTCATGAAGATTCTGTTGAAGAGGGACTGCGCAATGTGGTTGGGCAACGATGTCTTGCTGCAGGTGTCCTGGGATCAAGACCCACATCAGGATCCCTGCTCAGCAGGGAGTCTGCTTCTACCTCTCATTCTTCTTCTGTGGGCTCTCTCTCTCTTTACAATAAATAAAATCTTAAAAAAAAAAAGAAGAGATGAAACACAGGGACAGATACACACAGAAAGGAGAATGCCATGTGAAGACAGACATACAGGTAAAACAGCATGTGATAATGAAAGCAGAGACTAGAATGATGTGTCCACAGGCCAAGGAACACCAAGGACTGCTGGCAACACCAGAAGCTAAGAGAAACGCACAGAACAGATCCTCCTCCAGAGCCTCCAGAAAGAGGATGGCCCTGTTGACATCTTGATGTCAGATTTCTATTTCCAGAGCTATAAGACAATACATTTCTGTTGTTTATAAGCCACCAAGTGTATACTACTTTGACAGAGCAGTCTTTGGAAACAAATTCTAGTAGAAAGAAAAAGGAGTAATAAGTACATGGTAGAAGAAGGGTGGACTTGTCCTATGTGTAATTGTGAGTAACTGTGAGGCATTTATAGTAAGACATTTATTCTAAAAGAATGAAATCACCCTTCATAACTAAGGTCACATATTTCAATGACAATCAGAGAAGGAATTAGCCAGAAAAGAGAGTTAATCCATACAAAATGAATAATCCTTATTGAGATCAAACATTTGTTCTCCTCCTCTTTCTGGTATCACACTCTAAGTAACAAAGGTCGCCATTAGTGACTATTTCGGTAAATAAATTAAAGGATAATCAAACTGGGGTTTTTGATTAAATACTGCTATAATAAATGGGTCACTGTCTTGGATTTATGTCTTGTTATAGTGATTCTGTGGGATACCTAGAGTGGGATACGAATGAGAAGCAGGCCCATAGAATTGCAGGAGAGCTCAGAACTAGAAGGAACAAGGAATGGCTCCTAGAATTGTAGCCACAGGCCACAGATGAGGGGACTGAATGGAAGTCTACATAGTGAACATTTAGGGCCCCCAGTCTCCTTCCCAACCCTGCTAGGCAGGGTATCCAGATCCTTCTCCACACCCTGCTTCCAGAATTCTGGCAGCTTGACTGGTATCTCCGTCAGGGGACTGGAAGTATCTTTGCAGAAGAAGCTAAGAACTAAAAGCCTCAAGATTCTCACATCTGTGCGCCATCTCCCTCAATGAAAAAGCAGGCTTGTCCCTAAAGAGAAGCTCACAAATCTACAAGTCCTGCTCCGACACTGGGAGCTTCTAACTAATTTCTCAGTTGCTGGCACTTAAGTATGAATGGATAATCAAGACTCACAAGACATTTGGATGTGACCTCCAGCAAGAAAGAGACCAAAGCAAACAAAGAAATCTGAGGAAATCCACGACCTGTAATGTACTCCTACCAAGAACTTGAATCTAAATATCTTCAGACCTCATCCACAACTAAGTATCAACTTGTAAAAAATACAGGGAACAAATAAAAATGGTTCTGCAATCAGCAAAATCAATGATGTAGGAAATGTCACAGGACTAATAACCCAGTTCCCTCAAAAAATAAACAGCAAAAGAAAGAGGGGGAAACTTACACATTAAAAGACTCTTAAGATGTAGATTAATCAAAGGCTATGTATGGACCTTGGATCTTCATTTTAACTAACTACAAACCAACTCTCAAACAAAAAAACAAAAAATGCTAAACAATCAGGGAAACTTAAACTTAAAAATTTTTCTAATCTAAAAAATATTTTAGGGGTGTCTGGGTGGCTCAGTTGGTTAAGCCTCTGCCTTTGGCTCAGGTCATGATCCCAGGGTTCTGGGATGGAGCCCTGCATCAGGCTCTCTGCTCCGCAGGGAGCCTGCTTCCTCCTCTCTCTCTGCCTGCCTCTCTGCCTACTTGTGATCTCTGCCTGTCAAATAAATAAACAAATCTTTAAAAATATAAATAAAAAATATTTTAATGAGTTATTAAAGAATTCATACTTTGGGGGTTGCATGGGTGGCTCAGTTGGTTGGGTGTCAGACTTTTGATCTCAGCTCAGGGGATGGGGAGAGAGAGAGAGAGAATTTCGAGCAGACTCCACGCTGAGTTCGTTGCCCAAGACAGGGCTCAATCTCACAACCCTGGGATCAAGACCTGAACTGAGATCAAGGATACCCACAACTGAGCCAAGAGAACTTAAAACAAATGTCTATACAAAATTTGTATATGGGGACACCTGGGTGTCTCAGTCATTAAGCATCTGCCTTCAGCTCCCTTCAGCTCAGGTCATGATCTCAGGGTCCTGGGATCAAGCCCTGCCATCAGGCTCCCTGCTTGGCCGGAAGCCTGCTCCTCTCTCTCCCACTTGCCCTACTTGTGTTCTGTCTCTCACTCAGTCGCTCTGTCAAATAAATAAAATCTTTAAAAAAATTTGTATATGAATGTTAACAGCAACATTATTAATAATAATATTAATTTGGCTATTAATAATAGCCCAAAAAAGTGAAAGCCCAAATGTTCACTAACTCATGGATGAACAAAATATGCATATCCATACAATCCATACAATTAAATATCACACAACCATAAAAAGAAATGCAGTACTATTACATGTTAAAACATGGATGCATTCTGGCACATGCTAAGGGAAAGAAGCCATTCACAAAGACCATATAGCATATGATTCCACTTATATGAAATGTCCAGAACAGATAAATCTACAGAGTCATAAAGTAAATTTCTGGCTGCCTAGGGCCTGGAAGGATTGAAGGGAAATGGCAAGTGACTCCTAACATTAAGGGTTTCTTTTCAGGGTGAAGAAAATGTTCTAAAATTGATTATGGTGATGGTTGCAAAACTGATTAAAAAGCAATGAACACTTTAAATTGGTGAATTGTATTCTATGTGAATTATTTTGCAATAAAACTGTTAAAAGAAGAAAAGGAAGAGATGAAAAAGTAGAAGCAGTAGTTATTAAAGGAAAATGTATCCCAGAAACCAAGGAAGCAAATTGAGGGAGAGGGGAAAGGAACCCGGGCAAAAGCGAATTCAACATAAGGGAATAGCAAAAAGAAGCAAATCCCATGATAGATGGGAAAAGAAGTTTCAGGATTAGAACTGAGGACAGCAGGCATAGAGCCACCAGATCATTTTAGAGCAGAGAAGGATCTCCAAGAAAAAGATGAAATGGACAGTTTTGAGAGTAATTTTGCAAAAAAAAAAAAATTAGGCGGGCATATGAGAAATGCTGTTACATTAAGGAAGAAAATTTAATCTGGGCCTGAATACTAGGCAAATGAGAAAATAATAGAATAATAGGATGTATAAGAAAAAACAGTTGTTTTACTCTGCTTGGTATAGCTGTGAAATCTTATAAAACACTGGCCACTAATTTAAAAATAAATGAATACATAATCACACTGGTGAGAGGATGGAAGGAAAACTGTAAGCTAAGTATTTATCTTCCATGAATAACAGTGGGCATTTTATGTGTAAAACAAAAAATCAGGAGATATTGCCCATAAGGATATTTCCTTCCAACTTATAAAGATCAGGAGAAACAGCTGGCATAATGTAAATTATAACTGGGGCATGTGGCTATTTTCTATTATAAGCTTTTAATACTGGCTTTTAAAATCATGTATGGTAACTTGGAAAATTAAATAAGTTTCTACAGCATTTTGCAGCTGCTAACAATGACTGAGAAATCAACGATCATAGTAAAGAAAAGGAAGGAAAGACCTAAATTGATATCTTTAAGCCCCCAAACAGTTTCAACTACTTCTTCCAGGAATCCTTCTCTGACACCTCCAAGCCTCATACTTTCATGGCATTTAGGCTGGTACCATGAAATCTATAACGAATAGATTAAAAAAAACAAAAAACTACTTATGGAGAGGGTACTACTCTGTGTCAGGTATACATAGTACTATGCATTTTTCATTAATAAGCTGCCTTTTAACAAACACCTGAACAGGGTTTTCAGACAGAGGAAGTTTATCTATTTGAGGTCATTAGCTAAGTGGTAGGGTTGGGACCGGTACGCAGGTCCCTAACACCATTCATTCAACAAATATTTACTATGCATCTGTACAGGCTGACAAGAAACCTGAACGGCCACCCATGAGATAAAAACGAAGCATTTATCTCCCGCTGCTGGGGAGGCTTCGCTGTTGTTGCCTTGTTGGCCCTCTGGGTTCAGATGAGGCCCTCGAGATTTGTGCACACTCGCCCCTAGCTTGCCACGCCGGAGAGATCCAGAAACTCCTGATTCGGATCCGCGCACGAGCCTTGCATCGATGCAGGCACCGGTACCCGCCTGCAGCACCAGACGCGCGGGAGTAAGCGGTGCCCGGTGGCCCCCAGGCGACTAGATGCTGAAGGGAAGCAGCACCCGGCAAGGACTGAAGCACCGCGCCAGTCGAGGAAGAAGGGCTCCGAAAGTTCTCCGCACTCTCTTCACACCTCTTCCACTCCCAGATCACAGTCTGTGGATAGGCAGCTTCGCCTGCACTCCTGGACAAGGAAGCGAAGGCTTGGAGAAAAGAGTCACGGGGTCCAGCTCGAGGGACGTCCGCTCGCCGCTAGACTCCAAACCGAAGAGGCCGAGCCACTTACAGGCTGGAAACAATATACTGGGTCTCATACCTGACAAGCCGAACACACTGGCCTCCCGCCTCGCGAAGTCCCAGCGGGAGTAGGCACACGCGCCGCCAGCGGTCCTCTGACTCGCGGGACCCACACCTGCCTCAGCACTTCCAGCGTCTCTGCGCACAAGTCTCGCGCCGGCCCCGCCCCCGTCTCCACGGCAACTCGGGGAGCGTGTGAGACGCCCCTCCCCGGACTCTAGAGTTCGCGCAGCCTCTGTCCGATAGGTGACACGCCTCCCTCCGGCAGCCGAGGGGGTTGGCGAAGCTGAGTTGGCCCCAAAGTCCGCGGACGAACTGGACAACCCCGAGGAGGGCTCTCGGCTTCCTTGGCCCACTAGAGCTTAGCTTCCTACAGCCACTCTTAGACAAGAGGAATAGGAGTCATTTCGAGTCGAATTTCCGAACTACCTCGCGGGCAAGGACTAGGGATGAGGTTCCCGTCTGGAGGCCCACGCTGACGAAGGTCCTCCTTAGCCCCATTTCCAGGCTCCCACGTGAGCCTCTCTGGCTCTTGGTTCTCCATGGTTCCCAGCCGGTGCAAGCGTGGAACACGCGCATGCAGGGACCAGAGAAGCTGTCAATCTGAGGGGCAAGGAAGTTGTTCCGTGTCCCCGAATTTGAATTACCCCAGGCTGGGATCTTCTGTGAACCCTCCCCTTAAAAATGTAGTTAACAAGCACTAATTGTTAGTAAATGGTCGATAAATTTTTAAAAATCTCTGAACATCTTTTAGAAAATAGGGGTAAGGGAAGGTAGGTGAGGCATTTTTATATGCTTTTCTCCTGTGCTTTGTAAAACATTTGAAAGCACACAAGACTTCTGGTAGAGAGGGTAAAGGCAAGCGTTATGTACTTAAATGTTTGAACGATTTTTTATTTTTATTTTTAAAGATTTCATTTACTTATTTGTCAGAGAGTGAGCAAGCGCACACAAGCAGGGGGAAAGGCAGGAAGACGGAGAAGCAGGCTCCCCAATAAGCAAGGAGCGCAATGTGGGACTGGATCCCAGAACCCTGGGATCATGACCTAAGGCAGACGCTTAACCAACTAAGCCACCCAGGCACCCCGAAAGATTTTTATACTACAATTATGAGGTAAAATAATTTGTTGGGTGTCCCAGGATTAAAGTGACACAGGTAGTTTGCATTTTCCATTTTCTACATATGCTAATTTTTGTTTAAAAAAAAAAAAACCACCAGGTGTTTATAAGGAAAAGTTCCACTTTAGCAGGACAAGGGAACCAATCTTTTTTTTTTTTAATTTAAAGATTTTATTTATTTATTTGACAGAGAGAGAGATCACAAGCAGGCGGAGAGTCAGGCAGAGAGAGAGAGAGAAGCAGGCTCCCGCCAAGCAAAGAGCCCGATGCGGGGCTCGATCCCAGGACACTGAGATCATGACCTGAGCTGAAGGCAGCGGCTTAATCCACTGAGCCACGCAGGCGCCCCCAAGGGAACCAATCTTTTAGGGATGACTAATTTAGTGAGTTTTAAAGCTCTAATTAGCACTAATATTTACTGTCAAATTAGTCTTTCTTATAAGTACTTTATGCTTTCTAGGTGATTTGCTGATGCTTTATTCCTGTCATGTACCTTTACTACTATCAACTCTGACTGATTTGGGAAGGGATAAAAGGCATTTTCATTTGAGTTACAATGCAAATAATTATTCCTGTCAGTAAAGATTAGAACAGTATAGATTAACAACAGCTAGTGCAGCAGCACTTAATGATTTCAGTTGGTTTTGTCGTAAGTACTTCCCATAAATGAAATCAAGCATGTTAAGCACCAGAAAGGGTAGAGGCTCTTTGAAGAATTTGTGTGTTTCTAAAAGTCCCTTAATTTCTTTAGTCCTTAAACTGAGTACATGATGCCACACACCTGTGAAACTGCTGAAATCTTTTCTTAGAACCAGGGATAACCCTTAGAGCAAGAAAAAATGAATAGGAAAAAAGCCCATTTAGGGAGACACTGACTAGTTGAGGTGTAATCCCAACTTTCTGAGATGAGGGTGCTCTCAGAATTACTAGGTTTCTTATATTTTCATTTGCTTTTCTACTGCTCTTGGACTCCTCAACTGACTGAACTTTTGAGTCCCCTTATGCCAAACTATGAACAAACAACTGAACCTAAACTAAGATCTGAGAAATATTTAGTAAAGAACAAGAGTCAATAATTTCTCTTATTCTCTCAAAGAAGCTTCTTATACTGGTATTTGAAAATTCATTAACTCCAAAATGGGCATTGAGAATTACAAATTATCGTTCTTACTGAGAATACTCAAAAGCTACAATGAAACAAGGATTTGCAAGCATCTAAATTTTGTATGACGCAGAAGAAAGACATAGATACCTTCCCTTAGTAAATTATTACCTTTATTCTCAGGTGCTAATTTGCATCTCCTTTCACAGGACAAATTGAGTCTCTGAGAGATAAGTGAGTTGAGACCATGGTTCTACACGACACTAAAGGACACCTTGGTGAAAGCGTGCATCCCAACTAGGATAGACCTGAGGGCCCGGGAAATTAGCTCCAAGCCAGGCCTCTCTCATGGTAGCTACAATGCCTTGAACAGATTTTGTGTACTTGCGGTCATTTAAAAATATGTCCACGAATTATTTGACACTTTTATATAAAACCAGTCTAAGTCTCCTTCCCTTAGTGACTTTCTTTTTCCAATTTATTTATTTTTAGAAAAACAGTATTCATTATTTTTTCACCACACCCAGTGCTCCATGCAAGCCGTGCCCTCTATAATACCCACCACCTGGTACCCCAACCTCCCACCCCCCCCACCACTTCAAACCCCTCAGACTGTTTTTCAGAGTCCATAGTCTCTCATGGTTCACCTCCCCTTCCGCCTTAGTGACTTCTTTCTTTAATATTTTATTTATTTGACAGAGATCACAAGTAGGTAGAGAGAGAGGAGGAAGCAGGCTCCCCGGGGAGCAGAGAGCTGGATGTGGGGCTCGATCCTAGGACCCTGGGATCATGACCTGAGCTGAAGGCAGAGGCTTTAACCCACTGAGCCACCCAGGCACCCCTCTTTCTTTTTTTTTTTTTAAGATTTTAGTTACTTGTCAGAGAAAAAGAGAGCACAAGCAGGGGAGCAGCAGGCAGAAGTAGAGGAAGAAGCAGGCTCTCCGCCAACCAAGGAGCTCAATGTAGGACTTGATCAGAGGAGCTGGGATCAGGACCTGAGCGGAAGGCAGCCGATTAACAACTGATCCACCCAGGCGTCCCTTAGTGACTTTTTTCTAATAGAATATGGCATGTGGAAGAACACGGACTCCAAGGCTAGGTTGGAAAGGACAATTCAGCAACTGGCTGCTGCAGAATCCTGCCACCATGTTGTGAGAAAAAGCTCAAGCCCCAGAGAGAGCGCATGTATGAACATCCCAGCCAACAGCTCCAGGAGACCCAGCTGAGAGCCGCCATCAAGCACCAAATATGTGAGTAAGCAAGCCATTAAATGATCCTAGGTGCAAGCCTTCTACCCAGCTTAATGGAGCAGAAACGAGGTACCCCAGCTAGAAGTGGCCTAAAGTGCAAGTTTAGGTGCAAAATACATATTGAGTTAAACCATTGAGTTTTGGGGTGGTTTATCACACAGCAATAGATGACTAATTCCCACTACAAGCCTGAAAAGTAGGTACTGCTATCCCTTTTTGACAGAGGAGTAAACAGGTCCAGAGAAATGAAATGACTGGCTCAGATTTCACACCAAATGGCAGAATCAGAATATAAGAGCTTCAAGCAATGGGCCTTCTTCATTACACTTGATAGCGAAAGGATTGTACCATTATCCTCAACCTTAGGAAGAACCTGATTCCAAAAGCAGCTTGATTTCTAAAATATTAAGATGAGCATGGTGTGATTACCTACCATGTGCCTCTGAATAGGCCTTACAAGAACAAAAACAAAAACAAAAAACCAGCAGCTTCACGAAGGTTGTATAAGGCTTTTTACCCACCTTATCCTTTTTAATCTTGGTAACAGCCTCTGTTATCAAGTTGGATTATCATGTTTCCAACTTTACAGATTAGAAAACCAAGGCTATGGATAAAGAACTGGCCTAATTTGCCCCAGCCTGTAGGATGTGGCAGAGCTGGGTTGCAAATATTTCCCTCTGCCTCTTGCCCACAGATAGTTAATACATTTTTTAAAAAAAATTTATTCAATATTACAGACAAAAAGAAAAACGTTTTCTTAATTATCTCGGTTGCCAAGACTTACAAGAAGGGAACTCAGCGATCACTCAATGCCCAATCCCCTTATTCTATTAGTGAAGCTCAAAGAAAGCAGGCCCCTTCAAAGAAATGTAGACTTCACTACCCTTTAGCGAAAAAAATTGCGTTTCCCTCTACACCCAGGTATCACTTCACACCAACCCCAGGAGGAAGCACGGGACGGAAACTGGGGCTGGGGATATTCCTGCAGACCGGGCTCACAGGTGATCTTCGTCAAACCTTTACGGATGGCTCCTCCCCAGCACGGCAGTTACTCTCATTTCTTCGAGTAGGGAAAGTATGTTTGCACTGCTATGCTCTCATTTGCCAGTCTCGCCAATGTGTACTCTGCGCTTCACATTCGCTGTCTCATTTTCACCCAAATACACTCGTACTTGCCCTTCCCGTGCAGGCTATGGAAAGTTTCCGGTTATGGGCGGGAAAAAAAACAAAACAAAAACCAAAAAAACCCTTTCAATGACTCTTGTCAGTCACTTTTAGCTCAATCTAAAGCAATCGTGGCAAATTTGTTAATGCAACAAAACAGAATCACACACACTTAAAGAGGGGCCATTTTAGAAAGAAGAGAGAAAACTCAAGTCAGGGCTTTGCCCAACATCACACCATTAATGATAAAACCTGAGATTCGAGCCCACAAACGCCAGGCTCAAAAGCCCCCAGGCTCGCCTCAGACTGCCACCGCCGAAGCCTCGCGTTTCCCGCCGTCCCGAACCGTGCAAACGCAGCAGTCAACGCGCTCCCAAGTCGCACCCGGACCGGGACCCCGGACCCCGGACCCCGGCTTTCGCTGGTACCACCGCCTTCCACAGACAGCTGCCAGGCGCGTACAGCAGGCTACAGCACCGCCCGCCCTGTTCTGCCCCGCCCCGAAGCGCGCGTGGGAACGCTGCGTCCTCCCCAGGGCTGCCCGGGACGACCGCCTGCGCGCACCGGGAAAGGCTTCCGCCGTCGCCGCCCCAGCCCCCTCTCCGCCGCCGCCGTCTCCTTCCCCCCTCCGCCTCGCCGCCGCCGGGCGCACGCTGGGGCCGGCGTCCCGGGAGCGCGCCGCAATGTGTCTTTTTTCCGCCCGGCACCGCCGCGGTCACCTCACTTCCGGGCGCGCAGCGGCGAAGGCGGTGCTGGAGCCCGGGTGCGTGGAGGGAGTTATTAAGGGGGAGGGGGGTCTGGGAGGAGGGGCTGAGGGCTGGGCCGTGGTTACGGCGGCTGAAGAGAGACAGTCTGAACGGGTGGGGGGGTGAGAGCGAAGGCCGCGCGGAGCAGCCCTCGGACCGGCACCGGCGGCAGGGAGGGGACGGCGGCCGAGGCGAAGGGCCGCCGAGCGGCGGAGGCACCGAGTAAGGGCCCGGCGACAGCGGGAGCCCGGGTGCCTCGCGCCCAGGGCCGCAGGGAGGGCAGGGGCGCGGGCGCGCTGCTCCTGAGGTCGCGTGCGTGAGCGCGAGCGCCGGGGTGCGCGCGGGGGGCGGGCAGGGGCGCGAGGCCAGCGGGGCGGCCGGCGGGCAGCAGGCGGGCGGGCTGGCGGGGCCCGAGCCGCCGGGCCGGGGCGGACGGCGGCGGGCCTGCGCCGGCTCCAGCTCGGAGCGGCTGGGCTGGGGGATTCGGCCTCCCGGCTCCCTCCGGCCCGCCTCCCCTCCGTGAGTATAGTCCCCGCCCTTCCTCCGAAGGAGGCCGCTGGGCTAGGGCCTGCGCGAGAGGCCGGGGGTTGGGGTCGCGGCCCGGGAAAGCCGAGTTTCCGAGCTAGAGCCGGCATTCGCCCTTTCCTTGCCGCCGGCGCCCCTGACATGGCCACAGGTGCCGCGGGCCGGGTGAGGGGCGCTCGGGCCCCATCCCCTGCCCCCTGGATAACAAGGGGCAGCTGGCGCCGTCCATTGGCAAGTGACAGGCACTATACCACAGTCCGACTTCCCGGATCCCCAACCAGTCTCCTACCTGCCCCCACTCGGGAAACTTCCCCACTACTGTCTGAACGGTCCTCATGGGTGGCAATGACTAATTTTGGTTTCTTTTTGTCTTAAAGCTGCTTAAAGGCTGTGCCCTGATTGGGTACCTTCCACTTAGGCTTTCCTTAACCTTTCTGATTCTTAGAGCACGTTACTAGAAGAGATTAAAAAAACCAGTCATTCTATTTCCAAATGGGTTCTGGTTTTGTTGGGTGAGGCTTTGTTTTTTAAAGGTAGTCATTTTAAGAGATTAAAGAGTTTCGGTGTCTTAAACGGTCAAGACTTCTCAAAATATATTGTTCCCCCTGACAGTTTTGCTGATTGATCTTCCAGGTGCAAAGAATTGTAGACCAAGGAGCCATGGATAGGAGAAGTTTGGGTGAAACAGAAAATGGAGATGCTTTCCTTGACCTGAAGAAGCAACCAGCCTCCAAATCCCCGCATCGCTATACAAAAGTAAGTATTGTTACTAATGAAATAGTGTTTCTTTATAGATGGGGAGATTAGTAACATTGTGTAGGTATTTCATTAGTGTTATTTAAAGTGGAAGTCTCGTTCTGACTATATAGACTAAATATTAACTAGATTTAATAAAGCATTGCTTTGAATTTTTTCTGCAAGTGTGAATATGCAGTTTAAACTAGAATTTGCTTTTAATTAGCTTTTGGGTAGAGGAAATATTGGCTCATATGGCATATGAATTTGTGGATCAGCATATGTTAGCACACATGTTCTGTAACAACTGTGTGTAACTGGTATGTTACTGACTTATATGCTCTAGAATAAGGATTCCAGTTCTGGCATGCAAATCACTCAAGGTCCTGTACTTCCTGAAGTTGTTGCTTCAGTATCTTGTGGGCCTCTGGGTGTTTCTGAAGGGGTTGACAGACTCCTTGAGGTGTGAATTCATTTCTCATTCCTTGAAATGTATTGGGCAGAGTACAAAAAAATGTGCTTGGGACTTCTGATGGGAAGAGTCATATTCTAGTTGGTCTCTTATCTCTATTTCCTGAGTGTGGACCCAGTCGGGGGTTCTGATGTGGTTATTGTCTCTGACTTACCAGAATACTGACTGGTTAATATTTGAAGTCAGGCCTTGTTTGTGTACTAGTGCCACTGCTCAGACCTACTTGATAAAGTGTCTTGTACTATCAGAGCAATATTCATTTTTAGCATTAAAAAAAAAAGATGGCATTTTATTCAGATTTGATCTCCACAAATGCAGTTTTTCTCAAACGTGAGGGTACTTGAATAATGTTTCACAACTTAAATTCACTGTCTAAAATGTTGACAGGTGAATTTTGAATGGAGAAAAGCTTATTAAATGGAGGGGAACTAATTTGAACTGCTTTCATAAGCTTTTGTGATTTTAATTCTCCTAGCACTTTTTGAATAAAAGTTCTTACTGGTATTCTGCTTGTAGAGTCCACACAGAGAGGCTTTTGTGTCACTTTCACACTGATCAGAGGATGGCATGTATATGTCATCTTTCTGTATAACCATATTTAGCTTAAGTTATTTTGGGGGAAGATAATACTGGTCTTTCTTAGGCTAGAACTTACGTGTGTCTAAAGATTAAGAAGCTCAGTATTGTCCATTTTTGATAATCTAGTCTCAGAATTCTGTCATACTTAGATAAATGTGCCTCAAAGAAATGATTAAGAAAAGCATCTTTTAAATTAATGACAGTGGAGCTTAGATTTAATGGTCTTCTCTACCAGATTTAGTTGGAAGTTGGTTTACTGTCCACTCCATTAGAGAAGATTTAGTTAATGGCAATTTTAGAATCATGTTTAGGCAGTGTTTGGGTGGTGCTTTCAGACATACGTTTTTTATACTCTAGTAATGTGGTACTTGAGGCAAACAGCCTTTCTCTTTGAAGAAAGCTTGAAACAGCCCTGTGTTCTGAGAACTATAATAAATGGTCTGTTGCACAACTGGAATAATACTTGAGCCATCCTACTCCTTATCTCCATATTGAGATTAAACTATTGGCATAAAAAAAGGCATTTAGTAGTGTTTCTGCTGCTTCAAGTTCATGGGCTAGAAAGTTTAGAAGAGAAGGAAGTTGTCCTTAGTGATTTTTTTTTAATAAGTTACGTGCTTTGTGAAAACTGGTAAACATGGGATGTTTACTACAAGATCAAAAAAACACATTCACCAGATGAGAGGGCTTCTTAAACTTTGACCTTTCTTAGTTTAGCACTCATTTGTTTTATGAGATAACATTAATAGTCTGTTCGGAATTCTAGGGGTTTTTTTCCATGAGGGTGGAGTAATCCAGGAGTTTGGCCTAGTGCTTTTCAGGTAACATCAAAGTGTCCTGTGTGTTATGGCATTCTTTACTCCAGCTTCCTAAATGTTGATATGTTTGGGGGTTATCTATGAACCCTTGTGAAGTGTGAGTTCTGGTTGTTAGATCATGAGTGGGCTTCAAAATCTAGCTTTTTAACCTGCTTGCAGGTGGTGCCCATACTGCTGGTCCACTGACCATACTTTGAGTAGCAAGGCTTTAGTCTTCCTTGGAAAACTTGGTCTATGGTCTTGATGTTGTCAAGCAACTCAGATGCATAATTACTCTCTAGGTTTCCATTGGTATCTGTTGTGTTTCCATGAATGTCTCAGGAAGTCAAGTTAGAATCACATTAGATACTTTCAGGCCTACCCCTAGGCCTTAGTGATGATTAGTTGGGATGGTTGTAAGTGGATTTATCATAGGCACCTGTTATCCTGAGAGTCTGAGCTCTTAATTTAAAAGCCCACTCAGGTTCATTTTGCCAGGCCAAGTTGCTAAGACCAAAAATTCTTTCTGGTGATACTTAAATGTGGCATTTATAAAGTGATTGAATTATGTTGAAGGACTTTTGGAGGCTACAGAGTGGGACCTCAGCGCAAAATCATGGATTGAAAATGTTTTTAGACAGTGGTTCTCAAAGAGTAGTCCCTAAACTAGCATTTAGTACCGCCTAGTAACCAGTTAGAATTACAAAATCTCAGGTCCCATTTCAGTGGTATTAAATCAGATTTTAGGGGTAGGACCCAGACATCCACATGTATTAAGTCTTTCAGGGAATTTTGACTGATTTAAGCTTGAGGACCATCAGTTTAGAAAACAAGATGACGTGGTCATGTTTATTGGGATCCACCAGCTTACCTTCATCAGAGGTCCTTGTTTTTTTTTTTTTTTTAAAGGATTTTTTTTTTTTTAAAGATTTTATTTTATTTATTTGAGAGAGAGAGACAGTGAGAGAGAATGAGCGAGGAGAAGGTCAGAGAGCGAAGCAGACTCCCCATGGAGCTGGGAGCCTGATGGGGGACTCGATCCCGGGACTCCAGGATCACGCCCTGAGCCGAAGGCAGTCGTCCAACCAACTGCGCCACCCAGGCGTCCCCAGAGGTCCTTGTTTTACCAGTTCTGTGTAGTACTTGCTATTAGTGATACCATTTACTTCTTCAAATACAGAGTAAAAATGCTTTGGACTGTTCCACTATTCAGATCCATGTTCTTTTTCTTTGAGTGGAGGGACTCATTTTAGAGTGTACATACTTGGTGCTGTTCCTCCTTTGCTCCTGTGTCTTGCCACTGATTACTTATAAAGTATTATCACCTACCAGTTGAGCAGTATATAAAAGCAGGGAGGGGCACCTGGGTGGCTCAGACGATTAAGCCTCTGCCTTTGGCTCAGGTCATGATCTCAGGGTCCTGGGATCGAGCCCTGCATTGGGCTCTCTGCTCAGCGGAGAGCCTGTTTCCAAACCGCACCCCCCCACCCCCACCCCCACCCCCACCCCCACCCCCGCCTCTCTGCCTACTTGTGATATCTCTGTGTCAAATAAATAAAATCTTTAAATAAATAAATAAAAGCAGGGAATACCCATAACATTCAGCTTGATACTGAGCAGTGTTAATCATCTACCTTAAATATATCGGCTAAAAAGTAGGCATTGGGTTATCTGAGCTTAGTTTCATGTGTTGCCTTGATTAGTTATAAATTGGCACCATTTTTATCAGTGTCTATACAGCTCTTCAAAGGAGTCCACCCTAATTTGCAGCTGATGGGCAGTTAGTCACAGTGATACAGCCATGTATATGTCTTTGCTTTATTTATTTATTTTTTTTAAGATTTATTTGAGAGCGAGAGCATGAGTCGGGGGAGGGGCAGAGGAAGAGGGAGAAGCAGTCTCCTCACTGAGAGGGGAGCCTGTGGAGCTTGATCCCAAGACCCTGAGATCATGACCTGAGCTGAGCCACCCAGGTGCCCCTGTGTCTTTGCTTTAAAACCATTTAAAAAACCTTAAAAAAAAAAAAATAGACAAGCACCTAAAATGGACTGATTTATGTCCTTCTAGACTTCTTGGAGAGAATCAGTTGCAAGACTGGAGTCCAGCCTTGAGAAAAGAGGAAGTAGAATTTAAATCTTGGGTTGAAGTCAGTAGTCAAATGGTCAGGTTTAACTCTACAAGAGATCTCATTTGGTAACTTCATAGATATTTTCCAAAAACTGAGTTGAGAAGTAACTTCTGACAGGTGGTATTTCAGGGACATGTTTTGCTACAAACTTCTTAAGCTAATATAAAAATAAGGATGTCTTTTGGGAAGGCAAAATTATGGTATGAGAAATTATTATACAATCTTAAAGTTTCAGCTGTTCAGAAACGCCAGGGGGCGTCAACTGGCAACGCCACCAACACTGTCTTCTGATTATTCTTTCGTACCTGTTCTCATTCTTGGAACAGTCATCTTGAAAAGTTGGGATTCAGGGCTGTTGCCCCATGAGTATCCTCTCCTATTTGCTCATGGAGGGAACTTCTAGCTAGATAAGGAACCAGTCATTTAACATAGAAATTTGTGGCTAGGGCCTTTGATTCAAGAAAAGGTGCTATGAATGGAGGCAGGCTTAAGGGAATCCTGCCTAAGGATGAGGCAGTTTGATTCAGAGTTCCCAGTAGTCCACTGGGCAGGGACAAACCTGACACTGAGTGACAGCTGCTGGGAGGTGTCATGCCCCTTCCCTTGTTCTCTCAAGAGGAGCGATGAGAAGAGAAGGATTGGGGTGTTGAGCCCCACTGCCTGGTTTAGGATCCCCTGCTTTACCACTTACTTACCCTGTGCAGTCTTCAGCTGTATACTTAGCTTCTCGATTCTCATCCTTTTCCTCCATAAAATATGGGTGGAATAGCATCTACTTGATAGGATTTTTATGGGGAATAAATGAGAAAAATGCATGTTAAGTGCTTAGAAAAGTGGCTGGCACACAAGGTATGAAAACTGTTTATGATGTACTGACGGGCATACTCAAAGGTACCTTCTTTAGATCAAGATGCTTATTTTTTAAATGTCACAGTAACCATTTCCATTTTAATATGAAACCGGAAAGTCCTGTTGAATACATAATGCCACCACCCTGAAAATGATTTTAAGCTTCCTTCTAGTCTTTACCTACTTAAAGTTTTACATTGTTTTAATCAGTTGTATGAACACTTTTAGAAGCCAAAGTTTATTTTTATTGTGTTGGCCAGATCAACAGAGAAAACAGACTTTTCTGGGGTTTTTTTCCCCCATACCCTTAGTTTCCCCCCATTTCCTTAGTTTCAGATCTTTCAGTAGAAGAAAGTCTTTGCATCAGATCAGCCACCATTAGATGCTTAGATGAATCCAGGTGCGAAGTCCTGCTTAACAGCTCTGCAGGACTGTTGAAATCCTGACCTGCCTGTAAGAACTGTTGGAAATGATGCCTCCAGCAACAAACTTCATAAGTGGGGAATGGTGGAATGTATCCCATGTACCCCCTATGTTGTTAGTTCACTGTTACATTGGCTATCATCTTTGGGTACCATTACCCTGTTGTGATCTATTTTTAACAGCTTTCTAATCCTTTCAGAAAAGTCATCTGATTTGGCAGAATGAATATCTGGTCAGTCAGCAACTGTCTAAGAGCTTGATGACCAACCCCAATGCTATTGGTTGTGTGGAGAGTGGGGACTGGGACAGGAGGTCAAAGGCGGATGAGCCAACCCAAATACTGCTCTGGGGACATTTGCCTTCTTTAGGAAGAGCCAGGCACACACACAGGTGAAGTACTGGGTCACTTCTAGAGTCTTTTGACGGCTAACAATGAAATAAAACTCTGTGCTTTTTACAAAATATATATGTTAGTTTTTTAAAAAGTTGTGGGTTTTACTCTTAAGAATTAAATTTACCTTACAAAGGTAAAGAATATTTCCTTTTCATCTACGTAAGGGGCTTCTGTGAAATTTGTTTGTAATGTCAGAATGTCATCAGAATGCATAGCTGCTTCTACATGGGATTTCTGCAACAAGAAACTGGATGTGGGTTTTAACCACTGTTGTTTTGGTCTTATATTCACATTCATTTGCTTTCTCCTTCAAAACTGATCACCGTATTAGTAATTCCCAAATAGATTGTTTTGGGGAGCTTGACAAATTTTCTCTGAGGAAGGCTGCTAAAACTAAGAAAATGTGTTTATACTATTTTGGCTGTATGGCTCTTGGGCCATTAGCAGCTTAATTCTTGCTTAGTCAGGTTTTAAAACCTGTGCAAAAATGTTTTCAGATATTAACTCTTCCTGTCCAGATGGTGATTGTAGTGAATTTGTTTATAATTAGTAAGTTCCTGTGGGTTCTTAGGACTCTGCAAAAGGGTACTCTCGTATTTCCTCCTATAATCATACGGAGAGAGTATGCCCAGCTTAGAGTAGGCACTTTCCAAGTATTTTGCCTTTAGCCAAAGTTGAAGATTTTCTTTGAAAATATCCCAAAAGGGTGCCTTTTCAGGAATATTATTCTTAAGGGCCCTTGATGAGATGGCAAGTTCAAGAACACTTCTCTTGAGAGACTGGAGAGCCATGGGGCCAGGGCCAAGAGTCATCTGCGTGTGGCTGGATACTCAGCCTGGCACACAGGAAATGTTCTCTGGACAGCTATGAAGACAGCAATTTTTGTATTGACTTAGCTCATGGTTTATCCCCTCCCCACTTATGTGGGGGACCTTGTAGGCTGGAATACTGTCTTTTGCAACTTGAGACATTGGTGGAAGGTAACAGATTTAACTCTTTAAACCCCATGAAGAGGGCCTCTCGTTGTCCCTGAACATCCAGGTGGACTTTGGACCACATTTTCAGAAACATCCATTTAAAGTGCTACTTCTTAACTTCTTTGGGGTCCATTGGAGATCTTTTGAAGGTATGAATACTCAATACAGGAATCGCAGAAATGCACGGTTTTGCATATGGTTTCCTTGGAGCCATGAAATTGGTTTAAGAAGCCCTGCTTTCGAGAACAGTAAGTCTAATTTTACTAGATGTTTGAAGTTATTGCCAGCAACTTTTACTATCCAAGAACCGTTGTTTTGATTTCCCAGTTAACAACCTACTACCGAAGAAAATAGCTCTTCGTACTCTCTAGACAGGTGAGCTATGTCTTAGCCGCTTGGTCAGCAGCACCGTTTGTGCGGCCGACATTGTTAATGCCAGTGTAATAACTGGCTATCTGCTCTGCCTGTGCTCTTAGAGCCCCATCAGGTTGTGTAGTCGGTTGCCGGAGTGTTTATTCACACCTCATATAAGCCAGGCATAGTAAAGTCAACCTGAATAATATGGGAGGGAAAGTTAAAACATTTTTACCAACCTGAGCAACTCTCGTATCTGAGGGTTGTTGGCATTTATCAGTCTGTGATTAGGGCAGTAAGTCTGTAAGAAAAGAAATTAAAGTATTAATCTCTGGTAACAACACCTTAGTTTGATTTATTAAAAATATTTTTATTGAGATATAATTCACATAATAAAATTCATCCCTTTAAAGGTGTACCATTCAGTGGTTTTCAGTAAAGTCACGAAGTTGTATAACCATCACTTTTACCTAATTCTTGAGTATTTTCATCACCCCATACAGAAACTCCTGTACCCATTAGTAGTCTCTCCATTATCCTCTTTCCCCAGTCCCTGGCAAGCATTAATCTACTCTTTTTGACTCCATGGATTTACCTATTCTAGACGTTGGATGTAAACAGAATCATACTGTATGTGCTTTTTTTGTCTGGCTTCTTTTAATCTTTTCAAGGTCTGTGTTATAGCATGTTTCAATACTTTATTCCTTTTTATTGCCAAATAAAAATGGATTCATTATATGGGCTTACCACATTTTGTCTGTTCATCAGTTGATGGGCATACGGGGTTCTGTCCATTTTTTCGCTTTTGTGGATAATGCTGCTCTGAGCATTTGTGTACAAGTTTTTGTGGGGATATAATATTTTCAGTTCCTTTTGATAAATACCTAGGCATGGAATTGCTGGGTCATAGAGTAACCGTGCTTAACTTTTTGAGAAACTGCCACTGTTTTTCCACAGCAACTGTACCGTTTTACATTCCCATCAGCAATGCACAAGGGTTTTAGTTTCTCCACGTCCTTGCCACTACTGGTTATTTTCCCTTTTTTAATAGCCATCCTAGTACGTGTGAAGTGGCATCTCACTGTGGTTTTGACTTGCATTTCCTTAATGACTAATGATTTTGAGCATTCTTTATGTCCTTGTTGGCCATTTTTGTATCTTCTTTGGAGAAAAATCTCTTGAAATCTTTTACCTATTTGTAAATTGGATCGTTTGGTGTCTTTTTGTTGTTGAATTATACACATTCTCTCCATATTCTGGACACTAGACCCTTATCAGATACCTGATTTATAAATATTTTTTTCTTCCTCTGTGGATTGCCTTTTCACTTTGATAGTCATTTGAAGCTCAAAAGTTCCTAAACTTAAAGTCCAATATACCTGCTTTTTTCCTTGGGTTGTTTATGCTTTTTCTATATCCTAGCTAAGAAACATTGCTTAATCTGTGGTCATGAACTTTTTACACCTGCATTTTCTTCTTAAGAGTTTTATAGTTACAACTTTTACGTCTAGGTCTTTGATACGTTTTGAGTTATTTTTGTATATGGTATGAAGTAGAAGTAAATTTTATTTTTTAGAATAGTGTGGGATTTGTAGAAAAACTGGGATCATAGAGTTCTCCCTGTTAATATGTTAGTATGGTATACTTGTTACAATTAGCAATGTTAATACATTGTTATTAACTAAAATCCATACTTTATTCACCTGTCCTTCCTTTCTTTATCTAATGTCCTTTTTCTGTTCCAGAATCCCATTTGGGATTCCACATTAATTAGAATCATCATTTCCTTAATCTCCCCATTTCCCTTTTTGTAAGATTGTTACCTTGGTGAAAACATTTTTTGATCCCCACAAATAGAACTTTTGGTCCTCCTGCATGTTTTGTGGGCATGTTAAAATGTTAATCTTTTCCAGTTGACTCCTAAATAAATAAGTAAAATCATTAGATTCAGTCAACAGGTGTGGTAGTAATAGAAAACACCTATCACCTGGTCTCCCAATTATCTTTGGCAGTTAAAAGTTTCAAATAAAGCCTTATTACATAGAAACTTTAGTATATTGAGAGTATACATATTTAAGTATAAGATATGTTTCTCTTGGTTTAATAGTGTACTAGGGTTCTTAGTTTAATGTTTGGATTTGAGGGTGGTAAGGAAATAGGAAATAATCTGTGGGTTTCTTCTAATAGCAGACAGTTGCTTTGCAGCATTTTTTTCCTGTAGTGTAAATATTTCCTATATTATAAGGTCCTTCCTGTTTCTACTGGAATATGTTTTAAGCCTTCCTGTCCTCAGGATTTCTGTATTACGATGTTTACTATCATCATAACTACTGTTGGTCGAGCCACTCTTCACCCACCACTGAACGCACCCTGCATCACTGACACAGTGTCCTAATGATCTCCCTGGACTCCAGTCTTTACTGGTGATTTCTGGGTTGTAGGTCATTGCTTTGACAGGTTTTGTTTTGTTTTTTTTGTTTGTTTTCAGAATTTTGGGCAGTTTTTAGATATTTTCTTATTTGGAATTTTGTTTACCTCAGACTTCTAGATTTTTCTAGGTATTTCTTCCCAATTAAAAAGACATTAATAAATCCTAAGGAGATGCAAATGATAGGGGTGCCTGGGTGGCTCAGTCAGTTAAATGTTTGCCTTTGGTTCAGATCATGATCCCAGCTCCTGGGATCTTCTGCTAAGTAGGGGACCTGCTTCTCCCGCTCCCTTCCGTTCCACCTGCTTGTGCTCTTGCACACACTTGCTCACTCACTCTCTCTATCAAAGAGACAGATGATCAAATGATTGATATGCTGGTTTTAAAACCAAAATGTCATCTGGTCCTAGGGCATTTTGCTATCATGAAGAAAATATTTAGATGATTCAAGTGTCTAAAGATAGTGAATTCATGGCATGCTTGTTTGCAATGATTCCTTATAGGCTGAGAGAGTAAATCTATTCCTCCATGTTTACCCCAGGATATGGGAAGCAGTGATCAGAGAAGCAGCAGGCATTCTATTATGAGGCCTGACATGGGGGTATTACTGAGGTCATGCACAGTGGTATGTGTATAGTTTTATGCAAGGCAGTTGTAGCATTTTATGCAGTGAAAGGTTGGGAATTGCCTTTCTTACTTTGTTAAGAAAATGTTGGAATGTAAATAACAAGAAAGCAGTGGTTTTTTTGTCTCTGCATGTGTACAAGCAGGTATGTGTATGTTAAAGCATATGTGCATGGTATACGTTTGCATGTGTAATTGCACTTACTACCTAGCTCTGGCAAAAGGACTGAGAAGCTGGTGAGGATACCTAATTCCCAGACCTTGGGTTCTGATACCATTCCTCACTTAAAGGAACTCAAGATTTCTCTGAGTTAGGTGACTGACACGAGGGCTAGGATGGGTACAAGATAAAACAAAGTGAGGAAGTGCTTTTTAAAAAATGATGGGACATGTCAGAAGACACAGGAACCAGCTTGAGGATGCTCCCAAAAAGCCCCAAATAATTAAGGACATGAATGAATTCTAAACCCATTGGAAAAACTAGGAATCTATGAGTCCATGCCAATAATAGGTAAATACATGGGGGAAGAGCGATGGTTTGTGTTTTCCCTCCCAATGAAATGCCACCTGCTGACTGGTAGATATGGACAGAGGCATAGAGTTGGGAAATCAGAATTGGTTTGGGCAAGATTCATCGATAGATGCTAAGTTCAGGGGGAAATTTTGATGAAGACCAGAATATGTGCAGTCTTCTCGCAGACTGCACAGTAGTTTTAAGTGGGAAAGTAGTAACTGAACTGTAGGAAAAACTGGAGAATACCTTGACCTTGACCAGGTGATCAAAATCAGGATTACTACTAAGGGGCAGATGGACATCACAGTATCCACAGGTGATGGTCTGAGATGGACACAACATTTCTAATGTTAGTATTCTCTTCCGTGGATTCTTAGCCTGAGTGTAATCAGAAGGAAACATTAGATAAACCTCAAATGAATAATGTTCTTTTGGGGGCGAGGGAAAGTAGGCTGTATTCTTTAGAAATGTCAGTGTCCTAAAAGAAGAAATTATAGTGATGTTTCAGTTGTAGAAATGTCCCAAAGAACTATGACAGTCAATATCTGATGCTCGACTGTATCCTGCTTTGGAGGCTAAAACAATATAAAGGACATTTTGGATTAGTTGACAAATTGGAATCTGGGAGGGATTGTTAAATAAAAGTATTATTGACAACTGTATAAAACTGGCAGCACTTCTCAACCAGGTTTTGTAGAAGGTAAGCCCTTATGCCCTAAGGCATCTGTTAACATGCAATGGGTTTGGTTCTCTTTTATGCTTCTACAGTGATACTGGCCAAATACAGGCCGTGGAAGAATGGAAAACTAGTCACTCAAATTATTTTCTGTAGGGCTTCATTCTCTCATGGAACTGGATAAGAGACTGTGAAAGAATATCCTTATTCTTGGGAAATAAGCACTGAAGTATTGAGGGTTAAGGACCATGAGTATCCAATTTACTCTTCTGTGGTTTAAAAAAAAAAAAAGTATAGAGAGCCCAAATGCTAAATTAAATGGGAGAAAATGTTAACAGGCAAATCAGAGAAATGGTAAATGGATGTTTTTGGTGCTTTGTTTTCTTGCAACTTTACAATGGCAAAATCTATCTGCTTGTAAATCGAATGCATTTAAGAATATTAATTAACTGGAGGTCTTATTTAAGCCTGAAGCTTCCATACCTCGATAAGCATTCAGTGTTGTAGACTCCAACTATATTTTTCAATGGCAGTTTGTGAGAGAATTGTCTTTTTAGCGAGAAACTGATCACTATGAAGTTATTTGCCAATTCTGCTTGAGCTTCTTCTTGTAAGATGAGCTAACTCCATTCCTTTCTGGAATAAGCCCAGGTGTAAGTAAATAAAAACTGTGTGACATCCTTAAAATAGGCACTCCAGTCATTACTGAGAACAAATATAAGTTGAAAATACATGGTATGAGAAATATTATTCAAAAATTACCATTTGGTTTCTCTTTCTAGGAGGAACTCTTGGATATAAAAGAACGCCCTCATTCCAAACAAAGGCCATCATGCCTCTCTGAAAAATATGACAGGTATGGCAGTAGGGGGAGGGGTGTGCTCCCTCTAGTCAACTTCTTGTTACACCAAACTTGGTAATTTAAGTTTTAGAGTTTTTTTGGTAGAATGGTGGGTGGGGAGATTTCAAGGGTAATGATGTTGGGCTTCTGCTCATATACATCACAGATAAACTGTGGGCAATGTAACACCTTACTGCATTGTCTTCATCAGTTTTATTATTAATTAGTTTTAACTATTCAGAGTTGAGCTTCATGGGACTAAGGACTACCAAACCAATTCCCTTTCAAAGAACTAATGATGAAACTAAAGTTAGAAAATGACTTGGTCAGAGGCACATAGTCGGAAAGCAGGATTAAGATTTGAACACAGGAGTCCTCTCCAGGGCTTTTGCTGTTGGTGGTTGTTTTTGCCCTGTGCTTTGGGGCTCCTTCAAGGGCCTGCCCTGAGGAGGCTGGTCAGGAGGACTCTGACCCTTGCAGTACTAGTCTGCCTCGCTCCTTGCCTCCAGCCAGAAAAACCATTCAGCTGTTTAGGTTAGCCCTCTTGCATCTTGGGCTCCTTCCTAAAAGGTAGAAGACTTTGGACTGAGAAGACTAGAGCTAAATTATGGTCTGAAAATCTTTGTAATAACCCTGCATTGCACTCATTATGGCCACTAATTGAAGGACTTTAAGGTCACTTCTTAAATATCAAGGTAGATGGTTCATATGGCCCTCAGTTTTTTTTTTTTTTTTAATTTTTAAAGATTTTATTTATTTATTTGACAGAAATCACAAGTAGATGGAGAGGCAGGCAGAGAGAGAGAGAGAGAGGGAAGCAGGCTCCCTGCCGAGCAGAGAGCCCGATGCGGGACTCGATCCCAGGACCCTGAGATCATGACCTGAGCCGAAGGCAGCGGCCCAACCCACTGAGCCACCCAGGCGCCCCTGGCCCTCAGTTTTAATGTACAAAGTGTATTATGTTTAATTGGTTGAATAGGACATACTATTTTTATTTGTATGTCTGCTCTTCAGAATGTTGCTTAGTCTCAATTCGTCAATTAGTCTGAATTCCTCAATTCAACCACTTTCCCCTGATGAAGGTGGTGCTCGAACAATGGCTGTTCTAGTTGGTTAGGATTTTTTTAGTAGGTCTCAGATAAGCTGTTTTTTTGTTTGTTTTTCATTAAAGCTGTCAATCTTTTTTATGCCTCAAGTTGAATTTTCTTGTTAAAACTGTTCTTGGCATGGGGCGCCTGGGTGGCTCTGTGGATTAAACCTCTGCCTTTGGCTCAGGTCATGATCTCAGGGTCCTGGGATCAAGCCCCGCATCAGGCACTCTGCTCAGTGGGAGTGCTGCTTCCCTCTCTCTCTGCCTGCTGCTCTACGTACTTGTGATCTCTCTCTCTGTCAAATAAAGAAATAAAATCATTAAAAAATGTAAAACAAAACAAAAAACCGTTCTTGGCATAAAATTATCAGGGTACACATACTTTTATTCTGACATGGAAATGTGCTAGTCATAATAATAAAAATAAGGAGAAAGAGTAAAGACCTTTCCATCCTGGTATTTCTCTTCTCAGAGTTAAAATTTATTTGATTCTTAGGTAATCCTCACACCAACACCAGAAGATAGGTAATATCTTCTTTAGTGTGAGGAGTTTGAGATTGACAGGTTGACTCACTTATTCAAGAAATGCTTAGTTGGTACCTGCTGCTGTGTGGCAGATACTGTGTCAGGTGCTATCAGATACTGCCTTAATGGAGCATTGGTCAGTGGAAGGATACAGTGAGGTACTCCGGAGTTTATCATTACCACCATTACAGGCAGTGAAGGGCAAGTGCAGAGTACCCTGCTACTTGTGTTTAGCACAGTCTGGTCTGATCTAGGGATTGGGAAGTCCTTTCAAAAGAAGAGTAAAGGGCATAGCTTATTAACTTATCCAGGATGTCCCTGGTGGTAATGGCAAAACTAGAATTCTGTCCCAGATCGCTGGACTCCAGAGCTCCTGTTCTGCACACTCTACCACCTTATCAAGAGAGAGGGAGTGTCAAACTAGAACCCAGATCACGCATTTTATGTTCTTAAGAGCTTTCTGTCCTGCCTGTGGGGAAAAACTGAAACAGTATGCATCAAAATTCTGGAAAAGGATATACCAGGCATTCCAAGAACTACTTTAAGTGAGAGCTTTTTCTCTCCTATATACTGATCTTCAGTCAAATGGGTGTTTTCCTCCTTCAGTAAACTTAAGTATTTATGGAGCATCTTCTTTGTGTAGGACAGCATAGTTACTGTAATCCCCACGCACCACAAGGTTTGTGTCTGATGTTTCATTTATAACAGACCACTGATTTCCTTTTTTTTTTTCTTTAAAGATTTTATTTATTTATTTGACAGACAGAGATCACAGTAGGCAGTGAGGCAGTTGGATAGAGGGGGACGCAGGCTCCCAGCTGAGCAGAGAGCCCGATGCGGGGCTCGATCCCAGGACCCTGGGATCATGACCTGAGCTGAAGGCAGAGGCTTTAACCCACTGAGCCTCCCAGGTGCCCCAGACCACTGGTTTTCAAGTGACTGTTGGTGCTCTATGAAAAACAAAAACAAAGAAAAACAACAAAATATTACTTACTGAATTAATATAGATCTTCCTGAGTGTACAATGAGGTATGTTCCAATAAACCCATCGTAAGTTGAAAATACTGTTAGTCGAAAATGCATATAAAACATCTGGCCTGCTGAACGTCTTAGCTTAGCCTAGCTATGTTAAAGTGTTCAGAACACTTCTACTAGCCTATAGTTGGGCAAAATCAGCTAACGTGAAGCCTTTTATATAATACAGTGTTGAATATCTCATAACCTATTGAATGCTGTATTGAAAGTAAAACACAAAATGGTGTGGTTTACACTTGCCGACCGGGAGCTGTGGCTGTGCTCACTGCCACTGCACGGCATCTCAGGAGGTCATTATGTCACACATTGCTAGCCTGGGCAGTGATCAAACTTCTACAATTTGAAGCACAGTTTCTATTAAATGTGCACTGCTGCCAAGTAGAACCCTCTTGAGTTGAACCATAGTAAGTCAAGGACCATCTGTAGCTGTTCGTTTTCATGTTAAAAGAGCTAACCATTCTGATGGCAACCATGGAGTTTTATATTGGAAAGGGGTTTTCATAACTTACCACCTGAAGAAATTTAGAATTTAGACTACATATGTGGTCCGCAGGTTCAAGTGCTAACTGTGTGTACCCTTTGACTTGTAGTGATGGTGTCTGGGACCCGGAAAAGTGGCATGCCTCTCTCTACCCAGCTTCAGGGCGGAACTCACCAGTGGAAAGTCTGAAGAAAGAGTTGGATCCAGACCGGCCTTCCCTTGTGCGCAGGATAGTAGGTGAGTGGGTAGAAGTCAGGGCACCGATTTTGAAGCAGCAAATTTGTTTGCCGCTGGTTTCTTAGCCGAGAGTTTTATGCATTCAGGGAAAATTTTCATTTTCAGGAAACTGATTTATTAACTGGGCTTATCTGATTAGCAGAGAAAAATCAACTTTTCTATATAGCAGTGGCAAGTAGACTGCATTAGACTGTGTGCTTTTGGAATTAAAAGTACTGCTACCCTTCATCATTCGGGATAACTGAGTGAGATGTGATGGGCAGAATGTTAGTGAGCATAAAACAGTGCTGGAAATCCACTTATTCTTAGTCTGCTATATGAAACTAGTCCTCAGGTATAAATTGGTTCTGGCAATTCTTAATAGTGGATTATGGTCTGAATACAGGGTTTGGATATAGTTTGAGACTGGACTAAAGTTTGGCTTTTGGTTTTCTATACCTTTACTCTTTAAATGCAATAAGAGATTGAGGAGTGAAGTAGAGAGCTGGCAGTGGAGAAGCTAGTCAAGGAACTTGTTACAAGAGGGACTTCTTTTGAGATAAGTGAAAACCCATCATAAAACAAATTTGGCACTTGGCAAAGAAAATAGGGGTTACTCTAGTTTGAGATATGAGATCCCTCTACACTGCTTACAGTACACTTAGTACAGTAATGTCCCTCAAACAGAAAATTTATTTTAGGAGAATCATTAAAGATTACACAGAAACTGTATTAAATGACAAAAACTAGTAAGCTGCCTAAATGTCCAGGGGTAGAAATGGGTTACATAAACTTTGGTACATCTATAGGTAGGAGTATTAAATTGTTCAGCTATAAATTGGAAACTTGTCTATACTGTGTCTTGTTTTTAGAAGACATGGAGACACCCCATGGAAATTCTGGAAAAGTATATACGTTTTAGGTACTGTTCCTGGTGAGAAGATTAAAGGAACTTTTTCTCACTTGGACTTCAGTTTTCTGGTTTTTCTAGGAAGAATTTTTGTGTGGTGACATGTTTGGTTTCCTCAGCTCTTTATCAAGATATAATTGACAAAGAATAGACTGCACGTAAAGTATACCATTTGATGTTTTGGCAGGTGTATATACCTGTGAACCCATTACCATGATCAAAGTAACAAGCATTTCCATCACCCCCAAAAGTTCCTGGTACCTCTGAGTCCTTCCTCATACTCCCCCATTCCCCCCACCAACCCCCACCAAGCACTGATTTGCTTTCTGTCACTACAGATTAGTTTACATTTTCTAGAATTCAGTATAAATGGAATCCTATAGTGTGCACTCTTTGGGTAGCTTCTCTCACTTAGAATAGTTTTAAGATTCAGTCATGATGTTGGGCTTATAAATAGTTCCTTTTTATTGCCTATTAGTAGTCCATCGTATGAATTTGCCACAGTTTATCCATTTATCTGTTGATGGACATTTGGGTTATTTCTAGTCTGACCATTAACTAAAACTACTATGAATATTCAGGTACAAGTTTCTATATAGGCATACGCTTTCTTTTCTCTTGAGTAAATACCTAAGAGTAGAATGGCTGAGTCCTATAGTAAATGTATGTTCCACATTTTGAGAAACTGCCAACCTGTTTTGCAGCACAGTTAGGCGTCTGCTTTCAGCTCAGGTCATGATCCCAGGGTCCTGGGATCGAGCCCCACATCAGCCTCCCCGCATGGCAGGAAGCCTGCTTCTCCCTCTCCCACTCCCCCGATTCTGTTCCTCTCTCGTCATCTCTCTCTCTGTCAAATAAAAATCTTAAAAAAATAATAAAGGGTTATGGAGACTGATCATGGAAAATCGTTGATTATGAAATACATTTATTGCTACAAGGAGAAAGAGCAAAAGAGTCAGTCTTATTTAAATATGTAATGTTCATGACACTCTGTAGCTGTTTCAGTGGTGACTCTTTCCTTTTTTTTTTTTTCTTTTAAAGATTTTATATATTTGTCAGAGAGAGCACAAGCAAGGGGAGCAGCAGACTGAGCAGGCGGAGGGAGAAGCAGGCTCTCTGTTGAGCAAGGAGACTGATGCAGGACTCAGTCCCAGGACCCCAAAATCATGATCTGAGCTGAAGGCAGCCACTTAACCAGCTGAGCCACTCAGGCGTCCTGTGACTCTTTTTTCCAATACCCTCACCACCACTAGTTGTGGACATAACCACTGAAAAAGGAAAACACACTGCTGGTTTGCTTACCTTTCTCTTTCTGGCGTCTTTCCAGATCCACGGGAGCGTGTGAAAGAAGATGACTTAGATGTTGTTCTCAGCCCACAGAGACGAAGCTTTGGAGGGGGCTGCCATGTGACGGCTGCTGTTAGTTCCCGGCACTCAGGAAGCCCACTGGAAAAAGACAGTGATGGGCTTCGCCTGCTTGGTGGACGGAGGATTGGCAGTGGGAGGATAATCTCTGCTCGGACCTTTGAGAAGGATCACCGCCTTAGTGATAAGGACCTGCGGGACTTGAGAGACCGAGATCGAGAGAGGGACTATAAGGACAAGCGATTTAGGGTTTGTTTTCTAGATCCTTTGGCCCTTTGTGTACTTAGGAACATGATATGCTCTTCATTTATACCAGGTTATTTTGAGGTGCTGGATGAACACAGCCCATTCTTCAGCCAGATAGAGAAGAAGAGAGTGTGCTGGGGGCAGGGAGGGACTTCAAGTCTGCAGCATCATATCTTCATTGTGTTGAGCACTACTTAATTCATCAGGACCTTAACTGAGGTAGAAATGCCTTAACTAGAACCTTATTTTTTTATCTTACATATTTTTCCAGAGGGAGTTTGGGGATAGTAAGCGTGTCTTTGGTGAGCGAAGAAGAAATGATTCCTACACAGAAGAAGAACCAGAATGGTTCTCAGCTGGACCCACAAGTCAGTCTGAGACCATTGAGCTGACTGGCTTTGATGATAAGATACTAGAAGAAGATCACAAGGGGAGAAAAAGAACAAGGCGACGGACAGCCTCCATGAAGGAAGGTATGCAAAGACTTTGAGAGGGAAGCTAACTGTTCTAATATGAGATGTACCAGTTGAAAGTTTCTAACGTTGTAGCCTGATTTTGACACTGCTTCCTAAGTGTGAATTCCTAGGTGTATATCATACTCTATCCTCAACTTGTTCTGCATGCAGAGCTAAGCAGAAGTCTCACATTACCCTGTAGGAGCACTGTGTACACAAAAGGGTTCCCTAGAGATCAGAAACATGGTAGAAATAGTGAAGGAGTGAATGGAGAGCAGGAGGCTGAGGGACTTCTCTGTGGATACCGACGAAGTAAGTAGTGAAGTTGGGAGTTGAACAAGTCCTTTTGTGCTTCAGAGTCCACCTTCATCACCATGGTTAGACCTTCCTACAGGAGTTGTTTATGACTTAGCTTCTCCCAGACTCAGCTGTGAGATGAGGTGAGGTATCTCCTTTGCTAAACTGAAGAAGCCAGAGCTAATGTGAGATTGCCTGGTGTAGGGTTGGGGGCCCATTAGTTATTTTCAGGGCAGTAGCCTGGCTCCAAGATGGCCAGTCCTGGGCTGATGATCCTGAGAATTGGTAAAGAGCCAGGCTGCCTAGCCTGGGTTTAAGTACTGAGGCTGCTGTTTACAAAGGGATAATCTTTGATAAAACTTTTGAAGTGGGTCTGTTTCTTTATAAGGTGAAGACACTGCTTACTCCATAACTTTAAGTGTTACTTTTAGCATTAAAGATCAAATGTGAAAAATCAGAGGAAATTAGAGCTTAGCCTCTTGTGGGCACTTCTTGATTAAGTTCTAGTTCTCTTCAGCTTTAAGGCTTAATTGAAAAACACCTTTTGGCAGGTACTGTTAACAAAAGTAGAAATCTGTCTTAATACGTGTTTAATCAGTAGCATCTTAATATTTTGAGGCTAAGATAAATCTCAACAGAAAATAAGCTAGTGGAATTTATTTAGGGGAAAGTAGGGAGAAATCACTTGCTCTTTTTTTGTAATATCTTTGAAATACAATAGACATTATCATTATTTTTACGCTGTTACACATTGTTCCCTGGGGCGGCGCAGGCAATCGATGGGTAACTTGGGAGACGTTGCTCTGAAATAGCCTTTGAGACATGCCCTTGTGTCATTCTCAGACTAAAGCAGCACCAGCCAAGTGTGGTTTTTTTTACATAAGATAAAGATAAGGCTTCTAGTGAAAAACACATGTTTTTCTTAACTGGTACAATCTGAATTTTACCTGTTCTTGTATCAACAAATGTATGAGCCAGAAGGCGTGAGTGTCACCTCCTTACCTTAAAAATACAAAGAGAGACAGGTCTGGAAAGAAAGAACAACCCAAGACCCTGTCACATGGATTTCATGGCAGCGCCTTGAGTGGAATCCAGGGGTCCTAGCTCATCATCCCAATAGTTAATTGCAGGGGTGCCTGGCTCAGTCATTAAGTGTCCGCCTTTGGCTCAGGTCATGATCTTGGGGATGTGAGACTGAGCCCCGAGTTGGGCTTCAGGCTCAGTGGGAAGCCTGCCTCTCCCTCTCCCATTCCCCGTTTGTGCTTCCTCTCTTGCTCGATCTCCCTCTGTCAAATAAGTAAAATCTTTAAAAAAATAAATAAATAAAAAGTTAATTGCTGAAGGTCCCTAGGCCGTCCTAGCTACTGTATTTAAATCCTACTGTATTTAGGATCAACAGGTACCCTGTAATTTCATCTTGGCTGCAGAAATGAAAGGAGGGGAGGGATGGTGAGTACCTTTTAGTCCATGTTTGTATCTGTACTCTAGCTTTCCATGATTTTTTGTTTGTTTAGAGAGAATTGGGGGAGGGTGGTGAGGGGCAGAGTAAGAGACAGAAACTCAGGCAGGGTTCCCGCTAAACACAGAGCCTGACTCAGTTCTCAGTGTCACAACCCCAAGATTGTGACCTGAGCCAAAATCAGAGTCGACGCTTAACATGCTGAGCCTCCCAGGCGTCCCTCCACAGAATTATTTTATATAGCTGTTCTCTGCAGGCCTCATAGTGCTGGGAATGTAGCAGTGAGCAAGACAAGTCTATTCCTTGCCTGTTTGATTTTAAGACTGATGTGTAATGAGCAGTTGTTCTAAACAGGTCCCAGTCCTAAGTGATATGTAAATGGTAATAATTGGAACAGTTTGAATATGCATTACACCTGTAACCTGAAAAAAATGTTGAAGTTAGAAATGGACAAAACCCTCCATTGATAGAAAAGAACATTTTAGGAATGGCTGGGTGGCTCAGTCAGTTTAGCATCCAACTCTTGATTTTGGCTTAGGCATGATCTCAGGGTCGTGAGATCGAACCCTGTTTTGGGCTCCATGCTGGGGCATGGAGCCTGCTTAAGATTCTCTTTCTTCCTCTGCCCTTCCCTGCATAGCTCACATGTGCTCTCTCTCAAACAAAACAAAACAAAAAAACATTTTAAATTGCACTCTCTTTAATGAGGTTTTTGGTCCTTCTGAATGTGATAAAACATCCCCCTAGTTCTCTTTCCGAAGTCTTTCCCTTTTGAGTCTGTCATAATAAATGGCCAGTTGTGTTTGTCTGCTAGTGCACATCTCTGCCCACTCATACCCACTCTCAGTTGACCCCATCTGCTTTCAAGAGAGCTTGACAATGGCATAAAATTGCGTGAGACACTCTTGCTGCCTGCAAAAGCTATTTATCTGTTAAGAGATACTGCCATATTGACACAAAATAAGAGGGGTAGGAGAAGTATTAAAGTTTCTTTTGTAAATGTATGAGCCTATTACAGACTCTCGTTTCTACTTTTCATCCTTAAGTTGGGACCCAAAACTGCAGCAAAATGTCACTGGTCAGTCCTGAGGGGCGGGCAGGCAGGTTCTGCTGGGTAAAATGGGTCAGGGAGAAGCACTGCTCTAGTGTTCTAGTCTGGGCATTGATTAGGCTGAGTTGGTCATTTTTCTAGGGCTCCCTTTCTTTGTAGAGTGAGGGCAATACCTCCACCAAAGCAGTCATTTTAGTTTAACTGTCAGTCTGGGAGGAAAAGTATTTGCTTCTGTTTGGCAGGAAGTGTGTGTCAACCCACTGGAGAGACTGCTGATTGCCTTGCCGGTGGCTCGCTAACTTCCTGTCTCATTGATGGCTTTAGGCCCTCGAGAGCTCGGGGTAGTCCTATGGTAGTCATCCCTATGGAGGAGCAGTGCCACCTTGATACACACGGCTTGGTGTGGAACAGCATTGGTGGCCATCTTAGGTTGAAGCTTCTGCCACTTGGCTGGGATTGAAACTGTGGGTCAGGAAACCACTTAATCCTTCAGTTGGAGTCCCCTGCTTTGCTGGCTAGCTTCTGAAGCATTACTAGAATGAAAGCAGCTGATCGCGTTTAGTGTCTCTTGGTCTGATTAATAATGAGACTGAAGTAACTACTGAGGACTTTTAAGAAAGGATGGGCCCAGGAGGTGGCTTCTTTCCCCCAAACCCCAGGAGGACTTCTATCTGCCATAGATCTTGAAACTGTAGGCAACTCTTACTAGGTGATTTTGCAGGCTAGGCCTTTGGGAGTCCTGTTCTTTGGATAAAGTTGAATGTCTTACTTAAAAGAAAAAAAACATTTTATCCTAAGGATTTTGCCTTTTCCCATATACCAGCTAAAACGAAGGTATTAGATTCCTTAAATTTTAACACTTGGTAGCTTCACTTAGACCTTGCCTTCACATCCTAACAACAGCTGAACAATACTTAGTTTTAAATTTACTTGGCACCACAGAGTAAGACAGAACTGAGGAAAGCAGATTACCTCTCTTCAGAGAGCTCGGTCTCCCTAAACAATTATCTCACTAGACAGTGTGATAAGTACTCTGAGAGACAACACAAGGGTTACAGAGAAGGCAGTGATTGATGTTTCTGGGCATGGTAAAAATGGGTAGGCAGGTCAGGCTTCCCAGAAGAGGTAACATTTGAGCTTCACCTTGAAGGATGAGATACAACCAACCTGTAGGCATGTGAAAATTGCCCTCACGCTAGGTTCACAGGAACACCTTAGATTGCCAAACTCTGACTTAAAGTGGTGGTGCAGATACCTGGATGAAGGCAGGGCCAAATTCATGTGGTTCCATTTTTAAGCAGTAAGAGACTTGCAAAAACTATCTTTAAAAAAAAACCTGAAGAATGGATGGCGGAGTGACCGTCATCCTTCCTGCATTGTGTTGGTGTTCTGGCTTGTGAGTAAGGCTTTTTTCTTCTCTAGCTCCCATAGGAAAGGAATGGTTTTACTGTTACAAACGCTGTATCAGCACACGAGATTTGCCTTTAAAGTTATCTGTGGCTCTTTTGCACGTGTGCTGATGGCTGAGGCCACAGATTAAGCCTAGAGCGGTTCACTTGATCAGATCATTTTTTTGTCCTGGTTTTGCTTTCAGGCATAGTCGAATGCAATGGAGGAGTGGCCGAAGAGGATGAGGTGGAGGTCATCCTCGCACAGGAGCCTGCTGCTGATCAGGAAGTGCCAAGGGACGCCGTCTTGCCTGAGCAGTCCCCAGGAGAATTTGACTTTAATGAGTTCTTTAACCTTGATAAGGTGCCAGGCTTGGCTTCGGTGAGTGTAGCAGCACACTTATAAACAAGATGGAGCAACTGTATGGTTAAATTTGACCTGAATATTTAGGATACTCTTTAAAGTATTGTTTTGCTAGATGTTTGGGGGATTTAGGCTTTTATTCATAAATATTATTTGAGTTTTCATGGCTTTGTTTTGAGAGGCCTAGTGGAAATGACCAAGTGAGAATTCTGTACCGTTACCTCTTTTTCTAGGCTGGCAGCATTAGACTAAGAATTCTTCAGATGTTAAGAACATTGTCTGCTTTTATTTTTAAATAGTTAAGTGTTTGTTATAGACTTGCTGTGGAGGTGGATTTTTATAACTGGTGATTAGCATCATGCTGATGTGTATCCTTGCATAAGGTTGACTAGTTAGGTGGTAACTTTGTGGTGTGATGGTTCTGAAAACCTGGTGAAAGGCACCTTGAAATATTATCAGTGTTGATGTTAAACTGTTGAGGTCCAGTCTTTCTTGTCTTTCAAAGTAGAAGCAGTAAGACATCCCAAATCTTCACTTGCTACCGGCCCTCACTCCTATCGTCTTTGGTCCTTCAGGGATTACTGTAGCTTCCAAGTTGGATAAAAGATAGAACTCTGACCTGTGCACACAGAAATGAGTTTCTTCTGTGGTTATTGAAAGAGTGTATAGAATCACCATGAAACAGTTTTTTAAAAAATTTTATTTGAGGGGTGCCTGGATGGCTCAGTTGGTAGGTGTCTGTCTTCAGTTCTGGTCATTATCCCAGAGTCCTGGGATCCAGCCCCGCATCAGGCTCCCTGCTTGGTGGGGATTCTGCTTCTCCCCCTCCTTTCTGCTCATGCTATCTCTCACTAGCTCTCTCAAAGAAATAAAGTATTAAAATATATATATTGTTTGAGAGAGAGCTAGAGTAAGCACAAGTAGGGGGAGGGGCAGAGGGACAGAGAAAGGGAGAAAGCAGACTCTCCGCTGAGCAGGGAGCCCAATACAGGCCTCCATCCCAGAACCCTGGGATCATGACCTGAGCTGAAGGCAGATGCTTAGCTAGTGGAGCCACCAGGGCACTCCATGAGGAAACAGAATCCTAAACATTTGGAACACCTGGGTGGCTCCATTGGTTAAGCATCTGACTCTTGATTTTGGCTCAGGTCATGATCTTAGGATTGTGAGATTGATTTTAGGATTGTGAAGAATCGGGCTTCATGCTGGGCATGGAACCTGCTTAAGATTCTCTCGCCCTCTGTCCCTCCCCGACCTCTCTCCCTCTTAAAACCAAAACCCACATTTGCCCAAAAGTGTCTGTATGATCTAGACATCTCATTTATAGCACCAAATACAGCAAATACATTCAACCTGTCCTTTAAAATTGGTGGTTTAATGACTCTACTTCATATCTATAGTGGCTCCTTGCTTGATTATTGCATGAGTGGAGAGAACTGTGCATGACGGAACAGACAACATTGGCTCTTTTCCTTTGTCATGTGCAGCCCCTGTCCCCAGAAGATGGCCACCCAGAATAGGCAAGCAGACACTGCATAGCACTGATAGGTACAGGGTTGCAGGTGAGTTCTAGAGCAGACTTCTGAAGTTCTCCACGATGGGGGTCAAGTTGTATTTCCAGTCCTTGAGGACCATGCTTTCATATAAAGTACAAAAGTCACAGCAATGCTCTATTGCTATAAAAGTATCTAAACATTTACTTTGACTTTCTGAACTTCTCTCCATGTGGTCTAAGAGCACACTTGTCTAGAGCGCCCTTCAGGAGCTTGTGGAGTGTGGCTCTAAATCAGCTGGCAACTGTGTGGCTGGTTCTGTTCCTTAAGTTCTAGCAGCAGTTGTAGCTGTAAGTCTCCAGTCAGACATCTCACTTCCAGTCAGCTAGTTGGTAGTAGTCCTTCGGCTCACTGAGCAGAAGCATGGCATTCAGACAGGAGCTTAATTTCCTTGGTGGAAAATTCTTAGCTTTTAAGGGGACATTAGTAGCTTTTTCTTTCCCCCCTTAGATGGAAATCTTACTGTAAAAAGTTTTCACCGCAAAAGGTCAAAATTTGTAGGCTTATTCTTAACTCCAGATGTGAACACCTGTAAAACTTAACCCATGAGCTTGCACAGAAGAGTTCAAAACTAAACTTTGACTTATAGGTAACATTCATTAGCCTTCACATATAGTAAGTCATCTAATGCTCATAAGCCTTTGTAAATTAGATTACTATTTCCATTTTACAGATGAGGAAACAAGCACAGAGGCTGAAGTAACTTGCCCAAAGTCACACATCCAGTAAGTGGTAGACACTGAACTTTGACTCCTAGCAGTTTCAGTTAAGGGTCTTTGTTTTTAATGCCCCACAACTGTACTGCCTCTGAAGCATAAAAGGCACTGTGGGAGCTTCACGATATCTTATCTTTTGGCCCTCACCCTCAATCAAAATTTGGCTAAAGCTGAGCAGTAGTTGCTACTAGGCTAGGAATTCTCCATGTTTTTCATAAAGGTCCTGCTCATTAAGGTATATATAATATGTTTACTTAAAAACAAAACTGGGATCAGTTAAAAACAAATGCCCTGATTGTGCCATGTAATTCTAATATTATGCTCAATAAGTGGCCAATTAGGAAAAATAAGAACTACGTAGGATTTGAGTATCAACTGAGAAATGTTATAAAAAGTGCATGAAATAGTACATGGCACTCAGTAAGCTCCACCAGTGTTAAGTATTAATAGATAAAAACAGAATTATACCTATATTTGTAGGCTATATTTACTGCCATTACAACACATTGGAAGTTGAAAGTCATAAAAAATCTACTCAAACTGAAAATTTGGATCACATGTGCAAGTAATTTCAGTTAAATAATTAAAAATAAGTTTATTTTACATATGATAGAAGTCTTACTACAGCGCATGACACATAATAGGTGCTTACTTATGTTGAATGAAGAAAAAGAAATTCAGAGTGGAAAGAGTAAGCTATTTAGAGTGATGAACAAGGATCATGACATAGAAGAACCTTAGTGTTAAAATCGAAAGTGTACTCAGAAGAAAATGTATATCTTTGTTACAAATCCCAAAAATCATACTGGAGTGAAAAAATTCAAAATGATAGAAATTTCCATAAAAGTGGAAAGTACTAGAAGAGCATTGATCAGTAAAACCTAGTAATTGTCAAAGAGAAAATATTTTTTATAAAGAGAAAATATTTTACAGTGTCTTTTTGACAATCAGAATAATATGGATCTTAAGAAATGATTTGTCTAAAGGACCTTGTTTGAAGGGCCAGACTAACAGTCATAAGTTACCTTAAAATGTTACTTAAAGGGGTTCCTGGGTGGCTTAGTCGTTAAACGCCTGCCTTCAGCTTGGGTCGTGATCCCAAAGATCTAGCCTAATGTCGGGCTCCTTGCTCTGTGGGAAACCTGCTTCTCCCTCCCCCACTCCCCCTGCTTGTGTTTCCTCTCTCGCTGTACCTGTCTCTGTCAAATAAATAGATAAAATCTTTTTTTTTTTAATGTTGTTAAAAATGCAGGAGTAACAGTTTAAACATGCCAGATTACAGTCCATAGACTAATCTTGACCAGCTGATGGCTGACAAGAGGGTAGCAGAGGACGTCTTGACCAAGAAGTTAGCCTGTACCACCTCTCCATTTCCTGTACCAAGGTTCAGGAAATCTCACTGCTGTTAGATCATCCCTGCTTGCTGTGTGGTAAAAATGACTGACTAGAAAATACTGTTAGGATTCCTTTTGGGCTTAAAATACTTTAGTTTCTTGAAATTGGCATTTCTAATAAATGTGTGTAAGAGTAACTTTTTTTCTACTTTTTATGTTATAGCTGTAATAAAACAGCTCTAACAGAAACAAAGTTGGTCACTGATCAAAATATGGAAATGAGTTTCTTACTGTCATGGCTTTAAAAAATGTCCAGATATTCATATTCATGTCCTTTGCTTTTTCATGTTGCTCTTGTGTATTTTCTATTTTCGGATTCACTATGATCAGAGGAAATAAGAGGATTAAAATGCAAAGAGATTTTTGGCTACTTGTAAAATTTCACATTCTTTTCAACATTAAAACATTTTTAATGGCTATAGCTTTTAGTTTTAAAATAATTCCTATTTATTCCTAAGGATACCCCTTATATTTTATCCCTTATATTTTAGGTACAATTCTCAATTTTCCACAATGAAACACTTACTTTTTACATGCTTCTCTTCTATTCTAATTATGGCAAAATTCGTACACTTTAAAGTCCGCTAGTCTACAAGTGAGTGATTGAAACTGAATAATACTCCAGAAAACAGGAGTACCACAAATAATAACTTAGCATCGTGAATTAAAATCTCTCATTCCTGTGTTCAAGAGAAGTATTTCATGGCTTAGCTTGGGTACATTATGAGAAAATTCTTCTAGATGAGAATAAAATAAGAAATCTAAACTGTTGTCGCTGAATTTTGACTGGAAATTGTGGGTTCCTGTCTTTAGATAAAACAGTGTCACTGCTTTGCCATCCTCATGCTAGTTTGGGGGAAAACCTGTTTTTGCTTTGTCATTGGTATAGAAATGAAAGTTTATGCCTTTCAAGGTGTGCCTCATTTTTTTGATTGACATTTGCTTTACCTTGTCTTTTCTAAATATGGATAAGAAAGAACACTGCATAAAGACCAGTTTGGATATTTAACTGGATTTAGGATAGAATAGAATTAAAATTTTTTTAATGCATCCATCTAGTTTTTAAGGATTGATAATGGAAATTACTGTTACGAAACAGTGTTGAGAAATTATATCTGATTGTAGCACATCAATTATTCTTGTTAACTGAACAAACTACTGCAGCTGGATTTCAAAGAAAACAAAACCTGCAAACTCCCTATTAAGTTCAAACATACTAGAAATCCGTTAAAAGTTCATCTTTTACTTTCTGACACTTTGTAAACTTTGACTGGAATTATGATCTCTACGAGCTCTACTTCTTAGCTTCTGAAATTGTCACCATTGAGTTTTATGATCTTCATAAAAGAAACAAAGTTGAAGTTTGAAGCAAGGGCTTTCTTTCATCATCTCTCCATCCTTGATATTTAGTTGAAGGCCACCCAGCAGCTTGGCAATGGAATGCTTTACTGTGGTGCTGATTTTGATTTTGAAACTGTGTCCTCTGAGATTATTAAGTAGATCATGAATTTTCTACAGAGGCAAAGGATAGAAAACCAAAACATATTCTGTGACACAGAGGTTTTTCATTGTATGATCAGAAAGTACATGGTCAGTAATGCCTACCTTTGGGTTACTCAGAAATGACTCTGGAGGGGAAGAAAAATTAAAGATGTTGAAAATCATAAATTCTGAGGGTGTTTACCTTCAGGTCAGCAACATCAAAGGAAGTTTCAAAGTAAGTGAACTTTTTAAAAAATTTGAACCTTGTTGTTCTTTTCACCTGGAAACCATTATTTTAGCTCCTGTCTTTCTTTTTAGATGATAGAAGATGTTTTGGGAGAAGGGTCAGTCTCCGCCAGTCGGTTCAGTAGGTGGTTCTCTAACCCAAGCCGGTCAGGAAGCCGATCCAGCAGTCTTGGGTCAACACCACATGAAGAACTGGAGAGACTAGCAGGTAAAATGGCTTCAGATTCTGACTTTTAATGTGGTTTTGAGCCTTTTTTGACATGGTTCATTCTCTCTTCGTTAGGGTACAGTAGGGTTAAAGAGTCTCTGGGTACTTAAAACAATACAAAAAAACCTTCAATTTGTGCCCCTTTTAATAACTGTTGAAGATCTGTTTCTGTGCTTTATTGGGACCAGTTGATTAATGAATATATTTACTTGCAATATTAGGTCTGGAACAAGCCATCCTCTCTCCTGGGCAGAACTCTGGGAATTATTTTGCTCCTATCCCACTGGAAGACCATGCTGAAAATAAAGTGGATATTTTAGAAATGCTACAGAAAGCCAAAGTGGATTTAAAACCTCTTCTTTCCAGTCTTTCTGCAAATAAAGAAAAACTTAAGGAGAGCTGTAAGTGTTTATTAGAGTCTCCTTTATGCATTGAAAAAGTGTGGATTTCAGTCTTAGGGCAGTTGGTTCTAACATACTGCTGTTTCATCAAAAGTCAAATAGCGAGTGGTTTTTATTTAATGTATTTCAAAATTTTTATCAAACAGTACCACCTCCTTGAGAAGCTATTAGTTGGTGGTTCATGGGCTTTTCCTCCAAGTCCTCCTCCTCACCTGGAGCTTGACCATTATACTCCAGTTAATGCTGTAGTCCTCCTGGGGATACGTTGGCAGCCTCTCACACCTTTGCCTCAGTCTGCCATGTTCTTGCTTAGGTTATGCACCCTCAACATAGACCTTAGTTTTATGCCCTCTTCCTAAGTACAGAATTATGGCCTTATTTCCACTGAGCAACCATGATTTTAAGTCTTCAGTTTGTTTGTTTTTGGTGTCAACCTTTTCTGACCTCAGTTCAACTGTGAAATAAATTATTTTCACATTGACCATCATAGTTGCCAAAGAGCATTCCCAACACATATACCCTGGCTTGGCTTGATCTGGATTTTCTGAATCTTTCAGCGCATTCAGGAGTTGTGCTGTCAGTGGAAGAGGTAGAAGCGGGGCTCAAAGGCTTAAAGGTTGACCAGCCAGTGAAGAATTCGACTCCCTTCATGGCAGAACACTTAGAGGAGACCCTGAATGCTGTAGCCAGTAATCGACAGCTCAAGAAAGATGGAGATATGACTGCATTCAACAAACTAGTGAGCACCATGAAGGCAAGTGGGACTTTGCCTTCTCAGCCCAAAGTCAGCGTAAGTATTTGGCACAAACCCCAGCCTTTTCTGCTTTTCCCTTTCTATTCCATTTCCCACTATAATAAATGGACTTAAAAAATGGTATTCTGAGTAAGTTGGAAGTTCTTTAATAGTCATTTGGTCCTTGATGCTTTTGTGTGTTCTTTAATTATCACTGTGCTATTTGTTACTAGAAAAAGAAGGCTTGTGGCTAATCTGTATGTTTTAGGGGTGACAGTGTAACAATTAAAAGATTTGGATATAACTTTAAGTGACTGCTAAAAAAGAAAGTTGGGGGTTGGAAAGAATATTTTTTGGATGCACTCCAGAGCTTTTTTTGTTTATTCAGCTACTTAAGCCAAAATATCTCACCACGTTTTTATAGGAGAGTCTTTTCTTTTCACATATTTTAATCACCCCTGTATACCTGGAATTACCTGCTTTCTTGATTAGGCAGTTGGCTGTTGTACATATCATTTGTAAAATGTCCAAGATGGATTTTTCAAGACCATTGCATTCTGTCAACTTACTAAATAGAAAAAGCTGTGACTCGTAAAAACATTTTGGGGCACGAATTTGGGTTGTGCATGTCGTGACTGTAGGTCAGTAAATGCAGGTGCGTAGCACATACTGGTCTTTGTCGTAACACATTAGTGGTGGCTCTCCGCCATGACCTTTGTGTTAGTATTGCTGTCCCATGATAATAAAGGTGATACAGGATGCCGGACAAACCTGAATAATAAAAACATAAACATAGATCTCTTCTTGTTGCTCAGTTGCAGCAAATTTATTTAAATTGTATTTGCCTCTTGTTTTCTCCTGACATCATCTTTCTAGGAACTACAAGTTGGTCATGATATCAGTAGTTTTTCATGATTCACTGTGCCTTGTACCAAGGGAAGGAAACTGGTGTTTTTTTATCTGACCAGAAGCTGGGAGTAGATTCCAACAGAGGTGCCGTTATTCCTCGTCTTATCGCCAGAACTGACTCTATCTCTGAAAGGAGGCATCTCAGACAGACTTATTTCTTTGAATCTGACCACACCATGCCAATTATAGGGGAATGTTTCTCTTAAACCACTGTCATAATAAATTACTTAAGAGTTATTTCCATACAATGAATTATTAGATATACATCTTTTCGAATGAGGACTAGATTAAAAGATTGCAAACTGTCCTTTCTTCCTGTTCATTTGGGTCTTGGTGATTGGACCCAAGCTATGTATAAGCACCCAGTCTTGTAAGTAGCTTCTTTCAGTGTGAATGAGTTAAAAAGTGGGAGCAGGGGGATTCAGTAGTTTACCTGATGTTTTAAACATTTTGTTTCAGATATGAGGCTAGGGCTTGATATTGATGTAGTTGACCCTGTGTTGTATGAAGGTAACTGGTTTGATGTTGAGGTTTCGGTGCTCGGAAATGTATCTGGACAAGGGAGGGAGCTTCAAACACCTGTGTAAAGGGATGGATAATATAACTCAAGTTGCTACACAAAAAGTAACACTAACCTAGGAAAGAAAGCAACAAGGAAAGTAATGTAATAAGCACACCAGGTATTATCCCAAAATATTGCTTAATTTGCATGTTGTCAGGTTATGGTCTATTCCAAAATCAAGGCTTCAATTACTATGGCTGTATGTGTGATGTATACTACTACTGATCTGCCGCCATCTTTTAGCTTCAATCTAAACTCCATTTCAAACTGAATATAGAGGCTCTGTCTTCCAAATATAGTAAGCCACACGTGTAGTGTAAAGTTGCCCATTTTTGTTAGATGGAATTAAGTGACTCTCGAGATGGGATACCTGGATGGCTCAGTTGTTTGAGCATCTGACTTTTGATCTCAGAGTCCTGGGTTCAAGCCCGGAGTTGGGCTCCACGCTAGATACAGAGCCTACTTGTGGGGAGGCGGGGGGAAGGCAGTCCCAATGCTAAAACCAACAATAAAAGACTGGGCTATCTTTGGGCTCTTGTCACGCCTCTGCAGCTTCACCTAGTAGAGGGAAGCTGTACCAGAGAAAGCACTTCAGGCAAAGCTAAATGGGCACAAGAATGTCCTGAAGTGCAGGTGGTGATGTCAGTGGGATAACTGCTGCTCCACTGAAAGAACAAAGAGTGGAGGGTCTGAATTTTGCCCTGTATATGAGAGCCATTTTGAAACAGCTCGTTTAAAAATAAATATAAAATTTCCTGAAATGTGAAACTCTGAAATATAACAATTCCAGCCAAACTTTCATGTTGTTCACTAGGTTTTTTAAAACTACTGATCTGTGATCTGTAAATCTTGTTTCAAAGATACTGGGTAGCAAAGGTTGCCTTGAAAATTAAAATCTATAAATTACGGCTTCTTACAAAGTACTCCTGTATTTCACTATATTCTTTCTCCCTTCTTTTGGTCAGTGTTAGAAACAGTGAAATGCACTAGGGTTACCACAGGGAGGAAACACCATCTGAGAGTCTCTGAGTGGACTTTGCATGTACATGTGAAGATTCTTTCCTTTTCCAGATCTTTGGGACTATGTAATGAGCAAGTGGATCTAAGTTAGTTTTCTGTGCCTTAGATATCATTCTGCTTAAGTGCTAACTCCCTGGGGAGTTTTTAATGCTTTCTTGTGGTCCCCAATGAACATGTAAGTTAAGTGTGTAAGAAGGTTAAAATCAGTTTTCCTTTGACTTTTTTAGCGAAACCTTGAAAGCCATTTGATGTCCCCTGCTGAGATTCCAGGCCAGCCTGTCCCTAAGAACATCCTGCAGGTACTTCACCATCTTATACCAAGATAAGAAGTCCTGAACACTAGTCCCTTGAACTGGTTTTGTGTAGTGGTCCAGCTTTGGGCCTTAGAGAAGGATCCATGTGGCCTGGCAATCGAGGATACAGTGTTGCTACCTGACATAGTTCTGTGTTGCTTTTAATCTCATTGTGGGGTGGGGAGGTGGTTGAATATGACAAAGTAAGCCCTTGATTTCCAGCTTACAGGTTTGCAATTTCTATGGAAATTGGAAGTATCTAACACCTATATTTGTGCACTAATTTAAAGCAAATGTTGCTAGCTGCACAGTGACAGAAATGTGTTGCATGTACACGTGCCAAGTCCTTCAATGGAGCATGAGGGAGATTCATCGTTGGCTTCCAAAAGTTAATCCATAATTCACAGCCTCAGAATAGGAGGAAGAATGAGGTTTGTTCACAAGGATGACTTTTTTTGCCCTAGGAACTTCTGGGTCCGCCAGTTCAGAGACCTGCTTCTTCCAATCTTCTGAGTGGCCTTATGGGGAGTTTGGAGCCTACAACATCTTTACTGGGGCAAAGAGCACCCTCTCCTCCCTTGTCACAGGTGTTTCAGACACGAGCAGCCTCGGCAGACTACCTTCGTCCTAGAATACCATCACCAATTGGTAAATCCTTTGTGCATAGATGTCTGCCCATTCTCCCCCAGCCTCCCACAAAGGTTATACTTGTTCCCTAGAACTTGCAAAGTCTTCTTCATGGGCATCCCTGAAGAGTTTACAAAGAAATAAGTGAATTTATTATGCCTTTTGAGGGGGATGGTGAGGCACAAAATTAGAAGATAATTTATCTGGCTGCCCTTCTAGATAAATACACTCATAGTTCTTTCTCTTAAAACTGATCAAAATTGCATAAATTGGATCCAGATTTTTAGTCTTATTCCTTATTTTGGGAATTCAAAGAAGTTAATTTGATTTTTTCCTTGTTAGAGTTAATTTGATTTTTCCTTGTTAGAGTAGAAGTCAGGGGTAGTGGCTCTCCACCAACTTAATGAAGTTGGTACATAATCAACTGAGGTCTTGTGGCTAAAGGCTGTCTTAACATGAGTGTTGCGCAAAATCTCAGTGTTCTGTCACCCTGGACCACTTCAGGCTGCTGCCAGTCATACCTTGAGAGTAAGTTTTTGTCCTATTCTTCCCCAATTAGTTAGATAGAATAGAAAGAGTATAAGCCTCAAAGCCCTGGACTCTACTTACCAGCTGGCTCAGTGATAATGAGCCAAATCACTGACTAGAAAAGCACTTCTTTCTCAGATAGAGGTCTCGGCTCTGAAAGGGACAAAGCTGACAGCTTAGTGGGGTAGATGAATATACCAGCAGTTTGGGTCATTAAGTGCTCTGATTAGGGTCCACATAGCCCAGTGTGGAGGCATAGAAGAACAGGGACATGACCAGCACAGGACTTGCCTGAAAGAGATGGCATTAAACAAGCAGCCATGTGCAGTCATGCTGATACTTCTCTCGTGGATGTGTGCTCTCTTGACACTGGTACACAACTTTCCCATCAGGTTTCACACCAGGACCACAGCAGCTACTCGGAGATCCATTCCAAGGCATGCGCAAGCCCATGAGCCCCGTCACGGCCCAGGTCTGTCTGAGCTTTTTCTCTAAGTTACTTGCTTGCTTTTCAACCTTATTATTGACTGTGGGATGGAGAATCGTTGCAATGCCTAGAAGTGGTTTTGAACTACAATTTGAGCTCAGTAAAGGCTAGAAGATTGGTGAACAGTTATAGTCATACTTCATTAAAATCCTGTTCAGGGGTGCCTGGATGGCTCAGTGGGTTAAGCCTCTGCCTTCGGCTCAGGTCATGATCTCAGGGTCCTGGGATGAAGCCCCACGTTGGGCTCTCTGCTCAGTGGGGAGCCTGCTTCCCCCTCTCTCTGCCTCCTCTCTGCCTACTTGTGATCTCTATCAAATAAATAAATCAATCTTAAAAAAATAAAAAATAAAGTCCTGTTCAGAGGATGGCAGCACAATTTAGTCAGGTTTGCAGTGCCCCCTTTTTCAGCTGCTGCTTAAACATACCTTTCTGAAAGTGAAGAGAGCCTCCATAGAAAGTGCATGAACTATCCTCATTTTTCTGCTGATCTTCCTCTACCACCTTGTTCAGCAGATGAGCCAGCTAGAATTGCAACAGGCAGCTTTGGAGGGGCTGGCCCTGCCACATGACCTTGCAGTGCAGGCAGCCAACTTCTACCAGCCTGGTTTTGGCAAACCACAGGTGGACAGAACCAGAGATGGATTCAGAAACAGGTAAGTTTACTAACTAATCCTACCCTTGTGGGAATTTGCAAATCACTTTTCCACAGATAAGCAATTAGTTATCCACAGTGAAATTCTGTGGTACACACTGATAGGTTTGTACAATATATGGTGAGAATTCCATCTCCAAATATGCTGTAGAGGAAGTGAAATGATAGAATTCTGCAGGGGCATAGGCTTTTCATTCTACACAATTTTATTTATATTCTTGATTTAAAGGAATCATTTTTATAAATGTAGTTAGTGGGCATAGCTCTTACTTGTTGTTACAAGATGATGAAAAGTAAAACTCCCCCTAGCTTCCTCCCCTACAGAGTCCTTGTTGAGTTACCAAACTGTCCCTTGATACAGGTTTGCTGATCCATTATTTGTTGATCAGAGGTAATGGATTTGTTGACCAAATCTATAAACGAGTGATTACTGATTTCAGTCTCCTCCTCTTTCTTCCAATAATTGCAATAAGTAGCAATATGAACAATAAATTAGGGAAAAGGGGCAGCAATACCATTCTTTTTGTTACAAAATAAAACAGAAAACTGCACTAAACAAATGTGTAGCTTATTACAGGATAGACTCCTTTGTTAGCTGCTACCCAGAAGCTCACTATGTGTCTTCTCCTGGTAATACCTCTTCCCTCTCTCAGATTCCATCCAGCCTTTAAAAGTAAATACCAGGGTGTCTGGCTGGCTCAGTCAGAAGATCTTGCAAACTCTTGATTTCCAAGTTATAAGTAAGCGCCTCACGTTGGGTGTACAGATTACTTAAAAAAATAAATAAATAAACTTTTAAAAAAGTAAATACCACTTTAATTTTTTCAGTTTTATCACCAATATTTTTATCCCTGAACGTTAAGTCCTGCCCATACAGCATATTTGGTAGTGAAAAAGTACTTATATTTTGGGTCGCCTGGGTGGCCCAGTGGGTTAAGCCTCTGCCTTCAGCTCAGGTCATGATCCCAGAGTCCTGGGATCAAGCCCCACATTGGGCTCTCTGCTCCGCGGGGAACCCGCTTCCCTCTCTCATTCTCTGCCTGCCTCTCTGCCTACTTGTGATCTCTGACTGTCAAATAAACAAATAAAATCTTTTTTTTAAAAAAAAAAAAAGGTACTTATATTTTTATGTGATTCTTAAAATTGTCGTATCAGTGTCTTGTTGTCTTACTTCAGCTGGTTTTATATGTTGATACTTTCAGAAAACATTGAAGCCAGTAAGCACCCTGTATTCTTACATAAGTATTCTATCTATACATAGTAGCCCTCAGCCTAAACAGAGAGCTCAGGACTGGTCTACTGAGCCCCTCACTGTATTTCTCTCTGTAATGTAGTTTCTCATTAACTCATTGACTTGATTTATTGACCTTGAAAGCACTTTTGATATCCAGAACTTTATGTGCTTTTGGTAACAATCCTGTGAGGGAGATGGTATAAATAACTGCATTTTGCAGATACAGAAACTTAGATTCTTTTTTTTTAAATGCAAGTTCCTCAAAACTAATAAGTAGACCTAAGTCATTGTCCACAGAGCCTTCATGTTCGAATCGAATGTCAGTCTCTCAGGCCCTCCCTGAATACCCTGTATACACTTGTGTCCCCCAACAGACTTTATTTTTTTTTTTTTATTGTACTTACCACCTTCTGAGTTGTTTTTTTGTTTTTGTTTTTGTTTTTTGTCTCTCTTTCTCCCCATAGTAACCCCTTTACCCTACAACCAAAAGAATGTAATGAGGCCAGAGATTTTTTTTGTCTGTTTCGTTTATTGCTGTATCTCCCACACGTCAGTCCAGTGTCTAGCACATAGCGGATGCTCAAGTATGTTCATCAGAAGGAATAAATGATAGGTGTGCAGAACCACCAGACTTGGGGTTTTCCCCCGATCACTCCAGAGTACTACCAATCTGTTTCTCCCTCATTGTCACGCTCAGATTCACAGTGTGGCAGCAGTGTGTCTTAACCTGGTACAGACTGGAAAGAAGCCATGGGTTTAGGAGTCTTCTCTGTTTGATTTAGGAACTGCCAGAATCACTAAGACTTTGGCCCTCATGGTACAAGGTCTGATAGCTGAAGTGAGTGAAACTCCCATTAGCCAAGGAGCTCATATAATTCATTCTTCTCTCAGCCTTTGTATATCTTCATCAGTTGTTTCCTGTTTTCTCCAAGTGAAGGGAGAATGAGTAGAATGGGAGTAAAGGGAAGTCTCTTCTTTTAAACTTTGGGAGGCCTGGGCTCAGCCTTGTCTGTGGACCAGGAGTAATGGGGGATGCTGCATGTTCCTGGGTCTTGAGATAGCTGAAACTCTTGGTGCTCTGATTTGAAGCAGTGTCTTACATAGCAGCAGTCCTACACCAGGCCCTGTGCTCGTCAGTATTGCTCCCTACTCTCAGGAGCACAGCCTGGCCCACAGGATGAAGACTCACTCATAAGCTGCCCCACTGACATAACCTACAAATAAACTATACACCAGTCCTGGATAACCCTACATTCCCAACGCCTTGTACCTGATCCTTTTGCTTGAATTGTTTTTCTCCATGTTACAGCTTTCTCATTGATCACACTCAGTTTAATGCAGCTCCTTCCCAGAGATGCTTTCCCAGAGTCTTTCCAGTAGGAGTATTGTGTCACTCCTTCTCTACCTCATATTCCATTTCACTTTACTGTTATCTAATATCTACATGCCTTAGTTTGCCCTCGTTAGTGGCTCCCCACTAGACAAGAAGAATTCTTGCAAGGCCCAGAACCATGTTTAATCTTTTGTCTTCCTTCAGAACTTGTGGTTCTGCATGTGGTTTTGCATATGTTAGGCACTTAATAAATGCTTGGAAAGTTGAAATGGATGAGGGAAATGGGATATCCAAGGCCTGCTGGTCTTGAGTATTCTTTGGTTTTAGGATTTGGAGTTCAAGCAGCTTGAAGCTCATACTGATACTTGGTTTGTTCACAGGCAACAGCGAGTGACCAAGTCACCAGCACCCGTGCACCGAGGGAATTCCTCTTCCCCTGCCCCCGCTGCCTCCATCACAAGCATGGTCAGTGACCTCTGCCTTTGTAAATGATGTGAAGGCTTCTCCATTTGATTGTGCTTATATTGTACCACTGTGTACCCCAAAATATCCTTAAGTGCCTTCATAGGAATAACTGGCTTAATAGTCTATCATACCTGCTTATTTATTTGATCTTCCCCTTTCAGATGCAGTCTTCACTCTTAGGGTTCTAGTGAAGCCCCTACATTGGGGAAGGTATGGAGGAGTATGGACTAAAACATACCAAGTGATACAATATGTTCAAACAAATGAACAGTTGGAGTAGGGAGTAGAGGATGATAGAATGAAAGATAGGAGGTGAGATGGATGGAGTGAATGGGTTGGATCATGGGGAATCCAGTGAAACAAGTTGGGGACTTCACAGATTCAGGTCTGTGATATGAATTAAAGCTAGGACAAAGGAATTTGCTTATTTGTGTTGTTAAATCTAGTTTTACAACTGACTCATTCATATATTAGCTTTTCTTTTTAAGTTTTATCCCCCAGAAACTTCTATCACCATCAAAGCTGATAGAGAAGGGGAAAAACTGTTACTCTGCTTCTGGACCCCAAGTGGGTCTTTGCACAAGCACTCTGAAGACAGGGTCTAGAAGGGGTTCTCTGTTCATAATTCATGCCCTGTCCCCTGCCATTAAGGAGTTAGGGTTAATGAGAAAAGGCACAGGCACAATAAAATGATGAAAGTTAAAATGGATATTGAAGAGATGGGAACAAATGAACCCAAAAGATGAATCTTAAGGGGTGAGGAGACTGTTAACACAACTGTGAATTTTCTGGTAGCCAAGTTAAGATGGGATATGTTAAGAGGAGAGAAAAATTTAGATTCTGAGGTGGTCTTTGAACTTCCCCAGCTGGTAAAGCTCTTGCTCTAGGGTATACTTCTGGCCATGTTCTTCCCTGTTCTCAGCCTAATCCCAGGCGAGGGAGATGGTTGAAGCTCGGCTACCATAGTTAGGCCTCTATCACCACAGACACAGACAGGTGGATAGGTTGAAGCTCCATGCTTTAACTACATTTGTGCTAGAGCTAAATCTAGGTTTTGACGAAAATGCGATGTGAGCAAGGGATAGTGCACTTGGGGCACCACCTGTCTGGTCTATCCTGTTTCTCTTCCTCCAGCAGCTAGACACCAGAAGGTTGGAGTTGGTCTCTGCCACGAGTAGCTAATAAGGGGACTGGCTCTTCAGCTTGTTGAGCAGCTTGACCAGTTAAGCCTGGCTTGATTAGGAAAGACATTTAGAGAACACGCTAATACTGTTTTTCTCTGCAGCTTTCTCCTTCCTTCACCCCTACCTCAGTGATTCGTAAAATGTATGAGAGCAAAGAGAAAAGCAAGGAGGAGCCAGCATCTGGAAAAGCAGCTCTTGGTGACAGTAAAGACGACACTCAGAAGGCCAGTGAAGGTAATGCAGAGCTTTTGAGTATGTACTGCCCAAGAAAGTATGTGACGGAGGACAGGGTTGAGTGCTCACCAGCTGGTCTGATTCTCAGCAAATCCCTACACAAAACCCCTGCATGCTTTGGACCATAGTTCAGTGTCTGACAGTGGGAAAAGCACTGTACCAGTTCACAATTGCTTAGGCATCTGAAATTCTGACCAACCTAATAGTGGTATGATTGCTAGTATGAGGAAGAGTGAGTCTTAGTTTAGAATCATTTTTTAAGATCTTTATTTGAGAGAGAGAGCATGAACTTGTGGGAGGAGCAAAGGAAGAAGCAGACTCCCTGCTGAGCAGGGAGCTGGATGCAGGGCTCCATCCTGGGATTCTAGGATCATGACCTGAGCCACCCAGGTGCCCCTAGTTTCAAATGCTATTGAGGCTTCAAAGTTGAATTATTAGTACATTTATTTGGCAAATTAATGTGGTACAACCCATTTTACTTCTGAAGTGTTCTCTCTAGTCTATGGAGACTAAGTGTCCAATATAATCCAGGAATGGGTGAAGCATAAGGTGTGGAGAGCCTTTTAGAAGTATGTAGAAAGGGTGCCTGAGTGGTTTAGTCGGCTAACCATCTGACTCTTGATTCTGGCTCAGGTCATGCCCTCAGGGTCATGAGATGGAGCCCCAGCTGTGTGCTCAGCTCGAAGTCCGCTTGAGATTCTGCCTCTCCCGCTGATTGTGTGCAACGCTCTTTCACTTGCTCACTAAATAAATAAAATCTTAAAAAAATAAAGGGTATAAAGAAAATGTTGCACAGTTGGGACTGTCAAGGATGTGGTGAAATAGATTCTAGTTAGTTAGATTTACACAAGTCTACAGTATTGGTTTGAAAGCTTTTTGCCTGTGAGAAAGCTTCTGGGAAAAAGGAAATCCTATTGGTTCTACTAAAAGGCAGTTCAGATTCCTTCACTAGACTCTAATTTCTGTTGTGATGGATTTGTATAATTTTACTTTCATTTGATTTTCCCCTTAGGCTAAAAAAAAGCATGTAAATCCCAAGCACTTGACTAGGACAGTACTAGTTCCCACACAGATCTGAACCACAGCCATATGGGCAGGCAGAGCAAGGTGCCTAAATTAGACAACCAGACCTCAACCCAGCTTCACTTGCCCATAGCTGTTCCTGGGTTGGGAGGATTGTAAGAAAAATAAACTCTGTTCCAGCAAGGTATTTGGAGACTAACAGTCCTGGGGTGTAGTTCCAGCTCTATTCCTAACTACTCCTGTTACCTTGACTAGGCCTACTCATGAGGCAAAAATGATGGTTTTTATGATACAATCCTCTAAATCTGTTGAGGGGATCAATTAAGGACTGTAAACCTTCTAAGAAATGAGATTTGCTGGATCGTTGGGAAGGCCACGTTTGGGTGAAGTCTGCCAATACCAAAATATTCTCTGGGTCCTTACAGAGAACTTGCTGTCATCGAACTCTGTGCCCAGTGCTGATCGGGACTCTTCTCCCACTACAAATCCCAAACTTTCAACGTTGCAGCGGTCTTCATGTTCTACCCCACTGTCTCAGACTAACCGTTACACCAAAGAGCAAGATTATCGACCTAAAGCAACTGGGAGAAAAACACCTACCTTGGCATCCCCAGTTCCAGGAACACCTTTTCTCCGCCCTGTCCACCAAGTTCCCCTTGTCCCCCATGTCCCGATCGTGCGGCCTGCTCACCAGCTTCACCCAGGGTTGGTCCAAAGGATGCTGGCCCAGGGAGTACATCCACAGCATCTTCCAAGTTTGCTCCAAGCTGGTGAGTTTCTGACCTTGCATGATAGCAGTTGCCAGAACTGATGAAGTATTACAGTTTTGAGAGGTTTTTTTTTTTATCCCTAGAAAAATGTTGGTAGATTTTTCCATCTAACTGGTGGATAGTGGGTCCAATCCAAACTATCCCTTAGTCTATTGAAAAATGAAGAAGCTAGCTTAAGCATTGCTCACTGTTCAACCTGTAGTTCAGCAAAGCTTGAAAACTTCCAGGCAGATTACGTCTTACCAGGTTTTTTTTTCCTCCCCTGCCCAACAGGTGTACTTCCTCCTGGGATGGACCTGACTCATTTACAGGGATTATCTGGCCCAATCTTGGGTCAGCCGTTTTACCCTTTACCTGCAGCTAGTCACCCTCTCCTGAACCCTCGCCCTGGGACACCTCTGCATCTGGCAATGATGCAGCAGCAGCTACAGCGCTCAGGTAGGCTCAGCATTGGGCCAGGGGAGCTGGGGATGGCCTGAGTAGGCTTCAAGCTTTTGTACCAGTTTCCAGTGAGGGGATGAATTATGTGATTCATTCTTTAACTTATCCTAGCAAGAGTAGGATAAGGGGATAACCAGATAATAGGATGAAGTAAACCAACCTCTGTGGGATCTGGAACTCCTATTCCCATAGACAGTGAGAGAGCAGACTATGCTTTGGCATTTTTTTGGTCCTCTGCCTCTTAAAGAGAGGAGGCTGACAGGTTTAGCATGGAGGCTCTCCAGAGCAGATGCCCTCTCACCAGCTAATGTTAGTACTTCTGTGATAGGGCTGCTTGTTATGGGCAGTAGTGGTCATGTCATTTATGATGGCTTCTGAATAGTTCTGCTTTCCAAGGTGCTGTCTTCTGGCATTTTGTAAGGATTTGAGGGAGGCAAGGCCTGATACAGAACTATGTTCCCCTACATGTTCTGAATGATAACCTTCTTTCTTATCCCCATAGTTCTTCATCCTCCAGGCTCTGGTTCCCAGGCAGCAGCTGTCAGCGTTCAGACGACCCCTCAGAATGTGCCCACCAGGTCAGGCCTGCCCCACGTGCACTCCCAGCTAGAGCATCGCCCCAACCAGAGGAGCAGCTCCCCGGTGGGCCTCGCCAAATGGTTTGGCTCAGATGTGCTACAGCAGCCCCTGCCCTCCATGCCTGCCAAAGTCATCAGTGTAGATGAATTGGAGTATCGTCAATGAACAGGGCAGGCAGACTCACCTGTGCCTGGACCTATAGTGGCACCCCTTGATTAGGACTCTGCTTCCTCATTGCGGGTTGGTTTATGGAGTTTTACTTTGGAGCACTCTGTGAAGCTATTTAGGGAAGCCCAGGCACCTGGTGTGGTCTGCATTGAGGAAAGGATCTTAACCAATCGAATGGCGCCTACATGGTCTGAATACAGGATGCACATTGTTGTCAATCCTGGAAGTAGTCTTTTTTTGTAAGATATGTGAATGAAGTGTTGGTGTCTTCACCAAGAGGTGGCACCTAAGGGTTCTGAGGAAATAAATGTATAGACCCTATGTACAGACTTGTGTATAAACAACTTTTGTATATACATATAGGATAGCTTTTTTGAACTTATACAGCTGTACATAAAAGTAGCTGATATTAGTTAAGCCTGTGTCAACAATTTGATTTTTTCCACTTGTACATTTGGGACTTTTTCTTTTGGTTGATTAAAGTTGCATATGCTAAGTGTGTGAATGAAGTGAATGACATTGTGTTTCTTTCTGAATTCATTCCTTCTCATTTACAGCCAGCTAACCTATAAGGTTCGGTAGGTTCCCCAAGGGAAATTATCTGAAGTTTAATTTTTCTTAAAATTCAGAATTAAACTCTTTATCTCATTTAGAAGGAAGAGGCACTGGCCATCTTTTTTGAGCCTTAAAGACCCTAATGGGCCAGCTTAGGCTGGAATGACCCTATAGGAAACCTTGCAGTTAACACCAGATTATAATGTGTCCCGTCTTCAATTAAAACCACCCAGTGAAAACAATGTATTGGGTAATCATGTATATGGTAGCTTCTCCCAAACAAATCCATGTTTACTCGGGCAAAAGTGAATAGTCTGTCAGCATCCTGTTCTCCAGCTCATATGCCCCCTATAAAAGAAGAAAAGGACCAGAGAGTTCTCACTCAATCCATTAATTAGTCTTTTTCATATGAAACTGCCCTCAAGACTGTGTCAACAGACTTTGTGTTTTGTGTCTCATTCCTCAGCTCATAATTATTTTCATTATTCACCTTAACTGTATGCACAGCATTAGAAAACAGTATTCTACCAGAATACTTTAGCTATGGTCTTGAGCCCCCTTTCCTGACTGAAGGTTTTTCAGTCCTACTCTCTGAAGTGGTGACTTTTATTTCTCAAACTCAAATCCATTTGCCCTAGTTCTCAATACTTGTCCATGGAGGGCCATCAACGCTACTGACTTCATGCCAGAGGGTCAAATAATGAGGTAGTTCTCTGATTCACAGATGAAGGCCAAGGTGACTGATTACAGGGATAAAAAACAGCCTTGAGTCTTCAGTGTTAGGAGTGTTGACTATGAGCCTGGAGCTGCCCACCATGACTCGTTACTTCCAGGGACACAAGAAACTAGATTGCCTTTCAGCAAAACCTAGCTTTATGGACTGAGCACGAGGTCTGTCTTGTCCTTGTACTACATCAGTCCTTCCACTCCCCAGGCCCTCATGGGATTTGCTCTTGGGATTCCTTAGCTTTAGAAATAAAGCCTTTGTTTAGAATTCTTGCAAATGCTTTGTTTCCACAAGCAGAAGCTGGAAAGCAGTCTAAAGACAATAGAACACAGATGCCTGAATCCAGTTCCATCTTTCCTGTGTCTTCTTTGACTTCCTAACCCCACTTCATGTTGAACCAAGAGTTATAGGTGTTTGGCGGAAGAATTGGGCTCGAGTTGCCAATTTTCAGACTAGAAGCTGATACAACCGAAATGAACAATGTAGGCACCAAGCAATGGGCAAAGCCATTTTTGCCAGTGGTTGGTGAGATAGAGCCAGAAGGAAGTAAGGGAATGTTGCAAACACTAGCACAGAAGGTAGATTTTAAAATTATTTTGGTGCAGGGGAGGGAATGGAAGCAGAAGAGGAAACTAATGCAGTCTTCAGGAGCTAAGAGCCTGATAAAAGGGTCCGGGCAGGAGGAAATGATGTCTCTGCTAACAGGAGGGGTCATGTATGTAAAAACTTTGGGAAGTCTAGCGGCCTGAGGTGTTTAGACGCAATCAGGACTAGAAAGATGTACAACACAAAGGTCAAGAGAATCATGGGAATAAAAGGCAGCAGAGGGAATACAGGCAATGGTACTGCATGGTGACAGCTACACTTGTGAGCATAACATGTGGACTTGTCAGATCAGTGTTGTATACCTGAAACTAATGTAACACTGTGTGTCAACTACAATTAAATCAGCATGTGGAAGGCAGCCTCAAAATAAAAAAGGAAAGCCACAAAGAGCCTCATGGAAAACCTGCCTTTAGGGAGGGTGGGTCAGGTAGGAGCAAAGAAAATGCCTCCCAAAGGAAGCAGCTGAGCAGCGGGTACACAGAAGTCAGGGTAACCAATAAGAAGTGGGGAAAAAATAGGCTAGTACAGCCAGCCCTTCTTTCAGGAGACAGCTATTGAGTATCTTTAAGAGGTTCTACTAAGAAGAGCAGCAGGGTCACCAGCCCTTCTTTTAAATGAGTAAGATGAGCAAACAAAATCCAGGAATGGGGGCACCTCGGTGGCTCAGTGGGTTAAGCCTCTGTCTTCGGCTCAGGTTATGATCTTGGGGTCCTGGCATCAAGCTCCGCATCAGGCTCTCTGCTCTGCTTAGCAGGGAGACTGCTTCCTCCTCTCTCTGCCTGCCTCTCTGCCTACTTGTGATCTCTGTCAAATAAATAAAATCTTAAAAAAAAAAAAAATGCAGGAATGAAGATAACTTACAGGAGTAAACTCTTCAATAATTCTATTCTCTTCACCAGCAGCTGATTCAAGCATAGGCTTGTGCCCAATTTAGGACATAAGACACAAGGACAAACTGGGCAGCTTCTGGCAAATAGCTTCCCACAACAGTAAGAATCAGTCCTAATTATTATCCTCTGGATGCTGGATGTAAAGCCTGGGGCTGCAGCAGACACTCTGATTGTGAGGGGACCCAGCTGCTCAGCAAAGCCAACGAACTGCAGTGGACAGAGTTGACTGATGAAAAAATTTGGATCTTCAATGGCATCACAGCTACTGTGAGCCCATCTGAGCACTGTTACAACTTAGATGAGAGATCAAGTTTCCTTCCACATTAACTTGTTAAGTTAGTGTTTGCTGTTAAACACAGTTAAAGGCATTCTAACTAATGGCACAGAACAGTGAGTCTTTTATGATGTGCTAAAAAAAAATCAGGAAAGGGGCACATGGCTGGCTCAGTGGGTAGAACATGTAGCTCTCGATCTCAGGGTCATGAGGTAGAGGCCCACACTGGGTGCAGAGATTGCTTAAATAAACGAACTTTTTAAAAAAATCACAAAAGAAATGGAATGTGTAACCATACAGGAAATTCGAGCCATGCTATAACAGCCAAACCTTGTAATCTTGGGAGTCCATGAAGAGAAAGCCTTTACTAAAGGAATGCCTCTCCTTAGCAGCCCTACCCCTGCCAGGATTCCTCTCCCAGAACTCTCAAGTCTAAGCCCAAAAGGGAAAGAAAGGAAAATGGTAGGGTAATGCTCTCCTTAAGCATCAAGGGGTCACTGACAGGCAGAGAGGAGGATGCTGAATGATGGAAGCAAGGCCTGTTCAAAGCACATCCTGGGGTCTTTGATGAACTAGATTTCAGCAACCTCTTCTACCCAAATCCTGGCAGTGCTAAATCCTTGCTCAATGATGTGAATTTGAACATGAGGATTTCTCTGAAACCCAGTATTTTCTCTGGTTGGAAAGCAAACCTTGCTGGAAAGCCCATAGCTCAGAAAGCCGATGTTTCTCTAAACAGCTGGGGGTAGGTCCAGATTTGGGTCTGATACCTATCATGAATGCAACAGTGATATCAAAGTTTATATCCTGCAAAGTGACTGGGATACCAGGCCTATCTCCTGGATAGGGAGACAATGCTAACCCCAAGCTCCAGAAACATGATCCTAGAAACAACTGTTACTAAGGTAGCATGAATAACAAGTACTGGAAAAGGCTGAGTCTGATGTGGATAATCCCACATCCCCATCCCTCACAACCTGCTAGAAGCTCTAGCTCACTTCATCTAAAAATCAAACTGTCTTCCTGCAAATCTGTTTCCATTCCTGATTTTCTCAGGGACTACCCTTCTCTATCATCCCTGTAATCCATACTGAAATAATCTTTGACTTCTTTTTCACCAAAGAGAAAGTCAGTCGATTACCAAGATTAGACTTCTGTTTAACTACCTACATAAGCACACCCTCCCTCTGCCATGATTACCACCAACCCAGTCTACCAAAGATTTCTGCCTATGAATTTCCTAGTACCGGGATGATCCCTTTATATCCCTGTATTCCCAGCCCAAAAACTCTCATTATGTTCCTGAGTACCCTCTCAAGTAGTCCCGACCCCACCTTCCCTTATACATCCCACCTCCATACATACACATATATACAAACCTGCTCCGTTCAGGTAAAGGAAAGTGACCAGTGGTAACAGCCAACATTCACTAAGTACTTCTGTGCCAGATACTACACTAAATATTTTACAACTACCATCTCTCCCTTAATACTAACAGTCTCCAATCTAAAAGGTAAGTGCTATCACCATCTCCGTGTTACATAAGGAAATGGGACAATTATAAAGGTTGTGTAATTTATGCAGGGTTTCACAGCTAATTAGAAGTGGCCATGCAATTCAAACTCTTGATGCATCTGGTTAGAATACTTTACTCAACTGTCACATGACACTATATCCCAAATTGACCAGCCTTGCAGGGAATTATCAGTTAACTTACATCATGTCCTTCCTCTTTCCAATATCACCTGCAAAAGACCACTTGAAAGGAGTGAAGGCCACATCCAGTTGGAAGGGTTTCCCATGACTAAACATCAAGTAAGATGTTGTAGTCACATTTTTGATCCATTCCACACTTAAGACCAAGCTCCCAATCACCCCTTCTGCAGATGCCTCACAGTACATACCCGTCCTCATTCAGTCCAACCCAAAACAAATGCTGATGACACATGAACTGCACATAGCTGGCTTGGCCTACCAGGTCGTTTATGCAGTTAATTTACAAGGTGACACCAAGTTAAGACAAGTAAAGTTCCAGCTTGGATGCCTTCATCTCCCTCCCCTAAATCCTGATTCACTGGCTGCCAAAGCTCAAAAGGGTTTGGGGTAGGGAATAGCTTGGTTATGGGAATAGCTGCTATGGTTGGCCCAGCAGATGGGTAGGGGGAAGGTTTCACTTCTTCACAATCTGAATGACATCCTCGTCCTCCAACGTATGATCTTTACCCACTTTTTGAGGATTGTGTTTCACAGAGAGACCCCAGACCAGAGCGCTGTATGGAAGGGGGAAAAAAAAAAAGTCAGTGTAAATAATCACCTAGCTTCTACCCTAGCTACCAGGGTGCCAGCTTTCTGCTTAGATTTAGCATTCCACCTCTTAAGAACCCTAGGCTTGCAACATCCCCTCACCCCAGTCAATGACTACATTCAAAGCCCATAGGCATTAGCTTCCCCAGCAGTATGGCACAATGGAGCCTTCACATACAAAGTAGCAAAGACTTCTGGAAGTTGTGTGGTTCCTCTTGTTCCAGAGTCAATTTAGGAAAGTCAAAGAGAAAAAACACAAATGAGAAATATAACAAGACTAGCTTAAAATTAAAAGAAAGCATGGATTATAGAAAAATACTCTGAAATAATTCAGATTAGAAATTCTTATGGTGTCAATTATAGATTGCTACAGAACACCAATTTTTATTGGATCTATTTAAGCCATCAGTGGGTACTCAGAAATATAGGACCTCCCTCCTTAGCCTTGCTAGGAAGATTCTCTCTCCCTTCCAAGACACCATAACTGGTATGTTCTCCAGATTTTTTTTTTTTTTGAATTTATGAAAGTAATTTTTTTTAAGATTTTATTTATTTGAGAGGGAGAAAGAAAGTAAATGAGAACACAGCAGCAGGGGGAAGGAGAAGCAGACTGAACCAGCAATTTTTTTTTTATCTATAGGCCTCCAATACTGTAAATATGTTATGTTAGTGATGGACACTGAGACCTGCCTCACAAAGGCTAAGAACTATGTACCAAGGGATAGAAAATGGTGGCCACACCATTTGTTGCCTTTGCAACAAAACATCTTTAAAAACCTATGCTCTAGGGCATCTGGGTGGCACAGTTGGTTAAGTGTCCGACTCTTGATTTTGGCTCAGGTCATGATCTCAGGGATGTGGGATAGAGCCCCACATAGGGCTCCGTGCCCCTCCACCCCCTACCATGTGCTCTCTTCCCCAATCTCTAAAATAAACAAATCTAAAATAATAATAATAATAATAATAATAACCTATGTTCCAAAAAGAAATCATTGAACAAGATTTCACTTTGCAAAAAACAAAAACAAAAAATAGGTAACAGGAACAAATACAAAAGCATTTATAAGACATAAAATTTTCAATGCACTAATAAGGTAAATGCAAGGTAACTATTTTATAATCTTAAACCAGAAAACTAGTTGGTTTTTATTAAAGATTTTATTTATTTGACAGAGCGAGAGAGCACAAGCAGGGGTGGTTGTAAAAGGAGAGGAAGAAGCAGGCTCCCAGGGAGCCCGATGTAGGGCTTGATCCCAGGACCCTGGGATCTTGACTTGAGCCAAAGGCAGACGCTTAACCATTTGAGCCACCGAGGCGCCCCTAGTTTTGTCTTTTTTTTTATTATTAAGATTATTATTTTTTAAAGATTTTATTTATTTGAGAGAGAGAGAGAGACAGCATGAGAGGGGAGAGGGTCAGAGCGAGAAGCAGGCTCCCTGCTGAGCCAGGAGACTGATGCAGAACACAATCCCAGGACTCCAGGATCATAACCTGAGCTGAAGGCAATTGCTCAATCAACCAAAATGATGTGAATCTTGTAACACAGAAAACAGATAGCCACCCAGGCACTCCAAGATTATTTATTTACTTGAGAAAGAAAGAGCATGCTAGAGAGAGAACATGAGCACATGAGCAGGGGGAGGGGAGAGGGAGAAGCAGACTTCCTGCTGAGCAGGGAGCCCAATTCGGGACTTAGTCCCAGGACCCTCAGATCATGACTCAAGCTGAAGGCAGACACTACCTACTGAGCCACCCAGGCACCCAAAAAACTAGTTTTTAGCAATCATATTCAATGCCTGCAGTAACATCAGTGCCTCCCATTTTGTTGATGGCAATGTAAATAGGTCCAGCCCTTTTGGAGCAATGCAGCAAAACATACCAAAGACCATATTATCATGAATCCTGGATTAAAGAAATTAAAAGGGAAAGGTCTGTGTGTGAAGACAAGAAAACTATGTAAAGTAGCAATAAATAGGAAAAATGGGATTATAAAATGATGTATCTTGCAACATAGAAAACACATAGTAAATGATCAAAGGACATGTGCCTGTATTCAAGGACACAAACGGAATACAACAAGGACAGATGTTGTAATTAGCAGGTCTAAAGCTGAAATTTTTTTCTATTAAGATGGTTAAAATGTGAGGCGCCTGGGTGGCTCAGTGGGTTAAAGCCTCTGCCTTCAGCTCAGGTCATGATCCCGGGGTCCTCGGATCGAGCCCCACGTTGGGCTCTCTGCTCAGCAGGGAGCCTGCTTCCTCCTCTCTCTCTGCCTGCTTCTCTGCCTGCTTGTGATCTCTGTCTGTCAAATAAATAAATAAAATCTTTAAAAAAAAAAAAGATGGTTAAAATGTTATTTGTTCCATAATTTTTAAAAAAAAACAGGAAAATAGTTACCAAATAAAATTCCATTTGCTTTGAAATGCCTTTTCTTAAAAATATTTTTCTCCCTTCTCATTTAATTCCTTCATTAACTTACAGTTCTAGAGGCTTAGAAAAGTGTTCTGCCACCATGGAAGGCAAGACTTATATAAAATCTATGAAGTTTATCTAACTTCACAAGACTCTCCTTCGCTGATTCAAGTATATGCCAAAATGTAAAGAAAGGTCTAAGGTTAGTGGAAATTAGCAGCTGCACGTGGAATACAGTTGTTTTAGATCAAAGGAATGTAAGATAAATGTCTTCACTCTTTCTTAGGATCAGAAACAAGTATTTCTTAGGATTAGAAACAAATATTTTTTTAAAGTTTTTATCTTAATTCCAGTTAACAGTGTTATACTAGTTTCAGGTATACAATATAGTGATTCAACACATATCACTCGGTGTTCACATCAATTGTGATCCCCATCACCCCTTTCACCCATTCCCCCAACCACCTCCCCTCTGGTAACCATCAGTTTGTTCTCTATAGTTAAAGAGTCTGTTTCTTATTTCCTCTTGTTATCCCCCCGTTTGCTCATTTGTTTCTTAAATTCCACATATGAGTAAAATCATATGGTATTTGTCTTTCTCTGACTGATTTCACTCAGCATTATACTCTCTAGCTCCCTCCATGTCGTTGCAAATAACAAGATTTCAATCTTTTTTATGGCTGAATAATACCCTATTGTGTGTACATACACCACATCTTTCTATCCATTCACCAAGCGATAGACAAAAATTGTTCTACAGTGGTTACGTGAGCTGATAATGTCAGAAGAGTGGTTAAGGGATATAAGGAAACCCCTTGTACTCTTTTTTCAACTTTTCTGTAAGTCTAAAATTAGCTCAGGGGTGCCTGGGTGGCTCAGCTGTTTGAGCATCAAACTCTTGGTTTAGGCTCGGGTCATGGTCTCAGGGTCGTGGGATCAAGCCCTATGTCAGGCTCCGTACTCAAGGAGTCTATCTGAGATTCCCTCTCTCTTTGCCCTGTCCCCACACATATGTACATGCACACTCTCTCACAGATAAACCTTCAGAAAAATAAATCAAGGTAAATAAAATTAGCTCAATGAGTTCAAAATAAGGTGTCAGAAATTTTTTTTTTTTCAGCCTGTATCAGCAATGAAAGTATATGAAGGAGATTTAAGGGCATTAAAGCATACTTAAGGTTTAGAAGGGGTCTCAGTACCCACTGGAGTCCAGTAAGATGCTGTCAAGAAGAATTAACATTCGTTCATTCTTGTCAGCCCACCTGACCTGACAAGGCTTCTACAGCACTTCCTGCTCCAACTTGGCATGGTTTTAGAAAGACACTGCAGAATTCTACCCAAGCAAGCATATTTGCAACTCCTCTGAAGCCATTTTCTTTAATGGTACCCCAAGAATTGCTAGTTATTGGAATCAGGAGCTCATAGGGAAAAGAAGGCACTACATGTCCATGATACTTACTATTTAAATTCTTTGATAAGGTTTTTGTGAATCTTCATGCAAAAATCTTCCACTGTAGTCCTAGAGTAAGGCAGCACCACTGGAGATGTATAATCTGGCAACTGGCCTTTAGGTTTGGTGTAACTAGAACAGAGAGGAAGCAGAGGTTGCCTACTTCTTAGAATGTTCCATGTATTAAATGCAATCAACCCTCCATCACCCCTGAAAAGTTCGTAGATAACCTCCAATTAAGGAAGAAAGTGTCCTCAATATGGCCTAGCAGATAACAGAAATTTACTTATTTATATCTCCAAAAAGAGACAAATTAGGTCAATGTGCTCCAAACAGTATCCTTTTAGGATAGTCTGGTTTAATTCCTACAGCAATATGACCCTTTCTACTAAGACTTACATCCTCACTAGTTTCAGATAGTCCCAGATCTTTTCCAATAGGTCATCAAAATTCCAGCGATGATGGGCAGAAATGGGTACACAGTGAGGCACCTTATAGATGATATCCAATTCCTCAATGGAAATCTGATCTATCTTATTCAACACGTAGATACAAGGTATATAAACTCTACAGAAGTAAAAGAAAAACAGGACATTAGTCTGGAGCTGTGGACAAGACTCTCTGTGAATATCAGCATCCCCTGACCCAGGACCCCAAATCATAGACTTGAAAAACGTAAGAGTCAGATCAACCCCTCAACCCCACCCCCAAAAAGGCTTCCTATCAAAGTAAGGTAGAATATCCAAAAAGTGAACTATGAGTTGAAAAGTAACAAAACTCAGGCCCAAGTCTGAGCCATGCAGCTAACTGAGAAGTATCATAAGGAACACAAGCTTTGGAATCACAGACTCAATCTACTCCCAGCTCTGTCACTTCCTAGATCTAAATCCCTTGGGCAAGTCTGAGAGTCAATTTCCACAAAGTTGTTTTTTTTTTTTTTAAAGATTTTATTTATTTATTTGAGAGAGAGAGACAGTGAGAGAGAGCATGAGCGAGGAGAAGGTCAGAGAGCGAAGCAGACTCCCCATGGAGCTGGGAGCCTGATGTGGGACTCGATCCCGGGACTCCAGGATCACGCCGAAGGCAGTCGTCCAACCAACTGAGCCACCCAGGCGTCCCCACAAAGTTGTTTTATATACCGTAAGTGTAAATATATTTTAACAATATATTTCATGAAAATTTTTTTAAAATAAAAAACATAACAACTAACAGTGTCACAATCCTAATGTCCATATCAATACAGCAGCTAAGGATACTAATAATTTATAGCAAGCCACAACTTTTCAGGCTTCAATTGCCTCCACTTATACGATGCCTAACACAAAGAATTGCCTTTGTTTGTTTTCAAATGAGAATCAAATAAATCTATCAAATAAAAAAGAACAAACGAATAGGAAAACAACTGAAGAATATTATGCTCAAATGCCAAAAAATTTTAACAGTGGCTTAAATTATTATTTGATTTAAAATACTAATAATAATTTTTCATGGAATAGGGCTTCAGCTACACACTTTTAGGTTACCCTTAGAAAGAACAGATACAGCCCAGCAAACTCTGAGTTCTATACAATAACATATAGGAATTCTCAGATGGATTAATTCTGAGAGCAGACTGAGAACTGCTCTCCTCCACCATCATGTGACACAGCTTAGGGAATGGCCTACTTCACAGCAAGTAACAGAAGTGGAGATTTTGACCACCGTAATCAAATTTCAGACCAAAGAAGAATGTTAGAAATCAAAACCAACCCTTCGATTTACAGCTAAAAAACCAAGGCCCACTATTATTTGAGATAGTAGCACAGCCAGTTAGAATCAATGTCTTCCAGCTTAATAATCCAATACTGTTTCCACTACAAGACTTCAAATTCAAACCTGGGCACCAGACTGTACACTTAATCACACCTGTTTCCTTCCACCACATCGATGAGGTCGTCCGCTGTGGCATCACTACGCAGCGTCACATCAGCATTGTGAATTTTGTATTCGGCCAGAATGCTCTTCACAGTTTCAGCATCCAGCTCACTCTGAGGGCACTGCATGTGCACAGAAGACAGTAAGTGGTCACAGAGCAAAAAAAATCTCCCAAAAGTATCTATCATCATGCCTGGATAATCCTAAAGTACAAATTCATTTCTAAAGTCTGTTATTCTCGATGAGAGTAACTGACTTTCATCAAGTAATACCTGAAAACTAATAATCTTTCCAAACTCAAGTGAAGGTGCTGTGGGCTGAATCACTCCCACCCAAATTCATGTGCTGAACTCCTAACCCCAGTTATCTCAGAATGTGACCGTTAGGATTAAAGATAGCATCTTGAAAGAAGCAACTAAGTTAAAGTGAGGTCATATGGATGAACCCTAATTCAGGTGACTGACATCCTTAGAAGAAAGGGAGATTAGGATACAGACACATAAAGGAAGACTATGTGAAGACTCTGGGAGAAGATAGCCATCTACAAACCAAGTAGAGGCCTCAAAAGAAACCAACTCTGCTCATACCTTGATCTCAGATACCTAGTGCCTCCAGAATTAAGACATATTAAATTTCTGTTGTTTAAGCCACCCGATCTATGATACTTTATTATGGTAGCCTTAGCAAACAAATAAAGAATACTAAATGTTTACTTACACACACACACACACACGAAAGAATACTAAATGGTCAAATTCAACCATTATAACAGGATAATGAGAAAGATCTTCTGGGCAGGACACCTTAACTCTGTGCTAGTCATTTCACCTGGACCTCTGAATGTTAAATGTTCTATAATGAGAAGCAAGCAGAAGTGGATAGAGTTGATCACTCCTCCAATCTAAATCAGTTTTTTTACTTGACTTCCAAGATTCCAAACTCTCCTGGTTTTCCTCCTTCTTCGTCTAAAAAAACCTTATCTGCTGATTCTTCCCAACTCTCAACCTATAATCACTGGAGGGGGACCATAAGACTCAATCTTTGAACTTCTTTTTCTATTTATACTCATTTCCTAGTTATCTCAGATGAGTTCATGGCTCTAGAGTTGCTATTCACCAAATTTATACCTCCAGTCTAGATAATTCCTCATATGCCTGTCTGATCATACTTGGGTGTCTAGCATCACAAACTCAATACCCTTATCTTCCCCGCTCCTCCAACCTTATCCTATTCAAAGTCTTACCATTTTAGTAATTGTAAGTCCTACCAGCTACTTTCAGAATCTTTTGATAATCAACCACTTTTCATCTCTCCCACTATTACAACTCTGGTCTGAGAAACATCACTTCTTGATTGGCTTATTGCAATAAACTCTTAAATGGCTTCTTTGATTCTGTTCTTCTGTTCTTAACCCAATCCAATCTATTCTCAACAAACAGCTAGACTGATTCCACCAAAACCTAAATCAAATCATGTTCACTCCATTGACAGGAACCCAACCAAGAATTAACCATCTCCTAAAAAGTAAAAGCACATATGTTCTGACTTTATCTCCTACCACTGTCCTACTTGCTCACTCTGCTGTTCCTCAAACATCCAAAGGCATGCTCTACCTCAGGACTTTGCACTTGGATATTCCCTCTATATGGAATGCTCTTTCCCTAGATAGACCTTCTGTTCACCCCTTCACGTCACCTTGGTGAAGACTTCTCTAATCACTTCTCCCACCAACACTCTCCATCCCTTTTCCTAGTTTATTTTTGGCCTTAGATTTAACATCATCTAATATATCATATTAACTCATTAATTTTGTTCACTACTTTTCCACACAGAATATAAGGAAAGATTTCTGCCTATTTTGCTCTCCATTCCAACCTATCCCTCTGTCCAAGAAGAGCCTAAAACAATGCTTGGCTCATGGTGGGCACCCTATAAACCTGCACTGAATGAATGAAAACACATTAGCAGCCATCTACTTCATGTAAGCATTAAAACTGGTCTATAAAGAAAAAATAATAATAAAAATAAAACTGGTCTATATTTCCATATCACACCAAATAAATAACCCAAAAGAAGAAATGAAGTTAAGTCTGAGACTGATTCTTGTCCTACTCTGAAACTTAGAAGGTCACTGTGTTACCTCTGTTAGGGCTGGCAGTAGCCAGGTAATTTCCAAAGGTCAATATCCCTGTGCCTCAATTCACTCTTGACCCCAGTCCCTTCAGCAGCCTGCCCCATATCATCTCCACTTACAGTGGCCGTGAGATTAATGCCTCCTTTATCCTTCTTCTTAAAGCCAATGTTGGGGGGTTTGCTGTTCAAGCGAATGCCAAAACCTTCCAGTTCATTTTCAATTATCTTTTTATGTCCCAAGGGTTTCAAGACATCCAGAACAATCAGGATCAAGTTACATGTTCGGGCCACTGAAGAATGGAAAAAATAATTCATATCCAAGCAAAGTTCACTGAAAACTTATCTAAGCCAAATACTCAAAAGCTGGCTAGGGTGGGGGGCAGTGGAGTTCCATTAAGACAAAGGATTTTTTTTTTTTATAAATACGAAAACATACATGAAGTTCTTAAAGTTACAAAGTCTATGCCAGAAATCAATTTGCAATATGTGCCTCATATTTCCACTGGTATATCTAGATGTGTTAACTTCCAGATACACTAGCTGAAAAACAAGTCAGAATGAAGGTAAGAACCGAGCACTAACCTAAATCCCTGAAAAAGTTTAGAAAGATTTAAAACAGATTCTAAAAACATAAGACTGTATGCTTGGCAAATTCTCAGTCAACTTATTATCAGCGTAATTATATATATATACACAAACATATATATCATATACATATTACATATATGTTATCAGCGTAATTTACAAAAAAACAAATTGTGTCCACGTTAAGCATATGGTTTAAAGACAAATGTATACACCTATATAACCACCACAGGGAAGTATGAGAACATTTCCATCACCTCTGAAATCAATCTTCCTCTTGATTCCCAATCACTGATCTGTGTCAGTCACCTATCACCACAGGTTAGTTTACATTTTTAAAAATTTCATATAAATGGAATTATACAAAATATAGTCTTGTGTGCCTGGCTCTTTTAATTTAGCATAATGTTTCTGATATTCATCCATGAATTACCCTAATACATAATTCTATAAATAGCTAAATGAATAATTTAATATAAGGATAGAATAAAAATACTTTCAAACATGAAAAGACAAAAATTTACCTATCATTTATCCTTTTCCTGGAAGTTTACTAAAGATTGTGCTTCAGGAAAAGATGAAAATGACCCCAAAAAAGACACTGACTCCAGGAAATAGGGGAGCCCACAAAAAGACATAGAAGAGAGCCTCATACTGATAGCCATGCAAAAAATCTATAGCTGCACTGTGCAATACAGACTCCCTAGCCACCTGGGGCTACTTAAACTAACTAAAATAAAATAAAATTTGAAATTCAGTTTCTCAATCACACTAGTCTCATTTAAAGCACTCCCAATAACCACACATGCCGAGGGGCTACCATTGTGGAGAACACAGAATTAGACCATTTCCTCTACTGGACAGTGCTGCAACCAATCCAAATTAAAGCAAGAAGACAGGGTATACAAGGGTACTGTCAGGGTTTGGGGAAAGAACGGACTCAGTCAGACTGATTTGGAGCTATATTTAACTATCTAGGAAAATACTGACTAATAGGCATTTGATCTGTTAGGACATTTGAAAAATATTAGCAAGCACAGAAAAGTAAATTAAACAAAAAAAGAAACAATCATTAATTCCATGAAAATTTTAAAAATAGACTTTAAGAGAAAAGAATTAGCATTGAACAAAAGTTACATATTCATTAGATGATAATGTAAACTATGACTGGTAAGTTAACTAAAAACTGTGATATAATTTATTTGAAAGGAGGGGGCAAGCTGGCTCAGTCAGTGGAGCATGTGACTCTTGATCTAGGGGTTGCTAAGTTTGAGCCTCATATTGGGTGCAGAGATTACTTAAAATTAAAATTGGAAAAAAAAATGGGGGGACCTGGGTGTCTCAATTGGTCAAACAACTGCCTTTGGCTCAGGTCATGGACCCAGGATCCTGGAATAGAGCCCCGCATTGCATTGGACACCCTGCTTGGCAGGGAGCCTGCTTCTCCTTCTGCCCCTCCCCCTGCTCATGCTCTCTCAATAATTAAATAAATCTTCAAAAAAGAAATGAGAAAAAAGGTATAGAGGAGAGCTAATTCTCCACCATAACATGAAACCAATAAATGACATCTAAAATTAATTAAACATGAAATAGCAATATAAGCATAATATATGAAAATATGAAGTGAGTAACAAAAGGAACAGTTGAAGAGTTGATAATAGTTGCCAATGGGGAATGACTGTGGAGGTGAGGAAAAGTGGAAAGCAGATTGTTGCAATTTATGATGACCCTTTTATATTTTACTTCAAGTAAAAGAAGAAAAGAAGGCAAGGCATGAATGGGAGTCAGGAAACCCAAGTTCTAGTTCTGAATTGGCCACAACTAGGGCAACAATGGACTGAAGCACTTCACTTCTCCCGTCCTTAGTGTTTCTCCTCAAATGGAGATGTGGACTTACTTTCTGAAATCCCTTCAAGTTCTGACATCCTACTCCAGTAAGAAGTCAGGTAAAACTATGCCCTTCATTGTGGTAAACTCTCTTAAGTTCAAGAATCCCCAACTAAAGGAGCAGTACCCAATAAAGGGATGATATCCCAGGATGGTGGCTCTGGACCACTCACCTGCAATGACCTGACGGCCTCTACCTTTCCCATCCTTGGCACCCTCAATGATACCCGGAAGATCCAGGAGCTGCAAGATTAAGGACAGGATAAAGAAGAGAAGGGGAAAAGAAGTCATAAATCTGAACAAACAGAATGATTTCAAGTATCCAAAGTATAAAAGATCCAAATCCAACCTTCTTTAGGAGTGTACTATGCACTTAAATGTCAGTTTTTTTATATACTTTTTAGTAAGTTTTTTATGTATTTTACCTAGTTTAAAATGCCTAACAGGGGCACCTGAGTGGCTCAGTGGGTTAAAGCCTCTGCCTTCGGCTCAGGTCATGATCCCAGGAGCCCCACATCAGGCTCTCTGCTCTGCAGGGAGCCTGCTTCCTCCTCTCTCTCTCTCTGCCTGCCTCTCTGCCTGCTTGTGAACTCTGTCTGTCAAAAAAATAAATAATAAAATCTTTTTTAAATAAATAAAAATAAAATGTCTAACAACCCTGAGATAAGGATATTAGCTGAGATTTACAGAGGTTAAGCGATTTGCCCAAAATCGCAATCCTAATAAATCAAGTAAGATTATAACTCACATTTTGAGGGCCAAACCCATTATTCTACATTATTATCTTCTAGGGGCATCTGGGTGGCTCAGTTAGTTAAGTGTCTGATTCTTGATTTTGACTCAGGTCACTGAGGGTTGTGAGATCCAGCCCCATGTTGGGCCCCATGTTGGGCCCCATGCTGGGTGTGGAGCCTACTTAAGACTGTGTCTCTCTCCCTCTGCTCCCCACCACCTCTCTAAAATAAATAAATAGATAAATATAATATTGTATATATATAATGTATATTTTTTATATATATTTTATATATTAAATATATATATACACTTCTTTTCAGAGCCTCCACACCAATTCCTTACTGCGGATAATAGTTGAATCTTGATATTCACATGATACATACTGAGAGCTTTGCAAATCCTCCAATTTACAAAAATTTCTGCATTCTTTTTTTGTTGTTGTTCTTCAATTTGTTAATTTTTAAATTTTTTTTGTTAACATATAATGTATTATTAGCCCCAGGGGTCTGCAGTCATTCTTAACCAGGCAAGAACATAATAATCACCTGTAAAACCATTAAAAATGCAGATATCCAAGATATCCAAGCCCCATCCTTACAAATTCTAGTATATGTGCTGCCAAAGCAAGCACCCATCCTTACAAATTCTAATTTAGAAGGGCAATATAGGGTTCAGATATTGATCTGTACTTCAAAAGGTTCCACAGGTGACTCTGATGTGTCCCAGTTGAAAAATGACTGTGTAATTGCCAGAAAATGCAGTAAAGGTAAAACTTCACAGAAGTCATAGTGTATGTACATAACAGTAAGAACATAAAAGCCAACTTCATAGCACACAAATCAAATGCACATCTCAGCAAAATTACAAACTATTATTTATAAACCCTTAAAGAGTCCACTGAAAACAGTTAAGAGCATATAAAAGATCTGGAAATATCAAGGGTCTTCTATATGGCCAATATTGAATTATCCACATAAATGGACCAGAAACAGAGTGGCAGCTTATCAAAACATTTAAAACCAGCCTTTTCTATAAGCCTACCTGACATTCTAAAAATATATTTCATGTTAAATAAACCACATGGGGGTGCCTGGCTAGCTCAGTTTGAGAAGCATTAAGACTCTTGATTCTCTGAGTCTTAATAAGCCCCATGATGGGTGTAGAGATAACTTACAATGAATAAATTTTTAAAATAGCTAAATAAACCAAAATGAAAAAGAACTAATTCAGGAGGTGCTTAGTTCAACTTTTCCTTTCTACTCAAAGCTCCTCCCTATTCTTCGCTAAATAATGTTACACCTCTAAGACTAATACAACACACCAAACTGAACTACCCTTTTATAATTTATGTTGACTAGAAAAATAATAATTTTTTAAAAAGATTTTGACAGAGAGAGAGAGAGAACAAGTGCGCACACAGGCAGAGCGGCGACAGAGGGAGAGGGAGAAACAGACTCTCCATTCAGCAGGGAGCAAGATATGGGGCTCGATCCCATGACCCTGGGACCAAAATCCAAGCCGAAGCAGCCTCTTTAACTGACCGAGCCACTCAGGCACCCCAGAAAGATAGTATTTTTTTTAAAAGATTTCATTTATTTACTTGACAGAGATCACAAGTAGGCAGAGACACAAGCAGAGTGAGAGAGGAGGAAGCAGGCTCCCCGCCGTGAAGAGAGTCGGATGCAGGGCTCAGTCCCAGGACCCTGGGATCATGACCTGAGCCAAAGGCAGAGGCCTCAACCCACTGAGCCACCCAGGTGCCCCGAAAGATAATAACTTTTTTAAAAAAGAAAGATAATAGATTTACAGTAGAGAAATCCTGCAGATACCACCAACTGATGGATGTCAACATCACCAATTAAGACATAAAACATCATGAATCCTGTAAGATGCATTGAGGACACACCATCATTTCATTGTATTCTTGACAAAATACATAATACCTCAATCTAATTGTGAGAAAACATCTGATAAACCCAAACTAAGGGACATTCTACAAAACAACTAATCAATACTCTTTAAGTGTCAAGGTCTTAGGGATAGGACTGAGTAACTATCACACATGGCGGAAGAATAAACACAACACAGGATGATCCCAGATAAAATCTTAGAAAAGGACATTGGTGGGAAAATTGGTAAAAATTTGAATAAGGTCTGTAGTTTAGTGACTATTCCAGCAATGTTAATCTATTCCTGCTAATTCTCCTGTGATTAGGTAGGATGTTCACATAAGCGGCAGCAACATGAATGATACAATAAACCTCAAAATAATAATGCTGAATGAAAGAAGCCACCTAAAACAGAGTACATTTATATTTACACATGGTCTTATTTATGTAAAACTCAACATGTAAACTAATCTGTAGTGATAAATTATGTAGATAAGTAATTGCTTGGAGATAAAGGGGATCAGGAGGGAAGCGGCATACAGAAACTTTTGGGGATGGTGTGTTTATGATCTTGATTGTGATGATGTTTTCACTAGTATATAGCTATGTCAAAACTTAGCAAACTGTATGCTTTATCTGTAGTTTATTGTATGTGAATTATACCTCAATAAAGATGTTTGAACATCACCATCAGTTGTTCCTAGAAATTAAGTCTAGAGTCTACTTCAACTCTCCCAAAGATTCTACCATCTATTTCTTTTTTTTTTTTTTAAAGATTTTATTTATTTATTTGACAGAGAGAGATCACAAGTAGGCAGAGAGGCAGGCAGAGAGAGAGAGAGGAGGAAGCAGGCTCCCTGCCGAGCAGAGAGCCCGATGCGGGACTCGATCCCAGGACCCTGAGATCATGACCTGAGCCGAAGGCAGTGGCTTAACCCACTGAGCCACCCAGGCGCCCTCTACCATCTATTTCTAACACTCAGTAAATCCCAGTCTACTAAAAAAATATATATATTACTTCTGCTTAAAAAATACATATATACACACATATATCAGCAAAAGGCTTCAAAAGTGTATACTGAGCCTAGCTAATGTTCTCAAAAACACAAAAAAGAAAATCTATTGGATAATCTAAAACTCTGAAACCTAGAATATGGCTATAAAAGGCCATCAGAAAGAAAGAATATTAAGCTAAGAGAAAAGAGCACAGGCTTTCTATCATAACTGAAAACCGGGAAATTTATTGAAGCCCCTACAAAAGTAAAAATACAACCTAATTTAACTTTTCTTGACAGAAATTATTTTTAAAGTTACATCAAACTTTTTTTTTTTAAGATTTTATTTATTTGACAGAGAGAAAGAGAGAGAGGGGGAACACAATCGGGGGAGTGGGAAAGGGAGGAGCAGGCTTCCCACTGAGCAAGGAGCCTGATGGCGGGCTGAGCCAAAGGCAGATACTTAATGACTGAGCAACCCAGGCACCCCACAGCAAACTATTTAAACATGGCAACTAAATTTCAGACAATATCAGGATGCTATGGCTGTAGACATGGAAACTAAATTTCATTCAAAAAATAACCCATGCTTTACACATCTGAATTTCATATTACAACCAAGAGACAAGAGTAGTTTTTTTTTTTTAAATCATGAAACTGTACGATTTTAAGAATTCAATATTAAACTAACTCAAACTCAAATGCCTTTAGCGGTTAAAGCAGCTAAATGTACAAGTCAATTATTTATACAGGACAAGAGGAGTCCTAGGGACCCTAGGAAGGTGAAAATAAGCCCCATAATTTTTATAACTGAACATCCATTCTGCGGGCTAGTATCTGCCTATGTGATAACATCAGTTTGCTTTATAACATCCCCAGTAAGTGGTGGTTCAGTCACTACCTAAAAGACCTCCACACACAGTAATTTATTACCTCAAGAGGTACCATTCCATTTTTAGGCAACTTTACTGTTAAAACCATCATCCTTCCTAACAAAAAACCAGAAATTTCCCTCCTTATAATTCTTATTAAATGGTTCTAGCTTTGTATACCTCTTCATCCATGTCACAGATAATGAGTACTCTGCCACAAAACAGCTATTTAGAAAACATTAAAAAAAAAAAAATTCAAAGGTGTTCATTTTCATCCTGTCATGCACACCTTAACTTGGTTTCTAAAGTCGGTGGGGGGTGGGGGAGAAGGAAAGTGCACAGGCAGAAAAGAAAGCATCATGCAAAAAAAAGGGGGGGTGGCTAACAGGTCAGGAAACAATGAAAGGAATGCTTTGTGGGAAAGAAAAGGAAAGAGAGGGTTAAATAGTTTTTTATTCTGATATACTCAAAAGCTCTGAAAGAGGTGTCAAGAACATCTCATCAAGGAAGAAGTTATTCTCTGAGCTGCTAAAACTGTGATTATCACCAAGACTCTAAAACCAGATGGCATCAAGAAGTAGTACAGATATGCTCAAGCATCCTCATTCTTGTTATATACATTTGGGCATGGAGTCCCTGAAAGGTCCATGTCCCACCACAGTCTTTGCATGGCCAGGAAAAAAAGCCATTGAAAATAACACCAAGGGGGCGCCTGGGTGGCTCAGTGGTTAAGCCTCTGCCTTCGGCTCAGGTCATGATTTCTGGGATCAAGCCACACATCGGGCTCTCTGCTCAGCGGGGAGCCTGCTTCCCCCTCTCTCTCTGCCTGCCTCTCTGCCTACTTGTGATTTCTCTCTGTCAAATAAAAAAATAAAAATCTTAAAAAAAAAAAAAGAAAAGAACAGAACACCAGGACATTGGTCCCTTCCTACTTCAGATCAATAAAGAAGCACAAATGTACCTCACAACTCACTGTGTAGCTCAGCAGGGGGGAAAACAAATGCTTACACCAACAGTTCCCAAATAATGAGCCAAGGGATTCTGGAGCACCACATGGAACTTAAGGGTGGCACAGGATATTCTAAATTTCCAAGAGAAACAGTAATTCTTGATATATGTCACACAATGAAGAACTACTAGCTCCACACAGCTCACAATTTCAACATTACATCCAACTACACTGCTTTCAGTTGTCATATCCAAATCTTTGAGAAGTTAGATTTTTCATTAGTTGCTATGGTAAAAAAGCACCACACAAAAATCAATGTGAAAAAGGTTAACAAATGTGATTGTATCCAGTCTGATTCCAAAGTCTGAGAAATTATGTGGTACCCAACAATGCACACACCCCACTGGTAAATAAATAACTGTGGCTGTAAGGACATAAATACTTAAGCTGTTTGGACCTAACAAACAGACCCATTAGGTATTTCTTTTGGCCTGGAGCATGATAAAAAAATTACTGGGACAAGAAAAGGTGTCAGGAAATAACTGCTAAGACACTAAGGGTGCTGTGAGCCAAGAAAGTCTGGGACCCTCCGGCCTAAATTCAAATGTATGGAATTCAGAATCTTGACTTCTCAGCTATGAAGCCAGTAAGAATATGACCCATTAAAGCTTACATTTACATATACCTTCTTTTATACCCAGAGGGACTCTTTATTTGCTACCCCTAAATCAGTCACCTAAGAAAAACTTCTCAGGACTTAACTTCATTAGGCCTCACAGACAAGAGTTATCTTCTAAAAAGGATCTCATCAAAAAATACAAAAACAAAAAATAAAAAGGATCTTACGTTATTTCTTTTATTAAGAAGTTTCTAATGGTTCCTAGCTACAGGTTAGAGAAAATTCAACTGTCTTAGCAGGCACACAAAGCCCTTCATAATTCAGCTCCAACCTACTTATCCAGATTCAGTTTCTACCATTCCTGTCCCATGCCTCAGCTTGTACCACAGCAAGCTATTTACCATTATGGCTGCCTGAAATTGCCCTTTACCTTCTCTGGCTGATGAAATTCTGCCTGAATTTCAAGACCCACCTGCACTGTTATTTTCTACATGAAGCTTATTTTAACTCTTACCAGACCTTGCCCCAATATCCTCAGGTGAAAAAATAGTTCCTTCTTTCTCTGTGTTTTCACAAACACTATCCCACTGCATTACTGTCTTTATGTACTGCTCTATCTTCCTTGCTAGACAGGAAGGGCCTCAGTAGATCAAAGATCAGGTCTGCCATACAGAGAGCTTCCAATAAGTGCTTTTTACATGAATGAAAGAATGGATTTCTTTCAGTTTGTGGCCTGAGGCCTGACTCACCTGGATCTTGGCACCTTTGTATCTGATGACACCAGGCACGGTGGTCAGAGTAGTGAACTCATAGGCTGCCACCTCAGAATATACCCCTGCCAGGTTACTAAGCAGTGTTGACTTCCCCACTGATGGAAAACCCACAAACCCAATTCGAGCATCACCTGTCTTGGCCACATCAAAACCTAAAACATCAATAAATATCAAAAAGAAGAAGAAAGTTATCTCTTGAAGTGTTGAGATTCATGAAATTCCTTTCACATTCTGGCAGTCTATCCATCTAGAACATATTTCTCCAACTTTCTACAGTTTACCTCTCCAGAGCTTAAGCACACAAAATAGCAATAACATTGCTTATTTATTTTTAGATTTTATCTATTTATTTGAGACAGAGAGAGGGAGTGCACAAGTGTTCAGGGTCGGGGGGTAGAGGGAGAAGCAGGGAGCCAGACAGGGCTGGATCTCAGGACCCTGAGATCATGACCTGGCCAAAGGCAGATGCTTAACGGACTAAACCATCCAGGTGTCCCTAACACTGTTTAATGGAGTATTTATTTAGAAACTTTATTCCTCTACCACAGTTATACACCTTTCTGGTACCCACGGTATTTAACAAACATTTTATAATAATGCATGTAAAGATGGGTGGGGCGCCCTGCCAACTCTTAATTCTGGCTCAGGTCATGATCTCAGGGCTAAGAGATCAAGCCCAACACAGAGCTCTGCCCTCAGTGCAGTCTGCTTATCCTTATCCTCCACCCCCGTTTGTGCGTGTATGCATATGTGTTCTCTCTCTCAAATAAATAAAATCTTTAAAAAATGAGTTTCTTCATATGTGGACTATAACAAACAAAACAAATGCAAAAAGCAAAACAAAAAATTAGACTCTTAAACATAGAGAACAGATGGTCACTAGAAGGGAGGTGGGGGGGATGGGTGAAATAGGTGAAGGGGATTAAGAGCCCATGTATTGTGATGCTCACTGAGTAAGTATAGAATTGATGAATCACTATACTGTATACCTGAAATTAATATAACACTGTTTGTTAATGTTACTAGAATTAAAAAACTAATTTTAAGTAAAAAAAGAAGTTAAAGTTTTTTAAAAATAAAATTAAATAAATAAATAAAATAAAAATGGGTTTCTTTTTTTGTCTTACAAACTCTAGGAACTGTATGACTGACTGGATTTTCCTTCTTTTTCTTTTTTTCTCTTTTTAAATGTCTGCAAATGAAGCCAAATTCATGGCCCTCTTCTGGGAAGTATATAGATTTTATGACATTATTTTTGGTCCTAACCTTATCTCTCTTGGCTTCAAATTATTCTTCCTACTTTCACTTCGCCTTGTATCAATTTCTTTACTTATTTTTTACCTCGATGATGTATCTATGTATTCATGTAAGCCAATGAAAACCTATTTTGGATCAATACAGGATATTCTTAAGGATGCCCAGCTGGCTCAGTTGGAAGACCATGGAACTCTTGATCTCAAGATCTTGAGTTCGGGACACCTCTTGGGTGCAGAGATTATTTAAAAAAAAAAAAAAATTTTTTTTAAATACAGTATATACATAAAACTCTAGTTTATCACTTAGACAATATTCATTTGCCTTTGAAATCAGCAGAATTAAATAAACATAACTCATGAATTAAGGATTATAAAATACAAATCTACTATAATAGAAATTTTTAAATTACCTTAAATGATACACCTATATTATTTTGCCAGAAATTATACCAAAAAAAATTCTTTTTGAAGAAAAACACAAACCTTCTCCTGGTCCACCACCACCACCACCTTTTGGGGTAATGAGCTCTCTACGAAGCTTAGCAAGGCGAGCCTTAAGCAGCCCTAGGTGGTGTGCTGTGGCCTTGTTCTTTTGAGTCCGAGCCATCTGTAAGGAAGGATATCACAGCCATAAATCAGAAGCAGTTCCTACAGGGTAGAATACCCAGAATGAACTCCCACCCCCGAGCTGGGAAAGATTTTTTTCTAGATCCTACCTGATGCCAATATACCCATTTTAGTCAGACATAAAAAAGAGTGAAAAGTCATCCTCTTCATTACCCACTCCATTTCCCTCATTACAAAGCAAACAGCTGAGGCCCAAACAGAAGAAACATGACCAAGGTCACTGCAATCAGCACCCAAAGATCAGACTAAAACTCAGATGCGAAGTCCTCTTCTACTGCTTGTACCTGGCATGCACGATCTGATGTAAGGTCACCACTTTTCGGGATTTTTAAAAGGCTCTGAGCACTTCAAACAACAGAATCACCTAGTGATTCAGGTTGAATCAACATCTACTGCAGATAGTTATCCCAGATCCATTCCTGGGACCAATACTCTGGGAAACGCTGTCTTCAAAGATTGGGGAAAGGGGGATGGGTTTTGGGAGATGATCAAAGATACTGAGTGCGTGAGCGGGTTAGGGCTGGAACAGGGGGGCGGAGAAGACTGTGTTGTTCTCAAAAAAGGAAGACTGAGAGGATCGATGTTCGGACAGGAGCCGAACACGGAACGGGGTACCAACCAAGGAGCAGGGGTGTGGAACGAGGCTGAGAGAGTCGCGGGGATCCAGCGAAGGCTGAGGGGAGTCGGGGAACGCAGGATTGGGAAAAGCGGAGTCGAAGAACGCTGGGCCAGTCCTGACGCCGCTGAAGGGAGTATAGGTAAGAGCAACACTACCTAAAGAGGAACACTCTGAAGGAGAGTGAAGCGCCACCTGTGCCCATTACCTCGGCTTCAATCTCCGCGATCTTGGCTAAGGTGCTGCTCATGGTAGCGAGTCACAAGGACTTGTGGAGAGAACGCAGTAGCCTCCGAACAGATTGCCTCTCCTCACACAACCGTCGGAAGACCTGCCAAGGCCACCAGGCGCTACTGCAACGCGCAAGCGCGGTACTTTCTACGTCTCGCGAGATAGTTCCGCTCGAGGCTCACCGCGAGATGTACAGCTTGAAGTGGTCTCCTCCCCTTCAACCAACCCCGCCCCGTCCCGCGAGCCAGCGCGGTGTCATAGAGCCCGCGGGAGTGGGGGCCAGAGAGGCCGCCCGGGTCTGTAACTCCCTGAGCGCGCGGAGGGTCGCGCGCCGCTCGGCCCCGCCTCGCCCCGCCGGACCTGCGCCCACGCACTGTTCCGCGCCCAGTGCCTGGTGTGTGAGCAGTGGTTTCTCCCTACTGCCAGCTAGACCCGCAGCTCTAGGACCGAGGGCGTGCGGAATAAGCGCTCTCAAGCCATCTACTCCTCTTCCTCGCTAGCAGCGGCGGGTCCTGATGAGGCGGAAAAGCCCAAAATGGCCGCCTCACTGAGATAAGGAACCCCCCCAGAATGACTTGGCACTTCTCCACTCATTCACTTCCGCATAGCTTTAAGAACTGCTGTGTGACCCCGAGCCAATCAGCTATGCGATACCGCGAAAAATCCCTAGTTTGCCTATAAATATCCGCCCCAATCATAGCTGGGTGCTCAGACTTGGGAACCATCCCGCTGAGCCCGCCGGTGTTAATAAAGCTGTGTTGTGTCCCACCTCTCTGCGTGCCGCTTGAGTTTCTCGGTCGCCTCAGAACTTCCGCAACATTTGGTTCCCTGATCGGGAAACTGAACCCCGCTAGCCCATTGTGCCACCGGTGTAGGACCGGAGATGGGCCATGAAGGGCAGCGGAGTGCCTAGCATAGGGTTTGCGAGCGCCCCACTGATTTCGAGGGACCCGTGGCTGGGTTCTCCCGGACAGCTGCGGCTCGTCTCCGCCCTGCTGGACCAGCGATAGGAGACCGGGGACAGCTGGCTAGATCCACCCGTTGGACCAGGTAAGTCCCAGGGCCACTGTCTGAGTCAGACCCGTCCATCAGGACGGGAGGGGAGACTGATCACCTCCCATTAGCCAGGTACACCCAGAGCGGGGTTATCCAGCCTGTTTGAATCTGAGGAACGTATGAGTGTATGAGTGTGTCCGTATGGCTCCACCGCTTCAGCTAGGGAGTCTCAGTGGGCTGCACCCTGAGTCTCATGGAGCCTTATAGGGCATAATGGTCATCTACTCCACTGGGTAGCCTGGTCTGGGCCTTATACCGGTAGACCTTAGCTAAGACGCTCCTAAGTTCCTGCCAGGGATGTGAGCAGGACAGCACCCAAAAATACCCAACCCTTCCTTTGCAACACTGTTCACAATGGGTGGGAAACCCAGTAAACCACACTGCCTTAGATTGTATGCTTAAAAACTTAAGGAAAGGTTTTAGTGCCGAATACAGGGTACATATGACCCGGGGAAAACTGAGGACTCAATGTGAGCTAGAATGACCAGCTTTTGATGTTGGCTGGCCCTGAGAAGAAACCTTAGACCTCCCCACTGTCTGGCAAGTTTATCGTGTAGTCACGGGAAACCCAGGACATCCAGACCAGTTCCTATAAATTGATTCCTGGTTAGAAATAGTCAGGACTCTTGCTTTTTGCCAATGGCAAGGGACAGTGCAGGATTCTCATCACACAACCGACCAAGGGCGTCTGAAGTAAGGCCACACAGCAAGGGGACCCAGACGATGAACTCCCACCACCCTATGGACCTCCAACCCTCCCGACTGCATCGGCCCTCCTGACTGCACCTGAGGTGGGACGCGGCACACCACCACCTTCTGTTTCCAGACATATCCACCAGACATATCCTCCCCACCTCCTCTCACTCCAATACCATCAATAGCTCTTCCGGTGTCCCCAGCCCTGCCAATGACAGCTATTTCCCCACCGCCTCCAACTCCCCAGATGCCGGTGACCCCACAGCCAGCACCAGTTTCCTTGCCAACTGTTCCTGAGCGGGACCCCTCCCCAGAAAGCGAGCCACGGAACATCACACACCACCTCCAAACGCGAGAAATCCCTGCTTACCGGTGCCCCTCTGAGAAACTCGAGATCCTGACAAAATTGGAGTAGATGGCACCCCCCCAACCAGGCAGACCCATTATCTACTACCAGCCCTTCACCACCACAGACCTCCTAAATTGAAAAAATCATACTCCCACCTATTTAGAAAAACCACAGGCAATGATCAACCTCATGGAATTCATCATCCAAATCCACTGAGCAACCTGGAAAGACTGCCAACAGCTCCTTCGCACCTTGTTCAACACTGAGGAAAGAAGAATTCTCCAGGAGGCACGTAAATGGCTCGAAGAGGTGGCACCAGTCAGCACCTTAAACCCTGAAGGATGGTCCCAAGAGTCTGCCCTGGACAACTGGCCTGGCTGGGACTTCAACACAGAGGAAGGCTGGAATGCCATCAACCGCTACCAAGATGCTATCCTGTGGGGCCTCCACCAAGGTGCCAAAAGGCCTACTAACATGTCAAAAATGCCTGATGTGACTCAGGACGGAGAAGAGATGCCTGGTAATTATGAGCAGCTCTGCAAGGCTTTCCACATATACACTCCATTTGATCCAGAGGCACCAGAGAATCAATGGATGGTGAATGCAGCCTTCATGGCTCAGTCAGCCGCTGATATCCGCTGCAAACTCCAAAAACTTGAGGGTTTCACCAGGATGAACATCACCCAACTACTAGAAATAGCAAACAAGGTCTATTGCAACCAAGACAACATATCCAAACCAGAGGCTGAAAGAAAATGAAACAGAAAGTCAATCTGCTAGCTGCGGCCCTCCAACAAGACTCCCAACTACGTGGAACAACAGGATGGTCAGAGGCATGACCTCAGCAGTGCAGAACCCTCAAAAAGGATCAATGTGCATATTGCAAGGAAATGGGACACTGGAAAAATGAATGCTGGAATCGGAAGCCCAGATCAAACAAGCCCTCCACCCAACCCAAGGCTCAGGCAAACCAAGATCCTGACTTCACTGGGCTAGCCAATATAGATCCAGACTGACAGGGACTGGGCTGTGATGTTAGGCCCCCAGGAGCCCACAGTTGATATGAACTTTGGGGGCCAAAAGATCACCTTCATGGTCAACACCGGAACAGAACACTCAGTAGGGACCACACCAGTGGCACCCCTAACAGGATGCACCATAATCATCATGGGGACTACAGGGGATTGGGCCACAAGTCAACCCTTCTGTCAATCTCAGACCTATAAACTGGGAGGACAGGTAGTCTCCCATGAATTCCTATATGACTGCCCACTACTGCTATTGGGAAGAGACTTACTTTCAAAATTAGGGTCACAGATTTCTTTTGAGCAGTCGGGACGGGCCACCATGAATCTAAGCCCCACCGAGCCTATGTTTATCATGTTCTTAAACACACCCTGAGATGAGGAATGGAAACTATAGGATGGACAAGACCATCCTGAAGCCAACCCTGAAGCCTTCCAGACCGCAGTTCCCGATGTATGGGCAGAAGATAACCCACCCAGGCTCACATCCAGCGAGCCCCAGTTAATTATAGAACTAAAAATTGGAACTCAACCTCAGTGGCAGAGACAATATCTGATCTCACAGGAAGCTCAGTTGGGCATACAGGCTCATCTGGGGTGGCTGAAAGAGGCAGGCATCCAAATTGAGTGCCAGTCCTCCTCGAACACCCTGCTGCTCCCAGTCAGAAAACCCAGTGGTGACTACCGACCCATCCAGGGCTTGCATGCTGTGAATCAACCGGGGGGCAAAGGGTCTTTTAAAGTCCTTGTTCCTGATGGAAACCCTAAACCCAGGGTGCCCAACCCCTATTTAAGCCAGATCCCACTGGGCGCTGCCTGGTTCACCTGCCTCTACTTGAAGGACGCCTTTTTCTGCATCTGCTTGGCCCCAGTAGGGCAGCCCCTTTTTGCTTTTGAATGGACAGACACCAACTCAGGACGCCAAATGCAACTCACTTGGACCTGGCTCCCACAAGGATTTAAAAACTTACCACAATATTCAGTGAAGCCCTAGCCTCTGACCTAGCCAACTTTCCCCAGGACCAGACTGAATGCATGGTCCTCCAGTACATCGATGACCTCCTCATCGTCAGCTCAACTGCAGAGACCTGCCACTGAGCAACACTTGACCTCCTACAACACTTTTCAAAAAGAGGATATCAAGTCTCTTGGAAGAAAGCTCAGCTATGCAGACAAGAAGTCAAGTATTTGGGGTTCATAATAACTTAAAATGAGCCCTCAGCATAGAACAGAAGGCTATAATAAATAGCCTTACATGGCCAACTACTAGAAGGGCCCTACATGAGCTCCTGGGAGCTGCAGGATTCTGCCAGGTCTGGATATCAGGGTTCTCAGTCATAGCCAGGCTCCTACATGATCTACTAGTGGAACAGGAGACACAATCTTTACACTGGAAAGACACACAAGAAAAAGCCTTTAACCAACTTAAGGACCTACTTGGAAAGGCTCCAGCCCTGGGCCTACCTGACACCAGAAAACCTTTCTGTCTATATGTCCACGAAGAGGATAAGACAGCTTTAGGGCTTCTAACTCAACCTTTAGGCCCCTGGGGAAATCCCATAGTGTACCTGTCCAAGAAATTAGATCCTGTCGCTTCTGGATGGCCCCCTTGCCTGAGAGCCCTGGCAGCCACCATACTCCTTATCAAAGAAGCTGAAAAGCTCACCCTTGGACAGCAGCTAACCATAAAGATTCCCCACTCAGTAGTAACTCTAATGAATGGCCAAGGTCAAAAATGGTTATCAGACACCAAGCTCACTCAATATCAAGGACTACTCCTGGAGAAGCCCCACATTACCTTGCAGACTGTACAGGTTCTCAACCCAGCCACATACCTTCTGACGGCAGAAGGAGAACCAGAACATAACTGCCTGGAAATCATTACTGAAGTGTATGCACCGGGTCCAGACCTCAAGGATGGACCTCAAATGCCAACCTCACCCTATATACACTGATGGCAGCAGCTTCCTGAGTAATGGTTCAAGAAAAGCGGGCTATGGGGTGCCTGGGTGGCTCAGTGGGTTGAGCCGCTGCCTTCAGCTCAGGTCATGATCTCAGGATCCTGGGATCGAGTCCCGCATCGGGCTCTCTGCTCAGTGGGGGGCCTGCTTCCCTCTCTGTCTCTCTCTCTCTCTGCCTGCCTCTCCGTCTACTTGTGAGCTCTCTCTGTCAAATAAATAAATAAAATCTTTAAAAAAAAAAAAAAAAGAAAAGAAAAGCGGGCTATGTGGTCACTACAGCCACGGAGGTCCTGGAAGCTAAAGCCCTCCCTGCTCAAAGAGCTGAGCTCTGGGGGCACCTGGGTGGCTCAGTGGATTAAAGATTTTTTATTTATTTATTTGACAGAGAGAGATCACAAGTAGGCAGAGAGTCAGGCAGAGAGAGAGAGGAGGAAGCAGGCTCCCTGCTGAGCAGAGAGCCCGATGCGGGACTTGATCCCAGGACCCTGAGATCATGACCTGAGCCGAAGGCAGCGGCTTAACCCACTGAGCCACCCAGGCGCCCGGCTCAGTGGATTAAGCCTCTGCCTTCAGCTCGGGTCATGATCTCAGGGTCCTGGGATTGAGCCCCACATCGTGCTCTCTGCTCAGCGGGGAGCCTGCTTCCCCCTCTCTCTCTGCCTGCCTTCTGCCTACTTGTGATCTCTCTCTGTCTATCAAATAAATAGATAAAAATCTTTAAAAAAAAAAAAAAAGAGCTGAGCTCTGAACCTTAGTACGGGCGCTTATGTTATCAAGAAACAAAAAGGTCAACATATACACAGACTCAAGTATGCCTTCACCACCTAACATGTACATGGGGCAATTACAAAGAAAGGGGGCTCCTAACGTCCTAACATGGAAAGACCATCAAAAATAAAAGGGGAATTCTCCAATTGCTAGAGGCGGTATGGGCGCCCCGGAGCCTAGTTATCATTCACCGTCGGGGACGCCAGAAAGGGGATAACGAGCCTGCTACTGGAAATGGCCTGGCTGATCAGGCGGCCAGAGAAGCTGCACAGAATGGGCAACTAGCCATCATAGCACCTGTCACTCCCTCCCTACAAAATCCCACGTACACAGCTGCCGAGAATAGCTGGGCCAAGACTGAAGGAGCAACCCAGCACCCGCAGGGTGGTGGATCCTACCTGACGAGTGATTGTTCCTTCTGGCGGCCCTCGCCCCTCATGTGGTCATGGAACAACACTCAGTCTCGCACCTAGGAAAAACAGGACTTGAAAAACTTCTGGCAAAACACTTCTACATTGCCAAACTCACAAATCTATATAAGTCCGTCAGGGAGCGTTGTGTCACTTGTGCAAAACATAACCCGAAAACTGGACCCGGTCCACCCCCAGGGATACAACGCATAGGGGCAATTCCCTTTGAAGACAAAGAAATGGACTTTACCAAGATGACCTTTACCGAGGTATCAAGTATCTTTTGATCTTAATCTGCACCTTCTCGGGATGGGTCAAAGTGTTTCCCACCCAAACTGAGAGAACCAAAGAGGTCACCAGGATACTGCTCCGGGAAATTGTTCCCTGATATGGGATCCCGCTCACCATTCACAGTGACAACGGCCCTGCTTTTATCTCAGAAGTCCTACGAGGACTAATTTAGCCCCTTAACATCTTCTGGAAACTCCGTATGGCCTATCAACCTCAGTTCAGGAAAAGTAGAGCACATGAACCATACCCTAAAGGAAACACTCTCCAAATTACACACCAAAATGACTCTGGGGTGGACAGAGTTATTCCTCTTAGCCCTCTTCTACTCCCGCTGTACTCCACAAAAACATGGGTTCTCTCCATTTGAAGTGCTTTATGGAAGACCAGCACCCGCCACCCGCCGTTAATGCCCATCCCGGGCAATCTCAATGTCCTAGGAGATGTATACTTCCAGAGTCAACTAAAATCCTTAGGACAAGTCCTCACAAAGCTACATGCACACCTGTTAGAGCCCCCATATCTCTAGGAACTCCCATCCATTCCTTCCACCCTGGGGATGAAGTCTGAGTAAAAGATTGGAAACACGAACCCCTGCACCCGACCTGGACCAGTTCACATACAGTAATCCTTATGACCCTTACCACCCTCAAAGTCTCCGACATCACACCATGGATCCACCACTCGAGAGTGAAAAAGACAAATCCAGACCAAGCTACCTGGACCCCACATCCGTCACTATCCAACCCTCTGAAGGTCACTTTAAAGAAGGGCCCCTAAACGTTAAAATACATCTTCTCCCTCCTTGACCCAGCTGGGGCCTCATACTAGGGTTATTAAGTTTCTCCTGCCTTTTCCTGCCAGGGGCCTACACCAAATATAACTGTATGAGAAGCTCTGGAAGGTCTTGATACTTTCAATCCTTCACACTATGCCTCAGGCCTGTTATTGGGGGAGAACTCCGACTACTTGTACCTCCTCCCATGCTCCCGGCCAGACTTTCTGGATGGCAACCTTGACACAGACCTCTTGGTGCCCCTGTACAATATATCCAATCAAGTCCAGTATGTTGGACCTATCTAGCCCAGGCTGGTTCTTCGGATGGGGGCGGTGTCCAAGATCTTGTCCTCTGAGAGCAGGGTATGACTCAACTAAAGGAACTAGCCAGCCGAACCCCAGCACCCCAGCCTCATTACCGAGGATTCAACCTGACCTCACTCAACAACTCACTCAACTTCCAGACACCTAGAGACTCACAAAACAACTCATCAACACCAGCTATCAACTATGGTTAGATTTTTCTCAGAATCCCATCAACAAAGCCTGTTGGGTCTGTCTCCCCCTCACCCAGTCAGCTGTGTCCATGATTCCCATTCTGCCCAGCAGGCCACTGCCAAATGTCACCAACTCTTCTGTAACCATCGGACCTCTGAGCAATCCTATTCCCCTGGCCCCAGCACCCAGTCTTACTTGCTTCCTACCCCCAGGCCTTTCTCAACCCCCAGATACCGCTGCCTTAACTATACAGCTCCCCTTCCTTACTGCGTTCCCCCCAGCATCTTTCTCTCCTGCAAGGACAATCTTCTCTTTAGGTGCTGTGACAAAGATGACACCAGCTCTGGATGCATACTTGTATTTTTGTCCCACATCGGGCTGTCTGCTCAGCGGGGGGCCTGCTCCCCCCCCCACTGCCTGCCTCTCTGCCTACTCGTGATCTCTGTCTGTCAAATAAATAAATAAAATCTTTAAAAAAAATAAAAAGAGGGGAGACATGAGGCGGAAAAGCCCAAAATGGCCGCCTCACTGAGATAAGGAACCCCCGCGGATGATTTGACTTGGCACTTCTCCACCCAGTCACTTCCACAGAGCTTTAAGAACTGCCAGGTGACCCCAAGCCAATCAGCTATGAGACCCAGTGAAAAATCCCTAGTTTACCTATAAATATCTGCCCCAATCATAGCCAGGTGCTCAGACTTTGGGAATGATCCTGCTGAGCCTGCTGGCATTAATAAACCTGTGTTCTTGGGGCTCCTGGGTGGCTCAGTGGGTTAAAGCCTCTGCCTTCTGCTCAGGGCATGATCCCAGGATCCTGGGATCGAGCCCGCATCGGGCTCCCTGCTAGGTGGAGAACCCACTTCCCTTCCTCTCTCTCTCTGCCTGCCTCTCTGCCTACTTGTGATCTCTGTCAAATAAATAAGTAAAATCTTTTAAACAATAAATAAATAAATAAAGCTGTATTCTCCCAGCTCTCCACTGCTGCTTGAATTTCTCGGTCACCTCAGAACTTGTGCAACACTGAGGCCCCCTTTTCACAGCCGGGGACACACCCTGGCAGATTCCTCAGCCTTCTGGATTGAATAGAGACTAATCTTCAGCCTCACTGGCTCACTTGAAAAAAGAAAATGCCCCCTTTCAATCACTCAAAACTATATTTAGGTGTATGTTTTGTTTATCCCCAACCCCAGAACAGTGTGGCACATGGTGAGCCTGTAGTAAATGGGTGATTGATTGGATAATTGCCAGAGAACCAGGGCTCTCAACATAGCTTGTAATACTGAAAAATCTGAAGCATGTTAAGGCCCATCAGTAGGGAAATGGATAAATAAGGGTACCTCTATGCTGTAAAATACTGTTGCAGCCATTAACACATCGATCTGTGTGGTCTGACTGTAAGAATGTCCGGGACATATTGTTTAAAAGAGAATAACTGGGGGCACCTGGGTGGCTCAGTGAGTTAGGCCTCTGCCTTCGGCTCAGGTCATGATTTCAGGGTCCTGGGATCGAGCCCCACATGGGGCTCTCTGCTCTGCGGGACTTCCCCCTCTCTCTGCCTGACTCTCAGCCTACTTGTGATCTCTCTCTCTCTCAAATAAATAAATAAAATCTTAAAAAAATAAAATTAAATTTAAAAAATCTTTTTTTTAAGATTTTATTTATTTATTTGACAGAGAGAGATCACAAGTAGGCAGAGAGGCAGGCAGAGAGAGAGGAGGAAGCAGGCTCCCTGCTGAGCAGAGAGCCGGATGTGGGACTCGATCCCAGGACCCTGAGATCATGACCTGAGCTGAAGGCAGCGGCTTAACCCACTGAGCCACCCAATCTTTTAAAAAAGAGAGAGAGAGAGAGAGAATAACTGCACCTATGTTGTGATCCCATTTATTTTATTTTTTAAATGAGTTGTTTACATAGGTGTACTTGTATGAAAGTGCATTGTTTAAAAGTCTGAATAAAAGCATATGCCCTCAATCTCTTAACAGGGGGATGCAAGGAAAGAAGGAGAAAGACTTTTCACTTGTTATTCTAGGTATCTGTGTCTTGAATTTTTTAAAAGGTGAATGTTGTCCCTGTATTACTTGTGTAATAATAAAATTGAAAATTTCAAAAGACTCCTCTTCCCCAAGTGTCTTGTGAGGAGGAAGCCAGGACATCAGGAGCTACGTGCTGGTTTTGAAAGCTGCTTCCTGTGGGATCAATGAATTCTTGTTGATAGATTGATTGATCCACCGGGAGTCTGCAGGCTAGGCTTAACCCATGTGGCTGGCCTCCACTCAGCCCTGGGAGGGAAGTTTATTTATTTAAATTTGTAAGTAGGAACAATTCCAACTTGCCAGTAACAGAAAAGGTGGTTTTATCAGGCATAAGGGAAGGAATGGGGAAAGGAAGGCTTTTACAGAAGGTCCCTATAGGACCCAGGAGTTTCATTCTTGTCTTTAACCTCAGCCTTTCATAAATAAATTAAGGGGTGGTGAGGTAATTAGATCCTGTATCATCAGTAATGGAGGAGGAAGAAGAGGAGAGGAAGTCCAGCTGGAATAGGATATGATGGTAGATCAATCTTAAGGACAGATAAAATCAAATCAGCAGGCCTTTCCTAATTTGAAGTACTTAAGGAATTAATTGGCTGACAGTATGAGGGGCATCACTACCCCACGAGTAGGTTCTCCTTAGCAAATCTGTCATAGGACGCCTGTAGTTAAAAACTTCATTGCTCGAGGACACCCCAGAAGCCACCTCAGGGGCCCCACGCTGTACCAAAGGGTAATATCTCCCCCAGGGTTCTCTGGGTGACCATCTTTTGTTTGTTTGTTTTGTTTTGTTTTCTGGGTGACCATCTTATTCATTCCAGTCAGAATATTTACTGAGCTCTGACTGCTGGCTGGCACCGTACCAGGGCTGGGGACAGAGCCGAGTGAATCAGACACTGTCTCTGCACTTAGGAAGTATCTAGGTTAGGAGGCCAAGGCCAGACCTTGAAGCTCAGCTCCTAAGAGCCATAGTTAGCCCAGGTCTGCTTTGTACTAACTGCAAATGTTTTGCCATATGGCTAAACCACCAGTGCCTTGGCACTGTATTTCTTTAAAAATAATAATTAAAAAAATGATACAAGACAGACAAAAAAGCTTCATCTCTTGCCAGGACACTCCAACTATTCTGAAATAATTGCACTTCTTCCAATATGCAGGTGTTCTCTGGCACTTGTTTTTTCTGCTCAGTATCCTACTTGCCCACCTTTTTCTTCTACCACCCATGTCTGGCTAACTCATCCTCAACCTTACAGCCTTCTGAGACTTGTAGTCCTTGAGAAACATCCTTGGTCCATCTCTAGGTTCTCCAGTCACAGGTGCTCAGTCCATCAGAGCACAATCACTCTGCTTGTTTGATTTTATCTGATTCTGCACTAACACATGTTCTCATGAGGGAGAAGCGATATATATCTCCAGCACCAGCAGTAGACAGCTCTCCCTAGCTCTTGAAACGTATGTATTAAACGAATGGGAATAAAAACAAAGAGACAGGGAAAAAAATGTTAAGAAGCAGAAGAGGTATTTAAATGATTTTCCCCCTAAATGAACACTTATAACCTTATTACAGACACCATAGTAATTAAGAGCTAAACACCTGGTTCTCATTCATAGAGTGAGAAGTAACAGGATGACACATGAAAAATCCATGCTACCACGTTTTAAAGATTTTGTTTATTTGACAGACAGAGATCACAAGTAGACAGAGAGGCAGGCAGAGAGAGAGAGAGGGAAGCAGGGCCCCCGCTGAGCAGAGGGCCCCCGCTGAGCAGAGAGCCCCATGTGGGACTCGATCCCAGGACCCCGGGACCACGACCTGAGCCGAAGGCAGCGGCCTAACCCACTGAGCCACCCAGGCGCCCCCATGCTACCACGTTTTTAAGCCAAGCTTCTAAATAGATCAAAATTGCCAGGATACTGTAGCAGTAGAGAGTAGGAAGCCCTTGGTGAAGGATAGCTATTCATATCATTAGTAAGTGATAAATGTTTTGCTTTTATTAGGAGGTTTCTGGAGAATGTGGTCATTTAGGGCATGATGAAGATAATTCTTCTCTACAAACACTTTGTTTCTTAGATGCAAACAACAAAAGTACAAAAAAAGTCTTCACTAAATCAAAGTCTGTTTGTTTTTCCTTTTTTTTCCCCCAAGTGGGTGGGTGATTCCTTGACCCATATAATATGTTATGGTAATTTCAGTTCAGTATGTATTATGTGCCAGGGACTGTGGTAGGCAGTGGGGATACAAAGACAGGATACTTTGTTTTTCCTCCTTGAAACAGTGGAGGGGAAAGGTGAAGGTATGTAGATACCCAATACAAGGCCCAGTGAGGGAGGTGTCAGAAGAGATATAAACAAGAAGACTTCTGGGTGGTTCGATCCGTTAAGTGTCTGCCTTGGGTCAAGATCCCAAGGTTCTGGGATGGAGTTCCACATTAGGCTCCCTGCTCAGCAGAGTCTGCTTCTCCCTCTACCCCTCCCCCCTCCTTTTGATCTCTCTTGCTCTCTCTTGGATAAATAAATAACAAAAGAAAAGAAAAGGAAGGAAGGAAGGAAGGGGGAAAGAAAGAAGGAAATGAAGGAAAGAAGAAGGAGGGAGAGAGGAAGGAAGGTAAATCTTGAGTTCAGAGGAAGAAACGCCCACATCTGGTTTGGGTCAGAAAAGGGCTAGCCTTGGAAGATAGAAATGGAAGTGGTAGAAAGGAAACATTTCAGGTAGACAAATTAGGGTGGGGCCAAGGGAGCCATGGCACACATCTGCATTCTCTGTAAATGTCACTAGGCTGAGTCAGAGTGTATATGCTGATTTTCTGAAACAGAAGATTATTTTCATTATTATTATTTTTTAGACAGAGAGTGGCGTGTGGGGAGGGATCCAGAGGGAGAGGGAGAGGGAGAATCTTAAGCAGACTCCTCACTCAGCGTGGAGCCCAACATGGGGCTCGATCTCACAACCCTAAGGTCGTGACCTAAACTGAAATCAAGAGCCAGTTGATTAACTGACTAAGCCACCTGGGCACACCAGAAAATTATTCTTGAACATCAGCACATATCTTGCTCACCTAAGATTGTCGATATAGTCACATAGGCAGTCTTTTTTTTTTTTGGAAAAAGCAAAATACTACTTTGCCAAAAAAATAATTCACTTCCTTCCATAGCCGCCTTCTGAGAAAGTTGTAAAAACGTAAAAAAATGATTTGCTCTTAAGTATGCTCAAAAAAGAAGAAATGAACTAAAGATAAAAACCCTGGACTTGGGGTACCTGGGTGGCTCAGTCGTTAAGTGTCTACCTTTGGCTCTCATGTTGTGATCCCAAGGGTCCTAGGATCAAGCCCCGCATCAAGCCTGATGCTTGGCAGAAACCCTGCTTCTCCCTCTCCCACCCCCCCGCTTGTGTTCCCTCTCTCGCTGTCTCTCTGTCAAATAAATAAATAAAATCCTAAAAAAAAAAAAGGCAAGGGGCGCCTGGGTGGCTCAGTGGTTTAAGCCTCTGCCTTCGGCTCAGGTCATGATCTCAGGGTCCTGGGATCGAGGCCCACATTGGGCTCTCTGCTCAGCAGGGAGCCTGCTTCCCCCTGTCTCTCTGCCTACTTGTGATTTCTCTCTGTCTATCAAATAAATAAATAAAAATCTTTAAAAAAAAAAAAAAAGGGCAAAAAACCCTGGACTATGAAAAGTAAACAAAAAACCTTGACTAGAAATGTTAATCTAGTGTAGCAAAATGGAGACATTGAGAGTGGAGAAAAATTGAGAAATAAATGTCCCCTAAAGTCTTAGTGATTATTTAATTGTGATATGTTATTAAAGAAATACACATTGATTAGCAACAGGAAGGTAACCATGTTAGAATTGAAAAGCATAATAGAGCTTCTAAAATAATAGGGAAGGTATGTGCTATGGTGAGTGCTGTGAAATGTATAAGTCTGATGATTCACGACCTGTACCCCTGGGCCAAATAATACATTGTATGTTAATTTAAAAAATAATAAAAATAAAAGAACGGAGAATGGGGGCTTCTGGCTGGCTCAGTTGGAAGAGCATGAGATTCTTGATCTCAAAGTCGTGAGTTTGAGCCCCATTTTGGGTGTAGAGATTCCTAAAATAACAGGGTCATAAGGAAATATGATTAAGGCAGAAAAAGTAAGCAAAAAGACAAAAGGGAAATAATAAAGTAGAATACATAGAATTAAATAGAATGAAAGGAATAACATTCAGTACGTCTGTTACACAATAAACATGCTGAGTTCTCCTTTCAAACAGATATTGGCAAATTGGATTTCTTATATCTAGCTGGATTTTATTTTTTTATTTCATTTTTTTAAGACTTTTATTTTTAAGTGACCTCTGCACCCAACATGGAGCTTGAACTTACAACCTTGAGATCAAGAGTCACATGCTCTACCAACTGAGCCAGCCAGGCACCCCTAGCTAAATTTTAAATATATATATGCAGAGAGAGGAAAAAAAAACCCATTTAAACAATGTGACAAGGAAAGGTTAAAAATAAACAAATGTGAGTGCCTGACTGGTTCAGTCAGTAGAGCATGTGATTCTTGATCTCAGGGTTGTTCAGTTCAAGCCCCATGTTGGGTGTAGAAATTATTTTAAAAAATGAATAAATGAGGGGCGCCTGGGTGGCTCAGTGGGTTAAAGCCTCTGCCTTTGGCTCAGGTCATGATCCCAGGGTCCTGGGATCGAGCCCCGCCATCAGGCTCTCTGCTCAGCGGGGAGCCTGCTTCCTCCTCTCTCTCTGCCTGCTTCTCTGCCTACTTCTGATCTGTCTCTCAAATAAATAAATAAAATCTTAAAAAAAATGAATAAATGAAAATAGGTGTATATGTGGTCAAATATATGCCAAATAAATGCAAACAAAAGGCAAACAGCACTATTCATAATAGGTAAAAAGTGGAAATAAGTCAAATGGGTATTAACAGATGAATGGATAAACTGTAGTATATCCATGAATGGATTTTTCAACAATGAAAAAGGAATGAAGTATGATACATGCTACAATATGCATAACCTTAAAAACATTATTTTGAATGAGAAAAGCCAACCACAAAAGATTACATTTTTTAAAGATTTTATTTATTTATTTGACAGAGAGAGATCACAAGGGAGGCAGGCAGAGAGAGGTGGGGAAGCAGGCTCCCTGTGGAACAGGGAGCCCAATGCGGGCCTCGACCCCAGGACCCTGAGATCATGACCTGAGCCGAAGGCATAACCCACCGAGTCACCCAGAGGCCCACAAAAAATTTTTTTGAGATTTTGTTTATTTATTTGACAGAGCCAGACACAGCAAGGGAGGAAACACAAGCAGGGGTTGGGGGAGAGGGAGAAGCAGGCTTCCCGCTGAGCAGGAAGCCCTATGCGGGGCTCGACCCCAGAACCCTGGATCACGACCCAAGCCGAAGGCAGATGCTTAACAACTGAGCCACCCAGGTGCCCCAAAAGATCACATATTACATGATTCCACTTGTATGAAATGTTCAGAATAGGCAAATCTATAGTGACAGGAAGTAAACCAGTGGCTGCCTAGGACTTTGGTGAATGAGGGCTGGGGGAATGACTGCTAAAGGATATAAGGTTTGATGACAGTGTTATAAAATTGATTGTGATGATAGCTGCTATAAACTTGTGAATATACTAAAAGCCACCGTGGTTAAAAAAAAAGGTAAGAATATTTTGAAAAATCTTTCAAATAGTCCAAGTAGTAGAGATTACATACACCAAACAGTAGAGATTACATAGGTAATATGTAATTACTCAGGTAGCTTAAGAGTCTGACCCCTGGTTTCAGCTTTGGTCATGATCTCAGAGTTCTCAAGCCCTGCATAGGGCTCCAGGCTCAACATGGAGTATGTTTGTCCCTCTCCCTCTTCTCCTTCCCCTGCTTGCTCTCCCTCTCTCTCTCTCAAATAAATAAATAAATAAATAAATAAATAAAATCTTAAAAATGAAACAAAATGAAATAACAGCAAAACACTTTATCCCTAACATAGGAATACTGCTAAAGCTGTACTCAGAGGAAATTGTATAGGCTTAAAGGTTTTATTATTTGAAAAAAAATGAATTAATTAAATATTCAAAATCTAAAATAGTATAAGAGCCATATAAACCAAAATAAAAGAAAAAGGAAAGTCAAAAAATTTAAAATCTAAAATTAAATAAAATAACTATTTGTCAAAAATATTTCAAAGAATTGGAGGGGCACCTGGGTGACACAGTTGGTTAAGTGTCTGCCTTTGGCTCAGATGATGATCCCGGGGTCCTGGGATCAAGCCTCATGTTGGGCTCCCTGCTCAGCGGATAGCCTGCTTCTCCCTCTCACTCTGCCTCTCCCCCTGCTTGTGCTCACATGTGCTCTCTCTCTGTCAAATAAAAAAATAAAATCTTTAAAAAAATATTTTAAAGGATTTGAAAGGACGAATAAGACAGAAGAGAAAAATATCTTGGCAAGCCTAATAAAGGGTAAAGTATAGAAAACATAATAATAAACAGTAATCATGAATAAGAAAGGAAATATAACCACCAATAATAGCAATTAAAATACGTTACTATTTGTAACTCTCTGCCAAATAATTAGAAAATCTTGCGGAAATGACTTCCTGGCAAAAAAAAAAAAAAAAGAGCCCAAACAACAACAAAAATACAACCTATAATTCCTCTAAGAGGAGAAAGAAGGCCTAAGTAAACTAACTGTAAAAGATACTGAAAAGATAAGTATCAATCATCTTAGAAGGCACCAGGTACAGATGGTTTTACAACTGAGATATCTTCAATTTTGAAGAACAAGAGGAAACTTGGGAGTAATAGATATGTTCATTATCTTCATTTCTTCATTGTGGTAATGGTTCCATGGGTATACCCATAAATCAAAACTCATCAATTGTACACTTTAAATATGTACAATGTATTGCATGCCAATGATACCTCTAAAAAGATATTCATGAAAAGACAGAGACAGTAGGATTTCCACTTCCAGTAATCCTCTAATCTCTAATCCTCTAATCCTAAACGACTATAAAACTGGAGATGATTGTTTTCAGGCACTGGAAAATGGGCAACATACGTTATAATTCTTGAGAAAAGAACAATATAGCTGGGTCCCCTGTTTGTCCTGGCTTTCTACTGGGGACAATTTCCTAACTACAGTGAATCCCAAAAAAGTGGTCTTCCTGAATTTAAGAGGGAGAAATCAGTATTTGGGGCTGCTGAAGCAGCAGGAATTTGCAGGTCAGGGTATACAGAAAAGCAGAGAATAACACAACAGGAGGTGGGAGGAGGCAGAAGTCCACACAGGAATACTTGAGTCTTTGGCCAAAGAAGCCTGGGCTGTGGGCTGTGCATGTACAGAGGGAGACTTCGTGAGGCTTAGCAGAGAATGACTGCTCTCTCAGGGCTGAGAACTGACCAGAAATACCAGAGTTTGCTCAGTGCTAGAACATGTTAGAGCTCAAGCCCAACCAGAGTAGACATGCTGAACATTTTGGGCATTCAGTTGAGACCCCAAAAGGCCATGCTACAGAAGTAAGGACTACACCCTAAAGACCATGCCCTAGAACCAAAGACAAAACCAAGAGACTGTACCAAACTAAACTTAAAACCAAACCTGATAGGTATGAGAAACTCCACCAATAATTTAACCACTTACCAGAACAAAACTCAAAACTGGGGCACCTGGACGGCTCAGTCGGTTAAGCATCTGCCTTCAGCTCAGATCATGATCCCAGGGTCCTGGGATTGAGTCCCGCATTGTGCTCTCCGCTCCACTTGGAGCCTGCTTCTCCCTCCCCCTCTGAGATTGCTCTCACTCTCACTCTCTCTCAAATAAACAAATAAAATACATTTTTTAAAAAGAACAAAACCCAAAGCCCTTGAAAAGAATTTAGTAAAATGCAGCTCCCTAGAATATGTCATTCATGTCTACCATACAATCAAGTTACTACGTATGCAAGATGAAGGAAAATGAGATCAATAGTCTAGAGAAAGTCAGTGGAAAAAGACCCCAAGAGGACCTAGATGTTGGAATTAGAAAAGGATTTAACACAACTATAATAAACATTTTTAATGATTTAAAGGTTAAAAAAGATAATGAACATAATGAGGGAACCACTCAGCACAGAAATGGGGAACGTAAAAAAGGAGACCTATAGAACAGGTAAATACAATATCTGAACTGAAAAATCCTCTGGGCTGAATGAAAATGGTACCAGATAAAACTCAGATCTGCAGTAAGGAATGAAGAGCACTGGAAATGAGAAATATGTAGATAAATATTTCAAAAATTATCTTCTCAGGGTGCGTGGGTGGCTCAGTCGAAGCATCGGCCTTCTGCTCAGGTCATGATCCCAGTGTCCTGGGATCTGGGTTTGAACCCCCACATCAGGCTCCCTGCTCGGTGGGGAGCCTGCTTCTCCCTGGACCTCTGTCCCTCTCTCTGCTTGTGCTCTTTCTCTCAAATAAACAAAATCTTTTTTTTTTTAAAGATTTATTTATTTATTTAACAGAGAGAGAGCACAAGTAGGCAGAGAGACAGGCACAGAGAGAGGGGAAGCAGGCTCCTTGCCCAGCAGAGAGCCCCATGCAGGGCTCAATCCCAAAACCCTAAGATCATGACCTGAACTGAAGGGAGAGGCTTAACCCACTGAGCCACCCAGGTGCCCCTCAAATAAACAAAATCTTTAAATATTATTATTTTCTCAATTATAGGTTAATTACATCTCAGTGAAACTGGAAAATTTGTTATTTATGTTTCCTTTTCTACTTTTTTATTTTAAGTAGGATCCGAATCCAGCGTGGGGCTTGAACTCAGTACCCAGAGATCAGGAGTCGCAGGCTCTACCAAGGGAGCCAACCAGGCAATTTCTTGTTTTTGTTGTTGTTGTTATTATTATTATTATTATTATTATTTTATTAATAGTAATCTCTACACACAGCTTGGAGTTCGAACTCACAACCCCAAGACCGAGTCGTTTGCTTTACCCACTGAGTCAGTCAGGCACCCCTGTCTTCTTATTTTCTTTAAAAGACAACTGTTTGAAGCAAAAACAGTACTATTGTATTGCAAGGTTTGTATATACACATGAAATATAAGACTAATGGGATGAAAGATAATACTGGGGTGTAAATGGAATTACAGTTGACCCTTTAGCAACATAGATTTGAATGGAACAGGTCCATTTATACACAGAATTTTTTCAATAAATACAGTATAATACTGTAAATGTGTTTTCTCTTTGTTACACTTTTTTCCTTTTATTTCCAAGTTTTTATTTAAATTCCAGTTAGCATACCATTTAATATTAGTTTCAGGTGTAGAATATAGTGTCTTACAATTTTCTTAATGACATTTTCTTCTCTCTAGCTTACTTTATTATAAGAATACAGTATATTATACATAGACAACATACAAAATATGTGTTAATCAGGTGTTCTTGTTATTGGTAATGCTTCGGATGAAGAATAGGCTAATAGTTAAGTTCTTAGGGAGTCAGAAGTTATACATAGATTTTTGACCACTCATGGGGTCAACATCCCTAACCCTTGCATTGTTTGAGGGTCAATTGTACATTGCTGTAACAGTCTCACATTTCACATGAAATGGTACAATATTAAATCTTTTAAAAAATGACCACAATTTAAAGTACTAGAAGAAACTATTCAAAAACATATAAAAAACTGTGGGTGAGAGAAACTTTCTAAAATAAGGCAAACCCAGAGGTCACTAAGGAAATGACTGGCAAATTTAACTTAAAAAAAATGTGTATTTTTGGACTGCAGAAGACACCAAAACAAAGTAAAAAATAAATGACCAATTGGTTAAAAAAATTTTTTGCAACATATAAGACAAGAGTTTACAATTCCTACTATTCAAAAAAAACCTCTATAAACTGTTGCAAAAAAAGATAAAATATTCCAATGGAGAAGTGAGCAAAGGATATGAACAGGCAATTCCCAGAAGAAGAAACTCAAATGGTCAATAAACACGAAAAACTGCTTACCCTGTCTACTGACCAGGGAAATTCCAGTTAAGGAAACGAGAGAGCATACTGCTGCTACCATATCGATGAAGACACAGAAACGACATCCAGGGGCACCTGGCTGGCTCAGTCGGTGGAACGTGCAATTCTTGATCTCAGGGTTATGAGTTTGAGCCTCACATTGGGTGCAGAGATTACTTTAAAAAAGAAAATCTTGGGGTGCCTGGTTGGCTCAGTGGGTTAAGCCTCTGCCTTCGGCTCAGGTCATAATTCCAGCTTCCTGGGATCGAGCCCCGCATCGGGCTCTCTGCTCAGCAGTGAGCCTGCTTCCTCTTCTCTCTGCCTGCCTCTCTGCCTACTTGTGATCTCTCTCTCTCTGTCAAATAAATAAATAAAATATTTTAAAAAAATAAAAATAAAAAATAAAATCTTATGGGGGCACCAGGGTGGCTCAGTCGTTAAGTGTCTGTCTTTCGGCTCAGGTCATAATGCCAGGGTCCTGGGATGGAGCTCATTATCAGGCTCCCTGCTCAGCAGGAATTCTGCTTCTTCCTTTCCCACTCCCCCTGCTTGTGCTCCCTCTCTTGCTGTCTCTCTCTGTCAAATAAATAAATAAAATATTTTAAAAATAAATTAATTAACTAATTAATTACTTAATTAAAAAATGTTTTTAAAAAATGACATCCAGGGGCGCCTGGGTGGCTCAGCGGGTTAAAGCCTCTGCCTTCGGCTCAGGTCATGATCCCAGAGTTCTGGGATCGAGCCCCACATCGGGCTCTCTGCTCAGTGGGGAGCCTGCTTCCTGCTCTCTCTCTCTCTCTGCCTGCCTCTCCACCTGCTTGTGATTTCTGTCAAATAAATAAATAAAACATTTTTTTAAAAAATGACATCCAGTGTTAATAAGAATGTATAAAAAAGGGCACTCTCATTCCTTGCTACTAGAAAGGTGAATTGATAGCAATCATTTCAGGAAATAAAAATGGTAATATTTACTAACATGTAAAACATACATGCCCGTTGACCCAGCATTCCCACTTTGGAGAATCTATCCTATAATTCCTGAATAAGCACAAGAATATTTATGGCTGTATTGTTTGTAGTTACAAAAGAAAAGGAAAACACCTGAAACAATCCAGTGTCCATCAGTAGAGGAACAGTAGAATCCACTACATACATGAACAATAGGGTATGTTACATAGCTACTAAAAAAGAATGGGTAAGGTCTTTGTTATTTTTCCTAGGAGCTATATACATGGTATACAGCATATAAAACCAATTTATAGAGTAATATGTACAGCTAACCTAATTTTTGTAAAAATAAAACAAAAAACCTCACATAAAGTCCTATACAAGTTCCCAATGGCCAAAGCTGAAACCAATTGGGCAACAAGATAAATATAGAAGTATTGGATTATAACCCGAATTAGAAGTAAGAAGTATCCACAAGTCCTTACTGATATAAATGATTGAATAAATATATCCATGAGGGAGAAGAGCCAAATCTGCATAGAATTCCAGATGATTTATAAGGACACACTCCATCAACAAGGAAAAAGAACATAAGTCCCCAATACTTAGGTGTGGGCTTTACATGGTGACTCTTCCGAAGAGTACAGTGTGTATGGGGGTGGGTGTGGGTGGGAGTACCTTGGCAGAGAACCTTGAGAAACACTGTCTTAGCCGGGTGATTGAGGTCAATATCATCAGCGGTAAGTCATGCAGATAATATGTGCCCTTGATAGGATGTGATGAAAATGACATTTTACCTCCGCAGTCTTCCTCCCCTAAACCAATAACCCCAGTCTGATTATGAGGGAAACATCAGACAGATCACAACAGAGAGACATTCTACAAAACACCTGAGAAGTATACCCCCAAAACTGTCAAGGTTATCAAAAGCATGGGAAGTCTGAGAAATTGTCACAGCCAAGAAGAGCCTAAAAAGACCTGACAATTAAATGTAACATGGTATCCTGGATGGGATCTAGGATATTAGGTAAAAAACAAAACAAAACAAGAAAATCTTAAATAAGTTATGGACCTTTGCTAATGTATCACTATTGCTCATTAATTGTAATAAATGTAGCCTCCCTGTGTAAGATGTTAATAATAGGGGAAACTGGGTGTGTAATATATGCGAGCTCTCTATACTATCTCCTTGGATTTTCTGTAAATCTATGAGTCCCAGCCAATACACTCATGAAAACATGCTCAGTATCATTTACCATCAGGGAAATGCAAATCAAAACCACAATGAGCTATCACCTTACCTCAGTCAGAATGACTAAAATCAAATACACAAGAAACAACAAGTGATTGGCAAGGATGTAGAGAAAAAGGAACCCTCGTGCACTGTTGGTGGGAAATGCAAACTGGTGCAGCCAATGTGGAAAACAGTATGGAGATTCCTCAAAAAATTAAAATAGAATTACTGGGGCATCTGGGTGGCTCAGTCCATTGAGCATCGGACACTTGAGTTCAGCTCAGGTCATGGTCTCAGGGTCGTGGGATCAAACCCCGTGTTTGACTCTATACTCAGTGGGGAGTCTGCTTGAGATTCTCTCCCTTTGCTCCTCTGCCCTCTCCCCCCAATCCCAAGCCCCCACCTCCCGCCACTCTTGGGTCCGTTCTCTCTCTCAAACAAACAAATAAATCCTTTAAAATTTTTTGAATTACTGGGGTGCCTGGGTGGCTCAGCCACTAAGCGTCTGCCTTCAGCTCAGGCCATGTTCCCAGAGTCCTGGGATCGAGCCCTGCATTGGGAATCCCTGCTCAGCGGGAAGCCTGGTTCTCCCTCTGCCTCTCTCTCTGCTTGTGTTCCTGCTCTCGCTGTTTCTCTCTCTGTCAAATAAATTTATAAAATGGTTATTTAAAAAAAATAGAACTATCATTTGATTCAGTAATTCCACTACTGGGTATTTACCCAAAGAAAACTAAAATGCTAGTTTGAAAAGATATGTGCACCCCTACATTTATTACAGCATTTTTAAAAAGATTTTAATTATGTATTTGATGGAGAGAGGGAGAGAGCACACAAGCAGGGGGAGTGGCAGGCAGAGGGAGAGGGAGAAGCAGGCTCCCTATTGAGGCAGAGAGCCCGGTGTGCGGCTCAATCCCAGGATCCTGGGATCATGACTTGAGCTGGAGGCAGAGGCTTAACCAACCGAGCCACCTAGGCGTCCCTACTGCAGCATTATTTACAATTATTTACAATAGCCAAGATATGGAAGCAATCCAAGTGTCCATTCTGTTCATAGATGAATGGATAAAGATGATAGGGGGGTATGTGTGTGTGTGTAATGGAATACTAGCCATTAAAAAAATGAGATCTTGCCATTTGTAACAAATGGATGGAACTAGAGGGTATAATATTAAGGGAAATAAGTCAATCAGAAAAAGACAAATACCATATAATTTTGCTCATATGTGGAATTTAAGAAACAAAACAAAGAAAAAGAGACAGAAGAAAACAGACTTTAAAATACAGAGAACAAATTTGTGGATATGAGAGGGAGATGTTGGGGGAGGGGTGAAGTATAAAGATAAAGAGTATTGAGTACACTTATCCTAATAAGCTTTGAGTAATGTATAGACTTTTTCAATCATTATATTGTACACCTGAAACTAACATAACACTGTATGTTAATTATACTTCAATATAAAGAAAAAAAAATAAATAGGGGCACCTGGTTGGCTCAGTTGGTAGAACATGTGACTCTATCTCAAGGTCATGAGTTCAGGCCCCAACATGGGGTGTAGCACTCACTTTTAAAAAAAAAAGTAAGTGGTCCTAAAAATTAAAGTCTATTTTTCAAAAATCCTCTATGTATACATATAGTTATATTTATCCATAGATATGTGTGTGAGTATTGAGAAAGAGGTGGATCCTGGTCACATCAAGGGGGTGGAAATGGAGGCAGGTGGGAAGAGATTATTTAGATTCGTTTCATTTGTGGGTTTTTGGTTTGTTTGTGGTTTTTTTTGAGATTTATTTATTTATTTGAGAGAGAGAGAGCATGTGTGCGGCGGAGGGGGCAAAGGGAGGGGGAAAAGAGAAGCTTTGACAAAGTCCCTCCTGAGCATGGAGCCTAAGGCTGGACTTGATATCAGGACACTGACATCACGATCTGAGCAGAAAACAAGAGTCGGACGCTTAACCGACTGAGTCACTCACTTGCCCCAGATTTGTTTCACTTGTTAAAACAAGTATGTACAACAGTGCTTCTGAAATTGAGAAATACATATTTTAAAATAGTAATACCATACATACATGTAATATATCATATATATATGATGTATACACCTTAAGAAGTCTATTAAAACGAGGGATTTTGTCTCAGTGGCTCTATGGATACTCCCATGTTGCCCTTCTGTGCCACATGTGTAAATCACATGATAGTCACCTCACCATTCTCTTTTGGAAATTTATCTCGGTAAAAGAACATTTCACTGAACCTAGAGTCAGGAAAAGAAAGGCATCCCTTATAAAGGTGGGGCTCTTCAGTTCTTTGTCTGCTTTTAAAAATTGCATTTATTTGGGGGCCCCTGGGTGGCTCAGTGGGTTAAGCCTCTGCTCAGGTCATGATCTCAGGGTCCTGGGATCGAGCCCTACATCGGTCTCTCTGCTCAGCAGGGAGCCTGCTTCTCCCCTCCCCAATCTCTCTGCTCTGCCTACTTGTGATCTCTCTCTCTGTCAAATAAATAAATAAAATCTTTAAAATAAAATAAATAAAAATTGTATTTATTTGTAAGTGTTAGAATTATACTTACAGTACTATTACTAAAAATATCTTGGGGTGTCTGGCTGGCTCAGTTGGTAGAACGTGCAACTCTTGATTTCGGGGCCCATGTTGGGTGTAGAGATTACTTAAAAATAAAAAATATTGTAAAAGATAACAAAACTAGGGGCGCCTGGGTGGCTCAGTGGACTAAAGCCTCTGCCTTCGGCTCAGGTCAAGATCCCAGGGTCCTGGGATCGAGTCCTGCATCGGGTCTGCTCAGCAAGGAGCCTGCTTCCTCCTCTCTCTCTGCCTGCCTCTCTGCCTACTTCTGATCTCTGTCTGTCAAATAAATAAATAAACTCTTAAAAAAAAAGATAACAAAACTAAACTAAAAAATAAAAATGTCTCCTTGTAGACAGTTTGGAACAAACAAAAAATATAAGGAAAACAACATAAAACACCCACAACCCCACCATCCACTATCATCATTTTTGTCTGTTTCCTTATGGGTCTTCTTTCAATGCACATGTATTAGTTTATATTTAATTTTTTTTCTTATTACAAAAGTAATAAATATTCACTACAGAAACTTTAGAAAACAGATACACAAAAAGAAGAAAATGAAGATCATATGTAGCCTACAAACATTTTCTTCTGCATTTAATTTTTCTCTACACCAAATTGGAGATCATTGGGGGTTTTGGGGGGGGTTGGAACTTTTACTTTTAGTTAAAATATAGTTCACATACAATATTATATTCATTGCAGATATACAACACAGTAATTCAACAATTCCATACATTATGAATTGTAATTATCGCCTATTGCCAAAGTTATTACAGTATTACTGACTATATTCCCTATGCTGTAGTTTTCTTCACCATGACTTACTTATTTTATAACTGGAAGTTTGTACCTCTTAACCCCTTTCTCTCTGGCAACCACCACGGAATCATTCTTCAAAACCAATTTCGTACCCCAATTTCTTTGAACTCAATATTACATCATGAACACTTTTTCTCTCCATTAACAATTTTGGTTCATTAGAATCCCTGTGGGGAAATACTTCTGGAGTTCAACTCTCATTCAAGCAGTTACTAACTGAGCACTTAGTCTGTGCTATTATCAGAAACCACCCAACATATTACCTGGCCCAATAGAGTTTACACTTTGGTAGGGGAGACAGAAAAAACCAAACACACAAATCAATGTATGATCACAATTTGGAGAACATGTTCTGAAGGAGATAAAGAGGGTGCAGTGATAAAAACAATAGTCAGGGTACGATTTGTTTGGATAGTCCAGGGAAGCTTTGTAAGGACTTGAATTTTAAGCTGAGACCCGAAACCAAGAGGAGGCAGGGGTAGGTTTTGGAGCTAGCAAGGGAATAACTCTCTAGGTATATCTGGAAGCCAATGAAGTAAAGATATTTAATCCAAGTTCCTGCCAAAAGCAGCAGCATCTCTGGAGCCAGAACATAACTCCTAACTCCCCACCCAAAGCTCTCTGCCTTTGACCTCTCTGCCTGTGGCCTCTGCTGTGCTGAGGAAGGGACAACCAAGGCTGGCATCATGGGTGTGCCACCCATGCAGTCCCAGGGCTCCTCATCCAGAAGGGCCTTGAGCTTGAGACGTAAGGCCCTGCTGTCACCATCTTGAAATTCTTTTTTTTTTTTTAAGATTTTATTTATTCAACAGAGAGAGAGAGAGAGTAGGCAGAAAGGCAGGCAGAGAGAGAGAGGAGGAAGCAGGCTCCATGCTGAGCAGAGAGCCCAATGTGGGGTTCGATCCCAGGATCCTGGGATCATGACCTGAGCCAAAGGCAGAGGCTTAACCACTAAGCTACCCAGGTGCCCCACCATCTTGAAATTTTTAATAATTTTATCTTGGCAATGACATTTTGTAAGTGAGGTCGCATGGGACAATGCAGTGAAGGAGGTAAGTACAATATGGGTGCACTTACATACAACTATATATACTTACATATCAAGAATGGTCATTGCATTGATCAATTCATAGAATTCCAGTGAACTGCCCCCCACCCCCACAGCATGGGAGTTCAGCAAGACTCAAAGCAAGTACAAGGTAGATGGCTTACTCACAGACTGAGTAAGTGGGGGCACAGCTCTGGAGGACAGGACTTCCATTTGAATCGTAAGAACACAGAAAGAAGTCACTAGTGTTCTGAGAAACATGAATTACTGGGACGCCTGGGTGGCTCAGTGGTTAAACATCTGCCTTTGGCTCAGGTCATGATCCTGGGGTTGAGTTCCACTTCAGGCTCCCCACTGGGCAGGGAGTCTGCTTCTGTCTCTGCCCCTCCCTCTCCTCGCACTCACGTGCTCACTCTCTCTCTCTCTCTCAGATAAATAAAATCTTAAAAGAAAAAAAATAGACCAATACAAATGACCAAAGAACCCTGTTGTATTCTTTCTTACTCACATGCCTTCTCCACATCAATAAACTACTTATGCCCCAATGCCAGAACAAAAGGGAAAGATAGGATAACCGATGGCTGCTTTTCCTTTCAGTCTGTCCCCACTCACGGGTGAGCTGGGAGTACTGGTAAAATGGACATGTATCAAGAAGTGAAATAAAAACAGTCGAATTTGATTTGTGCAGCATTTCCCGGCAGCAGCAAGAACAAAACACAAACGCACCTACTTGTTACAAAATGCAAACTGTGTAAATCTGGTGATTCCACACATGAGTTCAATTCTCTTATATTGGGGTGCCTTCGTGGCTTAGTGGGTTAAGCATCTGCCTTTGGCTCGGGTCCTGATCCCAGGGTCCCAGGGTCCTGGGATGGAGCCCCAGGTCAGGCTCCCTGCTCAGCAGGGATCCTGCTTCTCCCTCTCTCTCTGCTGATCCCCCTGCTTGTGCTCTCTCTCAAACAAACAAATAAAATCTTTTTTTTTTAATTCTCTTATATCTTTTGCATTTGAAACAGGCTAGGCATGTGATAAACTTCAACGGTTAAATTCATGCTAATGACAACATTTTATTTTTTCTTTTCTGAGGAGGCCATAACTAACAAATAAAAAACACCTAAGAAATGAGAAGTGGGCGAGAGACCGCAGAAGAAAGGAAAAAGCTGTACCTGTTACTACTTTTAACAATCCTTTTCTCTGCTTTTTGTCCAAGGGAACCCACATTTTCATTTTGCATGGGATCCCACAAATTCTATAGCCAGGCCTGGGGGCAGCCAAGATCCAAGAAATCCTAGGATCTCTGTCTCTGAGTGAGGCGCTCAAGGTAAACACACACACACAGAGCAAACAAACAACTGAGCTGAGACACCAGCACCATTTACCTGGCTTGAGTACAAGCCAAGATTAGCAGCAACCTGTGCCTAGACATGAAAGCTGAGAGTTAGGGAGCACCTTTTTGCTTGCTACGTGGGATGCTGCCCGATTCATGAGAAAACAAAAAAAAAGCTGATGTGCAACTTTTTAAAATCTGCCTTTGTCTATTTTCCTCTGAGTTTTTAAAATGTGTTTTGAAAATCTGAACAGAAACACACACTCTCTGTAGTTAATTCAGATAATATCTGATGAATATGAGAAAATGTCCCTTTGCTGCTCACTAGAATTCCCACTCCTCCCAGAAGAATCAGCGGCTAACCTGTGGTTCTGGGCCCTTTTCCAGAGAGGGGGTGACTGAGGCTCAGAGAGAGGATGTGAGCTGTCCACACTGATCCAGCTGGTACAGGGAAGAGTCAGGACTTACATCAAGAGAGGTCTGTCTCCCGTATTGTGTGTGCTCCCCTCATGCCTTCAGCCGAACCATTAATTCCACGACAAGCTAACACAGACCCCGGAGAGCATCACGAGTGTGTCTGGCCTAGATTCCTCTCCGTAATGACGGGTCTCCATGGCTGCTTGGGAAATCCCAACCGGATATTAATTTCACCACTGTCAATGGCCTTCGTAAGATTTTTGCTTTAAAAAATGATGATTCAGAGTAAGGAGATCAAGTACATTATTAGTTCCTGTGATCTTGCCTCTCAGATGAATTCATGCAATTTAGTCTCCTAATGCAGTCAGATGGAAGTTCCAAAGCAGCTGTGTCGGAAATAACAGATTTCTAAATGAGCTTGACGGATGTAAACACCATAATGGGGGCAGGGGGGCGGATCTCCTGAGCAGAGATGATCTTTGATCGTCTTTGGATGGTCAGGCCCTGGCACAGCGCCTCGCTCAAGGTAGATGTTCAATATGTTGGCCAAATTGAATTAGTCGCTGTGTGCAAAGGTTTCTAATCCTGGTGTCCTTGAAATGAAAAGACGCCCTGGTTTTTCTGGGGCTTCAAGAGAAGATAATGAAGCGAGCACCTCATTTATGAAGATGCTTTCAGGCTTAGCAGTGCCAACGTGATATAATTGCATCAGGAAGAACTATCATCTTGTGAGGCATCTGACCAGCTCATAACAATCCACATTTTCCGAGAACTGCCCTCTCTCCACGTATGAGCCAGGGCAAATATGTGATAGGACATGATACTTCTCCTGTCTCCTAGTCACATGCATGTCTCCTAGCCACTGCTGCATGACGGATCTAAGCTGGACCCATCCAATTCTCTGTCCAAGGCATTCAGCATTGGGCTTGGCAGTTCTAGTCAGTTACTAATGTGGCTGGGATGGGGAACATAGCAAAATCCAGGAAATTTTTGAGAAGTCGATCTCTAGAGGGCAAGGATGCTCAAGGGGAAAGAAGAAACGAGAACCAGCTCCTGGCAGCTTTGTTAGTACCATCCTGCCTTTGACCTTAGTTGACTGGACCCACATGGCAGCAGATCCAAGTCTGGCCAGTTAGTCTTTCCCCTAGGAATTTGGTGAGAGGTCCCATCTCTCTGTGTGCTAGAACTACACGTGTGACACTGGGAAGCTGGGGGCAGACATGCTCTCTTCCCCCAAAGAGACCAGAAAAGCAGAGTAACTGGTCTGCAGCCTGAGAAAAGCATGTTGGAGATAAATGCCAGAGTGAAAGGACTACCTCAGTCCCCAGAGTGCTCTTGTCCTTCCTTCTGGACTTTCTGAGATTCCATTTTGTTCTAGGAAACGGCCTAGTGTCTTCCAAATAGAGTCTTCCAATAGAGTTTTTTATTTACCAAGTTTGAGTTGACTTTGTTACCTGCACCCAAAAGAGCTCTACCTCTGTCTCATTCCAGCCCTCTGAAGCCCCATTACTTTTGGGTTAGGTAAGACGTGACAGTGCCCTTCCAGTAAATTCCTATTCTGTTCACTTAAGCTTTTTAAAATAGATCTTTGGGGGCACCTGGGTGGCTCAGTCATTAAGTGTCTGCCTACGGCTCGGGTCATGATCCCAGAGTCCTGGGATCAAGACCCGCATCGGGCTCTCTGCTCAGCGGGGAGCCTGCTTCTCCCTCTCCCACTCCCCCTGCCTGTGTTCCCTCTCTTGCTTTATCCCTCTCTCTCTTTCAAACAAATAAATAATTTTTTTAAAAAAAAAAATAGATCTTTGCTCCCAAAAGAGCTTGACTAAAACAGCACATTTGTATCAATGTAGGTATTGACATATGCCCATATGTTTGTGGAAATCAATTTTGGACAAAACTCCCCCTGCCCTATTACAAGATGTCGCCTCACGTCTGTTTCCACTGGCCTCTCTGCACCTTGCACAATCTTTAAATGCCACATGTGCATGGCTAGGGGAATGCAGGAAGTGACTGAGAGGTTTCCCTTAAGAAAGCAAAGAACAGGACTCGGGAGGATCTGGGTTTTCTTCTTAGCTTTAGGTTTTGGGCAAGTCCTAGGTCCCCTTCTAATCTTAGTCTGTGCATCTGTAAAATGGGAGTAACAGTCCTCACTTTACTGATCACAGCAGTTGTTGGGTGATAACAGAGTATTAACGATTCGATGGTATAAAGAAGTTATTTTATAATGACCAAAAATGAATACATGATTATGTAGAAAATTCTGAAAATAAAGAATTATATGAAAAGAGAAGTAGAGGGGCACCTGAGTGGCTCAGTCTGTTAAGCATCTGCCTCCAGCTCAGTCATGATCCCAGGGTCCTGGGATCAAGGCCCAAGTGGAACTCCCTGTTCACTGAGGGAGGGGTCTGCTTCTCCCTCTGCCTCTGCCCTTCCTCCCTGCTTGTGTTCTCTCCCTCTGTCAATAAATAAATAAAATCTTTTTTAAAAGGGGGGGAAGTAGAAAAGAAATTTTGCCTGTAATTCTGCCCCTGACTAAATGCCCTAAGTTAGGTCTTTTTTTTTTTTTTTTTTTTTTTTGCATGACAAAATTAGAATCCTACTGTTTTGTGGGAAGGGGTAACCTAAGGGCACCTGGGTGACTCAGTCTGTTAAGCAACTGCCTTTGGCTCAGATCATGATCAGAGGTCCTGGGCTGGAGCTTCAGCACCTGGCTCCCTGCTCAGTGGGGAGTCTGCTTCTTCCTCTGCCCCTGTCTGCTCTGCTCGTACTCTCAAATACATAAATAAAATCTTAAGAAAAAAAAAAAAAAAAGGAAAGGGTAACCTACTCTTTCAGCTCAGCAACAATTTTAAGTATTTTCCAGAATTCTTCTACTTCATCTTTAACAGCTGCACGGGATTTCCTCCCACAGCTGAATCTTATTTTCAAAACCATTGGCCTTTCATTGCAGGACCCCATCCTGGACACTGAGGCAGCTTAATGGTGGGAGAGGTCAAAGCTACTGGGATAGAAGATAGAGATCAAGAAGGACTTCACTGCATTTGAATTTTGAGTGTGTTTGTGAATATCTTGCCTATTCAAGTGAATAGATGGAGGAATGTTTTCGGAGTGGAGTTGAAATCTGAGCCAACTATTGAAAAAAAAAAAGATTTTTTTTTTTTTTTAAGAAGAGAAAAATGGAGGGAAAGTGGAGTTCCTATAGGAAATCAAGCAAGGCAAAGGTGAGAAACACAAGTGGATCAGGGGACAGATTTATTTATCTTGAAAAAGGGCTAACATCAGGAGTTGGCAAGTGACAAAGCCAGAATTTGAACCCAGGCCTGTCTGAGTGCTCACTAGTAACCACTATCCCTTTACAGACCACTCTGTGTCTGCAAAATGGTGACACTGAACTAGATGACTGACTAAGGCTCAGTCCAAGCTCAGTCCAAGCCGTGAATCCAAGTTCTGACCTACAGTTTGTCTGCCACCTGGATCTAATGGATTAGATAAGTCTTCCAAAGCTGAAGGACTCTGCAGAAACTTCTAGAAATTTCTAAGAAAGATCTGAGTTTGTGTGAGGCTACCGGGGACTTATCTGAAGGCCCAAGCCCCATCTTAGAGCACATATATGGTGGGAGTACAGCCTGCAGGCTCAAGGCACTTGACCTCACTGCCCAAGGTCATATATTACATACTATTGGCAGAGAAAGGCCCACCTGGGAATCCCGGGAGCAATTTCCAGGCACATAAAATGGCAAACTAAGTGAGAGGACTGTGAGAAGAGTCATCCCAGGGATGATAAATTGGGAGCTGGAGGCCCACTTTGGCCAAGAGGCCTGTTACATTTGGCCAGCACAATGCTTATTGAAAAGTTTGGACTAGTTACCAAACATTTAAAAATGAGAGATTTTCAGATTTCTAGATTTTCATGAAAAACAGGAAGACTTGACAATAGTGGGCCTACATTCCCATGATTGGCTAGACTCTGGCTGCCCTTTTCTATGGTACCTTCCTAAGCCCTAGAGTCCCCAGTGGGCCCATACACTTCACCAGGTTCCCTTGGGGCCTGGAGGAATGTGAGTTTGCCCACAATGTTTTACAAGATGAGGAAACTGAATCCTAGAGACAAGAAGGGATTCAGCTGGGGTCACAAAGACTGGAGACTATAGCTAGTTTCCGAGGTACAATTCCCAGTTCTGTGTTTCTTTAGGAGAACAAGCTGTGAACCAGAAAACCAGGACTCCTCAGGCTTGAGGTGAAGGTCAAAAGCCTACTATATGCCACGGGCCTCAGAGAGGATGGAACAACAGTTCCCTCTATAACCCACCACCACAACCCCTCCACCTCCTCACCCCTAACCCACCCAGGTTTGGGAATCACCTGGCATTAGAATATGCTACAGTCTCACTCAGAATGGTTTAGAAAAGAAATATCCTGGGATTTCTCCTTTACCATTCGGAATGTGTCAATGGCATCCTGTAGGAAGCTTGCCCTGCTCCCCTAGACTGGGTTTTTTCACACCTGACGTGTTTTAATCCTGGTTTCCTTCATCAAAGGACTTAACACTGAATTGCAAGCAGTAACAACAAGATGGCTACCATTTGCTTACACAGTTACAATGTGCATAATAATATTCTCATTAATTCCCCATGAATCCCCAGGTTCTGGGAAGTAAAGTAAATTTACCCCAAATCCCCCAGCTGGAAGTGGGTTCAGACCTTCCTGTCTGACAGGAAACTGATGCTCTTCCTATTTTCGATCCCTCAGTGACTAGAAATGGATTTTCAGAACCAAGTGAGACCTGAAATCCTGAGGATGTGGGTTTACTCTATTACCTTGGCTTTCTAGTTTCCCCACGCGAATCTTGAAATGTCAGGTTTGTATAGATCAGGGCTGGGAAGTCATCCCAGGAAGAAACCTCAAAAAGCTTGGCAATATTTTTGTAAATGTGAACCACGAATCACAAACTTCTGCTTGTATCCCCAACCTATCCTTGTCCCAGCGTGGGATTGCGGTGGGTGACTGTTAACTGGTTTGGATTGACACCCCAAACTCCTAAGCCATAGTCTATGCCAGGGACCATTCTGCCTTTTCATGGTGTGGTTGTGCTCAGACAATGAGCTCAGAAGGAGCCACTAGTTGGATCACACAGCACCTGAATCCTCGGCTTTTTTAAAAGCTTAACTCAATCCAAGCACCATCACCTTTGTTGATGCAAATGGCCCGCCCTTTTGGACATTTAGATGGTTTCTGTTTTTTTATTTATTTATTTTTTATTTTATTTAATTTTTTTAAAGATTTTTATTTATCTATTTGACAGAGAGAGATCACAAGTAGGCAGAGAGGCAGGCAGAGAGAGAGAGGAGGAAGCAGGCTCCCTGCTGAGCAGAGAGCCTGATGCGGAACTCGATCCCAGGACCCTGAGATCATGACCTGAGCCGAAGGCAGCGGCTTAACCCACTGAGCCACCCAGGCGCCCGGTTTCTGGTTTTTTAAATTTTATTTTATTTTATTTATTTGACAGAGAGCGCGCACAAGCAGGGAAAGAGAAGAAAGAGAAGAAGCAGACTCCCCACTGAGCAGGGAGCCCAACACGGGGCTCAATCCCAGGACTCTGGGATCATGACCTGAGTCAAAGGCAGACACTTAATGACTAAGCCACCCAGGCACCCCTGGTTTCCAGTTTTCATTAGTAGAAACAGTGCTCCAGTGAACACTCTTGAACCTACGACGTCGTGAAGCACAACTGTGCTTATTTCATCAGATTCCTACAAGAGAAATTGCTGGGTTAAAAGGTAAGTGTAGGGACGCCTGGGTGGCTCAGTTGGTTAAGCAGCTGCCTTCAGCTCGGGTCATGATCCCGGCGTCCTGGGATCGAGTCCCACATCGGGCTCCTTGCTTGGCAGGGAGCCTGCTTCTCCCTCTGCCTTTGCCTGCCATTCTGTCTGCCTGTGCTTGCTCTCTCTCCCTCTCTCTCTCTAATAAATAAATAAAATCTTAAAAAAAAAAAAAAAAAAAAAGGTAAGTGTATTTCTTAGACTTCTAAAACGTCTCCAGACCGCTTTCCAGAAAGTTGCCCCAGTGTACCCTACGAGGAGCGTGATATGAGAACACTGGGTCCTTCCTTCTAGGCCATCGCCAGTGCTCGCTTCGGCAGTACATATACTAAAATAGGCCATCGCCAGCCAGAGTGACAGGTCGCAAAATATTTGATACCTTGACAGCCAAAAATGATTTTTCTTGTGTTCATGCAACAAATACTGATGAGAGGCACACACCGTGCTAAGCAATGGAGATGCTATGGGGTCAAGATAGTAGGAGACCTTGCCTTTGGAGACTCAGTCTAGTGGGAGGGAACACAACTTAAGTGGTCATTATTACCGCTTATTATTATATTATTATTTATTATGTATTATATTTATATTATAATATATGTTATATATTATAATTATTATAAGGAGTAGTGGTGTCAGTGTTGGGGGAGCTCGGGGCCCTGCTGGAAATGCAGTAGGACTTAACTAGGAGTGTGTCTGGGGCAGCCTCTTTGAGGAAGCCGCATTTAAGCAGAGACCAATTAGTACGTTGGGAATAGTATTTAGCTTTTGTAGGCCATTTGTATTTCCTCTTTTGTGAGTTGTCTACTGGTGTCCTTTGCACACTTTTTTTTCCTTTAGGGCTTTCTTTCTTTCTTTTTTAAGGATCTTATTTATTTATTTGACTGAGAGACTGCACAGGGAGTGGCAGGCAGAGGGAAAGAGAAGCAGGCTTCCCACTGAGCAAGGAGCCCTCAGGGCTCGATCCCAGAATGCTGGGATCAGGACCGGGGCCAAAGGCAGCCACTTAACCCACTGAGCCACCCAGGGATCCCTTTTTTTTTTTTTAAGATTTTATTTACTTTTTTTTTTTTAAAGATTTTATTTATTTATTTGACAGAGAGAAATCACAAGTAGACGGAGAGGCAGGCAGAGAGAGAGAGAGGGAAGCAGGCTCCCCACTGAGCAGAGAGCCCGATGCGGGACTCGATCCCAGGACCCTGAGATCATGACCTGAGCCGAAGGCAGTGGCTTAACCCACTGAGCCACCCAGGTGCCCCAGATTTTATTTACTTTTTAAAAAAGATTTTATTTAGGGACGCCTGGGTGGCTCAGTTGGTTGGACGACTGCCTTCGGCTCAGGGCGTGATCCTGGAGTCCCGGGATCGAGTCCCGCATCGGGCTCCCAGCTCCATGGGGAGTCTGCTTCGCTCTCTGACCTTCTCCTCGCTCGTGCTCTCTCTCACTGTCTCTCTCTCTCAAATAAATAAATAAAATCTTTAAAAAAAAAAAAAAAGATTTTATTTATTTGAGAAAGAGAGAGAGCATGCATGAGTGGGAGGAGGGGCAGAGGGCTAGGGAGAAGCCGACACTCCACTTAACAGGGAGCCCCAAGTGCAGTTTGATCCCACGACCCTGAGATCATGACCTGATCTGAAGGTAGTCACTTAACTGACTGAGCACCCTGGCGCCCCTAGGGCATTCTTTTTTTTTTTTTTTTTTTTTAAGAAATTTTAAGTTGAAGTAAAATGCACATATAAAAAGTCACCATTGGGGTGCCTGGATGGCTCAGTGGGTTAAGCCACTGCCTTCGGCTCAGGTCATGATCTCAGGGTCCTGGGATCGAGTTCCGCATCGGGCTCTCTGCTCAGGGAGCCTGCTTCCTCCTCTCTCTCTGCCTGCCTCTCTGCCTGTCAAATAAATAAATAAAATCTTAAAAAAAAAAAAAAAAGTCACCATTGTAACCATCTTAATGTGTGCATAGCAGGGCACCTGGGTGGCTCTGTAGTTAAGCGGCTGCCTTCAGCTCAGGTCATGAACATAGGGTCCTGGAATTGAGCCCTGCATCAGGCTCCCTGTTCAGTATGGAACCTGCTTCTCCCTCTCCCTCTTCCTCTCTCCCCACTGGTGTGCGCGAGCACACGCACACTCTTCGACGAATAAATTAAATCTTTAAAAAAAAAATAAACTGGGGCACCTGGGTGGCTCAGTGGGTTAAAGCCTCTGCCTTCAGCTCAGGTCATGATCTCAGGGTCCTGGGATCGAGCCCCTGCATCGGGCTCTCTGCTCAGCAGGAGGCCTGCTTCCCCCCTCTCTCTGCCTCTCTGCCTACTTGTGATCTCTGTCTGTCAAATAAATAAATAAAATCTTAAAAAAAAAAAAACTGAACAATTCAGTGACATTTAAGTTCATTGTTCATTCACAATTTTCACAATTTATTTTGAAAAATGCCTAAAAAGCAGTAAAAGAAATAGCCTGATTATTTTTTTTAACCCATCTTTAATAGCTCTGTTGACATTTAGGATATTAACTCTTTCCATGTCACCCACAGCACCTTAACTCTCCTTTAGGGACAAAAAGGAAAATCTTCATAAATTTGAGTATAGACAATCTAGAACAGGGCGCTTGGGTGGCTCAGTCAGTTAAGCGTTGGCCTTCGGCTCAGGTCATGATCTTAGGGTCCTGGGATGGAGCCCCACCTCGGGTTCCCTGCCCCTGGGGAGCCTGCTTCTCCCTCTCCTCCCTGTTCCTGCTCTCTCTTGCACTCTCTCTCAAATAAATAAATTAAATAAAAAAGAAAGAAAATCTAGAACAATTGTATAGGAGGATTTTTCCCCCTTTCTTGTTCCTGATTAACTGAAAAAGAGTTAAGGTCCTGATGGTGACACAGAGGCAGGAAATACTGCGGATGATAAGCCATGGCCCACAAGAGCACTGTCACCCCCGAAGACCACAGCACAGAGGGCCCTAGATAACCCCGGTGGGGGCAGGAGGCAGGAGCTTCTGAGCCTGTACGTCTTGCAGGATCCGTGGTGAGGCTCAAAGAGAACAGGAAGAACACAACTGGCAGATGATTCGCACACTCCTTCCAGTCACAAAGGAAACCCTAACTGTCGAGAGAAAGAAAAGAGGCCCAGGGTTCAGTGGGAAAAGCCTGGCTGTTAGAGTTAGGGAGGCCTGCACTCAATTTGGCCCCCATCCCTCACTGCTACAGGCTTAGATGAACCACCTAACTTCCCAGTGACCTCTAAAAGGGGGGCAGTCATCTTACCCTCAGAGGGAGGCTGGCAGGACAGAGACACTGGCACAATTCACCCAGAGCTACACTGTGGGCAAGAAGCAGAGCTGGAACTTGAACTCTCGTCTGTTTGGCTCCAAACCCAGAGCTCTGCCCCTGCACGAGGTACTGTGATTATACCACGAATAATCTCGCTATTGTTAGAGAGCCGGACACAGTGGCACCTGGGTGGCTCAGTTGGTTTAAAGTCTGACACTTGATTTTGCCACCCGCCATGATCTCAGGGCCATGGGATCAAGCCCCGTGTTTGGCTCCGCCCTCAGCGCACGTGCATTCTGCTTGTCTCTTTCTCTCTGCTCCTCCTTCCCCCCTTAAAAAGCAAGCAAACAAACAAACAAACAATAACAACAACAAAAACAAAACCGGAGAGAACCAGATACAGGTCCGCAATGAAAAGAGCGCATAGAGGTGGCTTATCCTTGCATACCTTCTAGGCAAGGCCAATAAAGGCAATTAGGGAAGTGCCCAACTGGCTCAGTTGGAAGAGCATGGGACCCTTGATGTCAGGGTTGTGAGTTCGAGTCCCACCTTGGGTGTAGAGATTACTAAAAAAATTGAGAACCTTAAAAAACTAAAGGAGAGTGGGGTGGTTTCTTGTTATCCTGCAGAAACGACAGTGCCTCTCTTCTGCGCTTGACTCTATCATCTCCTGCTGTAGGGTCCCTGGCTCATGGCCAATCATTCAACAATACCTGGCAGCAGGGGCACATGGGGAAGACCCCAGAAGCAAACCAAGGTCCAGGGGCTACTCTGTCTTATGCGCGCTTTTGGCCATTACTTTCCCTTCCTTACCTGTCCAGTCCTCAGTTCTCCATCTGTAAAATGGGAATCCCACAGTAGTCACCTCATAAGGGTGTTTTGAGAATTACAGAGGGTCAACTCAGTATTGCACTCAGAACCATGGCACAATGAATGTTCTCTGTTATTATCAACACCCTATCCCTGCCCTCAGGGTACTTCAAAATGTGATGGGAAGAAAATATATTATTATGAGACAAGATTACAAAGATTACAAAATCGGACCCAATTGTATTTTTAAAAACCCCAAAATATTATATATATGTCAAAAGGGGAAAAAGCCAGAAGGAAATGTTGACAGTGCTTAACTCTTGGTGGTAAAATTACAGGAGATCTTTATTTTTCTTTGTGCTCTCGTGTCTTCTCTACATTTTTCTGCAATGCACATATTATTTGCAATCCAAGAAAAAGAAAAATGCTTTGTGAGAGCTGAGAGGAGCTATCACTTGGATCTGAGCTTGCAAGGATGCCCCAGGGGAAGTGGGATTTGAGCCGGCCTTGAAAAGATGGGAGAATTTAAAGAACTGGGGACGGGAGCCAGAAAAAAAAATTTTTTTTATTTCTTTGTGTTTTGTCTGTTTCCTTCCCTAGGCTGTGGGCTCCCAGGGGTACCATCCATGGTCTAGCTTGCTCACTGCCCTATCTCTAGCATCTAAAACAAAGAACTCCCAAACCTGGTGCTTAGTAGGTGCTCAGTAAATACGGATCTGGTGAGCGAGTAACTTTAACAGCTCCACTTAGCCTAGGAGACAAGGGTGCTCTCAGTTCCCTGCCCAGCTGGTGCACTGCCAAAACTGAGGTGCGTGGTTTCCATGGCAACAGAAGAGGGGCTGCTGGCCAGCAGCAGGAGGCAGATGCAAGAATTGTGAGCTCTGCATCTTTTCAGAGGTGCAGCCTGGAAACTGGGAACATGCAGTGGGCTCTTTCAACAAATGTTGAGGGAAAGGAAGGAGCTTCATAAATATGGTTAACTCAGTTCTTCACTGTATAGGTCTGTCAAAAATATCAATGAATGGGTAGTTTGGGTCTTTGAAACAGGTTGGGAGACTCTTAGTGGGTGGAAGGCTGGGACTCAGGAAAGATTGGTTCTAGTCTGGACCCTGCTGCGTGACCTTGGACACCTTACTTAACCTCTCTGAACCTCATGTTCATTTATAAAATAGGTTTGACCAACTCTAGAATTAGTTATAAAAAGATGTGTGCGGTAAGAATGTAAAATGGTACAACAGCTGTGAAAGAGTTTGGTTTCTCAAAAAGTTAAACACAGGATTATCATATGACCCAGCACGCCTATCAGTAGGTAAATACCCAAGAGAATCGAAAACAGGTATTAAAACAAATACTTGCCTATGAATATTCAAAGCAGTGCTATTCACAATAGCCAAAAGACCACTAGTGTATGAATGGATAAAGATGGTATATCCATACAATGGAATTCAGCCATTAAAAGTTATGACATACTGGTTTGGCGTAGATGAACCTCAAAAGCATGCTAAGTGAAAGAAGCCCAACTCAAAAGATCAGATGTTGTATGATCCCATGTGTATTAAATAAAATATTGACAATATTAAATCCATAGAGATGTAACGTAGCTTGGTCATTGACAGGGGCTGGAAGTGGGGAGAGACTGCCTAATGGATATACAATTTTCTTTCGGTGTAATGACATGTTTTTGAAAGTTGATAGAGGTATTGCCGTATAACATTATGAATATAATATGTGCTCCTGAATTACACACTCTAAAGTGATTTATTTTTGTTAGATGAATTTTGCCTCAACTACAAAAAAAAAAGGAAAAAAAATTGCCCTGTAAGCACACCCTGTTGCCTGGTTACAGAACGAAATCTTGGGAGCCTAAAAGATGAACAAAACTGAAGGACGAGTTAGAGATGAATTTGAGAGATCATCACAGCAGCCTTGCCCCCATCCCAATTATACTGCCAAGGTGACATGCAGCTGGGGCCAGGACTGAGATCTGGATCTCACTCTTCCACGGTGGGATCCTGGGTCACTGACTCAAGCTCCCTGAGTCTTAGGCTTCCTACCTGCAGAACAGGGCTGATGCATCTTCAGTTACCCTCACTGCACTGTGCATGCGGGTCCAGAGAGCACTCTGATTCCATCTTCATTGGGCGAACCCTCTGAGATGAAGGCAATCACAGGACAGTCTCTGAAGCCCCGTACAATGAGAGCCAGTTCCTGGTTCATGAGGTACTCGTGTGGAAAGAGCACACGCGGGTTAACTGGTTGGGTTTGTGGGGCCCTGGGCGAGTCACACATCTCCCTGTTTCTTCAGCAGTAGAATGTACTTACAGCCACCTCAGAGAGACGATGTGTGTGTACCGTTAGCTCTCAATAATCAGATCCCTCTCCTCTTTATGGCTCTTGAACACAAATACTGCCAGCTCCTGCGATCCGCCCAAGAATCTCTGAGCTGTAGCTCAAAGAGGATAAGGCAACTCGTCCAAGGTCACACAACTCATTTGGGCTTAGAACACACATCTCCTGCCTCCAGATAAAGGAAACTTTCCTCAAGCCTCTAAGTTCTCCAACAGGCGTTTGGCAACTGCTACGCCAAAGAAAGGGCGGAGGAGTATAAGGAGAGAGATCCACCATAGAATTAAGTGCTGTGTAGACGTGACCTTCGAATCCTCATCAATTCATGAGACAGGTGTTGCTGTCCCCGGTGTTTATATTAGGAAACTGACTCTGTTTAACAGAAGCTTCAGAGCAGCCAAGTGACACCAGAACACACAACCAGAAAGCCGAGGTCTCGAATTCGAACTCGGGTCCCGCCACCGCGCCTCGCCTGGAAGCACCCCACGGCGCGCGTGGCTCCGTGCAGTCCCGGAGCGCAGCTGTGGGAATCCCGAGCGGAGTTGGAAGCCGGGCCCGTTCATTTGCATGCTAATACCCAGAATGCTTTTCCCCGCACACCGCTTCTCTTAATGGAAGCGCTCAGTTTGGAACCGTGGAAAGTTTGGAACACATACTTTGCTCCCTCTTTGCAACTGTGGGAACTTCCTTCCCGCACACGCGGTGCCTGCAGCCCCGGGCTCCAAGTCGGGCTGGCCGCTGGCTGCCGCCCGCGCTTCCCCAGCCAGCGAACCTCCGTATCCAAGTCGCGCGCGGCAGCATCCCCAGGCCCGCCGGGGACAAAGCACCCTGGCCCTGCCGGCGGAGCCCGTGGCTTGAGCGCTCCGCGGCGACTCTCTGGGCTGCGGGCGCTAGGGATGCTCCCGGCCCCAGGAGGTTTTACGGCGCTCCCCAGAACCGCCAATATCCCGGTTCCCGGGGGCTTGCTGGGGTGCGCGGAGACCCCTGTATTCCTGTCCATCGCCCTTGCCTCTATGTTGTCGCCTCCCTGAGCTAGTGACTTCCCGCTCCCTGGGGCACAAAGCTCAGCGTGTGGCGGTTTGGGAGAAAGGCTGGACGATGGCCTCATCTGCCCAGCTCTTCCAGGCACGCAGCCCCTTCGGTTCGGCCTGCCCCCAGCCAGGACCCCGGGCCCTCGCTGGGGTTGCGAGCAGGGAGGCGGTCGCAGGCGACTTCTGGGGATTTCGCGCATCAAAGTGGGGCTCCGGAGGGCAACCGACGCCCGCTCGACTTACGGGCGCACAGCAAAGGCTGGGGGGCTCAGGTCTGCCCCCCTCGGTCGCTCACCCCTCCCTCCCGTCCGCTCGCCGCCACTCTCGGCGGGGAGGGAGGGACAGTGGGAGCTGGTTTGCTGGCTTGGTGCTTCGTTTGCATTGGTCCGGGGGGGCTGAGACTGCAGCCCCCGGCCCCGCGGGCGGGGTGGGGAGGCGGGGGCCGGACGGGGGCTCAGTCTGCGCCAGCATTGGCGGAGCTGGGGAATGGGGAGGGGGGGCAGGAAGCTGGGGGAGCGGAGCTGCGGGGGGGGTGTATAAATAGGGAAGGGGGGACGTGCATCCTCGGCTGGGTGAGGGGGGGGCGCTCGGCACAAAGAAAGTGGAAAGTTTGCTGCGCGGGGCGGCCCGGGCCAGGGATCCGGGTGCGCACGTGCAGGGCCGGGGGCGCCGGGGGCCCCCCACGCCGAGCTCGCCGTTTCTTTTTTTTTTTTCCCTGCAAGCGAGAGGGGGGGGTGTTGTTGGTATCGCCCCCTCCTTCTCCTCCCCCCAGGGGTGAAAGTGCAAGAGGAAGTGCAGCCGCTGCCATCTTTCCTCCGCTCCGAACACACGGAGGCCGGGGCCGCAGCGCCGCCGCTCCGCCGCCGCCTTCGCCCGGCCCGGGGAAGGGCCCACCCTGCCGCCGCCACCGCCCGCTCGCTCCAGCGTTCGCCGTCGCCACCGCCCGCCAGGCTCCCGGACCAGGCCCGCGCTGCCGCCCCCGTGCGCGCCCCACCGCCGCCGCCTTCGCCTTTTGTTTCCTCCGCTCCGGCGCCCCCGCCCCGGCTCGCGCTTTGCAGGGGACGCAGCGCGCGCCCCCAGCGGGCCCGGGAAAAGCCGCGGCGCGCGCGCGCACGCCTGCGCGGCAGACCCCTCCGCCTCCTCCCCGCGCGCGCGCGCTCCTTTTGGCTGCGCGCCGGCGCCGCCTGGCGGGCGGGAGGGGAGGTGGCAGGCGCGTTTGCAGGAGGGGCGCACCTCTTTGCTCGCGTACCCCCCCGGAGGTAGACCTGGGAGGGGAGGCGGGCAGGCGGAGAGGAGAGAGGAGCGCTCAATCCAGCAGGGGTGGGGGCAGCTATGTGGGAGGTGGTGCGCCCTGCGGTCTAGACAGTCCGATTCGGGCAGGGTGCGTGTGCGCTCGGCGCACCTGCGAGACTACAGAGCCCCGGGCCGGCACGTGTGGGGAGTGTAGATACGTCCGTTGCGCCCCGCTTCTCGCTGCCTAGGGGAAGGGAGGGGGGCGGGCAAGTGCCGCGGCCCGGTTTGTGGGGAGGGGGCGGCGGCCATGGAGCGGGTGAACGACGCTTCCTGCGGCCCATCGGGCTGCTACACCTACCAGGTGAGCAGGCACAGCACGGAGATGCTGCACAACCTAAACCAGCAGCGCAAAAACGGCGGGCGCTTCTGCGACGTGCTCCTGCGGGTGGGCGACGAGAGCTTCCCAGCGCACCGCGCGGTGTTGGCCGCCTGCAGCGAGTACTTTGAGTCGGTGTTCAGCGCCCAGTTGGGCGACGGCGGAGCTGCAGACGGGGGTCCCGCTGACGTGGGGGGCGCAGCGGCAGCCCCAGGCGGCGGGGCTGGGGGCAGCCGGGAGCTGGAGATGCACACCATCAGCTCCAAGGTGTTCGGGGACATCCTGGACTTCGCTTACACTTCCCGCATCGTGGTTCGCCTGGAGAGCTTCCCCGAGCTCATGACGGCTGCCAAGTTCCTACTGATGAGGTCGGTCATTGAGATCTGCCAGGAAGTCATCAAACAGTCTAATGTGCAGATCCTGGTGCCCCCTGCCCGGGCAGACATCATGCTCTTTCGTCCCCCTGGAACCTCGGACTTGGGCTTCCCTTTGGACATGACCAACGGGGCAGCCTTGGCAGCCAACAGCAATGGCATCGCAGGCAGCATGCAGCCCGAGGAGGAAGCAGCCCGGGCTGCTGGTGCAGCGATTGCAAGCCAAGCGTCCCTGCCTGTGTTACCTGGGGTGGACCGCTTGCCCATGGTGGCCGGACCCCTATCCCCCCAACTGCTGACTTCCCCATTCCCCAATGTGGCATCCAGTGCCCCTCCCCTGACTGGCAAGCGAGGCCGGGGCCGCCCAAGGAAGGCCAACCTGCTGGACTCAATGTTCGGGTCCCCAGGGGGCCTGAGGGAGGCGGGCATCCTTCCATGTGGCCTGTGTGGGAAGGTGTTCACTGATGCCAACCGGCTCCGGCAGCATGAGGCCCAGCATGGTGTCACCAGCCTCCAGCTGGGCTATATCGACCTTCCTCCACCGAGGCTGGGTGAGAATGGGCTACCCATCTCTGAGGACCCCGACGGCCCCCGAAAGAGGAGCCGGACCAGGAAGCAGGTGGCATGTGAGATCTGCGGCAAGATCTTCCGTGATGTATACCATCTCAATCGGCACAAGCTTTCCCATTCGGGGGAGAAGCCCTATTCCTGCCCAGTGTGTGGGCTGCGGTTCAAGAGAAAAGATCGCATGTCCTACCATGTGCGATCCCACGACGGGTCGGTGGGCAAGCCCTACATCTGCCAGAGCTGTGGGAAAGGCTTCTCCAGGTGAGGAATGGTGCTCCCTACCCCATGACCTATCCTATTCCTGCCTCATGGGACAGTTTCTTGCTGAGATGGGGGGGGGTAGGATTTGTGGGAGTCACTTGACCCTCTAAGGCTATAACAGATTTGGGAAGAGCATTTTAATGGCCCTGGTTTTGTGGCCAAGTGCTGCTTTCTCTTCCCACGGGGAAGTTCTGTGGCACTAGGCGTGCCCTACTGTCTGTCTTCCTTTGGGCCTTTTGGGAAGGGGCTGGATTCCTCAGGCCACAGCCACTGGGCCTCACCATTCTTCTCCCTGGGCTCCCTTTGTGTTTCCGGCACCAGGCCTGGGGCCCCCTCTGGGGGCGGGAGGCTTTTCCTCCAGCGACTTTCCCTGCTTGAATGGCTGCTGAGGGAGGGACTGAAACAAGTGTATCTGGGACTCCTTACGCTCCATGCCACGAAATCCCCCCACCCCCACCCACAGGGCACTAGCTATCCTGGATGGGCAAACTCAAGATTCGTCCCTCATACCCTCATGGGATCAGGGGGCACGGAGTTCTGTACCCAGAGTCTCATAGCACCAGAATCTTTGATCTGCTCTGATCTGATGGCTCCAGAGCCTAACTGGACCCACAGATACCCTCTGTGTTTTCAGGACGAGAGGAGGGGGCCAGAATGTCTTTTTAGATTCACTTATTAGTGAGCCCGATAGGGAACTGAGAACTTGCCTGGGAGCAGAAGATTGTTTTGTTTTTCCTCTTAAGAGAATATTCAGAATAAAAGGCTGGTTTTAACTTGCCTGGATACTGAGGACCTTGTGGGTATGTGAACCTACGGATGGAGAACTCCCTTGGAGGGGCCCCAACCAGAAACCAGTCTTACCGGTCAGGCAGCCCCTGCCCACCTGCTCTGGCGGGCATCTGGTTTACCAGCCCAGCTGGGGACTTAAGGCTCTATCCCTTGGCCTCTGGGGACTGAATTCCATCCGGGTGGCATTCATTGGCTGCCCTGGTGGGAGAGCCTGGGGGAGGGGAATACTGAGTTTCTAAGGGGCTTTAGTAAGGACAATGAGTCACACATACCCCCTCCCAGAAAGGCTTCAGTAAGGCAGCCTTGTCTCATTCTAAAGCCACCTCCTCTGGTTCTAGAAATCATTTGAGCTGGGGCAGGGGAGGGGGGGGTGGAATGGGTAGGCAAGGTCAGAGACAAACACTCACTTCCCTCCCCCCTCTAGAAAAAAAAAAAAACAAAACGGGGCAGAGAGGCCTGGGCCTATGGAGCTGGGTGGTGACTTTTTCTTTGTCATGTTGGGATGGGGAAGAGGGAGTCCTCTCCACTGGTGTGTGCAGGTACAGGTGGGGAGTCTGGCCAAGTGTGGTCCCATCTTTTGAGGTCTTTTTTTAAAAGTCTCTCTCGGTTCTCTTTTCCAGGCCTGATCACTTGAACGGACATATCAAGCAGGTGCACACTTCTGAGCGGCCTCACAAGTGTCAGGTAGGGGTTGGGGCCAGGGCAGATGGGCTGAAAGAGAATGCTGCTGTTCTCACAGCCCAGCCACAAGCCAGCTGATATGTGTGCTGGGCCGGCTGACTGACCACCACCGCTTTGCACACCTCCCCCTCTGTCCCTCCACCCTCCGTCTGCTTTTCTCCTTTGTTCTTCCCCCCAGCCCCCTCCCCACCACCGCTGATGTCCCCTCCCTCCTGGTTGCTGGGTCCTGGTTCCCACCCTGTCTCTGTCTTCGCTCTTTTGCTTGGCTTTCCTCTTCTGGCATTTGCCAGCTCCTTGGATGGTGGGCCACATTGCACGAGTGTCGTCCTGGGGGCACTGGCTCCCCATTGGGCCTAGCTTCTGGTTCCCAGCAGTTTGCAGGAGCCACCGTGGAGCGGGAAGTGTTTGTGAAGAGCTCCTGGTGGTCCAACTAATAGTGCTTCCCCCTTTCTGCCAGGCAGCCTGACTTTCTGGGTTCCTTGAGCTTAGGACACAAGGGGTGGCAGTAGGAACGACAGTGTAGGAGGATGAGAGTGGATGGTCTCATTCTTTGAGCACTGGCACCTGTTTAACCCATCCCGAGCCATATGTGCAAACAGCCAGGACTTCTGAGGGCTGGGGAGGAAGGTGGCTTCCTCTCCTTGTGAGCTCTTTGTGTAGCAGTGGGTAGGGAAGGCTGGGCAAGATTCTTACCCTTGGTTTGTGTGCTTCAGCAATATCTGGGGGCCTTGTGGTACCCAGAAAATTGCATGTCCTCTCCTGGCCACTGAGCATTCCTGTGTGGATGGAAAACACCTCTATCTTCTCCTTGACCATCCCCCTTCCAGTGCCAAGTTCCCGCCATCTGAGGGGGAAACAGAGTGGTGGGGTTCTGGTATAGCCTCTGGTAGGGTAACCTGCTTCTCTTATCCTGTTGGTGGCAAGGAGGGAGGGCTCAGGGAGACCTGCAGGGAGGAATGGACGTGCTGAAAGTCGGGCATCGAGGGAGCCCGGTGTGGACAGTGTTCACAGCCAGCCAGGCTAGGTGGCCTCCCCCCGAGGACGACGACCCAGGGTGGGCATGCTGGGATCCATCTGTGCCTCGCTGCCTTCTCTCTGTCTCTGACTCTCTAATCACAGAGCACATTCTGACTCTCCCAGGTAGTGTGCTGAGCAGCCTGGCAGAGTAGGAGGAGCCCAGAGGGCAGTGGGGTCATGCCCGGTGGCGTAGGGGGGTAACCTGCACTCTCTGCCCTTTTTCCAGGTGTGGGTTGGGAGCAGCAGCGGCCTGCCGCCCCTGGAATCTCTTCCTAGCGACCTGCCATCATGGGACTTTGCCCAGCCTGCTTTGTGGAGGTCGTCCCATTCGGTTCCTGACACCGCCTTTTCCCTTTCTCTAAAAAAATCATTCCCAGCCCTCGAAAACCTGGGCCCAGCACACTCCAGCAGCGCTCTCTTCTGCCCAGCCCCGCCGGGATATCTGAGGCAGGGCTGGACTGCCTCAGAGGGCAGCCGGGCCTTTACCCAGTGGCCTGTAGGCTAGCCTGGGCCTCCCCAGAGAAGGGTTTTCTGTGGAGGGGAATGGGAATGGCGGTTGCTCTGAGACCCCTGCTTTTAGGAGAGGCCAGCGAAATGGTTCCTGCCCACCATGCCCAGCTCCTTCCTGTGTGCTTTGGAGTCTTTCCCAGCTCAGGGACCCCCCAGGTAGTAAGGAGCTCCTTTCTGGGTCCCCCCACACCCTCCAGGTTTCTTTCTGGGTTCTCTTGCCTTTTTCTCCCCCTTTAACAGATGGCACCCCTGGGTTTCTGTCCTTGCCTGGGTGATTGTAGAGGTTGGTGCTTTCCCAAGAACCAAGTCATGGGCTTACGAGCTTCCCCTCTCCTAGCATCACGTCCTGTAAGGCATGGGGTTTCTAGAATGGGGCTTGGCCACCCCTTCCCCAACTCTAGGGGTGAATTCCCCTCCAGAGGAGAATGGAGCAACTCCAGCTGGGTCAACCCATGCTGCCCTCTTCCCTTCCCACTCAGACAGGTCCCTCCTTTCATTTCTGGCTAGTGAATTCAGCTTCTTTGTTTTTGAGGTTTACTAGCAGGTCTGCTCAGGAACTAGACTAACCAGTAGCTTTATACTGGGTCACCCCAATATATGGCTTTGGGGGCTGATAAAGCAGATGTAGATTCCCCCTGCCCCTCCCCGGATCCCAGTGAGATGCCCTTTAGCCCCTGCTGCCTCCGCGGGGATAACAGGAGTGATGATAAAAGTTTTCATTCTAACATTTGAGGCTTTGTGTGTTTTGTCCTTGGTCTCTGTCATAACACTGACATCATTGTCCCTCGGTGTACGTATGGAGCCTACTCCTGCCCTGCCCCCACCCCGCCCCGCCCCTCCAGTACACAGACCTGCTGGTCCCACCTCCAGCTCCATTAGCCAGAACTCCCGTAATGATGACCCAGCAGGTGAAGATACGCTGGCTGTCCTGCTCTGGGCAGGCTGGCCAGTGTGTCAGTGCTTGGTTAAACAGCGGGGGCATCTGTTTGGCACGGTGTATATTCTGAAAGCACGAGAGGTGAAGAGATGGCTCCCTGGGAGTTGGTTCCCTGGGCAAGAGCTGGGCCCAGGTTATACCTCTCCACATTTCCTGATGCCACAGATGACAGAAGGGGCCAGTTAGAAAGACTGGTGCCACAGCTTGAGTGAAAAGACCATCTGAATGTTGGGGTATGAAGCCTCAGGCTTGTCAGTGACACACAAATCTCCTCAGGGCTTGGCCTGAGTGTCCTTAACCGGCTCAGATGCCTTAGGCGCCGCTGCTGGCTTAATGGCTACAGTGGGGCTGGGACATTTCCCCCACATGGAGTTCAGCCTGAAGCCCAGAGACTAGAGCAACTCAAGACCTCTCCCATACTTTTAGTGACCCCACTTCTCAGGGGCTAGTTGGGGTGGTTTGGGCTGGAGGATAGCTCATTAGAGAAGGAGTGAATTGAAGTGAGGGCAAGGGGCCTGACACTCACAAGAAAAAAGGGGCCAGCGAGGCCAATGGCACTGGGCCTCCATGTATTGCCCTTAGACTTTTCCAGGGCTATAAAAAAGACTGCTTGAGACTACACCGCCTCCCCCCACCTCCAGGCTGCCAGACTTCAAAGGCCACCAAAGTTTGGGTGTGCGCTAGTGTCCCCAATACCATTTGGGCCCCATTTCTGAGCTGCTCAACTCTTATGAAAAAAAGCTTTAGGCATTCTGGGATGGGGAGAAACTTAGGGGGTGAAGGGAGCATGACTGAGACTCAGTATTGAGTGGGGAAGACCAGAGGAGACCCAAGCTCAGGGTTGCTGGGCTGGGACCTGGCAGGTGTGCTCCTAACAACAATAGGCTGCCTGGGCACAGGGCCGAGGCCAAGGTGGCAGCCATTCCAAATATCAAGGGTGATCAGAGGATGCTGTCCTGGCTCACTCTTGTCCCATCAGGGTTGCTGTGTCTTCTCTCTGTCTCCAGGATGAGAAGTGCCTTTCTCCTGAGTGGCCCCACTATACAGATACTAAGTGTCCCCTTCTTTGAGATCTGTCTCTCCTTTGGCCACTCTTCTGTGTCGTGTGACCAGGCTCTTCATGTTCTGTGTTGTCTGAACTTCTGACAGGCCTAGACTCAGGCTTGTACACTTCAACAATTCCCCGCCCCGCCCAGAAAGCCTTGGGGACTCAGCCATGAAAGGTCAGTTCTGGCTCAGAGGAGCCAACTCCAGCTTGGCATTGTAATATAGTGAAAGTTCTTGTTGTATTTGTGAGTTTGGGGTTTTTTCCCCCTCCGAGAGGCAGATTTACATTCCTAATTATGTTTGTTCAGGCTAAAGTCAGCTTTCATTCCTTGAGAGATAATCAATGGGGGAAAGGATTCGGCTTGGTCTGGGATTTTAATTTTGCCTAGCTAATCCCTCAAATGGATAATATACTTGTGGATAATTGAGGTTTGTCTGTCTGTTATATTTAGGTAGCACAGTATGACAGACAGTGATAAGGGACAGACCCCAAAAGGAGGTTGGCAGGAGAAACAAGGGGTTGCTTTCACGTTCTCCCAGTGGTGCCTCTCCCAGGGACCGCCGAAGATTCCGAATGTGTGCCTTCACCGCTTTTTTTCTTTTCTTTTCTTTTTTCTTTTCTTTTCTTTTAAAGATTTTATTTATTTGACAGAGATCACAAGTAGGCTGAGAGGCAGGCAGAGAGAGAGAGAGAGAGGAGGAAGCAGGCTCCCTGCTGAGCAGAGAGCCCGATGTAGGGCTCGATCCCAGGACCCTGGGATCATGACCTGAGCCGAAGGCAGAGGCTTAACCCACTGAGCCACCCAGATGCCCCTTCACCGCATTTTCTTATACCTGGCCCATGTTTGGTTCCTTTGACTTCTTAGGCATAGTCCACACTGCCTCTCGTTAGAGGGCTCGTCCTCAGGTCACTGGTTGGCAAAGCTGGCAGATTATCCCCAGATAACTTGTCAGGTGCACCCCCCTCCCTTGGGGTGTTTTTGGCAGCCCTTGCTCTGGTTTACAGGGCTGGTGGGCTGGGTGGAAGATGGAAATGTTCCCCTACTGTCATCTGTGATTGGGTCAAGAGGTCCCTGACTGAGGAGGGGACCACCCGTGGCCAGGAGACCAAGTGCCCATGATGCTTCCTGAGTCACCTGAGTGCTCCAGTTTCTCTGCACAAATGCTGTCACCTCTCCCTTTCAGGGGAGTCCTGGCCACCGCACACACTGTTAAGAAGCATCAGTACCTTTCCGTCAGCAGAAGCTATATCCCAGCTGAGTCTGGAGATGGGAAGAGCACGGCTCAGGGGCTGGTTCACCTCCCAGCCGGCCTGGATCTCCTCAGGCCTCTGTCTGCCCAGCTGTGGAGTGGGGAAGGGAGGAAGACCTCAGGGAAGCCGGGAGGGTAGGTTGGCTGCTGGCCTGCAGTGACAAGGTTTTGACCACAGCTTCATCTAGTAGCTGAGTCATGTGCTTGGGGATAATCATTCTCCAAACTCAGCTTCCTCATTTGTCAAATGAATCAACTCAGTGGATAAAACAGATAAAGCCAGTATTTCATTAGCAATAAGGTATTTGGTTCAAACGGGTAGCAGTTGCTTAGAGACGATGACTGAAAGCAGCAGAGCCTATCCTGATGCACACAGACTTTGGGACTGGAGTAGGAGCCGCAGCGTCTTTAGTCTCAAAGACAGTATCCCATATACCGGCTACTTGCTCTGACTGTATACAGTAAGGATATAAACATTTGTACATGGTGACAGTGGTCAGACATCTACCCTGAGGTCCTGGGATCTTAGGAGGTGTCTCTGTCAAACAGAGACAGCAGGTGCACCTCCATACTAGTGAGTAAATGGGGTGGTGGGTCTTCAGTGGGTTGATATTCACGCTGTAATGCATTTAAAGGTGAATGTTGCTTTCTTGTAGGAGTTTTAAAATAGTAAGCACACACACACAGAGAAAGGAGTCAAACTTGACATGAACCTCTGAAACATCTCCATGGAACCAAAATAGTTCTGAAAGTCTCCAGACTGAACTCCCCCAACAACTTCCCTGACATTCTGTGACCTCCAGGACTGGGGTGCCTGGGCAAGCCCCCAGATGAAGAAGGGCTATTGGAGAGGTCACGGACTGAGACTGAGTCAAGGCCTCAGGGACAGGAAATGCCTGGGGACCTGAGGCTGCCTCCTAGGATGCTGGTGCTGACCCTCAGCTCCTGAGTCATCCGCTCCTGGGATCTGGCTGAGAGCTTGTGCTCACACCATGGTTTTCTATGGCCATGTTCTCTTGGAGGGTAATAACACGGCCTGTCTCGGAGGGCCCCTGTAAGGATGGATTGCATGAGATGAGTGCCCGTACGCCAGGCAGGCGTAGAATGCACGCTCGATCAATGTGGGGTGGTATTCTTGTCATTACCAGCACTTCCCCAGCTTAACGTCCCACAAATGCTCCTGAATCGTGTGGCCTTCCTTCTCTCTGCTAATTCTCACATTAGCAGAATTGACACTGTCGTTTTATGGGCTGCTTTCTCAGTACAAACTCCCCAGAATATTATAAGGAGCCATCTCTGTGCTTTGTCCTGCCTTTCCTCTCCGTTTCCCCGTGGCCAAAACTAATGTCACGTTTGATTTTTTATTTTGTTTTCTAACATCACTTTTGAATAAAGTGGAGAAATTGAATTCTTTGTACAAAAGCAAATAGGGAAAACCCAGGATGGAGGACAGGAATCTGTTCATATGCCAACTTACCTTCTATACATTCACTCACAGTCGGTGCTACTGAAGTCAATTCTTGTTTAAGAGTGAACAAATGCCTCATCTTCATTTTGTAAAGGAGCATGACACCTAGTGTGCCATGTTCTGGGCACGTTGTGGTGGCCAACTCAGGGGTCTCAGGAGGAGGCATCATGGGAAATAAGAGCAGCTTACTTGCCTTCTGGGGAGGAAACGTGGGCCACACGTGAAGCTCTCTTTACACAGGGATTCCCTGCGTTGGCAGGAAACAGATTCTGTTTCCTGGTGTGCTCAGTGGGGAGTCAGGAGTGTGATGCCCATTTGCACCTCATCTTGTTTTCCTTTCTGCCCTCAGACCTGCAATGCGTCTTTCGCCACTCGAGACCGGCTGCGCTCCCACCTGGCCTGTCATGAAGATAAGGTGCCCTGCCAGGTGTGTGGGAAGTACTTGCGGGCAGCGTACATGGCAGACCACCTGAAGAAGCACAGTGAGGGGCCCAGCAACTTCTGCAGTATCTGTAACCGAGGTAATCTCCCTTCTATTTCCTCACTTCCAGGGGCTGGGCCTGAGCTTGTGTGGGAGGCCAGGGGTGTCTTGATCACCTTGCCTCAGACTCCACTCCTTGCACGGCTGGCCCACCCTTCCCACTGAACGATAAACACCTTCATCGCCCAGCTAGCCCCACCTCTTCCTTCCCGTCCTTGGGATGCTTGGAATAGGAGTTCCCAGGAGAACAGCAAGTGGAACGGAAGGAGAGAGCACGGTTTCCAAGCCTGGGCTCGTTAACACATGTGCTGTGCAGATGGCACGGTGGATACATTTCGTAGACACCACTGAACTCTTGAGGTCAGTGGGAGAGTCGTTAGGCCCCAAGAGGTGGGGAACAAAGGGGTCCTGCTTGAGAGTTTTTGCTGGCTGATTCACTGGCATGTGAAATTCAACAACCAAGGAAGGAGGTTGAGTCTGGAGATGGACAAGGGGCAGAAAGTTTCTAACAGACGGTCAGAAAAGAGCCCAAACCCAAGTAGACTGTGGCCTTGATGAGACAGGAAAGTGGAATGTGCTCTGAGCAGGACAGCGTGCTTGAGGCCGAGGTTGGCCTAGGTGGAGTCTGGCTCTGTGGCCCCAGTGCTGTGTTGATGACGTCAGGCCTAACCCTGAGCTGCCGCCAGGGCTTGTTGGTGGTTGGAGGGCTAAGGTTTGTGCCGTGCAAGCACAGTGTCAGCGGAGGAGGCTTGCGCCGGATCTGTGCTGAAGGTGGTCGGGACAGCCGTCTGTGGTGGGTGCGAAGATGCTTCTGCACGGTGCGCTTGCTTTGGCCAGGTGCGGACGTTGCTGGGAAGTCCTTTCTCCTGGGACAGTCTTGTCCCGATGCCTCTGGAAGTCTTGGGTGTGGCTTAGTGGACTGAGTACTGAACTGGAGTCAGGGGACTCAGGGTTTAGTCCACACCCCTCCTAACTTGCCCTCCTGCCTTGCCCTCCACTCTGTGACCTTGAGCTCTCCCTTCCCCTTTCTAAGCCTCAGTGTCTTCCTCACTTAAAAGGGGTTAAGAACACCCGCACCTTGCCTGCCTCGTGGGGTTGTTGTGATGATCCCAGGAGACAAGGTAGGTGAAAGTTCTCTGAACTCCCCACAAGGAGCTGCACACTTGGGAGGTCCCGTCCTTACACTCTGTAACCGTGTTAGGAAAGACACAGCTCCCTGTCTCTGGTTTGGAGCACAACACCCCTGCAGTCCTTGGCTGGCACCTTTGGGGGCCTGTGCTGTCTCCACGTGGCCTGAGGCCACTGGTGGAGGGAGACTGCAGGGTAGCTGGGTGTCCTCGGTGCCCTGGAGCTGGGGCCTTCCTTGGGACTGCACACCTGGGGTTTGCCACGAAGTCCACTGGATACTGGTATTTGTACCACCGGGAAACCTGCTGTGAGAGCGGGGAGGCAGTCATAAAAGCTTCTGAAGCATCTGTCCTATTTTCTGATGTGTCAGTCGGACCCTTTCTGGCAGGAGCTTCCCCTGAGTGAGCGGCGAGGTTGTGCGCAGGGAGTTACCAGACTGTGGCCGACCATCTTGACCGTGGCTGCCCCAGCTCTAGAAAAAAATGGTTTCTTATCTTGCTTCATCCTAACTTGGCTTCCTGAGAGAGCATCCCCCGCCCCCATGCCTCATAAATAACTAAACTGGCAACGTGCTGTCCGCAGGCGCTTGGTCAAGTTTTCAAGCCTGAGGTTCTCCGTCTGAGAACTGAGGTCAGAGACCAGAGGCAGGAAACCAGTGAGAGTGGAGGAGGATGTTAATGGTGAAACTCAGAGCCTAGCTCAGATTGCAGAGTGGGGCAAAAACTGGGTGGGAGACCCAGGGCCCCAGCCCCGGGGGGCCCAGCTGAGGAGGAAAGAAGAGCTGAGAGCAGCAGGGAACAGCAGGGAAAGTCGACCCAGTTAGGAGACAGCTGATGTGGCAAAGCCAACTACTGTCACACGTCATGACTTGGGCAGCAGCCAAAGGCCATGTGACTGGGCTGGGGGAGCCAGAAGCGTCAAACCAGAGCCCGCCTTTTCTCAGTAAAGCCAAGCCTTGATCTGGATCATAGGCTAAACCCCTTTGGGTCCCAAAGTCAGAATGGGAAGTCCCATTCCTCCAAGAAGACAAAAAGAGAGCTCTGGTCCAGCCTTCCCTAGGCATACAGAAGGAAGAGAAAACAATTTTGGTCTGTATCAGAAGAGAAGCGACAGGATTCTACTTCAAGACTCATTTATTGGGCAGAAGTAGGAGGAGATGACTCCTGAGGAAAAAAAGAAAAAGAGGAAGAGGAAGGTGGTTTGTCCAGGAAGAGGATAAGGATACCAAAGACATCAAGACCCTGGAATCAGAATGCAGAAAACTCTGGGTCATCCTTCATCCTGTCCACCACCAAGGCTGTGATACAGGACAAGGTACCAAAATAAATGAATGTACTTGTCTCCATAAGGGTTCCAGCAAAGGCTGGTGTCGGCCAGATGGTGAGATGGTTGCGGCTGGATCTGGTGCCCTTTGAACCCCTTCAGTAGCAACAACTCCACTGCTACAGATCTGCCATTCTTCGCCACACAAATGACTCTTCACCGCGAAGCACGAGAGAGAACAGAGCCAGCCTGCTGGCTCTTAACCACACATATGAGACAGATGACCTTGTCTTTGTCCTAGAGACGTATCGGGCTGTGGGGCATACCATCCATAGAGGAAGATTATTTGCAGTGGAAGGAGTTACGATGGCTAGAAAAGCTTGTCTCCTCATTTGCAAATCAAGAAATGAGTTGAACGGTGGGAAGGAGAGAAAGACCTGGTTGAGCGCCGTGATTTTCTTCCTTACTTTCTAAATTTCCATAGCAGGGTCTTTGTATGTGCACATGTACTGGTATGAGAAAGAGGGATGGCTTGTTGGAAATCTGCCTTTGATGGAGACAACATTAGAACTCAAACATCAATGCTTAAACGTAGACAAAGCCTTCTCCACGGTCAGAGGTGAGCACACAAGTTGTTACCTGTGGCAGTCCCAGACACAGACAGCCTGCCATTGCCCTGGACTGAACTGATACAAACCTGCTTAGTGCCTCCCTCCAGCACAGCTCTGTTGGGCATGACCCCATCAGGGTTTGGACAAGAAGAAAGCAGTCCCTGACCCCTGGGTAGATGTGAAACTTGCAAGAGGAGATTTGCTTCTGGAGTGCAAATTGCAGTGTACCGAGCAAGAAAATGCGGTGCAGGAACAGTAGCTTTGGTTGTAAATTCTTCATCTCTGGAGTGCGAGGGAGGGCGACTTGTTGGTTGTAGTGAAGTCCCGTGTGTGCTCACTGTCTTCATCGTTCTGGTGCCTGGATCATGCTGCCTCTTTGGTTCGTGGTTAATCTGGTGAATGGGCAGGTGAGTTCAGAATTCCGGCTAAACATTTCTGGCTTCAAAGATACATTCTTCTCAGAAACTCGACTACTGTTTTAGCCCAACATTTGGCTGCTGAGTGGCTCTGTGTTTAAGTTCTGGGCTTTAAGTGGCAGCTGTGGATCCACTCGTACCACCCTGCCATGTGGTTTTGCTATAGTTAGTACAGTCTGCAGCTGGGGTAAAGTCAGGAGGACCCAGCCATGTGTTCCTCAGACTGTTTTTCAGGAAAACACAGCAAATTTTCATTGAGCATCTGCTCTGTTCCCCTAGTAGATCTCTTCCCAAAGGGAGTAAATATAATAATTCCTGGTGCCCCTTTCTGCCTTTCCCGTTCCCTTTCATCTCAGTGGACCTGCCCTGGTACACCGTGGAGAGGGCCTCACACCACTTCACAGGAATTAAAAAGCAAAAGAAAATCCCCTCCAAAGTGGAGTCATGGTGTCACTAGAAAGTTGTGATACCTTATGCTGGTTGCCAGGGGCCATAGCAGCAGTCCCAGGGGCAGGGCTAAGGTCCCCTTTCCTGTTGGCTTGTCCCTTCATTCCTGACTGAAGCCTCCCTCTTGTATGGGACCCTTTTAAGCCAGTCTGTCCCCTGTGATTGGCCCGAGGCCGACTACTTGGCCCCACCACAGGACAACTCGCTGTGCTAGGCAGGGCAGGACACCAGCAACTGGACCAGCTGAATCTGTAAAGTAGCTGCATCCGGAAAGAAAGGAAAATTCACTCAGTCCCCCTTTCCTCCAAAACCACCAGCTGCCATCACCAGGGGAGTGTTTGTTGAATAAGATTTCCACAGGTTAGCGCCTGTCTGCTAGCAGCTGCCGTTCTAACCCACCAATATGGCAGAGAAGCACAGAAGTGTAAATGGTGATAACGAACCTACCGTCGAAATCCAAGGGATGGTTCCAGGGCCAGGGCCCACTGAAGAGTCTGCTCGGCTTAAGGACATGGTGGCACAGGGTCCTGGGGTTGGAGCCCAGGCTCTGCCGTCTAGTAGCTGCACGTGTGACTGCAAGTTACTTAACCTCACCAGCCCTCTTGTTTCTTCGTCCACGAAACAGGTGTACTCACAATTCCCAGCTCATAGGGTGGCTGGGGGAGTTCTACGGAAGAATGCATGCAGTGTGCTGGGCCCTGGCATACCATTAGCACTTGCTGAAAGTCAACCTTTATACTGTTCCAGCAGCATTTGAAAGGCCATGACAAATCGGATTTTTAAAAAATAAGTCTTATACAGACATTATGTAGTACTCCGCAGCCTCTGACCTGTTAAGAGTGGATCCCACTGTTCTCCTAGAACTGTAATTTTCAAGGGGAATAAAAGCACTTGAGAATGTGTCAGCCACATCTGGAGTAGATTAAAGGGCCCTAGTGCTCCAAGCAGACCTTATGCTAAAACGCTTCAGTTCCTGCTGAAGGCACGTTCCGAGCCTCGACTACGGTGGAGCTGGAGGACACAACTTCCTACAAAACCCAAGTCCGTATCCTTTGACTGGCCTACCTGGTTTCATGCCCTCAGACCTGTGGCTGGTGTGGAAATTGGCTCAAGATCTACTCTTCTCAGCCTGAGACGCTACCCGGCTCCAACTGACCGGAGCCTCTGGGTTGGGCTGCTGCAGCCTCAAGAGGGCTGGATGGCGCCTCCTCCAAAGTAAAGACAAAGACCATCCCGATGGCTGCTCCAAAACCCAACCAGAAAGATGACCACGAATAAGATCTGACTGAGCCCCTTTAGCGTAACTTGCTATTTCTCTTGTTCCTCGGAAGGTCTGAAGAGTTATTAAATCCAGTTATTCTGAAAGTGAGAAAGTAGCAAAATAGAACATGTCCCGCTAGCTAGAAGAAGGGAGACTTCTGGAGGCCATCCTTCGGGATTTCCTCTTGCCTCCATCTGGTCTGTTGTGCAGTTTACCTTATACGTGTCCCGCAGGCATTCTCTTGGCTGGCGTCCTGTGACTGCCCTTGAGCCTCATGACTTTTCTGACAACATTTCTAGCCATGGTCTCTGCAGCTGACCTGGGGCTGTGAGACACCTTCTCCAGCCACTCACTACTGAGGCACCAAGCAAGCCTAGAGGCGCTGGGCCTCTGGCCCTGGCAGGAGCAGTATCTCAGGCCACACTTCCAGGCAGCCGGCCTCAGTCTTCCACCGCAGCCTTGCAGAGCGGGCTCTGCAGAGAAGCCGATCAGAGGACAGTGCCACCTCTCCTGAGCCAGGTGGCTTCTGTGGTTGCAACCGTCTTTGAACCGACAAGGGGGCCCCTTCTAGGTGCAGCTGACCTGGGAGTGCTAGCCAGAGCGGCCAGAGGAGAGGCATGGGGGAAGCAGAGAGGTATCTCTGTGCTGGCCGCGGGATCTCATCTCCTTTTGTCTTGTTTAGGTTTCTCCTCTGCCTCCTACTTAAAGGTCCATGTTAAAACCCACCACGGTGTTCCCCTTCCCCAGGTCTCCAGGCACCAGGAGCCCATCCCGAATGGGGGAGCAGCGTTCCACTGCGCCAGGACCTATGGCAACAAAGGCAAGCGACCCCTTGCTCTGCACTTTGCTTCTCTGCGCAGACTGTGTTGTGGGGGCGCTGGGCCGGGCGTGGGGAGGCGGGAAGGCTGCCGGCTTGCTGGCCGCCTCAAGGAGGCTCTGAGATCTGAGTGGCAGTGGCCTCCAGGACGAAAGTCACAGTGGGTATCTCACTCCAGGGCCATGAGTGAGGCTTTAGGGCACTGCCAAGATCCAGCCCCCGCCTCCTCTTCCCCAGCCCTCCTCCCTTGCTCCTGGCCAGCCCCCACCATCTGGAGCCCTGCAGGGATGCCCCGGGCCCAAGGCTGGAAGACAAGCCCTGCATGATGAGTCACTCTGGGCCTGTCCGTTGCCTGTGGCCCTTTAAGGATGGTGTGGAGCTGTGGCTGAATGCTTTCTTTTCCTTCCACCCTGTGGGCAAGGGGGAGCCAAGGGCTGGCTTCCCCCTCTGTAGGGGTGACTGGTTGCTGTGAGCGGCCCTTTCTGGAGGGCCTCTGGCTGCGTTTTTGAGATGCATGGCGATAAATGAGCTCCGTGACTGCCTCTGACTTGGAACTGGTCTGCAGAGAGCTCCCCAGGCCCCACCTTCACTTGTTGTCTCAGGTTGTTCTGTGGTATTTCACGTTGTCGCCTTGGGGATGATGCCAGGGGCTTGGCAGATGGCAGAGATGGCATGCTCCACGCTCCCATCACAGACCTCCCTTCCCGGCATGGCTCTTTGAACCCAGGCAGGAAGCTGCTGATCGGTGGACTGCAGTGTGGGCAGGGCAGGGCAGAGCAATGAAGATTGTCTCGAGGCCCAGCTTGTCCTGAGCCATGCGTGGGGACAGTCAGCTGACTGAGTTGTTCAAAGTTGCTTTTTAATCTCTATGCTTTGGCCACTTGGCCCTGGGTAGGTTTTGGCAGCAGGAAGGCGGTGAGGGCAGGGCTTGTGTTTGCAGCATTGGGAAAAGGACTGGCTTCTGTCTCAGCCACCAGTGGGGTCTGCTGGGTTGAGGACCTCCAGGCTCTGGTTCTGCCTTGCTAGGGCGCAGCTAGTCCGGTGTGGAGGTCAGGCCATTGCTGTACCTGCTCAGCATCATCAGAACAGCCGTCTTACCCCCAGGGGCAGCCAACAGAGCACCTAGGAACTGGGGGGTCTCTGAGTTGTTCTGGGTGGAAGCAGTGGAGGTCCCCTCTCCGTACCCTCTTCCTTGAAGCAGGCTGAGATGGTGGTGAGCGATACACGTGCACCTGCATGAAGAGTCCGCGGCGAGGGAGGCTGGCAGCCCCAGGGCCCTGCTGTCTCACCCCTGTAGGCACACCAGGCTCCCAGACTGACCAGCTGAACCTCTGGGGGTTCTGCCAGGGTGGTGGCTGGCCATCCGCTGCCCTCCACAGGCCTGTGAGCTGGCCCTTCCCGACCCCTCCAGGAGGGGACATCTCCAAAGCCTGGCCTCATCTCTCCTATGTGTTTTGTTTTTTCCTAGAAGGCCAGAAATGCTCACATCAGGATCCGATTGAGAGCTCCGACTCCTATGGTGACCTCTCGGACGCCAGTGACCTGAAGACGCCCGAGAAGCAGAGCACCAATGGCTCCTTCTCCTGTGACATGGCAGTCCCCAAAAACAAAATGGAGTCTGATGGGGAGAAGAAGTACCCCTGCCCTGAATGCGGGAGCTTCTTCCGCTCTAAGTCCTACTTGAACAAACACATCCAGAAGGTGCATGTGCGGGCCCTTGGGGGCCCCCTGGGGGACCTGGGTCCTGCCCTCGGCTCACCTTTCTCTCCCCAGCAGAACATGTCTCTCCTCGAGTCCTTTGGGTTTCAGATTGTTCAGTCAGCGTTTGCGTCATCTTTAGTAGATCCTGAGGTTGACCAGCAACCCATGGGGCCTGAGGGGAAGTGAGGCAGATGCTGTGTCCCCACGGAAATGGCCACCGGGGACTGCTGAGAAATGCTGTGAATGCGGAGGGAAGTACTGTCTTTGGGTTCTGTAGCTGAGAGATTTTTATTCGTTTTTAACTCCCCCTTCCCCCAAACCTATCACCCCCCACTTTCCCTCCACCACCCATCCCCTCAGTGGTCTTTAGAAATAGATTCTCATCTGATACTCTGCAGGAATATCTGCGAGACCTGGTATGGGGTAAGGGCAGAAAACACTACATAGGCCTACAAGGCAACACCAGTCCCAGTTTCTCTAATGGGCGGAAGCTGGAATTTCTGGTGCTCAGTTCTTAGTGACCCCAATTCCAGACCCACACCTGATGGCATTCTGGGACCGCGGTGATTTGGGTCCCCTCCCCCTTCTCACATCCTTCAAGAGAAACCACATCTAGGGTCTCCACCCACTTACACAAATACAGATGCCCAACTGTTTTCAAGGAAGCTGGAAGCCTACAGCATCCCATGGACCATGGGGTGAGTGCCCTCTGAGAGCCCCTGAGCTTGACTCTTGACCTGGGGGGCCCCAGACCTTTCTCTGAGCCCTACATGGAGGCTAGCATTTTGCTACTAGGACAAGCTCAGCTATTGAGGACATCCCCACCCCAAATTCCAGTTCTTATGTGATTTTAACCATTCAACTTGCTGTTGGGTTTTAATTCTCTAATTATTATTATTATTGTTATTATTTTTTAGGACCAGTTGTAGTGAATTGCTACTGAAAGCTATCCCAGGTGATACAGAGCTCTTTGTAAACCGCAGTCACACGTTAGGGTTAGTATTAAACTTTGTTTAGATGTACCATAATTAACTTGGCTAGTTGATTGTTTGAAGTCTATGGAAGAAATAGTTTTATGCAAAATTTTAAAAATGCCAGTCTGATCAGGGAGATGTAGGGGGTTTCAATGTTGTTGGTAGTCAGGAAGGCAGGAGAGCTGGCAGGTGGGGACATCGTGTACCTCGGCTGTGTCACATGTGAGCAGGCCCAGGTTGACCTGGTGATGTGAATTGATCTGATCAGACTGTATTAAAAACGTTAGTACGTTAATCCACATGCTCCCCTGAGTCCAGTTTTTCAGCCATAGGTGGGGGGCCCAGAGGGAGGGCACCTGGGGTGGGGCTGGGATCCCAGGAGACCTCTCTTCCTCCTCTTTGTACCAGCTGCAGTGGGACTGATAGGTGGATGTTCCCACTGAGGACTCCGCTGCCAGCATGCACCCGTTTGTTCGACCAATACTCACTCCTTGTTGTCCTCACTGCTGTGTGCCAGCCCCAGCCTCAGGCCACCTTGGTGAGCAGGACACCTTTGTGGAGTTTACTGGGAAAGAGACTGTTAACAAGTAAGCAGATTTAACCGTGAGTTCAGGTAACAAGAAGTCCAGGGAGAAAAACGGGGCAAGGTGAGGACAGTGACAGAGGAAGGGTAGGTAGAGTGGTCCAGGAGGGTGAGGGGTAGGGAGTGGGGCTCTGGGAGAGAAGACCTGGACTTAAAGAGGACCCAGTGTAGCGACCCGCTAGGAACTAAGGAGGGACACGGGCATGGAGAGGATTCTCATGGCCAAGGGGCTCTAAGAAGTTCAGCAATGTGAACCCCCCTCCACCCCCTGTTACCTACATGGTTAAGTAAAAGGTTGCTGCACCCTTTGTGGTGAATGTATGAAGAGAAGGAGGAAGAGGACAGCAAACAGGAGGCAAGAAATGAACACAAGAAAGCAGTAGGAGCAAGAATTGCAGCAAGAGGGGACTGGCCAGCTTGAAGCAGTCTGGTCATCTTGGGAAACCTTGAGGAAGAAGGAAACCCCTCAATTCAGTGAAACAACATTTAACCTCCAAACAAGTAGGGGAAAAAGTGATAAAGGAGAGAAAAATCAATATATACCAAGAAGGATAAACGGCATAAAATGATTTAGACCCACATTTGGTCTGGGATGGAGGCTTAGGTCACTTGGTAGTAGTATTAGAGGAAAGGGTGACCCTAAAATGCTGAGGCCCTGTGAATGTGGCCTTGTGACTACCACAAGGTCTGCCAGCTGGGGGTAGCTCCCGTCAAGCATTACAGCAGAGAACTTGGCCTTGAACTGAAACATTATCAGTCCTAACCCCCAATCATGTCATGTTTGGGCAGGGACCACAGTTAGGTAGCAGTATCTGTGCATGGCAGGAGGGGAACTACAAAGCAAGCAGAGTGCTTAAAAAGCACTACTCACGGGGCGCCTGGGTGGCTCAGTGGGTTAAGCCGCTGCCTTTGGCTCAGGTCATGATCTCAGGGTCCTGGGATCGAGTCCCCCATCGGGCTCTCTGCTCAGCAGGGAGCCTGCTTCCTCCTCTCTCTCTCTGCCTGCCTCTCTGCCTACTTGTGATCTGTCCCTGTCAAATAAATAAATAAAATCTTTAAAAAAAAAAAAAAAAAGCCTCTGCCTTCGGCTCAGGTCATGATTCCAGGGTCCTGGCATCGAGCCCCGCATCAGGCTCTCTGCTCAGCAGGCAGTCTGCTTCCTTCCTCTCTCTCTGCCTCTCTTCCTACTTGTGATCTCTGTCTGTCAAATAAATAAATAAATAAAATCTTTAAAAAAAAAAAAAAAAGCACTACTCACCTGGAGGCCCGAGTAACAAGTAGTCCCCTGCCTGCTCCCCAACCTCTGTCTCCTCTGTATACCTGTACCCCTCAGGACACATGGAAGAACGCTGTGCAGAACATGGGTGCGTAAAGATGGAATGACTTCGCCACGGTCAAGGGTAAAGAGCTTGAGCTTAGGCTGTCTGGCTCCACCATCTGCCATCAAACCTGGGCAAATCTCAGCCTCAGTTTCCTCATGAGTACAATAGGCATGAAGATTAAGGGAGACCATCGTGAGCTAACATTTTCTGTGCCTTATTCTCAGCACAACCTGTAAAGTTGGTTCTATTACCATTCCACTCCTGCAGATCAGCAAACAGGCTCAGAGAGGTAGAGGCAGCCCTCCCACCTCTGCCCCCAGGTCGCATAGTGAGTGTTGGAGCCAAGATACAAACTCAGGTCTGTCCTCTGACTCCAGAATCCTTATTCCCAAGCTCCTGTGCCCGTGCCTTTACACACAGGTAAATACCCACTACTACACTGGGCACAGAGCAAGCCCTTACCTGGCCAGGCCCTCAGGACAAGGGTTTGCACAGTGCAGCAAAAGAAAGCCGTGGAGGAAGTCAGTCCCATGCCAGAAGGAGTGCCCAGAGACCCTTTGTGGGTAAGCACTCAGAGGTGACCCTCTGAGGTAACTTGCACCCCACTCCAGATCACTTGCTCTGGGCAGAGCTGTGACACCAGGAACCCATCCAGCCTCTACCTGATGGCCTGGGCAAAGACTGGGCACTGGTCCCACTTCCCCATAGCAATGATCACCCATCTCTGCCCCTGGCAGAGATTAAGGAAGCCCCATGGCACCAAGGAACCCTGGTGCATGGGCTACTGAGAAATTTGACCACTGACAGGCAAAAGTGGCTGGGACTGGGGGCCTGGCAGGTCTGGGGCTGTGGGCAGCCCCAGGATATACTTTGTGAGATACTTTTAAGTTCCAGCAGTTCTCCAAGCTTTGGCTTCCTTGTCTGTAAAGTGGGGATGATGGAGGATTGCCTTGGAAGGGTTGTAGTGAGGATTAATAATGTATACCAGGTACTGGGCACAAAGCCAGGCTCCCCACAAGTGAGAATGAACTTTGGTCCCTTGCCCGGCCCCCCTCTGTTCCCGCTCTCTACCATTCTCCCTCTAGAGCCTTGGGGGACCCCGTAAAACTGACTCTCCACAGCAACTTGCTCCTCTGTATTTCCCTGGCTCCAATCACACTTTTCCTGCTTGGTATGCCCAAAGCACATGTCCCCACTTGCGCTTTCATTTTTCCTGTATCAGGCCTTTACTTATGCCAACCTTCAAGTCACATCCAGTTTCTGACAATAATAACCTTAATAACAACATAGGTCGTGTTTACTAAGTGCCAGGTACCCTTCTGAATACTTCACATATATTAATTCAGTCTGTCTATACAACTGCCCACAGAGGTAGACACTATTTTTGCAGTTAAGAAACTCACCCCAAATACACATCTTTAAGTGGTACATTGAGGACCTGAAGTTAGGCCCAGAGTTTGTCATTCCTGCACTGCAAACAGGAGTGCCATGGCTTGACCCCAGCGGCCCTAGCAACTCCCACTCAGCGCCTTCCCTTCTCAGCGAGCACCATTCATTCCCAGGGCCGGGCCTTTACCCACGGAACACCCTCTGCCTGGAAGGCTCTTCCTCTGCAGCTCTGGGCATCTGAATCTAACCCTTTTCACAGCCTTTGTTGGCGCTGCTCTCCGGGGTCGTGACCACTGTGCTCTGGCTCACGGTGGTCTCCAGGGATAGCCAGCTGGGTGCAGATCCCAGTGCCACCACTTTCCAACTGGGTGACCTTTGGCAGGTACGTCTCCCTTTCCTGGTGTAGAAAACAAGAAAAACAGTTCCCCATTCACGTGGCCGCTGTGAGGATTACATGGACTGGTACCTGTGAGCACGTTAGGAAACACTCAAAAAGCTCCCTTTTAGTTGACCTGTACTATCTCCGTCATCAAACTACACCTTCCTAAGAATGAACATCGGCAAACTTTTTCTGTAAATAGCCAGAGGGTAAACATTTTCAGCTTTCTGGGCCCTATGGTCTCAGTCAAAGCTACTGACGTCTGCAGGCCAGCAGACAATAAGAGCAGGCCAGCACAGACAATACATAGAAGGATGGGCACGGCTTGTGCCAATAAACTTCACTGATGGACGCTGAAATTTGAATTTCATGTAATTTTTACATGTTACAGAATATTCTTCTTTTGATTTCCCCCCAACCATTAAAAAATGTAAAAACCGGGGCACCTGAGTGGCTCAGTGGGTTAAAGTCTCTGCCTTTGGCTCAAGTCATGATCTCAGGATCCTGGGATCAACCCCCTAATCGGGCTCTCTGCTCAGTGGGGAGCCTGCTTCCCCCTCACTCTCTCTGCCTGCCTCTCTGCCTACTTGTGATCTCTCTCTCTGTGTCAAATAAATCAATAAAATCTCTTTTAAAAAAATGTAAAAACCACTCATAGCTTACAGGCTCTATAGAAACAGGTTGGCAGGCCTGACTTGGCCCCCCGGCTAGAGTTAGTTACTGACTACTGCCCAGGGCCATTTCTCCAGGCCCTCCCTGGATTGCATATGTTTGATTTTATCCAGACTGGGGTCCCAGCCTATGGTTCATGTGAATTAAGCTTCTCTGACACCCAGGGCTTGTGATTTCTTGGTCTGCCGATCAATCCATCGATCCCCTCAGAGTACAATGCCACATCCCTCAACCAAGGTCATTCCAAGAACTCCAGAGCCCACGCAAAGAAGGGCCTAATGTGCTCAGAACAGGAACGGCCTGCCTAGGTTACCTACCCTGTTTTCTGGTCCCTTTGTTTTCAATTATGTCTCCTGGGAGTAGAAGGAGAACAGGAGGGTCAAGGGAGGAAGGTAGGCAGGGAGCTGGCAAGAGGAAGGAGTTGTAGGGAGCCATGTTATTGCCTGCCCCAGTTCTTCCTTGGGGCTTATTTGTCTCTGCTTCCTGGCTTTTCTGAAAGGTCTGGACTCCAAAGAACTAAAGATGAAGAAGCCCCAGGCTGCTAGCGTGGACAGTGAATTCAGAATTCACAGTTCTCCTGAGTGCCCCTTGTAGGAGGAAATTCCATGTCATGTCCCCTCTTATGTCTGAATGAACGGTAGTCAGCAATCACCCCGCAGTTATCAAAAACTTGCCTGAAGTTATTACTAGCATCTCTAAAATCCATTCTGGGCCTTGGAAAAAGCAGGCTGGTGGGATTTCCTCCAATTTACATAATGGTGCCTGGCCACTGAGTGCCTGGCAGCAGAGCCTCCAGAATTCTAATCCTTGCACACTCCTTTCCCCTTCTCATGGCCTCCTCTGACCCTCCTCTGGACCTCTCCTGGAGTGTAGGCTGCCTTTAGACCCTGCAAAGCTGCTCTCACTGGAGCTGGAGAGGAGGAGGGCAGAGCAGTAAGTGTCTGGATCTGCATCTCTTGCTAAACTGCTGTGAAGGGAAATGCCAAATATTTATCTAAGAGAAGAAATCTGTCCTAACAAAACATGTTTCCTTTGAGGACAGGGCAGTGTGGAGGTAGGTGCCTCTGAATAAAGCTTCTTTGTATCACTGTGGATGGGTATAACAGGAAAACAACTTATTTTTGCTTTGGGGAAAATCTGCTGCCCTCCCTAAATCCTGTGCCCTACGCCATGGCCAGTCCACACCGGGCAGAGGTCAAAGCCTGTGGCAGTGCTGAAGAGGAAACTGCATGATTACCTCCTTCAAGGGCATTCTCTTCTGACTTTCTCCTTTCCTGAGTCAAAATCTGTGCCCTGAGCCTGCTGAATGCTTTGGCGTCCGTGGTAAAGAGTGCAAACTCCGCAAGTGTCAGGGCTTGTGTTCATTTTTTTTTTTCTTTTTGGATGATGATAAACTATATGCTCATTCACGTAGTTTCCTCTGCCTAGAAAGTCCTTATCTCTTGTGTGCCTGAGGAATTTTTATTCAGAAGCTCAGTTCACATAGCCCCCTTGTCTGTACAGCTTTCTCTGCTTCCTCCAGAAGAAAGAGAGTTTTCAATTATTATCCTCACTACTATGTGCCACGCGATGAGCCAAAGGCCTTACGTATATCAACTGCCCTGTGGGGTAGCTACTGTTTTGTTCTCACTGAGGCCCAGAGATACCAAGTAACTACCAATGTCACTTAGCTGTGAAGCTGGCAGAGCTGACTGGAATCCTGACCTGCTCAGACTGTAGAGCCCAGAGCTCCATCACTATGTTTCCCTCTGTGCCATCTCCCCATTCAGCACATATTTCTACTCTGGCGTCGCGTTTTTATGACTCTATCTCCCCATATGAGACCAGGTTTCTTTGCAAATGGGATTCATGCAAACATAATTCATTTCTGTATCCCCAATACCTAGCACAATGCTTGGTACTGAGCAACCACTGATTCATCCGACAGATATTCTGTGTTCAAAGAAAGACTGAATTCCTGTTCTTAAGGAGCTTAAGCATACAGAGTAGTACAGGACATGGGATATACCCATAAACAGACGTCGGTACCACTGGAGACAATATAACATGAGAGGTGAGGGTTCTCCCTTCTGATGACTTGGAGAAGGATGATGTTCCAGCCAGGTCTGAGAAGATGCTGTTAGAGCACGACCCTGCCACAGCCTTGGCACTTGAAGATGGAGGACGGGTGGAGGAGCAAGGGGGCTCAGAAAAGGAAGGGCACGAGCAGATACCAGCCCAGAAGTATCTGGGCTGATACCAGCTGGTCCAGATAGCAGCTGATAATCAAAGTGACAAATCCCCTCATGGTGGTGAGGGAGAAAAGGACTATTTCAGACTGGGTAGGAGCTGCTGGGGAAAGTCAGCCAGCCGTCTGATTGGGAAGAAGAACTGGTCAGGGCAGACTGTGTGGGGGCCAGTGTGGGTGACTGAACAAAGACAATTTCCTAGGGGAATTCTGCAAATCTCCTTTCATTATAACAAGAACTACTGCTATTTATTGACGACACAGTTCTGAGGCTTCTGACCATGACACATGTACTTGTCTCCATTTCACACGAAGAAAACCAAAGTTCATAAATCCAGCACAGAAAAAATTTAAACAGCCTGAGATTTAGAATCAGAAGGCTCACTCTTACTTTTCTATACCAATGGCAGAACTTTTCTGGAAAATTATTAGAATTTATCAAGAGCCTAAAAATGTTTATATCTTAAAACGGTAATTCTACTTTTGGGGAGATACCTAACAAAGTAAGTTTCACCAGCTTAATGTACAACAGTGTATATATATAAATTGTGGAAGCAGTTCTAAATGGCTGGTTAATAAACAGTCATTTGAAAATGATTATTACAAAAAATGTTTAGTACCATGGGGGGAAATGTTTGTATCAAAAGTAGTGATGAGGAGAACTCCCCAGCCACCCAGCCATGAGCACCACATTTCTGCAGACCTCTTCCTCCACCTTTGGGGGTGGCTCTACCGGGGGGGCCCCCTCCAGGTTGGGGGAGGCGGCTTTGGTTGGGGGAGTCTCTGTGGGGGCGGTGGAAGCCGCACTATTTCGGCTTCTTCTGCTAGGTTCGTCTCCTCAGGGTCAGGAGGGGGCTATGCGGGCGGCATGAGCTGCGGCTGCGGTGGAGGGGCTTGTTGTGGTTTTGGGGGTGGCCTTGGGGGTGGCTTTGGTGGGGGTTTTGGCGGTGGCTTCGGTGACTACAGTGGTGGCGATGGCGGCCTCCTCTCTGGCAATGAGAAGTTCACCATGCAGAACCTCAACGACTGCCTGGCCTCCTACCTGGAGAAGGTGCGGGCCCTGGAGGAGGCCAACACAGAGCTGGAGGTGAAGATCCGGGACTGGTACCAGAAGCAGAGCCCCAGCAGCCCCGAGCGGACTACAGCCCCTACTTCAAGACCATTGAGGAGCTCCGTGACAAGATCCTGGCGGCCACCATTGACAACAACCGGGTCATCCTGGAGATCGACAACGCCCGGCTGGCAGTGGACGACTTTAGGCTCAAGTACGAAAACGAGCTGGCCCTGCACCAGAGCGTGGAGGCCGACATCAACGGTCTGCATCGGGTGCTGGACGAGCTGACCTTGGCCAAGACCAACCTGGAGATGCAGATTGAGGGCCTGAACGAGGAGCTGGCCTACCTGAAGAAGAACCATGAGGAGGAAATGAAGGAGTACGGCAGCCAGCTGGCCGGCCAGGTCAACGTGGAGATGGACGCAGCACCAGGCGTGGACTTGACCCGGGTCAACATGAGGGAGCAGTATGAGGCCATGGCGGAGAAGAACCGACTGTCTTGTGACAGACACCGAGGCCTGGTTCTTCAGCAAGACAGAGGAGCTGAACAAGGAGGTGGCCTCCAACACAGAGATGATCCAGACCAGCAAGACGGAGATGACAGACCTGAGGCACACGATGCAGGGGCTGGAGATGGAGCTGCAGTCCCAGCTCACCATGAAAGCCGGGCTGGAGGGCTCACTGGCCAAGACGGAGTGCCGCTACGCCACACAACTGCAGCAGATCCAGGGGCTCATCAGCAGCATGGAGGCCCAGCTGCGCGAGCTCCGCAATGAGATGGAGTGCCAGAACCAGGAGTACAAGACGCTGCTGGACATCAAGTCGAGGCTGGAGCAGGAGATCGCCACCTACGCAGACTGCTGGAGGGCCAGGATGCCAGGATGGCTGCCATTGGCTCCAGAGAAGCATCCCTGGGAGGCAGTGGCGGCGGCAAAGTTCGCATCAATGTCGAGGAGACAGTGGACGGGAAGGTGGTTTCTTCTCTGAGTGCCCCGTGTAGCAGAGATATCCCTCGTCACCTCCTTGCTTCCCAGGCTGAGTGGAGGACTGGCTAGAGGGGCCAGAAGAGCAAACCCTAGTCCCTGCTTTCAAAGGGTCAAGCTCTCTTTGTTGAGTGCTCCCCCTCTCACTCCCCTCCAGCTCTCCCCATCTGCTTTCGAGCAGCGACGGGCAGGAAGCCGCTGGATTGTGTAACAAGGTGGTTTGTGCCATGTGTGTCCATGCAATAAAGAATTGCTTTTCCTTTTGCAAAAAAAAAAAAAAAAAGTAGTGATGAGATAACAGCAGGTTATGGAAAAACAAAATTACCTATGTGGTAAGATGTGAACAATGTTAAAAAGATACATGGGAAAAGACTGGAAAGAAATGCAGTTGCTACTGGTTTATTCCAGAATCTTCTCCCGTATAAATTTGAAGGTTTTGGGTCTTTTTCAATAGCTGCCCTCAGTAACAAAATGTCACCCGCCCTTTTCTCACTGGGTAGGCTTTAATGATGGACGCTATTTCAAGGAATTAGAATAATCAGTCTCCTTCTGGTGTTTAAGATTAATTTTAAATGTTTACACAATAAAAATACTCATTTTTGAAATGTCCATCTCAAGTTCCCCTTCAAAGCGCCTGCCCCACCGCCTCCCCAGGGAGCTAGACCTGGCCGTGGCTCTGGTGGTTTGAGGCGAGGGTGGAGGAACACAGGCTGTCCTCGACTTCCCTGCTGGTTCTTCTCCGTGGGAGGGCTGGGGAAAGGGCTAGGGAGGCCCAGGTCTTCCTATCTGACAGCCATGGGGAAGCCATGGTCTCTCTCATGGTTGGCCGCTGCTCTTCAAGGCTAACTGGCTGCTGGTTGCCATCTTCCTCTGTCTGGCACCATCAAAACACTGGCTCTCTTGTGCAGAACTTTCTGAATCTCACCTTCCTTACCTGTAAAATAGAAAGAAAACAGATGCTGTTATGTGGGTGGTGTGGAAACAGAATAAAATAATATATGTGGGAGCACTATCAACTGCAAAGTTGAATATGTAAAGTTCAACATGTAAAGCTGAAACTACGTAAACCATATTCTCTGCTATTATTACTTTGAGGAGCCTATTATTCGGAATGTCTATATTACTTGAAATGGATACCGCCACTCAGAGATCAAATAGGTATTTCACTTAATAGGTAGAAACAGAACTGGTGAATATCACCCCCCCACCCCTCCCAGCTCTTCATCCAGTCTTCCCCGTCTCAGTTAAAGACCAACTTCATCCTCCTAGTGATGCAGGCCAAACCTTTGCGAGTAGCTGTGGCCTTCTCCTTCTCTCACACCCCACTCACATCCAATCCCTCAGTTGACTGTGCTGACTTTTAAACCAAAAGTACAAGTCAATAGCTTCTTCCCACTTCTACTACTACCTGTCCAAGCCATCTCACCTCTCTTGGGCAACCGTCCTCCAATTGGTCTTCCTTCTCTACTCTTGCTTCCCTGTGATCAGCTCCACAATGCAGCCAGAGTAAGCCTTGTCAAACCTAAGTTGGTTCACATTACTTTTGCTTCCAAACCCTTCAGTGGCTTTCCATCTCACTCAAAGTAAAACCCAAAGCCCTTGCCAAGGTGTACAAGGCCTCATATGATCTGGGCACTGGTCTCCTCTCTGACCTTGCTCCTACATTCTCTCCTTCACTCAATTAGCCCCAGCTGCTCCATCTTCTCAATGTTCCTCCCACAAGCCAAGTATGCTCCTGCCTCGGGGCCTTTGTACTCGCTCCCTCCTCTGGCATGAATAGTCTTTCTCCAGATGATCACAGGACTTGCTCCCTCATCTCAGCAGAGTTGTTTTCCCTGATCACCAAATTTAGAACAACACACTCTTTCTCTCTCCTTCTTTTCTGCTTTTTCCCCTTTCTTAGCAGTTAGCACCCCTGACATGTTACATATTTATCTGTTTATGGTCTGCTTTCTTCCACTAAAATGCAGGACTTTGCCCAGTGTTTTTTTTTTTAAAGATTTTATTTTATTTATTTGAGAGAGAGAGACAGTGAGAGAGAGAATGAGCGAGGAGAAGGTCAGAGAGCGAAGCAGACTCCCCATGGAGCTGGGAGCCTGATGTGGGACTCGATCCCAGGACTCCAGGATCACGCCCTGAGCCGGAGGCAGTCGTTTAACCAACTGCGCCACCCAGGCGTCCCCTTTGCCCAGAGTTATATCCCTAATACCAAGTAAAGAAATGAATTCCTTCCAAGCATTTCTTTATAATAACCATTTCATAGATAAACCTGCCCAAGTCCAGTGGCAATTTTCATTCCCTTGGGTTCTTCTGGATTGGGTTCCCTTCTTTGTGTATTGGGGAAAATCACACGCTTCCTTCTAGGTCCTGAAGGGTAACAAAGCCCATTTCTATGTTCAACTTTAAGTGGTAATTATCCTGGCACTTGGAGTTTGGGGTTGGACAGAAGAGGAGGGGATTCGCCCATAGTGTCTGACCATCTCTGATGCTCTTCCTGATGTCTATAGCAGGCTGGAGTCTGGCAAGATACATTCTGCCACAGCCCACTTTCTGGGAAGTTGAACTGCGGTAAAGACAAATACATGTAAATAACCAAGAAATGTGACTTAGGAAGTGGGTAGGTGTGGGGCATTTATTGTATTTACAGAGGGTGGTGGGAGGAGGACCCCTCAGAGCATACACCCGGGAATCCCCAGAGATGTTACTGGTCTTAAGAGTTGGGAGATGGAGGTCACATAAGACCAAGAACTCTAGGGATGCTCCCATCTACATTTGCCACCCCACTTGGTTCAACTTTCACAGGAGGCCAAAAGAAAACTCAGTAGCTATTCAACTTGCATGATAATTGTGTCTGACCTCAGGGAGCTTTGTCTTAAGGGGAGAAGGAGCATGTCTCTATTCTCTTTAACATAGAGGCTGATCCCCACATAATGACCAGCTCATTAATGGGTACACGTGATCATGGTACTCCTGTCTTTAGGTGCTACAGGCCCCAACCCCGCTCTTCTGACTTTAGCTGGCATTGGGTTACCTTCCTGCCCCTTATACAGAAAGCTGCACTTCCCTGAACTGTTTTCAACAAACTGTTCTCTTCCTCCTCAGACCTGCCTGGACTGGCTAGGGCACTCCACAACAATGTTCTATTTTCCCTTGGCAGAACCTGCTTTGGCTCCAATTCTTTGCCACCAGAGGCACCTGTATGCAACTACCCGGGAGAGACCAGCAGGGGGAGCCAGGAAAATCCGGATTCTTCAGTGAAACAAAAGGGGTCAAGGACAAAAGCTACTTCTCAAGAGGTTCAGGTAATTTTCTCCTCATTTAAGATACACAGAACCAAGTACACTGTTAAAACAACTGATTGTGACGTTCAGGTGAGTGGAAAGCCAAAAGGAATTCATCCATTCGGTCATCAACAACTGTTTGTTAAGCATCTACTACATGCCAGCCTAGGTACTGCATATACAGTAATTATTGACAAAGACTGCTGGAAGTCCCTAACCTCATACGTTAGGGTTAGTGAACTAGGAGGGAGAATAGGTAAGTAGAGGTCTAGGTACTTGAATCAACGTGAAGATGCAGGACAGTTTTAAAGAACTCTGGGAGTGGGAGAGACAAAAGAACAGAGTTTAAGGCCAGAAAATTCCTTTGATTCTACCAGTGCAAAAAACTGCCAGAGAAAGGATGTGAGGCCCAGTAAAACTGCTAAAAGCAATCTAAATGACAGCACACATCCCAGTATCTAAGGGAAATTGCTTCAACAAGTAGAAACTGAAAACTTGGTCAATATACTGACTTTGTTTCAAAATATTCCAGTGGGGATAAGGAGTAGATGGAAGTAGAGATAAAGCAAGATTGGCCACATGCTGATGATTCCACAAGCTGGGTGGCAGGTACCTGCTAATTCATTATATTATTCTCTCTACTTTTTTCTCTACTTTGAAAACTCTCATAGGAAAAGTTCATATGTACCAACAACTTGGTCAATAACCACTACAGACAAGTTTCACAGAAGACACCGTATTTGTTATGGGAGAAAACTGAGCATCTCTGTTCATCCAAAATTTTCGAAGAGTACAGAACACACTGAGGCTGTGGACATTTTCTCTCCTGTCCCCACTTCGCTCATAGGTCTGTTGCCAGAGCCCAGGATTCTGATCCTTCAAAGAATGGCACAATGAATGCAAGTTATTCACTGAGGCTCCTTACCTGTGTTATTTACCAAAGCGGGGAAGAAGAAACTCAAAACCTCCCTTGGGGAGAATACTGAGAAGTAAATTCTATCTTCTATTGCCCAATAAGGAAGGAGTTGTGTGGTAATGATGAAGAGAAGGGGATCAGTGGGAGTCAAGGATTAATTCTGTTCCCAGTAGCAATGTAAGGTCACCGGACAACCTTGAACAAATCCCATAATCCCTGGAAACTCCTCCTTTCTCAAGACAAGGACATATTACATATGGAAACTGTACTTGTGAATGTTTGTTTTGGCAGCATGAGAAAAATTCAAAAGACCGGTTCTTTCCCATGTGTCTCATCAGTATGACATCTCAGGAATGGTTATTTACAAATAAGCCTACAGTAGATTGTAAGGTTGGTGCCACTCTTGATCTCTGGAGAGCTCTGCTTTAAGAAAGAGGTCTTCTTAGCAGGCCTCCTATCCCAGAGACTCAACTCACAACTGGCAGGAAGTATTGGGTCTGAGCTGAGGCAAATGGGAGTAGTCTGTGTTTCTATGAGGATGACCTAAAAACAGCAGCCAGCATTCTCTGACATTAGGGGGATGACGCTTGATAGCTAATGAGTCTGGGTCCAGAAGAAACAGTGCAAAAACAAGGTTATCTAGAAAAGTTAAAAGCAACCCAGAAAATAGGGTGAAATAAGAGCTTAACAAAAATAGCACAGCAGAGCGAGGAAATAAAACAGACACTTCATAATTATTTTAAATGACTAGAGTACTGATTATACAAATGATCCACAAAGAAATTTGTGTTCCAAAAAAAGTGAGAAGAAAAATACAAAATACTGATCACAATACACAAATGTACTCAGAAGCATGCTTGCAGTAATAAACGTAGAGAAGTCACAGAGCTACAGTAATCAAAGCAACGTGGTACCAGTGCAAGGATAATAAATATATATATCAATGGAACAGAACTGAGAATCCAGAAATAAAATAATACATCTATGGATAATTGATTTTCCACAAGGTACCAAGACCATTTAATGGGGGAAAAGATAGCCTTTCAACAATGGTACTGGGACAGTTGGATAGACATATGCAAAATATGACACTAAAAGTTTAAGCAACCAAAGAAAAAAACAACTAGATTTCATCAAAATTTAAAACTTGTATGCATCAAAGAGCTATCAAGAAAGTGAAAGCAGGGGTGGCTGGCTGATTCAGTTGATGGATGGAGCTTGGGACTCTTGAACTTGGGGTTATGAGTTTGAGTTCCATGTTGGGTGTAGAGAGTACTTAAAAATAAAATCTTTTTTAAAAGGGGGGTCAGTTGGGCATCTGGCTTTGGCTTGGGTCATGACCCCAGGATCCTGGGATGGAGCCCAGCACTGGGCTCCCTGCTCAGCGGCGAGCCTGCCCCTCCCCCGGCTTGTGCTCTTTCTCTCAAATAAATAAATAATCTTTTTTTTAAAAAATCAGATTTTAGGGGTGCCTGGGTGGCTCAGTGGGTTAAGCCTCTGCCTTCGGCTCAGGTCATGATCTCAGGGTCCTGGGATTGAGCCCCACTTTGGGCTCTCTGCTCAGCAAGGAGACTGCTTCCCCCCCTCTCTCTGCCTGCCTCTCTACTTGTGGTCTCTCTCTCTCTGTCAAATAAATAAAAATCTTTTTTTTTAAAATCAGATTTTATTTATTTATTTGAGAGAGAGAGCGAGCGAGCACCAGTTCGAGGGAAGGATAGAGGGAAAAGCAGACTCTGCAGGGAGGCCAGTCCGGGACTTGTTCCAGGACCCTGGTATCATGATCTGAGCTGAAGGCAGATGCTTAACCGGCTGAGCCACCCAGGGGCCCAATAAATAAATCTTCAAAATAAAAGTGGGGAGCACCTGTGAGGCTCAGTGGGTTCAGTGTCCAACTCTTTGTTTTGGTTCAAGTCATGATTTCAGGGTCTCAGGATCAAGGCCCACACTGAGCCCCATGTGGGATTCCACACTCAATGTGGAATCTGCTTGAGATTCTCTCTCTCCCTCTCTCTCTCTCTCTCTCTCAAGTAAATAAATAATCAAATAAAGTCTTAAAAAAAAAAAAAGGCAATGAGAGCACTGGAGTGCCTGGCTGGCTCAGTCAGTAGAGAATGTGACTCTTGATCTCAAGGTCATGAGTTCAAACCCCACGTTGGGTAAAGAGATTACTTTAAAAAATCAATTATTTTAGGGGCGCCTGGGTGGCTCAGTAATTAAGCATCTGCCTTCAGCTCAGGTCATGATCCCAGGGTCCTAAGATCCAGCCCCATTAGGCTCCCTGCTCAGTGGAAAGCCTGCTTCTCCCTCTTCCCCTGCCTGCCGCTCTGCCTACTTGTGCTCTCTCTCTCTCTCTCTCCCTCTCTTTGTCAAATACATGAACAAAATCTTTTAAAAAATTATTTTTAAAAACAAATAAATAAATAAATAAAAACTTAAAAGGGGTGTCTGGGTGGCTCAGTGGGTTGAGTGTCCAATTCTTGATTTGGGCTCAGGTCATGCTCTCAGGGTCCTGGAATCGAGCCGCATGGTGGACTCTTCACTCAGTGGAGAGTCTGCTTAAGATTCTTTCTCTCCATCTCCCTCTCTCCCTGCTCACACACTCTCTCTGCTTCTCTCTTATATCAATAAATAAATCTTTATAAGTCTGTAAAAAAAATTTAAGTGAAAGCATAACCCATAGATTGGGAGAAAATATCTCATATTTGATAAAAATCTATTCAGAATGTATAAAGAACCCTTACAACTCAGTAACAAAGAAGACAAACAACCCAATTTAAAAATGGGCAAATGACTGTAATAAACGCTGCTTCAAAGAAGATAAATGGGGGCATCTGGGTGGCTCAGTGAGTTAAGCCTCTGCCTTCGGCTCAGGTCGTGATCCCAGGGTCCTGGGATCGAGCCCCTGCATCGGGTTCTCTGCTCAGCGGGGAGCCTTCTTCCCCTCTCTCACTGCCTGCCTCTCTGCCTACTTGTGATCTCTGTCTGTCAAATAAATAAATAAATAAAATCTTAAAAAAAAAGAAGATAAATGAGCAACAAGCATGTGAAAAGACACTCAACATCTCGGTATTAGTTATTAGGAAAATGCAAATCAAAACCACAATAAGATACCACTTTATCCCCACGAGGATGACAATAATAAAATAAGTGTGGGGGTGACTGGGAATAACAAGTGTTAGCAAGGATATGGAGAAATTTTAACGCTCCCACATTGCTGGTAAAAATGTTAAGGAGCAGTCACTGTGGACTGGCAGTTCCTCAGAAAGTTAAACACAGAATTACCCAGGAATTCCATTCCTGGGAATATATCCCCCCTCCCAAATTAAAACAAATATCGAACAAGAACCTGTACATGAATGTTCATAGCAGCATTAGTCATAATAGCCAAATGTGGAAAAAAACACTAACTGATTAATGGATCAAGAAAATGTGGTATACCCATACAAGGGATATTATTCAGCCATAAAAAGGAATGAAATACTGATACATGCTGCAACACAGAGGAATCTCAAACACATTACTTCTAGGAAAAGAAGCCAGACACAAAAGGTCAAATGTAGTATGATCCCATTGATATGAAATGTCCAGAATAGGCAAATCTCTAGAAAGGGAAAGTAGATCAAGGAGAATGGAGAGTGAATGCTAACAGATAGTAGGTTTCTTTTTGGAGTGGTGACAATATTCTGGAATTAAGATGGTGATATAGTTGCACGACCTTGTTAATATATTAAAAACTGCTCAATTGTAGCTGTAAATTGAATTTTATAGTATGTGAATTATAGCTCAATTTTAACAAGTAGAGCATTCATAAGTTTTTTGATAAATTTTCCTAAAGTTCATTACATTTAAAAAAAAAAAGATTTCATTTATTTGAGAGAGAGCGAGAATGAGCTGGGGAAGGGAGGAGCTGAAGGAGATAGAGAGGGAGAAGCAGACTCCCCACTGAGTGGGGAACCTGATGTGGGGCTTGATCCCAGGACCCTGAGATCGAGACCTTAGCTGAAAGCTGACACTTAACTGACTGAGCCAACCAGGCACCCCTAAATGCGCTTTAAATGTGTCGTTGGTCTTAATGGTGCAGGGATATACTGAAATCTGAAGGCTTGCTTCCATCTCTTTGCAACTCATTTGTCATCATCATTTTCCATCTCATCCCTGATCCACAACTGTGTACCAAACCCCTAGCCATTACAGAACCCAGACCGCCGAGGTCTTTCATTCTTTAGCACCTGTGCTCATGATGCTCCTTCTGTCTGGACACTCACGCCCTAGGTCTACCTCATCCAATCCTATCTTGTCTTTCAATACCTAACACAAATGTCCCTGGTGCCTTGAAACTCCTCCAACTTTGCCCTAACCCCATCTCAGAAAATGTACTTTCTCTCTACCTCTCTCTGTATGTTCCTCTATAGTGGCATTTCTTATATTCTATAGTAATGGTTTAGTGCCATGTCTGTCCTTTTTCCTTCCTCCTCCCTCTTCACTTCAGACAAGGACCCTGAGGAGGCACAGCTTTCCTATTCCATCTCTTCCACCAGTGTAGTGTTTAGAACAGACTAGGAAGAGAAGAAATCAACACCGATGGAATACCTATTAGTGCAGAGTATATAACGAATAATCTTTACAACCATCCTGTAAAGTATATATTACCATCCCCATTTTACAAACGAATAGGCAGGTTAAGAAATGCTGAGTAACTTTCCCAAGATCATTCGAGTTGTTAAGTGATGGAGTAGAGGGGTTGAGATCAGAACTGGGCTTCTGTGCAATTCCAGGCTTCTCCCTATGAGTACGTGAGGCAGGTTTTAGCTCAGGCTATGGGACCAGACTGCCTGGGTACATATCCTGGCTCTTCCACTTACTATCTTTTGCTTTAGGCAAATCACTAACCTATGATCATTTCATCATCTACAAAACAAGGATTAAATTGTGCTTGCACATAGGGTTTTATGGAGAATAGATGGGATGTATATAAAAAATTACTTTTGGGACATCTGAGTGGCTTAGGAGGTTAAGCATCTGCCTTTAGCTCAGGTAAAGATCCCAGGGTTTGGGGTGCCTGGGTGGCTCGTGGGTTAAGCCTCTGCCTTCGGCTCAGGTCATGATCTCAGGGTCCTGGGATCAAGCCCTGCATCCGCTTAGCAGGGAGCCTGCTTCCCCTCTCTCTCTGCCTGCCTCTCTGCGTACTTGTGATTTCTCTCTCTGTGTCAAAAAAATAAAATCTTAAAAAAAAAAAAAAAAGATCCCAGGGCTCTGTGATTGAGCCCTGCATCGGGCTCCCTGCTCAGCAAGGTGTCTGCTTCTCCCTCTCCTTCTCTCTCACTCTCAAATAAATAAATAAAATCTTAATTAAAAAAACCTCTTAGAACAGTATCTGGCACATACTAAGTGCTCAATAAATGTTAGTTATGATGCTTTTATTACTGCCACAATTTGAGCTACTATTTGGTAAATATTGGATGGCTGGATAAAATGTACATCGTTCTAGGCAGAGATTGCTGGATTATCCAACTCACTGGCAAGGGAGGACTATAGTCTCTTAGGAACCCAGAGAGGAGGGGCACCTGGGTAGCTCAGACAGTTGGGCGTCTGCCTTTGGCTCAGGTAGTGATCCTGAGGTCCTGTAATCGAGTCCCATATTGGGCTGGGGAGTCTGCTTCTCCCTTTCACTCTATTTCTGTGCTTCCCTCTCTCTCTCTCTCTCTCAAATATATAGTTAGAATCTTAAAAAATAAAAAGGAATCCAGAGATGAGCTATTAAAGCTCTAATAAGTAAAAATACTAGTGTGATAATGTTTTGACCTTTTTAAGACTCTTTGAGCTGACAATGGCTATAAAACAGAGGAAACCAAATATTTTCAATTCCATTTCCAGATAATTTGGACTTGCTTAAACTATCCAGCAAAATAGGAGCAAAATCAGAGGTTCAGCTTGGCTCTAGCTTCTGATCCTAGATGGTGGCAGTAACAACAACAACAACAACATTAATAATAACAGCAGAAGTTCTTAACATGTGAGGTCCTCTTCCAAATGCTTTACATACATTAGCAATTTAATGTTTATGGGAGATTTCCCTACTATATCCAAGATAGCAGAAACTCAGAGCAAAAAGGTTGTTACTAGCCTGATGGCAGAGCTATTCGAGGAATGGGAGCCTTTCTCATAAATCTGATGACTTATGAAGGTGACAAAAGGTTAGGCCACTCAGTGTTGGAGAGGACAAGATCCTAGAAAGTGGAAATGTTCCGCCACTGCCGAGGTATCAACAATGTGGCTGCAACTGGGCAGAATTTCTATTTCTAATGTCAGGATAATAAGGAAGTTGCTGCCAATACTGCATAAAACTCAAGACACTTAGCAGGGATGGCTGGCTTCCAACTGAGCCATTAAGGTAAATGTAAAAGAAAGCTCCAGGTAGAAATATCATTAGGAACTCAGAGAACACACTGAGTGTTTGAAGCTGGTACTTAACCTTCTATTATTGAACTCAGGGTCTTGCCATGCTGGGACCAATCTGAGTTCACTTACAACACCCCCTCGTGCCTATAATACTGCTCATTTCTGTTATCTGAGCTTCACGGAGGTAATTAGAGCAGCAATCTCTTATGGCTGGGTCTCAAAGTACCAAGATGTTGATTTCTCCTGTCCTTGCATTTCCTTCCAGCCACAATTGTTCTGTGATCTTGTTTGGGATTCCTTTTTTCTTTTCTCCATTTCACTGTAATAGAGTCTGAAGAATATATGACATATATTAGCATTCCCTGACATACAAATCCTTCAGAGGATCTCTCTTAAGAGGAGAGGGACTGGAGCCAACCATGAGAAAAGATAGGTAAAGGAAGTTCCGAAGAGAATAGTTCACGTGACTGTGCAACATGATAGAGACACCCAGGAGGGAACTGAGATAGATAATAAAAGGAAAAGCAGTGCTTGACACAGAAGATACTCAAGAGATGTTTGAGGACTGAGAGAATTAAATACTAACAGGAGAAAGAAATACCAGGATTCTAAAGGTGGAACAGGCATATTTTCCCAGCTACCTTTTTACTCCCAGACCCAGCATATATTTAATAGATAAACATCAGACTTACATTGTTTATGTAAATGCAAATGATAATTACAACACTAAATGATAAATTAAAGGTAATTCATGGTAAATACCACAGTCCAGGGGCGCCTGGGTGGCTCAGTTGGTTAAGCGTCTGCCTTCGGCTCAGGTCATGATCCCAGGGTCCTGGGATCAAGTCCCAAATCAGGCTTCCTGCTCAGTGGGGAGTCTACTTATCCCTCTGCCCCTCACCCCGCTTGTGCTCCCTCTCTCTCTCTCTCTCACTCACTCGCTCTCTCTCCCCGTCCCTCAAATAAATAAATAAAATCTTAAAACAAACAAACAAACACACACCACAGTCCAGGCTTGGCACACCTGAAATACACAGATGAATGTTCTTTTTACATTTTGAAGACAGAACAAATAGTAGGACAAAAGTGTTGCCTTCCTAAAGTTAACCCATAGAGCCCATGCCAAGGTCAATTGTTCCAACTCCAAACTCGGGACTTTCCTTTCCTGCTCCCTCTCCCTGACAATTTAGAACTGTTGGGCTTGGAGCACCTGGGTGGCTCAGTGGCTTAAACCTCTGCCTTCGGCTCAGGTCATGATCTTAGGGTCCTGGGATCGAGCCCCGCATCGGGCTCTCTGCTCAGCGGGGAGCCTGCTTCCTCCTCTCTCTCTCTCTCTCTCTCTGCCTGCCTCTCTGCCTGCTTGTGATCTCTGTCAAATAAATAAATAAAATCTTAAAAAAAAAAAAAAACTGCTGGGCTCCATCTCTGAGCAACTCTGTTTATTGTGAATTCTCTTGGCTTGGTTTCTCACTTCCACTTTGAGACCCATTTCCTACCCACCAGCACCTGCCTTCACACACTCTCACTGTGCTCACGAGTTCTAAGTCTAGATCCAGAGTTCCTTTGTGCCTTCTTCCCAGCCTCCCTTTGTTCTGGTACCTCCTTAGTTCATTCCCACTAATCTGCATCTTATTCGGATTTTTCTGTCCATTAGTTCCATATCAAAGTGCTCGCTGGGCATTTCTACATGCATATGTCAAATTCAAAATCCTGAGGCCAAATCCATTATTTATCCCCAAATCAGCTCCCCCTCTCAACCTCCCTTGCATAGCTATGGGTTAATTAGAATGGAGGCACAACCATTTAGAGAACTACCGACCGGTAGGCGAGATCAATATATTGGGTCCAATGTCAGGCTTGCCCATAATCCTTATAGCCACTTCCAGTCCTATTCAGCTGAACTTCTTTTTTTTTTTTTTTAAGATTTTATTTATTTATTTGACAGAGAGAAATCACAAGTAGACGGAGAGGCAAGCAGAGAGAGAGAGAGAGAGAGGGAAGCAGGCTCCCTGCTGAACAGAGAGCCCGATGCGGGACTCAATCCCAGGACCCTGAGATCATGACCTGAGCCGAAGGCAGCGGCTTAACCCACTGAGCCACCCAGGCGCCCCTCAGCTGAACTTCTTTAGGCAGTTGTCCATTCTCACATTCTCCCTTCATCATCTCCTTTTCCTTCCGTAATCCATACATTTAGCTCCCCTGAACAGCCCCACCCAAACAAAACTCCTCCTGACAAAATCACTAATGGTTTTCTTGTTGCTAAAACCAATGGATTCTTTTTAGTTCTTTTTTTTAAAAAAGATTTTATTTATTTGAGAGGGATCACAAGTAGGCAGACAGGCAGGGGGAAGCAGGCTCCCTGCTGAGCAGAGAGTCCGATGTGGGGCTCGATCCCAGGACCCTGGGATCATGACCTGAGCCGAAAGCAGAGGCTTTAACCCACTGAGCCACCCAGGCACCCCCCTTTTTAGTTCTTAAGTGACCCTCTAGTAGCATTTAACAATGTTGACCACTCCCTCCTTCCTGCAATACTTTTTCTTAAGCTTCTCTACCAACACACTCTCCTGATTGCAATCTACCCATCTTTGGCTGCTTTTTCTCAGCCTCCCCCAAACCAGCTTTTCCTCTTGTTCCTTATCTCAATGAATGACACCACCATCTCCTAAGTTTCTAAACCCAGAAACCATTTTCCTTGGCTTCTCCTACTTGCTACTGACATCCCTCAGTAATAGGGTCTTACCTATTCTTCTTCCTAGTTTGCCTTTCTTCAGCTTCATTACCTATATTTGTAGAGCACTTACTATGTGCCAGGCAGGAGTGTTCTAGGTGCTTTAATTCTCACAGCAAGCTCCTTAGGTAAATTTTATTATCATCAGTTTTCAGATTAGGAAGAGACCTAAGATGGTTAAGTAATTTTCGTAAGGCCACATAGCTATTATGTGGTAGAGCAGGATTCAAACTGAAGCAGCTTGACTTAATTCTGGGTCCAGGCCTACCATTCTCCTTCACCTACATTAGTCCAAACGCCTCCTTGCTGGTCTTTCTGTCTTGGTTTCTTCTAATCCTCTACTCTGCAGCCTGAGTGATCTTGTTAAAACATGTCACTCTCTTGCCTAAAACTTTTACTGACTCCTCATTGCCTTCAGGATAAAGTCTACACTCAGGGACCTCCATAACCTAGTCAGCAAGTATTCACCTCTTTGGCTGCTTGTTTTTTGGCCTCATTTTAATCACCATCCTGACTGCCCCACTAGCATACTGATAGCCTACATTTCCAGGCTTCTGCACATTGTCTGACCTGCCAAGAACACTAACTCCTTCCCCATTCAGATTATACTTTATCCACTAAGCCTTTTCTAACATCCTAAAACTAGGCCATAACCCCCCACCCGCCCCGTGCATTCCCACAGCCCCCAGTACTAATATCCACTGTAGCATTTATTTCACTGTTGTTTTGCCTACTAGTATCTGCACTATCACAAAATTATGAGCTTCTTGAGAACAAGGACCTTATAGAGTTCACTGCTGTATCCTCAGTACTCAGCTTAGTGCCTGACTGGTATGCAGTGGCTATTTAATAATCACTGAATCAATAAGCCTTTATTGTGTGTATCACACTCTTTAACACCTACTTACAAATGCTGTGTAATATTTTCATTTTCATATGTGTTAGCCTGATCTTTATGACCAGATTCTGAGTTTCTGGAAGAGAGCACATATACTCAGTACTTCAGAGTTAGAGGTTGCTGACACAAAGACTGACACAACTAGTATTTATTCAGGGCTGAGTGAACATCAACAATCCAGTGGCGTACATACTATTTTTATCTCTCTCAACCTCCATTTGAGGAAACAGAGTCATAGAGAATTTAGTAGCTTCCTAAGATGACATAGCCAGTAAGTGACAGAGCTGGGATTTGAATTCTGACATTGGTAGCTGTACTCTTTTTTTTTTTTAAGAGATTTTATTTATTTATTTATTTGACACAGAGAGATCACAAGTAGGCAGCGAGGCAGACAGAGAGGGAGGGGGAAGCAGGCTCCCCACTGAGCAGAGAGCCCGATGCGATGTGGGGCTCGGACCCAGGACCCTGGGATCATGACCTGAGCCAAAGGTAGAGGCTTTAACTCACTGAGCCACCCAGGCACCCCTGGTACCTATACGCTGAACCACAGTAAGAACAGGCTGAGGAAACAGAATTACAGATGCTAAGTAATTTTCCCAAGACCATACTATAGTGCTGAGACTGGAACCTAGGTCTTTCCAAAGCCTACACCCTTAACTATTTGGCATAAGGCTTCTCTTGCTTTAAATGTCAGCACTAAAATGCATACTAGGTGTTGATAAATTTTAAAAGCTGCAGCTCTGGTTTCATGAGATTGAAGAATATTACATTCCCTTCCCAAAGAGGCATCACTGTAGCTTATTGGGTTAATTTACCTTAAATATCAACAGCTTAGTCTTATAAGCCAACTTAGTTTATATAGTCTCTAGTGTTATCCCTGCAACACTGAAGACTGTGTTTTCTTCAGTGTGAAAACCCATGTTTTCTAAGACTGGCCTCTAAGTAAAATTGACTCTCATTCAGAAATTTACTATTCCCTTTATTTTTCAAAACCAGTTATGTGATATTCCCAAGTTCTCTGCTTTTGTGGCTCCTCATTTCCTCAGTGTAGAAGGTCTTGTTTCCGAAAGTAACCTATGATCCACAAGCCCTCTTGGCTGTTTTATTGTTTACCCTTAAAAAATTACCATCCTCTATAGGCTTATTAGACCCTTTATGTTTGTGTGGTACTCTGCTTTCCCCCTTTATCTCAAACATTTATTACATACTTAACTGTGTATCAAAATGCAAATAACCTAACTCATTGAAGGCCATATTTTCAAAGAAAATGGGCTTGGGGTTTAGATATTGGAATATTATTTCCTTAACAAGCTTCATAAAGTCATCCTCTGCTCAGTTTGCAATTATACACCCAAGTATCTTTCAACAAAATCTCAGTAGCTACTTCTACAGCACATTATATGGAGAGAGTAGCTGGAGCCAACTCATTAGATCTTACTCCAAAGATTTTTACCAATATGTTAGCCCTTTTTTGCTGACAAAAAAGATTCTCAAGACTTATTAGAGCTCTTCCACTAACATTTCCTGTTATCAAAATGAACTGCCCATCTTTCTTGGGAAATGCTCTGGAGGTTATTTCCTGAATTAACAGTATGGCTCTGTCTTTCTGGATCAGTAATGATTTAATATAAAACTGAGAATCAAACATCCCTGAAATATTTAGTAAAATATGAGTATTATATTTCACAATGTTGTCTTCAAGGATATACACAACCCAAAATGAGTATATGAGTAGTGCTGTATCATATTGTTATTGTAGTAATATTTCTGGGAGAAATATGGAATTTGGAGTAACTACAGGCCATGAAATATGGCCATATTGCACCAATACATGAAGAAAGTTCAAAACTAGATCATAATAAAAAGACCAAAACATCATCAGTGATGATGAAAGGCACATCTCTGAACTAAATCTGATTTCCCTGAGGAAGGAATAAGTACTGAACTTATTATAATAGAATACGAAAAAAAAAAAAAGAATACGCCTTTTAAGGACTGAGAAACCAGTCTGTCATTCTAGAAAAAAAAATCAAATCATGCAGATAAATGTCTTACCGGCGAGAAAAAGCAGAGATGACTAAGCTGAAAAAAATCTCCTCTAGCCTGTCTTATATCGTTTCTAGGTAGTGCTGTTCCTGATAAGACACATGGCACAAAATATGGTTTCTCTGTATATCAAGGTAAGTTACTGAAGATAGCAGTTTTCTGAACAGAAACCTTAGAGAACAGCAACAGGTAATGCAGTTTGAGATCCTGAGGAAGAAATACTGGCACCCCTACATGGGCACAATAGATAATCTGAAAATGGTACAAGTGCCGGCCCGTGTATAGCCTGTCTCTATTATAATCAGAGGGGAGAGTATTATAATCTGGCAGAAGTAGCCCTTCAGAGTCTGCAGAGCATTTCATCAGGTAACTGAACACTCACTGCATACACAGGCAATAGATTAGATGCTGAGGAATCAATCCAAAAGAACTCCCTGCTACTCTGAAGTTAAAAACTGCATTTTCATTTTCTCAAGCCTATATATTTTATGTAATGAAACAGGATGTACACTATACTTCTCTTGCAATGATGTAAGAGGATTTAGGATCCTCAAGGAAAATCGTGCAAAGAGCCCTTCTCTTCCAGCCTTCTGCCTACAGAAATATCCTACTGATTCCCTGAAAAATAACGTAAGCTTTCTTTAGCAAATGAAATACACCCTGTTACTCTCTCCCTGACCATTTCATTTTGTTTTTCATGACACTTAAGACCACCTGACACTTTACGTATTTATCACTTATCCTTCCCAACTAGAATACAAGCTCTGTAAGGGCTGAGGTTTCAAGTATTTTGTTCACAGATATGTTCTCAGTATCTGGAACTGAATCTAGTATGTAGTAAGTTCTCAAAAAAATTACAAAATTTATAAGTGTTTTTAAAAGACCCCTGAATAATATATTAGAATTATTAAATCCTAAAATTTTGGCATACCTGTGTGTATGTATATGTGAGTAAGTTTATAGATTCTGTGTAATATTCAGCATAGGTCAAGTCAGGAGTAAGAAAATCAGAAGCTTGTGTGGGGAAACAGAAGCACGACTGTAAAAACAAAGCAACACGTCTTATTAAATGGACCGAGGGAATCAAACACAGCAAACTTCTGTAAAAGTAAACTAAATTTATCTCTGTCCTTTCCATATCTGAAATCTGACTGTAGTAAATTCAAATTTACTTCAGATTGGTTGGATTGACATTAGCTTTCTTCCTTGATAAAGCTTTTGAAAGTTAGTGAAGTTTTTTTCCTTCTCCCTAAAATACTGCCTAAGTTATGCTGTAAAGACACAAGCCCTCAGATCGAAACAGTTTCCTATTTCTATTTTGAGATTTGCCTGAGTCACAACGTAGTCTTGGAGAATCACTCTGCTCTGTCTCTCCATTTACTGAGACTGCCTGGGAACTCAAACTGTCAGCCAAACAGGAAGAGGACCCTTCTGCCTAACTCCAAAAGGCCTAAGTCATATGAATGTGGTGAGGTTTAATGATGGATATAAATCACTGCGAATGGACTTCCCTCAGGGTGGATGAAAAAAGTCAAACATTTGACTTAACTTCCTCTATATGAATTCAGGGCTGTAGAAAAGGTACACTATTAAATACAGCCGAGTGAATGTCCCAATGTTTGTATAACATGTGTTTTCAACTAAAGAGACCCCTTCTGTATTCCTACTATACATGACACCCCCCAAACCCAAATATAAGCAATGTAAAGTGACTGATCTGATCTTGGCAAAGTTATACTGTTAAAAAAAAAAAAAAGTCAGTGTTCATAAAGATGTATAAGCCACAAAGGCCCTTTTTCTTTTTTCCGAAATGGATAAAAAGTGTTCCTTCCACCTGGATTCTCTTATTTGAGCCCTATGTGGTCTTGAGTTCCTCCTGCTTGTGTAGTTAGCATGTCCTAAGTTGTTCTGCCTTTGTGACTATAATTTCAAACCTTCTTCCCCACAACAAAGCCTTTTGACAGAGTTACTCTTTCTGTACTCACACAAATGGAAACAGAAGAGATGAAAAGCCCTGGGGATGCAGTAGGTATATGTCTCAAATTGATCCTCTGCTAAGTACAACCTGAACTTCTCTGCCTCTCTCTTGTCTGGGTGGAGTTCCTTTCTGGGTTTAGTGATCTTGCATGGCATAGGAGGCTTAGGACCCAGGGGGCGCCTTTCAGCCGAAAAACACCTCGCTGCAGCAAGCTAGCTGGGAAGCTCCCAGTTCTAAAGAGAGGCTGTTTACCAGAAGAGCATAACAAGGGCAGGTCTGACTGCAAGGCTGGGACTGGGAGGCAGAGCCGATGCCAAGGCGACCCCGGTTGGACACTGGTTGGTCAATCACCCGCAAGATGAAGGAGGTGAGGATGCTCTTGGCCTGGGTGCAAACATTCCTCATCAGCAACATGCTCCTAGCAGAAGCCTATGGATCTGGAGGTGAGATTACAATCTTTCCTTCCTGCAGCAACTTAATGAAGTAGAAAGGGTAAAGCAGTTTCCCAAGCATGGCCAGGCTAGACAGAAAGATCACTGGGAATGAAGCTTTTAGCTGGCTTCTCTTATTCCAGGAAGGCTTCTCCACAGCCCCCCCCCCTTTTTTTTTTTTTTTTGCTCTTCTTTTTCCTCCTTTCCCTGTCAGGGTTTGCAGCTCCATATTTGCCATTAAGAACAAAAGCAAGTAGCCACTTTCTCTCCTTCTCCTTGCCTGTGGCTCATGAATGCATGGAGTTTGGGATTCATCTCCCCTACTCCCTAAGTCCTGCTCTTTTCTTGGTAGGGTTAGGGCACAGGCCCGCCTTCCCCATGCTCTCCTGCTGAGGGGAGTGGGAGTTTGGAGTCACATCCAAGCAGCGATGAGGTAGGTTCCCTCCAATTTGAGGCTCTCTTTTGCCTGACTGAATCAAGGCTTTTGTAGAATTCTCTTGGGAGGGAGTGTTGCCAGTGCTAGTGTGGCCATATCCGTGAAAGGAATACCCCAGTTTATGTAATGTGGAATTACAACACAGGGATCAATTTCAGGTCCGGCCACCCACCGACTCAAAACTCCCAACATCTCCAGAAAGGTACTCGAACCCAAGCCTCTCCTGCACACTCCTCCAAAGTGGCCACAAGTTCCAGAATAACAACCCCTTGCACTTGTGCAGTGCTTTCCGCCTTTCAAAAAGCAAAGCAAAGCTAACATGCTCTGACGGCTGAGTGAGGGCCGGGGACCAAAGAGGCACTTTAGATGCGCTTTCTCTTCCTTCTTTTTCGGGACTCACAACAACCCATCAATCAAGGCAGCAGGGGTTTTCCACATGAGGTCAGGGAGGCCCAGCCGGCCCGTGGTCGCCCAGGCGGGGTAGGCCCGGCTCCACTGCCGGTCACTCAGTGTCTGGTGGGTCTCCTCTTCCTCACAGACTGCTTCTGGGACAACGGCCACCTGTACCGGGCGGACCAGCCCTCCCCAGCACCGGGCGTGCGCTGCCTCAACTGGCTGCAGGCGCAGAGCGGCCTGGCGTCTGCCCCCGAGTGGGGTGAGTGTCCGCCGGGGGTGGCGGGCGGGCGGCAGCGGGCGGCGGGCGCGGTCTGGGTCCTGGCCCCGTCTCATGGCGCCTTCTCTACCCTCCCAGACGCCGGCAACCACAGCTACTGCCGGAATCCGGACCAGGACCCGCTAGGGCCCTGGTGCTACGTCAGCGGCAACGCCGGCGCTCCCGAGAAGCGGCCTTGCGAGGACCTGAGCTGCCCAGGTACCCGCCCGGACTCCAAGGACCTGGGGACCCCCGAAACCCCCACGCCCTGGAAGGCCTGGGAGCGGCTGTTACACCCGCCGCGCACGTGCGTCCGCGCGTCGCCGGCTGGCCCCGCCCCGCCCCCGCGCCGTCCGATTGGCCAGGGCTGTCTCCAGGCCTCAGGGCCTAAAGCCCATTGGCCACTGTGGCCTCTTGGAGTGAGCTCATCCTCCGCGAGCGCCTTGTAAACAACCGTGGGAGGCAAGGCCCCACCTCTTGGCCGCGCTCTCCCTCCCTAGTGCGCAGCCTCCGGGAGCTCACCGGGCTTAACTCCCAGCCCCACACCCTTGGCGAGTCTCTCAGTGTGTAGTGGTCCTTTGTGGAGCGTCTGCTGTGTGTTAGGCACTCTACTCGCAGCGCCGCTGGAAAGAAGGTGTTTGCGGGGATCTGAGCCTCAGAGAAGTTCAGCGACATATGGAAGGAAATGGCAGGGTCCAGATGAATCTGAAGTTTCTTAGATTCCAGAGCGAAGGCTGGTTGCTCCTGAGGCGGCTAGACCGTTCTCTGAAATTAGATTAAATGGGATGTGTAACGCATATAATTGGGGATTGGGATTGGGAAACAATGTGGATTCATGGATTGTTTCCTAGCGCAGAGGGAGACCCCTTTGAGAAGACGGCAAGGATTTGAACAAAGATTAAAGAAAGAGAGGCTCTTTCTTAGTCCTTCCTCTCACATTTGCCTTGTCCCAACTGTAGTGTCGCCCCCTCAGACCTGATCTCGCCCCTGGGGCAAGGATGGATTTCAGTGTGTGTAGGCATCCTAAGGTGAAATCCTTTCCCCTTATGTCCCCCAACACTCCAGGCCAGTTTCAGGTGTGAAATTCACTCAGGCCACTCTAATGAGACATATTTTACACTTCACCTCCAGAGACCACTTCCCTGTCCCCTCCAACCTCCACAACAGAAACTGAGGAGGCGTCTGAAGTGCCAAGTGGAGAGGAGGTGCAGTTGTTCGCTCCTGCCAACGCCCTGCCTGCCCGGAGTGAGGCAGCAGCCGTGCAGCCAGTGATTGGGATCAGCCAGCGGGTGCGGGTGAACTCCAAGGAGAAAAAAGACCTAGGAACCCTCGGTATGATTGTCCCAACCCCTCCTGTGCCAATCATCAAGAAATATTTTCTGATCGTCTGGGGTGAAGCTAATGGGACCTTGTGCCCTCTCCTTGGCAGGCTATGTGCTGGGCATTACCATGATGGTGATCATCATTGCCATCGGAGCTGGCATCGTCTTGGGCTATACCTACAAGAGGTCAGTAGCTTCTCTTCTGGGCTCTCTGAAAGGAGGGGAAGAAGGTGAATAAAGCCAAATCCACCTTCTTTGTGGCATACAGGCCTACAAAGGAACTGAAGTTTGAAAGAGGAAAACTAGCTTAAGATGTACAGACTTGGTTCTAGTCTTTAGCAGGTGACCTTGGACAAACTTTTTCCTTGGGGGCCTCTACTCCTCACCGAAAAGCCTTGTCAGGTAGGAGCTCTGGTTTCCCACTTTACAGATGAGAAAGCTTTCATCAGAGAGGTGAATTGACTTGTTCACGGTTGCAGTGCCTGGGAGTGGCAGAACCAAGATTCAAACCCAGCTCTTTTGATACCAGATTCTCTACTGTCTAACCCAAATGCCTGGTATGACATGAGTGGTGCTGCAGAAATCAGGCTGAACACTCATTGTAGGGTCCCAGAGGTTGATTTCTTTCTTTCTGTGAGTGACAAAATTCTACCAGAGGGGCACCTGGGCAGCTCGGTTGGTTAAGCCTCCAACTTGATTTCAGCTCAGGTCATGATCTCAGGGTTGTGAGATTGAGCTCTATGTTGGGCTCTATCACACTGGGTGTGGAGCCTGTTAAGATTCCTTCCACCCCTCCCCGTTTTAAAAAATACATAAAAATAAAATAAAATCATACTAGAAAAGGTTCCTAGCCACTCCTTTTGCAGTTGGGGCTTGAATATCCTGGACCCTAAGTGGGATCTCCTTCAGAACAGGAGGAAAAAAATGAGTTGGAGGACATAGAACCTGTTTGTTATTCATCACCACATAGGAGAAAGTCAGAGAGGTTCCTGGGAAACTCAGGGACCTGACCTGTGGCTGAAACAACAGGAGGAGAAATGCTCATTTTGAGAGGCTCTCTGAAATATCCTATGGAAAAGGCTCTCAAAGTCCATAGTGGGTGCATGGTGATAAGTCAGAGTTGCATTCATTTTTATAGCATTAGGAAAATTATTTGCCAGTCTGGGCAATATCAGGAGGTTTGACCTCTAGCCCTGAGTGCTTGTGATATTTCTCTTCTGTGGTCTGAGAAGGCTTTCTGAAAGGGAAGTGACATGGTAGCCTGCATTTTCTAGTGGTAAGAGCTATGACTGAGCTTACAGCCCTGGTGGGTCACCCAGCATTAAATAAACCTAGCATGTCCTTAGGGACTGTATAGTTACCCTCCTCATTTTACAGATGAAGAAGGGGAAGTGTTGGCTAACAATAGTGGCAAAAGTGAACATTTGCCATATGCCAGGCCCTGCTTCAAGCAATTTGCTGCTTTAACTCAGTTCTTACAATCACCTTTATGAGGCAAATGCTGTTATTATCCCCAGTTTACACATTAGGAAACAGACAAGAGAGGTTATTTACCTTGCGTGAGGTCACACACCTAGCATTTGGTGGAGCCAAGTCTTAAGTCTTGCCACAGACTATCTGTGTGATTTTGGACAAGTTGCTTCCATTTCCTACTGCAGAGCTTAGCTCATCGTGTAGCACATAGTAAGTGGTCAGTAAGTGATAGCTGTTTTTTCTTTTCTGTAAAATGTGAGTCTTGTACTAGCATTCTCTGAGCCCTGGTTCCTTCTCTAGTTTTCTATGATTCAGGAAGCAGGGGTTCAGAGAGAATCAAGTATTGACGTAAGAGGCTCTCCTGACTTCTGTTCTGAGGCTATTGCCCTTAGTGGAATGGTTAACATGGCAGGTCCAGGGACACCTGCTTGTTCATTTTAGCAAGTTAGAGAAAATGATGTGGTAGCCCTGGCCTGCAGTTCATAATCAGACCCAAACTTGTCGGCTGAGTTGAGTCCTTGAAATATTTCCTCCTTCCTCAGCCATTGGATAGCAGTTGGCTCTTCTCCAATCTTGTGACAGTTTCCAGGTGCTTGAACTGACTAAATGTTCTTCATTCTGAGCTCAGCTCTCATGCCCAGTAAGGAATCCAGGCCTTTTTTCTTCTAAATTTGCTCTCTAGGTTGTCACAGGACTGCCCCGAGGCCTAGAATTTACTGTCCTGTAAACTCAGGGCAAGGCACCAAGTCACCAGACTCCCTGTCACTAACCACCGGACCACCCCTTTCCTCAGCAAAAGTGCTCTGAGAACAGACTGTAACAGGAAACCACATGTGGGCTAGAGCAAGCTCTCAGCTCCCATCTCTCTCCAAAGTCAGAGAACAGTGTGTCCTGGAAAGAGCTGTTGAGTGTAGGTTCTGCTGTTACTCTAAACTTCAGTTTCTTGATTGTTGAATGGGGATATATCCCCCTCCATACACCCATACCCACCCACCCAAGAGTATCATAAGTATTAAATATAAGCAGAACACCGGTCAGGTTAGATAATCATAATAGCGGCCAGCATTTATTGCATGCTTTCTAAATAAATAGAATGTTCTTCTCTGATGATCTAGCTCAGGCCTCATGACCATATTTACAAGGCTCACTTTCTTTTTTTTTAAGATTTTTATTTATTTAACACACACAGAGAGATCACAAGTAGGCAGAGAGGCAGGCAGAGAGAGAGGGGGAAGCAGGCTCCCCGTCAAGCAGAGAGCCCAACGCGGGGCTTGATCCCAGGACCCTGAGACCATGACCTGAGCTAAAGGCAGAGGCTCAACCCTCTGAGTCACCCAGGCACCCCACAAGGCTCACTTTTTACACCGTTTTACAGTAAGCTGCTGAGACCTAGAAGAGTTAAGTGCCATGTCTAAGCTACATAGCCAGTTAAGATGTGTCCAAGGATTATCAGTATCTCCCCAAAGCCCAACAAGTCTCAGCAGCGTCATGCAAATTTGCTTTGAAATTGCAAAGTACAGTAGGAAAAATGGAAACTGAAAAAATAGCTGGGTCTGGAAGTCAAAAGAACCATGATGTAGTTTTGGAACTGCTGCCAATTCTGGGTGCGACAGTGGACAAGTAATTTACCTTCTCTGGTTTCCTCAGAGTTTCCTCATCTGTAAAAAGTGTAAAGGCAGGAGGTCAGATGTGATGATCCTCTGAGTTCTAATGTTTCCTAAAAAGACGATATTACCTGCTGGTGGCTACGGACAGTACTGGGTTCAAATCCCAGCTCTGCTATTTGCTTAAATAAATGATTAACCTCTTTGCACCTGCCTTCCCATCTCTGAAACAGGGATCCTAATAGATACCATATAGGTTTGTTGTGAGGATGAAATTAGACAGCGTAGTTGGGCATAGGGTTTGTGTGCATAGATTTAGCTACTTTGAGGAACTTTTCCTGAGCAGCAATATGGCACAGCACTACTTCCAACTGGGAAAATAGTGAAAGAATAATTGGAAGAAACCTATGTTGCATGAAGGAAGTCTGGGGTGTTCCCATCACCCCAAAGAGGAGTCAGAGGCAGGCAGCAGCTGCATTCACGCCAGCTGACTCTGGCCAGCCAAGCTCCTGATCATAGCTCTGTTGTAGTCATAGATAGAATTACTGTAACCCTTGAACTCTGCAAAGGACCAGGAGGCTAATGGGATGGAGCTTTCCCCTGGCTGGGAAGGACCAGCAGGAACCAGGCTTCCTCTCAGGGGAGTAGGGCCGCAGGTGGGGGTGGGTGAAGGCTCAGCCTGTCGGGTCTTTGTCATGGTTGTCTAGGCTACAGGGTTCAGCCAGCCAGTCTGCAGCTCCCTGTCCCTGCCCCAAGAGCGGTTTCTGTGCTATCCGGAGGGAACATTTATTTTCTGATAAAAAGGCAAGGGAAAAACTGTAAGTCAACACTACTCCACCCCCTTAGGAGAGGAGCTGAGTCAGTGAATAAGCCTTTTGTTCCTTCTTGGCTGCCAGACAACAGCCTGGCTGCCCCCCCTCCCCCACCAAGGCAGTAGGAAAGGACTGAGCTGCTTGATGGTCAATACAGCAGGCCTGGTGGTCTCTCTTGGATCTTGACAGGAGCTAGCGACAGCCTCTGCATCTCCAGACTCCTAAGCACCATTAACAGGAGGCCTGTGGGGTTGGGTGTGTTTTGAGGCTTCTAAATGAATGAGACTACAATCCAGATGAATCCCAGTACCTCCTTCCTTTACCCTTGGCTGTTCCTCCAGTCCTGTTCTCCTCCATTAGTATGAATTGATATATTGTCCCCTAAAGACTTATGATAAAGCCTGACCATTATCAACAGCTGGCCACAGCCAGGTGCTTGGTAAAGAAGGTAGCTGAGGAAAGCAGGACAACTCCAAAGCCTTAGTTTCTTTATCTATAAAATGTGGATAATATTATCTTGCAAAATTGGTGTGGAAGTACCCCAGTTTTACTATGTAAAGTACGTGGCATCCAGTAGGTGTGTAGGTAGCTCTTTTCATCTTGGATAATGGGAAGGTCATTTCCTGGCACCTTACTAGGTACTCAGGATGTGTGAGTTCTCACTTTCCTTCTTCCTCCAGCCCCTTAGATTCTGAAATTCAGGCCTCGGCAAAGGACACTTGCATACTCCTCTGCTTTTGTTAATTGCCTTTTGGCCTTCTGCTGGCTTGGGGTTCCCTTAATAAAATTAAATCCAGACCTTCCAAGTTTTCCCTTACTTGGGCAACCTTGAAGAATCTGGCTTTTTGTTTTATTATGGAAGGAGGTATTTCCTTCTGTGGTGGCAGCTGTAATTGATGAGCAGAGGGCAAAGTGAATCTTAAGCTGAGTGGGCATACACTTGGGCCAGACAGCCATCTTCCCATGTCCCTCCATTTCCTTTCGGGGTGCTCTGGGAATTATTTTGCTGCAGGAGTTGGTGGTAGCCAGTACAGAGGCTAATGATGAGGATGGGGTAAGTGCCTCAGGCTTGCATATGCAGATACTCAGTCACCCAGGGTGACTCAGGGAGATGAGCTCACAAATTTGCCTTCTGTGACCTTACAATGAAAAAATAGGCAATCAGAGCACATCTCATGTGAGGAATCTTACATGTCAGGGACCCTGAAGGTTATCAAGCCCAAGTCCTTGTTTTGCAAATGATAAAATTAAGGTCCAGAAAGAAGGGGAGCTGCTGAGGTCACATAAACAATAATTGCCTTGGCTGGTCAGTAGGAGTTTCCTTGGGAAACAGATTAAGATAACATGGCTTGGTGAGTCACTCATATTCAGGGCAAATCATAATAACCTCCTCTGTGAGTTTTACAGAAGTTCTGTTTTCAGAATGCATTCTCTTTCATTATCTTATTTTGAGACCAATATTGTCCCATATCACAGATGAGGAAACCAAGGCTCAGCAAGGCTAAGTGTTTTGTCAGGTGTCACTCAGCCAAGGCTGAGCTGGTATTAGAATGCAATAGAATTCGTTGATTTACAGATAGTTCTGAGGCACCTGTGCAGACTCTACCCCCTCCCGGTCCTGCTGTTTTCTCAATATCCCTCAGTCTCTAGAAACTTGTCATTGTACCTCATATGATGGATGTGTAATCCATCTGCTCTCCCTGAGGTCATCCATCAGCTGCCTGTTTCAAAGCCTCTTTGGGGTGGGCTCCTTCTAGGAAGATTTCCTCTGACAGTTGAGCCCATGTGTCTAGTTGTGACTTCAGAGTATGCTAATTTGGGTCCTGAGTATTGGTTCTGGTGTGTAGTGTGCTAGGCACTCACCAAACTTTTTGGCCTGGAACAGGCATGGTCCAGGCCAGTGGGAAGGACCCTACGTGTGCAGCCAGAAGACTAGGTTTGAGTCCCTGTGCCACCATTTCTTTGGGATGACCCTGATCAGATCAGAACTTCCCTGAGTATCAGCTGGAGTCGAACGGACTTGGGTTTGAGCCCATTAGGTTATTGGAGAGTTCCTTCACTTCTTTGAACTACTTCATCTCTAAAATGAATGATAAGACCTAATTTCTGGGGTTCGGCCAAGAATGAAGTGAGATAATGTACACAAAGTTCTTAGCATGGAGTGAGCACTCCTATTTGAATAAAATGGGCAATGCCATGTCTGATTGGGTCACTGAGCACCATGAGAATTCAAAGGTGTGTGAACATGGAGGGATCCGATAGTCACTGTTTCATTGTCTCCTATTGACCTAAACAGCCTTTAGTCCCTTTTGCCCCCTGCATGGGCTGGGGACAGTCCTTGTTTCCAGCCAGTGCTCACATCTTCCTTGAACTTTAGAATAAGAGAGCTGTCTTGGAATAGGTCAGTTTTCTGCACAACTTTATGAGTTAGGACTGAGATGGTTCACTGAGATGGTTCTCTGGGTCTCTTGGAGCCTTTGGCCAAAAGAACAAAACCGTATCTTGCTTTCAGTCTCTCCCCTCTACACTATCTTCACTGAGCCTGTCTGCAGCTGTGTGAGGTTCATGTTACTATACACCAGTTTTACAGATGAGGAAGCAGAGACCACAGGTGTAGGAGCTTCTTGTTAAGGCAGTGTGGCAGAATGGAAATCTCAGGTATCAGCCACAGATTTGCTCTGACTATGCTTAGCCCTTGCCTCTTCCTGGGTGCAGCAATGCTATTTAATGAGCAAAGCCACTCAGGAGGCACAGCCTGAATGCTTCCTTCTTTTCCTGCCAGGGGGAAGGACCTGAAAGAGCAGCATGACCAGCAGGTGTGTGAGAGGGAGATGCAGCGAATTACCCTGCCCTTGTCTGCTTTCACCAACCCTACCTGTGAGATCGTGGATGAGAAGACTATTGTGGTCCACACCAACCAGACTCCAGTGGACCTTCAGGAGGGCAGCGCTCCCCTCATGGGTCAGGCGGGCACTCCTGGGGCCTGAGCCACCAGTAATGGGCAGGAACCCAGGCAGATACTGGTACAGGACAGCCTACCCTCCTACAGTTGGGAGGAGCTAACTTTCTGTTGTGGTTAAAACCGACCCTCAACCTTTTTTTTTTTTTAAATTCTAAAACAGAAGCAGGTGTTGTGCTGAGGGGGGCGAGGCTAGGCAGGGTCTTACCAGTGTTCCTTCTCCATCCCTTGGAGCAGGATTTTGCCTATGGATGGAGACAGCAGCAGCGCACACAGCAGTGCTGCTGACAAGGGCTTCCAAACATTGCCTGTGCCCTGGAACTGAACCAGGGACAGACAAGGAGCTCCCCCAGGCTCCTCTGTGCTTTATTATCTAAGATGGCCTCAGTCTCCGCCCTTCCATTTGTTCTCTGTGGGCTTGAGTGGCGCATACTGTTATCCATAGTTCAGGTCAAGCGGGTCAAGAGGTAGTATTTAAAAAATATATTTAGTTTTTAAAATAGTTGGGATGTAACTCCCAACTGACCTCCGAGAACCAGAAATGAGTTCATACAGAAGTTAAAACTGTGGGTTGAGAATGGGATCTAGGCTGGGGGCTCCTGGGGGTGCTCCAGCTTGTTGGTGGTGATGTGCCTTGATAACCGTGGGCTGGCCCTGGGCCCAGGGACTCTTTCTATTTCAAAAAGAAGGGAAGGGATTCAGAATCACATTGAACATTCCACTTGGGAAGAGGGCAGAAAAGGATCCGCGGCTGCTTTAGGCCACAGGACCTGAGGGGGACCTGGGGTACCCTAGACAGTCTCTGTTCAGGGTGGATAATGACCTCTTCATTTTTCAGGGGTAAACAGCTAACTAACCTATGGGAATTACACTGTGGGACCTTGTGAGCTGCTTCTGCTTCTTAACTCAGAAACTAAGCTCAGAGTTTGCAGGTGGCTCTGTGGCCACTAGGCCAGTGCATTCCTCTGGGGTAGTAGAGCTAGCGTCACAACCCCTAAATCCTAAACAATCAGAACCATTGGAAGGGACCTTAGGGTTCCTCAAGTCTTTGGACACAGGGGCCCATAGAGGGAAAGTAATGCTCAAGGTCATAGAGCAAGCTGCTGGCATGGCCAAGAGGAGAGTAACATTTCTCCACAGCACTGTGCTGCCCTGAGCCAATGGCTCAGCAGGGCCTCCAAGCCCTGATGTCATACTTGGAGGCCTTAGCAGTGCTCCCTATCCAGTGCTTCCTTCCCAAAGCCCTTCCACTGCCCCACATGGAGAGGAGGGTCAGTAGGGACCATTCTCCTCAGCAGACTATTTCTGGGAGTGGTTTGCTGAGGGGACCTAGGCCTCATGGGTCCCTTGGTGTTAGTGATGCTGAAGAGAACAGTACATTACTGGTTTCTACTTTTCTATAAAATCATTTTCTCTGTGTACATGTTTTATATACCTCATTCTGATACCTGCATATACAGTGCAGGAAATTGCTCTGCATTTGACTTGTATAAATTAAAAAACAAAACAAAACAAAAACCCAAAACTCTGTATAGCCAAGTTTTCATGGGGTGCCAGGACACTCCTCTTATAAGGCGGCTGGGTTTTGGTTACCTTGTCCACACCTGTGTGGCAAGTGCTGTATGTCTGTCTATCATTAACCCTGGCCCTGTAATGGGGAGGCGGCAACTGAGTGGTGGGTAACTGCTGCCCCTGCGTTCTGTCATCACTAGGAATCATTCAGGTTGAAGCTGTAGGAAAAGATGGGTATGCTGGCTTCCTCACAAGTGATTTTGGTCACTGCAAATCTCCCACCTCAGCACTCTTCCCAAGGTGGAGTTAATTAAAATGAACATCCAGGCAGCCCTTAGCAGGGGCTGGAGACAGAAGTAATGGATGGTGTTGCAGCAACCAAAGAGGGGGATGGTCCTTGGGCTGCAGGGAGCAGCTTTAGCTTAGAGGAAGGCCCCTGTGGGGTTAACTCCTAGAGCTCCGGAAGAAGCTACCAATAGAAGTTGTTGGACTTTCAGCATGAGATTTCAGCAACATGTTCTCTACGTCTTGGAACACACAGGTGATCTCTGCCCATGCCTAGACATTGCTTATACTTCTACAAACAAGGGATACCCTAGATTATCAGTTTAGCCAGAAACCAGGTTCTGTCCTTAAATTGAACTCCTCAAGCTTTGTGAGAAATCACCTTCGGGTTCTATGGATTTATACTGTGCCCAGGATCCTACTGGCCAGATATTATCCTGTCCAGTGCTCCTATCTCCCATGTGCAGAAGCAAGGCAGGTCTTCTCTCAATCACTTGAAGGGAAACACAAGGGGTGGAGGTGACTTGCATTCATTTCTTCCCTTTATGAAGGTGGCACCCAGCACTGCAGAGAGGATATCCAGGTTTATAGGAGTATACGTGCATCAGAGGGTGGAAGTGCTGTCCCCAAAGGAAGGACTGGGTTGCCTTGTTCCTTGGAGCAGATTGGTGTCTATATAAAAGGGAGTCGGAGGTGGGGTGGGGCATGAGAAGTCCCCGCGCTGTGGGGAGTCATCAAGCAGGGGCCTTGAAAGTGGCCAGCAGACCACCCCACCCCCAGGTGTATCCTCCTGCTGAGTCAGGCCCCAAGTCAATTTTTCATTCTCAGTAACATCACTTATGTTAACTGCTTAATTTATTTGGTCTGCTCAATGGCCCACCATGGGCCCACCATTCCCATGCTTGCTGGGGACAGCTGAGGCACAACCAGCTGACTTAGGGTTGCTCAGAGCCAGGACTCAACCCTACAGCAAGCTTGCACACTCCACACATAAGTATGGTCTATAAAGCAGGTAAACTCTGTCCAAAGAGGACATCTAATCCCACAACTTATCAGGTCTATGTACAGTATTTTCACATGTCACCCAACAGATAAAGCAACAAAAACAGTATTAACATCAACCACTCTCCTGGATCACTCCCCCCCATTACCTCCCTCTATCCCCCCAAAAAACACAACCACCACACATTGCAATAATATCCCAAACCCATTCCCAATTTGTTAAATATGGTGCAAGCTCACAGACACACAGGAGGCGGCAAATTTTGTTGTGTTGAAGGGTCCCTGAAGTTCTGGGAGCCAATGTAGAGCACGCCTCCAGCGCTTTTGAGTGCCCATAGCTGTGCCAGGAAGCTGCAGCCAGGAGCTACAAGGAGCTAGTGAGCTGGGCCAACCAACAAGGGAGGTAGAAGCCAGAAAGCCCAGCTCAGGGAGCAACCTTCCCCAACATCCCAGCTCCACTCTGCCACCACCTCTTCCTACCCAAGTTGCTGCCTGGACCAGGCATGGTGAAGGGGGAGAAATGGCTGCCACAAGGGAAGGGCTGAGATTGCTGAGACAGCCATTCTCTTGGCTCATATGCTGGGCCTGTAGCAAGCCACACAATCCTCCAGAACCCACCCAGGACTAAGCTAATGGTCTGGGCTTCTGACTGAGGTGCCCACCAGGGAATGAATGACAGCAGCCAGAGTATGGGCTTTCTAAAGGGCAGGGCCCCTTTCTCTCCAGGCCCCCGTCTCTTGCTCCATTTGTGAGTGAGTGCTTGTTGCAGGTAGAGAGGCCCAGGAGCTCTCAGTTAGCCTCTAGCAGTACAGTTTGACAGCGTGAGGAGGAAGCTCCCCCTCACACTGATGTAGCCCCTAGGCCTGGGAGATGAGCAAACTAGCCCTTCCTCTGACTTCTGGCCAGTTCCACCACAAACGAAGGGACTCTTCAAAACCTGACGCCTCAAACCCTATCCCAGAGGGTGGGTGGGTGGGACACAGAGTGGAAGGGGAGGGGTAGCACCACTGTCATTTCACATCCTCGGACAGCTGCCTGGCCACCAGCCTTTCTCTTGTCCACACTCCCACTTGAAGTCCTCCTGTACCCAGCTGGACTAGAGACTTCAGAGCCCACGGGCAGGTTCACCCTGGAATCCTGCCCAGCAGGTCCAGGTCATGCTGATTAGTGTAAGGAAGAGCCTCCTGGAATCCCAATGCCAGGGAGGTCCCAAGTGGTCACAAGTAACAGATTCCTCCTGGCCCATGGGCCACGCTTTTTTTTTTCTTTTTTTTCTTTTTCTTCACAGCTTTCAGGCGAGTGTTGATCTACAGACAGTAACCATGCCCCCAAACCTTGATGTGTTTTCCTGGTGCTGCACCCGCTTGCCTCCTGGGGAGGTAGTAGGGAGGGCTTGTTCTGTTTCTAAACAAGCCGCCAATCCACAGGAAGCCTGGGTGACCCTGCCCACAGCAGGGATGGGGCGCAGAGGGGGCAATGGTGGATGCAGAACGCCCCCCTGCAGGGGGCTGGGCCAGGGCTAGGTGGGTGAGTCCCGGGTCAGGCCGTACTGCATGCTCACAGTGTGGTCCAGCTCTTCCAGCTCTGCAGGCAGCGGGATGCCCAGCTCTCCCAGGTACAGGCAGAGAGCCTCAAAGGAGTCCTCCAGTTTTGAGAATGCTGGTCTATTAAAAAAAAAAAAAAGAAGAGGGGGGTGAGTTGGAGGCAGGTGAGACAAGGGCAGGGCCACAGGATACTGTGTAAGGCCTGCAGCTCAACCACTTCCTAGTTGTGTGACCTTGGGCAAACCCCCTAACCTTGTGCCTCTGCAGGAAGCGGGGAGGTTACATAACTTTACAGCTACTGTGTAGGGCTGCTGTGAAGATGAGCGATAGCACTGTGACAAGGCTGGCCTTGCTACAGGGGGTAGCTTAAAAAAAGAAAGTCCAGGGGGAAAAAAGCTCATCTCATGTCTTGGAGAAAATGCAATCATCAAAGATGGAATTGGACTAAGTGCCTTTTTAAAGATTCTTTCCAGTCCTCAGACTGTTTCCACATCAATGGATCTGCTTAGGAAGGGACGTTTCATACTCAGCCGCTCTTCCCAAGGGGAAAACAAACAGCAGGCTCCCAGTGCTGTGGAAACAGCTTAGCTGGCCTGGAACCCTAAACCAGCTCAGGCTTACTCCTCCACCTCCTCCATGTTTTTGTTTAACCATCTTGTCACCTTCTCAGCAAGGCCCACTCTCACCACCGTATATAAAATTAAAATTCACACTCTACACATCCCTCTTTCTTCAGTTCTGCTCTTTTTTCCATACCATTTGTCACTTCCTAATATTCAGTGAAGGGTATTCTACCTATTGCTTATCATCTCTCCTCGTGAGAATGTGAGTTCCAGGAGGACAGGACCATGTCGAGCTAGGGTAGGCACTCAGTATTTTCTGAGTGAATTAAACATGGACAATTAAAATGACTAGGAAGGAATGTTAGCAAACAAATACTATGTAGCTTCACATTTTCTCCTCATGCTCTTACTCTGGTATTATTGAAGGACTGTAGTCCTTTGGCCCATGAGGGAACAAAATGCAGAGCCTCTCACCAGCAAATTCCAACTCTAACATGGGCCTTTGGAAACCATTTTAAAATAAAGGCTATGTACCAACTGGTTATCTTGAGGGGATGGAACAGGAGAATGAAGAGAGCTGAGGGGCATGATGGTTATGTAATCACAGAAAATGTGTACTTTCTGTGCTATATATTTTAGTCATATAGGAATTTTTTTTGAAGATTTACTTATTTAAATAATCTCTATGCCCAAAGTGGGCTCGAACTCATAACCCTGAGATCAAGAATTAGATGGTTCACTGACTGAGCCAGCCAGGTGCCCCTTGAAATTGTTTAAAAGAAAGGGTTTCTGAGAGCAGGGAAAAAAAGGCATAGATTTTAGTTGTCTAATGCAGAAACTTGGAAAGAACTGGGGTAGTGCTGACAATAATGAAAACCATTACCTGAGATGAATAAAGGTCATTTAAAAAATTTTCTTTAAAGGAGATGATTAGCTGAATGCATAAAGACATTCACTGCAGTACTACCTATTATAAGGAAAAACTGAAAAAAACCCGAGTATCTACATTATGTATATTATAACATGTTCGGACAGTCTCTTGAACTGAAGTTCATGTAGTCAAAAAAAAAAAATGATAAACAGGAAGACTGGGTAATGGAAAATGCAGGGCAAAATATAAAACTTTTCTTTATTTGAGAGTGTAACTAAATGTATTTGGACATAGATGAAAAACACTTATTCTATGAATTTTCTTCTGTTACAATTTGTTTTCATGGCTGTTGTCTGTGTTATATCTAGGTCACTCATGGCTATGCCCTTGTCCCCCTCACCACCCCACTGGGCATGTCAGAGGTGTTGGGGCGGCTTCAGTGGTTGACAGCTCCATCCTTGAGCTCAAGGCTTTTGCCACCCCCGCACCTGGCAAGGGCTTGGGGATGGCCAAGGCTGGGGCAACCATCCCAGGTCTATGTGAGCTGGCGGAAAGGGGCAGGATACCAACCTGCTCTCGGGCTCCAGTTTGCAGCAGATGGCAGCCAGGGGGAAGAAGGCTGGGGGGCAGTCTGTGGGGACAAACTTCTCCCAGAAGAGCTTTACGTTGAGGCCAAAGTCCAATGTTCGGGGCAGGCAGTCAGGATCTGCATACACCTGCCCGATGATCTGCAGATGAGAAGATGGCTGGTCAGGAATGGACTGTGGTGGGTGCGGTCACAGGGGAGTGGGATACTAGTGTATGGACAGGAAGGATGGGTAGAAGAGGGAGATAAAAACCAAGATTAGAGAACTGTCCCCCATGCCCAATTGTCACTAATTCAGACTCTTCTCTCAGCTCAGAATCTGGTTACTGAGGAGGGTTTAGAAGAGGCTTCATTGTAGTAGAAGCAAGAGGTTTCAAATTGGAGAGGCAGTTATACACATCCCACTCTGTCCTGCTGTGTCCCCTCATGTCTATGTCCCCTGTCAGAGTTCAGGCTCTGGAAAGTAAGGTCCTGGGTCAGATTCACGTCTGCAACCTTTCAGTGGCAGCCTTGTGCTTTGCACACAATAAATGTTCAACTGACTTCTACTGAAGAAAATAATTTTTTTTTAAAGATTTTTATTTATTTGACAGACAGACCACGAGTAGGCAGAGAGGCAGGCAGAAAGAGAGAGGAGGAGGAGGCAGGCTCCCTGCTGAGCAGAGAGCCCGATGTGAGGCTTGATCCCAGGACCCTGGGATCATGACCTGAGCCGAAGGCAGAGGCTTAACCCACTGAGCCACCCAGGCGCCCCTAAAGAAAATAATTTTTTAAAAAACCCTCCTTCATTATTCCAACTGTCCCTTGTCTCCTCTCACCATTTGTAGGAATTATAGAAGACTCTGAACATACGTGCTTGGCTGTTTCCAGACACACTGAGCTAAGCTCCTAATGGCAGCGATCTTTCCAAGACTCACTGTGTCCACCCCTAGTGCTCAGTACTGTGCTATACAGGCTGGCACTTGTTGCAGTGGCTACTTCCACTTGTGGGGCTGAGGACCAAGGGACTACTAGGACCCAGGGAAGGGAGACCAAAGGGAAAAATTACATTTGGACCAAGAGCTGGTCGGACAACTGTAAGGACCCTCTCATCTGCCCCTTACTGGCTGTGGAACTAAGAGCAAGTCCCTGCCCCTTTCTGAGCCTGTCTCCTCACCTGAAAAAACCCTGCCCAATCCTTCTCATGGGACCAAGGATTCCAGTGTGTCAAGAGACGTGTGATAAACTGTACAACCCTACACCACTTGTGTGGATTTTATGGTGGAAATGCTCATCATGAGGCGCAGTAGTCCCAGTACTAAGGCAGGGCAGAACTACTAGGCCCGCTGCCTCAGGCCTGGCCTCTGTGCTGGCTGGAACTCACCTCGCAGAGAACGATCCCAAAAGAGAAGACATCCACTGTCTCATCATAGCTCTTTCCTGGGGGAACACAGGAGAGCAGGCTGTTAGGTTTAGTCTCTTACCCACTCTGTACTGAGTCTGGGGAAAAACCAGGCCACAGCCAAGAACCAGGGCTAGAACAGGCTCCGCTGGGATGCTGTAAAGGCTGTTCAGGACAAAGTGCCCTCTGAATATTGTCTTTCCTCAGCCCTGCGTGGGCTGCCTCAGAGTCTTATAAAACACACTGTCCAAAATGAAACTGCATGGGACAGTGAAAGAGAACTGGATCGGGGTTGACCTGCACTCTGTCATTAGCTAGTTGTATGTTCCTGTGCAAGCCACTGAACTTCTCTCGGCCTCCGACTCCATAAAACTGTTGAATCAGGCCATTTCTGAGGCCTCACACCCGGGTTCAGTTCAAGAATCCCAACCCCAGAAATCTCTGGTTGGTCTGAACATTGTCCACAAGAGGGCACCATACTTCAGCTCTCAGCAGGGTGAAAGAAAAGGCAAAATCTCTGGCAATAAACACCCTGAGTTCTCAGCTACCCCTGGGGCACAGAAGTCAGTCAGATCTCACCCTAGGTCCAGGAGATCAGGGAGAAAGGAGTTTATGAGATCCAGTCTGGCAAGGGATAAATCATCTAGCCATCAGCTGTGGGTACCTGGCCTTACACTTCACAGGCCTCCCCCTTCACAGGCCTCCCCTGGAACACCCAGGACTCTGATCCAAGATGTGGACCCCAAACTCCCCTCCATTGTCCAGTGTCAGGACTCACCGTTCAGCATCTCAGGGGCCATCCAGTAGGGGTTTCCCACCACTGTATAGCGCTTCTTGCGGTCATTCTTACGCAAGGTGCGTTTCTTGGTGGTGGCCTTCTCCACTGGGGGCTTTTTCCTCTCCTCAACTATGAGCCGTGACAGCCCAAAGTCTGCCACCACCACGGTCTTGTCCTGGTAGGACAATGCCAGGTAAGCGCTTGGTGAGGACATTCCCAAGAGAAGTCATTGAGAAAGGGAGAAAAGGTATGTAGTAAAGGGGAGTCACAGCTGAAGATCTCTCTCGCTGACAAGGCTTAGTTATTTGTTTTCTAACAATCTGTATCTGTGTAACAGATTCCCCAGACCTTGGGGTGTTCACAGCAGATATCCTGGAGCCTAGAGGGGTAAGGCTCTGGGATCTGGGAAGTGGAACTCAGGGGCAGAAAAAGGGATTTTTCTCTCTTTTCTTTCTTTCACCATTCTGCCTTGTTCCCCAACAGATTTAAGGCCTGGCTAGAACCGGGATAAGACAGAAAAAGATAAGGTGGAGAAGTCAGTGGGGGAACTTGGGGGGAGATAAGTTCTTCAAATAGCTCCAGGGCAGTCATGCAGAAAAGGGTTAAGATTATTTAGTATGGACCCCGACGGACATCCAGCCAGGGCCAGTTACTGGACACCCAGGGAACTAGACTGCAAGCTAACAGGAGAAAAGACTTGCTAACAACCAGAGCTGATGGGTGGTGGGGAAAAATGCTGGCCCCGCACTGGCCACTGTATATTTACCAGCTCTGTGGCTTCAGAGTGAGGCTTCGAGGTGCCACAGCTATAGAACAGGGTGTGTAGGGAGCTGCATTACAGAACTACCATGGGGTGGAACCAGGAAAAACAACAGGGCATTATATACAGTTAAGGAACTTCTGGAACTCCTTCTGACCAAAGGATTTCAAAGCCTGCTACTGGAGGAGGTATAACTGTGTTGACATCTATTTGAAAGCCCCAGAAGACAGAGGAGAGCATCAGGTGCAGCAGGAAGGGCAAGACAGGAGCCCTAGGTGACAACTTAGGTCAAAGCACAAGGGGACAGTAAGTCTCCTTTGTGACACGGCAAGAGGGCTGGCCCCAGGGAGACTCAGGGTGGTGGGACATACCAGCTTGATAAGGCAGTTGTGTGAGTTCAGATCCCGGTGGATGATACACATGGAGTGCAAATAGGCCTGGAACAGAAGTACCAGCTGAGGCTGCCATCCTCACCCCAATCTCTGGCTTCAACTGCCCTGGATCCTTCCGGCCTGTCACAGGGGAAGCAGTGACTTCCTCCTGGTTAGCTGGTTCTGTATTCCTAACATTCTCCTTCCCTGAGTATCAGCAAGCTCCTTGCTCTTCCCTGTCTACACTTGAACTTCTTCCTCTTCCTACCCCAGTGTTTTCATGCAAATCTCTGCTATTCCACTCCCCACCCCCACAACATCCAGGCCTCCACTCCTGGCTCTTGTTACTCTGCAGCCACTTCCTTTTCTTTCTCTTCCTGTCCCCAGAGAATGTGGAAGGAGCTACCTACACCACCCCTTCTAGTCCCTTACAATACTCCATCCCAGAGGTTCCTGGCTCTGATCACATACCCAGGGAGCACTTCCTGAATGTTGTAGCTCTTGTGACCTGCCTGCCTGTCTTTTCTCCAAAGGCTGCCTGCACTTCTCCCATGATACCTACTCCTGAGACTCTTAACGTGCCCACACTTTCCTTCCAGCCTCCTCAAAGCCACCTTCTCTACACATGCTGACCCCTACTAACCCAAGAGAAGTCACTGAGAAAGGGAGAAAAGGTACGTAGTAAAGGGGAGTCACAGCTAAAGATCTCTCTACTAACCACACATCTGCCTCAACCAACACTAGCTCTTCCCAAGCCTGTTTCCCCAACATCTCTTTCCTGGGGGAACACAGGAGAGCAGGCTGTTAGGTTTAGTCTCCAGCAAACTGCCCCAGCAAACATCTGGTAAATGACCCCCATTCTTCTAGGTACCTCAAGCCACCCCAACTTCTCCTCCCCCACCTCTGCTCCCTTGCTGCCAACTAGTCTCTCTGCACCCTGCCTCCCAGTCTCCCATCCCCACAGCCATACCTTAACTCAGAAACCCGCAATGTTTCACTAGCCCCAGCCCTGGTCTCCCTGCCTTCGGTTCTCCTAACTTGACCCCCACCCACTGACTGCACTGGACTCATATTAAAATAAAATAAAATAAAAAAACCACAGCTCTGCTCACAAAACTTTCTTAAGTATCTTTTACACCTGTCTTTTTGGCTTCCTAAATAAAATCCAGACTCTCTAGTCTGAAACACAGGGATCTTCATGTATCTCCAGACTAACAGTCTTCATGGACACCACATGAAGAGCAGTGATTAAAATCTCAGGCGTTGGGGTCACACTGACAAGCCTAATCTCCTTGCTCTGTCCCTTTCTAGCATCAGCTTCTCATCTGGAAACTGCGGTTGTCATGAGGAACACATACATACATGTTACTCCCTCAGCTCAGTGCATGGCATATAGGAGCACTGAGCAACAGTCACTGGGGTTACTACCATAACTGGTCTCCTTTCCCAGGTGAAACACTATTTCCTCCTCCCTCCTCCCAGGTCTGTGCTGCTGTCATCACCTCAACCTTGGGGCCTCTCTGCCAAGAGGAACTTTTAACTAATTCTGATCCATCTTTCAGGCTTAACTAGAACATATATCCCCTTCTCTGATTTCATAGGCCATGAGGTTCTCTACCTGCGCCAAGTTCCCACAGCAGCTGGACACTACTAATTTGCCTTACCCATGCCCTGTTTGCCTTGAAGATTTAGAACTCGTTGAGAGCAGGTTGTGAGTGAAGAGAAGGCAACTGGGGACAATTTCACAGGCACTGAGAGCAGCTCATTAAACAGCTGCTGACTGACCCAGCCCACACAAGCTGCCCAGGCTGGGGGCTCTGCCTTCCAGCCCCTGCCTGTAATCCCTGCAGCTATTCTGACTCCCCAGCCTGCCTTGCCCCTCACTCCCACCCTTGGTAGTTGTTGGCAGAACTCACCATTCCAGAGGCGATGCCTTTGGCAAATTGGACCTTCTGCTGCCAGGGAAACGGGTCCTATGGGATAGAGGAATGCCATCAGAGGCTGTGGGGCCCTGTCCCATTTGGAATCCAGGCCCCACAGGTAAACGTGGTCTGCCACTGAACCCTGCCTGTGCCCAGTCCTGCCCAGCATGACCCTTTGTAAGCAAAGCCATGAGGGTGGTTTGCTTACCACACTGCGCAGAAAGTCCTTCAGTGTGCCCCCCTCAATGTACTCTGTCAGCAAGTTCAGCTTCTTGTCCTTGTATAGCACACCAATGAACTTGAGCACATTGGGGTGGTCTAGGCTTCGCATCACCTTCACCTGGGGGTGGTAGAGGCCAAGGAGGGTGGATGGTTACTTCCTCCTGTCTTCCTTATCCCCTTCCCTCCAAGAAGTCAGTCTGACAAGTGTCACCTGGGTCTCCTACCTCCAGTCTTATGTGATAGGATAGAATACTCCCACATGGATAGGGATGCCTCAGAGGCCTCACCCTTGGGATCCTGCTTTTCTAGGAATTTTATTTGGGAGGAACTGGAATGGGAGGGTTTGAGAGTAAAACAAAGGCCTGGAGGGCAATGGCCAGACCACAGGAATACCAACCAAAGGAATGGAACAACTTGGGAAGGGTAGTAAAAACTGTGTAAACACTCCAGGGATGGCAGTTCTCTGGGAGACCCCACTCCAGGCTCCCTTAGCAAGGTGTTCAGGTGGTGAGTGTAACTCCTAGTTGTCCTAAACTGGTCTGTTTTCATGTCCATCACCCCCATTAGCTGTAAGCTCCTCTGAACCACATCCCATTTGTTACTGTATCCTTTGTACCCAGATCATGCAGTCATTAGTAAATGCTCACTGAATAGATAATTACCCATTCCTCTAGAGCTCTTTTTTCCTCTGCTTTTAGGAAAGTGATTCTAAAGTAAGTTTCCTCCCAGGGAACCTGGATGGCTCAGTCATTAAGAGTCTGCCTTTAGCTCAGGTCATGATCCCAGAGTCCTGGGATAGAGTCCTGCATCAGGCTCTCTGCTCAGTGGGGAGCCTGCTTCTCCCTCTTCTACTCTCTCTGCTTGTGTTCCTATTCTTGCTATCTTTCTCTGTCAAATAAATAATAAAATCTTAAAATAAAAAAGTTTCCTCCGAAACTCTTGTTTATTAAGATCTTTCCCTCTTCCAACGGTGACACCGGAACTCCTACTTCCCACCACCCCATCCTCTTACCTCAGTCAGGAAAGTCTTCTGTGTTTCCTCATCACACCGAATTAACTCCTTCATGACCATCACTTTGCCAGTTGCTTTGTGTGTTACCTAGTTACAAAGGAGGGCAACTATTACTGGCACAGAGTCTTGGTGAACTGTGTGGAAATATATGCAACTGAGCATCCCATCCCCTGGAAGACACACTGAGCCAAATCAGACTGACAGAGTTCATCTGTAGAAGACACAGCATGAGGTAACAGGGGCCTCAGAGGGAAGCATACCCTCTTCCTTGGAGAGGTGGGCATGCACAGAGGGGAGGCGAGAATGCAGAAAAGGGAAGTGTAGGAGGCAGGAGGGGACACTGCCAAGCCAAGCAGGGGCTCTGGTCATCTGACACAGGAGTGAATCCCTTGGACGAACAGAAGTCTAGGGACAGGAGGGTCAGTGCCACAGACATGCACCAGGGAGCTGGGTGGGTCGGGGTGAACTCTCCAGCCCCAAGGCCCTGAAAGCTGAGACACACGGCTTACCTGACCCCCCCTCCCAGCTCTCAGCAGAGGAGGAGGAGGAGAGAAAGAGAGAGAGGTTAGTCCCCAAGACTGTTCATCAGGGAGGCAAAAGCCACTCCCCCGTGTGCTTCCTGCAATATGCCCAGCACTGAGGCCTCAGGGTACCTAAAAACACCCGCTGACTGGAGGTGGCAGAACCATGGGCACAATTCATCCCAACCTGGGTCTCCAGGTCCACCAAGCTCACTGTGACAGCAACGCTGCCTTTAGGTGGCCTGGGAGGGCCAGAGTGTAGCCCTCACACCATCACCTGCAGCCAGGAAAGGGGCCTGGTGTCCTGTAGGGTGTGGAGTGAGAGCATGTGATGAGAACTCCCCGAAAGAGAGAGAGAGGTTGGGGGTAGAAGAGCAGAGCAGCTGCTGCCTGTGCTCACCTTGATGGCCTGCCCAAAGAAGCCCTTCCCCAGGACCTCCCCGTGGATCAGGTCACATGGCCGGAAGATCTGCTGTGAGTTACTGCTGGAACAGCGGAGGGATTCTGAGCGGCTGATGTCACGGCTAAAGAGCAGGGGCTCCTTTGGGGAGCTGGGGCCAGGGGACTTGGAGATGCTGTTACTGCGCCTAAAAATGAAGAAAGATGAGGATAGGGCTAGGGTAGTCCTCAGAGACCTGCCAGTAAAACCCTTAAGTAGAAACCTCAAGGCCACCCTACTACCCTACCAATCCCAATGTCTGTAGTTCTGGTGCTATGATGAGGGGAAGGAACTCTTACGTCAGACAGACGTGCCATTTTGGGGCTGCAAACATCGGCAGTTTATTTAAGTATCAAAGCAGGAACCCTTGGGGTACCTGAGTGGCTCAGTGGGTTAAACCTCTGCCTTCAGCTCGGGTTATGATCTCAGGGTCCTGGGATCGAGCCCCGCATTGGGTTCTCTGCTCAGTGGGAAGCCTGCTTCCCCTCTCTCTGCCTGCTCGCCTATTTGTGATTTCTCTGTCAAATAAATAAATAAATAAATTTTTTTAAAAAGCAGGAACCCTGAGTACTCACCTGAAATGACTGTTACTAGCTTATAGCGCTCAACATGTGACAGCGCTGTAAGGTGGCAATCCACTTCCCATGTCTGCTTGAGTCAAAGTGCTAAATGGGTTAGAGTGAGAGCCTACCACCATCCAAAAAAATGACATGGGATTCTGGCTATTTTGCTCATCTTTCTACCTGTCTACATTTCCCAAATTCTAAAATAATGAGCATGTATGATTTTTACAGCAACAGAGCCAGTGTATTTACATTTTTAAGAGCAGTCCATAACAGAAATGGTTGGTAACTGTTACTGACTTCTTGAAGGACGGACAAGAAGGCTGAAGTCACTGCAGGTGAATTGCAACCCTGAAAACTTCTCTCCCATATATCCTGTCTCACTTGGGCTCTGAGAAAGGACTGTCCACAGGCTTCTTAGCCCTTGCTCTACTCTCTTTGCCCCCACCAACCACGCCCACAGAAGCACGTAAGCTGAGCTGCCCTCTCTCCCACAATGGTATCTAAGCAGCTCTCTGGCTACACCCACGTGCTCAGGGCTTCTCTGCCCTCGGGCGCACTACTCTACCAGCCCACTTGTGCCGAGACCAAGAGGGCAGCCAGAAGTTTATGCCAGCAACCTGTGGAGAGGGCCCTGTTTTCAACAGATGCCAGGCAAGTGCCCTTAGTGATTCAGTCTGTTTGATCAGGAGGGTGGATAGAGAACTTGACTCTTAATGATACCAACAACACCTCACTTAGTGCTGACCCTTTGCTGGCACTGTGCTACTTTGTATCCCTTTCCACACTGAATCCTTATGTAATTGGTGAGACAGCCATCTTTGTCTTACAATCCCACTTCATAGATGCAGAAACAGAAGCTCGAGAGATGAAGTGATTTGTGAAGGGAGGGGGCTCAGCTCAAAGGCATGGTATGGGTGTGTCTATCTAGAGAGCTGCTGCGTCTAACTCCTGTTCTTTCAGTCTCCCTACTTGGCACCTGCATCCAGGGCGAGTGCTCCCTCCTGTTGCACCTGGACAACTTGGGTTTTAACTGTTGGTCCCTCAAATCTAAAATAGCTTGCATTCATCTCTTGCTTTATAGTTTTCAGTGTTCTTATTTATACTTATTAATCCTCCCTGTGCCCCTACTCCAGCCTCTGAGCCCCACGCCTCCCTTTGCTGGTCCTTTAGGAGCCAGCACTGGTGCTTCCTGTTCAGCTCAGGAGTTCAGTGGACAGGGCCTGATTCTCTGGTTTCTAAGGAAACCTGGCAGACAGTGGTCAGATCACACACAGTCCCTGGCTATAAACTGTGACTCCCATGGGGGAAGCTGGGTCAGCACAATCCTCATGGCCCGTCCCTGGCCAGCGGTTTCCCTTCCTAACCCTGCCAGCCTCCCAAAGCCAGCTCAACCTCATCTGAGGGATAAGCATGGGTCAGCATGGAATCAGGATAGGAGGCAGCACCTCAGGGAGCGTCTCCTGAGTGTCCCTTCAAGATTCTCCTTGGTGTCCAGGATGCTGAGGGTATGGGAGTGTGCAGCATTCTGCATGTGGGGAGAGAGTCGTGCATCCAGCCGCAGCTGATCCAGGCGCTGGGAGACAGGATCATGTTCAATCAAGAGCTGAAGCGTCTGGCTTGTCTGGTTAATCGCATCCTCCACCTGTAGCCAAGAGCAGTGTAAGGCTGGCTCCCATAGGCTGTCCCAACCCAGGCCACCCACCGTCAGCCCAGATGATCCAAGCACACTATGGCCAATGTCCAACTTGCTAATGGTGGCCTCCAGCTGCCAGGAGCCCCCCAGTGCCCTGTCTCTGGCATACTGTCAGATATCTCATCTGTCAGGCCACCCCTGCTTTCCTGGGAATGTGCCAGCCTGACAGAGGAGGTCACCAGTGGTCACAAGCTCTGTGGCAAACAAGAGACAGACTGGGGGTGGAGAAAGGCAAAGGCCATAGCATGATGTCCCAGAGGGTCTGTTCCATGTCCTATCCTCACGTGACAGACAAGACACACATTGTACCTCTTCCACTCGGAGTGTGCGGACAGGGGTCCCATTGATCTCCAGGATGCGATCCCCAGGGTGGATGGCGTTGCGGTTGTTGGGACTGATGTGCATCCGGTTGACCCTGGGCCAGACAAGAGTTGAGGCAGGACGAAGACATCCTAAAAATGTATCTGACCAATTTCACTTCTGCAGGAAGGCTCACCACGCCCCAGGCTCCTACCAGCCCTCAAGACTCAAACCACTCACAGGAGAAATGCAATGCCCTTTACAGGGTGCCCTCAGTGAAGGGCACCCCCACTCACCCAGTGGCCTAAGCCAGAGACTTGGATGGCATCTTCTCTACCTGGAGTCCCACAACCCTCTGTCTTCAAAAACCCTGTCTTCACTTCATCACCATAGTTACCAACACCTCTCACCTGACCTTTCAATAGCCTCCTAAATGGTCTTACAATACCACGCTTGTGCCTCTCCCATCCAGCACCCATTCAGCACCCATCCCAGCAATCCTTTTATAACACTAACTGGGTTGCATCACCTTGTTGCTTATCCCTCAAAAGACCTCCTCAGCTTTCACAATCCTTATTATGTCTTAATAGCCCCTTTTCTGGCTATTCCCAACCACCCAATCTACACTAGACAGAATCACAGACTCCCACCTCTGCAATGAACACAATGGCTTCCCCTCTTCATCTAATGAGGTCCGAGTGCAGATCACACTTCCTGATGACTCCCCCCAACCCTCGTACCTCTCACCTATACTGCAGGCACCTGGTGCTCAGCACACAGTAAACACACAATCACTATTTACAGGGTTGGCAGCCACAGGTGCCTCATTAATGGTATGAGACAAACACAGACTCTTTCCCTATCTGGTCTCTGGTATGGACCTAGGATGAAGTCTTAACTTTTTTCTCTTCCTTCCTCCATTTACTCAACCAAAAAACAATAATCAATGAACATGTACTACATGCCAGGCACCGCTCTAGGCCCTGGGCATGCAATACCGAATAAGACTAAGTTCCAGAAGAAACTCATCAGGAGGACAGATGATAAACTAATACACATACTCAAGCCAGATAATTTCAAAGAATAAACATGATCTGAAACTTGACATGTGAAAGGTGAGCCGTCTGGCATTGGTATCTGGTGGGAAGCAATCGAGTCAGAGGGAAGAGTATGTGCCAAGACCCAGGTGGGGTTACAGCATAGCGAGCTCCAGGAGAACGATATGAGATGGGGGTGAAGGGAACTCCGCACCCCTGGAGCTCCATCTAAGGGCTCTGTGTAACAAGTCCTGCTCTAGAGGTCCTCAAAGTACTCACTCTTTGACTTGCACAGTGGTGGCGTAGTTGGAGCAGGCCCTTTCCACGGACACGGAGAAGCCCCGTCTGCCCTCAGTGGTGGCTGGCATGGAGATGTGTGTGACGGAGTAGGGCAGCTGGTCCTGAACAGACTCAGTGGAGAGCCTCTCAAACATGGGTGCCAGAACCACCTCATTATGGCACTTCCCACTGGGAAGAGGAATATAAAGGGGGTTAAGATCCTGGAGCCCCACCTGGAAGCCCCCAACAACTACTGCATCATGTGGCTTCAAGCAATAGTACCCACATTCCCACTATTACCATCCTTGTCTGCTCAGAATGAGGAGCCCAGGGTCTCTAGGGTAGCCTAGGAATGTGGGTGCAATGACCTGGGTTCTCTTCGCTCTGCTTCTGACTCACAGTGAGAACCAAGCCCCCTTCCCCTCTTAGGGCCTCAGCCTGACTTCTTTGTCAATTGAGGCAATTGGACCAAGTGAATTTTAAGGGGCTTTTGCCTTTAACTTTCTGGGATCCTTCTCTGAGAGCATCTTCCCAGCCACTCTCCCTTCGGGAGGACTCCAGGGCCAAGTGTCATTATTCTCACAGCAGGTTGAGGACAGAGGGCAGAGAGATGTTAACTGTCTTGCTTAGGGATTACAGAGGTGGTTACAGGCATTGGAATGATAGGAATCCAGTGCTGTGATATGCTCCCTGTTTCTGCCCAATTCACACTGCCACCTCTTTCTCTCTCTTGGCGGCTCTTGCAGGGGGAGGATGGACACCTCCTTACCAGTAGAGGGTGGCATGCTGCACCAGGGCATATGCATCCCCATCCTCAATGATCACCTTGCAGCTCATACAGGCAAAGCACTCTGGGTGGTACTTGAACTCCCCAGCCACCTGTTAGCAGACAGGGAGAAGGGTAGACAAGATGACAGACGTCACCGCTGGAGGGTAGGGGTAGGCGAGGTGACCTTCAATCAACGATGTACAGGTTCCAGTCACAATCCACCTTTGCACTCCTTGCCCTAGGAGCTTCCAGAGGACAAGTCAGATTGGTGCCTCCCTGTCATTTCTGAGATTACAAAATGTTTTGGTCTAATCCATGAAAGCAAGTCGCCAGAAGTCATCATCCCCACTAGAAAGGGACAGCTCCTCCAACACAGGGTTGGCAAATCTGTGATTAGGCTTAAAGCCCTTTTCTGGAGCAGGTAGGGAAGATGGAACTTCCCTCTAGCGCCCCACTCCAGGGTCTCCTTTTCTGATTCTCTACACACAACGTGAGTGTATCCTCCTCAACCTGAGGTCTTTACCGCACTGTATTGTGTTTCCTCCCTGCCCACCAACCCACACCCAAAATCAGACTGTTAAGTTTTTAAGGGAAAGATCTTACCTGGCACTTAACTGGTATTCAACAAACATTTGTTAAATGACTAAAAAAATAAAAGGGGAGGGCTTGGCTGATGGAAGACTAGAAAATGAAAGGCCATGGGGAACCAGAGGTGCCGTCAGTGGACTCTAATGACCAAGAGGGACTCACTCACCATGACAGGTCCTGTCATCAGCAGAGAGCATCCATGGCAGAACTCCCCGAACTTCCCCCAGTAGTCCTTGTGGCAATAAAGCTTCCCATCCTTCTCATAGTACCAGTTGGTGAGGGAATCCTGGCATTCTGAACACCTGAAAGGCAGGAGGCAAGAAATTCTTCTGGATCCTTGGAACCAGGCTATATAGGCTGTCTCTAGCTCCCAGGTTTAACAACAAAACGGACAGACCTCTCTTTGATCCAAAGCCAGGATGGGGGTAAGTTACGGTTTACTGCTAGCCCCTCAAAGGAAGTTGATTCAGAGTGAAGATGATCCCAGAAACCAATTCTGTATTGCCTGCCTCACCTAGCAGACATTAACCTTTTTGGGTCTTCAAGCCCTTAGCGAATCTAACAAAGGTCAAGAAGCCTCTCTCAGAAAAAGGCACACATAAGGAAAATGTGCGTATTTTAAAAAATATTTTATCCATTTATTTGACACAAAGAGAGAGAGATCACAAGTAGACAGAGAGGCAGGCAGAGAGAGAGGGAGAAGCAGGCTCCCTACTGAGCAGAGAACCTGATGTGGGGCTCGATCCCAGGACCCTGAGATCATGACCTGAGCCGAAGGCAGAGGCTTAACCCACCGAGCCACACAGGCACCCTGAAAATGTGCATATTGTTTAGGTATGGGGTGTGTGTGTGGTGTGTGTGTGTGTGTGTGTGTGTATGTGTGTCAAGGACTGAAACCAAGTCATGGCCCCAGTTAAAAACCTAGTCTACACAGGTATCTTGATGAAACAAAAAAGCTCAAATCACCTCTTTTTAAAAAACCTACCCACCACCACCACCATTACTGATGTAACACTCTTGTGAAAAAAATTATGTTAAGCATTAAGAAACAATCACGCAAATCCAGAATGTGGGTCATTTTTTAAGACTACTGGTCTTGACTCTTCCAAAAAGTTAATGTCGTAAAGGAATAAAGGTACAGGGATTAAAAAAGCCTAGAGACGCAGCAACCAAGTGCAACACTTAAACCTAGGATTCAATTCTGGACTGAAAAACAAAACAGCCATGAGTGACATTTTTGGAACAACTAAGGAAATTTGAATTTGGGCTGTACATTAGATTATATTGTGAGGGGCACCTGAGTGGCTCAGTGGGTTGGAGCCTCTGCCTTCGGCTTGGGTCATGATCCTGGGATCCTGGGGTCGAGCCCCGCATCGGGCTCTCTGCTCAGCGGGGAGCCTGCTTCCTCCACTCTCTCTCTCTGCCTGCCTCTCTGCCTGCTTGTGATCTTGGTCTGTCAAATAAATAAATAAAATCTTTAAAAAAAAAAAGATTATATTGTGAAATTACTTTCTCAGGTACTGTAATGATACTTTGGTTATATAGAAGAATTTTTAGAAGAAACATTGTTCGAGTAAGGGTGAAAGTTATCCACAACCTAGTTTTTCATAGTTCAGCAAAAATTAAATACATTGTGTGTGTGTGTGCATGTCTGTGTGTACATACTTAAAGAAAAAAGGGCTTGACGTTAACAAATCTAGGTGAAGGATACATGGGTATTCTTTGAACTATTCTTTCAACTCTTCTATATAATTGAAAAATTTCAAAATAAAATGACTGGGGCAAAATTCCATTAGCACTGTGTGAGACACACGTTTAGATCCACAGGTCCTTTCTCCTCCAAGTTACCTGGTTGTAAAGCTCCACCCCTCAGCCAGGTTGGGTGTGTTCACAGGCCAAGTCTACATAAGATAAGCTCCTCCTCATTTCTGAGCCTCCCAGGACCCAGAGCGAAGTGCTTCCTGGCCTGCTGAGCCCATGTTATCTTTCCAGTGAAGAATCTACTCTTGCTGTCAAGACTTTATACCACCCACCCTGGCCACATCCTTCTTTCTAAGAGGCAGGATGGAGCCACCTCTTAGTGTGAATCCTGACCCTGCCAACTCATGTCATCTTGGGGAAATTACCTTATTTCTTTGACCCAGTTTCCTCATCTGTGAAATGGACTACTGTGAAAATGAAATAACACGTATCGAACTACACAGATGTTTGTATAAAAGGCTAAGTCCAGGAGGAACTCAGTAAGTGTTAACTGCTAAGAGCAGATGATAATTATGCTAGCCACTAACATTATTTGCCGCTTCCTCCACTAGCTGGGTAGCTCTGGACAACTTCTCATTTGCTTTTCCTCCTTGACAAAATGTGACCAACAGCATCTTAGTACAAAGAGCACTGTGAAGATCAAGCGAGCTAATATATGAGGAAAGCCTTTTGCAAACTAATGAAGAGCAAAGCAAGTATACTATTACAGTAACTTGGCAGGCACTGTAGATATAAAAGATAGAGGTACAAATTTCCCTACTCCACTTTCCAAGAGCTTATAATGAGTTAGGGAAGAGAAAGTCTAAACAAAACTTTACAATGAAAGGTGAGAAGTCACAATGGGTGCTACTACTTCCGGGCACTGCAGGAGGTAGAGGAGGGAGACAGGAAGGCACTGAAGCAGCTGTGGAAAGCAACCAAACAAGGGAGGTCTAGAAAAGCAGGACCCTGAGAATTTCTCTTTAAGGAGTGTCCAGTTCCCTCTTGGTGCTCAACTCCGATGGCTTCTGCCATCAGTCATTCCAATCCTATAGCATTTCCTCTTGTTCTTTGGATGCTGAACTTCAAGGACTTGAGAGCTGGGTACAGCCTGAAGAGTATGGGTATGCAGTACCTAGAATGGTGTAGAATCAGAATCATGAATTATTGGAGGTGATGGAGGAAGACCCTGTTCTGGGCAAGCAGTTCAAATTCCTTTCAGTATAAAAGGCATGCAAGATGAGCTCTGAATTGGGAAGAATGAGGTCTAGTTCAAGTTCCTGGGAGCTACCTGTCTGAGCTACCTGCCCTTGGACAAGGCCCTTTCTCTCTCTGTCAAATAAATAAATAAAATCTTTAAAAAAAAAAAAGATTATATTGTGAAATTACTTTCTCAGGTGCTGTAATGATACTTTGGTTATATAGAAGAATTTTTAGAAGAAACATTGTTAGAGTAAGGGTCAAAGTTATCCACAACCTACATAGTGCATAGTTTCCCCATCTGTAAAATGAGGTAATTATACCTCATTTCCCTTAATCCTGTGCATATCAGGTCTTTCCCTAAATGATCCAAGGTTCAAATCTCAGAATCACCACTTACCACCTAACTGATATTGGGCTGGCGGCTTCACTTCTCATCTGTGAAATGATGATACCACCTACTTTTAGGGTAGCAGTGAGGACATTAAATCCAGTTCTGAATGACTGCGAGAAGCCTAGCAAATGGCCAGCACTAGAAGCAGGGGCTTCCTTCTTGCCTCCCAGCTTCTGACTTGAAGCTCTTAGGTACCAGTCTCTCTCCTTCACTGGATTGTGAGCTCCTTGAGGACAGGAGCAGTCCCATTTACTGCTGGTAGATTCAGCACCTAACAAAGGGCCTAGCAGAGTAAGCCCTTGGCAGATGTTTCCAAAATGAAAATGGTGGGAGTGGCAAGAACAGGCAGTCTAGATGGGAGCACAAGCGTTCTGCGGCTCACGGTCACCAGGTCTTGCCCTTCTGCTATCTGCAGTTGAGAAAAGCTGGTGCACATGTATTTGCACCTAACTGCAGGCCTGGGCCCTGTTACACCCTCTCAATGGTATGTGTGCTGCAGGGCACAGGAGTACCAGAACATGTCCTCCTTTCCACTGCCAATATCCTGCTTTTGTTTGTTGCGAGTAGCCCTAGCCAGGCCCGGGAGAGTGGGGAGAGAAACGAGTGCAGACACGCCGGACAGAGCCACGCCAGGCTTCTGGGAAGAACACCTGCCTGGAGAATGACATTACCAATGCACACATCTGTTGTCAAGAAATGCCTTTGGAGGGTATGGCCAGCTATATAGTCAAAGTTGGCTGTCACAGGTGTCTGAAGAACAGGAAGCTGAGCAGCTGATAGGAGGGCTGGCTGTGGATCCCTAAGCTGTTTTGTCACAACTGGTTCTTAGGTCACTGGAGTGGCAGACTTAGAGTCCTAGTTTAGAAATTAAGGAGAGTTACTATTACCTGTTACCTGAATGCCAACCGTATTCTGGGCACTGTATGAGGTGCCTTACTTCCACCATCTCTAGTCTTGATTGCATCCTACAAGGTGACAGGATTATCCCTATTCTAAGACCAGAGACTGAAAAGCAGAGTCAAATCACTTCTGCAAAGTCACCTAATACATATTGATGGAGCTGGAGTTTTAACCTGTGTATACTTGACCATGAAGCCATTTCCACTAGACTGCATCACCAGAGTAATGCAGCACATTCACTAAGCTGGGCCTCACGATTTGCATCTGTGAAAAGAAGGTAGTTTGGAGCTCTGAGAGCTCAAGTCCTTTTGGGGATTAACACATAATGAGGTTTTTCTTTAAATCCAAGTGCTGAATGTTAAATGGCACAATGATTCTCTCCTTCCTTTAGTCCACAGCTGTGTGTTCCCCAGCAGTCTCTGCCTTTTTAAGAATCTAAAATACACTCTGGAAATTGAAGGAGCTACTCCAAAATATCCCCCTCAGATTCTTGGAGGCCATGGTCACAATATATTTCCCAAAGCCAAGGCTTTTTTTCCAGCTTTCAATTTTTTTTAAAGTTTCAAGTGAAAGTAAAAATCTGCCCTAGCTGTGGGCTGCCCAAGGGCATCCAGCTTAGAAGTAGTGGAGCTATAAATCAAGGTCTGAAGCATTGGTTAACACCCTCTCCCCAACAACCAGAGTGAACAGACCCGAAACCCTCCAGCCAGGAGAGATCACAGAGAGGTCCACATGCACTGAGGGCAACCTCCAAAATTCCTCTCCCAAAGCACTAAAGTGGGCCTGGGTAGCCACCAAGTGAACTGAAACTTGGGGGTTAGTTCTGTGGGCAGTTCAGATCCAAACTAAGGACTTTCTTTCTTTTTTTTTTTTTTAAAGATTTTTATTTAAAAATATTTTATTTACTTATTTTAGACAGAGAGCAAGCAGGTGAGCAGGTTGTAGGGTGGGGTAGTGGAACAAAGGGAGAAGGAGAGATCTGAAGCAGATTCCTGTTGAGCATGGAGCCTGACCCATGCTCAATCCCAGGACCTTGAGATCATGACCTGAGCCGAAATCAAGAGTCAGATGCTTTACCCATTGAGCCACCCAGGTGCTCCTAATGATTTTATTTTTAAGTAATCGCTATACCCAATGTGGGGCTTGAATCCACAACCTCAAGATCAAGAGTCACATGTTCCACCAACCAATCCAGCCAGGGATCCCAAACTCCAGACTTTTGAGTCAGCAGGGAACACACAGTTTAAAGAAAAAAAAAAAAAAAAAGATAATCAGGTTGAGATTCACACAAGTAACTCAAGACCTGGGTCTACATTCCTTCTTTGCCATTTACTATCTGTGTCACCTCAAGCCAGTTATTTCATGACTCTGGGCCTTAGTTTTCTCATTTGTGCACTGGTGATGATAAAGCCTCATGAGTTTATGAGAATTATGTACAAATGCCTAGAATGATCCCAGGCAGGTGTCCAGTAAATGTTCATTTCCCTCCCTCCCCTCTTTAATTTAAGAACAACAAGGGCAAAGACAAGCAGACTCCTTTCCCTCTGTGCCTAAGCAGTATGGATCTGTACCTAGGCCCAGAACCAAACAGATTTCTGTGAGTAGAGAATGTCATAAAATGAATTATTTATCAAACCAGTTAGAAAGCAATTGATTATTATCAATTCCTATCAATTGGGAAATAGTTACTGTGCATCTAGGATGTACAAGACCAAACAGGCAAGGTGCTGTGCTGGGAGAAGCCAAGTTAAGACATCAGCCCAGCCCTCACTCACATGCACATTCTTCAGACCAAATGTTTACAGGTTAAATTTTCCACCTTATGTGGTTGAAGCAGCCACTATTACAGTGTATTTGCAAAGGTTAAAGAACAAGCCCTCCCATGTCCTGGTAAAGGCCTGGTTGGATGCTCATCCTTAGCCTCCTGGATGAATAGACTGTTGGAGAGCAGCTGTTTCTAGCCCCTTGCCTCTGAGCTCTGACTGGGCTAAAAAGGGAAAATGGGCAGGTGTCTCTGCCACAGCCTGAGGGTACTGTGACCAAGAGATGCCAACTCTCCCCCAGGCACAGAAGGGCAGATGTAACAGGGGCCTGGTGACACTGAACCATCAGAACTCAGTCCCCTACCACTGAAAATCTCTTTATTACTCCTCTTCCTGCAGAACCTGTAGACTGAAACAGGCTGTCAATGAAGCTGTAATTATTATGGAGTATGTTGTTATCCAGTTTTTAAAAAATTAACCAAACACATAAGCCTCTGATCAGCAAGAAATAAGCGTTACCAGAGTGTGTTGATTCATTTCCAATCCAAAGCCAGGAAACCTGTAGACTCAAGTAATGCGTGTAGTCACATGAAGGGTAAAGCCTTCATGATAAGGAAAAAGTGGAAAAAAGCTTGTGTGTCTCTGAGGAGCCGCATGAGTTGTGGACTTACAGGAATCACTCACCTGATCTGAGTCCTTCACTTTCCAGATAAAGAGAGTCCTAGAGGACCTAAGGCAGTTGCCAATGTTACTGCTAAGCTGGACAGAGTTAAAAATAATTTTTCCCTTTAAACATGGATTGCAGGGGTACCCGGGTGGCTCAGTGGGTTAAAGCCTCTGCCTTTGGCTCAGGTCATGATCCCAGGGTCCTGGGATCAAGCCCTGCATGGGGCTCTCTGCTCAGCAGGGAGCCTGCTTCCTCCTCTTGCTCTGCCTGCTTCTCTGCCTACTTGTGATCTCTGTCTGTCAAATACATAAAATCTTTAAAAACAAACAAACAAACATGGGTTGCAAAAACAACAGAAAAACAAACCATGGGTTGCTTTAGAATACAAAGATGTACTTGTTTTCTTCAAGAGACAATGTGTAAATCAAATCCATTAAGTCAATGTTGGACATTAAGTGAAATTCTCTAAGAAAAAAGTCCTTTAAACATATCACTGCTTAATTTACCTCTTCTGGGGGCGCCTGGGTGGCTCAGTGGGTTAAAGCCTCTGACTTCGGCTCAGGTCATGATCCCAGGGTCCTGGGATCGAGCCCCGCATCGGGCTCTCTGCTCAGCAGGGAGCCTGCTTCCTCCTCCTCTCTCTCTGCTTGCCTCTCTGCCTACTTGTGATCTCTGTCTGTCCAATAAATAATAAATAAAATCTTTAAAAAAAAAAATTTACCTCTTCTGTAAATTTCAATTTGAGTGTTTTCTTACTTGGGAGCACACCTATAATTGTATCTCCCCCCTTTCACTAGGGGCAATGGCAGAGAAGACCATGCACTCTACTGAGTGCAGTCTGTCAGGCAGGGTGGTACAGGGTACATTAATTACATTCTTCGTTCCCTGCTCCCTCATCCCTCCCTTGTGCATTGTCACGCCTGATCATGTCCCCATGGAATTTGGTTGCGTCACTTTCCTGCAAACACAGTCTTAGAACTCCTGTGGACTTTGTACTCCCCCAGATACTTGGGGTCAAGGACTTAATTTGTTTCACTGAATCTGTCAAGGGTTGTGTTCAGGAGCCCAGGAAGTCCAACCCCTATGCCCTGTAGCAGAGGAAACTGAGGCCCAGGGAGGGGACTGGCCCCTGGTCAGTGAGGAGCCCTTGAGGATGCCCTGTAATAACGGAGGAGGTAGATAGTGGGAGCAGTTTTCTGACCAGTGACAGTGGTGATTGATTAGAATTATACCTGGGAGAGCAGGTCTGGATGATCCCTCCTATGGGGCACAGGGCCCTGCATGCTGGCTATCTCTTCAGAAGTGGCTCCAGGAATGTGGCCTCTCATTTGGGGGAGACTGTGGGGGGCTAAAGTGCATCAGTACACCCCTGACTCCAGCTGGGCAAATAAGAACTGGGGCAGAGAGAAGGTAGTCAGTTCCCCAGAGGCATGGAGAGAGCAAGGCAAGAACAGGCAGACCTGGGCGGCATTGGTGGCATGACCCTCAAAAGGTCCAGGTCGAGAGTTCATTATCTGCTCCAGCTCCTGAGTTGTGTCCAGTTCCCAGAGATTAAAAGGGGCACGGCATTCCTTGCTCCTAAGGGAACAACCCCTCCCCCAAGCTGCCTTTCCAGGATTAAGAGTAAAAGGATTAATGAGGCCCTGGTCTAAACTAGTGGCTACTTCAAACACTTGGCATCTTGACTCCACATGGTAAAACCTACTCCTCAACTCAAGATCAATTCCCATTTGCTCTTCAGAAAAGAATTTTTGCCAGCTCTTCAATGTGCCAGGCAAACTATGGGGGCCCTTTTTGGACTCTCTCTGCTGGAAGAGAAAAGCAAATCCGAGACTTGCCCTTGCAGAAATGTGAACAGAGGATGATGCAGCCTCCTGAAGGATGAAACAAACTCAGGAGGACGGGAAAAGTTGACCAGAGATGCCCCCACATGTTAATTCTGTTGAAAGTGGTTGCCTCTTCTGTAAAATGGGGGTACATAGTTCCAACAGGCTTTGAGAGAATCAAAGGATAAAGTGCCTAACGAGGGCGGGGGTTGGGGGGAGCGCCTGGGTGGTTTAGTCGTTAAGAGTCTGCCTTTGACTCAGGTCATGATCCCAGTGTCCTGGGATGGAGCCCTACACTGGGCTCCCTGCTCGGTGGAAAGCCTACTTCTCCTGCTCCACTGCTCCTGCTTGTGTTTCTTCTCTCACTGTGTCTCCATCAAATAAAAAAATAAAATCTTTTTAAAAAAAAAAAAGTGCCTAGCAGAATGCCTGGAAGAGTCAGCACTGAGGACTGGTTCCCTTCCCCCTCCCCCAAAATCCAAAGGCTTCCCACCACTCTACCAGGGTCCAGTAATTCCGGAAAACCACATGGTCTGCTTTTCTGCTCAGGGCATGGCCACCTGACTAGTATCCTGGCAGCGAGGTTTGGGCATGGAGCTGAGCTGGGGAAGCCAAAAGGGAGAGGTCGACCAGGACCACTGGTGAGGGGGAGGCAGCCCTCGGAACAACAGGCTGCTCCCAAAGAATGAAAACAAGCCCCACCCTGGCCAGGAATGGCTCCATTCAGGAGGGACCCTGAGGGCCAGAAACCCCCTGGGGAGTTTCTGTTGGAGGTAGGGTGGGGCAGGAGCAAAGAAAGGCAGGTCAGAAGTAGAAAGTTCCCACATCTCCCTCCAGAAGCCCTGCCAAAAAAGGCCCACAGAGGTCTCAGGCTTGGGGACCTGGCCTGCATGGGGTGGGTGTTGGGGGGGGGGTAGGCAGAAGCTCAGAACACTCCAAAACCAATTGCCCCAGTCTTGGAAGCACCTGCCCAGGCCTTTCCCTAGCAACTGTACTCACCTGGGAGCTTAGAAGCCCTCAGAGCCAGAGGCAAAGGTGCCTTCCATTAACAGAAAAAACGTTTATAGAGTACCTACTGTGTACCAGGCTGCCCACACCCAGGCCTTGCCAGCTTCTTCCATGCTGTTTGACAAAACCTGCCTATCCTGTTTGTTGGGACAAATTCCTGGCAGACAGTACGGCCTGCAGGTAAGACATGTGAAAGCTGGAAGAAAACACCCTATTTGTGCTCTTCCCCCGGAAGCAGTAAGAACAGGCAGGGTCACCGGCATCTTCTGGAGGCTCTTCCAGGTGTGCCTGGGAAGGAAGGAGAGCCGGAGTTCCCCAGGAGCTTCCGTCTGGGCATATCCCCCACCTCACCATTTCTAGAACATGCTGGAAGCCTTCACCAGGCCTATTCTGCTTGGGAAGAGCTTCTGCTAGCTTCTGCCTGACAGTACCAATGGTGAAGGGACAAGTGAAATCTGAGAAGCAGGTTCAGGGAGACCTCGGCCCTCCCCTCAGGACCAGGGACCAGGAAGAGGAGATGGAGGAGACTCAGAGCCCAACTCACCGAAAGGGGTCTCTGGAGGTGAAGTAAGCCGGAATGGACAAGTAACTCCCCATCTTCTTCCCACACCAGATAAACAAGCTCAGCTGCAAACCCGTCTGGGAGTGCCTCAGGCTGGCTGCGGACGGCCACCATGACAGGCCCAGGGCTCCCGGCACCTCTGGCTGTGGGCGGGCTGCCCAGGGCTCACCTCTCCCTCCGGAGAAGCCGGAGGGGCGTGAGGACTCCAGGCCACTTGCCCCCCAGCAGATTCCCGCAGGGGGTCATGACTGGGACGGCTCCTCCCCAGTTCTCGGAAGCTCCAGCGGACCCTTGGGACTCCGGGAGAAAACACCTCTCTGCAGAGGCTACACACGCAAAGGGATTCTCCGGCTGGGCCGGTGACTAGCTAAGAAAGAAGCGCGGCTGTCAAGTTAGCCTTCTTCTTCAGTCCCTCCCCTGATGAGGGAGGGAGGGAGGAAGAGGAGGGGCTCCTCGCGGAACCGAGGTGTGTGGTTGGAGCAGCTATTAGGAAATAGACCTTGCAGGCAAGGGGTGGAGCTGGGCTGGAGGGAGGCTGCAGGCTAGCGCCACAGACAATAACCAGGACTGGCTGAGCGTCCATCCCTGAGCTGGGGAAGGGCAGGGAGAGAAAAAGAGCCCATCTGCCTCTGAGTGTCCCTAGCTTGAGGAGCCGCCCAAAGGATAGTCAGTTCTGCTCGGAGATGAAGGAAAGCATAGGATACCAATTGCAGGCCAAGCCACGTCCCCCCCAAAGCCGGGGTGGGGGGTATCTTGGGTAGGGGAGGCAGGTCTAGAGACTAGAGAGCCAGGTCTAGAGAGCTGCCCTCTAGGTTCTGTGCTCCGGGCTGGTATCTACTGGGTCCTGGCGCTAGGTCCCCATTCATCCCTTTCCTCTGCCTGTCCTGCGGACAGCCCCCAGAGCTAGCCAATGCGGGTTGCCACTCCACTTCAGGGCAGAGCTGTGCAAAGCATGAGGAAAGGAGACCTAGAGTGTTAACTGACACCTCATGTTTCTCAAAGTGGCAAGCCCTGTAAGGCACTCTCTTATTTCTCCAAGATGAGAATTATCTCCATTAACAAGGAAAGCAAGGTTCAGAGAGATTAGCTAACTAACCCAAGGCCAAAATACTATTCAGTAGCAGGGTTGGGATTTAAAGATTTTTTAATTTGATATAGAGAGTGAGTGGGGGGACAGAGGGAGATGGAGAAGCAAGCTCCCTATGAGCAGGGAGCCCGAGGCGGGGCTTAATCCCAGGACCGGAGGATCACGACCTGAGTGGAAGGCAGATGCCTTACTGACCAAGCCACTCCGGCGCCCGAGGGCTGGGATTTAAATGTAGGTCTCTATGAGAGCTCCATAGCCAGAGCTCTCAGCCCAGAGCTCATTCTAACTCTTTAAGGAGAAATATCTCCCTCAAAGCCTTTCTTCAAGTTGGAAACAGCACAGGAACTGGAGCCCAGGTCACCTGTTACCTCTCTCATTTTTTTCTTTCATTGCTAGAATGCCATCCATTGGCCCCAGGGAGCAGTGGTGCTTCTTCTACTGTGCCATAGCAACCAGGCTTCTCAAACTGAAAAATGGGGCATGATGGAGGACAAGCGTCTGGGGGGATGATGTGCCTTGGTATCTGGAGGGTGGCCTGGCAGAAGAGTAACAGCTGAGGGGATAACCAAAACGGAGCTCACCATTGGGAAAGCCCCTTATCCCTCTGCCTGCAGGACTGTGAGGGGGAAAGCAAGGTTGCTGGAGTGGGACACGTCCAAACCTCACTGTTGGACTTGAGGGAGTAACAGCAGCTCTCTCTCACCAGGCACACATTCCTCTCTACTGAAGTCACCCTGTCACCATGACAGGAAAATCTATGGCAAAGGTGGTGGCTGGGTTACAAGGGAACCTTTCCCCATTGCTCTATTGATTGGGCACACAGGTAACAATGAATGTGATAAGAGAGACTGTGTTTAAACTCTGTTATAAGATACCATTTATTAAACACTTAGTATGTTCCAGGCTCTGTGTTAAGTGCTCTCCACTTGTTATCTATCATACTTAAACTGCTAATATACGGGGTAGATATTATCATCCCCACTTAACAGATGAGGAAACTGAGGTTTGGAAGGGTTATATCAATAACCTGAAGACAAAGAGCTAATAAGTGGTACAGCCGGGTTTCAAACCTAGTCAGTGTGATTGTAGATCAGGGGTCAAGACACTTTTCCCCTAAAGGGCCAGAGACAAATATTTTAGGCTTTGCAGGCCTACACAAATACAGAATCTGTCAGTGCAGTGTGGAAGTGGCCATATATAAAATATAAACAAATGGACATGGCTATTTTCCAATAAGCCTTTATTTGTGGACAATGAAAATTGAATTTCATGGAATTTTCATGTGCCATGAAACATTCTTTTTCTCCCCTCCCGCCGTCATTAAAAAATGTAAAAATCACAGGCCAAACAAAACCAGGCAATGGGCTATAGTTTGCCATCCTCCACTCTGTAGCCAAGGCACTCAACCACTCTGCTAACTGCCCCTAATACTGAAGACCAGCTTTTGGCATGTGTGCAGAGCTCAGCCACATCTATCTACTAGCACACAGTCACCACACTCCAGACCCAGAGGCAGCCAGCAGGGAGTAAGCACTGGACAGGCGCTCACTCTACACCAAGCACTGCTCACAGCACTCACACATAAAAATGAATTTTAATCCACACTAGTCAGTGCTATACTTTCTCCCTATTTTTTTTTAATTTGCTTTTTTTCCCAGTGTTCCAACATTCATTGTTTATGCACCACACCCAGTGCCCCATGCAATACAAGCCCTCCTTAATACCCACTACCATGCTCACCCAACCTCCCACTCCCCTCCCCTCCTCCAAAACCCTTAGCTTATTTCTCAGAGTCCACAGTCTCTCATGGTTCATCTCCCCCTCCGATTTCCCCCAACTCCCTTCTCCTCTCCAACTCTTTCTCCCTTTTTACAGAGGGAGGAACTGAAGTACAGAGTCTAAATTGCTTGTATGAGCCTACCCAGTTGTATAAGTGAAAGGACAAGCCAGGATTCGAACCACAGTTTCTATACTGAGCTCCACCATCGCTATGCTGGAGCCCAGTCTGGGCCGGGAGCCAGACTGTCTGGGTTTGAATGCGACAATGCAGTGTGTGTAAGCCCTTGGCACAGAGTCTGGAACACATTAAGGGTTGATAAATGTTAGCTGCTAATATCATTAGGACTATTGTTACTATCACTATGGGCTAGCTATGTGGCCTTCAGCAAGTCGCAGCCTCTGTCTGGGCCTTGGTTATATGTCTCTAAATAGCTTCCGGCTTCAACATTTGTCAACCCTATGAGGTTCCAGAGGGCTCTCTGTTTTCCTTGGGTCTCAAATTAAGTTTAAAGTCTTGAGCCAGCTCTGAGGTGATTGGGATCCCTACCTGGGGGCCACACAGGAGCAGCAGAGGAGGTCAGGCAGGGTGGAAAGGGTAAACAACACAAAGGATACCAAAAGGCCTGTCCAGCTGGAAAGCTGGGAGCTCTCTTTCTCCCAGTGATAGAGCCAACTATTTCGCACCAAAAATCTATTATGTTCCCTTGTAATTTGATCAGGCCAGAAGGGGGCCCCAAATTAAGTCTGGAACTAGCAAATTATCTTCTAATTGCACCCTCTGATTTCCATCTGATGAACAGAGTGCAGATGGAAGAAAATGCAAGCCACAAAGAGACTGGGGCCAGGAAGCCCATGAGCATAACTCCTCTTGACATTTCACACAGCTCTGCTGTTCCAGCGGCGGCGGGCGCAGTGAGTCGGTGTCTAGGAATGTGAGCAGGAGGCTGCAGGCGTTCTCTATTCCCCCCAACTCTGCTTACAAAGGACTCAGTGGGTGGGTGGGCGGGTGTGTGTGGAACTAGTGTGAGGGCTTCTCAATGCTATGAAAACTGACTCCCCCTCAAAGAGGGGCAGCTGTCTCCCCACGTCATGAGTGGAAGCCCCTCCTAGGTGGAATCCATCTGACCTCTATAAATCCAGACTTCAGGAGGAACCACTGAAGGACTGATCACCAGATGTGATAAGCTGTTGGCTGCTCAGACCCAAGTGCGTGGTTCCTCAAGGCGAACTTCAAAGGCCTAAACCACCAGAACTGGGAGGTGAAAGGTCACAGTGGAGACTATACCTCCCCCCTCCTGCCTTTGGATACTGGCCCTGGGTGGAAAGCTGCTCTTCTAGGTCCCTCCTACAGCATCTGGCAGAGGATTCGGCAGTTACAGATGACGGAGGCAACTGCAAGGATCCTTGGACTGGCAGTTACGGACAGGACAAGATGGCAGGAGAAGTACTAATCTCCAGCACATTTCTTAAGTTGGAAACCTGATGAGGAGCCCAGCAAACTGATGCTTCAGAACCAAATGGGATGCAAGGAAATAGCCTTCAAGGCCAGCAGACCCAAGTGAGCACTCTGCTGAGGAGTGGTGAATGAATGAATCATGGGGACCTCCCCTCAGAAGGTAGCTCTGGTTAGATCATCTGAAGCCCAAGAAACTGTGTTTGTGTGGGGCCCTCTATTGGTTGGGAGAACTCCATCCAAGGAAGGGAGCTTCTGGGGACTCTATAGCTTCTGAACCTTGAAAGGTGAGCATTGCCACCCCCATTTTCTGACCATCAGTCTCTGCTCCTCTCCTCTCTCTCTCTCTCTTTTTTTTTAAGATATTATTAATTTATTTGACAGAGATCACAAGTAGGCAGAGAGGCAGGCAGAGAGAGAGAGGAAGGGAAGCAGGTTCCCTGCTGAGCAGAGAGCCCGACTTGGGGCTTGATCCCCCAGGACCCTGGGATCATGACCTGAGCTGAAGGCAGAGGCTTTAGCCCACTGAGCCACCCAGGTGCCCCTCCTCCTCTCTTTCAACATGACTATAGCAGTCATCTTTCTAAAACAGGAGTCCTGGAAATTCCACTGATAGAAATTTTGCCCAGAAGGGGTGCCTGGATCAGTTAAGCATCTGCCTTCTGCTCAGGTCACTGATCCCAGGGTCCTGGGATCCCCTCTCTACACCCACCCCTTGTGTCATCCCTGCTAAGCCGGAAGCCTGCTTCTCTCTCTGCCTGCCCCTGCCTCTACTTGTGTGCACTCTCTCTCTCTCAAATAAATAAAATCTTAAAAAAGAAAGAAATTTTGCCCAGAGAAATATTCCTACAGATGAGCTAGAACATATCCAGCACTGTTTAATACTAAAAGACTAGGAACAGTTGTGTGTCTATTAATAGGAGTGGGCTCGGGAACCCTGGGTGGTTCAGTCAGTTAAGCATCTACCTTTATCTCAGACTATGATCTCAGGGTCCTGGGATTGAGCCCCTCATTCTTCTCCCTCTCCCGCTCACCCTGCTTGTGCTCTCTCTCTCTCTGTCAAATAAAGAAAATCTTAAAAAAAAAAAGAGGAGTGGACTAAATATAATTACATAAGCACACTATAGAATATTATGCAGCTGTTAAAAATAATGAAGTAAGGTGTTACATAAAAAATCCAAGTGTCAGAGAGAGTGTACACTATAATTCCATTATTTAAAAACTATGTGCAGGGGCGCCTGGGTGGCTCAGTGGGTTAAAGCCTCTGTCTTCAGCTCCGGTCATGATCCTAGGGTCCTGGGATCGAGCCCCACATCAGGCTCTCCGCTCAGCAGGGAGGCTGCTTCCTCCTCTCTCTCTGCCTGCCTCTCTGCCTGCTTGTGATCTCTGTCTGTCAAATAAATAAATAAAATCTTTAAAAAAAACCCAAAAAACTCTATGTGCACAATCCTTAAAGAACATCTGGAAGACCCCACTATTTGGTTATCAGTTTCTCCTCTCAAGTAGTGAGACATCTATAAGCAGGGATAAAAACAGCATTGATTTTCTACCATTTTGATACTGTGCGCATTATTTTCTTACACTTAAGTGCTGCTTTTTAAAATGATAAGTGGGGGGTGCCTGGTGGCTCAGTGGGTTAAAGTCTTTGCCTTCGGCTCAGGTCATGATCTCAGGCCCTGGGATTGAGCCCCGCGTCGGGCTCTCTGCTCGGCGGGGAACCTGCTTCCTTCTCTTTGCCTGCCTCTCTGCCTGCTTGTGATCTCTCTCTGTCAAATAAATAAATAAAATCTTCCCCCCCCAAAAAATAAATAAATAAAATGATAAGTGGAGGGGTGCCTGGCTCAGTCGTTGAGTATCTGCCTTTGGCTTGGATCATGGTCCAGGGGTCATGGGGTCCAGTCCTGCATTAGGCTCCCTGCTCAGTAGGAAGCCTGCTTCTCTCTCCCCAACTCCCCCTGCTTGTGCTCCCTCTCTCACTGTCTCTCTCTCCCTGTCAAATAAATAAATAAAAAAAATCTTAAAAAAAAAAAAAAAGATAAATGGATAACAACTAAAAGAAGTCCCAAGATTTAGAACAAACACCTCCTTACACTTTTTTCCTAGTGCTCTTGTCCAAAGACAAAGCCTGCCTGGGTGCACTGCACTGAAGACTCCTGGGGATATTTCTTTTTCTTTTTTTTAAAAAAGATTTATTTATTTATTTATTTGAGAAAGAGAGAGAGAGGGAGTACATGCACAAGAGTGTGGGGGAGGGGGAGAGGGAGAAGAAGAGGGAGAGAACCAGACTCCCCACTGATAAGAAGCCTGATCCCACAACCCTGAGATCATGCCCTGAGCTGAAATCAAGAGTCAGACACTTTACTGACTGAGCCACCCAGGCGCCCCTCCTGGGTTCTTTCTTCAGCTTCACCAGCAGGGTCATGGCTCTGGCCACCTCCTGCCCCATTCCACTTCCTGACCTAGTGACATAGGTTTGCCCAAGCCTTTGCTGTCTTAGCTCCTCCCAAAGTCTCCTCCATCTTCAGGCTGGTGGCTGTCTCCTCCTTTTTCCATGTCTAACTTCACCAGAGCACTCAATCTCCTCTGGGAAAAGTTCCCATCATGTGTCCCTAAGCACCACACGCAGGAAGGGCTCTGAGCCTGTTTCTGCCTAGTGTCAGGTCAAACTACACGAGGCCCATACCAGGCTTACCCTGCATCCAGAGATGGCCACTACGAAACATATGACTCAGGAACCCCCTTATGAGCAACTACAGTAGTAAAGAATGACAATGCTAACTAATGTTTATAATGCATTTTCAGTTTACAGAGGGTTTTTATACTCACCATCTAAACAGCCTCATGAGGACTACCTATAGCACAGACGGGTAAGGGAAGCCCAGAGATGTTAGGTGATCCATCCAAGGATACTGCTGGGAAGTGCAAGACTGAGATTAAAAGCTGCCTGCTGGGGCACCTGGGTGGCTCAGTGGGTTAAGCCGCTGCCTTCGGCTCGGGTCATGATCTCAGGGTCCTGGGATCGAGTCCCACATCGGGCTCTCTGCTTGGCAGGGAGCCTGCTTCCTCCTCTCTCTCTCTGCCTGCCTCTCTGCCTACTTGTGATCTCTCTTTGTCAGATAAATAAAATAAAATCTTTAAAAAAAAAAAAAAAAGCTGCCTGCTGACCTCAAATCCCATGCCTTTTCCTCAACATGAGCCCTACCTAGCAAGGTGTTTAGGAATCCCATCTCTCCAGTATAGAGCCCCAAACTGCTGGGTGTGTTGAATTCCTGCATCTGATTTTTCTAGGTCTCCTGCCCATATTCTTACTGTCATGAAAGAGTTTAACAAAAGCCTTGTGGCAATCAAGAGAGGATCTCATGACTTTCAACCCAGCGAAAACATGAAGTCATGACTTATTCACTACTGCTGAATCCTAGTGATCGGCTCTTTTCTAAGTGCTCCTGTCCACCTAGTTTATCATCTGCAAAATTCCACAGAATTCCATTAGGATTTGATGAGGGAGTCAAGTCAAAAGGATTATGAGTTTGCTTTTTCCAGGACCTCTTTTTTTCTCCTTTTTGAAGACTGAGCCAGTTAGCCATTTCCACTTTATTTTAATAGATCCCTGGTACATGGCAGGTGTGGATCAAATAATCATTATACTTGGGTACTGTGCCCATTCTACCAGGTTTCTCCAAAAAGTTACAAATAGTGGTTCCGCTACTATGTCACAGAGATTTTTCTTTTTCTTTCTTTCTTTTTTTTTTTTTTCAGAATAGTGGGAAATAATTTTCTGTCTAAAAACTAAACACATTTAATGTGATTGGGTACCCTCATGCATCTTGGGCTTCCCATCCTCCCTTCCTAGTTTCAAGTTGATGAGCTGTAAATCAAAGGACTGTACTAAATCTCTAAGGTTCTATCCAGATTTCCATGACACTTAAGACGGATGCCAAGGATTATCTTTTGCTGGGTGTTTGTTAACATGACACCACATTCCAGAAGTTGTGGACACTGTGCAAAACACTGACTAAGTTCCATGAGTTAGGCACTGAGATAGGCTTGCTCATATATGCTTTCATTTAATTCTCAAAACTTTGTGAAGTTGAGGTTGCCATCTCCTTTTTACATATGAAGAACTAAGTTCACAGAGAAGGCTGTGATTTGAGGTCATGGGTCTAGGAATTGGCAGAGCTGGGATTTAACCCAAGTCCTTGGATTCCAGATCCAAGACAGTAAAGTTGCCTCAAATTACTATTTCACACTTGCTATTTGATTTGCAGGCTATTTCTGAAATGTAGTTGAGAGAATAGCAGCATCAGACTCCTGGGGGCAATTTGTTGACAGTGAAGACTCCAAAGCCTTACCAAAGCCTATAGTAAGAACTGCTTAGACTGAGCCCAAGAATCCACATTTTAAACAAGACCCAGTGTTTCTGATGCACAGTGAAGACTGAATCCACTACTTTACTCTTTCCTATGGGCTCTTCCATTTGATTTCATTCTTCTCTCACAGTAACCTTGAGAGGCAAGCAGGATAGATCATTATTACCCCTGGCTATAAATGAGGAAACAATTCAGATAGGTTGTTCACCTTCTTATTATGGACTGAGCTTAAAAAACAAATGTTTGGAGGCTGACATTTTGTAAAGCCTTGGCTCACTGCAGACTTTCACCTTCCTGGTATTGTTCTTACTCATTTGTAACTCCACAGTAGCTGCCTCTCTTTTTTTTTTTCAGTGACATTATAGTGGTATTCAGGGTACGGTGGGAAAAGATGGCTCCAGCATATAGGGTCATCTCATGCAAGGCCACCTTTGGAACTGAAACAAAACACAAGGGCTGACATCAGCCAATTTCAGAAACAGCTGATGCCACTGTAAGAGTCAGTACTATTGAGGGGGGCCCAGTCGAGCACCCTCCGATCTAAGCAGGATCACTACAGAGCAGTCTCAGGAAGGTATGAACAGAAGATGACTGAGAGAGAGAAGAAAACTGTCCTCAAATCTGGTTTGAGGTACTTGGGAAGTTTTTCCTGGTAATAGTGATGAATGTGGAGAAAGAGCATTTGTTAGCACCCCTCCAGTACTGCCCAAGGGAATAGGGATTCTATTAGCCTTTGGGGGAAAAATACAAGGCAAATTAGCTGCCACAGTACAGAAGCCATGCCATCCCTTGAGCTTTGATGGTTTTAGGCTTTGTAATGACATTTATAGGCAGAGGTCTGCCTATGTCTCCATACTCTCACTTCAGAAGGAAAGCTCTTGCTTAGGTGAAAATTGCAGAGCAAAGAGATGGTGATGATGCATACCGAAAGGGCTCATCCATATGTCCAAAGAGAAAGGTGGTCATTTGACAAAAACATCATTTGCCTAACAAACACTGAGTACCCACTACGCTCTGGGCCCTCTGCTAAGCTCTGGGATACAAAGATGAACTAGATATGGCTCCAGACCTGAAGTGATGTTAGATGTGCAAATAAATACCAACAGAACTATAACAGAGGTATGAGAATAACAAAGGAGAAAGGCCTCTCTGTTTGGTGGGGAAGGTTCAGGGTGGATTTGGTGAGGCTCTTCCACAGGGGATAAGATGTATCAGTTGAATCTAAAGGCTGATTACCAGGCAGACAAGAGGTATTCCAGCCTGCTGGAACAACATGTGCAAATGCACTGAGGCGTAACACAGTATGGCTCCTAAGCTGCAGAGCAGGGCACATGTGAAAGGTGATCAGAGGGGAGGCTGGGATGGTGGGAGAGGCCTAGGGCAGATCACTAAGACGTAGGTCTGTCAGGTGAAAGAGTCACCCACAGGCAGTGAAGAGTTATCAGAGGTGTTGAAGCAACCAGAGGTTCACAATAAATGGAACATAAAGCCTAAAACACCAAAGACAGTGCTGGTCTTTAGTGGTCAGTTTGTCTCCTTGAATGCCTCAAGTCTACACTGGCTGCAGATATGCCCACTTGAAGTTGCTGGCCAGTTAGTGTTCACAAACAGCAAACTATGGCTTCATCCTCAGGCAACAGTAGAGACTGAGCTGGTCATTTTATCAGCTGAAATTTGTGGGCTACAAGCACTTAAGAATGAGGTTGTGACCCCTTATAGATAATCATCTACTGCTGCTCTGTGATACAACTTAATGTCCAACATTCAGTGTCCAAAACTGTGTTTACATAGACATTCTTCTCCTGGCTGCACTGGAAAATAAATGCTTTGGATACCTTAATAAATCTCCAGGTGATGCCAGGAAAAGAACCCTGGCCTGAAAGAGAAGACCTGATAACTTGACCTGGCTAAAAATAGACTTGCTATGTGATCTGAGGCAAGCCATTAAACCTTTCTGGGCTTCAATTTCTTCCTCTGTAAAAGGAAGTATTTAGGTTAAAAAAAAAAAAATTCCACAACAGTAGGCCAATACTGAAGACACAGGGAAGGGTTGTGGTCAGAAAAAGGTTGACTGGCTGATCACCCAGGGACCTTTCCAAGGCTAGCATTACCTTGGTGAATGACCCTAATTCAGGCCTCATTTTTGGCCTCTGAGGTCCAGAAACAGGTACCCAGAGAGGTGAAGACATTCTAGGATGGCTCTAACCATTTATCAATTCCATGGTCCATTTATGAATTCTAATTGAAATTAGAACACCTATATCATCTTACAGTTACCACCTCCAGACCCTTCCCGTTATCAAGAAGTGCAAGAAGCTGAATTAGGCATCAGAAGGTTGTTCTATGAGCATGGACTTAAAGGGACATGAGCAGCCACAGAGGGAAATTTCATTCTGGCACTAGTGAGTCAGCCCAACCAACCCTGTTTACACTAAAGAACCCCCTTCTGGTGACCAAATCCAGATTCAATATTTTTATCTGGTCACTCAATACTTCACTGGATTTTAACTCATTTTTAAAAAACATTATTTATTTATTTATTTATTTGAGACAGATCGTAAGAGAGAGAGCACGAGCAGGGGGAGGGGCAGAGAGAGAGGGAGACGCAGGCTCCCCGCTGAGCTGGGATTCCAATGTGGGACTTGATCCCAGGACCCCAGGATCATGACCCTAGCCAAAGGCAGAGGCTTAACCAACTGAGCCACCCAGGCGCCCTCAACAATTTTTAATGGAAAAAATAGCATTACTTCTTCAGATACTTAACAATCACTGATTCACATATTATTCAGTTCTGAGAGACATGTGGCTCCCTAGTAGCTAGAAAATGGCTAACACTCATGAGTGCTTACTCCTTGTGAGGCCCTATTCCTACCCAATACTACACAGGACTTCCTTCATTTACCCCTCCATGATAACATTAGGAACTAGGCAAAAGGTTAGTATCTCCATATTATAAATGAAGAAATTTGGGCACATGGGTGACTCAGTAGTTAAGCAGCTGCCTTTGGCTCAGGTCATGTTCCCCGTGTCCTGGGATTGAGCCCCGCGTCAGGCTCCCTGCTCAGCGGGAAGCTTGCTTCTCCTTCTCCCACTCCCCCTGCTTCTGTTCCCTCTCTCGGTGTCTCTCTCTTTTTGCTGAATAAATAAATAAAATCTTAAAATAAGATAGATGAAGAAATGAAGCACAGAAGGGTAAGTAGCTTGTCCAGCGTGTACAACTAATAAATATGACAGAATCAGGAACTGAACCCAAGCAATCTGGTTCTAGAGTCTGTGCTCTTAACGACCACATGACACTCCTATTACATGTAGCTCTAAGTATTTAACCTCCAGAGGACAAATTTCATTTCTAACTTCTTGGAGAATCACCAACCTATTAACCCACTCCCTACCAAAAATTACCCATAAGTAAAAGATACTTTGTAAGTATTCCATTTTTTCCACACTCTACTTATGTATATCTTTAGCTAATGATATCCTTCAAAGATTTCTAAAATATATAAAAAACAGGGGCACCTGGGTGGCTCAGTTAGTTAAGTGTCTGCCTTCGCTCAGGTCATAATCTTGGGGTCCTGGGAAAAGCCCCACATCAGGCTCCCTGCTTTGTGGAGTCCGCTTCTCTCTCTATCTCTGTTCCTCCCCACTGCTCATGCTTTCTCTCATTCCAATAAATAAAATACTTTAAATAAATAAATAAATAAAATATTAAAAAACAAATAAATGGGGGTACCGGGGTGGCACAGTAATTTAAATGTCTGATTTGGTTTCAGCTCAGGTTCTGATATTGGGGTCCTGAGACTGAGCCTCATGTTGGGCTCCATGCTCACCATGGAGTCTGCTTAAGACTCTCTCTCCATCTGCCCCTCCTCCCACCATGCACTTTCCTCATTCTCTCTCTCTCCCTAGTAAATTAAAATATAGTGGCACCTGGATGGCTCAGTCAGGTAAGCATATGGCTCTTGATTTGGGCTCAGGTCATAATCTCAGGGTTGTGGGATTAAGCCCCGTGTTGGGCTCTGCGTTGAGTATAGAGACTGCATAAGATTCTCTCTCTCTATCCCTCTCTCCCCCACTAAACAAACAAACTTACTTAAGAAATTTGTTTTCAATTCAAATTTGTTTCATCTACAGTAGTTGAACTCATTCTTCCCTCTACTGCTTTTCTCTCCAGTGTTTGTTCCTGTCTGGCCGGTACCTACAGAGAAGTATCACTCTGGGTCATCCTTATCTCCTTTAGGGGAAGAAGACAAAGCTTTAACTTCTCGCCTGGACACTTGCAGGCAATTTTCCAAAACAATCCAATCTCTGGAACCTACTCCTCTCTGCCACTTACAGTAACTGCAGCCACAGTGGCTGCTAAGGGAAGGATATGGAGAAGGGCAGGGAAAAGCCTCACTTACACCATATCTCTTGGCCACCTCTGGCAATTCATATGACAAATATCTCCCCCATACCAATGATATGCTCAGTGGTGACACAATGGGGGGCAAAATGTCTCATGGTCCATGACTAGGTTACACTTATAGAATATTAGAGGTCTCAGGATATCATTAAGGAGATGACCAAATGAATAAATGTAAAGTTAAAACCACAAAAAAAGCTTCAAACGGAAGGTCTGTGAAAGCACAGAAGAGGGACCATGACCTATTCTATTACTATCTCCCTGAGACATCCAAGTAAAGATCTGAAGGTTGAGGAGGAGTTAATTAGGCCAAAAGGGAGTGAGGGCATTCCACACAGAGAGAAAAGCAGGAACAAGGGCCTGTCAGAAGGAAGCAGAGTGTATTCTGGGCCCTGTGAAGAAAAGCAGTGAGACTGGAATAGAGAGAGCAGGAAGTTGTAGGGGGAGGCCAGACCACAAGGGGCTTTGTAGGCCACATTAAGGACTGGTCTTTATCCAAGAGTGCTACCAAGTCTTGGAGATATATAAGGATGGGGAGAAAGCAGTATGAAAAAAACGGATTTTTTTTAAAAGTCATTCACTCTGGCCACTTTGTGGAGAATGGATTGTGTAGTGTGAGTGATTGCACAGTTAGAAGGCTATTGCAATTATCCAGGTGAGACATGATGGTAGCCTGAACAGGGTGGTGGTAGGAGAAATGGAAAGACATGGACGCATTCAAAATATAATCTGGAGGGGTGCCTGGGTGGCTCAGTGGGTTAAGGCCTCTGCCTTCAGCTTGGGTCATGATCCCAGGGTCCTGGGATTGAGATCGAGCCCCAAATCGGGCTCTCTGCTCAGTGGGAAGCCTGCTTCCCACCCCCCCCACCAGCCTCTCTGCCTGCTTGTGATCTCTGTCAAATAAATAAATAATCTTAAATATAAACATATATATATATAAAATGTGGACAAAAAAACTGACAGGTGTGGATATGGGTAAGAGAGAAGAGCTATCAAGAAGCACTTCCAGGTTCTGACTTAGGCAGAGGGATGGATGGTTGTGCCATTAAACAGGATGGGTTATATTGAAGAGAAGCCAGTTTTGGGAGGAGATTAAAAGTCTAGCTGTGTCTGAGATGTCTGGAAGACACTCAAATGGGCAGGGGAAGTTGACAGCAAGACAAACAAGACTAGAGCCCAGTGGAACGGTTCAGACCAAAACGGTTCTGAACGAAATTCAGATATGAATTTCGGGGTCATCAGAGTGTGGAGGACAACAGAAGCCATAGGTGTGAGTGAGATTGCCTGGGGAGAAACAGAATGTGCCTGGAAAAACAGTAATATTTCAAAGCCAGATAGAGGATAAGCAAACTGGAATGACCAGAAGAATGTGCATGGGGGTGGAAACCAGGACAGTATGGAATTTCATGGAGGCCAAGAGTTTCAAGAGTGACAAAGACAATAATAATAAATGCTAACATCTATTAAATCCCAATATGGCCAGGTACTGTGTGAAGGGCTTTGAATACATGATCAAATTTAATCAGCACAACCTTTTGAGGCAGGAAGCATTTCTCTTCCCCTTTTCTAGGTGAGAAAACTGGCAAAGAAACTCAAAGTCAGCTGACTCAAGATAAACTAGGACGAAAAACCAAGGAGGCTGACTCCAAACTCGTTTACTTGTCTCTACAACCTCTAGTGCAATTTGGGAGGTCATATAATATGAAGCCTGAACAGCAGCCAATGAATGGACCAATGTGACTGTCCCCTGGAAACTTACCAAGGGAACGCTGTTTCAGGGGAATGAGAATGGAAGCCAGACTAGAGCCCATTATTAGAAATGCTCCATATTATGACCTGTTTGGCTGTCTGAGGGAGTCAGTTATGAGAGGAGGCCACTATGTTAAATCTGTATCTCCAACATCATCTAATTTGGTAACTTAATATAGCAAATGATGCTCAAAATTATAAGTGAACTGCAAATGTAAGCAGCCCAAAGTTGCCATGTGCGGCTTGCTGCTAACCCTTTACAACATACCATCCTCCAGTTTTCAGAGTGCTTACTTATCCATCACCTCTTTGATCCTCACAACTTCTTCATGAGGTGGATTACCTTTACCACATCTTTTTTTTTAACTTTAAAAAATTTTTGATTTATTTATTTATTTGACAGAGACAGAGAGAGTACAAGCAGGGGGAGTGGCAGGCAGAGGGAAAGGGAGAAGCAGGCTCTCCGATGAGCAGAGAGCCCCCTATGGAACTCGATCCCAGGACCTTGGGAGCATGACCTAAGCCAAAGGCAAACACTTAACCGACTAAGCCACCCAGGTAACCCTACTTTTACCACATCTTATAGATGAGAAACTAAAGCTCACAATGACAAAGGAACTTGCCCACAGTTACACCGCCAGCCTGGCTCAGCTAAGATTCAAATCCAGCTTCTCTGATTCCAAGTCTACTATTCCTTCTGGGGCGTCCCAGTGCTAAGAGGACCCTCTTCAGAGCCAGGGAGACCTGAGTTCAAATGTGTGAGACCCTGAGCAAGTTCTACCTTTCTGGACCTTGTTTTGTGTAAAATGGGGTTGTAGGGTTATTGTAAAGGTTGAATCAGATAATCTAAGTAAAACTCCCAATACAATGCTTAATAAATGTCTGTCATCCATCCCTGGCTCCACTCTACTCCTCTTCATCTCTGCCCCAGACAGTAGCTGTAGGGCTTCTTTGGGATCTTCGTTCTCTCTTCCCAAGGAAGAGAGCAGTATTAAGGAATGTTGAAGGTCACATACTGCTGCTATATGCTAGGAGTCCCACTCTGTGTTCATGCTGGACTCCCTCATGTGGGCAGAGGAAGGCCCAGGTGTTTGTCCTCTGTCAGGCACGCCCCAGTGCCCTGTTTAACTGCCAGCCTTAATGAGTTGCTGGCTGGCTGTTTCCTTAGAGATAAACTAGACAAATAAGCAAGCTAAAATCAAAGGCTTGGGTCCATAAATGCAGGAGCAACAACAAAATTACAACAGCAGAGGGCAGGGTTGCTCCATGAACTCCCATGCCAGGAGCCAGGGACCCAGGAGAAACCTAACAGCACGTTTATTTGACACTTGAGAGTTCATAAAGCTTTTGAACCAATACCCTTCAGTGTTATCTGACACCACCGGTGTTTGACAGGCAGGGTGAGTGTATTTTATTCTGAAGCTACAAAAGAGGAAACTGAGCTTCACGGAGGTTAAATGACATGACCGTATTCAGGAATGCAGAGACTCTTATAAGCAAGGAATTAGAATGCCTGGATTCAAATCTCAGCTATGCTACTTACTAGCTCTGTGACTGTGAGCAAGTAAACTTCATTTCTCTATTTGTAAAATAGGTATGACCAGTACTATAGTTATTACATTGTTATAAGAATTAAGTTATGAGGTGCCTGGGTGGCTCAGTGGGTTAAAGCCCCTGCCTTTGGCTCAGGTCATGATCTCAGGGTCCGGGATCCAGCCCCGCATGGGGCTCTCTGCTCAGCGGGGAGCCTGCTTCCCCCTCTCTCTCTGCCTGCCTCTCTGCCTACTTGTGATCTCCGTCGGTCAAATACATAAATTAAAAAAATCTTTAAAAAACAACAACAACATAAAACTAAGTTAGATGGGGCGCCTGGGTGGCTCAGTTGGTTAAGTATCTGACTCTTGGTTTTGGTTCAGGTCATGATCTCATAAGTTGTGAGATGGTGCCCCACATCAGGTTCCCTGCTGAGCTTCTCCCTCTCCCTCTCCTTCTGCCACCCTCCCCCACCACCGCTATCTCTCTCTCTCTGAAATAAATCTTAAAAAAAAAAAAAGAATTAAGTTAGATGATACAAATGTGAAATGCTTAGGACAGTGTCTGGTACACAGTAAACACTCAATAAACGGTAGCCTTACTATAATTATGATGTACTATGCTTGCTGAGGTTGGGGTGCGGGTTAAGAAAATGAGCATGGCTTTCAGCATCACAGAAGCTATCCTATTGTGACCAACCCATCACACCACAGTCTCTGGCTGCTCATTTTCACCTATCCTGAAGTCACAAATTTAGCAGAAATGGTCTGTTGCCCGATAAAATGACGACAGCTTTATATTTGTATTATTCCTTTTCCAGAGCATAGGCATTAGAAATCACTTCTCAAAAAGAGAAAGCTCAAAGAGTCTGTGCTCATGATCCTATGAAAAGAGGCCTGAAATGTTCCCAGGAGACTTAAGTATGGAAAATACTTCAGTATTTTCCCTCTGATAATGTCCTTAGGAACCAGGTCAAGCCAGAGAGTCTCAGGTAAGGGTGATAAAGATGAATTAATAGAGGCAGTTTTCCCTTTTTCCACAACCCCTCCTCGTTGGCTAAGCGCTTTTGATGAGGGTTAGACAATCATCAGAAAGCTTGTCAAGTTTCTTTGGTTTTCCGACATGCCAAGTCACCATTAAATACATGCCAGCTCTATACTTTAACCTCAGCTACAAAGAATATGCAGTTTGGTTGCCTTCCTGGTCTCCTTCATGGAGAGGAAAACCAGTTCCAGAGAGCTTCCGAGAGAATGGCCCCAATTCTAGAACCAGTGGCACTGCTCAGGCCAGAGGTACTTAAGAGTCCAAATAGGCCTGTTGGGAAGGCTGTGGAGAAGAGGCAGGAAGGCTACTCAGACAAGCATACAGGATCAGAAGGATCCTGGCCAGGTGCCCAACTGCACCAGACTACGCTACTTCCAGGAGGTTGTCAGCTGGCCTCTGCTGTACAGTCCCAGGTTCCAGCCTTCAGTGACTTCCTATTGTCCCAGGCACCTGAGAATCTGGCGGAAGCTTATCAGAGGCAGAATTATGGACTGGCTACGAATGAGAGGGATGGGGTAATATAAGGAGAAGGTGAAGGGAGGAGAGTTTGGGCCAAACCCCAGCAATTTCTCCATTAATACCCAGCTCCGCCCTGTAACTAGAAAAACAAAGGTGTGGGGGAAGGGGAAAAGAAAAGTCATTTCCTTTATTGTAACTAACTCAACTGCGTAAGAGCGAGGCTGGAAGGGAGACATGAAAAATGAATTTCTTTGGGTACCATGCAGGGAAGAAGGTCCTAGACACTGTGCCTAGACACTGAATTTATCAGAGAATTTAAAAGACATTCAGCTGATGCCTCATGATCCTTATAACCAGGTTATTTCTGGGGTCAGATACAGTTGTTCCCAGCCCTGTAGATCTTTCTCCAATCTGGGCAAAAGTCATTTGGCTCCAAAGCAGCCTGTCTCCCCAGGGCAAATTACCAGGCTCTGTTTGAGGACTTCATGTCATCCAGTTTTTGTGGGAAAGCTCAGGAGTCAGGAAATGCGCTCCTTCAATAGAGCTGGATTAGAGAGACCCTGTCCTTGAGACAAAGATGTAACTAGGAGACCTACCCCAGATGCTCTACTTCCCCACAGGCATGATCTTTGGTGTAACTGTGCCAGGGTAGTTCAAAGTTAACCTTAATCTCTGAGGCTCCACATTAGAAGACCAATGGGTATGTAATAAGAGAAATAAATGCATGCACGTAGGTGTACACAGACACACTCAAAATATAATATAAAGTGACAGCTACTGAATATTATGGGAGTTCTATGTGTCAGATGCTATGCTGAGCACTTTATATAGATTATCACATTTAATCCTCCCTGACAGCCTGTGGGATGAGTACGTATCTCCATTTTATAGATGAGGTGCCGAATGCTCAGGGCAGTCACCCAAGGACAGTTAATTAATTGCAAAGCCAGGATTTGAAACCAGACAGTCTCATTCCAGAACCTGCACTCATCCACCAGTATCACGTACCTTACTTTTTTCTGAACATGTATGTGCGTATATGTTTTTCTCTCTACCCCCCACTCTGACACACACACACACACATTCCCTAACAAACTAGCATCTAATTGGACCTAAGACTTCAGTTCTTTTTTCTTTTTTTAAAAAAGATTTTATTTATTTATTTGACAGTGAGAGACAGAGAGGGAACACAAGCAGGGAGAGCGGGAGAGGGAGAAGCAGGCTCCCCACTGAGCAGGGAGCCCGATGCAGGCTCAATCCCAGGACCTGATCTATCAGGACCTGAGCTGAAGGCAGATGCTTAACAACTAAGCCACCCAGGCGCCCTGACTTCAGTTCTAAGGTCAACTCTGGTCATCCACGACCTGTATTTGTAACTCTTTTTGTCTTGTTGGTTTCAGGCCTCTCAACTGTGATATGAAGGGTTATATCACACAAAAGATGGTCCCTTCTGGTTCTGAATTTCTTTAGTGTTCAGAGAATCCAGAAATCCCCAAAATTAACTTGCTCTATCCTATTCTGGTTATTTTGGATAGAAAATATTAACATAGGGCGCCTGGGTGGCTCAGCTGGTTAAGCGACTGCCTTCCGCTCAGATTATGATCCTGGAGTCCCCAGCTCCCTGCTCAGCAGGGAGTCTGCTTCTCCCACTGACCCTCCCGTCTCTCCCATTCTCTTAAATAAATAAATAAATAGAAAGAAAGAAAAGAAAAAGAAAATGTTAACACAAATAGGAAAAGAGCAGGAATAAATATGACTATATGGGTTAGGTGCCAAGGTGAGCCCTGGCCTAGAAACTCATTAGGATTCGCTTCAGCTCTAAATGAAAGGGCAAGTCAAAGGCTTTATCTGTTGGTCCCTTATATTTCTGACATTTTTGCTCCAGCTCTTACTAAGAATCAACTTCCCTGAGGGTAAAAGGAAGAATCAAAGCAATTAGATCCACAGAGAAGACTGGAGAGCCCAGAGTTTGAGCTGAAAGGGCAGAAAAATGCAGTTCCTCTCCAACTCTTCCAGAGGCCAGAGCTCTCCAGGCCAAACCCCCCACACGGTTCCTGGGTGGAGGCAAGTGCTTAAAGGTCAATTACATTACTTGATATCAGCATGGAGGATGCTTTGTAACATGAGCTGTGTGTGGGAGCTGGAATCTACAGCACTTGGTGCCTGTCTACAGTCTGTCCCATTCTAAAGATATGAGCAACAGCCCTACCACTTCAGACCACGGGGGCACACATGCCCACCCAGCCTCCAGTGTGGAATGACTGTAGGCCAGGCACTGTTTTATGTTCTGGAGAATGCAGACAGGCTCCCACTCTTGAAGATTCCAGTCTCACAGGAGAAAGAAATAACCATTCAGTGGGTGCCTACCATGAGCTGGGCCCTTGGCATATATGATTTCATTCGATCTCAACAAGTCTATGAGATAAATTTTTAACGTCCGTGTTTTCCTGATGAGAAAACAGAGTCTCAGACAACAGGAACAAATCCAACTTTAAAGTCTTTGTTGTTATATTTAAGAAACAGAGCTGCCTTCAAACAATAATCTAAGAGCTAAAATAAAATTAAATAACAAAAAGCAGGAAAGTAGGGAGGCATCCTGCAGTGGAGGGCTGACTCTGCCAACTGCACTAAAAACAACCCTTGAGGCACCTGCATAATGAGTAGGGTAGCTGTGGGAGACTCATTCTTTCTGGGTCTCAGTTTCCTCATCTGTAAAGTGAGGGTGGTGCTGGGACACCTTGGTGAGGCTGTTCCCACCACTTCACCCTACTTCTAGCTGTACCCAGCCCATTTGTGACTTTTTCACTTTCACACCAGACATTTGCTCACATGCTCTTCCTTAGCACGTTCCTCCCTCTCCCCTCAACCCACACCAAAATGGGAACTCTCAAGTCAGAAACGTGTTTTTGTCTTTTCCAGAACATGAAATAGTGGCTGGCCTGTAGTACACTGGCAAAGACAGGAGAACAGACCCACTTACCGGAAGCAAGAGCTGTGCCAGGCTTCGTTGACAGTCCTGTACCGCCTCTGGCTTGGAGAGACATGGTCCCCACAGCCCCGACACTTCCAGGTATCTTCACCTGCACACAAAACCAGGGAGTTTAGAGGCCCAAAGTAGCAGGAGGTACAGGACGGGATTCTTATCATGCAGAGTAAGACTGAGTTAATGGACTTACAATGAAAGGGCTGGCCAGTGCTCTGATAAATGCATAATTCCCCCCTCCACAAGTTCTCTGGGAAGCACTTATCCAGCCTGCTCATCTCCCCAGGGACAGGAATTCATGGCCTTAAAAGCTGAGTCACATGAAAAAGCGCTCAACATAACTTAGCATCAGGGAAATAGAAATCAAAACCACAGTGAGATGCTACCTCACACCAGTCAGAAAAGCTAAAATTAACAAGTCAGGAAATGACAGATGCTGGCAAGGATGCAGAGAAAGGGGGACCTTTTTACACTGTTGGTGGGAATGCAAGCTGGTATAGCCACTCTGGAAAACAGCATGGAGGTCCCTCAAAAAGCTGAAAATAGAGCTACCTTACGACCCAGCAATCGCACTACTGGGTATTTACCCTAAAGATACAAATGTAGTGATCCGAAGGGGCATGTGCACCTGAATGTTTATAGCAGCAATGTCCACAATAGCCAAACTATGGAAAGAACCTAGATGTCCACCAACAGTTGAACAGTTAAAGAAAATGTGGTGTACACACACACACACACACACACACACACACAGGAATACTATGCAGCCATCAAAAGATGAAATCTTGGGTAAATTGGAAGGGGAGGTGAACCATGAGAGACTATGGACTCTGAAAAACAATCTGAGGGGTTTGAAGTGCGGGGGGGTGGGAGGTTGGGGTACCAGGTGGTGGGTATTATAGAGGGCACGGCTTGCATGGAGCACTGGGTGTGGTGAAAAAATAATGAATACTGTTTTTCTGAAAATAAATAAATTGGAAAAAAAAAAAAAAGATGAAATCTTGGCCGCCGGGTGGCTCAGTGGGTTAAGCCGCTGCCTTCAGCTCAGGTCATGATCTCGGAGTCCTGGGATCGAGTCCCGCATGGGGGGGGGGGCCTCTGCTCAGCAGGGAGGCTGCTTCTCTCTTTCTCTCTCTCTCTCTGCGCCTGCCTCTCTGTCTACTCGTGATCTCTGTCAAATAAATAAATAAATCTTTAAAAAAAAAAAAGATGAAATCTTGCCATTTACAACGATGTGGAAGGAACTAGAAGATATTATGCTAAGTGAAATAAGTCAATCAGAGAAAGACAATTACCATATGATCTCTCTGATATGAGGAATTTGAGTTTGAGAGGCAGGGTGGGGTGTCATGGGGGGAAGGGAGGGTGAAAAAAACCAACAAGATGGGACCAGAGAGGGAGACAAACCATAACAGACTCTTAATCTCATGCAACAAACTGAGGGTTTCTGTGGGGTGGGGGAAAGGGATAGGGTGGCTGGGTTATGGACATTGGGGAGGGTATGTGCTATGGTGAGTGCTGTGAACTGTGTAAGACTGAGGATTCACAGACCTGTACCCCTGAAGCAAATAATACATTATATGTTAATTTTTTTTTTAAGATTTTATTTATTTATTTGACAGAGAGAGATCACAAGTAGGCAGAGAGGCAGGCAGAGAGAGAGGAAGAAGCAGCCTCCCCGCTGAGCAGAGAGCCCGATGCGGGGCTCGATCCCAGGACCCCGGGATCACGACCCGAGCCGAAAGCAGAGGCCTTAACCCACTGAGCCACGCAGGCGCCCCGATATGTTAATTTTTTTAAAAAGGTGAGTCTCATTCCATCTTCTAGAAATGTTCTGATTGTTCCTTTTTTTCACAGAAACAAAACCTGCCTTTTCCTAGAATTTCAGCCCTTGCTTATTATAGCTCTGAGTAGATAAAATGAACAAGGTCTCTTTCTTTTCAGGGTCAGGCCTTCCTATGACTATTCCCAGTCAGCATCCAGAAAAACTTCTCTGGGTTAAACATGTTATTGCCTTTTCCTATTCCTCAAAAGCCCTGGTTGTATAGATATTCCATCACTGAGTCCAGGAGCTCATTAATTCAACCAACATCATGGGTCCTCTTACTGGACCCATGGGTCCTCTCCAAGCTCTATGTTGGAGACTCCTGGATAACATCATCTCTGATCTTCAAGAAGCAAATCCACTGAAAAGGAATCCTTCTCCCACATTGTAATTTTTCCCTTACATCTTATTGCAGAGTTAGAAGCAAAGTACTATTTTAGTTTGGAGAAAGAAGTTATGGGTATAGAAGGAAAAGAACATTTAATGAACACTTCCTATATACCAAGGCTTGTGCCAGGTGCTTTCAGAGACCCAACCTCATTTAATTCTCAAAACAATCCTGTGAAACAGGTATTAAATTTATTCTAGGGGTGGGAGACTTGAAACCCAGGGCTAGGGGGTGTCAGGCCAAGCAGCAGATCAGCATTCCAACTCAGGCCCAGCTCATACTAAAGTCCATGCTCTTTCCACTCACTCTACCATGTTGATTCCTGCTCATTCCACTTAGCGAAGTCAAGAAAGTCTTTGTAAGGGAAGCTAATACTTGAGCTAAACCTTGAAGGATGGAGAAGATTTGCCTGAGGCTGAGTAAAGATGGGGAAGGGCTGTGTAGGCTGAAAGGTTAGCATGTGCAGTAACACAGAGTGAATCCATGTCCCTCCAAAAAGGACAAAACACAATATCCCTGCTGTGGCTCAGATACCAACTTCTTGAAATAAAGAAGGCAGCTGAGATCAAGCTGTGGTACCTGACTCAGCCCTAGAAAGCAGGACAAGGTTGTTACAAAACTCCCTTGTATGCTCCGTGTATGCAGCTTTGTTCTCTCTGGGTAACTCCAGACTGCCACAGGCACGGTGACAGTCACTGAACCCTGTTTCACAGGCACAGGGGTCATGAATAGACAATGCACAGCTCCAGGCACTTCAAGATTGCTCAGCAGCATTCTGGGACAGTCAGGACACAGGCAGCTTAAACAAGCTGGCAGAAGGCTTTAAAACCTTGACCCACCAGTTCCTCTCCTCCAGTTCCACAGCAGTAAGACATATATGCCCATCACCACATGAATCTAAAAATTCTCAGACTCTCAAGAGGGGCCTTTTTGGTTTTTTGGGTGGCAGTGACCCGAGAATGCACTACTATCCTCACAAACTCAAATGTACAAAGTCTGAGAGACTTACTCAAATTAGGTTATGGATAGTGAGTGCACAAGCAATAAATTTGTAAGGTTTTCTTTTCTTTTTAAATTTATTTATTTATTTATTTGAGAGAGAGAGAGAGAAATAGTGCACAGAGCCAGTGAGAGAGAACACAAGTGGAATGGGGAGGGGCAGAAGGAGAGGGAGCAGTAGACTCCCCTGCTGAGAAGGGAGCCCGATCTGGGACTCGATCCCAGGAACCTGGGATCATGACCTGAGCCGAAGGCAGATGCTTAAGAACTGAGCCACCCAGGCACCCCTATAAGAAGGTTTTCAATGAAGACAGACGTCCAAATGAATCTTCCAAGTTATAGAGGTACAGGTTTGAAACGTTTTTGGAACTCTTAAAGGGAAGGGTTTTTAGTTCAGTTTGTAAACTATTTTGTTCTATCCCCAGCAAATCTCATTATTTTAAGCCACATCTTGTTTCTAATTTTTATTTTTTAACCCAAAGGAATGGTCTCTAACTTGACCACTTACTCAACAATACAGCATCTTGGCCCTGAATGACTTCTGGCTATTTACAAAATTCAAAAATGATCAGGACTTTCCACTATGAGGATATTTAAGATAACTTGTTATTGACACACCCTCCAGAACCTGCCCCTTCTTGTCTTGAGAAACCCAAAGCCATCCACCAACACTTATTTAGCACCTTCTCTGTGCTAAGCTCTAGGGGCATAACTCCAGACTGCCTTTGGCTTAGGTCATGCTCCCAGGGTCCTGGGATTGAGCTCCACCTCAAGCTGTCTGCTCAGTGAGGAGCCTGCTTCTCCCTCTCCCTCTGCCTGTCACTTCCCCTCCTTGTGTTCTCTCTCTGTCAAAAGAATAGGTAAAATCTTAAATATATATATATATCTAGGTTAAATCTCTTTCTCATTTGCTGCTCTTTCCCAACACGACACATAGTTGGCATGGACTAAATATTTGCTGAAAGAATGACTAAAGTGTGTCCATTCAATTTAGCAATAAGTGGTCACTTTGACCCTCAGTGAGATAGTTTCAGAGAAATGGTGGGGGCGGAAGTCAGATTGCAGTAAATGGGAAGTGAGGAAATGAGGGCAGTGATGTATAGATAGCTTTTTAAAATGTGCAGCTGTGAAGGGGAGAGGTGTGGTAGCTTAAGCAGAAAACAGGGTCCAGATTTTTTTTTTTAAAGACTTTATTTATTTATTTGACAGAGATCACAAGTAGGCAGAGAGGCAGGCAGAGAGAGAGAGAGAGAGAGAGAGAGGGGGAAGCAGGCTCCCTGCCGAGCAGAGAGCCCGATGCAGGACTGAATCCCAGGACCCTGAGATCATGACCTGAGCCGAAGGCAGCGGTTTAACCCACTGAGCCACCCAGGCGCCCCAGATTTTTTTTTTAATGGGAAAGACTTGAGCTAATATAAATGATAACCAGAAGGAGCCAATGGAGAAGGGAGTAGTGATAGAGATAACAGAAAGTGCACATCTTCTGAGAGATGGGATAGGATAGACTCTAGAACAGGAGTGCCATACGAAACAGTTGAGCCTTTCTTCTGTAGACACTGGGAAGTCTGGGTGAGCCAGCTAAGCACACTGTAGACAGGGAAAAGAAGTGAAAGACCTGAACTCAGGCTGTGGTGAAGGACAGGGAAGGACTGAAGAGACATTTGGAAGGTGGAACCAGGTGGGTATGAGAGAAGGGAGTAGTATAATATTAAAGGAATGAATGGCCCTCTACAACGTGGCTCGAAAGAACCTTTATTTCTCACATGTTACAAAGGGATGCTCTAATCACATCTTTTTTTTTTTTAAAGATTTTATTTATTTATGTGACAGAAAGAGAGATCACAAGTAGGCAGAGAGGCAGGCAGAGAGAGAGAGGAGGAAGCAGGCTCCCTGCTGAGCAGAGAGCCTGATGCGGGCCTCTATACCAGGACCCTGAGACCATGACCTGAACCCAAGGCAGAGGCCACCACCCAGGCACCCCACTAATCACATCTTGATCTATTTTCTGTTTCTGCTACACACATTCATGTTCTTGCATACTAACATTCACATCTCAAGCTATTGGGTGTTTAAGATACTTTACTGTCTCTTTCCTTAATCAAACTTCTATCCTTCTTTGATGGTCCCCCAGAGGGGGACTTTTTTCACTTTGTCTATACCTGCTTTATATCGTTTGTTTTGTGATTATAGTTCATTATGTTTCATTATGTTTCATTCCCTCCCTCTCTCTGTTCTCCATCCCCACTCCTAGATCTAAGGGACAAAGGCTGCATTTTGACCATCTTCAAATCTCCTGAGCCTAGCATAAAACCTGATGCAGAACAGACACTCCTTTGTGTGGCAAATCCAACTGAAAAGTTGGACCAACTGCCAACTCTAAAGGTAATTTCCAAAGATAAACTTCAATAGTCAGAGGAATGATTCCATTGAATAAGGGTTCGGGCTCTCAGGATAATTACCTATGGGTAAAGTCACAGGTAGATGCACAGGCCTGTTTTTCTGTTGAGCATTCACACTGTTTTTCAGTTACGTACCTGAGCAAGAGGGGCGCCTGGGTGGCTCAGGGGGTTTAAGCCTCTGCCTTCGGCTCAGGTCATGATCTCAGGGTCCTGGAATCGAGTCCCGCATCAGGCTCTCTGCTCAGCGGGGAGTCTGCTTCCCCCTCTCTGCCTACCTCTCTGCCTACTTGTGATCTCTGTCTGTCAAGTAAATAAATAAAATCTTAAACAACAAAAAAAAAAGTACCTGAGCAAGAATATTCACCCAAAGCCTTCAGCTTCTCAAGCCCAGATACTCTTTAAAAGAAAACTCTTAGCTTCTTCAACTCTCTACAGCCCTGAAAGTTGATGATCTTAACTCTCTTACAACTTCTTTTTGTTTTTTTTTTTTTAAGTAGGCTCTACACCCAACATGGGGCTCAAACTCACAACCCTAAGATCAAGACCTGCATCCTCCCCCAACTGAGCCAGTCAGGTACCCCCACCCTTTTACGACCTTTATTCTAAGGAATGCAAGAGAAATATAATAATACAAAGTCCTGGAGATTACTGTGAGGCCCAGTGAAAGACCAATCCAGAGTCCAGTCTGCCTGGAAAATATTTCATCTAGGAAAATACCTCATTGCACCAGGAACTTCACCCTCTACTTCTACAATATTTACTTCTCGTATCAACCATGCCTACTGATTGTCAGAGGCCAGAAAAGGAGTTTGACAAATTAAATGTCCCCAGCAGCCTCAAAATAATAAGGGGCCCTTATTAGGAGTTTAATAATCAGAAAATGATTCCACAGGTTTTTTTTTAAAAGATTTTATTTATTTATTTGACAGACAGAGATCACAAATAGGCAGAGAGGCAGGCAGAGAGAGAGAGGAGGAAGCAGGCTTCCTGCTGAGCAGAGAGCCCAATGTGGGGCTCGATCCCAGGACCCTGGGATCATGACATGAGCTGAAGGCAGAGGCTTTAACCCACTGAGCCACCCAGGCGCCAGATTCCACAGTTTTTATTGCAGTTTGTTGCTTTTAAGAAGTTATATGTATATAATGCAAAGAGGGTAAGAATTACAATAAATGGCTCATTACTAAAGTTCTCACCTTCAGGATCTTTTGAGTCCTGGCATAAAATATATTTAGTTAAAAAATACATACATATATTCAGCTTATACACACTTCTCTCTCCTGCCTTAATAATTGGTGATGTGGCCCTCAAATAATTTCTGAATCCACTGGGGCAGGCAGTAGGATGACAGGAAGGTAAGGCTAGAAGGGCCCTTAAAAATCATCTACTCTAGTCCAGTCTTTCTATTTTTCTGGGAAAAAAAAATGGATTTGAAGAAGGAAACTTGATTTGCCTAACCATCAGAAAGCTGGTCCAGGAGGGGCTCAAATCTAAGTTCTGAAACTACCAGACCAGTTGCATTTTTATTATCGTATGCAGCCTCAGACAAGTTAGGACTTGCTTAAGACTACACAGTTATTCAGTGGAAGGACTCACCCTGGTACCCCAGCTCAGTGCCAGCGCATTTCTCACAAGACACTAACGTTCACCTTAATCTTGGTCTAAGAAATGGGTTTCTGCAAACTAGCCCTTTTCAGACTTCAAAGTGGTGAGAAAATTCAGGTACTGAAAGCTCATGAGACCATAAAGCCTAGCCTGAACCAACATGCACAGACCCAATCCTTTCATTTGAGAAAAATCTTTGATGCTTCTCATGTTCCACTAGACAATGAGAACCAGGAACAAAACCCAGCCAGTTCAGTGCAGCACAAAACAACTTTTATGGTAACTGCTGTGCTCCCTGGGAACTGGCAGGTCAGGTGTATAAATCCCACTTGTCCCAGGATAAAGCAGGAAGCAGAGGGGCAGGGCAGCAACTGGTAGGGATCAACCAAAAGGGAAAAGATCACACCTTAATGAAGTGAGTACCAACAAGACTTACAGTACGATTAACATTTCTCTAGATACTCTTCTTTATATCCCAAAGGTTTTCCTCCTCACTAGCTTACCAACTATTACCAAGTGTCTATGGAAAAAAAGATTAGATGATTTTTTATTAACATATAGTGTATTATTAGTCCCAGGGGTACAGGTCTGTGAATCACCAGGTTTACACACTTCACAGCACTCACCATAGCACAAACCTCCCCCAATGTCCATAACCCCACCACTCGCTTCCTACCCCCCCACCCCCCCACCCCTCAACCCCCAGCAAGGATTAGATGATTTTTAAAGGAGCTTCTGGAGCTTATGAAGACTCATACTGAAGGACTATTACTATTCCCATTTTATGAAGATGAAGCTGAAAAGCTCAATTAACAAGTGTTAGAGCTGGGTTTAGACCCAGGTCTGCTAACTTCAAAGTCTATGTGTTTAACTATATTTTAGATTTTCTTTCCTAGAATAAAGAACCTTATATTTCTCCTTCATAAGAGGAGGGATCAAATTATTCCTTCTAGCTCTGAGGTGATGACACCAAACTGGGGGACTCTCATTTTTTGGCTTAAGACACATACATACACACACACACACACACACACACACACAGACAAGACACAAACACAGACATCTCAGAAGGTTTCATTCTTGCTGTTGTTTCCATCTGCCTTTTATTTTATTAGGAAAACTTTGTAAGGGTCAAGAAGAAGAGCAGGAGCTAGACCTAGGTTTGAAACCTGGTTCTGTGTCCTTGGGCAAATTATTAAACCTCTCTGAACTTGTCCCTTAATCTTTAAAAAGAGGATAACCACCTACCTTACAGGATTACCAAGAAGAAGAAGAAGAGAAATAACTTAATGGTTGTGAAAATACCTCCTGCGGTGCCTGGCACTTAGTTGGCAACTGAAAGCTTTTCTTTTTTTCCTTCATGTATATCTAGAGAGTTGGCTAGGGAAAGGGTTGAGTTGAATTACACTAACCTCTAAGATCTGTAGGAAATGTTTTCAAAACAAATTCAACAAACGTTTTCTACGTGCCTGTGTGCAAGACAAAGACTAGGTCATGAACTTCTGGGGCCCTTGGTGAGTAGTCATGAAGTGTAAGAGACAAGGATGTGTACAGAAATAACACATGTCAGAGAGGGACAAACTAGGTGCTGAGAGCAGCGCAAACTTGGTAGAGTAATAAGACACTTGGTGGAGAAACAAATGAGACAGATGGTTCCTGTGGCTTTCTAGCTCTCAGGTTCTCCTTTCCAACCATAAGTTTCCTTAACTGTGAATGAATAGGCATTTTCTTATCTGGGGGAAGGCATTTTCTTATCAGAGAACTGGTTAACCAATTAATATGTTCCCAAACAGCAGTTCACTACCCATTGTCAATGATATGGGGAAAAAACCAACTACTTTCGAGTCCTTATAACTGGACAATGGTGTCCTAAGCACATGTGAGCATGAATTAATAGAATATAAAGATCTGTAAGATGAAGACTCATACTGAAGGACTATTACTATTCCCATTTTATGAAGATGAAGCTGAAAAGCTCAACTAATAAGTGTTAGAGCTGGGTTTAGACCCAGGTCTGCTAACTCCAAAGTCTATGTGTTTAACTATACTTTAGATTTTCTTTCCTAGAATAAAGAAATTATAGGCAGAAAGACTTGATGATAAAATGCCAACGTAGATGCTCAAGGAATACTCTAATAAAACTAGGCGATGGTTTCATGTTCTAGCTCCTGCTGGGTATATATTAATAGGTCAAAAGAGTCTAATTCTTGTTACTATATAAACAAAGGTTAAGAATGAGAAGGTTGACAGGCTTGTAAAAGAATCCTAGAGCTCCAGGTTCTCTCACTGAAACGCCAAAGTGATACAGCACCCATTCCTAATATGCCCCTGAACCCTAGCCCTTTCCAGGTTTGCACTGACCAAAAGCCAGCTCTGCAATGGTAACCAGCTCAGCCTCCAAAAGACATGGAAAACCTAACAGAGCCCTTTGAACATGATGGGTTTCTTTTTAGCTTTAAAACTTTGTGGTCCTCTTGGACCCTATGTTGCTCCCTCCATCCCATATCCATGGCATCCAAGTCACCCTGCCCTGCCCAACATGAGGTAATTCCTTTGGTCTGTGCCTTTTTTTTTTTTTAATTTTAAATTTTAAATTTTTTATAAACATATAATATATTTTTATCCCCAGGGGTACAGGTCTGTGAATCGCCAGGTTTACACGCTTCACAGCACTCACCAAAGCACATACCCTCCCCAATGTCCATAACCCCACTCCCCTTCTCCCAACCCCCATCCCCCCAGCAACCCTCAGTTTGTTTTATGAGATTAAGAGTCACTTATGATTTGTCTCCCTCCCAATCCCATCTTGTTTCATTTATTCTTCTCCTACCCCCTGAAGCCCCCATGTTGCATCACCACTTCCTCCTATCAGGGAGATCATATGATAGTTGTCTTTCTCTGCTTGACTTATTTCACTAAGCATGATACTCTCTAGTTCCATCCATGTTGTCGCAAATGGCAAGATTTCATTTCTTTTGATGGCTGCATAGTATTCCATTGTGTATATGTACCACATATTCTTTATCCATTCATCTGTTGATGGACATCTAGGTTCTTTCCATAGTTTGGCTATTGTGGACATTGCTGCTATAAACATTCGAGTTGGTCTGTGCCTTCTTCCCCATTCCTGTCACTAACACCTAAGCTCAGGGCTCACTGTACCCACCTCCAGATTAATGCCTTCCTCAGCGTTGTCCAATCCATCATGCCCACCAATGTCAGATATATAGTCTAAAAATAAAATACATCATGACTCTCCCACCCTCTAAACCTATGGTCTCTACAAATTCCACAAGTCTAGCATTAAACTCTGCACGGTCTGGCTTTACATACCCTCTCAGCTTTATCTTTCACTTCCTATAATTTCCCCATTTGTGCATTCTGGCCTCTACCACACATATCAATTCACTCTCCTTTGTGAAAACCTTGAAACTTGCCCAGCTATGCATCCTACTTCCAGTTTCTTCCCTACCAGGATATCATACCCCACTCCACCCTCCACACCACTTTTAATCTACCTAAAACTTCACAAATTTTACCTCAAATTTTGGTCAGCATTTCCTGACCAGATCTGGTAGCCACCCTGGATATCTTGCTTTTCTTCAAACATGCCAAGCACATTCCTGGCTCAGGGCCATGCCTCATTCCCTTTTATTCCCTCTGCCTAAAATGTTCCTCCCACAGAGATCCAAATAGCTCACTCCCTTGCTTCATTTCTCACTTAGATGTCATTAACCAGGGAGTCTTCCCTGACCTCCCACTATCCCTATGACTTTATCCTACTTTCTTTCTCTTTGGAGCTTTTATCACTGATGTTTAATATTCATATATTTACATATTGTCTATCTCTCCCACCAGAACATACTCTCCATTAAGGAAGGGATTTGGTCTGTTTAGTTTCTTGCTGATTCCACCAGGGCCTAGAAATGCTTGGCTTATAGTAAGAATTCAATATATATTTGTTGGGATAGATATATGAATAGAGTTCTCCCCTACCTTTGAAATTCTATAATGTTATCACATATAGGCTTTCTTTCTTTCTTTCTTTAAGATATTTAATTTGACAGAGAGAGAGATAGTGAAAGGGACAAACCACATATTATTCATTTCCACAAATATTTATTACGGACTTTTTATGTGCCAGACTCTTTACCTCAAGCAGCTAGAGTATCAGAAAGAGCACTGGAGGAGAAATCCTAGGTAAGCCCTGTCTCTACCATTAGTTGAGTCACCCTTGACAAATCCATTTTTCTCCCTGGGTTTCTTCACATGTAAAACAAGGAGAGTTACATTATCTCAAGTCTCTCCTGGCTCTAGCACCTGTTAAAATTTATAAAGGTAAAACATGGCCCAGCTCAATGCCTTAGACATCACAGTACTCAGTAAATATTTGGTTTCTTTGTTGTTAATTCTCCTGTTACAGAGGAATCTGAGTATTCTTGGAACAGTTTAGACAGAACAAGTAAAAGTTTAAGCCCCACTTCCTTCTCTGACTCCACGGGACAACCTCATTCTGGTGTTTGTGATAATAAAGGATTCTGGTGTTTGTGAGAGGACAAAGCACTGAATTTGAAGTTGGAAAATATGAACTCTGACCACTGCCATTTATTTGGCTACAGAACCTTGAACAAGTCATTTCTGAGCCTGAGTCTCCCCACACATTAAAAAAAAAATAATTTAAAAAAAAAAGTCATATTGGTCTACTCTCAACTCCTCAAAGGTACCTTTTTATGTTGTTACAACTACTTGGAATGTTCTCTGCCCTTTCTTTGTTGGACTACTTTCCACTTATCCTCAAGGGCCAGCATAAATTTGCTTTATTCACTCTCCAATCCCTTACTCTTACAACATTTACCTCCATTGTTTATCTCAATTATTATAGCATTTATTTCTATTGTTACCTCAATTATTTACTATCTGTTTCTAGAACTGTAACCATCACAAAGGCAAGGACTGTGTCCATTATACTACTTTACAGTAGTATATATAGTCCATTATAGCCCATTATTCTACTCAGCACTTGGTTAAGTGCATGGCACAGAAGTATCCAACAAATATTTTTATGGACAAATGTCTAAATTAATGCACCTAGACACTTTAATACCTCTAGAAAGTTTTTGGTTCACTCAGAGCATCTAATAAACACTATCACCCTCTAGAATCTTTTACAAGTTTCTGTGAATCAAGGTTCAAAACAGGGAATGTACACAGAGGTTAGAAAAGTCACTGGAAATCATTTGAACTGAAGAACTCTGGAAGCTAAAAAAATCAGAGAAAGGGACAGGGGATATTTATACCCCAGCCCTCTTGCTCCAGAAGCCTATTATCAAGAATGAGAAGAAAAATCCCATGCTTCCATGGTGAGGAAGTGACCCACTGGTGGCCTGGTCCTTGTATTCAGGATGGAGGAAGTGACTGTCCACAAGCTGAAAGCCAGGAAGTGGGGGCAGATATCCAAGGCAGCCTCCCTCCTCCACCATTCCCTCCTGCCACCTCTAGAAATCTGGACGCTGACCCTGGTCGACCTAGAGGCTAGGCCACCCACACAGGTGGCTGGGAAACATAGCCAACAGAAAGTCCTGGTGTAGGGAGGACAGGGTAGAAGGGCAGGAAGCTGTAGGGTGGTGTGTGAGGTGACTGGGAAGGGACTGCAGGCCTGGCTAACCTAACTCTAAAGCGACCATTCACCTCTGGACAACTCTTCCTTCCAGGAGTGGTTTGGCCACATTTCTCTCTTGTCTCAGAGAGGCCAAAGGAGGACCCAGTTCCCATGGAGGCCCCAGAACCCTACGGGGCCTACATTCCCCAGGAATAATGCTTCAAACTCTCTCTAACCTCTAATCCGTTTCCTAAACGCCAAGGGAGCCCACGCTCCGGGTTGTGGCAAAGGACCAGAGGTCACAGGCACCAAGATATCCGCGAGAAGCCTTGGATCCGGTCAGAGAAGTCATACTATCCTCCATTTTCCACAGAAAACGCAGAAACCAGGGTAACTCTCTATCCTCTTATAACTGCCCGAACCCTGAAGATCCCGCCCTCCCCATATTCCATATATCCCTCACGCCAAGGGAACCCAGACCCCCAGCTTTCTTAGAGTTTTAATTTGAGGGCTTGTGGTCACCACAAGGAAAGCTGGCCCCCTGACAAAGCCAGCATCCTTTCCTTCAGAGACCTCAACTCTCAGAGAGCCTCCCAACCCCCCTGCTCCTTGGAGCCTTCTGTCTCCGGTCCTCCAATTCTCGAAGCCCCACAACCTCCTCGCGGAGTGTTATGCTCACTCCCCCCAAATCTGCTAAGAAGCGGGAACCCACGGGAGTCCACTCAGCCCGAACCCCCCGAGGCTGCCAGCTCCCTTCAGGCGTCTTGGGCCCGGGCTTCCGAGATAACGGCGGGACAGGACGGGGAGGCCCTTCCTTACCCGCCTGCGCGGCCATGGTCCCGGGACGCGGAAATGGGGAAGTGGCGGGGACCGCAGCCGCTCCTCTCAGATCCCGCAGCCAGCCGCTTCAGGCGCCGGAGGAACTCAGCCCCGGGCGCAAGCGGGATGCATCGCCTACGGCGCCCGGGGAGGACCAAACCGCACCTGGCACCGTGGTCCGCCCGCCGACACCCCGCCCCGCCCCGCCCCGCCCCGCCCCGCCCCGCCCCCGGGGCCAGGCCCCGCCCCCTGGCTCGGGCTCTGTGGGGACCCTGACGCCTCCTACTGCGACCGGCGCGGAGCTGGTAAAGGTGGTTGTCAGAAGCCCTGAGCTGGCTCCTCAGGAGAGTCCTCAGGACACCCTGGAGGTCTTAACAGAGGACCTTCAGTCCATTTTACAGATGCGGGCAGCCTAGGACCTGAGGGAACAAGTTTGACTGCCTTGAAATGGCTCAGCTCATTAGAAGCAAAAGTGAGATAGGAACCCAGGTCTCCTAACTCCCAGGCAAAAGCTCTTTCCAGTAGAGTGTTTGGGATCAAGAATATGTATGAAGGGATGCCTGACTGGCTGAGTCAGTAGAGCATGTGACTCTTGATCTCAAGGTTGTAAATTTGAAACCCCACGTTGGGTGTAGAGATGGCTTAAAAATAAAAAACTAAAAAAAAAAAATAAATATGGAGAAGATACCCCACAAAACTTAGGAGTCTGAGGGTGGACTTTTCTTAGAAGCTTCCAGCTCAGAGAAGACACTTATCTGCGCCACTATGAGTAAACTGGCACCCAGTAGACAATCTCTAGGTCAAAGATGGAATGAAGGTGGTGCAACCAGCATTCCAGGGGCAGATCCTTCTTGAAGCCAAATAGGTATATAAATGAATCCAGCACACCATATCTTCCAGTTTTTCAGGATAAGTCAAAACTCCAGGTATTTAGGTGAATTTTCCCACTTTTTAAATGTTAGTAACATTTGGAAATTTTTTAAGCCATGTAGACCAAAGGAAACACTTGTGGAGTGGGTTTTCCATGCTGGCTCCTCTTTGTGGAGGAGAGAGCAGTGGAAAAGGAGTTAGAACAGAAGACTGGTTCCTGGCAGCTGTTAGCTGGCTGAGGGATCTTGAGAAGCACTTCCCTTCATTGGGCTTAGTAAGGAACTGGGTCTTCTACGTGACAAAGGATGGACTACATCAGCTGGACCTGCAGTCCCTCCCATCTAATTCTCTGGTACTGGATGTTTGGCAGCTGTCATTTCCTCTAATTGGATTTAGGTCATGGGAAAAGTGTCCAAATGACCAGGAAGAGGCAGGGATGGGGCTCAAGGAAATGGATCATGACGCCCCTACCAAGGACAAAGTTCAATCCTGCTGTATCTGACTCCAGCACTTGAGTAAGCAAAGGTGAGCACCATTCTCTTTCTTGCTGCCCTCTACAATCCAAACTGGATGCAGGTCAGTTGGTTCTCCTCTGGGTGTGGCAGGTGGCTCCTGAAGTCCTGAGTGTGGAGAAAGTGCTGAGGGGGAGAAAGTGCTGAGGAGGGGATGTGCCTGACTTCCTTTAATTCCTGGGAACCTCCAGTGGTTGGTTTTTACAGTTTGAGGAAATCTCTGATTATAACAGCCACAGGATTGTGTGTTGAATTAAAGTGACAAGGTTCCAGGGGACCCTGACAAGCCACCTGTGGCTAGCATAAAGCAGGGATTTTATTCACCCTATACGTGCAAAGAAGTCACGCTGTGTTCCCAGGCTCACGGGCACTGACAGCCTTGGAACCAAGACCCCTGTTTGCCCCCTTTCCTCTGCCCCATAGCAACACAGTCAGGTCTGTCTCTACTCCCTCCTAACGCTCTCATTCCACTTCCTTCCCACCTCCAGCCTCCAGGTGTTCCCTAACAGTGAGTGCAGGGATAACCAACTCCCCTAGTTCCCTCCACGTAAGTTTAGGTATTTTTTGAGAAACACAAATTGAAATATAAAGAAAGAAAGTAATCTATAGAAATGGTACAACCAAGAGATAGCGTTCCAATATAGATCCAAAGAATAGTCCCAAATCATTTGTGAACTTGAGGGGAACTTCTGGAGGACATAAAAGTCCTGGGTAGGGAGAAGATGGGGTTTTCTAGTGCTCAAGTCACCTGTTCAGTTTGATTGATTACCTAACCATAGTTTGGTCAGTCCCTGAGGCCAGAGCCTGCTGACTGATTCACAGTCAACTCTTTGGACCTATAGAAATGAGAATCTGGACACTGAAAACCCCCTTAAGGTTCAGACTCTGCCTCTCAAAAACCTTCAATAGCTCCTTGTTGCCAACAAAATAAAGGCCAAACCAGCCCCTCATGAGTGAACTACATCTCACTTTGCAGCCTTCTCTCCCTACTGTCTTCACTCCAGAACTCTTTTTCCTGAATACATTCTGCCCTGTACCACTCTGCCAATCCTATAACCCCTCCACGTTCTCTGTAATTTTATTGCCCTATTCTATCCAGAAATGCACTCGTCTCTAAATGCTTAACACATTATTTTCAATTATGTCATTTTACAAACCCTGTAAATTAATCAAAATCCACACTGATAGCCCCATTAGCCACAAGGGGCTATGTAAGTTAAAATGATAGAACTGAAAATTAAGTTCCTTAGTCCACTGTCCATGTTTCATGTGCTTGCTATATATGCCTAGTGGTTACTGTGTTGGACAATGCAGATAGAGAACATCTCCATCATGGCAGAAAATTCTGTTGGACAGTGTTTTTAGACAATGATCAGGACGGGCTGTTAACATCACAAAGAAGGACTACCAGGCATTATGTGCCTCCTGAAATGATGCAACAAGAAGTATACTCTACCATTTATGACATAGTTGTACCAAAAAACAAGCCTGAATCTGGTCAAACTTCTGGATCTAACAACCAATTTATAGGAAATATAAAAGGAAGAGGAGCTTCTTAACACCACAGTGATACATGTAGCAAAACACTGAAGCTGTGGGAAAAATCAACAGGACAAATGAACTGGTTTCTTTAACAGATAAACTGCAAGAAAAAAGAAAAGAGGGAATGTATGGCTGTAAGAGAGACTGAAGAGAAATCTGATACCAGGGTATGGATCTGATTTGGATCTCAGTGCAAGCAAACTGAACAAAAATGTTGAGACAGGGGTGCCTGGGTGGCTCAGTGGGTTAAAGCCTCTGCCTTCGGCTCAGGTCATAATCCCAGGGTCCTGGGATTGAGCCCCGCATCAATCAGCAGGGAGCCTGCTTCCCCCTCTCTCTCTGCCTGCCTCTCTGCCTACTTATGATCTCTGTCAAGTAAATAAATAAAATCTTAAAAAAAAAAAAAAGTTGAGGGGCGCCTGGGTGGCTCAGTGGGTTAAGCCGCTGCCTTCGGCTCAGGTCATGATCTCAGGGTCCTGGGATCGAGCCCCGCATCAGGCTCTCTGCTCAGCAGGGAGCCTGCTTCCTCCTCTCTCTCTCTCTGCCTACTTGTGATCTCTCTCTGTCAAATAAATAAATAAAATCTTTAAAAAAAAAAAAAGTTGAGACAAGTAGGAAGACTTGAGCAATGATTAGATACATGATGACATTTAGGAATTATTGTTATTTTTTTAAGGTACATTAAATAGTATTTTGGTTATGTTTTTAAAAAATCCTTACCACTGAGATGCATATTTAAAATACTTAATGAAAAAATAAAATATCTAATAGATGGCATAGGACTAGGATTCCCTTCACAATAGTCCAGGCAGGAGAGAGGAAGCAGTGTGAGGGTGGGGATGAAACAGGATTGGACACAAGTTGATGATTATTGGGGTTGGGTCATTGGTACACAGAGGCTTAACTGTCCTGTTCTACTTCAGTGTAGGTTTTGTTTTCCATTCCTTATCGGGCTCCGAAGTTCTTGGAAATCCCTCACCTTCGCATTTCCTACCAAATCTTGGCGCTATTCAACTTGCTAACTCTTAGGTCAAAGTGGAAGAGAAGGAGAAAAGAGACCTTTTCAGAGGGATGACCTACAGCTCTGGTGTGCTGGGGAGCCTGAGGCTAGGCCAGGTTTGTAACCTCACTATTTTCCATCTCATACTGTGTTACTGAGGAACCTCAGGAAACTGCACAGCCACTGCTCTAGGTAGAGGGCTTGGCCAGGGGCCCATCTGCCCCCTTGCAGAACATGTGGAGATACAGACACTGAATAACCTGTCATTGTCCTCAGGGTTCTGACTATCCACAAGCTAAGCTCCATCATGGTAGCCTGCAAGCTTAGAATTCCATACACTTGTCAGGACCAGGACCGTCAGATGGGTCACACCTTGGGCAGGGCTGTGTATGAAGCACTTCTCATCTCTAATTATTGATGGCTACCTGAGCCTTTGCTCCTCAGTGTGACATTCTCACGTATGCAGGGTTGTTTCTCAGAGGCCAGACCAGTGTGACTACTCCTCATCCCATTCATGCCCCACCCCATCCCCTTACACAGACAAGTCCACAACTCACAGTAATGTAAAACCATTTGTTTAATTCTAAATCAAATCACTTTCACAACAGTGAAAATTAGTGACTGGTCAAGGTGTGCCACTGTACATGGCGTCATTTTCTGACTGTGGGTGGGACCTGGTCCTAATCCACAAAGGTGGCAGAAGGGGGTGGAGGCCAAGAACATAGACAACACACAAAAGAAAGGAAAACTGCCTTGGTAGAGGGGCAAGGTGATGAACCAGCAGAGGGGTGGTGGGAAGGGGGTTTCCTGTTGGGGCTGGGCCAGCAGTCCCAAGTTGGATCTCCTGCCCTAGCTCCCAGTAGAAGCTGAGTGGGGACCTAGAAAGTTCAAAATCAAAGGGCACATGACAAACCTGGCTTTGCTTACAGGTTCCTGGGATGCCTTTGCTGGTGGAGTTCTCCTGGGCTTACTACTTTGTTAGAGTCCAAGTGATTTCTCTTCCTATCCACAACCCTTCTTTTTTAACTTTTCTTCTTTCGGAAACCCATTTCTGGTTGAGCCCATCTGACAGAAGTCCTCTCTCTCACCACTAGGTGGGGCTACCACACTGAGCAATCCCTCCAATTCACTAGTGCTGAGAATTCAGGACATCCTCCTCCCCGCAACTTTCCCAATTTTGGGGATTTCCAGGAGGTGATTAAAGAGGAAAAAAAAGCACTCGTGAGTGGGTGTCCCAAGGTTTAAAATCCATCAGGGACACTAAAGCTGGTGGCTTAGTCCTACCAAATGAATTTGGCAAACCAACCACCTATTCAATACTTATATTTTGTCTGATTAAACACTGAAATCTGGCACTGACAGGTACAGAGGGGAAGGGGTGGGGCCTATGGAGAGGACAGTAGGACCTCTCTCATCTTCCTCAAGGTCTTGGTTTCCACATGCTATGCAGAGCCACATCTGGAAAAAACCATTAGGTGGGGCTTTCTACCACTTGTTGGCTATGGCTGCAGGTGAGCTAGGAGCAGTACGGATGGAAAAGTGATAGAGAGACCTCCAAAGGATGTCCACTTCCCTCCATCTCTGGACTCTCCTGGAAGAGACTGGATTTCTAGGAAGAGGTCCGACCAGCAGAATGTGAACCATTCTACAATTAAACTGTCCTCCTGCCTGGAATCACTCCCTCAATCAGATTCTGAGGAAAAAGTTTATGAAATGGAAAAAAAACAAATCAAGGGCTTGGGAAGATGATACCCCCTGGAAATTTCCTGAGGAAGACCACACCATATCATCATGCCAAGGCTCTCTAAGCCCTGCTGCTTGGCTTTAGAAATCGTCAGGAGTTGCCTGCTCCGCAGTTCCATGCTTCTCTGGCTTTAGCACACACGCAAGGAGTTTTCACGGGTATCCACCCAAACCATACCCAAACCAGGGTTACATGTGGGTCTCCCCACTCCTGCCTCTTCATAAAGGACAATCTGGTTTCTGGGAAGATGGTCTTCAACATGCAGCTGAGCTGACTTGACAAAGCATTCCACTGGATGCACCCAGAGCTTCTGTAGCCTTGGGGACAGGGCTGCTTGTTCAGCTGTTCCTGCAGCAGAGCTCCAAATTCCACCAGAGTCCCACTGGCAGGTCTTTCCTAATGAGCAGCAGTCAGTCCCAGCTTCAGCAGTAGTCTCCACTGTGGGTCCTCTGGCAGATGTGCATACTTTGGGAGGGAAAGATGATGGGAAATCTGTGACAGAAGCCACATGTCTCTGGGGATAATCTACTCCAAGAAACCAAGAGGTCATTCAAGCCACTCTCTGGAGCCAAAGAGACTGAGCATGGCTCAGAGCCAATGCAAGATCTTTGGATCTCTGATTAATTCTAATTAGTTAGCAGCTAATTAATTAGCTGCTGCAATTATGATCGTCACAGAACAGCAATTTCTTGGATTTCTGCTCAGGAGGAGGAGACAGGGCAGAGGAGCACTGGGATATGGGGGAAAACCTCTATATGAGGAGTCCACTGATTTGGGGAGGCCACTTACCAAGGGGTATTTAAAGAGATGAAACAAAGCTTCTATTTGGTTCACCCCTTTGTTTTCCTAGTATCAAACTCAGGTGAAACTGTACTGACAGTTTCTCTCTTCCTGCCTCTTCCTTGTGCAGAGTCAGGACCTGCTGAGCTGGCTGGAACAGGACTTGAGGGTGTAACTCATGAGACATGATTCAATGCCAAGGACTGAGGTTATAGCAGGGTGTTTACAGCAGTGGTCATACTCTAAAGTCCTTGACAACTGGTCTTGACTCCCTAAGCTCTGATGGAGAAGCAAAACTCCTTGATGTGTTACTGACGCCACCGATTCTAGGGGTCAGGATTAGCCCGGAAGCCAAACATCAAGAGTGGGTGTGGCATGTCACCAGTCCAGAGGCCCTGCCATGGATGTAGGCTGGGAGCCCAGCATTAGGCAATCAGGAGCCAGAACATGATCACTAGGGCCACAAACAGGAAGAGGCGTGACAGGAACTGCTCATCCACATACTGGGGTGTTCCAGGGACAGCTGCAGAGACAGGAGGGAAAAGAGAGGCTGTCAGAACGCTGCAGCTGTGCACACTGCTGCCCAACTGGGCCAGAAGTTGAGAGCATCAATCTTCATCTCCTTACAGCAGAACTGCAGAGAGCCCCACACAGTGTGTCTTCCTTTTCCAGAGGAGGGGAAGTAGAGCCCCAGAGGGAAGTAGTGACTTGTCTTGCCTATCACACAGCAAACTAGGGGCAGAGCTAGGCTTCCACTCCTCCCTGCTTTGAGAAAAGCTCCTAGGTAGCTGTCCAGACATTGGGGAAAGGAGAGTAAGAAATCTATATCCAGAATGGGAAAGTTTTATCAAATATGACAAAGGAAAACTGTAATCGTGGCAAGGAGATAAAGGGATACAGAGCCGACTGTAGAACTCTCTTTACCTAAGGAACCCAGGGTAAGCCCTGAAGCAAGAAGGCAAACAAGCTGCCAAGGGTTCTTGCTGCCTCCATAGTGCCCTGTCCCTCGTTCAGGGAAGAGCACATCCTGCCCCTTTGGCATCTCCTTTGAGAAAATGCATAAATGAAGGAGAAACCTTTGAGGTAGAGGAGGTAAAGAAGGGCATTCCAAGATCTCTTGGGGCTGTACTATTCCCCAGGTAGGTGCTCTGATGATTCATGCAGGGTGTCAGTCAACGAAGACTTGTACTCATCGCCTGCAATGTGCCAAGCACCAGGATGGGGGTGAGGAAAATTCCTGGGATGACCCAGAAATAGGTTTCAGTCCCTAAGAGCCTAAGCTCCTGACCAGGAACCACACACTGACCCTTCTACACCACACACTGTGCCCAGCACACAGGAGGTTCCAATGAGTGCAAGTAGAGCTCAAATGACCTCAGCACCTCTGCAGACTCCATGGTAAGGATCTTGGCCCAGGTGCCAGATTAAGACAAAATACAGAACACCCACCTTGCTGCTGGCAAGGTGCAGCTGGCACCTTTAAACTGGCTGGAGAGAAAGGTAGTAGCAGATAACAGACCTAGAAAGGGAGAAAGGGGGCTGGTCCCAAGCCCCCCATGTATCCTGAGGGAAGCTGGACAGAGATACCACAGAATAGAAAGGCCTTGAATCCTGGTGGGTTGCCTCACTCCTTTCTGTCCCTAAATGGGACATGCACAGGGCTAGGCTTTTCTTTAGCTAGGTATCCTGGATCTTTAGTTAGGTATCCTAGGTATCATTTTATTCTTTTTCATCTTATAGGCACAGAGTAGGTCTTGGGAAACATACTGAGCATTTTCTGATTGTAAAACAGAGCTAAACGAACACTCATCCCACAGGCTTATGGTGAGGATCCCCTGCATTTGTGATGACAAGCACTTTGAACATGCCTAGTATTTAGTAAGTGGGCAATATACATTATCATGACTACCAGTAATCCGAAAAGAGTTCACATTTTGAAAAGGCTGACTGACCAAGCAATGACAGTTATCTGTAATCTGCATACTAATGAATTCCAAATAGCCTTCAAGCAGAATTATCAAGGAAGTAGGGTCTCACCTGGAGGAGGCCGCCCATCATTTATGTTAAATGCTGTGGCAAATATCCCAAAAGGAAATGCCCCAATTCCAAAAGACATCTGGAAGCCACCATCTCCAAATCCAAATCCTTGAAATCCCTGTATGGAAGAAATGCAATTCAGAACAAGCAACCTGTCAAACATGTCACCCACAGGTGGCACCTGCCTCTCCTCCCTACCCTCTGCCACCTGTTTCCAAGGGGGATATTTTTTCCTCCCATTTAGACTGCAAGGCAGAGGAACCCTGGTGGGCCCTCTGCCCTCCTGGCCTGCAAGGGGTCCAGCTAAGGAATTGTGAATGCCAGAAAGGACTGGCTCTGGTCCAAAGTAAAATAATCTGCTGGTGCAAGTTAGGGTTCTTAGAGCACCGCGTTTTTTCCCAGAACCCCACCCTAGTCAATAAAATTTTCTACATGCTTTAATAACATACATCTTGTATATATATATATATGTGTATATATATATATATACATCTTGTGTGTGTGTGTGTATATATATATATTACATATATATATGAAATATAACAAGCAAAACTGGCAACAACCCCTATATCTAATTATAAGGGAACATCAGAACAAGTGGCACATTGCTGATAATAGCAAAAAAAAGTGGAACCCTAATTAATCAACAATGGAGGTCATGATCAAAATCTTGATACACACTCTCTAAAGACCATCATGCTGACTATGCAGCAACACAAAAAAAACTCCTGTGACCAAGCTACCAGACAAAACTGAACACTATGGTCACAAGTACATGCCAACATGCAGGTATGGGAACAAGATATAAACAGGTATCTTCCCTCAGTTTTAATATTTTTAAGAATTTAAAAAAAAAAGACAATTTTTTTCTGATTATTTTCATATATATGCTTGTTATAAGAAACTTACACATGAGACGAATAATTGACGTAAAAAGTCAAAGATCTCCTTATTCACCATCTTCATGGTGTATCATCCTCAGCTTTCCCCCTCCTTCTCCCACCCTCAACTTTCCCCTATACCACATCATCTTTCATATGAAAAGACTTAGCAGGAATTCTAACACTGTGAAAAAGTAACCCGTTTTCTATCTTGACCAAGGTTGCAGATAGTAGAGGGGGTAGAGTTTAGACCAGAAACTAGGTCAATATGATCTGAAAACCCGTGCTCTTAATTACTGTGCACATCTTATTAAATCTTCTCTCCTCCCCCACATCCCTAAGTAGATCTTTAGAGCAAATGATTAAAAAATAATAAGTAGAAAATGCATTGGGTCAACTGCGCTCCACAAAGAGCTGGTTGGCTTTCACTGATGAGTCCTCTGCCAAGTCATGAAAGTGGCTGTTCCCTATCCCATACCAAGCAGCTTGGCATCCAGCTCCAAACATCTTGCTGGGCAGCACTACCTACATAAAGCCTAGTAACAGATATAACAAGAGGGTAACAACCAGTTTTCCATCTCCTCAGTGCAGATGCCTCCTACTCAGACCCAGCATGGTTGAGTTTGAGGGCTCCTGGGACCGAGGCTGCCTTACCCAGGAAGGTGCAACTGTTTCATCACGAACTACCACTTCACTGAGAGTAATCCCGAGGACTGACCCTCTGGCCTCCCTTTTAGCAACCTCCACACAATTCCACAAGCCCTCACATATGCGGAGTTTATGTTCCTGGGAAAATGTAGGCAAAAAGCATCACTGGTGCCTGCAGGTACTTGTATGTGTTACAGCTATGCAGTAGGACCTCTGGCTTCCTGAGGTTAGGAGCTGATGCTCTCTGTTGAGAAACAGAGTCTGTGAAAGTTAAAGTGATGGCACCTGGTAGTCAAGGGGGTAGCGTTTAGACCAAAAACTGTCAATATGTCAATAATGTTTAGATAAAAAACTGTCAACTGTCAATATGATCCTGGGGCACCTGGGTGGCTCAGTGGGTTAAGCCTCTGCCTTCGGATCAAGTCATGATCTCAGGGTCCTGGGATGGAGCCCCACACTGGGCTCTCTGCTCAGCAGGGAGCCTGCTCCCCCACCCACTGCCTGCCTCTCTGCCTACTTGCGATCTCTGTCAAATAAATAAATAAAATCTTAAAAAAAAAAAACAAAACCAAAAAACCTGTCCATATGGTCCAATAACCCCATGCTCTTCATTCTTATGGGGAAATGAAAAACTCTTGTGACCACACTGTCAGACAAAACTGAACACTATGGTCATAAGAATCCTCAGGACAATATGTAGGGATGTAGACAAGATACAGATAGGTATTTTCCCTCAAAAATTTTAATATTTTAATCTGGAGAAATGAAAATATACTTGTTAGTGTGGATAAATATTCTGCTTTATAATTTCTTCAATATTTTATTTTATTTTTTGAAGATTTTATTTATTTATTTGACAGATCGAGATCACAAGTAGGCAGAGAGGCAGGCAGAGAGGGAGGGGAAAGCAGGCTCCCCACCAAGCAGAGAGCCCGACGCAGGGCTCTATCCCAGAACCCCGAGATCACGACCCAAGCTGAAGGCAGAGGCTTAATCCACTGAGCCACCCAGGTGCCCCAATTTCTTCAATATTTTAACAAGAAAATTTTAATATTAGGGCGCCTGGGTGGCTCAGTGGGTCAAAGCCTCTGCCTTTGGCTCAGGTCATGATCCCAGGGTCCTGGGATCAAGCCCCGCATGGGGCTCTCTGCTCAGCAGGGAGCCTGCTTCCTCCTCTTGCTCTGCCTGCTTCTCTGCCTATTTGTGATCTCTGTCTGTCAAATAAATAAAATCTTAAAAAAAAAAAAAGAAAATTTTAATACTAACATCTGACTTAAATTAGCATTTTTGACTAGTGATTTTCCTAAGAATTTATCCTAGTAAAAAAACCATGAACCTCAAAAATGTATCTATAAGTTCATCAGAGTATTTTTAAAATGAAAAAAAGAAAACAGTTAAATGTCCAACAAAGGATCAAATAATGTTAAGTTCATACAACTCAACACTAAACAGCCTGGCATGTAAAATTTCAAGATAATGTCATTTAAAAAGTCTCCCTCTCTGTGATATAAATTGGTAAGGCCAGGAATCTTTGGCTATGTTCACTGATGTATCACCAGTGCCTAGAATAATGCCCAGCATCCTGAAGGCACTTAATATAGAATGAATGAAATTTTTAAAAAGAGCTACGAAACAGGAGCTAAGTATTGTTAAAAATAAACAAAAATATATGTATACCCACTATAAAATACGTGCACATAAATAGATCTATAAAATTTACATGTGTGTATATATAAGTATAGAACAATAGAAAAAAATAGACCAAAATATTTCCTGTAGTTATCTCTGGATGGTGTGATTGTAAGTTTATTCCCTCTCCTTTCCTTTGTGTTTATTTCAATTTTTCCATTACTTTTATAATCAAGAAGAAAAAGTATAGGTCCAAGATGGAAACTTCTTAAGCCATAAGCTCATTTCTAGAAGCTTCTCCTAGAATGTTCCTCACCCCTCTGTTCTCTGGCTCTGGCCTCTGTCCTTGAGGACGGGGAGGGGTCTTCTCTCTGAAACAGAAACATCGTAAAATAAATAATTATAAAATGCTTTCAGCTGCTCCGAGTGGGGTGAGAGCTCAGGGTCAGGTCCACTATGCACAGCACAGGAACTTATACCAAATTAAACTAAATCCTAACCTTCATTCTACTTGCGACTGTTTTGCCAACTATACAGAAAAGCAGAGAGAAAAATCTGCTTATTCTAAGATGTTCATCATGTTGCACTAGAGCCTACTCCTCTCACAGAAGCCTGACCCAGACTGGTTATGAGTGCTAGCCAGACACCTTCCCTGGACCTGTGTAATAAAGAGGTCACCAATGTTAAAAATCAAAAATCCAAACTGCAACAGGAATGGCCTGTCAGCATAGAGGGCTGAGATTCAGGATCTCTCTATCTGCCCCTATTAACCTCAGCTTTACTTCCCACTATTCCTTGGTAAGCACTCTATACACTTTGCTTTTGGCCTCTGGGTCTTAGCCTCTTCTATCACTCATCATCAACATACTGGACTGAGGGCTTGTTAGCCGTGAGGCACTAGGCAGGACACTACCAATACTAAGACTGTGATGGACTCTACTCTTGAGGTGTTTATGGTTTAAAGGGGGCCACAATCAATCACAATACAGCATGGGAAGGGACTTTTTGAACAGAGATCTCAGCCTCATAGGGTGGAAGCACGGCTGAGAGCAACTGATGTGAGGAAGAAGGGCCACTTCAAGGAGAGGTAACTTCAGGACTGCTCCTTGAAGATGGACCAAAATTAGCGGAGGAGGAGGGTGTTGAGCAGGACTGGGGAGGGCAGAAGAGATAGAGGGAAAACAATTACGAAGGCTCATGAATGTGAAAGGCTAAGTTCCTTTAAGAGAAGTCCAGTATAGGGACGCCTGGGTGGCGCAGTTGGTTGGACGACTGCCTTCGGCTCAGGGCGTGATCCTGGAGTCCCGGGATCGAGTCCCACATCGGGCTCCCAGCTCCATGGGGAGTCTGCTTCGCTCCCTGACCACCTTCTCCTCGCTCATGCTCTCTCTCACTGTCTCTCTCTCTCAAATAAATAAATAAAATCTTTAAAAAAAAAAAAAAAAAAAGAGAAGTCCAGTATATGTGGATACAGGGTATGCTGGGGGTGGGGTAAGAGACACTGTATGTCACTGTATGTCACGGTATGAGACACTGCTGGGAGAGTCTGGGGGTGTGTGAGCATGTGCACGTGTGTGAGCAGACCATGAAGGGCTCTCAGAACTTGTGTTTGTAGAATGACAGACCCATCCACACCCCAAACTCCACAAAGCCTCCCAGACCTCCTGTCCCCTCTTCCCTCTGTACTTTATATATCACTGCACAGCAACCACCCTCCTTGCAGACTCTCCTGCTAGACACCCTGCTTCCCAAGCTGCTCCTTCACAGCACTTTGCATACTTACAACTGTGCTATCTTGTGCACTGCCTAGCACATTGCCTGCTCGCTGGCAGACACTCAGTGGATATTCATATTATAGCCCAGTGAGGAGCAACTTGGCTTCCCTCCCTTCCTGACGAACTCCCATCTGGATCCCAATTGCCTCAAAACTGAGGGTCTGTAAGCACTAAGTAGAAGGTGGAGTGAGAAGGTGCTAAGTGGAAGTAAATTTATATCCAAAGGGAGGAGCAGGTGTGAGAGGTGCCCCAAGGCCTCACCTGGGGTCCTGCTGCCCAGTGCTGCCCCTGCCATAGAGCGGGATCACTTTATCTCGGCTGATGCCGGCTTTGCAAACTGGACACACTTGTCTGTTAGGTCTGGTCTCCAACCACTGCAAACAGGAGAGAAAAATGCACGAATGGTATTTAAGCCCACTACAGAGCAATCACAGACAGCGAAACAACATGGGTCAGGGGCCTCAAACTGGAAACACTGACACCAGCACAGAACACTTCAAGGAACCCCATTCTCTGATTCCTGCTCCTGGCACTCAATAAATATTTACTAGAGGTAAAATCAAAATTGCTTTTAAATACCTCATAATTAAACAGGCTTCCTCATGCTTCATTACTTCTAGGGGCTCCCTGCAACACAGCAGGAAGGAACTCAAGCCTAGAGCTGTGTCAAGGGGTCAAGGAGAAAGCAGCATTTAATGATTTTATATCCCACCACTTCCTTTATCCTACTGTTGAAAGCTTCAAAACTTATGTGCTTTTTATAAATTTCCAGCAGATAAATTTATAAATTTATTAGGTTCTGCTGGAGATCAAAATGCATAGCCCTAAATGTAGTGGGAACCCCTCTCTTCCTTCCTTTGCTTCTTTCTCCCACCTCGATTCTGAGACTCTAGAGCTCTGGAACTTCTGTCCTCCCCCTACATGCTTAAGCCACCTAACTAGTGTGGTGCTCTTTTGCCAACAACTGTGGAGACAGCCAGCTGTGAATGCCAAGCCCTGCTCTGTCTCACCGAGCATGTGCCTGGGTCTTGGTGAATACTTAACTGACTGGTTTTCCTACTAATGTAGAGCTGAGAAAACAGACTTTTTCCCCCCTCACACAAAAACTCTCTGTTGAGACCAAAAAAATTTCTTCCTTCCTACCATTTTCAAGGCCTTTACAGGTAGGGGGAATAGTTGATATTCTAGGAGGTTCTTTTTGTAGAGGCAGAATCTCAAAAATAAAAACCACACATACTATCAAATCCAAGCTAATCTATAGATAGGGAACTGTGAGCCAGAGAGGTGGCCTGCTAAGGACACAAAAACCATCGATAACAGAATCAGGACCATCCCAGGTACTATACTGACCCCTTGTTTTCAGCAAGTACTTGTCAGTGGGCAGGTGTATAAAGAGGGTTGAGGGGGGTAAAACAAGCAAATGAGTCCACAAATGGGAGATTGCAGCTTCTGACAGTAGTCTCCTGAGATTAGGGGTGTCTTGTGCAACCATAGCTGATGAAAGACAAAGTAAAGTGAAATGCATCTTACCTGATGTAAACACGGCCAACTGCCAGAGTCCCCAGGGCAACCAGTCATCAAGGAGAAAGAGAATGGGGGTAAAGGAAGCAAAATGCTTTCATTAGAAAAAACACCAAGGGTGGGAGCAGAAAAAATGGGAACACAGGGTGGAACTATGGAGCACTGCAACCCCCCTGAGTGTCTGTGGCGAATTACTAGTACCAGAAATCAGAAAAGCATGGGCTAAAGTCACAGGAAAAATCAGGCAACAGAGAGACAAGACCCCAGTCTCTACCTCTGGGATCTTACTTGTAAAGGACCCCCAGGTCCCAGACCATCCCAGACTCAGCGTCTCTACAAGTCAATCTCTGAGGGATTGTGACCTCTGAAGGAATCCAATACAGGCTAAAGACCCTCTATGCAGAAAAACTCATGAGGCATTCTCATACACACAGCGCAAGCACACACGCACGTGCACACACACACATACAAACACACCATATTTTAGACTCCGTTTCAGTGGGTTCCTAACCTAACACTCACAATGTGTGACTCTAGACCTGGTTTAAGAGAATCTTCAGGCTGTCCTCAACCTTGAGTGCTCTGCTGGCAGGAAGTTGTTTAAAAGTTCAAGTTTACTATTAAAAAAAATCTTTAAATAATGAAAACGGGGATGCTGCTTGGCAGAAAGGGCTACCTTTCACAGCTTAATGAGTTGTATTATAATGAACAGCTGCCCAGTCTCTCATTTTTCAAAAGAGGAAACAAAATTCAGAAACAAGAAACAACTTGCCTGTAGCACCAGGACTAAAAAGTCTCCTAACTTTCAGCTTATTGTCCCTTCTATCACCCAGCATTGGGTGCAAAAAATGATATTTACAGAATTGAAGGAAAAGTTACTCTAACTCTAGATTTTTCATTTTTACTCTCTTGGTTTATTCATCCAACTAACAGATATCCATTGCACACCTCCTGTGTGCCAGGACAGTGGAAAATGTGGGCACGGTTTCTGTCCCTCATAAAACACGACTCCTTTAGCTGGGTAAAATTTGTTTGACTCAGAGGTTAATTCCTTTCCCAGTTCCTGACCCACAGAGCCCCACCATCCAGACATGCAATCTCCCTGAATGTAACAGACACACCTGACATCTGACTCCTACATTAACCTTGCAATGTCATTCCAAACTGAGCCCAATGCACCCGAAATCACAGATCCCCTCCACTGGCAACTTCCCTTGAAGTCTATGGGGGAGAAGTGGAGGTGACTTTCCTTTAGCAGAAAGTTCAAAATTATAACAAAGATGGTGATCGCTTCAATTTATTAAGCAACTATTGAGTGCCAGGTTATGGCTGATTAGCTTTCCATTTGTTAATGTCACTGGAGGGTCATATTAACCTAAGACAAAGTGTAATTAATTCCATTTTACAGAAGAGGATACTGAGGTAGAAAGAGGATTGCAGATTTTCCCAGGGATAAACCACTCTGACAGGAAGCATCTGTTTCATTTTAGAGTGAATGGTACCTTGATTTATTCTTAATTTTGTCACTTGTTTCAAGTCCTGGTTTTATACTGCCCCAAAGAATCTTCAATTTCTAGGAAACAACGGTTTCTGCATAAAACTTAATGATTAGGGCAAGAGCTGCCAGAACAAAATATGCCCCATTCTGTTAATTCAATAAAGTTATCTCTTTATCTTAAACTACCTTAATACTTAAATGACCCTTTCTTCACACCACTTTCCTGCTCAAAAATATCCCACAGCTTTATGTCCTAATCAATCAAATCTGGGTTTGATAATCTGGCCCAACCCTCTCTTAACCACTCTTGTTCCCTAACATTTCCCAGTCCCCCATCCAAGGCGCTATCTGAGGTACACAGCAGTCTCAGGGTCTTGAAGTTTCATACCCAAAAGTGCGTATGTCTACCCTAGAAAATGTCTGCCTTGGGGGGCATGTTCTCTTTGTCTTATCTGCCATTCTTACCCCTCCACTTAGCCCAATTCACCCTTCAAGGTCCAGCTCAAAATTAAGGGAAAAGCATAAAATCACAACATTTACCCAGAACCTCAGATCCATGAGGGACTCCTATGATGGAGACCAGAATGAAACTAACCCTCCCACTTCATTTTGATGTACATAAAATATAGCAACAATTATTAGGATCATTGCTAACACACAGTATGCAGTGTGTGCTATGTGCTCTTCTAAGCTTTTTATGTATTTTGAGTCATCTGATTGCTCACTGACAACCCTGTAAAATGAAAACAAGAGTGTATGTAAGCACCTTGCCCAAGGTCATCCAGGACCGAAGTGGCAGAGTCAGGATTCAGAACAAGGAAGTCTGGCTCCACTGTCCTTGCTGAACGGTATACCACAGTATAACTACTGTACATACTGCCTCTTCACTCAGCACAGCAAGTGGCACTTCATAAGTTCTCACTAACTGGTAAGTATTTTCACGTTAGAGGTGGGGGTACAGAGTCCAGAGAGGGGACAGGATTTGCCCAAGATCACTCAGCTTATCAGCAGCAGAACTGGGATAAGAACCCAGGGCTTCTGCTTCTTGGACCTGATCGTATCAGGAGGCCCAAAGTGGGTGGGAAACCTCCTGTCCCAAAGCTGCCCAAGCCACAGGCTTTCTAAACATGGCCATGTGTCTTCTGGGGGTGGTAGCAGGGGTACTGACCAGAAGAGGTGGCCACACAGGCTGATGACAGCGTCCTTGGCTGTGTCCAGGCAGATGTTGCACTCAAAGGTGCTGTCCTGCCCTCCACTCTCACCAGAACCATTGCTGCTACCGCTGGGCCCCCCTGCACTGGAGTTCTCAGGGGAGGCAGAGGCCGAGGGCCCCTTGCTCGCCATCCTTGGCTGTCGGCAAACTGACTGAAGATTCTCCCCAGGAAAATCCTGAAAGGCAGAGAGGCCTTGATTATTCATTTCTGCAGACCACTCTCCCCAGCTTCCATGGCAATACCCTAATCTTCTCTCAACTCCAGAAGTTCAGATGGCTGAACCTTTACACAGACTCTGCAGAGGCTGCAGAGGATGATACTCATGGGGCACTACCCAGAGAACAATGACTCAAAAACTTTCATGAATAAATGAATACTGTTTTTCTGAAAATAAATAAATTGGAAAAAGAAAAAAAAAAACTTTCATGAATAGCCTAGAAAGTACCACGCAAAACATAATGCACAAAACCAGAACATCCTCCATGCAGATGGCTCTCCAAAGGAAATGAAACCTTTTCTCACATGTCTTTACATTCTCCCAGGATAACCCACCCAGGTAATATGTGCTCAATAAAACTAAATGTTCACAGACTGTCCTCTAACTTTGGACTGCCTCTATACTGGCGGGTGAATCTGCTTAGACCAGAAGGCTTATGTCACTGCTATACATAAAAAAACAGTTATTAGTTACTGTAAGTGAAAAATAAATACAAATACATAATGACAGAAAAGCTGTTTATCCTCACACAGAACCATGTGGCAATTCATATAATGCTTTAGGCAAACTTTTTTTTTTTTTAAAGATTTTATTTATTTATTTATTTGACAGAGAGAGATCACAAGTAGGCAGAGAGGCAGGCAGAGAGAGAGGAAGGGAAGCAGGCTCCCTGCCGAGCAGAGAGCCCGATGCGGGACTCGATCGGAGGACCCTGAGATCATGACCTGAGCCGAAGGCAGCGGCTTAACACACTGAGCCACCCAGGCGCCCCTGCTTTAGGCAAACTTGATCTGGTCCAGTTTCTTCAGGAAACTGCAGCCCAAGACCTCTCCTCTAACTGACTAATGTGGAGCTGAGACTGGGAACTCATGACACCCAGTCTGTATTCAAACTACTGCACCGCCACAGATCAAGCTGGCCACCAAATGCTGAGAGAAACATTGACCGCTGTTCAATACTGCCTCCAAATCAAAGAACGTGCCAGGAACTGAACAAGAATGTATACAAGACCAACAACAAGGACACCCAGAAATTCTGGGTGCAGATTAAGAATCTGTGAAGAGCGTGGTCGGACCACCCCCACCATCTTAGAAATTCTAAGCGGGAAGTGCTGGCTGGTTGTCATAGCCAGAGAACCACCAGCTTGGATGCTGGCTTCAGCTGAGCCTCCAGCTTGGCAGATGTTTTAAGAACCTCCCTTCTCCTCTGTGGGCCACAGTTTCCTCATCTGTAAACTGTCTCCTAGTTGTCTCCTTCTAGCTCTGATACTGTGCTACTCCAGGTCATCTCATCCGCTCTTTCCAAAGTGGGCAGCCCCTACCGTAAGTGTGGGACTTACCACTGGAGTGTCAAAAGTCCGCTCTGATTTCAGCTTCCAAAGTTTGAAGACGCGAAGGACCAAAAAGCCAGTCTTCTCAGACCAACAAACAAGCCTTCCTACACACCACCAACTCAGAACTCTGGACTCACGAGGATCCCTCACCACCACAGCAGCTCTGTGACTTGGGCAGGGAGAGGAGACCGGCTCACTGCCACTTTTTCACTCAGTTACATCATTTTACATAATGTCCCTGAAGGGCAGCTGGCTGCTGGCAGCACCAGTGCCTCACTGGCCTCAGCTCCAAGACCTTCTCCCTGACCCAGTGCTTCTTCCTCTCCACATACAACTGTTCTCTTCTTCTTAGGATAGAGGCTGCTTCTGAGGGACATGCTATGGCCTTCACATGTCATTCCAGCTCAAGTCCTGACCTCTGCGAGCTTCTTTAAGATATGTTTATCTTTTAAAATTAAGGACTGTGTGGGTACCTGGGTGGCTCCATCAGTTAATCACCTCTCTTCAGCTCAGGTCATGATCCCAGGGTCCCAGGGTCCCAGGGTCCCAGGATCAAGTCCTTCATCAGGCTCCCTGCTCAGTAGAGAATCTGCTTCTCCCTCTACCTTTCCCTGCTTGCCCATGATCTCTCTCTCTCACTCTCTCTCAAATAAATAAATAAAACCTTTAACATTAAGGACTGTGCATACAGAAGTGGAAAGACAATCATAAAGTCAGGTTCACTGATCAATCTTAATGATAGTCTCCTGATGTGATGCAATAGGAAGTACATATCACCAACAATAAAGCACTCTTAAAACATGGACTCTAGGGGCGCCTGGGTGCTCAGCAGGTTAAGGCCTCTGCCTTTGGCTCAGGTCATGATCTCAGGGTCCGAGGATGGAGCTCCACATCGGGCTCTCTGCTCAGTAGGGAGCCTCCTTCCCCCCGCCCTCTCTCTGCCTGCCTCTCTGCCTACTTGTGATCTCTGTCAAATAAATAAATAAAATCTTTAAAAAAAAAACAAACAACCCATGGACTCTAATGATGTCTCCAAAATAAATTACCCATTTACAGAAAATACAGGCATAGAAGGACGTGTTTAACAATTCCAGAAGACAATCTCCAAAATGCAGGATCTTTTTTTTTTTTTTTAAAGATTTTATTTATTTATTTGACAGACAGAGATCACAAGCAGGCAGAGAGGCTAGCAGAGAGAGAGGAGGAAGCAGGCTCCCTGCTGAGCAGAGAGCCCGATGTGGGGCTCGATCCCAGGACCCTGAGATCATGACCTGAGCCGAAAGCAGCGGCTTAACCCACTGAGCCACCCAGGTGCCCTGCAGGATCTTTTAAATACAAATAATCCAAGTTCTTAAAAACTAAATAGTGGGATGTGGAGTTCTAAATTGAGACTTGAGACATACCGACCACTGAAAGTGTGTGGATCTCACTGGAACCAGGTTCAAAACAACCACCTGTAAAAAGACACTTGTGAGATGACTGTTCAAATTAGATTTAGTCTGGGTATTAGTTATCTTGAGGAATTACTGTTAATTTTATTGAGTATGACAATGGTATTACGTAATTTAAAAAATACTCACCTGCTAGAAATATTTTTTTAAAAAAGATTTTATTTATTTACTTGAGAGAGAGAGAGCACAAGCAGGAAGGAGAGGCAAAGGGAGAGGGAGAAGCAGGCTCCCTACTGAGCAGGGAGCCCAATGCGGGGCTCCATCCCAGGACCCCAGCATCATGGCCGGAGCCAAAGGCAAACGGTTAACCAACTGAGCCACCAGGCACCCCAAGAAATATATACTTAAATATTTATGAAGGAATGATGTCTGGGATTTGCTTTAAAATACTCCAGGGGAAGAAGCGAAAATGGAGAGAAAAGACTAAGAACAGGGAAGGTGGAGGTTGTTGGAACTAAACGATGAATGGGGGCTTATCCCATTAGCTTATTTTTGTATGTGCTTGTACATTTCCACAATAAAAGGAATTTAAAAAAAAACAGGTGAGGGTGCATAAAACTATGTGTCTAAACTTATTTGGGTAAAATACAAAATATATAAAAGAATATACACATATATACATACACACACACACACACAGGCAAAGAAAACATCTAGAAGGCACACACTAAACCATCAACAATTATTTCTGGGATTAGGGAATGCGGAACTTTGAATTTTATATTCTCATCCTGTTTTAATGTTTTATGACAAGGTTATTACTTTTACAATAACGTTTAAAAAAACTGTAAAATGTATGTATAATATTAATTAGTTAAAATAATGAAATATAAATATTAGAAAATGTCTTTTAAAATGTGGAAAAACACACCTGGTTTTTTGTTTTTTTTCTTTTCTTTGTTTTTAAATTATTATTACTTTTTAAATATTATTTATTTATTTGACAGAGAGAGAGAGGTCACAAGTAAGCAGAGAGGCAGGTGGAGAGAGGGGGAAGCAGGCTACCCGCCGAGTGGAGAGCCTGACGTGGGGCCCGATCCCAGGACCCCAAAACCATTACCCAAGCCGAAAGCAGAGGCTCAACCCACTGAGCCACCCAGGCGACAATTTTAATTATTAGCACTCACCGTATCACATACCCGCCCCAATGTCCATAACCTAACCACCCTCTCCACACACCTCCTCCCTGCAGCAACCCTGTTTGTTTCATGAGATTAAGAGTTTCTTATGGTATGTCTTCCTCCCGATCCCATCTTGTTTCATTTTTTCCTTCCCTCACACCCAAACTCCCCACTCTGCCTCTCAAATTCCTCATATCAAGGGAGATCATATTATAATTGTCTTTCTCTGATTGACTTACTTCGCTCAGCATAATACCCTCTAGTTCCATCCACATCGTTGCAAATTCAAGATTTCATTTCTTTTGATGGCTGCATAGTATTCCAGTGTGTGTGTGTGTGTGTGTGTGTGTGTGTATCACATCTTCTTTATCCATTCATCTGTTGATGGACATCTACGTTCTTTCCATAGTTTGGCTATTGTGGACATTGCTGCTATAAATATTTGGGTGCATATGCCCCTTTGGATCACTACATTTGGTGCTTTAGGGTAAATACCCAACAGTGCGATTGCTGGGTCATAGGGTAGCTCTATTTTCAACTTTTTGAGGAACCTCCATGCTGTTTTCCGGAGTGGCTATACCAGCTTGCATACCCACCAACAGTGTAGGAGGGTTCCCCCTTTCTCTGCATCCTCGCCAGCATCTGTTGTTTCCTGGCTTGTTAATTTTAGCCATTCTGACTCGTGTAAGGTGGTTATCTCATTGTGGTTTTGATTTGTATTTCCCTGATGCTGAGTGATATGGAGCACTTTTTCAAGTGTCTGTTGGCCATCTGGATGTCTTCTTTGCAGAAATGTCTGTTCATGTCCTTTGCCCATTTCTTGATTGGATTATTTGTTCTTTGGGTGTTGAGTTAGGTAAGTTCTTTATAGATTTGGATACTAGTCCTTTATCTGGTATGTCATTTGCGAGTATCTTCTCCCATTCTGTCAGTAGTCTTTTGTTTTGTTGACTGTTTCCTTTGCTCTGCAACAGCTTTTGATTTGATGAAGTCCCAATAGTTCATTTTTGCCCTTGCTTCCCTTGCCTTTGGCGATGTTTCTAGGAAGAAATTGCTGCAGCCGAGGGTGAAGAAGTTGCTGCCTGTGTTCTCAAGGATGTTGATGCATTCCTGTCTCATGCTGAGGTCTTTCATCCATTTTGAGTCTATTTTTGTGTGTAGTGTAAGGAAATGGTCCAGTTTCATTCTTCTGCATGAGGCTGTTCAATTTTTTCAACACCATTTGTTGAAGAGACTGTCTTTCTTCCATTGGACATTCTTTCCTGCTTTATTGAAGAATAGTTGACCATAGAGTGGAGGGTCTATTTCTGGGCTCTCTATTCTATTCCACTGATATATGTGTCTGTTTTTGTGCCAGTACCACACTGTCTTGATAACTACAGCTTTTGTAATACAGCTTGAAGTCTAGAATTGTGATGCCACTAACTTTGGGTTTCTTTTTCAACATTCCTTTAGCTATTTGGGGTCTTTTCTGGTTCCATATAAATTTTAGGATTATTTGTTCCATTTCTTTGAAAAAAATTGATGGTATTTTGACAGGGATTGCATTAAATGTGTAGATTGCTTTAGGTAGCATAGACATTTCCACAATATTTGTTCTTCCAATCCATAAGCATGGAACGTTTTTCCATTTCTTTGTGTCTTCCTCAATTTCCTTCATGAGTACTTTATAGTTTTCTGAGTACAGATTCTTTGCCTCCTTGGTTAGGTTTGTTCCTAGGTATCTTATGGTTTTGGGTGCAATTGTAAATGGCATTGACTCAATTTCTCTTTCTTCTCTCTTGCTGTTGGTGTATAGAAATGCAACTGATTTCTGTGCGTTTATATCCTGACACTTTACTGAATTCCGGTATGAGTTCTAGCAGTTTTGGAGTGCAGTCTTTTGTGTTTTCCACATAAAGTATCATATCATCTGCAAAGAGCGAGAGTTTGATGACTTCTTTGCCGATTCGATGCCTTTTATTTCTTTCTGTTGTCTGATTGCTGAGGCTAGGACTTCTAGTATTATGTTGAATAGTAGTGGTGATAGTGGACATCCCTGCCGAAACACACCTGTTTTAAAACTGTTTATAGTGACTATCTGTATTGGTGGGGGCTTAGAGTAGTGACGTATTTTCTTAGTCCTCCGCATTTACAAAACTGACATTTTTACATGTATTATTCTGAAGTCAGACAAAAACAAGAGCAATCGTGCATTTGAAAACAAAAACAAAAACAAAAACAACAACCTCTGGGGCGCCTGGGTGGCTTAGTCAGCTAAGCATCTGCCTTCGGCTCAGGTCATGACCCTAGAGTCCTGGAATGGAGCCCTGAGCTGCCACAGGCTCTCTGCTCAGCAGGGCATCTGCTTCTACCTCTCCCTTTGCCCCTACCCATTTCAGATGCACATGTACAGCTGTGTGCACTCTCTTTCTCTCCAATAAATGAAATCTTTTTAAAAAAGTAAAAAACAAAAACATTTCTCAGTGTTCCAGTTTTCCCCAAATTCTGGAAATCAACCACTCTGAGTAGATACCTTGATGACTACAATCTCTTTTCTCACCTGAAAAGTGAGGGTGTCATGCTTTCTACAGGGCTGCAAAGGTGGCCCTATGAGATAATACAGTGACCCAGGGGGTCACCAAGACCCTCAGTGACACCAGAGGGTCCACCAAGGTAGGAGGGGGCCACTGCTACTGGGCAGATGTACACAGACACCCCTTATCCTGGTTTATTACTCCCCACCTCCCTGGACCCAACAAGACTCTGCATGGCTCATAATCCTAAGGGACAGAAAGCTTAAGGGGACAGTCAGGATCAAGGCAGGTGTGAGGGTGGGAATGGTCAGGGGACAGTAACAGGACAGATCAGTTTGCAGATAGCAGCAGCCTTACAGCATGTTAGACACTGAACAGGCCTGTACATTTCAACTTCCAGCAGACCACATTAACTCTCATTCTAATTCTTAGTAGACTGACCACGTGGTCCCTACTCAGGCTCTAAAGCCTCCTCCTAGAAGGCACTCAAATGTTTGCGAAGTGAGTGCATGTGGGCATGTGTGACTGGTTTTGATTAACAGGCTGGCTGCTCACAAACCTCTCTTTGCAACACATCATGGGCCCTAGAGCTGTGCACCTACCCATGGAGCCTTTTCTCCTCACCTCCTCCCTACCCTCATGTAAAGGAACGTTACCACACCAAGGCATTATGGCAGAGATGAGCAACCTTCCCTGGGGGCTAGCTACTAAACACTGCCAGAACGAGAGAATGTGACCACATCTTCCTGTACCCAACAGAAGTGGGACAGTGGCTAGAGGCCAGAGGACCCTGGTTGGCTCAGGAAGTGCACAGAATAAAGGGAAGCAGGTCCTGAGCATGCCTGAGCTGCCATCCTACTAAAACTTTCTCCTGGTCCTGGTAGAGACTATGAACTTCAACCTGACCACACAGCAATCCTGCTCAGGACAATTCTTCACTCCTGATCAGAATCTACTTTCTGCTTTTCAAGCACATTCACATCTATTTCCACTCTGATTGTCACTCCACTTTATAGAACAGGCTATCAGGCCAGGGAGGTTGGAGGACCTGCCCAAGGCCAGGCCACCACTCAACGCCAAATTCAGACTTTCCAACACAACACTGACACTCTTTTCACTTTTACATGTTATGTTTTACCATGTAGCTTTACAAAATTAAATAACTGGTCTTTGTTTTCCGTCAAGTTTATTGCGCAATGCTTTAACTTTTGTGTTCTTTGAAGTGAGTGTGACTCATGCATTCACGCATTCAATCAATATATGTCTAGCACCAACTACATTTAAGGCTTGGGGCTACCAGCTCTGTGTGTGGAGGGAAGTCACAAAGACCACAGCCAAGCTGAGGCTCTGGAATCTGGAATAAGAGCTAAAGAAGACACATGGATAATTATAAGAATTCTTATCCAGGGGCTCCATCAAACCTGCCTGTTTTTCCTAAACAAGGCACCCTCTCAGAAATCTGGCTCCTAGGGGCGCCTGGGTGGCTCAGTGGGTTAAGCGGCTGCCTTCGGCTCGGGTCCATCTCAGGGTCCTGGGATCGAGTCCCGCATCGGGCTCTCTGCTTGGCGGGGAGCCTGCTTCTCTCTCTCTCTCTGCCTGCCTCTCTGCCTACTTGTGGTCTCTCTCTCTCTCTCAAACAAATAAATAAAATCTACAAAAAAAAAAAAAGAAAAAAAAGAAAGCAAGAAATCTGGCTCCTAGACCCCTCAGTGATTTTTTTTTTAAGATTTTATTTATTTATTTGACAGACCGAGATCACAAGTAGGCAGAGAGGCAGGTAGAGAGAGAGGAGGAAGCAGGCTCCCCGCTGAACAGAGAGCCTGACGCGGGGCTCGATCCCAGGACCCTGAGATCGTGACCTGAGCCGAAGGCAAAGGCTTTAACCGACTGAGCCACCCAGGCGCCCCCACTCAATGATTTAAATAGCATTTGGATCTGGACAGTGCCCAAGAATCTGTATTTTCAAATAAGTGCCCCTACCTTTCACATCAGGTAATTCTTTGATGAAGTTTTGGAAACCCAGCTTCTAAACTCTACCAAAAGCACAAAGCAATATGACACAACACAGCGTTTGGGAGGGACAGCGACCTCTGGGCCTGTCCTTCAAAATGTACAAATGTACAAACCCCAGCTACAGTACAAAGAGGTCAGATAAACTTGGGGGATGGGAGACAGACAAGTCAGCTGAGATCTCAGAATAGTCAGCACTTCTGGTCCATCTAAGACAGAACTGATCTTTAAACAAATTCATTGGGGCACCTGGGTGGCTCAGTGAGTTAAAGCCTCTGCCTTCGGCTCGGGTCATGATCCCAGGGTCCTGGGATTGAGCCCCGCATCGGGCTCTCTGCTCAGCAGGGAGCCTGCTTCTCTCTCTTTCTCTCTCTCTCTCTCTGCCTGCCTCTCTGCCTACTTGTGATCTCTCTCTCTCTGTGTCAAATGAATAAATAAATAAATAAATAAAAGAAAAAAAGAAAAGAAACAGATTCATACTTAGTTTCAAAAGACATTCCTAAATTTGAGATGTTTAGGTTGGCACAAATGGTACTGAGACTAAAGCAGATTTGCAATACTTAATGATCCCTTAGGAATGCAGAGCCTGGAAGCTGATATCGGCTGACCCAGCATCCTCACTCCTATTACCTTCCCAGAGCTGGCTTGGTCTACCTCACAGGAACTGAGCAAGGAGGAGAACACAAAAGTTGCATATCCCTTCAGGAAACCCTGAGGAACTTGACCTCATAAAGAAATCTCTTTGTAGCATCCTTGTATTCAGTTCTCAGGTTCTAGAGAACTGCAGGTATTCAAAATCTGCCTTCTTAGTGCCTTTAAACTCTAAGAATTCTTGGACCAGCGTATGCCGAGGTATCTAAATTAATCCTCGTGATGAAGATTATAAATTTGGGTGATAAATGACTAGCACGATCCCAGAGGATACCCAGAAGAGTTCTTGTTCCTGCTTGTTCACGTGCCCTCACGTGGAAGCCTTCTGCCAGGAACTGTAGCTTGCCCGAGCCCATCTGTGTTGCTCATTGGGCTGCTGCTGGACCACGTGTAGGCAGAGATGAGAACTGCATTCTGAAAATGTCTACATCACACTCACAGAAGACTGGAGTAGGAAGAAATCTAAGTAAGTTGATTGGAACTTGGAACACACAGAAACCAGGCTCTAAAATTTTAGAGTCTGAATGTTGTTTAGATAGGTCCCTAAAAAGAGGTCTGGCCTCTCAAATACAGGAGCATGGGCATGAATGACCTTCCAAGTCCAAAAAAAGAGAGGAAGCTGAGATTGGCCTCTTTTCTTTGGAGCAGCACTGCTCCTTTTCTATGGCATCCTTTAACCTCCCTATCTGCTCAACTAACCCCTCACTTATCTTCAAAGATTTTTTTTTTAAGATTTTATTTATTTATTTGAGATAGAAGTGAAAGCACAAGCTGTAGGGAGGAGCACAGGGAGAGGGAGAAGCAGGTTCCTCGCTGAGCAGGGAGCCCAACTAGGACCCTGAGATCATGACCTGAGCCAAAGGCAGGCAGATGCTTAACTGGATGAACCACTCAGGCACACTATCTTCAAAGATTTACCAGAGATCTTATATGCCAAGCATTCAGGATACAGAGATAAAGGGTTTCAGTCTAAAGGGGGGACACAGATAAGTAAACAAGGCAGTCTAGCTTGCTGAGTACTGACAGAAATACACGTAGAGGGCATGACTTCAAGGCATGCTGGGGAGACAAAGAACACAGGAGAAGTGGACAATGCACTGTGCTGGGTTCAGGGTGGCTGGAGCCCAGGACGCATATGGGCATGGTAAGGCAGCAAGGGCTGGGACTGGCAGAAGAAAGGCCTTAGATTCCTTGTGCCCTTCATATTTGAGTGGGGACTCTGGGATCAGCTATTCCTACTTTTTCACGTTGTCTTCAGGTACTTCTGCATAGAAAGGGTTTTTCTTTGTTTTGGTTTAAACTTCAATCCTTTTCCTTTTTTTTTTTTTAAGACTTAATTTATTTATTTGACAGAGAGAGAGATCACAAGTAGAGAAAGAGAGAGAGCAGGAAGCAGACTTCCCACTGAGCAGAGAGCCTGATACAGGGTTTGATCCCAGGACCCTGAGATCATGACCTGAGTTGAAGGCAGAGGCTTAACCCGCTGAGCCACCTAGGCGCCCCTTTTTAAAAGATTTTATTTACTTGAAAGAAAGAGTGAGAGAGAGAATGAGCCAGGGGGAGGGGAGGGTTACAGGGAGAGGGAGAAGACTCCCCACTGAGCAAGGAGCCCCATGTGGGACTCAATCCCAGGACCCTGGGATCACAACCCTAGCTGAAGGCAGATGCTTAACTGACTAAGCCACTCAGGCACCCCTTCAGAGCTTTTCCTTAAAGCTTACCAGGTTTCATAGGAAAAGGTAAAGCAGGATTTGGATGATCAATGGTACAAACTTTCACGGGTCATCCGAGAGCTGCCTTTTATCATCCTTTCTATCATGGTCTTAAAATGTTCTTTATGGGGCACCTCCCCCCCTGCTTGTGCCAGAGCTCACATGCCCACACTCTCTCTAAAATAAATAAAATCTATAAAGAACAAAACACAAAAAAACAAAACTAGCATAGCAGAGGAATTTGACGGCTTTGGGTTCAAATCTCAGCTCTGCCACTTACTTGGTAACTTTAGACATTATTTTCTGAGCCTTTATTTTACTCCTATGTGTAAAATGGGCTATTACCTTTCTCCCAGACAGTTTGTAAGAATTAAAGAGATAAAACAATAAGGCACTAGCACAGTGCCAGCAGACTTAAGTGCTTGAAAAATATTAATCTCACCCTCACTGTCAGATCTCACAAAGTACACAAAGATCTCACAAAATATAAAAAAAGTCATCCTTTTTTATATTCCCCACAGAGCTATGTAATCAGCAGGTACTTGGTTAATTTGCTTAATGAATGAGTCACAACTTCCCTTTCTGAATGGCCATCATTCTTTGAAGGCATAGTAGGTGCAACATCAGAACTGTGTATGAGAAAATCCAGAATGGGATACACTTAATTTGATTCAGGCAAAATCAGATTTTCACCCAAGGTTTTAAAATCAGGAGACATTTTTAATATTTATTATTACCATGAATAATGTCAGCTAACACACAGCATTCTTTACATGAATTATCTCATTTAATTTTCATAACCTACCTCTGCGGTAAGTACTACCATACCATTGTTAGCATCCCCTGGGGTGTTAGATTAAGGGTTAAGAGTAGTCAGGTCATTTGATCAGAGCCAGTCAGAGGCAAAGCTTCCCAACTCCCAAGCCAATGTGCTTAACACATTTCAGTGAGCTGTTTGTGTTTCTCCATCCTTGGTCCCAGCTTCCAGGTGCCTTACTCAGCACAGGGCCAGGAACCTGAAGAACACCTCATAAATGTGCGTGGGTTGATAGATCTGATAGCCAGACTTAGAACTATACAACTCAAACAGACATCCCCCCCTCACCCCCTCTGCCTGCCTCTCGGCCTACTTGTGCTCCTTGTCTGTCAAATAAATTTTAAAAATATTAAAAAAAAATCTTCAGATTGGACAGATCTCAGTTAAGGGCTGTAGATTTCAAGTATAATACAGTGAAAGGAAAAATCTCGAACCAGAACTAGTCTGACACTCAGCTCTGCCACTCACTAAGCCAGGGTCCTCACTTGCACATAGAGTAACTGTGTCTGCCCTTACTTCTTTTTGAGAAAAGCTTTCAAAATGAGAGTTTTGCCTTTGTTTTCATGTGGTCAGTAAATCCTTATTAATACAGAATCTTTAAAATCTCATTAAATCAGATTTTACCTGAGGCTGAGCTAAAGAGCTCTAAAATATCCTGAAGGTAGAGTATAAAAAGAAAATAAATATAAGATTTAACTAATTAAGGAGAAAACTTCGTAAGAATTTAAGAACTCCTAGCTCATACTTGACAAAACAATGATCTCACTTCTCCTTTGAAAAGGAGGTCCAGGGACGCCTGGGTGGCTCAGTTGGTTAGGCGGCTGCCTTCGGCTTAGGTCATGATCCCAGCGTCCTGGGATCGAGTCCCACATCGGGCTCCTTGCTCGGCAGGGAGCCTGCTTCTCCCTCTGCCTCTGCCTCTGCCTGCCTCTCTGTCTGCCTGTGCTCGCTCTCTCTCCCCCTCTCTCTGACAAATAAATAAATAAAATCTTTAAAAAAAAAAGAGAGAGAGAAAGAAAAGAAAAGAAAAGGAGGTCCAAAAAAAAGGAGGTCCAAAGGAGGACCATCAAGAGAGCATATGTAAGATAAACCAACTACAGTTTAAAGTAATAAAACCAAAATGATACCATTTAGAATAATACATAATACTGACTTTTACAAATCAGGTTTGTGTCCTGAGCCACTTGATGGTAACTGTCAGGGCAGTTCGGGAAACATTTGGAGAATGCCAAGGACTATGCTCAATGATAAAAATAAATTAGACAAAGTTCTGATTCCTGCCCTCAAGAAATCTATGGTCTAGTCATAATATAACTGTCCTTTTAAAAAAAGAATCTCACTGAAAAATGCCTCTGCAGAGCTGGTAGTGCTAAGAAAAGACAAGTAATTTTCCTGGGCTTTTGCCTAGGACCCACTCCCATATTGAGAGAGCTGTTCCTCTTTAAAAACTTCCCCCATGCCTATATACCACACAGCACTTCCGAGGAGCAACTTGGAGCATGGATATCAAATAATGAGGTGCTACAGAGACTACCAGGGGAATCAACCTGGTGACTGACACCAAGAGTGGAATGGCCAGCCAGACCACTAGACCATTTCCACAGAAACAAGTCACAGCTTGCTGATTCTGACCTCTGTTTGTCCTTAGACCACCATTCAGTCATGCTTTCCTCCCACTGCTCAATGAGATGTACTCATGACATCCTAGCTGATGTGAAGAGTAGAAAAGTAGGGGCCGTGGTAGTACTACATGACAATTCAGGCCACTTCAGAGACTCTTAAGCCAGAATCCACTTGGTAGCTTCTTCCCTTCTTTAAATACTACATTTCTGGGAATGATTTTTTAGATAAAACATCAAACGCAAAGGCAACAAAAGAAAAAAATAGACAAATTAGACTTCATGAAAATTTTAAAATTTTGTTCATCAAAAGACACTAAACAGAATAAAAAGGCAATTCACAGAATGGGAGAAAATATTTGCAAATCATGTATCTAAGGGATCAATATCCAGCATATATGGAAAACTCCTAAAACTTGGGACACCCTGGTGGCTGAGTTAAACGTCTGCCTTTGGCTCGGGTCATGATCCCAGGGTCCTGGGATGAAGCCCTGCAGTGGGCTCCTTGCCAGTAAGGAGCCTACTTCTCCCTCTCCTTCTGCCCCTCCCTCTGCTTGTGCTCTCTGTGTCAAATAAAAAAATAAAATCTTAAAAACAAACAAACAAAAAAACATCTCCTAAAACTCAACAACAAAGAAACAACAGTCCATTTCAAAAATGGGCAAAGGAGGGGAGCTTGGGTGGCTCAGTCAGTTAAGCATCTGCCTTCAGCTCAGGTCATGATCCCAGGGTCAAATTCCCCATTGGGCTCCCTGCTGGGTGGGGGGGGGCGGGGTGGAGCCTGCCTTCTCCCTTTCCCTCTGCCTGCTGCTCTCCTTGCTTCCGCTCTCTGTCAAATACATAGAATCTTTAAAAAAAAAAAAAAAAAAGAATGGGCAAAGAACTTTACAGACATTTCTCCAAAGAGATACAAGTGGCCAAAAACAACATGAAAAAATGTTCAACATCACTAATTACAAAAATCCAAATCCAAACTACAAAATACCACCTTATACCCATCAACATGGCTACTATAAAAACAAAATAAAGAAACAAAAAACAGAAAATAACAAGTGTTGCTGAGGAGGTGGAGAAACTGGAACCTTAGTGTACTTTTGTACTTTCGGTAGGAAAGTCAAATGGCACAGCTGCCGTGGAAAACACTATGGCTATTCCTCAAAAAATTAAAAATAGAATTACCATATGATCCAGCAATTCTGTTTCTGGGTATATAGCCATAAAAACTGAAAGCAGGGTCTTTTTTTTTTTTTTGAAAGCAGGGTCTTAAATATCTGTACACCCATGTTAATATTTCCATTATTTACAACAGCTAAAACATGGAAGCAACCCAAATATACAGCCACAAATAAATAAATGGATAAACAAAATGTGATACATGCATACCATGGAGTATTCAGTCTTAAAAAGGAAGAAAATTCTGACACATACCACAACATGGATGACCCTTGGGGACATTATGCTAAGTGAAATAAACAAGTTGCAAAAAAGACAAATACTGTAGGATTCCAGTCTTATGAGGTACTTAGAAGAGTCAAAATCACGGAGACAGAAAGTAGAACTGTGGTTGCCAGTAGTATGGGAAAGGAGGGAACAGTGAGTTACTGTTTGTTTGTTTAAAGATTTTATTTATTTGACAGACAGAGATCACAAGCAGGCAGAGAGAGAGAGAGGGGCAAGCAGGCTCCCTTGCTGAGCAGAGAGCCCGATGCGGAGGCTCGATCCAAGGATCCTAGGATCATGACCTGAGCCAAAGGTAGAGGCTTTAACCCACTAAGTGACCCAGGAACCCCTGAGTTAACTGTTTAATGGGTACAAGAGTTTCAGTTTTGCAAAATGAAGAGTTCTGGAGATGGATGGTAGTAATGGCTGCACGACAGTATAAATGTACCTAATACCACTGACCTATACACTTAAAAATGGTTAAGATGATAAATTTTATTATGTGTATTTTACTACAATAAAAAAATTGGAAAAAAGATCCCTATGTTTCCACAAAGTGTCATTTATTTTATGATTCCATTAATACAAAACATCTACAACAGGAGTTCCTGGCTGGCACAGCTGGTAGTGTGTGTGTCTTTTTTTTTTTTTTAAGATTTTATTTATTTATTTGACAGAGAGAGACACAGCAAAAGAGGGAACACAAGCAGGGGGAGTGGGAGAGGGGAAGCAGGCTTCCCACTAAGCAGGGACCCCCAATGTAGGGCTTGATCCCAGGATGCTGGGATCACGACCTGAGCCGAAGGCAGACACTTAACGACTGAGCCACCCAGGTGCCCTAGTGTGTGTGACTCTTGAACTCATGATAGGTGTGGAGCCTACTTAAAAATTTAAAAAAACAAAACCAAAAAACAACAATAAAAATGGGTGAATGCTGTCTTAATTTTAAAAAAAGAGAAGATCTACAATAGACAAATTCAAAGAGATAAAAAGTGGATCAGAGGTTACCAGGAGCTAGGATGAAGGGGGAATGGGAAGTTAACTGTTTAATGGGTATAGAGTTTCTGTTTGGTGTAATGATAAAGCTTTGGAAACACAAAGTGGTGATGGTTGCACACACTGTGAATATACTTAATGCTACCAAATAGTACACCTAAAAATGGTTAAATGGTAAATTCTGTTATGTGTATTTTATCACAATAAAAGTTTTTAAAAGAATCTGTGCTCCTTATTAGAAAGAAACCAGAATTCTCCTCACTAAGAACGTGCTGAGTCATTGTTCTATATACTCAAACAATACTTATTAACTTACTGAATAACCGAATGGTTAAGTGTATGTATCAGAAGTAATGCTTACAAAAAAGGCTGGCAAAAGCACAGAGACATCAGCATTAAAATGCTAACACGAGGGGCCTCTGTGTGGCTCAGTCCTTCCTTAGAGTGTATGACTCTTGATCTCAGGGTGTGGGCTCCAGCCCCACCTTGGGTGTGGAGATTGCTTAAAAATAAAAAAATCTTCAAAAAATGCTAACAAGAAAAGGCAAGCTATAAACTATGTTCACTGAATGGTTCTAACCATTAAAAATGTACACACTGGGGGAGAAACAAGGAAATTTAAGCAACTTAATAAAGGCTCTTTTCAGAAACAATGTGGGTAGGAAGAGAGGGAAGCTTTTCTGTATTTCCCAAAATGAACATATATTACCTTCACAATTAAAATTACTGTTTTGTGCCTCTCACCCAAAATAGTTTCAACTTAGAACTTCCAAATTGTTTCAAAAAACAAGTTCCAAAGTTATGTGTCCTTTTAAAGGTACTGTGATACCAATTAATAGGGGGAAAAGGGCTTAGTAAAAACCAAAGTTAACTGTGGAGAATTTATTTAGGTTGAAAGAAACCTCTGTACTTCATTTAGCCCTAATTCCTCGTTAAACAGCTCTGACTTCTTTACAACATAGTTCCAACGCTAGGCTGATCAGTGAACAAAGAAAAATTTATTGATGGTCAGCAGACCCCCCCCCTTACACCTGCAAAGGTACCTCTCTACAAACTCCTCACAGAACAGTGTAATTTATAGTACAGAGACACACACACACACAAAATCACTTCAAAGAAGAAAATATTAAATAGAACTTATTGTGAATAGATTATCAGTGTAGCTGATTACCAAGTCTAATCTAATCAGTGCGTGTATTTCCTTTGACGGAGCTGGTCATGTCCTTTAATTTCTCTATTTTAGCATCTGCCTAACTGCACTTCTCTCCACCACATTTCCCATTATTTTTAAGAGTATGTTCAATATCTCCAGAGATAACCTGCCTGGTACCTGATCCAGCCACTTGCTTCTTTAAGCTTTTCATTAATATCTTGTTTTCTGCTCAACTTCACCAACCCCCGTCTGTGGCCAGGCTCTAAAATTTGTCCTTAACTATTACTGGACTACTAAAACATGTATTTCAGTAGTCTCATCATCTGACCACCACTTCCCAAATTCTAGCAAATTCCTTCTTAACTGTTCAGTTTGATAAGACTTCAAATACCTGGGATGGCTGGTTCACTAACTTGACCCTCTTTCTACTGCACATTAAGGCTCTTCAAGTGCTTTCTTCCTTTTTATCTTATTTAGATCTCATGGTCCATCCTTTTCCCCATATGCATACCTCCATAATTTCCTTCCCCACCTTAGTTTCCATAAAGGACTTACTTTAAAAAATGTAAACCAGTAAAATAATGCCTTCCTATTTACTGATATATTAAAAGAATTGAACAGGCCTACAAGAAGGAGATTTTCTGATCAACTTACCTTGAATTTATGACCTCGAGACCCCTTGCAATTTTTTTTAAGATTTTATTTATTTATTTAACAGAGAGACAGCGAGAGAGGGAATACAAGCAGGGGAGTGGGAGAGAAAGAAACCGGCTTCCCGCTGAGCAAGGAACCTGAGCAGAAGGTAGACACCCAACAACTAACTGAGCCACCCAGGCACCCAAAACCTCTTGCAATTTTTAGCAATCCTTTCACCATATTTTGAGTCAATGTAATTTATGAGTCTGTGATGGCTGTTTCGTAACTTTTTACTCCTTCAGTTATAAACAGCCCCTACTTTCTCTTCACCTTCACTAATGACCATCCTTATTATTTCCCTGAAAAAAACTAAAAACAAGAGAGCTGCCTTGTCTTTCTACTTCCAAACAGGACGACTTGGCTCTGTCTGCAGTCTTATATTCTTTTTTTCTCTCTTTACTACCATGCATGAACTATCTCTGCTCTTAACTAAGGCTAAACTACCCACTCATACCATGGATTACATTTCCTCTCACCTGTTCAAGGTATTTGCTCCCCAAAATATACCTTTCTCCTTGCATCTTTAAAGTTTGGTATTTGGCTAAATCTTTTATTTCTAAATCAGTAAGAAAAATATGTGTTATCTATACTGTAATGTCTCCCATCTTAATTTCTATATACTTTATTAAAATACTTATTAAATGAGTGAATTACTCAATTAATCGTTCTCAGGAATATGCCTCTATTTGGTTTCTAATTGTGAGGATTATCATATCTCATTCCTCATCCCCCAGTCCTTCTAATCTTTGGAAAAGGAAACATATCCTTTTTTCTTTCTTTCTTTCTTTTTTTTTTTTAGGATTTTATTTAACTGTCAGAGAGTTTCAGGCCCCTAATGCTAGAAATGCTCTTTATCTGTTATAAGTCTGAAGTAAAAGGGGAATGGAGTGCATTAGTCTAACTGAATAATTCCTCTTAGTTAAATGTAAAGGTTCTGCATTTTGGACATTTTTTTATTAAGGACACGAATTCTACCAACAAATAAAATGCTGGAGGAAAATGCAGACAACCCTTGTTTGGTACAGTAAAGCAGAACAATAAAAATGCAAGCTGATACTATGAAAAATGGTCATAATAATCAATAGAAAAATCACAATTATCTGTGAATTTTTAAAATTTTATCAAGTAAAAACACTCTTACTATTGGTACACATGCTTAGTGAAGTGAAAAAGTAATAATTAATACTCATTTAGTTTACTGTAACTTAAAACATTAGAAACATTGAAAATTAAAGTGTCTCTTTTCTTTGTAAAAACTTTCTTTTAAAGAGAGGGGGAGGGGCAGAAGGAGAGGGACAGATAAAATTTCTTTTTTTTTTTTTAATTTATTTTTATTTATTTATTTTAGAGAGCATGAGAAAGAGCAGAGAGCACAAGTTGGGAAGAGGTGGAAAGGGGCAGAGGGAAAGGAAGCAGATTCCCCACCAGAGAGCGACGTGACACTTGATCCCAGGACCCAGAGATCATGATCTGAGCTAAAGTAGATGCTTAACCTCAAGGGAGAGGTTCCACACACAATGCAGAGTCAGATGCAGGGCTTGATCTCACAACCCTGAGATCACGACCTAAGCCAAAATCAAGAGCTGGATGCTTACCCAACTGAGCCATCCAGGCGCACCTGTTTTATTTTTTAATTATATGTGTAAGATGGTCTGGGTATAGCCAAATGCTCTGGATTCAAAAGAGGCATAGGTGCACTGGTAGCTCTGCCACCCCAAGCAGGTGCCCAATATCACAAGTCTGGAGTATTCCAAACCACCACTGACTCCTCTACTCCTTGACTGTGACCAGACAACCACCAGAGTAGCTCTCAGATGTCAGGACCTCCTAGTGGTCTCATCACATTTCAAATAATACTGTAGTACCCCTTTTACCTGACAATGGCCATGCCACCTCTGCATGATCAGTAGTGGTTGGAGCTGAGAGAAGCTCTGAATGGTCAGCAGTTTCAAAGGGACAATTACTCTGCACTTCAGCATGTCCAAATCCAACCTCATTCAGATCAGGGAGTTACTGGCATTGCCCCAGATTTTGCAGTTCAGCTCACTCCCAGTTATTTCAAGACTTCAGGCAATCTGCAAACTCTTTTAATATTTACATGCAAAACTGTGTGTGTTAACAAATAACTCAATTACAAAACAGACAAAGGATCTGAATAGACATTTCTCCAAAGACACACAGATGGCCAATATGCACATGAAAAGATGTTCAACATCATCAGTCATTAGGGAAATGAAAATAAAAACTACAATTAGATGCCACTTTGCAACCACCAGGGTGGCTATAATAATAACCACAAAAAGAGACAATAACAAGTGTTGAAGAGGATGTGGAGAAAATGGAACCCTCACATACTGCTAATGGGAATGTAAAATGGTGCAGCTGCTGTGGAAAACAGTTTGGCAGTTCTTCAAAAAGTTAAACATTGAGTTGCCATATGACCCAGCAAATTCCACTCCTAAGGAGACACATCTAGGAGGACTGAAAATATGTTCAAACAAAAATGTGCACATGAATGTTCACCAAAGCATTAGTCATAATAACCAAAGGGCAGAAACAATCTAAATGTCAATCAATTAATGAATGGATAAACAAAATGTGCTGTAACCATACAATGAAATATTATTCATCAAATATAATGAAGTACCAACACAGGCCACAACATGGATGAACCTTACGAAAACATATGCTTAATGAAAGAGCCAGACACAAAAAGACACACAGTATAAAAAGGGCACATACTATATGAATCCATATTAGTGACTGCCAGGGGATGGAAGAGGGGGAAACAAGGAGTGACTGCAAACATGTGCAGGTTTTCTTTGGGGGGACATGAAAATGGTCTGGGATTAAAATAGTGGTGATGATTATACAACCTTGTGAACATACTAAAAACTACTGAATTGTATTCTTTAAATGGTGAATTTTATAATATGTGAATTCCGTTTTTTAAAAAAATCAAAAGGGGCGCCTGGGTGGCCCAGTGGGCTAAAGCCTCTGCCTTCAGCTCAGCTGGGATCGAACCCTGCATCAGGCTCTCGGCTCAGCAGGGAGCCTGCTTCCCTTCCTCTCTCTCTGCCTGCTTCTCTGTCTACTTGTAATCTCTGTCAAATAAATAAATAAATAAAATCTTTAAAAAAAAAAAAAAAAAACAGAAACAAAAACCTCTGCCTTCAGCTCAGGTCATGCAGGTCATGATCTCAGGGTTCTGGGATTGAGTTCCCCACGCCCAACCCATGAGGCTCCCTGCCCAGTGGGGAGCCTGCTTCTCCCTCTGCCCCTCCCCCACATTTATGCTTTCTCTCTCTCTCAAACAAATAAATAAAAGCTTAAAAAAATAAAGTTTACAGTCATGAAAGACAAAAAAGACTTGAGGAAGAGTGCCTGGGTGGCTCAATAGATTAAGCCTCCGCCTTCAGCTCAGGTCATGATCTCAGGGTCCTTGGATTGAGTCCTCCATCAGGCTCTCTGGTCAGCAGCGAGCCTGCTACCCCCTCCCCCTCTGTCTGCCTCTCTGCCTACTTGTGACTTCTCTGTCAAATAAGTAAGTAAAATCTTTATACATTAAAAAAAAAAAAAAAGGGGCGCCTGAGTGGCTCAGTGGGTTAAGCCGCTGCCTTCGGCTCAGGTCATGATCTCAGGGTCCTGGGATCGAGGCCCGCATCGGGCTCTCTGCTCAGCAGGGAGCCTGCTTCCTCCTCTCTCTCTGCCTGCCTCTCTGCCTGCTTGTGATCTCTCTCTGTCAAATAAATAAATAAAACCTTTAAAAAAAAATGTTAAAAAAGTTAAAAATGTAAAAAAGTCAAAGAGTTAAAAAATGTACATGGAAGAAAATTTAGAAAATGTACACAATGCAAGTCAGGGGCTGGTAAATTCTTTCTGTAAAATGCCATACCATAAATACTTTAGACTGTAAACCATATGGTCTTCGGGGCAACCACTCAACTCTTCTGCCAAAGATGATATGTAAATTAATGGGTGTGACTGTATTCCAATAAAATCTTATTTATAGTTTTAATTTTCCTGTAATTTTCACATATCACAAAACATTATTCTTTTTTGGATCTATTCCCCACCATTTAAAAATATGAAATCCATCCCTAGCTCACATGCCATGCAAAAACAGGCAATAAAGCCAGATTTGGCCTGCATACCATAAACTGCAGACTCTCCAGATGAGAATTTGACAATGTAAGGGGCACCAGGGTGGGTCCAGTCCAGAAAAGCATGAGACTCTTGATCTCAGGGTCATGAGTTCAAGCCCCATGTTAGGTGTAGAGACTACTTAAATAAATTAAAAAAAAAAAAAAAAAAGAATTTGCCAATGTGTGCTTCAATTAAAAAAGAAGTGTTGCATGCACAACAATTAAGTCTGGCAACGCTAGGTTAAACAAGATTAGGTATGTTTCTTTATTATAGGACATCTCACTATATTTAATGTATTATACGCCGAGAAGTTCCAAGAAAAGATAATGATATACAGCATTTTCCAAACTTATTTTTACTATGGAACACTTTTTTTCAGAGGCATCACTTCCGAGTAGTGGCCTGAAGAACACACTTTGGAAATGCTGATTCAGGTACTTTTTTAAAAGGAAAATTTCAGATTAGTAAGTATTAAAGATATCACCAAATTATGATCATTTTAAACCAGCACCTGGATAATATCTGAATAAGCATTTCACAATTTTGTTTTTAATCCTAAGAAACACAAACAAAGCAGGAAGGTAAACACAAGCAGGAAGCCTTAGCTCAAACACAATCTATTTTTTGGGAGGGGGATAGGATGGATATAAGCAGAACTGGGTCATAATACGGAATCTTTGCTCCATAGGGCACTCTAAATATTCTTACAGGTTTTGAAAACGTGACCTGCTTTTAGGAACTTCAACATTCAATTAGAAAACTAAAGACAGGGATGCCTGGATGGCTCAGTTGGTTAAGCCGATGCCTTCGGCTCAGGTCATGATCCCAGAATCCTGGGATCGAGTCCCACATCCGGCTCCTTGCTCCGCAGGGAGCCTGCTTCTCTCTCTGCTCTGCCTGCCATTCTGCCTGCTTGTGTGCCTGAGCTCACTCGCACACACTCTCTCCAAGTAAATAAATAAAATTTTAAAGAAAAGAAAAGAAAAAGAAAACTAAAGATAATCTAGGGGTTCATGGGTGGCTCAGTCAGTTCAGGTCATGATCTCAGGGTCCAAGCATGAGCCCTGGTGCTCTGCACTCAGTGCACAGAGTGTCCCTCTGCACTGTTCCCCCCCACCCCAGCTCCTGCTCTCCCTCTCTCAAATAAAGAAGTAAGATCTAAAAAAGAAAAGAAAACTAAAGATATGCTAGAAGCATTACCTGTAGATTATACATTAGGGAGGATGAACTGGCAGGCAAAGCAAATCCCTAGGATGACTGGTTTTAAATGCTGGATGAAAAGTTAGCCGACAGATTGCAAAAATTCTCTCATTAGATACAAGAGCTATATAATACATTGGAGGAGAGAGGATTAAAGAGGGATTTATGACCCGGGCAGGAAAGGCTGGCCTGAACAACCCTGAGGGGCCCTTCTCAACAAAGGTTCCTCAATTCTGTGATCCAAAGAGTTCACTGGCTTCTCCAGATCAAACACAGTCTCTCCCTCCCTCTCTCTCTCTCTCTTTTTAAAGATTTTATTTATTTGAAAGAGAAAGAGATCATGAGCAGAGGGCAGAAGAAGTAGACTCCCCACTGAGCAAGGAGCCCAATGCGGGACTTGATCCCAGGAGCCTAGGATCAAGACCTGAGCCCAACGCAGATGCTTAACTGAATGAGCCACTCAGGCACCCTCAAACACAGTCTTTAACAGCATTTCCAAGTTACTCTAAGAACATAAGCTACAAACCAATGGGGTGGGGTACCTCCTTAGTTATTCAACAACACTTAAGGAACCCTTATCAGATGGGCCATTCCAAAGTCCCTGGGGGAAAAAAAAAAATGGTGCAGGGGCACCTGGGTGGCCGGCCTGGCGGGTTAAAGCCTCTGCCTTCAGCTTGGGTCATGATCCCAGACTCCCGGGATAGAGCCCCACATCGGGCTCTCTGCTCAGCAGGGAGCCTGCTTCCTCCTCTCTCTCTCTGCCTGCCTCTCTGCCTACTTGTGATCTCTGTCTGTCAAGTAAATAAATAAAATCTTTTAAAAAATAAAATTAAATTTTAAAAAAAGATGGGGATAGATTACATTAAATCAGACCACTGGCCTTACTTCTAGAAAATGTAGGCTGGGTGGGTGTGGGGAGGATGGAGGTGTCAAGAAAAGAGGGCAGAAAATATAAGTCAGTCAGCACCAGAAAGGCTGAAGGAGTTACTTAGAATCAGACATTTCAGGTTGGAAAGGACCTCCATCTAATATCTATATACCTCCTTTAACCGCAAGCTCATTACTTTTGGAGCCAATCCATTCCATTGCTGGTCACCTCTGACCAGCATTAAGTTCTTCAATTAAACCAAGAGAATCCGCCTACTGGTCTGAGCTCTGCCACTTTCAACCCCAAAGATAAAAAGTGAAGCACTCTTCACCATAACAATTGTTTTCCGTTTTTAAAGACAGTTTCCTTCCACTTTTCTTTTCTGGGCTAAACATCCCAATTCTTTCAAAGATCCAGAGACGGCTCCAGCTGCCTCAAAGCAAAGAATACGGATATCTAGTACTCACAGCAGGAAAGCACTTCAAATCAGTGGCCTTCAAACATCAGTGTGTACAGGACCCCCGAGGTGTTATGTTCAAAACGTTCCCAGCTTCCGACCCAGATTCTAAATCAGAAGTCTTATTTGAGAACGGCGCTGAAAGCATGCACCTCGAGACATTTCAAAACAGACCAGTATAAGAACCATATTTTAGGCACACTGCCCTGTTTTACAAACAAGGAAACGGAGGCTCAACAAAGGGAATGGATTAGGCCCATAACGCACAACTGGCTGTATGCCGCGAAGTCTCTCGGCTCTCTCACTCCCAAGTCCAACTGTGCAAAATCATTTAAAGCACATCCACCTGAGAAGGCTGTCTCGAGCCGGGGACAGAAAGTGAGTTAGAGTGAGTTCCTGCCCGGAAAGGAGAGCTCGTGGCTGTCTTTTTCCTTCTCGGGGCCTCAGTTTCCCAAAACTATTAACCACAGGATAAAAGACCACAACGCCGACTGCACCTCTCTTCTGGGGCGAGGGTCCCAAGCAGAGCGGGGGTTGTTGTCTCTGCGCCGCTGGGCCAGGTGTCTCAGCCTGTGGGCCCCGTTAAGGCAGAAGTAAGGCAGAAACCCTGCCCGCGTCCCTCAACTTCGACAGCCCCTAAACTACCACCCGAGCCCATCACGTACCTGCTTCTGTTCAGCTAACACCGCTGAAGCCAACCCAGCTTATCCGTCCGCCCGATGCCCTGCCACTCTGTCCCTTCAGGCTGTCGGGTAAGAACTGCGATCACTCCTACGCAGACTCCGGTCACCTGACACAAAGCCGCCCCTCTCCGAGGACTTCCGGCCATAACCGGAAAAGGTTGGTCCGCTGCGCGGTTCTCCCGCCCAGGTCAGGGGCCCTAAGGTTCCGCCTGAGGGCAGGAAGCGGAGAAACAGGTGCTGGTGGGCAGCTTTTTCAAAGAACCGGAGTCAGGGCAGGGAAAGTACCAGCTAAGCTTGGAACATCGTGTTGAATCGAAATGTAAGGATGATGGGAATCAGAATGATGAGAACGTGTTAAAAGACACAGGAACTAACTTGAAGGAGATACCACTGACCAAATAGGGGCAATTTGAGCATCAAAATACATGATGATAGTGACAGAGTGTAACTAATGAAATAAAATGGTAACCCACGAGTCTTTGCTGATATAAATAAAGAAGTAAATAGATAAGGAGAAGGGAAAACCCCTCCTTTTAGTAGAATCCCAACTAACAAAACTGATGGAGTTAGAAAAACAATAATGAATGGTAGAACTAGAGGAATAGGATAATTACACATTAAAAGTGTCTCCCATAAATTATTTATTGATTACGAAAGGAAAATGGTAATTTTACAGAGGTATAACCTCGAGCAAGTGAATCAAAGTGATCCAAATTATAGGTCAAGTAAAGATCATGGTCCTTCCAATAAGACACAACATCTCTTCTGTGATATTTCTATCAAAAATGTATAACCCATATCTCACATGGAAGCATGGAAGCATGAAATAATCCCAAATCGAGGGCACTCTACAAAACAACTGTCAGTATTATGAAAGTCAGAGATAGGCTGAGGAGCTATCCTGATTTAAAAGAGATTAAAGAGGCATGACAACAAAATGTGGTGTGTGATTCTAAATTGCATTCTAGAGGGGGAATGGGAAGCAGAATAGGTGTGATGTACAATATTCGGATAAGTGACAAATTTGAATATGGATTGTGGACTAGTTCTTAATGCCTATTGTATCAATGTTAAATTTTCTAAATTTGATCACTCTATTGTGGCTTTGTTAAGAGAATGCCTTTGTTCTTGGGAAATACCGAAGTATTTTGGAGCTAAAAGGGCACAACGTAATTTTGGATTACTCAGAGAAAAATGCGTGTATGTGGGGCATGATTAAGCAAATGAGGTGAAATATTAAAGAGTAGTGAATCTAGGTAAAGGGTACATGGGAGTTCCTTATATACTTTTTGCAACTTTTATTTAAGTTACTAAAATTTATCGCCTAAATGTGGGAGTTCCTGGGTTTTAGCCAATTCACTTATTTATCTATCAAACAATTGTTTGTGTTAGGGACTGGCGATAAGAAACAAGACAAGATCTTTGCTTTCATGCCTTGTGGGAAAAATATTGAACACATGATCACAAAACTAACAGACTACTTATCCTGAAAATAACAATAGTTAACATTTGCTGAGCTCTAACTAAGCACACTCCACACAATAGTTTATTTGACCCCCACAGCAGTCCTTTGAATGGCTTTGGTGGTTTTCTCCATTTTACAAATGGGTAAAGGAAAACTTTTTAAAGTTTACACAATTTTATCATTTAATTAAAAATTTCCAGGGATGCCTGGGTGGCTCAGTTGGTTAAGTCTCTGCTTTCAGCTTGGGTGGTGATCCCAGAGTCCTAGGATCAAGTCTTGCATCAGGCTCCTTGCTCATTGGGGAGCCTGTTTCTCCCTCTGCCTGCTGCTCCCCCTGCTTGTGCTCTCTCTGACAAATAAATAATAAATAAAATCTTTTTAAAGAATTTCCAAATTACATACTGGTAGGTGGTGGAGATGCAATTTGCACCCAGATAGTTGTTCTCTGGAGTTTTTGACATTTTCATTATTTCATTAATTCAACAAATATTTATTAACTGTCTGCAATTATCCCAAGGACTATAGGAGAGGTTGAGTCTGAGTAGGTGGTGAAGGTAGTAGACAAAATAAACTCATAGATGAAATTCTTTGTCTGCTTGTCTTCTTTTCAGGTTTCTATGAACAGAGAGTAACACGGGAAATGTTTTCAACCACACAAACCTGGATCTGGGTTCAGGCTCTGAGAAAAATAAAAGCAGTCCCTGGTATCCAGGAGCTGGCCTGGCACATACTGGTAGGCCTTGGTGTTCTCCTGTTGAACGTACACCCTCCCCCAAATTACTTAATCCAAGCCCAAATCCTAAATGTCCTTTCCAACCCTCTGTTACTGAGATGCCCCATCATACCTTATGTTTTGCATCGCCCACTTTGTGGTAACAAGTAATAAAACCAACCTATCCAACCACAGGTATGTTCCTGGTGGTCTTTGACTGGAGGGCATTGAAAATTCCCATGCTCACCAACTATATGAATTTAGATGAGCCATTTCACTTACAGAAGCCTCTATTTCCTCATTCATTTAATGGGGAAATTTATTTCTTCAGAAGATTATTTTGAGTATGTAGAACAGGCTTAGCACTGAATGAGCTCTGTATACTTTAAAAAATTCCTGCTTGAGCTAATTCCTTTGAAAAAGCCAGAGTACCATCATTATAAAACAACATGGGAGCATCAGCTTCAATTAAGACAAAGTTGTCAATTACATTCTCCTTTGCTGTTTTTGCTGGTTTCATCAGGCAGACCAAAGGAAGGAGGTCAACTTTTCCTTTGTCAGAAATAAGGTCATTCTCATGGTCTCTTCTGGAAAGCAATAACCACATTCCTGAAACCTTAATATTAGGGAACCAGCACTGTTTATTTCTTCATGTTATTGTTATTAAAGACATTCTCAAGAAATAGCAGAATTGAAACTACCAAACTTGGAAGCACTTCAGTTTAAAAAATATATCAAGTAATATCTTCTCTGTTTTACCTCACTAAGGCACTTATGGACCACAAAAACACACTGTTGGTGATGTTTGCATGTATTCTCCTACGACCCAGCCTGGATTTAATATGATTTAATGCTTACAACAAATTATGATGAATAAAAAATATTCATTCCATGGGCGCCTGGGTGGCTCAGTGGGTTAAGCGGCTGCCTTCGGCTCAGGTCATGATCTCAGGGTCCTGGGATCGAGTCCCGCATCGGGCTCTCTGCTCAGCAGGGAGCCTGCTTCCCTCTCTCTCTCTGCCTGCCTCTCCATCTACTTGTGATTTCTCTCTGTCAAATAAATAAATAAAATCTTTAAAAAAAAATATTCATTCCAGTGGGAAAGATTAAAATAAATAGAAATGCTCTGATTTCTTCTTCTGCTTGCTCTGAGCATCCCAAGGACTCTCATTTTAACAGCTCTAACCTTTCTCCTGCCCCCTTCCTTCCCCTCCCCTTCCTCTTCTGATATTAATACTAATATTAATACTAATGCTGGCAGCTAATAGTTATTGAATGTTTATTAAGGTGCTACACACTGTGCTAAGGGTTTTATGCAATTTAATCCTCACCCTTGAATCATGAAGCAAGTATTACTACATATGAGGATCTAGAGACCCAGAGAAGTTAAGCAACATGCCCAGTGCCACACAGCTGGTAAAGCTCACACTCAAGATTGGAATCCGCCAACAAAACCAGCACCTGTTGAAATGTTGCTTCACTACCCTGGGCCTGAGAGTAGTGTCTGTGAAGGGATGGAGGGAGGGATGGGGCTGGAGAGGAAGGAAAGGGCTGGGGCATGCGTGGTTGGAATCCATGCAGAGGCATTCAGATCTTCTCCAGGGTACAGAGGAGAGGGTGGAGATTAGGAGCCCAAGACAAGTAAGAGGCCCCTGCAGAGCCTCAGAGGGAGCAGGAATATCAGTCAAGGAGTTTGAAGGTCCGGGAAGGTTGAATAGTGGGAAAAGGCAAGTAATTGAAATAATTGGGGATGAGAAAGCTATGATTAAGGACTTGAGGCCTCAGATATGTAGCTGCCAGTTGAGGAGAGGCAAGGAGTCTGGTAGACCTTCTGGCTTCTTGGATCAATTGAGGCTCACAGGTCCTTGCCCTTCTCTGAGCCTCAGTTTTCTCTTCTGTTCAATGCAGGGGGGAAATATTCCAGGATCCTAGGAACCAGCCCAACTCTGGTGGATGGCATCACTTTTTACTCTAGTCTCCTCACCTGACATGGGGGAGAATATTCCCTGGGCCTGGCCCACCCCCACCCTCACCCTTCACCCTAGGCTGGAGTCGGCCTCCCCTCATGGGTACAGGAAGCTCAGAGAGGAAGACCATGTGTGCAGACAGAAGGGAGAAAAGGCCAGAGAAATCATCTCCTAATCCTCCTCAACCCCAACCCTTAAACCAAGGAGGCTGGCAGGTTAGGAACATGACCTAGTTACCCAACCCACGGCAAATGTGCAAATCCTTGCTGTATGTCCTCGGGTATGTTACTAAGCGCCTGGGCCTTAGGTTCCTTTTGTTCTCTGTGCCTGGGTCCTAAGGTTAAGATAAAGCTCATTGCATCCCTGCCATTAAGCCTTGTGCCCCAGGACAGCTTAGGGTCTGTTTCTTCTGCCTCCTGTTGAAGCCTAACCTAGGACTCTGCCCTTATGGTGACCTGTTGGCTTCCTAGGTTTGGGTCTGGATAGCATTATTTGTTTAGGGACATGGCCATGAGGCGGTGTCAGAGCCATATTCTAGAATCTTCTGGGATCCATATCAGGAACACCTTATTCCAGGGAGATAGGCTCTTTCCAGAGGATTCTGGAATGTTCCCAAAACATGAGGTGTGAAAACCAAGTCTAGAAAACCAAGGAAGGGGAAAACTAGTGAAGGAGAGGAAAATCTGAAGGCACTAAGAAATCCTGGGGTCCAAGCCCTGGGCAGTGTAGGGAGGAGGGGCCCTCACTGGGCAGCCCATCTCTGCCTTCCACCTCCAGAAGCCTAGGAAGAAAAGGTAGAATGTTCACTTAGGGCCCACTATGTGCCAGGCTTTATGGGGAGTCCTTTTTAAATATTTTTTCTCAGTGAATCCTCTTAATAGGTCATTAGGGAAAGAATTATTGACCATTTTACAGAAGAGAAAACTAAAGCTAAGAGAGATGAAAAAATGTGGTCAACATCCCACCAAGAAGTAGAGCCAGATTGCATGTTTCAGAGTCCTGGAAGATGAGCTAGAAGTCAGGCTGCCAAATAAAATACATGATATCCAGGTAAGTCTGAATTTCACATGAACAACACATGGGACATACTTACATTAAAATTTTTTTGTTGTTTATCATAAATTCAGATTTAAATTGGTGACTTTTATTTTTTCCTAATCTAGCAATCCTAAGTAGAGGAGATGCCCATAGCCCCTACATGAGAATGGGAAGAGCCTAGGACTGTGGAGTCCAGGAGAGAAGTTTGGATGGGATCCATGACCCCCTCTCAAGTCTTGGGGACAAGTCCTAGGTACCAAGGCTACCTGATCCCTGCCACCTGCTACCTGAACAGCTCCTGGTTAGGTGTCTCTGGACACTTTCCCAGGGCCTGGGAGCAACAAAGACCTTAAGGGACAAAACCCCTCAGGCTCTCAGCTTTTTCTCACCTTGTACCCCATCTGTTTTCCTTCAACCTCTCCCATTCCAGGAAATTGCCCCACCCTTTGTCCATCCAAGTTCAGGCCAGAACTGGAATTACTCTTTTGTTTTTTCTCAAGACTAGATATAATTTGCACACAAAAAAGGTCAAAGTCTTAAGTGTTCAGCTCCACAAATATCTACATATGTACACATTCAGGTAATACCCACACAGATGTGTGTGTGCAATACAGTGGCTTTTGACCTCATGGAATCCAAATTGAGACATACGTTAAGTGTAAAATAACACACCAGATTTTAAAGACTTAGTATAAGGAAAAGAATGTGAAATAGGTCATTGATAATTTAGAATATTGACTACATTTTGAAATAATATTTTATGCATGGATTACATAAACATGGATCCTGAGGGGCACTTGGGTGGCTCAGTGGGTTAAGCCTCTGCCTTCAGTTCAGGTCCTGATTCCAGGGTCCTGGGATTGAGCCCCACATCGGGCTCTCTGCTCAGCGGGGAACCTGCTTTCCCCTCTCTCTCTCTCTCTCTGCCTGCCTCTCTGCCTACCTGTGATCTCCGTCTGTCAAATAAATAAATAAACTCTTTTAAAAAATGGATCATGAAAATGAACTTCCCTTGTTTCTTCTACTTTTTAACTGTGACTAGAAAATTCCAAATTATGTTTGTGGCTCACGTTAAGAGTTCTGTTGCCCAGCACTAGTGCACAGAGTGTGATTTATTCACCTGTGAGAAAGAGGCGGACCCGAAGTTCACACTGCCTAACACTGGCAGAGTGGGATGGAAAATCAGGTTAGTTTGAACCGTGAAACTGTGGGTGGGTTGAATGAACTGAATGGACTAAAAGGACCTCTTCTAGGACTGAAGTTGACCTCTTCTAGGTTCCTATCTTCTTTGAGACCTAAATCAATCTTCTCTGGGGGTACACTTGCCGTCCTGGGTTGGGGGCGTCAAGAAAGAGGGCTTCCTGGAGTGGGTAATTAAACTGACACATGAAGGATGAGTAGGAATAAGCCAGGTAAGAGAGTGTTTTAGGCAAAGGGAATGGCATATACAAAAGTCTTAAGAGGAGCCAGTTATTAAAGAAATAAAAATAGCTCTGTATCACTAGAGTGGAGAAGTGGGGATCTGGTAGGCTTAAATCATGCATGGTATGACAGGCTTCACAACCTGAAGCCCAGGGTGGGTCAGGGGACAGACGTGGCGAGGACTGTTTTAGAAAGATCAGGCCTGCTGCAATTTGGAGAATCCATATTCCAAGAGAGAAAACTGAGAGCCAGAGAGGTGAAGGGTTTATCACGGTTCGACAGTGAGTTAGAGGGTAGAGCCCAGAGAAGAAGGACCAGGAAGGTGCAAAAAGGGACCAGAAACTTGCAAAGACTGCCTACCTTGTTTGGGCTCTCTATGAGGTGCTGGCCTTGAATGCCCACTAGATGGTAGCAGAGGCTGCCCCAAACATTGTGGGCTCCGGAAGGGCCTACTAGGCTGAACCCGCAAGCCTTCCCGTTCCCATCTCCCTAGTCTGGGCGTGAGGGGGCTCCTCCCTGGGCCCTCTTGTCCAGACCCAAGAGCAGCAGGAAGAGCCCTGGGTGTCAAGAGGCCCAAAGTCTCGTTCTAGCTCTAACTCCTATCTGTCATTGACTTTGGGCAAATTGACAGATAAAACTGTGCTTGAGGGGCACCTGGGTGGCTGAGTCGGTTAAGTGTCTGCCTTCAGCTCAGGTTATGATTCCAGGGTCCTGGAATCAAGCCCCATGTCGAGCTCTCTGCTCAGGGGGGAGCCTGCTTCACCCTTTCCCTCTCCCTCTACCTGCCATTCTTCCTGCTTCTGTGCGCTCTCTCTCTGTGTCAAGTAAATAAATAAAATCTTTAAAACACAAAACAAAACAAAACAAAAACTATGCTTGAGAACTTGAATGCTTGGCTGTAGAAATGGGATATTTATTATTTAGTCTACCAGGGCTTGAGTTCTGCAGTCAGATCCCCCTCTGGTCTCCTGATCCTTCTTTTATGCTCCCCACCACCCTCTCAGTTCTGTTGAGTGAGTTAGACTCCCAAGGTCCCCAAGGTCCTCAAGGGCCAGTCCAACCCCAAGAGCGAAGGGGGGGGGGTGTTGTGAGCTATGGTCTCTGAGTTAGAGCCAACAAACAGGCCAGGTTTCATCCTCAGACAAAGAGCCCTACGTAGATTGAAAAGGTGGATAAGCAGCGGAGCTTTGGGCAAGTCCTATCTCCTCCTTGTGCCTCCGCTGTGAAGGGGAATGAAGAGTTGCTGCCCTGCTTATCCTCATCTCACTGCTATGTAGGGTCATCAGATGCAGCAAATAAAAAACACAAGACACCCAGTTAAATTAGAATTTCAGGTATCCAAAAAATAATTGCAATGTTGGGAACATAAACTTTTTTTTAAAAGATTTTATTTATGTATTTATTTATTTGACAGAGATCACAAGTAGGCAGAGAGGCAGGCAGAGAGAGGGGGGGAAGCAGGCTCCCTGCTGAGCGGAGAGCCCCATGTGGGGCTCGATCCCAGGACCCCGAAACCATGACCCGAGCTGAAGGCAGAGGCTTTAACTCACTGAGCCACCCAGGCGCCCCTGGGAACATACACTTAAACTAAAAATTATTCACTGATTTCTGAAATTCAAACGTAACTGGGCATCTCTGTATTTTATCTGGCAACCTTACCACTTGGGCTTGGTGAAAATATAAATGTCAAGTGACACCTGAATAGGAGGGTTGTGATTCTTGTCCTCAGTGGCATTCTGTCCCCTACCCCGAGGCCCTCTGTGGTCACCACAGTGAGTTAGACAGAGTTTTCACGGCCCATTCTGCTCCCTGTTTCCCAACAGTTCTGGAGGTGGGATCTCATGCCGTATGATCTCACGTGGGCTATTCATGACCTGATGTCAGTGAGCTCCTTTAACTCCTGGGAAGTGAAAGAAAGAAAGAAAGGGGGAGAGAGAGAGAGAGAGAGAAAAGAAGAAGAAGAAGAAGAAGGAGGAGGAGGAGGAGGAGGAGAAGGAGAAGGAGAAGGAGAAGAAGAAGAAGAAGAAGAAGAAGAAGAAAGGAGGGAAAGAAAAGGGAAGAAAAGAAAAAGGTAGGCATGCGCATACCAACAGATAGATTATATTATTGGATCCAGCCAAGATAAGACTTCCCCTAAGCTGATTAGGGAGGGGAAGTGGAATCAGAGGTTGAACTCAGGGTGTGGGTAAGATCTACTGAGCCTCCTGGGACTCAACTGGCAGGCTGGAGTCAGTTGGAAGAATGGAAGGAGCCCACATTCTGCAGCCTGGAAACTGGGCATTAAATTAGTCGCCCTGTGATCCTGCCTGGCTCCTGCCTTCAAATCCCTGTCTACTTACCCAAGGCTGTATGTCAGCCACGGAGGTACCTTATATACAATCACATCAGTCCTCATAGGCACTATTCTCATCCCCATTTTACAAATGAGGCACAAAGAGGCAAAAGGACTTGCCTAAGATCACACAGAAAGTAAGGGAGAAGCTAGGACTCAAATTTGGATCTTTCCTGGACTTATTCTATTCCATTACACTGCTTTTCCCATCCCAGGCATTGGATATACCTGCAGTTTCTAGGTGGATAAATCAATCTACAAACAATGACAGTTTTGTTTCTTCCATTTCAAACTTAACAATTTGTATTTCTTTTTTTTTTTTAATTGCTGAGAGAGAGAGAGAGAGAGCACAAATTGGGGAGAGAGACAGAAGGAGAGGGAGAAACAGACTCCCTGCTGAGTAGGGAGCCCAATGCAGGGCTTGATCCCACGACCCTGAGATCGAGGGACCTGAGCCAAAGGCAGATGCTTAACCTACTAAGTCATCCAGGTGCCCCTGTATTTCTTTTTCTTATGTTATTGCATTGGCTGGGACTTCCAGTAGTATTAATAGTGGGTACCCAAGACATATACCTGAATCCTTCTGTGTTACTTATGTCTTGCTGTGTAATAAATATCTCAAAACATAATATCTCAAAACAACAAACATTTATCATCACACAGTTTCTGAAAATTAGGGATTAAAGAGTAGCTTCGTTGAGTGGCTCTGGTTCGGGTTCTCACAAGGTTACAGTAAAGATATCTGCCAGATTTCTTCAAAGAAAATATGCAAATGGCCAGTAAGCATGAAAAGATAATCAACATCATTAGCTGAAAAATGTAAGCAAAGCCCATAATGAGATGCCACTTTACACCCACTAAGGATGCCTATAAGATAGACAACAACAAATGTTGGCAAGGATGTGGAGAAATCAGAATTCTCAAACACTGCTGGTGAGAATGTAAAATGGTGTAGCCACTTTGGAAGCAGCCTGGCAGTGCTTCAAGTGGTTAAAGATAGAGTTGCCACATAATCTAACAATTCTACTTCTAGGTATGTGCCCAAGAGAAATTAAAACATATGTTCACACAAAAATTTTTACATGAATGTTTGTGGAAACGTTATCCATAGTAACCAAAAAGTGGAAACAATCCAAGGCCCAGCAGCTAATGAATGAATAAACAAAATGGAACTTTCATATACAATGGAATATTATCCAGTCATAAAAAGGAATGAAGTACTAATACATGCTAACAGAAATGAACCTTGAAAACATCATGCTATGTGGAAGAAGCTAGTCACAAAAGACCATTTATTGTATGATTCCATTTATATGAGATGTACAGAATAGGCAACTCTATAGAGACATGAAATAGATTAGTGGCTAATTAGAGGAAGGCAGAATGATTGTTACTTGTTACAGGATTTCTTTTTGAAATGATGAAAATGTTCTGTACTTAAAACCATTAAGTTGTATACCTTCAGTGAGGGAATTGTATGGTATGTGAACAATATCTCAATAAAGCTATTACCAAAGGCAGAGGGCAGGGGAGGTCAGGTGGTGTTGTATTCATCTGAAGGCTTGACTGGGCCTTAAGGATCTGCTTCCTCGTATGGCTGTTGAATGAGCCCTCAGTTGAGTGTCTTCATGACATGTCATCTGGCTCCCCCAGAGCGATTGATACAAGAGGGAGAGCAAGAAGGAAGGAACAATGCCTTTTATCACTTAGTCTCAGAAGTTACGTCATGTCCACCACATTTTATGTATTAGAAACAAGTGACTAAGTACAGCTCACACTGAAGGGGAGAGGAAGTAGCCTCCACTACTTGAGAATTCGTGCGCATCTTTAAAACACTACAGCTTCTAATATTGTTCAGTTAGTAGAATAGTTGCCAGGGTCCCTCTGACTCCCCATCTCTCTCTGTCTCTCTTCTACGCATAGTTTTTTTTTTTTTTTAAAGATTTTATTTATCTATTTGTCAGAGAGAGAGGGAGAGAGAGCGAGCACAGGCAGACAGAGAGGCAGGCAGAGGCAGAGGGAGAAGCAGGCTCCCTGCTGAGCAAGGAGCCCGATGTGGGACTCGATCCCAGGACGCTGGGATCATGACCTGAGCCGAAGGCAGCTGCTTAACCAACTGAGCCACCATTTATTTATTTGACAGAGAGAGATCACAAGTAGGCAGAGAGGCAGGCAGAGAGAGGAAGGGAAGCAGGCTCCCTGCTGAGCAGAGATCCCGATGCGGGGCTTGATCCCAGAACCCTGGGATCATGACCTGAGCTGAAGGCAGAGGCTTTAACCCACTGAGCCACCCAGGCGCCCCTTACGCATAGTTTAATAAGCTGTTGAATTGAATCTAATGTGTTTCTTCCTATCTACTGAGATGTCTAGTTTTTTTTAAAAGACTTTATTTATTTGGGAGAGAGTGCACACGTTGGGGAGGGAGCAGAGGGAGAGGGAGAAACAGATTCCCCACTGAGCAGAGAGCCCCACGCAGGGCTCGATTCCAAGACCCTGTGTGGCTGGTTAACCAAGTTGGTTAACCAAGTCAGATGGCTAACCAACTGGGCCACCAATGGCCTCTGAGATGTCTAGTTTGAAACACTGTTGTTTCTCAGTATTTATTCCCTGAGACCTGGGACTGGGCTTCATTTATGCCACAAATACTTGGGTTTGAATCCCTACCTGGAAATCCTTTTTTTTTTTTAAATTTTTAAAAAAAGATTTTATTTATTTATTTGGCAGACTGAGATCACAAATAGGCAGAGAAGCAGGCAGAGAGAGAGGAGGAAGCAGGCTCCCTGCTGAGCAGAGAGCCCAATGTGGGGCTCGATCCCAGGACTCTGGGATCATGACCCGAGCTGAAGGCAGCGGCTTAACCCACTGACCCACCCAGGCACCCCTCCTACCTGGAAATCTTATGAGGGATAGTTCTGTACTCAGATTCCTACTCCTCAGCCCTGGAATCTCTGGAAGAAGACTGCCAACTGCGCTTCCTCCCAGCTTTCAGACTCCATCTGCCCGTTGAGTTTCTTCTGATCTGCGGCGGGGGCTGCCCCAGCCAAATGGGCGGATAAATTCCCAGATGTGGCAGCACCAGCTGCAGCAACTTCAGCCTCTGTAGCAACATCGGGGTGGATGTCACTGTCCTCCTGGGAAGCCCCCAACCAATGGCAGGACACAGCCAGGGCACTCGGGCCTGCCTGTGTCTGCCCAGCTGGGGCTCTTCCGTGGGCAATCTTTGGCCTAGAGCTCCCTGTTAGCTGGCTGAGATCTGCTCAGACTGGCACCGAGGTGTGATGGTCTTACCCAGCTCTCCTTCCCTTCTACTCTCTCCTCATAGATGTCAGACTTGCAACAGTTTGAAGGCTTTCCCTGCCCAATCCTGTGTCTTCTCTATCCCCTCTATCTTCCACAGGCATTTCCTCCACCACATCTCTTGCACTTCTAACTCCATTTTGGTGGTGGCTTCCTAGAGGACCCCACTGACACTAAGGCTCCCCTGGGCCACCAGACTCTGCCCCAGCAGAGAATGTGTTCCTCTCCATCTCCTGACTTGAACATGCTCTGTCCCTCCTCCCCTCCTCTCTCTGTTCACGGCTTCTGCCTGTGCCTGGCAGTAGTAGACACTCAACTGTTTTCAAATGAACGCAGAATGTTCTGGAGCTAGGCACTGCCCGCACCATTCTCCCAGCACAGAGAGCTGTGGAGAGACCTCCAGATGGGGGGGGGGGGGAAACACGAGCTCCAAGGACTCCAGGCAGTGGGGAGGAAGTGCCTGAGATGGGGAGAGGGTAGGGGAGCCAAGAGTCTCCCAGGGTCACAGGAGGTCCTCCCCACAGGCCAAGAAAAATCTGACCTATCTTCTCCCCTGGTCCACTATGTGACTCCTGCCAAGTTCCTTCTTTTGTGAAGCCTCACTCCATCCATCTTAACAAAGGGCTGAGAAAGCCCTGCCCTGCCAGTCTCCCTAGGGAGGGGCAGGGATTGTGAGCATTAGATGAGGTCATGGCCTGGAAAGGGCAGGATGCACTGGGTCCTGGGCCTGGGGTCAGGGTGTAGAGGGGGAAAACAGAGAAGGAAGAGAGAAGAATGAAGAGAGAGAAACAGACACACAGACACACACACAAACGAGGAAACCATGAGACATAACAAGGGAAGGAATGAGAAAGAGAAGAGGAAGGGAGGAGAGAAACCAGAAGATATTAAGAAACAAAAAAGAGAGGAAAACAAAGAGAGGGAAAACATTAAGAGAGAAATGGGAAAAAGAGGGACAGAGTTTGGGGAGAGGACAGGGATACTCAGAGCCAGAGAGTGGAGAAATGAGAGAAGAAAGGGTGGGATGGAGACAGGCAGAGACAGTAACTCAGAGGGAGGGGGCAGCAAAAACCGGCACAGACAGACAGAGGTGAGAAAGAGAAAAGGAAAGGAAAGAGAAAATGAGATGGAGAGGGAGGAATGGAGGAGAGAGAGGGAGAGAGAAAGAAACGAGGAGAATCAGAGCCAGAGAGGGCAAGAGACCAGGAGACCGAAGGATGAGAGAGAAGCCCAGGGAGACAGAGCGATGAGGACTGATGGACAGAGGCAGGGATAAATGATCAGATCCCATGGACCCCAGCCTCTCACCTTCCCTGGCACCCACTGTGCACCCTGCCCAACCCCAGACATGTGGGAATCCAGAGGAAAGCTTCATTTCCCCTTTTGTCTGCAGGGCGGGGCCCATCCTATCCTGTCCTGCTGGTTTGACTTCTGGGATCCTTTGTGCCAAGCCCTCTGAGGGGCACTCCAGTGGGAGGCAGGGCTCTGAAGTCTATCCTGTACATTGACTGACGTGGCCACCAGGTGGAATCTGAAGAGAAAACCCAGTGACACCTTCCCTCGAGGCCTAGGCAGGCTTCAGCCTGCCTTCCTTTGGGGCCTAGACAGGAAGAGACCTCAAAGGTCACTTCCATTGTTTTCTTCACTGTACAGAGGAGGAAACCAAGGCTCAGAGAGGGGCAGGGACTAGCATGAAGTCATACAACCAGGTCATGGCCTAGCTGGGACTAGCTCTTGTGGATACTGTGGTCTGAAAATCTGGGGACTTGCTTTCTCCTGGCTAAACTCTTTCCTGCCCAGGGATGTCCTGAGGTTTCAGCAACAGTGTCTTGGGTGCCAGTCACTGTGCAGAGAGCCTTCCCCAACAACCCGTGAAATGACTACTGTGATTATTCCCATCACACAGATGAGGAGACTGAGGCTCAGAGAAGTTAAGACTTCAAAGCCTGAGGTCCCACAGTGCCGGGACCCAAGTTACATGTGTCTGACCTTGAAAGGTGAGTTCCTGCCACCGGACCTCCCACCCTCCTGGGTGATGGACTCTGTAGTACAGAAAAGAGGGCAGAGGTGAGTGGCCATTCCTACAACTGGGTAAAGTTACCAGAACATGGTTTCCAAACAAAGGAGTTCTTTCCAGAGAGACAGTGGTGTCCCTACCTTTGGGAACCCCAGGTCTCCCTACCCTTCCTGCCTCTACTCTTTTTAATCCACACTCCCTTCCCCTGCTTCTGGAGAGGATTTTGGCTCCTGGGCTATTCCCACCCTCTTTCCCTTTTCATTGTCCCCAGCCATGACCTTCTGAGAGGCAGGAGCTGGCTGGTTCTGAAGCACAGAGATGGGCCTGCACACCCAGCCACCCCTCCTTCCCCCTGCTATGTAGAGTGAGCTTCCCTTCCCCAGCTCTACCCACGGCCCTGCCTCACCAGGCCTTGCCCTCCTGGAAGAGACTAGGATGGAGATTGAGAGGGATATTGGGGAGCAGTAGGCTGATGTGCTGATGGACAGACAGACAGACAGATCACTGTCTCTGCCAGTCCTGACCTCCCAGCAAAGCTTTCTGAGAGCTGTGCTTCCAGCCTTGAAGTCCTCCCTCACTGGAGCCTGTCACCTAAAGTTTCCTCCCCCTTGATGATCCTCAGTTTCTTCATAATAGCATATGAGCATCCCAGCTTTCCTGGATGGTTGGAAGCTGGGCGATACATTAGCTTTGGGACACAGAAACACATGCTGGCAGTAGCCCTTCCCTGACAGAGAGATCATTCCTGTCCCTTGGGGAATGCATGATGCTTGCTGTGTCCCACTGGTGGCTACAGTCCAAGGATGGAGCTGGCTGCAGACTCAGCCCTCTGCCCAGCCCTCCACTCCTCTGGGGACTCCAGTCCCTTCAAGTCCAGAGCATTAGCCCTGTCCTATTCTGTGCTCTCAAGGCCTTCTCTGGCTCTGTTTCCACCATATATATCAGACTGGGAGGGTTGCTGCTTGGCCAGGCCTGTGTCTTGGAGTCCCAGGAAGTGGGGAGCCCTGGGGCGCTGTCCCCTGATTATGCCTAGAGGCTTTCTTAGAACCAGCTCTGGGCAGTGGTGTACCCCAGGTGGCCAGGGGATAGCCGCTCCCTTTCCCAGAAGCCTCAGGACCTCCCTGGGAGACAGGGTAGTGGCCACAGGGCCCCAGGCCTTCCTCACCCCCTTCACCCAGGTCTGGCAGAGGCCATGGCTCTCTGCCAACTTCATGGAGGTGGGTGAGTGTGGGGACGGAGTTCTGGGAGCTTCCTCTGAGCCCCTGAACTCTCTTCCCTCTCCGGGAAGGTAGAGATCCCCTCCTGGCCCCCTGCCCCACAGCCCAAGGCTTTGGCTCCCACAGTCCCCATCCAGGCGGGGCTGGCAGCAGGTGACTGGATAAGAAAGGCGTGGTGAATGGGGGCGTGGGCCCTGGCAAGTGCACTCCTTGGCCAATCAGCAGCCTGCCCAGCCGGTGGATTCAGTTACAAGTCCGAGATCACCCCATACTCCAGCCTCCTTCCTACTCCTCCCAAAGCTCCATTCATTGGCCCCGCTGCACTGGGTCTGCAGGGCACTGCTTCCGCTTAGTTGCTAAAGCTCCTGCCTCGTGGGCTGCCGGGGGTAGGTGTCCTGGGGGCTTTGTCTGACTGGGCTGGCCTAGGACAGAATGGGGGTTCCGGTAGTGCTGTTAGGGATGCTGAGCTTCCTGGGAGTCGCTATGGGAGGCCCCTCTGCCCTCCGCTGGGACAGCACCTCCTGCCACTTGGCCAGGCCCATCCCCGGCAGCCCCTTGGGGACCCTGAGCTTTCTGAGCAAGGGTGCCCAAGGACTGGCCCTATTCCACACCCGCTGGGACAGGCATGGGAGGCTGCAAGCGTGTAGCTGGCAAGACGAGCCAGAGCTCACCGCAGCCTTCAGTGCCCTCTGTGCTGGTGAGATCACCCAGGGCTCCTTCATCCACACCCCTGGCCCCGAGCTGCAGAGAGCCCTGGCCACCCTTTGGAGTCAGTGGAGGGCCTGCCGAGGGCCTGAAGGGGCTAGGGAGAAGCGAGCTGCAGAGACCAGGGAAGAGCAAGCAGGTGGAGCTCCTGGGAGCGTAAGACCTCAGCGGGTGAAGAGAGGCTGGACCATGCCTGGCACGCTGTGGTGTGGAGTAGGGGATTCTGCTGGAAACTCCTCCGAGCTGGGTGAGGCATGGGGATGTGGACTGTGTTGGGGGGCGGTGGGGGAGTGCTGGCTTTTTCCCTGGCCCGGACTCTCCCAGGCTGTGTGTCCTCGGGCGAGTGACTTAATCACTCGGTATTTCAACGTCCTTTTCTGTAAAATGGGGGTGACCTTAAGTCTCATCATGGGTTGCTTAATTTAGGTCATAGATGGGAAACCTCCTCGTCAAACTCGGAGTCCTCATTAATCACCATGCCTGGGAGGGGTTTGACTGGGATGGGTCCGAGGTTGGCTGAGCCAAAATACATTACCCAAGAGGTGGTTTTATGAGGCAGGATACCCAGGGGAGTGGATGCTGAGACCCAAAGGCCTGGGTTAGCAAATGCAAGCTAAACAAGTCACTTCCCAACTCTGAGCCTGGGTTTCCTCCCCAGTACATGGAGGTGACATTTCCCTCACAGAACTGCTGGGAGCTTGGCTGTGGGAAGTGCCAGGCAATTGGGAAATGCTCAGTAAAAGGCACCATTGCTCAGATTGTAACAAACTTGGATGACTTTCCTGCACTCAGTACAGCTGTCTTTGTGCACGCACGTCAGGTTGGGGGAAGGCTTTGGCACCTGAGTTGGAGCAGATTGGCATCGTGGCAATCAATGCTTCATCATGCCAGTGAGAAAGGTTGCACCCTGCCTCTTTGCCATGCCATTCTGTGCACATTCATAACTTTGGAGTTTCATTCGGGGCGTGAGCTTGGAAGCTCTGGAGACAGACTTCACTTCCCTGGAGGAAGTCCCTTTCCCAGACAAAGCCTCCTGGGTGGGCTCCCTGGCATCTGGAGCTGCCCAATAAAGCCTGTGCCTGGTTGCTCTCTCTAAGCTTTGAAACCGAGAGTTCCACAGAGGGAGATTGACCTGAGGCCACTCAGGCCATCTGTGACAGGGCTGGGGCAAGAACAAGGCCCCTGCTCCCTATACCAGCGAGACATAGCCAGCGTGGGGAGCCCCAGACCCTGCTCAGCTGATGCCCCCTCTGCTTCCTGCAGGGGTCTTCCAAGGCCCTGATCTCTGCTGCCGGGAGCATGACCGCTGCCCACAGAACATCTCACCTTTCCAGTACAGCTACGGCATCCGAAACTACCGATTCCACACCATCTCCCATTGTGACTGTGATGCCAGGTTGGCGGTGGGTAGAGAGGGCTGGGGGCTCACGGGTGGGGTAGTTCCTGGGTGCAGAGACTGCGATTCCAAAGAACCCTAAAGGATCAGCCAGCCAGACCCCACCTTGCAGGTGGGAAAGCTGAAGCCTAGGAGAAAAGACTCTTGGATCCCAAACCATTGGCATGGTGGTGACTGGATGGTCTTGGAGGAGGAGCCGGGGGGCCCTCTTTGGTCCAGGGACCTGAGTGTCAGCTCTTGGGCAGGTTCCAGCAATGCCTGCAGAACCAACGGGACTCCATCTCGGACATCGTGGGCGTGGCCTTCTTCAATGTGCTGGAGATCCCCTGCTTTGTGCTTGAGGAACAGGAGGCGTGTGTGGCGTGGTACTGGTGGGGAGGGTATGTGGCTGCTCCCTTCAATCTCCTTCCCAGCCAGAGAGGGAGCCCGGGCTCCGAGCCCTAGGAGTGAGGCTTGTCTGTATGTCTGTCCTCCAGCAAATGATGCCTCATCCTCCCTGTGCTCTCCTCAGGGCAGGGCCCAGGATGCGAAACTTCCCTGGGTGCTCTACACAGGCCAGTGGGATAAGGGATGGGACTGACAGAGCCTTGGTCTCCATGGAGATGAATCTGGGGCTTCTTGGTGGGGGGTGGTGGGCGGGGGAGGAAGGGATTGTGAATTACCAATTGCCACCAATTGCTACCTTCCAGGTGTAGAACATATGGCTCCATACCCCTTGCCCGCCTCCAGTCCAGGACCATCTACAATGCCTCCTGGAGCTCCCCCACCACCCCTGTGACTCCCAGCCTCCAAAGCCCAGCCCCCAGCAAGCCTCGACAGAAGCAGCATCCTCAGAAGCGGCCGCCACAGCGGAAAGGGTCTAAGCACACCCACAAAACCAACACCACAGCCCTCTGGGTCCCCATGGCCTCTACCAAACCTGATATGTCCCCAACAGCCTCGCTGGAGGTCACCCATCCAGGCCTCCAGTGGCCACAGAATGGCCTAAAACCCCGGGGTGAGCACAGAACCTAACTTTGGGGGTTCCTGATATGGGAAGGTGGCCCTGTCTCTGTGAGGGGTTGTGTTGCTTCCTTTCTTTTTCTAAACTCCTCCTGGGATATCCCAACCTCCTCTCAGGTCATGCTGCAGCTACAAGGATTTTCGTAAGCCCTAAACTTGACCATTTCACTCCTCACTGAGCCCCTACCATGGCTCCTCTTAACTCACGATGTGCCCACATACAGGGGTCCTCAGGCACTGGTCCTGCAAACTCTACTCCCCAGCTGAAACTCCAGTCTTATAAGCTTCCTTTGGTTCCTCAAAAGCAGCTTGCTCTCTCCCACCTCTGGGCCTTTGCACATGCAGTTCCTTCTGCCTGGAGCACTCTTCCCGAGTCTTCTTATCCTCGCTCAGCAGTCTCTTCCTCCAAAAAACCTTTCCTGACCAACATTCTGGGTTCTATGGTAGCACTGCTGTGTGTGTGTGTGTGTGTGTGTACATGAGACAGGAATGATGTGAGACAGGAGGACCCTGTGTTTGTGTGGCTGAGCACATGTGCCTCTGTTTCTCCTAAATGGCAGTGGGCATCAGTGGGGATTTGCTGGGGGACTGCGCTCCCCTCACCATCATGCCCCCCAAACCCAGATGCCCGCTGGGCCTGCCGCAGCTTCCACCGCCTGGATCAATGTGAGCAGCAGATTGGGCCTCAGGAGACCAAGTTTCAGCTGCTCAATAGCGCCCACAAGCCCCTCTTCCACTGCAATTGCACACGTCGGTGAGGCCTGCTCGGACCCTTGGGGGTGGGCAGCCTGCTGCGTCTGTGAGAAGGGGCTCTCGGGTGGCCAGACCCTGCCCCAGCTTAAGCCTGCCTCTGCCCTCAGTCTGGCACGCTTCCTGAGGCTCCACAGCCCACCTGAGGGCACCAACGTGCTTTGGGAGCTGCTAGGCATGACCTGCTTCGAGCTAGCCCCTCCACTGGACTGTGCTGAGGGCAAAGGGTAAGTGGTGGCCAGGCCAGGGGGGAGGGGGCGTTTTCCGAAGGGGTGGTTTACCTATCCTCCCTTTGTGTGCCAGGGCTGAGGAGATGGGGAAGCGAGTTAAGGCAGCTCTGAGTTCCATCGTCATCTTCCCCCTGCTCCCTGGTGACCTAGCAAGTTCAGTCACCTCTCCATGCCTCCATTTTCTTACTTGTAAAAAGCTTGTAGAAACCAAGGAAATGGTACGTGCAACCCACATAGCCCAAGGTCTGCCTGGCACATAGTAAAAAGTTTGCTTAACTCTCACTCCTCACCTAAAATCTCATTTCAGCTCTGATTCCCAGAGCAAGCCCCTTGTTACCATCCCCATTTCAGGGCTGAGGAAACTGAGGCCCAGATCGGCCCACGTCTCTGCAGCAAGCTGCTGGCCAAACTGGGGCCTCCGGGTGCCAACCCAGGTTTCTTCTGCCTTCCACATTCGAGGTGTAACCCCTTACTGGCCCCAGCCCTGCTCCGAGCCAGGTTCAGCCCCTGAGTCTGCAAAGTAGGGTGGGATCTTTGGCAGCTGTGACCACCTGCCCCACTTTTCTTGGCCCACAGCTGTTCCGGAGACCCTAGGGCCATTAAGGTACCAGCCCGGCACTTGCAGCGACTTCAAAAGAGGCGACGCCAGCTCTGGGGTGTGGGCACAGGTGAGGGGCAATTGCAGCCTTCGGATCACCCAAGAGCCCCCATGTCATTCTATGACCGCTGCCTGCAGCTGACCTTGAAGAGACCCAACAGGAGGGAGAAATCCTAGAACTGGTGATCTCAATTCCAGCTCTCCTGGGCACCAGACGGGGCCCTGCCTCTAGCTCTGCTAGGCCCCAGGGGTTCTTGGCTTCCTCTCCATGTGTTAGACTGAAGCATGGCTCGGGACCCCCGTGGACAGCCAGGAGGCAAGGGGAGGTGAGGCTGAAATACTGGACCACGTCTCCTGCTGTGCTGGGTGATTTTGAGCTGGTGACCCAACCCCTCTGTGCTTGGCTGTGGTGTTCAGGAGGCACACTCTGATGCTCTGGGCTTGGACCTTGCCAGATGGGAATGAAGAAAGGGTAATTTATTACAGCAGCCTCCAGAGGTAGGAGGAAGAGTACTGTATCTCCTGGTTGCAAAATCAACACGTATCTCAAAAACTTGTCCAGAGGAGCCCCAGGAACCCACTTGCTGAGGCCTGAGGCAGCCGATGGGAAATGGGATGTCACAGAAGCGCCTATATCTGGATCCAGGGAAGGGGAGGGGGGCTGGGGGGGGCACTGTCCAACCCTTTTCCCTGGGGGGGGGGTCCCTTCTCAACAGCGCTGTGCCCTTCCTAGCCCAGCCCTGGCCCATTTTTTCCTACCTACCCTAAACTTAAAACTCAGATCTCCTCTGTGTCCTTGAACGAGGGACCTCCCCCACTCTGAGCCTTAGTAACTCCTCTGAAAAGGGGCAGTGTGATGAGGGCCTACCTCATAGGATTGTTGAGGATTAAGGAAACCAATACATGGACAGTGCTTAGCACCTAGTAAACATTCCCTCCCTCTCACACATAGCTAGACTGTGGTTGGGTGTCTGATTCTGAGAGGTTTGCCTTCTGGAGGCCTCAGTTTGCCCACCTGTGAAATATGTCTAAGAACTGCACTGAACTCAACACCACAACTCAGGGTTGTGGTGCAGATTAAAAGAGATGGCATGTGTAATGTATACAGCTGGAGCCTGGTAATGGTCAGATCTATCATCCTCTTGCCTCTTTAGTCTCTTTCTCTGACTACCCCCACCCCCAGACTGCTAACAAGTTAGAAAGGAGTCAGGAGTGAGGCTGGAGCATTTAATTTCTAACTGATGGCCTCCAGGATCGCATCCCCTTCCCCATCTCAGATGGGGGTCAATAGGGGTTTGCTGATTGTCACAGTTGAGGTGCCAGGACTGAGTTTGGGGGACCCCACGTGGCCAGCCCTGGCCAGGATAGAGTGGCAGGTGCAGATAAAGCTGGAGCAGCAGCAAGAGGGACACAGGTGGGTTTGCAGGAGATCAGGGCACAGCGGAGGCCACCTGGGCCCACCTGCTCACCCACCCTCAGGGCCCCAGACCCCCTTCCTCCAGCCCCTGCCGGCCCTGGGGACTGGTAGACAGGCTGCTGGGGGCTGGGGCCTCCCGATTAGGTCTCCAGGAACCCCCACCACCAGGGTCGACAGGCTCCAGGCGCAAGGCAGGCAGCAGGCCGAGGCTTTGAGGCACAGATGGTGGGAAGGCCCAGGGACCGGGCAACCCAGAGGGCCCCTCCTCACTACTGCCCCGGCTGCCACCATCATGGCTCCTGTCAGGGGCCACCCGGGGCAGTCGGCGGCTCTGTGGTGAGGGGCTGCGGCTGGCACCGCGGCGTTCGCGAGATGAAGGCCGAAGGGCAAGGCCGGGGAAGCGGGCTAGGCCTGGGCTGCGGCTGCGGTGCCTCTTGGACTTGCCAGGGCTGGGGCTACGGGACTTGGGTGCAAGCAGCTCCAGGGTACTGTCATCCTCGTCCTCTGAGCTGGCACTGGAGCTCTCTGTGCTGCTGCTGGCCAGCTCCGAGGTAGGCAGAGAGATCTGGGGGAGAAGGCTGGTCACTGGGCTGCCCTATTCCCCAGCCAACCACTCAAGGCGTCTTGGAACCACTCCCACCCTGGCCATGAGCAGACCCGGGAAAAGTCAGGCTTCTTGTAGGAGACCATGGAGCAGAAGATAGAGGCTACAGCTTTGTGAACAGGGTCTTTGGGAAGCCCCCACTCCCACAGTGTGACCTACTCACCTGGAAGGGCTCAGTGACACCAATAAGGATACTGTGCGTGTGGCTGTAATAGCCCAGGATGAAATCTCCATGCCCCTTGGGCAGTGACTCCTCACTGAAGGTCACCTGGTGGGCCCGGGGCATAGGCCCAGGTTGGGGTGAGGGAAGCAGCCTCAAGGACTGCCCAAATCAAGTCCCAAGCCCCAAGAGCAACGGGGGCTTCCTCCCACCCTCGCCCTCCCTTTCAGTACCTGGTAGATGCTCCCATCCACATCCTCGTGTTTGGCCCACACGTAAGCCACGTAGTCCTTGCAGTGGCGGAAACCCACCTGGGGTGAGAGGATTCAGGATAGTATCTCCTATCAACCCCCCACCCCTACCCCCATCCCCCCACCCCTGCTGCTCCTCCTGCTCCTCCCTTCCCTGAGGCACTGACCATCCCTGCCCTTCTCACCCGGTACAAGCCGATCCAGTCCCAGGAGCTGCGGGCAAACACGGTTTCAATGCGGTACTTCACCACCGCCTGCTCGGGCCGTACCCATTCATCGGCCACCTCCAACCGCACTAGTGGCACGTCGTCCCTGTAAGCGAACTGCCCAGGGGTAGGGGCAACATCAGGAGGGGCCCCTCCTGAGTGCCCTTGGGCCCGAGTCAGCACAAATCAGCTGAGTCAGGGCCTCTGAAACCACCTTACAGACTGGGAAACCAAGGCTGAATAGGTCTAGGATAAATGCCAGGCTTCTCACCTCCCAGCGCAGGGCTCTTTACGGCAATAGCCTCCTTAGGGAGCAAAGATACAGCTTTGAAGGGAATAGGGCAGCCCTGGTTCTGCCCTTGCCCCTCCTCTGTCCCTCAGGGAAGGACTCAGATGGCCTGTCAGCCTCAGGCCTTTGTCTGCTCCCCTCCTATTTATCAGGTTTCTGGTTTCCCTCCCTCCCTCAGCTTTTGAACCAGGCTGTTTTCAGAAGAAACCAGAACATCCTCTCCCTGTCCCTAGGTTCCTTACGGCAGTTTTGCCAGGGGTGGCCTCTTGGAAATGCTCTCTGGGGCCTTGAAAGATCAAAACTCCCACTAAGTCCCACTCTGATTGTGTTGCTTCAGTTAAGAGACTTAAGTTCTCTGAGTCTCAGTTTCCCTCACCAGTAAAACTGGGAGGAGAATTTGGCGCTCTCAGGGCCTACAAAGACATTCAAACAGATGACAGCATCCCAGGGCTTGGCATGCAGTAGGCACTCAACAGGTAACATTTTGCAAGGGTCAGAGTCCTTGATGAGGAGAGAAGGTCAGGGTAGGGTACCAAAAAGGAGTGGTTCTCAAGAAAGGCCCCTGACTGAGGGTGAACCTCACACCCAACTCCTTTACCGAAGGTCACAGGAGGCCAGACTTGGGCAGCTTTCCATTCCCAGCTGAGGATACTGGCCAATGTCCCATGGACTGACCACATGACAGAGTTACCAGGGAAAACATTCTCTGGCCTGCAGGCTCCCTCTTATGAGATCAAGGAAGGGAATCGGACAGCCCAGAGTTGGGGTTTAGGACTGATGTGCAGCTTGGGGTACATGCCTGCCCTACTGGGGGCCTCAGTTTCCCCATAGAAAAATAAACTGTTGGACTATGTGGTCTCCCAGGTCCGGTTCTGAAATTCTAGCATTTCTTTTTACTTTGGCAACCAGACACCTCTCCCCTACACACCATGCTAAGTTACAGTAACTGTTTAGAATTTAGCTTTGTATTTTTCATCTCTCAACTCCTCTTCCCCATTACTACCTCACTCACCGTGCTTGACACATGGTAAAATGGTAAATAAATATGAATGAGTGCTATATGAAGTTTGAATAAACATTTTGATTTTGCGGGTCTTATTATATGACTACATAATGTGATTTTTCACAAAAGTGGTCCTAATCCTTTCTCGGAAGAACCGAGTTAGGATTAGTGGAGAAGACATGGACTCTGAAAACAGACTAGCTTGGGTTCAAATTCCAATTCTTCCATTTCCCAGCTGTGTGACCCTGATGTGATGCCATGTTTCTGAGCCTCAGTTTCCTCATCTGAAAATGGGGGTCATAAGCCAGTCCCACTCTGCTACAGTGAATGGATGCTGCTGAGGGCAGGTGCAAGGGGTTACCAGTAGGCCAGGTGATGCTGAGTTGGACCTGGGGATATCATGATGGGAGGACGAGGCCAGGACTCACCTGCAGGACGAACTGGGCAGCAACTGGCTTGTGGTCACTGACTGTGTATTCCATGTGGCTGCGGTAGCTGTGCTGTGTCACCTGAAGACGGTGGCTTTCCCGTCCTGAGGGGCTGGGACCCACACCTGGAGCCTTGACCTTCCACAGGATACGGTCTGTCCAGGCTGGCTTCCGCTTCTTGGCACTGAAGTGGGCAGGGGTGACCTAAGTTTCAGGGGTTTGAGGCACAGCCCCCAACCTTGCTTCTTGCCTATCGTCTTCCCTTTCTTCCCTATCCAGAAGACCTCAGCCCATGCCTCCACCTCATCCCAGTGCTGAGCTCACCTGGTATCATATTTATTAGTACCCACATCAAATTTGAAGGTGGGCGCAAAGTTGAGGGGCCCCTCCTGGAAGCCCTTCAGGATGGGCCAGGTGTTCTTGGCCATGTTGAGCTGTGAAAGTTCAAAAGGGCAAAATTGGACAATGGCTTGGATGGGACAGGTGAAGCCAAGAGCCAGAGCCTAGTAGACAAAAGTGTGGTGGGTCATGTTCTTTGTGTTTGGTGTTTAGGGTTGCAGGCTGGGGTTCTGCACCTGGTCCTTCTCCCAGAGCTGGTGGAGCTGGTCGCTGTCAATGGCAAACTTGACGAAGTGCAGGTCATAGCTCTCGATGCGGAAGTTGAGGTCCCCAAACCAGAACACGAGGCTGTTTGGGGATGGGGGTCAGCAGGGTCCGTGGGGAGAAAAAGCCCAACCCAGATCCTTCTCCACCCACAACCAAGCCTCCAAGGAACAGCAGGGGGATGTAGATAAAAAAGAAAGTTTGATTGGATCCCTACCAAGGCAGTGCCTCTGGGCAAAGCTCCACCTGGCAGTTTCTGTCCCCCATCAAACTCACCAGCAATCGTGTTCCTAGATGTAGTTCGGGGGGGCCGCCCACCCCGCAGAGGCTTTGCCTCTCCCTACAAGGCCCACCCAGGCTGGTGGTACTCAGGTTCCAGGAGCCAAGTGTTCAAGACTCTGAGGCCCACCTCTCCTTCACTAGCCCGCCCAAGCTCCATTTGGCCCCGCCCAGAGCCCATACTCGTGATCCAAGATGCCGTGTGCCCCGGGCCCCGGGAACTGCTGGAGGCTAAGGATGGTCTGGAAGTTGTCCTTGCGCTGTTCTGCCTTGTCCATGTGCGCGGGCAAGTGGCAGTTCAGGAAGCAGAGCATGTGCCCGAAGGCAGCCAGTCGCACGCTCACTCCACCCTTGTTGCCCTTGGGAGACAGGGTTGGTCGAGTCATGGGCGGGGCCTCGGCAAGAGGAGGAGGTACTGGGCGGGGCATAGAGAGGGGCGAGGCCGCCAGTCAGTGGAAAAGGCTTAGAGACGGGTGGGTTCTAGGCAGAAGAGCAGAACCGTGGGATGGGGCTGGGATTGGAAGAGGGTTGGGTCTAGAAAATGGTGTGGGGTGTGGGGTGTTGGGCGGGGTTGGGGAGAGGCAGGCGTCAGAGTAAGGGGCGGAGCATGGGGAGACCTTGCCAGTGCGAGGAGCACCCAGAGAACTAATCTATAGACCCCTTAGGGCCTTGTCCCCTCCCGGGCCGCTCCGATGCTCACCCAGTAGCCACCCAGGCCGGTGCGCGTGCAATCCGTCTGCACGTCCCTCAGGAAGGGCAGGTGGTAGTACTTGGCGAACAGCAGCAGGATGACGCCCTGCATCCGCACTGTACTCACCTGAGGCCGGAGGCGCAGGTGATAGAGGAACAGGACACAACCCCATTCCCCGCCCTCTCCCCGCCCCCGCCCCGCCCGGCTGTGCGTTTTCCCCTAGTCTTTGAAATCTGCTCCTCCATCCTGTTTCGCGGACCCAGCAACAGAGGTCCAGCAGGCCTCACAGTGAATCAACGCAGAGCTCAGGCCAGGACTCCAGGGGGCTCCCCCGTTCCAGGGCCTGAGGGAGACGTTACCAGCACGAAGTTGAAGGGTGCCAGCGCGTCCATGAAGAGCTCGCTCCACTGGTCTGTGAAGAGCGCGTCCTTGAGCCGCTTGTTGATCATGGAGTTCACTTCCTGCAACCTGCGGGTAGGGGTGGGCATAGGGGTGGGGGTGAGGCGGCTGTCGGGCTGGGGGTGCCCTAGAAGTCCTTCCCACGGGCAAGGGTCTGGGAAGCAGGAGGGATCCAGGAACGGGGTCCACACCCCCAGCCCCCTCACCCTATGGCAATCATGTCTGCCCCGTCACTGTCATTGCCGCCGCTGCCCAGGTGGAGGAGGGATGTGACGTCGTCAGGAGGCATGGCAGTGCCCACATTCCACGTGACCACAGTGATCCTGGGGTTGGGGGTATAAGAGGGGTTACCACTGGGCACCACTCCCTCCTCAACCTTCCTCCCACAGGGCTCTTTCTGGGGAAGTAAACTGAGGCAGGTGTGGGTGTAAGCTCTCAGAAGGAGGACAAGTGGGCCCAATATCCCTCCTACCAGACTCTCCCAGAGGAGGTTGATCGAGGCGGGGGTGGGCAGGTCCCTCAGGAGAAGATGCTGTCTCCTGAGGGTCCCACAGTAGGCCCAGAACCCCCAAAGAATCTTCCTTGGGCAAGTAAACTGGGGTAGTGTAGGGTAAGCCACCCTGGGAAGATGGCTAGCTTCAGAACTCAAGCCCCACCAATGTTTCTTGGGAGAGGGCCCCCTCACCAGAAGCCAGGGTCACTCTTGCAGGTAGGCTGAGCTGACCAAGAGGATGATGAGGTGGAGGTAGAAGGGGAGGTGGTGACCGGAGCTGGCGTTTCTCGGGGCTGAAGACTGGGGCTCGCGTGCCCACAAGACCCTGCACCCTGGGTGCCAGGCCTAGGGAGAGCCGTCTCAGGGGCTGGGGGGACACAGGGGGAGCGGTTGGGGGAGCGGCTGGGGGAACGGCTGGGAGACCGGGGTGGCTTGGGCAGAGGTGGGGGCACAGTCTGGGCTGAGGAGGCTCCTGGCCGGAAGGTAGGGGACAGAAGTCCTGGGGAACGGGTGGCAGGCTCTGGAGGGCCCTGGCCCACATCCAGGGGCAGGCTCTGGGGTGGCCGGGGCAGGACAGGATCCTCAGGGCTGCTGCGGGGGGCCTCAGGCCGGGCTCTGAAGGAAGGGGAGATCCGGGGGTCCGGGGGGGGTTGGCTCAAGGATGTGGAGCCCACAGGACCAGATGCCTGAGCTGAAGCCTGAAGATGCCCTTCAGAAGAGGAGAGAGGTTTAGGGGCAGGGGGATCCCTCTGTTTAGCTGGTGTCCATCCCCCAGAGGCCAAGGTCGATGTTACAGAAGCTGGAGCCAGGACCTGGTCCTGAGAGGATGACAAAACTGGACTGAGCACTGGGGAAGAGTTGAAGGGGGGCTGTGGGGGCTGCTCCTCAGGGGCCAGAGCCAGGCTCAGGCCTGAGGCAGCCAATGCTGGCTTGGGTCCCACGGAGGCAGGTGGCACCTGCTTCTGTTCCCTGGACGTCGGAGACAGCCGGGGCGGCAGGGTGGGTGGGGGAGGCCTCGGCCCTCCTGAGGCAGACATCACCAGCTGTCCCAGGGATGTTGGAGCCAGGACTGAGCCTGAGGTCACCGGAGGAGTCTTTGGCCCACCTGAGGCAGACACGACCAACTGACCCACAGATGTTGGAGCTAGGCTGGAACTGCGGCGGGTAGGAGCTGTTTTCTGCCCTCCCGGGGTAGAGAGTGGAGCCAGGATGGGAGACACCAGAGCAGACCTTGGACCCTCTGTGGAAGGTGGCATAGCTGCTCTTGGGCCCACAGGCACTAGAGCCAGTCTTGGTTCCGAGGGTGCTAGGGCCATGTTCTCCTTCATTGGGAGCTGAAAACTTGCATCCACCTTGCAGAAGACAAGTCAAAGACTCAGGGTAATCCTAACCAGGGGCTTGGGCCCCAAGTTCCATAGAGACCCCAGCAGACTCCGTCTTTCAGGCCAAGAAAGGCATATATTTGCAAGGATGTACTCCCTAATTTCTCACCTCAATCCATTCTGTCACGAATCAGCTTCTCTTTTGGAAGAATCAGGATGCAGAACTTTATCCCCTCCCTCAAGTCTGACCCCTCTCATAGATGGGGAACCTAAGACCCCAGCTCAAATGAGGCAGGTTGTGAGCCTGAACCCAAGGGCTCTCTCCTTGCCCTCCTGACTAACACCCACTCCCTGGGCACGCTGGAGGTTGGGTATCTAGAGTCAGCCCTCCTTGCATTTCCTCCTGCTCCCCTGGCTAAGGGCTACTGACCTAACTCCCCAGATCTGCCCTCTCTGGACACCCTGAATCTAGCCTATTAAATTTGTGTCCTTTCTCCATAGTTCTTCAAGGAACCCCCAGCTTTGTCCCTGCCAAGCATCCCAAACTCCTTGGTCCCAGTCCCAGAGTTCCATATAGGAGCAGGAGCCCAGGGCTAAGACTAGCCATGTCAATTCCAAGCCCAGCTCCGTTTCACCGCAGGCATGCACCTCTCTGCCCAGGGCCTCAGTTTTTGTCTGTAAAATGAAGGCATCTGGTGAAGGGTTGCTGGCCACATTTTGCTCCCGAGAAACCTTGGTCTCCCATTCTCTGTGTTTATGAGCCGAACATTTGATAGGATTCCATCTGAGCCCATGGAATAGTCCGTCCTTATCAAGTGTGATTCTAACAGTCAGAGCAAGTCCAGGATTCTGTTGATCCTGGCATTCACTTTCTGTGCCCAGCTGTACCCTCTCCTCTGTCTCCCCCACCTCTGAGGACAGGCAAGCAGGTATCCTCCTTTTGGCAGGTGGAGTTGGGGGATGTGAGGCTCTCCGGGGACCTCCTCTCTCTTTCCTATCTGTCCTCTGTTTCTGATGCCCCTGTCTCCCGAAGACAGGATAAAACGTCCTCTGCCAGGGAGGGCAGAAGAAGATTACCCTTGCCTTGAGGCGGCCCATCCCTGCCTCCAGACAGGCAGCTCTGTCTGTGTCCCATGTCCTTCTCGGTTCAGAGAACCTGAAACTCTGCCTCCACCTTCCTCCTCAAACTTAGCTCTTTGAGCCTGCATTTTGGGCGTCCTCCTTGGCTCCAAGTGTCCCCCCAACCACCATACCGCCTCCAGCACTAACAACTTAGACATCCCAGATGTCACCATTTTAGTCTTCAGGGACAAGCCTCCTCATTTTGCATTGGTTCAGAGAAGACAAGCAACTTGCCCAAGGTCACACAGCAAAGCTGGAGTACAGCTGGATCCCCCGACACCCGGCCCAGGGCTCTCCTGGGGGCTCCCAGAGATGGCTAACTCCATCTGTCTCTGGGTGTCCCATCACTGCCCCCTCATCCCCCAGAGTGCCCTGTTTGCCTAGCCCCTGCCAGTGGGCAGAAGAGAGTGCCCACCCCTCAGCCAGGGGCACCAGAGTGCCTGCGGTGTGTGGGGGTGTGTGGGACCAAGGATCAGGGATGGGGGACTAGGTTTTAGGGTTCTTACCTTGGAGGGTGCTCCAGTTTGGGAAACCCCACGGGGCATGGGCACCGGCAGGGGTCCCAGGCCAGCCCGGGTCCCTGGCCTCCTGCTGCCACTGCTGTTCTGGCCCTCCATGTCTGCAGCCCCTAGCAGCCCGGGCTCCCTTGGGCTCTGGCTCTAGCTCCTCCGCTCCCGGGAACCAGTGATGTCATCAGCCGTTTCAACCTGCTGAGAATTTAAAGACACAGGCACCTACTTCCCAACCTAGAGGTGGCCAAGGCAAGGTGGCCTGCTCTCTGGGAACCCTTCAAGCTGACTGCTGAGGCTGAAATGGTCATGCAGTGGGTAAAGAATGTGCCCATTGGCCTGGCTTGGGTCCCAGCTGGCACCTGTCTGCCCCCACCCTCCAGCCATTAGCCTGTGGGTCCTTACTCAAATGTGGGTTATTGACACACCTGAGGGTAAGATAGAGACAGGTAGCTCAGAGGTCAGCACCCTTTCCAGGGCCGCAGAGACACCTGAGTCCCTGCCATAATCCTGTGAGCTGCCTTGACTCCCTGCCAGCCCAGGGCTTGCCTTGGCCCCCACCTTTGTCCCATTTTTGGGCCTTAGTGCCCGCCCCCTGCCGGGCTCTATCCTTCCCATCCCAAAGCCAGACACTCCGGCTCCAGCCACTGGAGTCCCCTCCTGTCTCAGCCTCAGTACCGCCCCTGCTCTTCTGCAGACACCTGGCCACCTGCCCCAGATGTTTTCACAGCCCAGCCCCTCTCTGGCAGCTTTTCTCTTTCCAGTACTCAACTGGGTGTGGTTTGGGTGAGGGACTAGCTCAAGGTCACCTGGTGGGGAGGCCTCAGCGGCTCAGTTTCAGTGAAGAAAGGGAGCTTTTTTCAGTGACCCAAGACCCATGGGAGCCAACTGGGGTTTCTGGGGGCAGGGAACTAGGGTGGAGAAAGGCCCAGCAGTGGGGGAACAGGCTGGTAGGAAGGTGAAAAACAGGCCCAGGAAACTTCGATGGTCAGGACCCAGCACAGGGTCCCTGGAAATGTTTGCTGAATGAATTGATGATTCAGTGAGTGAGTGAGGAGAGTAAATGAGTGACAGGGCTCAGAGGTGGGCCCTCTGCTTCTGCCTCTTTCCCTCCCTCTCTCTCATCTGCTAAGTAATCCCCGAGATCCTGATGTTTGCAGAATTGCTGGATTGCTGCGAGAGGAGTGCTTGCACTCAGTGTGGCTAGAAAATGCCCAAAGTTTTGTACCCAGGTACAAAGGTACAAAGGTGGTCCACGGTCACTTCTGTATCCTCATGGGCCTGTGTGGTCCCCTGCATGAAAGCTGCATGGACAGATGCCTCACCCCTTCTCCTGGATGGGTTTCTTCCCTCTGCTTAACTGTCTCTGGGTCTCATCTGTGTTTCCCAGAGAGGGAAGGAAAATTTGGACTTACCCTCCCAGTTCTCTGACTCCCATTGTATAGATGAGAAAACAGGACCTGTGAGGATCGAGGATCATGAGGATTGGCCTCCAATGCAATCCTGGAAGATGGGGGGGCAGGGCAGATCCTTGTCCCTGGGGCCTGTCACAGGGCTCAGCCATCCACCGCTGAGAAGGGGCATCAGTGTCCTTTGGAGACCAGGCAAATGTCATGCAAATGAGCGTACAGAGGCCTGCTGCAGGCTGCAAGGCAGCCCAGGACTTCTCGTTACTGTCCCTCCCTGACGTCAGATCCCATAGGGGACTTTGTTCCTGGCCCTGCCACTGACTTACCTGGGGAGGTCGCTCTGATTCCCAATTTGCGATTTGTGTAAGGGAGACGAAAACAGCAGATGCTTCGTATGGTTGCGGTGAAGGTTCATCAAGAGGATGTAAATGGACTGTTTAGCCACGGAGCCAGAGCTCTCAGTGAGCTCTCTGTGAGGGCAGCTGCTCTGGAGTTAACATCATCAGTGCCGTCATCAGCATCAACATCACCATCATCAGCATCTGCTCCAACCTGCCCATTTAGCGGATGCTGAAACTGAGGCCCAGTGTTAACTGCATTCCTGGGGGAAGGGACAGGGACTGTGAGACCCAGACATGGCTTTGCCAGGAGAAGGGGGTGGGGGAGGCGGACCCTGGCTGAGAAGGGAGCAGGGTAAGAGCTATATTTGAGCTCCTGGTGTGATGACTAAGGAGGTTGATAACAGGCTCTGGGGCTCTGGGCGGCAGGCTGGGGGCAGCTGCCAGGGAGAACCGCCCCCCTGGAGACGGCTGTCTCCAAAGGCCCCTCCTGGTTCCCTCCCTTCCCTCACTCCAGGGAGTAGGGGGGTGGTGTGCTGAGGCAGAGGGTACATCTTGTCCAGCCCCCCTCTTGGAAACGCTTAATGCTACCCTTCAGGCTGTTTAGGTCAGGAATAGGAAAGGAGAGAGCTGATGATTGACAAATTATCTCACTCTCCATAGTAACCCTGGGAGGTTGGTAATAAGATCTCCATTTGACAGGGGAAGAAACTGAACTCTAGGGATTACACAGCCATTAGGGGACAGAGCATGGGGTTCCCAGGAGAGAGTGGATAATTCTCCCCTATAGAAGTGACTGTTGAACTCCTTTGAAGGAGAGTTGGTGTTGCCAAATTGAAAAAAAGGAGACATGCCCTGGGAAGCAGAGGGAGGAGCAGGGGCGGAAGAATGGAGTGCGGAAGGTCCAGGCTATGTATGACAGGGTATAAAATCTGGATATGTGCCCTCGTGGTCCTTCGGCTCAAAGTAAACCCACTATAAGCAGGAAAGGAAGAGAGATTTTGTCTTTCCTTCTCCCCTCTTCCTCTTCCTTCCCCTTATTCCACCTCCCAGGGGCACCTGAGGATGGTAAGGGTACAGAAGGGGCCCATCCTCTTTCCTTTTGCTCCCTGGTCACCCTGACCCACAGAGAGGGAGGTCACACTGTGACCACTAGCTGATAAATAAATCCCTTGTGATGTACAGTGTGCCAGAGTGTGCCATAGGGTCCTGTAGGAAGGTGGAAGAGGGAAGCATTGAGGAGGGCTTCCCTGAGGTGGAAGCATACAGGGCATAGAGGAACATTTCTCTTACCCTTGCTCCAGGGTTCCTTATTGGCTCCAAGTGCCACATGTTATGTTATTGTCTCCTCCTTCTCCCACTCTGGGGCAGGTGTCATCCTTACCTCCCATTCTGCCCTGCAGAAAATGGGTTCAAGGACAAGTGACTTTCCCGAGGTCACACAGCTGGGGCTGCACTCAGGCATCCCTCCTCCCTCTCCTTAGCTCCCCCTCCTCCCAGGCAGCCCAGCACCCGCTGTCAGCTGCTCTGAAGTGAGCAGCTATTTTTATTCTGGTGCGAGGGGATCTTGGGCAGCAGAGCCATGTAGGTTAGAAGGCTCTAGGACACCGGCTTCAGCAGGAAAAGGGAGATTTACTGCAAGAACGTATGTTTGCCTGGGGGCTTGCATTTCCTGCATACCAAGATGCCCTGGGCTCTCATGTATCCAGAAATTGCTTTTCTGGAGCTCAGAACAAAGCACAGAACGGGACTAAATCATGGCCCTGAGCCCAAATCCAGTTTGAGTCCTGATTTTGGTGTTAACTGAGCCCTGATCTCATGGCAAGACTGACCCTATACCCTATCCTGATGTATTCTTAGATGGAGCCCTGATTCTACCCATGTACTGAACCCTATCCAAGCCTGACTAAGGCTGATCCCAACTTAAGACCTTGAGTCTGGACCCAGACTGAGCCCTGATCCTTATCTAAGACTGAGCCATAGTCATTTACTGAATTACAACCCCATCCAGACTAACCCTTGATTTTAGACTGAGCCCCGACCCCAGGTCTAGACTGAACTCCCAAGTCTAGTCATTAACTAAATCCCGAACCTGGTGGCAGATTGAGCTATGATCTTGGTCACAGACTGAACCCTGAGCCAAATCATTGATTGAATCCTGACTTCAAAATGAGCTCTAACCCTGGGTCACATAACTCTGGTCACACACTGAATCCTCGTTTCGGACTGTGCACTGACTGAATCTGGTCAAAGCCTGAGCCTTGAATATAGTCATAGACTGAGGCTTGATCTTGGTTACAAACTGAGGTCCAAGTCCAATTATTGACAGAGCCCTAACCTGACTCTAGCCCTAGACTTGGTTCTAAACCTGGCTTTAGGCCAAGGGCTGACCCTGACCCCGACCCCACTGCAGACTAAACACCAAACCCAGCCCCATCTGAGGAAGGCTGCCAGCCTAGATTTTAAAAAATGCTACATAAGGGCATGGATTACAAGCAGAGATCTGTTCTGGGAGATCCTGGGCTTCCCATGGGTGCTGATGCCAGAATGTTCCTGCTAGTGTCTCTACCACTGGTTCCACTGGCTGGCTAGTCAACCCTCAGCAGCCCAGACAGTGGCCCCTCTAGGCCACAACATCTAGGTTAATGCATTGAGAGTGGTTTGGTGGCATCTGTCCAGTGAACAACATGGGCCCATGAAGAGCTGAGGTTTGGCTCTGTCAGCAGAAAAGCCACAGGCTCCTTGGGGCCTCTGGCTTTAGCCACTCTGAGGCTCTTGCTGGGGTATGGGCTAAGGGTGAGGGAATCCAAGGCATTTGCCCCATTATTTTTGTAAATAAAGTTTACTGTTTGTATTTAGGTAATACATAATTATCATAGAAAATAGAGAAAATAGAAGAAAACCTTCACCCTATAATTCTGTCTACCAAGAGATGACCATTTTGACTTCTTGGGTTGTTTCCATCTAGATTTTGTTATTTGGTCTAGGCATATATATCTATATATATATGTATTTTATAAAACTGGCTCGCTACTATGTTGATGCTACAACATCTGTTGCAGCCCACATCCTTGAGAGGCTTCTGGAATGGTTCTCAACTTGTTAAGCCAATGAGAAATTTCCATTCCCCTAGCCACAAGACTGGATCACAGATGGACTAGTGAGATATAAAGAGACTTTTACGAAAGAGAGCTTGCTTCTCTCCTGAAAAGGTTACCAAAAAAGATAATCTCCTCCTCATTAGATATAAATGAAGGACTCTGTGATCCTGGTTACTGTTGGCAGCCATCTTGATACCATGTAGCTAATGGACCTAATAATAAGCTGACACCATGGAAGGCAGAATGGAGAGAAATCAGTTCTTGGTGACTTTATCAACCAGATCAAACCTTACCTGAAGCCCCCCCCTGCCACTGAATTTTTTTTTTTTTTGAGCCAACAGATTTCCTTTATTGTTTATGCCAGTTTAATTTGGGGTTTCTGTGACTTGCAGCCCAAAGTGTCACAACTCCCAACTGATATTACTGTTTTATAGCTTAGAAATTTTTTGATACCATAATTATGAACATTCTCCAGTTGTTCAGCACTATGCTGCATCATTTAAAACAACGGATGATTTTCTATCTTATGGAGGTACCATCATTTATTTAACTCATTCCCTGAGGAGACATGCTTAGGTTGTATTTCCAGTTTTTCACCATTATAAAGTGTTTTTTTTTCCTAATCCATAAAGAGATTTATTGCAAAAAAAAAAAAAAAAAAAAAAGGCTTACACTACTGTGGGGGCCAGTCGACATGTCTGAAATCCGCGGGGCAGGCCAGCTGTCTGGAAACTTGTAGGCAGGAGGGGATGTTGCAGTCCACAGAATTTTCTCTTCCACAGGGAAATTCCAGTTTTGCCTTATCTTCCACAGATGTACGCCTTGAAACACAAAAGCTAGCAGGTACAGGGAGTCCAGTGCCCAGCAACTACTCAGCAACTCCTCTAATGGATGCTGCCCATGCCTTGGGAGCTCGAGTTTAGCCAGAGCCCCTGCTGACAACCACAGCTGGGTAAACAGTGTTTCAATAAACAAACTTAACCTAACAATTGGTGCCTTCTCTGATGGTTACTTTGAGCCAAATCCTGACAAGTGGAATGACTGGGTAGAAGCAATGTTTCTGGGGTTTTGATTTATTGAGTCAAATTGCCCCGCAGAAAGCTCAGATGAATTCACACTTCCATAGCAGTAAATAGAGTGTTAGATAATAGTTTATCATGTCAACAGTCTGGATAAAACCAGTTATATTTAGAGTGCCTTACTGTATTTACAAAGAATGGGTATTCAATAACAACTCTAAGCCCATTATTATTATATCTTTACAATCAAGTCGGTGAATGTGAGGTAGCAGTGTATAAGCAAAGGTGTCTGTGCAAACCTGACTTAATCCATCAGGCTTAGTGTTGTGGACCCAAGATACTTTTAGAGGCTATGAACTTGTTTTAATTTTCATTTCTTTTAAAATTTAAAGAAAAAAATAGACATATAATAATGAATCCAGCCAGGATTATATTCACTTTTTAAAAAAATTAAAGCCGTTGTAAAATGCCATTTTAAAAAATTAACTAAATTTATTTTAAAATGCCTTTTTAAATATATATTTGTTTAATGGGGGGAAAGGCCCAGGAAGGCAAAAATGGCTAGGGGTGCATGAGAGGTATAATGCAGCTTTGACTTCATGTTGAGAAGGATTCTGATTCCCAGTCTAGATTCAACAGCAAAGACCAGTGCGATCAATTTGCTGTGTCTGCCTCAGGCTTAAAGAGGGGAGGAGGCGTCCTTATCTAGTTATCTTTGGTTTGATGAAATGAGCGCAGGGACGTTTCAGGTTCAATTCCCAGATCCACAACGTAATCGGTCTACCTTTCTGATCCTGCTTCTCAACTTGCAAAACGGAGTTCACAGGGGCCTTTATGTGGTAAGAAATGAAATAATGAAAGCTAACAGTGCCAGGGACTCTTCTAAAGGGCTTTATGTGTATTAACCCTTTTATCCTTCCAGCCCCTACAGAGCACGTAATATCCCACATTCCCACCATAATGTGTGCTCCGGGGTTTTGAAACCTAGATCGGAATTTCACCCAAAGAAATTAAAGACACAAACAAGAATTCCCCAGTCTCAGTTTCCCCATCCTCAAGTCAAGTCGCTGGCCCAGAAACTCCCTTGTCCGTCCGCATACCTCCCGCGCCCCCTGCTGGCATAAGGGGGCACTGTCTGGCCGCATCCTGCCTTAGCGTCTGCGCTCTCGGTCGGCAGAGGGAGCGTGGACACTCTTGGGGCTGGGAAAATAAAGGCCTGAGGGCCAGAAAAGATCCCGAACCAGAGAACATTCCGAACCTTGCCAGAAGAGAGCTGAAAGCTCCAGAGCCCGCCCTGGGGCGGAGACTGACAGCTAGGGGCGGGCCTCGGGCGGGGCGGGGCCAGCCGGCTGACCGAGACGTGGCGCAGTGGTCCGGCCGTTCGCCTGTCTCTTGCGGATCGTCTTCGGCCGGATTTCGATGCACCTCCCGCTGCCTCCACGGCCCCTGCTGTTGCTTCTCGCGGCATTCGCGGCCGCCGTCACTACCTTCCGGCCCGACTGGAACCGTCTGCACGGCCTGGCCCGGGCCCGGGTAGAGGTGAGTGCTTTGATCCCTAGCTCAGGGACCACTGCCCCCAACCCTGTGGCCTCTTAGCTTTGGAATCACCGCTCATTTTGGCCCCAGGACCCTCACGACTCCCAAGTCCCCCTCAGGGCCGGGACCCTCCCTTCCTTTTCCCAGCCTCAGGACGCCCCAGCACCCACTGTGGAAGCCTGAGACACCCGATCTTGAGGCCTGGAAAACAGAACTCCTCCCTAATTTCCCATGCGCCTGGACAGCGGGTCCCCAAACATACTGGCCCTGTCCCCTAACTCTACTCCCTGCCTGTGACTCTTCCAAACCTGCCTTCTGAGGCCTAACTTTACATCGTCCCATCACTGCACTTTTTCTCGGACTTCCTCCCCCACCCCAGTTCCGGTTTGTCTCTCCCTTCCCAGAGGGAGGGAAGACTTTCTGGGCGCTCACCCCACCGTGCAAAAGCCAACTCCATTACCAACACTTAACTTTGCAGCAAGCCCCAACCTCCTCTGTGGGGAAATTGCCCGTCAGAGTCCCCATTTTGTTGTGTTACTTGAACCATCACAGATCTTCTAGGATCTTGGTTTTCTGTCTGACAAAAGGTGGAGGAGGAGGAAGGAGGACTAGAATAGGTGGTCCTGGGGTCTGGACTCCTGCTGGTGGTGTCCCTCCCCTCTGGGAGTGCAGGGAGGGGCCCACACATGGTTCCACGTTGCTCCCATGTTGCGCAAGCAACCAGATGGAGGCCCAGCTCTGCATGGGGACCAGATGGGAGGTATCTCTAATGGGGTCTCGAAGGGCAATTCAGAGCTGTTTCCTTCTGGCCTGCCTCCACCCTGAGGTTCTAAGGGCCAAAGTCCAGGCCCAGGACTCTACTGCCTAGGGAGGTAACCATTTCTTTTGGGCATTGGGAGTGAGACAACAGTAAGGTGTGCAAGCAAGAGCCCCAAGGCTGGTAAGCACTTTGGGTCTCTGGTCTTGCGCCTCTTTTCTCTGATGGCCGTAAAGCCTGTTTTCCTATCTGTACAGTGTTTCCCCCTTCTTTCATAAGGGAATTCCATCTTCACACCTTGGAAACTGCTGTTCCAGGGGTAATCCACAGCCCCACCCAACTCTGGGAGTAGGGTGAAATGGTCTTGAGGGTGTGTTTGGAAAGATATGAAGGACTCCCTGATCTATCTGATTTTGTCCCCCTCCAGACCTGTGGAGGATGACAGCTGAATCGCCTGAAGGAGGTAAGTTGTTTCGTTGTTTTTTGTTTTAAAAGAGGGCGCGGGGGGGGGGTGAGGAGAGAAGCAATCTTAAGCAGGCTCCACACCTAGCACAGAGCCCAACTCGGGGCTCGATCTCACAACCCCAAGATCATGACTTGAGCCAAATTCAAAAGTCCAGCACTTAACCGACTGAGCCAGCCAGGCAATCCCAAAGGAGGTAAGTTTGAAGAAATGAGTCTCCAGCTTTGTCTCCACTCAGCCCCTTGGGGGATGGGTAACATATTCGTACAGATTAGCTGGGGGCACTTTCCCGGGAGTGGGAGTCAAGAATGTGGCTTCAGTTTCATGCTGGTATCTGGAAGGAGTTGGGGTCCGATTCTTTTGTTTTTTTCCCAGGTGAAGGCCTTCGTCACCCAGGACATCCCGTTATAGTATCCTTCTTCCGTCGTGGGGGAGGGTGAGTGGGGAGGAGGATCTGGGAGAATTTCCTTCCCCTATCTTCAAAGATAGGGTTTTCATCTGACAAGTGGAATTGATAGTGACCGCCCAGCGACTCTCTAGGTGGTAGGCAAGAGAAATTGACTAGTGATAACTGCCGCAGACAAGAACCGAGAAGAGGAGGGCCCTTTACTTCTCTGAACTCTAATTTCCTCACGTGTAAATGGGGGATCTCTGCCTACCTGGGCAAAAGAGGCAGAGCTGTTCACTTGCTGTTCATAGGTGGGAGATCCCCATCTACCTCGGGTCACCACCACACACCTTAACAACTCCAGTCACAACCTGGTAATGAAACACCTTCCAGGGGCCGACCCAGAGCTCGTCCTGCTGGGCCACCACTACGAAGAACTAGAGGTAAGGCCTTAGAAGCCGGGCGGGGGTGGGGCGGGGGCGGGGCCAGGCGCACTGACTCCACCCTTCCTCTACTTCAGCGGATCCCACTCAGTGAAATGACCCGCGAGGAGATCAATGAGCTGGTGCAGGAGCTCGGCTTCTATCGCAAGGCGGCGCCCGACGAACCTGTTCCTCCTGAGTACTTGCAGGCGCCCGCCAAGTCCGCCGAAGGCGCTCCGGATCGCCCTGACCTTTAAGTCCCGCAGCGTGGGCCCAAACCTACCCCCCCAACGCCCCCGCCTGAGCCCTGGGGACAGAATGAAGCGCTCAGCGTCCCGGGAGCACTTCCCTCGCTGAGGGCCGACGCTTCGTCCCAGAGCCGGCAGAGATGGAGTTGGGGTAACCTAACCCCTTTCTTCCCTACTCAGATCAATTAAATCCTCTTCCGCATCAACTGAGACTCGACTCCTTCCTTGCTGCAGGAGGGTGGGGGAATAGGATCCCCCCTAATACTCTCGAGAGACCCAAATACCTGGCTGCTGGAGTGGGGATATGTGCGCCCCTTGCCAAGCTGCCCTGAATTTAACAAGCCTAAGAGAGGCAGAGAGGAGTCAGAGTTGTTGAAAACCAATAATTTATCAAAACGCAGCGTGTGTATGCGGGGGAGGGTGTCGCGACAGACGGCAGCAGTGGGCAGGCGCACAGGGAGGGGACGGTGCCTGGATGGTGGGGGCAGCTTGCCGCAGGCGGGCCGTGCGGGCAGGCAGGCTAGACATTCTTGCCGCGCAGGCGCAGCTCGTGGCGCCGCAGGTGGTTGTAGAGCGACTGCACATAGGTGAAGACGCACTTGGGGTCGGGCTTCTTGCCCATGATCATCATGTCCTCCACCTCCACCAGCGGCACGCAGTCCACCAGCATCCTGCAGGGAGGGGGCACGGGGGGTGTGGTTGTCAGCGCCGGCCCCACCTCCTGTGGCTACCCTCTACCTGGAGGTCTTTTCACTGCTTGTGGCCTGTTGGGTCTTCCATAAACTCCAGATTCTTGATTGACTGAAGGGGTAAAAGCATTCCGGGAAGACAGGAAACCTCAGGCCCCACTCACCCAAGCCTAGAAGCTTCACTGTGGGAGCCAGGCCAGATAGGTGGAGGTGGAGATGGGAGAGGGGTGCCATGCCCCATTCGACTCTGGGCAGTCCATCTCTCCACCCCAGCCCCTGGGGTGGGGTGGGGGTGTCCTGCCTCCAGATCCCACCCATATTCTCTCTGGAGGGCCATCTCCTACACAGCCTCAATGGCACACTCCTACTGGCACAAGCCTCTGGGTTGGGCCCTTGTATCCAGTGGGGCCTTACCTATGGGAAATCTTTCTCTGCAGTCAGGACCTGCCCCTGTAACCCTCTGTGCCCTGGATTAGCTCTCAGATGCCTGTCCTGGTATCACCTGCAGAAAGGCCTGGGAAACCCTGTCCTTGCATGAGGGGACCATCCTGCTATGTAAGATGGAGGACAGTGAGTGTGTGTGGGGGGGTAGTTATTTAATTCTTACCACCTGCTTTGGGTAGAGCAGGGGAGGCAGATGAAGGTCCCAACCAATACAGACAGGACCACCTACAACATCCTCAAGGGTAGGGGTGCCCTTCTGTCATCCTCCAGAGTGCTAGCTGTACTTTACAGATAGGGAAACTGAGTCACAGACCAGGAGGCATGTTTCAAGACCCATAGCTTAGTAGGTGCAGGGCTGGGCCTTCTGGGACTCAAGCACCCCAACCCTGGGTGTTGATACCTGCCTGGAGCCCCCTCTTCACTACTGCAGGAGCCATCTCCCCACTCCGGAGTCAGTGGGCTGCAGCCACTAGGCAAGTGACAGCCCAGAGCTCTAAAGCTGGTGTTTGTTCTTTGGCTCCATTTCCCCCTCCTCTCCCAAAGCAAGACCTTTTCTGCCCTGCTCCCTCCCATGTCCATGTTAACTGAATTTCCTTTGGCAGGGAAGGTATAAGGGCAGGAACTGTTTCTATCGCCAAAACACCAAAGGGTCCAGGATCAAAGTCAAACCTGAGACCATGGTAGGGCTGAGGCCTACTCCCAGCTCACCTGGACTCCTTCATGGAAGAACCTTGGGAGGCAGGAGACCTCTGTTTCAGTCCAGGCTGTACACCTAATCAGCTGTGTGTGCTAGATAAAGCTCTGCCCTGTTCTGTGACTCAGTTTCTCCATCTTTATAGCAACAACGCCTCGACCTCATGGGAGACCCTGGGAGCACTTAGGATCAATGAGGTGGTTTTTGACTCTGTTGCTGATGTGCTATGGTGCCCTTGGGGTCATCTCTGGCCCTGGCTGGATTCATTTCCCTGGCTCTACTATAGGGAAAAAGACAGCCTCTCTCTGCAGCTTCTTCAAGCTGTGGCTATCTCCCCAGGGATCCAGTGCTCCCCAACGTGGAGCTCCCTCCCACCTCTGGTGTCTTCCCTGGAGACCTTATAAAGCCATTGTTTACACTGGGGCTCACGGCTCAGGGCTCCAGCTGCCCCAGTGACAGGCCAAACACAGGGCAATTCAAGCAACAGCACGGCTGAGTCACACTTTCCAACTGGATCAGGGCTGGGTTGGGCCCCTCGCCTTCCAAGCCAGCCTGCTGGGCAGCAGCTCCTAAGTCCATATATGACCTGGAGACAGAATCAAGCCCATCCTCCCCTCACCTGCATGGCTTCTCTGGGTATATGTGTGCACATGTTGGCTTGGCCCCCCCAACCCCCTTCCCCCGGCTCCAGGCTCTGAGGGGCATCTGAATTCACCACTAGCTCTGTCCCTGACTCACATTACTTTGGGCAATCCCCTCACTCTGAGCCTTTGTCTTTTCTTCTCTCTACACAATAGATGGGAAAGTGATGGGGTAAGGAAGATGGGCCGCTAAGTGGGGAGTCTGGAGTTCCAGTTTCTGGCCCTGTCTCTGACCTAAAACCTCCAGGATGCCAGGCCACTTTTCTCCTTCTCCGAGCAGCTTATCTGGAATGGATAGTTAGCTCAGGACCTGAATTCTCTACTGTGGCTCTGAGGTGAGGTGACTAGAGAGAAAATGCCAGAGCTGGTTTAGAGATCTAGAAACATCTTCTTGTTACACTGTCCCTGCTCTTGAGCTCTCCAATGAGTACGGCAACACCAGCTCCCCAGGGCCCAAACTGGAGGCCTAGCAGATTCCTTGAGCCTCCTTCTCTCTCCCCAGCTGGATACATGAGGAAGTCTGTCCTGCTTCTTATTAAGCTCCAGCTATCTAGCCCATTCCTTCCCTCCCCATCTCTCATCCAGGCATTGTTCTAAAATGCCTACCAGACAACATACATCCCTTCTCTGTTTGGAAAACTTTTATATCTCTCACCCTCAGGAGGTAGTTCAGACTCTCCTGGCCCCTTCTTCCCTTCATACCCAGACTAAACTTCCTTCCCCTCTGGGTGTGCCATGCTCTCCATCCTTCTTGCCCCCAGTCCTGTGCATAGGCTCATCCCTCTTTCCAGGACTCCCTCTCCCTCATTTAGCCTGAACTTGTCCTTCAGATCCCAGCTCAGTTTGCACTTTTTCAGACAACTGTCCTGGGCCTGCAGGCTGGGTCAGGTGCCTCCTCTGGGGTTCCCTCCTAGGCTTGTTCCATCTCAGTCCTGCTCATGTGGGTGATCACTGCCCCTTTATAGAATGGTTTTGCCTGCTGGGCCCTGAACTACCAGAAGATAGGGCCATATCTGGCTCCTTCTGGCTCTTCTCGGGGTCTAGTTGCTTCCCCCACCCACCTCCCAGGTCTCTCTCTGTGCCCCTCTGAGCAGATTCCAGATACAGCACAGGTGGGCGAGGCGGCGTTTCTCACCGTGGGGCCCCTGAGCAGGGGTTAGGACTTTTTGGTTTTTACCAGCCCCTTCTGGACCAGACAGCGGTAGAACTCCTGGATGTACGTGTACACGCACTTCCAGTCAGGCTCTCGAAGCCGCACCATGTCCTCTGTGTCCAGGAGCTGCGGGCAGTCCGCATGGGTCCTGGGGAGGGTAGGGGGCCGGGAAGGGGCGGGGAGGCAGGGCCCGGGAGAGAAGAGGGGGAAGAGGCAGAGAAGAGAAAGGGTAGGAGAACAGAGAGACACACACATACACACACACACAGAGACAAGAGTTCAGTTACATTCTCAGTGCTGCAGTCTGTCGGCTCCCCCCCCGCATGCCCCTTCCCCCTTGTGGACGTGCCGCTCACTACCCGTCACTAATGGTGTGCGATGCAGACAGGGGTGGGGGGCCAGACCAGTCACAGGTGCAGAGAACTCTTGGGGCAAGCGGGAACGGGGTGGGGGGGCCAATGGCATTGGCAACTGAGGTTGGAGAGGAGGGCTGTGCCCCAGGGAGGGGGGGTGAGGGAGGCGTGAGAGGAGGTGGGGGAGGGGGAAGAGGAAGAAATCTGGGGGAACCAGAAAGAGAAAAGGAGAAAAGGAAAGACAGATGGAGGGTGCTGAGGGTGAGGTGAGCAGACAGGGTAACGATTCCAAAGTGGAGGGCTTGCTGATGTCCTATATAAGCCTCTGGCAACACCTATATAGGCTGGGCGGGCCCAGGGCCCGGGCCAGGAGCCTCCTTTTGGAATCTCCAGCCGGGATCCCGTGGGAGCAGGAAGCTCTGGTGATGGTGGGAGGAGAGCAGGACAGAGAAAGGGAGAGAGAGAGGGAGGAAGGGGCAGAGGGAGAATGGAGGGGATATGGACAGGGCCACCTGGTGGGCCTTGGCAGGGGCTGGTAGGCGGGCCAGCGGCTCCTTCGTTCCGGCGGGCACCTGGCACACTCAGCAGCAGGTGGGCAGGATAGAGAGGGGAGGGGCCTTCTGGGGAAGGGGGTCTCTGCCGCTGTCTGACAGCGTGGCTGGCCAGCTCCAGGGGGCCTTGGGGCAGCTGGGCCTGGCCCAGATGCGTAGCCCTGGATGCCCAGCTGACACCAGCGGGGCTGGGGCCCACACTTACTCAGCAGATGAGAAGGCCACCTCGAAGTTCTGACGCCGGTTCTGCGGGCTGAGCTGCCCATAGTCGAAGGCCTCGGGGAAGAAGTTGTGCACTAGGGCACAGAAGGCCATCCCATCACTCCAACTTGAGGAGAAGTTCTGGATGTCCACGTGCTATGTATGGGTGGTGGGAGGACTGGTCAGCTTCCCTGTAACTTCTGTGCCCCCAGCGTTTCGCATTCCAGATGTAGGGCAATTGGGGTCAGAGAGGCCCTGTAGCTCGCCCAAGGATGCAGAGTGGTTGGGCAGTGGGAATGTGAGCATCCTTCCATTCAGTTTGTCAACTCCCACATCTGCTACTTATTGGCACAGAGCCATCAGGAAGCCCAGCACCACCCAGCTAAGACCATGGTCATGCCTCCCCTATTTCCCTTGCTAATATAAATTTACGGAGCTCCCCAACTCCCATTTCCAAAAGCAGTGAGGGGCGACTCCAAGGGTGAGGTCTGGCTCTGAGCTGGGCCCTCATTAGACCCTTCCACTTAATCACTTATTCTGCAATCTAGGGCATGCTGTGTGTCCTCTTTGAGCCTGTTTCCTCATCCCACAGAGGGCTTCCATCCTCCCGGCTAGGCATGGGGGCTGTGAAAAGCACAGTGGGTGAGAAGGAATTCTGCCAAGAGGTAGGTGCAGGGCTGCGGGGTGGGGATTGGAGGTAGAAGAAAGAAGCTAGGCTGCCTGGCCTCATAGAGCTCACCTCATAGCCACGAGTCTTGGCTCGGCACCAGTCCAGCAACATCTGCTTGATGCTGTTGGCGTTAGGGACCCCAAAGCTAGTGGAGCGCTGCACGGCTGCACGGGGTCCACCAGGGCTGCTGTAGGGGTGCGTTGAGGTTGGTGGGTGGGGGAAAAGAGGCCTGGTCACATGACCATAGGGGCCGCCGCCTCCGCCCGCACACCCAGCCTGTCCCAGCCCCTGCCTTCCTCGTCCTTCAGGCCCCTCCCAGCATGGCTGCGACTGCGCCTTCCCGTCTCTGGCCCCGCCCCACGTGGCCACTAGGCCACGCCCATCCACGCCCCCTGCCACTCACCCTGCGGCACCTTCCTTCTCCAGCTTCTCAATCATGGCCTTTCGTGCCTGAGAGGCCGAGGTCTTGGGCAGGCTCTGCGCCTTCATCAGCTCCTTCTTCTTCTCTGCCTGGCGTTTCTCGAGTGCCGCCAGGCTGCCGGGCCGCGGGCTGGCCTCATCCTCGCGGTCAAAGATGCTGGGGGGTAGGGAGGCGACTGTTAGGCTCCTCCTGAGCCTCAACCCCACTTGCCAAGGGAGGAGTCTTGTACTCTACACCCTGTAGTATATCCACCACCAGCAACACTGGTCAGCAAGGGAGGCATCCTCATCACACCAGTTTTGCAGAATAGACTGAAGCTCAAAGGACATAAAGGTGGGAGCCACTCTTTTCAACAGACTTGGGCCCTGGGGAGTTCTCTGAGAAGGCTCAATGATCAAGTTACAAGGTGAGTTCAGATCTGGACACTATCAATAATGCCCACCAGCATAATCAGAATGATGGTAATAATAATAGCTCATACCTACTGAGCCTTTCCTATGTGCCATTTTAAACATCACAAGGGGAGGGAGGACCCTTGCCATTTCCACTAAAGCTGAGAAAACAGGCCTCAGGTTTCAGAGGGCATGGGCGGGGGGCGTGCAGAACGTGATCACAGGTCTTTCTGACTCAGAGTTCTTGAACCCTGCTGGTTCCCAGCCTGCATTCTGAGCCTACCAGCCCCGAGATACTCTGTAGGATAGAGGTGTACTCCTCCCTTATGAGAATAAGGTGCAGAGTGCTCTGTGACATGGGATGTGGTCTGCAGACACTGGCAAGTGGAGGGCCACCAGGCAGCTCAGGGGCAGGCACGCCGCTCTATGGGCTCAATGCCATCACTGCCACTCAGAGCTGGAGACCCTGAGCAAATCTCTGGCCTCCCCAGTGGTGTGGCTGCGGATCAGGAGAGATCACAAGGGGAGCAGGAGTGGCTGGATTCCTACTCTGACTCTCCCTGCCTGTATGCTTATTACCTTCCAGCACTATGGTCTACCCCTCTGTAGAATGGGTGTGCAGTGAGGTACCATGTAGTCGGGAATGGGTACCTGTGCTCACCTGCCCATCTTCTTGGATGACGATGAGGAGAAGGTCTTGGTTTGCACCATGGTGCTGCTGCCACCATCTGCAAGAAAAGGGAAGAGGAGCAGGGTGAGGGCTTGGGCTGAATGTCAGGAGATAGGGTGGGGGGTTGTGAGGGGGGGATGGTGGTAGCCACAGGCAGAGAAGAGAAAGTGACTGCTGGACAGAGACACACAGATGAAGGTACGGAGAGAGAGCTTGAGGAAGAGTCTGAGAAGGTGGGCAGGCAGGCAGGCACAGGGCGACACCAGGCGGCCTTACTCTCTGAGCGCCTCACAAAACTGGACTCCACCGTGGTGGTGCGGGCTGTCCGCGTGCCATCATCTGGAGGGGCAGGGGGTGAGAGGAGGAATGTGAGGTATGGGGCCAGTGGGCTGGCTATATTCCCACCTGGAGCCCCCAGCCCTGCTCAGCCCCTTACTGGAGTGGACGAGCCGCTCGGTCTTGGTGACAGTGCTGATAGCTGAGCCATCAGCTGCCCGCTGGCTGTGCTGCGTGGTGGTCTCAGTGGCTGTGTTGCCACGGCCCTCCCCTGGCCGGGCCCGTGCCTCTTGCAGCCGCCGTTCCCGTTCCTTGTCCCGCTGGTCTGGGCGTGGGGGGGGTGGCAGGGGGGAAGCCCCATGCATGCCCAGAAGGGCCACCCATCACCCACACAGCACATATGCACAGGCACACAGGGCACACAAGATGGGGTGGAGGGCAATTTGTTAGAAATACGGAAGACACAGGGGACAAGGGCCCTCTCTAGGAGTAGCTGAGGGTGAGGAGACAGCTATAACTTGGCAGGAGGGGGTGAGGTGTGGTGGGTGGCAATGGACTCAGGCAGGAACAAGAGAATATGGACTAGCTAAACTCAAAGGGTAAGTATTTGGATCCAAGAAGGGAGTTCCTATGGGAATGAGTAGTTTAGTTTATTCCCAAGTGAATGAATATGCAGATCTAGGACGCAAGTAGTAGAGTTCAGGGAAGGAGAAGCTGAGTGAGGCTGGTGGCTGAATGGGTCTTTAATGGGTCTAAGGGGGAAAAGAGCAGCTGGAGGAAGACATATCTGGATCCAAGGAGGGAGTAATTGGGGATACCTGAGAAGTAATTCAATCCAGGGAAAGAGTGGTCAGGAGAGAAGCTGGCAAGAAGGGTAACTGGGCCTAAAGAAGTAGGTGAGTGAGCATAGGGGCTAGGCGGTCATCAGTGGGGCCTGGAGGAAGCAGTCAGCTTCAGAGAGTATCTAGAGCAGCAAGTGAATCTAGGATCTGAGGGAAAGAATAGCTGGGTCCAGGAAATAGCTGTGCTCAGGGAAGGGGAAGCTGGGTGGGGGCAGAGGCTACAGAGGTCATCAGTGGCTCTCAAGGAGAGAAAAGCAGCTGGGGGAAAGAGTATTTGGATTCAGAAAAGGAGTAGCTGGCAGTACTTGGGGAAGCAATAGGATCCACGATGGAGTAGCTAGGAAAGGGACTAACTGGGTCTAGGATGGAGAAGAGAAGCTGGTTGGGGCTGGTATAACAGGAGTAGCCAGGGGGAAAGGCAGGGCTAGGGAAGGAAGATGCTAGATCTAGGGGGAAGGAGGCAGGGAACATCTGGGGCTAGAGAAGAAGCTGGGTAGGGCAGTTTATTGAACTAGAGGGTCCATGAATGGACCCCAGGGCAACTGGGCAAGGGAGCAGCTGGATCTGGAGTGGGGCAAGGGGCTCTCTACCTCTCTTCTTTTGTCGGAGCTCGCGTAGTGCAGCCCGGATGAGCTTCCGTTCCTCAAAGTCTGTCGTCTGATCCAGCTGCAGAGAGAACCGCTGTCATTACCCATCTGCTGCCTGCTGGTTCCTGGCCCCTGCCAACCCCTAGTCCACCAGATATGGCCACACCATCTTGTCCAGGATGCTTTCATCCTCGATGGCCATCAGCTCCTCAGCACTCAGCGGGCTCCGCCTCTCTGGTGCCTTGTCCACCCGGCTTTGCTCAGTGCCATTAGCCACTTCCACTGCTGCAGAGGGGGGCTCTGCTGGCTCGGGTTCCATCTGCAGGGCGGGGAGAAGGCACGCAGTTTAAGGAGGGGTATAGATGAAGCCAACCCTGTCCCCAGAGGATGGGGGACCAGGCCCTGGGTCTGTTGGCACAGCCTTGGAAATAAGCACGAACTGGTCAGACTGCCCACGCGAGGATGGTCATATTGTGGTCAGGCTCAGGTAAGAGGTGCTGACAGCCTTGCCATAGGGCTTCCCATCTCCCTGGAATTGTGTTACTACGATCAATGGCACCAATACTGGTGACTTTCATTTGGTCGTGAGCATTGTATAAACACTAGAGATTTTACTGTCCCTATTTAACATACAGGAAAACTGAGGCTCAGAGTAGCTGCATGACTTGCCTGCAGCCTGGGGTCTGAGCTGAAGGTACCTTAACGCCTGAGTCTGAGTTCTTTCTGGTACTTCATCTCCAGCCCCCTCCCAGGCAGGCTGTGCTGGTAGTTCCCAAAGCCTGGGTCCTCCTGGGCCAGTGCCCAGGCAGCATAAGCCATGCACATACACACACACACACATGCCCCAAAGGGTCTGAACCAGGGCCCTTGGGCTCCTGACTAGGTGTCTGTCTGGGGCTGCTCAGAGCCAAGTCCTCTCTGAAGCCTGCCCCTGCTCCCTCTAAGGGGCGTGCAGCCCCAACTCAGTGCCCTACCCCTCCCAGGCCACCTTCCAACCACTTGCAGACAAGCCCCCAGCCCAGTTATTATAGCCCCTCCCCTCCTGGCAGGGCCTCTCTGTCTGCTGTGAGGGTAAGGAGAGCCGAAGTGGCAGCTGCTTTAGAGAGACTCAGCCTGGCTGGGGCAGAGTAGGGATGGGGGTGGGGGTGGGGGCTGGGGCCTGGCCAAGGGCTGCTAGGGCAGCCACCAAGCACGCCTCAGGGCCAGGAGCCTGGCACCCTCTCGCTTGAGCGTTGGAGCACCAGCATCCCAGTCCCTCTGCAGATAGGTAATCTGAGGCTCAGTGATGGTAGAGGCTTATCTTAAGGACCCTCAGCAGATGCAGAACCCCCTTAACACCACCCGCCCCCTCCTCTGCCCTGCTTCCCCAGCCCAGAGGGACTTACGAGACTGCTGCTGCGGGCAAGGCCGGCAGAGGAGCGGCGGCGGGTACTGAAGGCAGGCGGGTGGGCCACGGGGGTCCCGGCATCCTCAGCCGCCTGGAAGAGGGCCTCGGGGTCGGCAGCGGCCAGGAGCAGCTCGCTGGGCTCCAGCTCAGGCTCAAGGTCTGGTGTAAGTGGGACCCCCAGCCGAAGGCTCAGCACCTCCACCTGCCTGCCCAGTGCATCCAGCCGCCGGCTCAGCGCTGCCGTCTCCACCCGCAGCTCTTCAGCGGCCCGGGCCACAGGCTCCATGGCTGAGGCTGCTGCCTCAGCTGCCTGGGTCACTGCCGCCCGGCCAGCCTCAGCCACTGCCCGCAGCTCCTCCAACGCCAAGCCCAATCGCTCCTCAAGGGCCACAGCCAGCTCGGACCCGGGCCCCGGGACCCCCGGCATGGTGATGGCAGGGGTTCTATGGTTGGGTGACGATGGGGACAGGGATAGGGACAGTTGCCTCTGGCTGGCAGTGTCAGAGTCTTTGCAGCTGGCCTGAGGGCGAAGGCAAGGGCAGTGGGCCTGCCCCGCCCCTGCTGGCCTCCCGGCCTCCCAGCCTGCCACCCGCCAGCTGGGCCTGGGGCCCGGGCCCAAATAGAAACCTATTCTGGGCTCCCTGTGGAGGGGGTTGTGGGGGAGGGGTGGCCTGCCCAAGCAGGCAGACCGCCAGGCCTGGCCCTGGCCCTGGCCCTGCACAGATTGCAGACGGGCAGCACAGCAACGCTGCACAGGTTCTGAAGGACTACCAAGGCCACAGCCCCATGCCCCGCAGATGGGGGAACCGAGGCAGGTAGCAAGGAATGGGCCTGCCTGGGCCACGATTTGCATGAGCTGTGAGGATCCAGCCTGCCAGACTCCAGAGCCTGCGCTCCTTTGCCTTTAGGCCATGCAATTTTAGAAAGCCTTGAACAAATGGGGGAAATGGAGGCAGAGAGGCAGGACTTTGAGCAATGTGCTAGAACAAGTGTCTCATCCCTGACATAAACATTCTCTGGCCTGCCTGTGGCCCTTGGATCCAACCACAGATTCTGAGCCCATTTGAGGCACTTTTCTGCTTTCCCTCTATTCTAGACGGGGAAATTGAGGTGAGTTGGTGGCATTAGACGCAAGACTCACTGTTGTTACCTCCCACCCACCCCAAAGGCCTCATCCCCTCACTCTCTTGGCAGAGAGCAGAGAGGTCCTGCTCTGAGGGGGAAAGGGTATTTTCTTGCCCCCACCCTCTTCCAGTCACCCCCGAGAAGGCCCAAAGCTGGCTTTAGCCATCCCACCTCAACCAAAGTCCCATTCAGTCCCCAGTGAAGCCAAGAGGACATTACCTGGGCAGCCAGATGGCCCACTGGGGAGTCCCTTCCCCAGCTCAGCTCCCAGCCGGCTGATCCCAGGCTCGGGAATGAATAATGGAAAGGTACGGCGTATTCAGTTCCCGTGGCACCTGTGAGGCTGCTGCCTCCCCCTGCATATCCCCCCACCCATGCTTCTGCTCAACCCCCCAGAGATGTAGATGCAGATGGTAATCACTAATCTCCAATCTCCTAAGAGGCCAGGCTGATCTTGGATGAGCAGATCAGCAGCTTTGCTTCTTGGGGCTGAGGTCCAGTTTGGAAAGGAGCAGGAGCTCTGGGGCTACCACATGAAGAAGGGGCAAAGCCCGCACTACCCTCTCTGAGCCTCAGTTTTCCCATCTGTTCATTAGGAATGAACAAATCAGTTTTGGAGTAAGGACCACACCAGCATGTGGGAAGCCTGAGGCCAGTACAAAGTAAGCTCCTGACACACCTGCTGGGTCTGCCCTTAGTTCTGCCACCAACTGGCTCTGGACTATAGGTAGCCATCTTCTCTCTCCAGGCCTCAGTTTCCTTGTGTGTGCAATGCGGGGAGAAGCGGAGCAGAGGAATCCCGCTAGCCCTACATCCTGAAGCGGTCTATAGAAGACTGATGGATCGTGAGGCTGGTGGGGTAAGGAGGGGCTCACCTTAATGCTGCAGCCTCCCCGGCTACCAGGGGAGGCATGGCTGAAGCTGGTGACGTGAGTGATGCTACCCAGCTGGGCCAGGGTCCCGGGGCTGCTGATATGGGTAATGGTGCTCTTGCCCCCACTGCTGGTGCTGAGGAGGGTGGGAGGCGCCCGGAGCCCCAGCGTCAGTTCTGGAGGGGGAGAAGGGCTACTGTCAGATCAGCTGCAGGGTGGGAGATGCCAGCCAAGGCTAATGGTGCCCCTTGCTCCCAGCACAGCCTTTGGAGACACCCTGAACCTTGGCCACAGCGCTGGTCCTATTTGCAGAGCTGGGTGGGTGGCTGGCTGCAGACACTCCTTCCCAGCAGTGGTGAGAGAGCAGGGAGGCCTACCTGCCCTCTGGTTGCCTGTGGGCAGCAGCACTCGGCTAGTGGATGCTTGGCCACGGCCATCCTTGATCTCGATGGTGAATGTGGTCTTCATACTGGCCCCTGGCTCGGCAATGCCGACAGGCACGGGAAGCGGGGCACTGGGCTCCTCTGAGCGGGCCACGGGCCCCCCTGCTCCGTTTTCAAGGGGCCTGGCAGCCAAGCCCCGCCCCCTGGGGCCCTCCTCCCGGGGGTAGCTCTGAAGCTGGGCCAGGGGCCTGGCTGTTCCTCGTGGCTCCTTGCTGGGGCGGGAGGAGGTGTCACTGGGGCCCCGTGAGGAGGAGCCGCTGGAAGAGGAGGCAGGGGTAGTGCTGATGTGGGAGGGGCCCAGGAGTCTTGCGGGGGTCGAGGAACCCAGGGCCAATCGGGATGGACCATCCTGGAGCCTGGCAGCCATGGGAGAATCAGAGGTGAACTTGCGCGCACGATCCCGCACGGAGCCGGCCCGCTGGAATGGGGAAGATCCACCGGCAGGGGTGGGGGGCTCTAGAAGGGATTAAGAGGGCTATTAGTGACTTGGTGGGCCAGGGACTGCCCCATGTCTCCAGAAGTGGGAACAGGTAGTACCTCGGTTCTGGGCTGGCTGGCAGGGGCTGAGCACCGACAGGGAGCGTTGGCAGGGACGGGGTCCAGCCAGGTCTAGCACTTTGGAAAAATGGTGGTGGCCAGGTGGGGGAAGATAAAGGAGACTGCCTATGGGGGTTCCACCTCTCATAGTTCTCTTCTCCACACCACCTCAGCCTCTCAACCCCTTCTTGTACTCCAGCCTCCCCATCCCATCTTGTACCTCCTCAGCTCCTGGCCTCCCCATTCAGCTGTATCTAGCTCATAGGCTCCTCCTTCTCCTCCCACACTGACCCTAGGATGACTTGGACACTCCTGGGGGCTGGGGCAAGGCTTGGGCTGGAGGAAGGGTGCCTAGATCCTCCCTGCTGATGGGGGTGGGGGACACCCCCCCCCCGGGGGGGCCAGTACTGCCCATGGCCTCAGCTGGGAGATGGGTGCACTCCCTTATTGGGGAAAAGAATGTGCCTGAGGCCCGTTGCCTTTCAAGGCTGCTGGGAGGCCTCTGGCCATGGGTGGGGGGGTGGGCCAGGCTGGGGGTGGGGACACTTCAGGGCAGTGGGAGGAGTGTCAGGGACCGCCTAGCCTTGAAGAAGCTGAAGCTGTCTAGGCACGAGAGCCCATTTTCCAGACACAGAAAGGGAGGCTTGTAGCTACCTCTGCTGGGACCCTCACCTGCTCTCTTTGTGTTGGAGGGACCTTTGGTGGGACCTTGGACAGCTGGGGGCTCTGTGAGGCCAGGCAGGAGCTGCAGGGGAAACACAGCAAAGGCAGAGCCTGACTCCCAAATCAAGGAGCTCACCTGCCTGGTATCCCTGTCCCTCATCCAGACTCACCTTGCTGACAACCTGCCTCTCAGTGCTGGGGGTGGCTGGTGGTTCCTGGGGCTCAGGACTGGTGGCTCTGGGTGGCCTGGAGGGTGGCTCAGGGCTGCCCACAGCCTCAGCAGCAGGACACTGGGCCTCAGCAGGCTCTAGTGGAGGCTCAGGAGAAGCAGTGGTGGGTGAACTGACGGGCGAGGCAGGTAAGCTGGGTGTGCCCCCAGGTGGGGCCCGAAGCAGGAGTGTCACCGTGGTCACATCCCGGGTGGTGCCCTGGGGGGGTGGGGTTGGCTCTGGGACCTCTGCCTGCTGCTCCTGTTTCTCTGGCTCTGGCACCTGTGGGTGATCGACAGGATGCAGCCAAGGCTCCCTAGACTGGCAGGTGCCCAGGGCAGGGCATGCAAAGCAGAGGGGGTAGGCAGAACTTCCCATGGGCATACCCACACACGCATGCAGGCTGATCTTCACTTCCCCGCCTCCCGGCACTGCCTAGTTGAGGGTGGTTTGGAGAGGACCAGATCCTATGCCAAGGGTAGGGGATGACAAGAGACCTGCTGGGGACTCCTGGCCTTAATAGATCCCTGGAGCAGAGGCCCCCTGACCCCTGGATCCTAGTCAGGCTAATCAGTGTGTGTGTCTGTGGGGGTAGTCCTTCAGGGACTGGGACCCAGCGGCCTCTGCTGGCCACTTAGGGAATCTACATATCTTGACCTCTCACCCACACTCCCTAGAGAATAGTCAATTCCCAACAGTGCTCCACCCCTCAGCTGGGATGTGATAGGCAGGCCCTGATAAGCCAAAGTCAGGATGTGGGCTTCTGGATAGGAAGGGACAGCCTCAGGATCGGTTTAAGCTGGGGAGGTTACCAGGGTCAGATTTGCATTTCAGGGAGACTGCATTGGCTACAGAGCAGAGGTCTGATGGCCATGGAGGGCCGGATGGCCATGGTGGATGAGAGGTAGGCATGGAAGTTGGGAAGCCAGCAGGGTGGTAACGGGAGACACACTCGGGAGCAGTACAGACAAGATGGCTTTGAGGGGACGGCCTGGCTAGATGCAGAGCCTGGACTGGGGGACACATGGCCAGAAGTTGTGCAGGAGAATAGGCAGAGGCCTGAGACAGAGCCTTAGTGTCCCCCAAACACTTCCCACCCCCAGTCAAGTACCAGCCTAGCAAAGACATACTGGTGCTCTCTGCTGCTGGCATCCATGGGTGCAGGACACTGGGCTACCCTCCCACCCTGCCCACCTTCCTTACCTCACACCGTTCCAGCCTCTGTGCTGCCCGCCCCTTGCTCTCCTCTCTTGAGCCACTGTTGGCATGCCCACTGCACAACCTCCCGGCCAATGTGGCGGCTGGAAGGGAAGGAAAAAAATGCCAGGTGAGTGGCCAGGAGGGGATGTGGGTGGCAAGCAGCAGGGCACAGGGCGGGACTGGGGCGGGACACATACCCTCAATCTCCTGGGCCCTTATGCGGCGGATGGCAGCACGGATTAGCTTTCGTTCTTCATACTCACCGGCACCTCGCAGCTGGGGATGAGAAGCAGGCGGTGAGAGCTGGACTGTGGAGTCTGGCTCTTCACCCGCCCTGGCCCATCCCCTGCCCTGGCCTGGGCCTCACCAGTGCGGTCAGCTCTTCCACATCATTCATGGACTCCAGCCGCCCAGCCAGCCGCGCCAGAGCAGCTCGCTGCTCCGCCTCCTGCTGCTGAGAGCTGCGGGGACATCAGGACTCTGACCCCCACTGCCATAGCCAGGTCACAGAGGATGCGGGCTGAGGGCAGCGGCCAGGACTAGGTACCCAGAACCTTGGCAGGGGGGCAGGTGGCAGTGCATGCCCTCTGGCTACACATTAGCACACACATGCCCATGTATGTGAGCACTAAGACCACGGACTCCAATATGCTACTGACACGGGCATGTGTAGGACTCCATGACTGGCGAGGGGTCCGGACCCACAGACATCCCGGCATATTCCAGATGCCTGCCTGTGCTGCCCTTTGCACACCCAACTGGGGAGTAGACACCTGTGCTCCCACCTGCCTGCACAACACCTGCTGAGCCCCCAGTGTAGCCTCCTCCCACCTGTGTGACCAAGTCCCCCTGGCCACTCACTGCAGCCAGTTCTCCTTGTTGTCCTGCCGCTCAGCACGGAAGCGCTTGGATGCCAGGGCCTCCTCCTCACGCTGCAGCTCCTGCCGCTGCAGCTCCCGGATGGCTGAGCGGATGCGGCGCCGCTCAGCCAGATCCGCTGTGACCTCCAGCTGTGGGACAGGCGGGGGCGAGGGGCCAGTCATTTTGGCTGCTGGGGCAGAGGGCGGGCACCAGCTGCCCACAGCTTGGCCTGGGCCACAATGAGTGGTCTGTGTCTACTCTCTCTGCCACATGCCTGTCACGAGCCTGCCCTCCCACCCACCCAGGGTCTCAGGGAGACTCGGCCCGTGGAAAAAGAGCTCCTAGATGGCCCACTGTGCATGATCATTTATAGAGTGGGCAGCGAGCGACCACCCGCCTGGGCATTGCTTCCTAGGGTTTGACTCCTGTCTCAGAGTTCTTCATTGAACCCCCTAAAACAGCCTGGGAGTCAGGAGGAGTGAGGCCACCCTACGGGCTCCCAACAGGGTCCCCGGGGAGGAAAGCATGCTTAGGATGGCTAGAGTCCACCATGTGAGCAAGGAAGATTCCCATGTTCTGTCCCAAAGCACTACAGCCTTGCTGAGGGTGGCAGCCTCATCCACATCGGACTGATGGGAAAATCTATGCAGAAGCAGGTGTTCAGGAGTCCTAGTTACTTGTCTGGCTAGAGGCTATTTTTTTTCCCCCATACTGACCCAGTCCTAACCACCATCAAAGGCTCCAGGGCCCAGAGTAGGAGGGTCAGCTCCCCAGACAGATAATATAGCTGCACTAGGGTCTACCCACGGCCCTAGAGAGGGTATAAATGGGGGGGGGAGGTGCTCCCACCAGCTTCTTAGCCCCTCAATCCCTGGGAGATTGGGGGTGGCTGGTCTAACCAGGTTCAGAAAGGGTACCTTCGCTGGGCAGTCAGCCAATTCTGTTGCACTCCCCCCTGCCCAGGCCCCACATCTCTCCCCTCTACAGTCTGTGGCTCAAGAGAGAGAGGACTGGCCCAGGGAAATCATTCAGGGGTAGGGTCCAGGAACCCTCTACATCCTTCCTTTATAGACTTCTCCTCCATCATTCCTTCCTACTCCAGGACAGGGGGTCAAGTGGTGGGGACAGGTTTCAGCAGGGGTATGGGTTGGTCCAATCTGCCATCAGGTCACTTGCCCTGGTCTGAAAAGAGTAAGGAGAGTTCTGGGGGACAGATCTCTCCATGAGTCCCTCAGGCTCCACATTTCTGTGAAGCTATGGGAGGATCCCTTGAGGTTCATTCAGGCCAGAACTCCCAGCTTGCTCCACCCTCAGTTTGCGCCTGGTTGGGTGGTCAGGAACATGTCCTTAACCTCTCTGTGTCTTGGTTTTCTCATTTGCCAAAAGGAACAATTGCTCCCACCTCAGGGCAGTAGGTGGGGATGGGGGCAGTGACTTGGGGTCTCCTTGCATAGCTGTACATATAGTAAACATTACCCCCTCCGTGGTTCCAGCCACTTAGAAGGAGAGAAAGGCAAGGGCAAATAAGTGTAAGATATGACGCGTAAGTAACATTTATTGGGAACCTCTATGACAGGCCCAGCACTGAGCCCCCAGTCTGCCCTAATCTCACAGAAACCCTAGGTACTTTATCCCTCCTATTTGACAGGTAAGGAAACTGTGGTTCGAGGGGAGAAAAGTTATTTGCTCACAGCCAAATGACCTGAGCCAGGATCGAACCCATGTCTCTCTGACTCCAATGTCAGCCTTGTGCTGAAGATAGCTCTTTTGCTGGGGTCCCTCTGCCATGGTGGGCACCTCAAGGACCTTGGCACCACTGTGTAAGGAACCCTCTCTAGCCTGGACTAGAGACAACTATAGAGGCCAAAGGGGGCCTATTATAGCAGAGGAAGGGAGCAAGAGGCTTACCTTCCCACCCTCCAGTCCTGGCCTCAGAACTAGAGTTGTCTGTGTTACCCTTGGAAATTGTGGGTCTGAGGAGTCAACTGGTTCAGTGCCCCTGTACAGAGGGTAAAGAGGCTAAGAGATGTCTAGCCTTCTTGTCTCCTGGGTACCTCTTCTGAATGCCCTGGGTTCTAGAGATGGGGTTCTTATCCCTGAAAACAGCATGATGTGGAAACATGGCTACCTCTGAGAAGATTCACTGTCCCCATCTGGAAAATAGGATCCTCCGGCTGATCCCCCCACCAAATGAGAAGAGTGGGGCTGGGGGAAGGAGAACCTCATGCTACTGGTCGTCCCCAGCATGACGTTGCCCTTGAGCCTGGATACTGTCGGCTGACAGTACCCCTGTTGCGTGGCTTATGTTCCCTATCCTCTCATGCCCCACCGTTGTGTGTGGAGGGGGCTGTGGGAGGGAGCGAAGGAAGTACAAAGAGCCATCGTCCACCAGAAGGAAGGGGAAGAGGATAGGGCGGTTTCCGAAGCTGCCCAGTGAAATTCTCCCGGGAGGAAAGACAGCACTTCCTCCTCCTGGGAGGCCGGGTCTCCGGGCCTTTCTGTCCTCGCTCTTGGGGAGTGGGGGGTGGGGTCTGAGAGGCCCCAGCATCTCTCTGGGACTCAGTCTCCCCACCAGCACTACAAAGAAGACTTCCCAGGCATTTCCTCAGTCTCAGCTCCTCCAGCTACCCCGGGAGACCGGCCGTGGAGCGAGGCCTCGCCAGGGGGCGCCGAAGGCCCACAGGCTCCGGAACCGCCAGTCTTCCCAGGGCACCGCCCACGCCCCTCTCGGGCCGCCCCGAATAGGGCGCCCGGTGCTGAGCCAGACAGGAAGCCCCCGCCACAGCCTGCTTTAATGTCTCCGGCTTCGGAGAGGAAATCAAAGCACTTAAGCAGCTTCCCTAGGTCACCCAACTAGTGAGCGCCGGAGCTTGAACTCGAACCCCGGGACCGAGGCGGAGGGCGTCCGGGTATGTGGCAGAGGTACACACGGCGTCGCTGTCCCCGAGTGCCCCATCCCGCGCAGGCACCCCGCCCCGTCCTCAGGAATGTGCGGGAGCGTAGGCCGGAAGCTGCTGCCCGGGTCCCCGAATCGGCCCGAAGCTGGGGCGCCAGCCAGTTTTCCCTTATAAGGCCCGGCCCTGCGGGGAGGAGCCCGGCTTGGGACGCCCCCGTTCTTGCCACGAAGCCGGCGGGAGCCAGGCCGGCGTTCCGGGCGGGAACCCTCAGCAGTGCCGGGGCGAAGTAATGGCGGGCGCCGGCCGTGGAGGAACCGGTCTTGGAATGGGAGTGACCTTGCGCGGCTTCGCGGTCCCAAGGCGATGGGCAGCGTCTAGTTAATTCTTTCCCAGCTAGGGGGCGGGGCTGGGCCGACAGCAGCTACCGCTTGGGCTTCTTTACCAGCCCACATGGGCCCAGTCGGGGTTGGCGACTGGAGAGCCCTGAGCCTCCGAGGGGACCCCTAAAGACGGAGATGCGCGAGGGCCTGGCTTGCTTTCTGGCAAGCTCTGCCTCTGTTACCCTCAGCTGACTTCCTGAGGGGAGGTCGAGCTGACGTGGTGGGAACTTCTGGAAAACCAATCTGCCACACAGCAGGCTGTGGCCATGGCAGACACCCAGAAGATCTAAAGGCCTGGTCTGAGGGCATACAGGCTGACTGCCTTGGTACATCATGGCAACACTGGCCACTGCCCAGTGACTCCTGTCCCCAGAAGAATGGTATGGGGGTGGGTAGGTCACTAGCCTTTTCCTAGGAAAGGTAAATCTTAATTCGCCCCCCTCCCCGCCCCAAAGGTTAAGGTCTGGGGGGCGGGGCTCTGGCCCCTCCTCCAGTTCAGTAGCTCCCTGCCCCTGATAGTGGTCACGTGCGTGCCCTGTTGTGTTGCCCCTACAGCCTTTCTGTGCACCGGGACGGGTGGGCTACGTTTAGATAGGGCGATCAAGAAGCTGGGAAAAGAGTGGGCCCATTCTTCCACTCTAAGATATGGGCCCATGCTCCTATCCCCATGCCAACTCTAGGACCTGGATATATGTTTGCACAGATCTCCCTCTCCCATTTTTCAGGTAAAGAAACTGAGGCTCAGAGAGGGAAAAATGACACACTAGAAATCACAGAGCTTATAAGGAGCCCTAAGCCCCCTCAAGGGCCCTTCCCTCTTTATGGGCTCTTCTTGCTTTGACTTATCCAAGACTTGGTCCCCCATGCCTGTCTTTGGGGTTTGTTTGGATCCTGGCACACCCTCTTTGTAGTTGGGTGCCCTCGGGGAAGTGATTTCACCTCTCTGAGCCACAGTGCCCTCCTGGCTTTTGGAGCTGCTGTAGTCACAGTTTCTGTGAGATGGTCTAGCACCCAGCCTGACCCCTGCTGTGCCCTGGCATTTTTTTTTTTTTAAGATTTATTTATTTATTTTAGAGTGAGAGTGTGAGAGCAGGGGGAGAGGCCAAGGGAGAAAGAGAATCCTCAAGTTGACTTCCAGCTGGGGTGGGGGGCAGGGTGGGCAGACGTGGGGGCTGGATCCCAGGACCTTGAGATCATGACCTGCACCAAAACCCAGGCGCCCCTGTGCCCTGGCACTTTTAATCATTGGTGCTACTGTTATCATTGGGCCAGCCTCCAGGGGCAGGCACTGCCCAGGCAGTTGCTTGGGAGAGCAAATCTAGCCTCCCCACACCTATAGCTACACATGGGTGAGTCCCCAGCAGTTACTGTTTAAACAGGTGGTGGCAGTGGGGGCCTGGGAGGGACCAGGCCTTAGCACCTGGCATGGACAGGCACATGCTAGTGGGTCTGTGGCACCAGTCATGCATAACAGGCTTAGTCCTGTTCTCCTGAGCCCTCCTCTTGCCCCCTCCCCCTCCACCCCTCCCCTCATCAGCTGAGAGGTAGCCTGGACAGGCCCTGCCTCTGACCTGGCTTGCCTGTCATCACAGCAGGGATGAATGGGCCACTTACCAGCTTCCGCAGGGCTCCCTCATCCAGCCCGGCGAAGGCCTCATCCGCCATCTCGCTGGCCCCTACCTCTGTCCGTCCCCTCCTTGTGAGATCTCCAGTGCCTATGGCACCTGACAGCTCAGGGAATTCTGCAGGAGACAGACATGAATTAGGAATGCCGGGACCCCTGGAAAACACAGGCACTTGGGCTCTGTGCCTCAGTTTCCCTCTCTAACCCGTGATCATCTGTTGGGGTCTCATCCTTGCTCCCTGTGGCTCCGGGCTGGGAGTTTCCCTCAGTCCTAGGCTGATATGCTGAAAACTTAACAAACCAAGGGTGGGAGTCCCTGGTTCAAGCCCAGCTAACTTAAGGCTAGCCTGCTGCGTGGCCTAAACTGGGCTCTCCACAGGGAGAGTAGAGACCTGGATTAAGGCCCACCACAGCCTGCTCACCACCAGGGGGTGCCTGCCAGACTCCAGTTTCCTGCCCCACCCACCTATCCCCAGGGCCTGCCCAGCTCCCTCCTGGACTAAAAGCTCAGGCTCCCTGGCTGTGGGCTGTGCCCATATCCAAATCCATGCTGCCACTGCTCCTCATTTCCCTAGTTGATTTAATCCATTTGGAGATAACATCCCGTCTTCCAGTTCTTGACGGCAGCCCTCTATACACACTCCTTTCTTCTCCCTGTCCTAACCTTCCCCTGATGCCAGCTACCTAGACCTCATGAAGCCAGGTGTCCAGGCACCTAGCTCCTCCTGCCAATTTACACACTTAGAATTGAATTCCCCAGCTAGAATGGCCTTCAGAACCTGATCCATCCAACCTCTGGATAGGCAAAGTGAGGACTGAAAAGGGCCAGGGATTTGTCACAGGGGGGAAGAAGGATCCCAAAGACCCAGGGCAGAGATGGATTTAATCAAAATCTTGCCCCCCCCCCGCTCCTGAAACCCCCTTCCAAAGTGCCCCTAGGGACTCAGGACACTCCCTCTTGACCCATCACTGCCCATCATGGCCCCCTAAATCCTGGCCTAAACTTCCAGCTCTTTCCTTCCTTCCTCAGCCCTCATGTCTTTATGGAATTTGAGGGCCCACAGCCTGACACACCATAGGTGCTTAGTTAATGTGTGGTGACTGAAATGACCCCAGGATTGCCTCTCCAACTTCGTGTTGATTCATTCCTCAGTTATGCCTTCCCCTTCCCCAGAACACTCACTTGTCGAGTCACCCCATCTGGTGAAGGGGTCTGGTGGTGGTGGATGTCCTAATCCACAGAGCTGGGGTTCTTCAGACCCTGCCTTTTCAAGTGGCTACTTGCCTTTCCCACCCTTTAGGGTTGGATAGGTGTCAACCACCCATCTTCCCTCTGTTGGGGTCCTTGCCTCTTTCTACATACCTACTTTGGGGTAATCCCCCCAAAGTGCCTCAGCAATACCTGACATAGGTTCTGTGGACACTCTGAGTTCCCCCATGTCTCCTGAGGGGCAGGGGTCCCTAATGCGTAAGCCAGGACACCAGGGTACTATTATAGGAAGTGTCTTTCTCCTTAGTGATTCCCGCCGCTGCCTGACTTCAGTTACAGAGCTCCCTGTCACACACATAGTCTGCGGTCCCCAGGGATTGAGAGAGGCCTTAGAGTAATGTGGGACCTTCCCCAAAGTGTGTGCCCCCACAGACCAGGGACCCTGAGATTCGTGGAACCTCCTGAAGGGCCGTGGGTGGTATCCTTTCCCGCGGTCTAGAACCTTATGCCATGGCTTACAGCCCCCGTGGATGGGTGGGAGCTCTCAAGTCTGGGGCCCAGTTCCAGAACCCCTGTCCAGATATCCGGGTTCCACCCCCAGGACCCGTCGGGGGTCCCGGTACCTCCCAGAGGCCTGCACACCCACCTCTCAGTCCGGCCCACCCGTTCGGCGCTGGCTCTGGTTAGGTCGCTCGGGATCCGACAGAGTAGGAGCGGTCAGGCGGAAGGCGCCGCGACCGGGATCCCAGTCTCCCTCAGCAACCGTCCCCGAGATTCTGCTAGCGCCGCCCGTCCAGCCTCGCCGGCCTCCCTGCCATCCCCGCCCCTCGCTGCTGCGCCAGCCAATTCTTGGGAGGGTTCCGCCCATTCTCGTGCCCCATTGGGGAAATTCAATTTGGCGGCCACGCCCCCTGGGCAGGCCCCGCCCTACGCGGGCCAGGTAGGGGATTGTAGTTTGGGGGTCACTACAGCCCCGACTTTGGCTGGTTGGGCAGGCGTGGGCAGGAGGACGCCGCTTCGCACCAAAGTAGTGGAGGGCGCCCAAAGCCGGGGTAAGTGGCGCGGGCTCGTCCGACTCGTGGAGTCTTCAGAACAGCCCCTCTCCGCCCTCCTCTTTGTTCGTGAGACCTTGTCCTTTCCCCCGACTCCGCCCCCTTCCCGCGTTAGCGGTAAGGTTTGGCTGCCGCCCAAGCTGCTTTCGGGACACCTGGTCCCGGCCACCTAAGAGTAGGGTTTGTGACCGGGCAGCACCTCGACCCTATGTTGGTGCATCTCGATGAGCGTCTCAGGTGGAGTAGGATCCATCACAACTATCCTTCCCCAGTCGACACACCTTTGGACGGACGTTGCCTTATCTGTCATGCATTTATTTCCCTTCCGAGCCCCCACCCCCCACCCCACCCTGGCCAGGGACCGCCTCTGGTTGCGCTAGCGTCCTAAATAGGGAATACGGAGTCCAGACTCTCATTCAGTAAGTGGGGAAAACAGGCCCAGAGAGATTCAACACCAAGACAACACCAAGAGTCAGCCAGGGGACCCAAGAGCTCAGATCCACTGGGGAGGGTGGTCCCCGGTATTTCGTGCTGGAGGCTCAGGACCTTCCCACCGACCCACAGATCGGAGTCATTGGATCCTACTTGTTCAAGGAGCTCGGGAGGTGGAGTCTGGAGTCCTGTCTGTCAAATAAAAACAATTCCAGCTTTTTTATTTTGTACTTGCCGCGTGCCAGGTATATATACTCCCTATAACGACCATTTGAGCCCAGGGTTACTGTTCTGTTTTACAGTTGAGAACAACAGCTGATGGTGGAACTGTGATTCATCCCAGCACCTTTTGAGCCCAGAATTTGCTTTTATGTGGGGGTTATGAGGGAAGTAGTTTCCGCCTATTGCCCCAGCAGAACCCCACAGCCCTGCTGTCCAGATCCTGGTGACCACCCACCCCCCCAACCCCCCTCAACCCCATCTAGAGTTAGGGCCAGTACACTCCCAGACTCTTTTAAAAGGTGTTATCTTATTTCATCCCCGTCTCCCTGAGGGGTGGTTCCACTTTACCTCTGAGAAAACCAAGACACAGAGAGGGAAGAGACTTGTGAAGGTCACACAGCAGGAGGAGCAAACAGAGCCCAGTTTGGGAGCCCACATTTGGAGGTCCCCTTCTGGGTGGGCCCCGTCTAGGCCCTCTCTACTTGACCTAGATACTGTCTTATTCACCAGAATGAGGGGCAGCCCCCTCTAAGGCTAACTTGGTCCTACTTCAAACCTCGTGCGGCCCTCGAAACAGTGGGTTGGGGTGGGGTACACCTAGGCTACCTCAGTTTCTCAGGGCCTGCCTGTGTGGGTCCAATGAATGGCTTGCTTCTTGCTAGCCCCACACCCTCCCCCCGCCCCATACCCCATTCCGGCAGGCTGGGAGGAACCACACAGGAGATTCTATGCCTGCGGACTTACTAGGGCTTACTAATTCTTGCACACGCTCACCAGGTCTTGGCAGTACGGAAGAGGTGCGTGGGTCCCTTCCTGAGATTGAACCCTCAGGGCTGGGGTCCTCCTCCAGACCTACCGCCCAGACTCTTTCTTCCTCCCTGCAAAGGGTGGGGCGGGATGACGGGGGTGGCAAAACAAAGATCAAAGGGTAGCCAGGTACAGTGGAAGCCTTCATCCACAGCCCAGGAAGGAGCAAACATCCCACGAGGAGATCCTTTCAGTAATTGAGCACCCATTGCATGTCAGACACAGGGTTTGGCCTATTGCAAGTTAAGCACTGTGCAAGATAAGTATTACCTGGATTTTACAGAGGAGGAAGCTTAGGGAAGTGAAGGCACCTTGGGCTGGTAATGGCATTCAAACTTGAGTGGAATTCTGCCCCATGCCTAAGGCCCTTTCGTCCATCTTGCTTCCTCTAGGATGGGGGAAATCCTGGAAGACTTCTCAGAGGAGGTGATTTGCATAATGGTCCTTGAGGAAGGGTGTGAAGAAATCCATCACACAGAGAAGATGGGGAAAGGCATGGAAGGGTTTTTGTGGCAGGGAATAGTGTGAGTTAAGGCTGGGAGGTTTGTAAGTAGGAAAAGGAGGAGAAATGGGTTGTAGATGAAGCAGGAAATGGAGATGGAGGTGGGCCCTGAATCTCAGGTGAGCAAAATGTACGTATCTTCAAGGCACTGGGGAGGTTGGACCTCAGTCTATCCATCTGTAAAATGAGGGGATTTGACTGGCCTGCTTAAGGCCTTCCCCAGGCAAGGGGCTATAACAGAAAGGGTCCAGATTCCTCCAGGTCCAGTCCTGGACTGGCAGAGCAGGGAGTGGATGGAGCAGCTCAGGAGCTAAGGGTAATATTTTGCTCCAGTGCCTGAGTCTGAGAATAAATATTTTACCAAGCTGGCAGTGCCAGATCCCTGAATCACCCTGGCTTCCCCTACTCCCAGCTTGGGTCCTGCAGAAGGCAAAAGAGATGATGGGTCTTAGCAATGGCTCTGCCCCAGGCAAAGTTTTGGTCCCTTCAAAGCCTCAATTTCCTTATCTGCAGAGTGGAGGAATTATGGCGTGAGCTTCCTAAGCCCTTTCCCCACTAGACTATACAACATAAAATTCCAAGACTTTCAGGGAGACCCCACCTTGGGATATGCTCACAAGTGGCTGTGAGGCCAGGCAAGGCCAGAACCTTGGGTCTATGAGGGAGTACAGGGGCTGCTGGGCACAGGGAGGGTTAGACATGGGTCAGAGCTGTGCCTGCTGTTGGGGTCTCACAGCCTAATCAGAGTAGGGGGAGACATGGTATGTGGACTCTAAAAATTGTACAGAACGAAGTCCTCACTTGCTGTTTGGCATGCTGAGGGGATGGGGAAGGGCAATCTGGTGAAGGGAGGAGCATGAACAAAGGAAGGGAGGTAGGACTGTGAGGATTTTATTAGGAAAATGTCAAGTAGATGAAGCTAGAGCATAAGGTCCTTGAGGAGAGCTGGTCCTCATTGAGCTTGGTGGAATCTAAGGGCTGTAACCTTCCTCATAGGCAGAACTGGAGGCTCCCACGGTCATGGCCAGCAGCCCAAGGAATAGGACTGGGGACCTGTTTGGCAAACCAGTTTGGCAAGGCTGTCTCCTGTATGATGTCATCCAGCTGCTGTGTTCTCTGAGCAACAGTACCAGATAAACTTCCGGCCTTGGAGAAGAAGGGGACCTGGCTTTAAGTGCTGAAGGATGGGAAAGGAGTGACTCTTCATTGGAAGCTTGGAGTCAAGTGGGCTCCGGGAAGAAGGGGGCCTGAGATGCCCAGGAACCCCACTAACCCAGTCTCATGGAAAAAGGAGAGGATTCAGGATGGGCTGGCCTGGACCTCTTGTGACTTCTGGGGGGTTCTCTGATGTCTGACATCCATCTGAGGTCATGATAGTAGCCCTGTGTAATTGCCACACAGTGGGTTGGAGCCTGGCTACAGATCGCCCTTATAATACATGAGTGGCAATTTTGTTATTACCAAGACCCTCACAGCTCTGTAGACCTGTAAGGAAGGACCATCATTATACAGAAGAGGAGACCGGCTCAGCGAGACCAGGCCATGTCCACCCCTCAAACAGGATTTGAACCTGGAATCTTTATTCTTTCTTTCTTTTCTTTTTTTAAAGATTTTATTTATTTATTTGACAGAGAGAGAGAGAGACAGCGAGAGAGGGAACACAAGCAGGGGGAGTGGGAGAGGGAGAAGAGACTCCCTGCAGAGCATGGAGCCCAATGCAAGGCTTGATCCCAGGACCCTGGGATCATGACCTGGGCTGAAGGCAGATGCTTAATGACTGAGCCACCCAGGTGTCCTTGGAATCCTTATTCTTTTTTTTTTTTTTCCAATTTATTTATTTTCAGAAAAACAGTATTCATTATTTTTTCACCACACCCAGTGCTCCATGCAAGCCGTGCCCTCTATAATACCCACCTGGTACCCCAACCTCCCACCCCCCCGCCACTTCAAACCCCTCAGACTGTTTTTCAGAGCCCATAGTCTCTCATGGTTCACCTCCCCTTCCAATTTACCCAAATTCCCTACTCCTCTCTAACGCCCCTTGTCCTCCATGCTATTTGTTATGCTCCACAAATAAGTGAAACCATATGATAATTGACTCTCTCTGCTTGACTTATTTCACTCAGCATAATCTCTTCCAGTCCCATCCATGTTGCTACAAAAGTTGGGTATTCATCCTTTCTGATGGAGGCATAATACTCCATAGTGTATATGGACCACATCTTCCTTATCCGGAATCCTTATTCTTAACCACAGTACCCTGCCCCCTCCTCTAACGTTTGGGATCGGCCATCTGCCCACATGAGCTCTTGTCTTGTTTCTTAACTCTTCAGCATAGCAGCCAAATCTTGGCATCGTGGAGTCCTAGATGCCCACCTTGTGATCTGAATAAGTGCTCTGAGTCCCAACGAGGGCAAGGAACAGGCTTTAGATTATATAGCAACTTGGAAGTGGAGATCCTCCGTACCCCTGATCCCAGCCTCCCAAATCCCTTGTTTCCCCCTTGGCCTGGCACACCCAGGCCTGAGATACCAACACCTGGCACATACTGAGTGCTCATTATGTGCCCTTCGCTCATTTAATCATCACCACGGCCCTATGAGGTAGATGCTCCGATTATACCCATTTGATAGATAAAGACATTGAAGCTCAGAGAGGGAAAGTCACTTGTTCAAGTGGATACAACATGTCGGTGGTAGGGCTGAGGCCTGAGCGCAGTTGTGTGGCCCCTTCCCCTTGGAGGACCTGATAGCCCTCATGGGAGGCACAGCCCTCGAGGCGGGAGGGCAGATGGTCCCTTTGCCAGCTCCAGAGGTGAGCAGGGTCCAGTTGGTGGTTTCCACGCAGGCCTGGCCTCTCCCAGCCAGGCAGAAAAGTGCTGAGGCTGGGGAAATGCTCTGAACCTTCCCAGAGGAGGCGGCCACGGTGGGAGGGAGTGCTCGGTGCAGGCCTCAGAGCCAAGTGGAGACGTGGCGGCTGGACCCGCTGCAGGCGAGGGAGGGCAGGCGGGGTGGGGCCCAAACCCAAACCGGCCTCCGGAGCAGCTTTCCCAGCCATCCGCCAGCCAGGCCTGGCCCTGCCCACCCTTCTAGCTCCCCATCTGGATTTGAGATGAGGACTCTGGGCCTAATAATAGCTGAGTGAGAGCAAAGGCAGGGCCCAGAGCTACAGCAAGTGGAGGGCTAGGATCCCCCACATTGTCTCATGCTGGCCTGGAACAGGTTTCAGAACTTTTAAAAATAATAGCAAGGGCTTATGAAACGCATACAGGTGCCAAGATTGGTGCTAAGGCTTAGCCCACAGTAACTCGTTTATTCCTCACGGTCACCCACTGAGATAAGATTGTTATTAGCCCTATTTGAAGGATAAAGAAACTGAGGTGCAGAGTTAAGCGGCTTGCCTCTGATGGTTGCGGCTGCCTCCAGCTGCTGAGCACATACACGTCTGTCCCAGACGCTGTACTAAGCACTTTTGTGTATTTTCCCATTTGAGGAAACTACATGAGGCATTAGGGGCAGGTTGCATTTACTGAGATGAGGAAAAAAAACACCCAGAGAGAAAAAGGACTTGCCCAAGGTCACGTGGCTCAAGAGACAGAGTCGAGACTCAAACCCAGGACTCCCAAACTCTAGGGAAGTTAAGACCTTGGCCTCTGGAATCAGACAAACCTGACTGTGCTGGGGACATCATGGCTCCTTAGCTTTGTGTGGCCTTGGCAATTTGCATCCTCAGCCCAAGCCTCTGTTTTCTCCTCTTAAAATGGGGGTTTGGCTGAGAAGATACTATTCCACCCGCCAGACAGCCCATCTGGGGGGAAGTAATTGGTTTATACTATGCATTTACATGATACATTCACGAATTCAATTCTCACAATAGCCCCTGAAGTGGGGACTCCTCTCGTCCCCCTATTTTGCAGAAGAGAGAGGAACAGGAGGCTCAGAGAGGGAAAGGGACTTGCCTGGGATGCTTAGCAGGTGAGTCAGGATTGGAACCCAGTGTTATGATTCCAGAGGCTGAGCTCTTATCTCTTTACACTTTGCCCTCTGAAACTGAGGCACAGAGCGGGTGTGAGCTATGCCTGGGTCACACAGCAAGGTGGGTCTTTAGGGACATATGATGCACAAAGGCCAGGAGGGGAAAAGTTGTCTACCAGCCCCAGCTCACTGAAATTACAGATACTTTGGGTTTGGAGCTTAAGATCTTCCCCAGCCTCAAAGGCTAGAGCAAGATCCAGATTTGGGGCCCTCTTTCCTAGGAGGCTAGGGTGCTGGATTCTGTCCCAATTACTATCTGCTTCATCTTCCTGGGCCTCAGTTTCCTCGTCTTTCAGTTGGGGGGTACTAATATCTCCCGTGGTAGATTGTTTGCAAAAATCACTGCAATGCTTTGCTCCTTCTAAGCAAGACCCTTTGCAATGTGACCTTGAAATCCCTCCCATCAGGAGACAGAATCTGTTTCCTCTCCCCTTGAATCAGGGCTCAGCCAATGACTTATTTTCGTTAACAGAATACAGGGGAAATGACACTGCCAGTTCTGAGACTGAATCCTTAGGGAGATCTTGTAGCTTCTGCTCGTTCTCTTGGAAACTTACAGGCTGGCATGTGACCAGACCGGGGTCTCTTGAATGAGGAGGAAAGACCACCGGAACAGGAACGAGTTGTCCAAGCTGTGGCTGTGCTCATCAGTCACCGGCTGATCCCCCGGCTGACAAGAGATGGATGTGTAAGCCCAACTGAGACCAGAAGAACCTTTAGCTAGGCTCAGCCCAAATTGCCCATCGGTGAAATCATGAGCTAAATAAATGGTTGCTGTTTTAAGGCACTAAGGTTGGGGTGATCTGTTATGCAGCATTGCTGTGGCAATTAATAACTGGTATACAGGGTTTTTTTTTTTTAAGTTTATTTATTTATTTAAGTAATCTCAACACATGGTGTGGGGCTTGAACTCATGACCCCGAGATAAAGAGTTGCATGTTCTTCCCACTGAGTCAGCCAGGCGCCCAGGTATACAGTTTTATTCAGTGTAATTAACGTAACAAACCAAAAATCTTAGTGGCCTAACCCAGTTGGAGTTTATTTCTCACTCACACAAACTCTGATAAAGGGCAGAGCTCTCCTAACCCATCTCTTTTGGAAGGCACATCTCTTCCAAGCAACAACTCCCTCATGCCCTCCTGGAATCTGTTTTTGAGTCTTACGCATGTAGAAAGGGAACCCAGAAATCAAAAGAGGCTCACACACTCTTAATTGCTTTGCCCAGGACTGCAAGCGAGGTTGAGGCTGTGCCCTTCCTGTGTGCACAGGAAGAGGGAATAGGTTGGAGAACCCAAAGCATTGTTTCTGCCACATTTTCTCTCTCCCCAGGCTGTCATGAAGGCTCAAGCAGAGAAATAACATTTATAAAGAATTAATTCTAGCACCTAGCACAGGGTGGTTTGAATAAGGAACAATTTATAGGTGAAGAATCTGAGGCTGAGAGAGGTTGAGGAATTTGCCCCAATCACACAGTGAGCCAGCTGAGCAGCTGTTTTGTGGTAGTGAAGGTTCAGGACAGATCTGGAGTTGGACAGATCTGGGTACTTCCTCGCTGTGTGGCATTAGGCTTCAATGTCCTCATCCACAAAATGGGGAGAGGAATAGGTCCAACCTTATAAGGTCAGGGGTGAGCATTCAGGAACTTGTATATGTCAAGAGCTTAGGTTAGATCCTGGTACGTGGGCACTGCTTAATAAGTATTAGCTATCTGAACAGATGTGATGCTACTTCTGTTCTTACCTTGCCAGGGTCAACAATTTTTTATGTTTTGTGCAAACTCCACCCCTTCCCTCCACCTCTTGTGGTGAGAATGGTCTTATTTACTTGGTTAAGAGAGGAAAACTTTTCCTCGGTTGGCTATTAGTCACTTAAAAAACCTTTACAAGCATGAAGCCCCCAAATACCCATGGGTGTTCTGCTGACAGAAGTCTGAAATGCCCTCATTATGGCTCCTTTTAGACTAAAGCGTGGCCCTGTGAAATACATCCCCTTCCCAATGCACCCTTAGGATCATCCCATCACTGAGAAAGGGGCAGGGCGAGAGGGTCTGGAGCCAATGGGCTCCAGCTGGGGAAAGGCCAGAGCCAGAGCAGACCCCGTTGGGTGTGTAGTCCGGGCATTCTGCAAATGTCTGTTGCACAGAGGAAAGGTCCAAGATGGGTAAGAAGTGGCTTCCCCTCCTTTTTCCCCATGTAAGCCGTCTCTGAGCCTCTCCTTGCAGCCAGCCAGCCAGAGGTTCAAGAGCATATGCTGCAACTTGGCAGGTCTCGTGGAGCTGACAGTCTGGATGGGGAGACAGACTCGGCAGACAGAGCACCATATAAAGTTATCATCACAGATTTGGGTGAGCTCGTGAAGGAGGGGCCGCATGACCATGGGAGAACGTCCTGGGGGCCTACTTGAAATCATTTTTCAAGATGCGTTTCGAATGGATAATCCTGGGAGGTCAGAGAAGGTGTCTCTCAGGAGATAATTATGGTCGGATCTGGAGGATAAGAAGAAATTTGCTGAACAAGGAACTGAGTTGGTGTTGTGAGGGGTGGTGTTCCAGGCAGGGGGAATGGGCTGTGCAAATGCAGGAACAACCTCCAGGAACTGATGGAGGACCAATGTGACTGCAGTTTGAAGGGTAAAGGAGGAGTCGGGTGGGAATGAAAAGGGAGAGGGGAGCAGGAGCCAGGCCAAAGGGTCCTCGTAGGTGATAATGGTTATATAATTTGTGGGGTCTGGTGCAAAATGAAAACAGGAAAACCTGTGTTCAAATATCATTACGAATTTCAAGATTGTGACAGGAGAGCATTAAACCAAGTGTGGTACCCCATGGCACTACACAGATCATACACTTGTGATGTTGCTGCCTGTGGACCATGGTAAGAAGGAAGGACTTCACTGAGGGCTGGAGAGAGCCACTGAAGTCTCTTGAGATAGGGGTGATAAGCTCTGATTTGCATAAGCTTTAGCTGCTTATACACCTGGGTGGTATGTGACCCTCTTCTCTGTACATGTGGTCCAATTCATTTCCTGAAATGCTTTCCTCAGAAGGGCATTCTCCTGCTCAAGAACCTGCAATGGCTTCCACCCCCTAATCAGATCCAGCCCAAACTCCCTACAAGATACTCAATGTCCTTCATAATCTGCCCTCCCACGATTTAGTTAACCTGTTGCCAACCCGGGCCGTGTGCTGAATCCCAGAGGTGATGAACTAACTCAAGGACACAAAGCAATTACAGGAGGGCAAGCCAGGACTAGAACCCAGGTCTCCTGACGTTTTCCCACCCTGCCTTGGAGGAGAGTGAAGCCTCACAGTGTACTTTGTAACCCATCCTCCCAAGTTAGCACAGACCTTGCATATAATAGCTGCTTGATACCTGCCCGTGGCGCCCATCTTTGCCAGGGTAATTGTGTTCCAGGGTCCAGGATGTAGTCAGTGTCCTTCCTGACTCCTCCTCTCCATCCTGGCTACCTCAAGACATTCACCACTCCCCGCCGCACCTCTCAGTGCCTGGTGGGCCAGGTCCTGCCCACAGACATGTCTCTGGCCCACAAAGCCTTTTATTTTACTTTATTTTTGAAAGGTTGTATTTATTTACTTGACAGAGAGCAAAAGCAGGGGAGGAGAAGAGGGAGAGGGAGAAGCTGACTCCCTGCTGAGCAGAGAGCTCGAGGCAGACTCAAATCCAGGACCCTGGGATCATGACCTGAGCCTAAGGCAGAGGCTTAACCAACCGAACCACCCAGGTGCCCCTACACAGCTTTTAAAACCTTTTAAAATTTGTCGCTGATATTTAAAAATCAGGAAATTTCACAGGGAAATCTGCATTTTTGTTTCACCGTGGTCTCCAGCCTGGGTCTAGATTCCCCCAGGGTAGCTGCTCCCTTGTGAAGTCAGTCCTCCAGTGAAGGGGTTCTGCCCTAAGCCCCCACTGGGCCTGTGGAATTTTGGACCTTGAAGAAAGAATGCCCTACTTTCCACCAAGAAGCAATCAGGATTCTGGAATGGGACCAATCAGGTGAATAATGGAGGGGTGGGGCCAAGAAAAGTAAACCCCGCCCCCAGTCTCAGCCAAAGGGAAGAGGGATGCCCATGACCTGGTGTTGCTGGTGTGGGTGAGAGCCTGTACATAATGGGTAAACTGGTTTGCAATTAGGGAGTAATTTGTTACCAGTTAATTAATGCACAATAGAGAGCTAGGGGGCTGGGAGGAGAACAAGGGACGGAAGCTCAGAAAGGAACCTCAGGTCTCTTTCTGGAAAAATATTAAGAGGGCAATGAGGAATCCCCAGGGTAATTTTTGAAAACCTCTTTTATATTGTTGAAGGAGATGTAAATGTTCAGAAGCCCCTCTCAAAGTAGGCAGTCCCTTTGAGAAGCAGGTGGGTCTAACCAGGCTGTGGTGGTTGGGGCTGGAAGGTATGAAGTGGGACTGAGACTAACCTGCTCTTACTTTGAGGGGCAAAATGCTTTTGGGTATTGGGAAATGTTCTTTGCAAAAATTAGAAACCTCCCTGGATCGCCCTCAGCAGAAGGGGACACTAATAGAAGGCCATCAGAAGTGGTATCAAGATTGTAAAACTCTAGAAACAGCAGACTCATTGTTTTAGTCCAAATTGTTTTCTGGTTTCTAGACTTCCTTGTGATCAGCCTGTTGGTAAGAAGTACACACTTCCTGCATTCAAAGTGTGGTCGGTGGACTAGTAGCTTTGGCATCTCCTAGGCACTTGTTGGAAATGCAGAGTCTCAGGCCTCCCCCCAGTCTTACTGAACCAGAATCTGTATTTCAAGAAGATTTTCAGGGAGATTCATGTGCACATTACAGTTTGGATTTGTGGCCACAAGAATCAACTGGGTGCTGAGAAGGAAGATGGTTCATAAACCTGAAGGTTCCTAGGCCTTCAAGAAGAGCTGTTGCCGGGACGCCTGGGTGGCTCAGTTGGTTGAGCAGCTGCCTTTGGCTCAGGTCATGATCCCAGCGTCCTAGGATCAAGTCCCACATCGGGCTCCTTGCTCGGGGGGGAGCCTGCTTCTCCCTCTGCCTCTGCCTGCCATTCTGTCTGCCTGTGCTCACTCTCTCTCCCTCTCTCTGATAAATAAATAAAATCTTTAAAAAAAAAAAAAAAAGAAGAGCTGTTGCCTTGGTAGTCTACAGGAGATGGGTGTTTTCCAGGGTCCACTGGGGAGAGGTCAATAAAATAGGCGAACAGTCTTGAGCTGCTGCCACCAATTTCTGCCCAGGTACTAGTGGGGCAGGTGGGAGATGGGCCAAAGAAACCCAGTCCTGTGACTTGTCAAAGGAGGAAGCCACTTCAGACCCTAGGGGGGATGCCCTGTATGCTGCTGGGTCTCTACTTAGGGGGCTCTGTTTCAAGGCACTCATATGCTTGGTGGAAGAAGTCAGAGGGTGGCCTGGGCTGATGTCAAAGCTGGGGACCTTCAACCGTCCTGCTTTGCTCTGGGCAAGCAGTTCCTAAAAGCTCCCCTTGGGCACAGAATGAGAGTAGCAATACTGATTTGGCCCTATAGGGAGTTTCAAAGCCCTTTAGCCTTTATCATATTTGATCTTCATAATGATCTCGCACAAAGGACCAAAAAGAAACAGCCAAGCATGGATGGCTTCTGCCTCTAAATCAGGTTGAATTCAACCCAGTGAGTGACTCAGGGTGAATTCAACCCAGTGAGTGACTGTAACAACTAAGTTACAGTGAGACTGTAGTGAGAGCTGCTACTTAACTTATACCTCCCTCTTGGTTTGTTCAAGTCCTGTTCTCAAATAAGAAGTGCTGTTGAGTTAGGACGCTGGGTCAGGGGTGAGCTCATCCTTTCACACATTATGAAGTTGTTCATTTAAAGTATGCCCATGTTAGTGCTCTCTGTAAGAAACAAGCCTCCATCCAAGCTTGTTCATTACATGGTGGGGTGTGAGTTTCCTTTTCAAGGCCAACATATTATTGGAGGAAGGCAGTTCCTTCTTTTACTTAATTCTGTCATGAGAGACAGACATGAGGTGTCACTTGGCACCTCGAGGCAGCTTCCAAAATTACAGACAGACAGATTCGAGAAGGAAGTTGTCAATCTCTGTGGGGCTCACCTTAGGTCTCCAAAACTTACTAAATGACATTACAAGCAAGGCTTGGCAAGTAGGATGAGGGAGTCCGGCCAGTGAGGGCAAATAGAAGCAGGGAGGCATGAATGCACACAGGATGGAAATGGAGACATGACAACAGGTGGCAGTGATGACAGAGCTGAGATCCCTGGAAAAAGAATGAACAGTCCTAGTTAGCATTGCAGAACACTACTGCGAGCGTGGTCCTCCTTTATCCTTGGCAGCCCTGAGTGGTTAGATAGAATTATACCCATTTTACAGATAAGGATCCTAAGGTCTAGCAAGGACATGGAGCAACACATAACCAAGCCATGCTTCTCGCACCAGGGCTTAGTGGGTGTACAGCTGATGTTTGTGGAATACAAGTAGAGACTGTGCATTTGATAGCACGTTTTAAATAACAAGAAATGGATATTTTTTGTGTAGTCTTAAGTATCTCTCCACAAGATGATTTCTAATTACAAAAGGGGCCCTTTACAATAGAGAAAGTTGGCAGAGGCCTTAACCAAGTGACCGACGTTAACATCATCAGTAATAATCATGTTGACAGAATGTAGCCCCTGAATGATGTACTAAGAAGGGTACAACATTGTTTCGTGGTATTCTTGCCAAAAATGCATAATCTTTATCTAATCACGAGAAAACATCAGACATCCAAATTGAGGGATATTTTATAAAATGACTTACCAGCACTCTTCAGTGTCTGGGTTATAAGTGAAAAGAGAGCTTGAGGAACCGTCACAGACTGGAGGAGACTAAAAAGACATTAACGAGTAGATGCAATGTGGGATTCTGACTTAGCTCCAAAAGAAAATTGGCAAAATTCAAACAAGGTCTGTATGTTAGTTAATAGTATTATTATAGTAGTATTGATTTCCTGGTTCTGATCATCGTATTACAGTTGTGTAAGATGTTAATATTAGGGGAAGCTAGGTGAGGGGTACAGAAGGTGAAGATTTTAGTAGAACTCTGAACTTGTTTTTGCAAACTTCTGTAAGTCTAATTTCATGATAAAACACTTTAAGAATCTGATGATAAATGAATTATATCTCAATTTTTAAAACACTACAAATCTTAACAAAGTAAAGCATGAATATGTAGCTTCTTCAGAAGATAACGTCTCCTCTACCAGTGCTTATTTTTTCTTTTCTGATTTGAGATGGCATTTAGAATCTCTGTACCTTTTACATATTCTCTACTCAAAAGTCACGTCTTCCAAGGTCTTCTCGATCTCCACAGCTAGGAGTTATATCTTCTTCCCCTGAACTCTAGTGATACTTTATGTGCCCCTTTACTAGGGTATTTATCATCTCCATGATGGACAATTATGGTATTTTCCACCTAGTCCTCTTGCCTGGCTCTTCTTTCCCCTTCTGATTCCAACCACGACTTTCTGGCAGGAGCTGCCATGTTTTTACAGACCCATTCCTAGCCACAGTTGATTGGTCCAGGGGTGGACATGTGACTCAGTTGGGCCAATCAGACACCTTCTTGGACCCCTCCCTCCCACCTCCGGAACTGAGAAGTTAATTGGTCTGTCTGTGGAGGCTGGTGTTGGAAGTTACGTGGAAGCTGTTAGCCGTCACCTTCTCTGCTACATGGGGGCGGGGGGTGGAGGTGGGAATCCCTGTCTGCCACTACCAAGGGAAGACAGATAACAGAGAGCAGCAGAGAGTGAGATCGAGAGAGACCGTTTCTGCTCGTTTTTGGAGTTTTCTGTTCTTGCCAGGTGTAGGTTGGTCGGTTGACCCTACTGTCTCCTACATAATCCCCAGAATCCAATCTCCCAACAAAATCTCCTCCCAATAAATCTTTATTAAGGTAGCAGGATAGTTTTATGTAGCTCTCAACCTGAAGACATTCAAAGAATATAGCTACTCTGAATTATTCCCCTAAATGTTTTCTTTCTCCCACTCATCTGGAGATGGCCAAATGCCCACTGAGATACAGTTTTCACTGGCCTGCAGCTAGGGAAAAAACTAGAAGTGGTGAGTTATAAAGGTAATTGTTTTTAATTGCTAAATTCTGAGATTAGTCCTTATTAAATTTTATGGTGACAGTAGAAAGCAATGCTTTATTTTTCCTTTTCTTTGGTGCTCTTTGACAAATAACAAATGTTGCCCCATTTCGGGAGAACACTTCACTGGGATGTCAAATCCCAGAGTCTGGGAAGCACTGGTCAGGTAATGACTCCTCTGGGCCAGAGCCCTCGCCTAGCTTTCCCAGCAGGCTCCTCATACTCTAGGGCAGGGCATACCTTGGAAAGGAGTGAAATGAGCTAATGGGTTTAGAGAGCTGCTCTGATCTCCTGCCTGTCACGGGGGATGATCTGATTCAGAACTGTTATAGCTTGTTCCTTCACTTCATTCTTTTATCATTTTCAAATCAGGCCAGATTTCTTTATCTATTTGCAAAATTCCCCCCTCATCCCACCTGACCTTTCCTTTTCATTGGACCTCAGGTTAATTTTCTCTTTTATCCTTATGTCCAACGAGGTGCAGCTTGACTGGGAGGAGGGATGGCAACTCTCCTCTCAGAAGGTGGAGGATCAGTTCACTGTGGTGGGGAGGGAGCACGGGAAGGGGAGTCAGATAGCATTGCAGTCCAACTCTGCTTTCCCCACTGGCTGGTTGCTAACTCCCAGGCAACTCGCTTTCTTTCTCCAAGCCTCAGTTTTCCCATCTGTAAAATGGGGGTGCTGTCTAGCCTACCTCTGCATGGGGCTCTTATGAGGGGCTGAGTAAGGCTTTGGCAGCAATTTGGAAACTTGAAGCAGGGAGAGAGGGGGGCCAGGAGTTGTTTTACAGGGGCAGTTGGGAGTATTTGATTAGAAAATGATGAAATTTTTGAAATGGGAAGGTAGGGAGGTCACTAAGTACTTCCTAGCTATTCTTGGTTATATCTCTTTTTTTGTTTTAAAGATTTTTTTTTTTTGATAGACAGAGAGAGATCACAAGTAGTCAGAGAGGCAGGCACAGAGAGAGGGGGAAGCAGGCTCCCCGCTGAGCAGAGAGCCCAATGTGGGGCTCGATCCCAGGACCCCGAGATCATGACCCGAGCCGAAGGCAGAGGCCCAAACCACTGAGCCACCCAGGTGCCCCTTGGTTATATCTCTTACTTGTGGGTGACCTCACCTCTCTGTGCCTCAGGTTCCTTGTCTGGAGAGAGCCAGGTCCCACAGCGAGGATGTCACACTGGGCACTGAATCGCACAGAGAGCTGCTTAGGGAGAGAGAGAGGCGCTCCAGGTGGAGGGGTCTGAAACAAAGGCTTGGGATTAGGAATTAGGGTGGCTTGCATGAGAAACACTGGTCTCACGCGATGTGTTTCCTGGGTACGATGAAAATGCTTCTCTATCATGACTAGAAGGAAACAAGATAATGAAGGAAGAGCCCTTGGCACAGACTGATACATAGCAAACTCAGATGTGGTGCTTGTCCTTGCTGCTGGTGTTTTACCCGTGAAGGAAACAGACTCTCTGAGAGGTGATGTGGCTGGCCTAGTCACACAATTCTTGGAGTCAGGCAGAATTTGAATCCACATCTTGACTCTAGAGGCCAGGCTCCGAACAACTGTGTTCCATACAGTCACCCCTTTGTGGGCCTCTGCTCCCGACCCCAGCTGCCTGCCTGACTCAGCAACTGTGGGTGGCCTTGCTCCTGTGCGTGGGCAGCAGAGCCTATAAGAAGCTTCCCAGTTCCTTGAAAACCAAATATGGCCAGACCGGGCCCTCTGAGGCCTGACCCCCAGGCTGGGCTTGCTCCTGCCTGCTCCTCTGGGCCGTGGAGCCCTATTCTCGATACAACCTCTTGGCTCTGCCCCAGAGGACTCTTGGAGAGCCTCTATTCAGATCCCCTTCCTTGTGGGATCTTGTTGAGCAAGTTACTGAAGGAGAACATGTGAGACCAGTGTCTCATCCATGCTACAGTGATTGCTAACTCCAAGCCTTTGCTCATGGAGTCCCCTCTACCTGGGCCAGCTCACCAGCTCTTATGTATTCTTTGGTGCCCAGTGTGAGGTATCCGGAAGAGATACTTCTGGACTGTGTGGCCTGGAGCCACACATCACACCCATCTACCCATCCATCCATCTCTGCCTCCCTCCCTCCCTCTCTTCCCTTTGTCCTTCCTTCTTTCCTTCCTTCCATCCAGTGGGTTCTGACCTGTGCCAGTCACTTTATGTGCCAGTCTCTCCTTGCAGACTAGAAGCTTCTTGAGGATTGCAGACCAGGCGCGAGAAGATAATTATTCAACCACTATCCATGGCCCAAGGCTTATCTCCACTATGGTCCTGATGAAGCTATTATTATCACCTCCATCTCATGTTGGGAAGACTGATACTGAGAGAGGAAGTCCCAAGGATGCCCAGCAGAGAGGAGCAGAGCTGAGACTTTTCCCTGATCTGCTGGACTCCAGAGGCAGTAGGACCCAACTCCTAATGGAGGGACAGATCATGATGAGGGTCAGGCCCTTGGGGGGAGGACTGGGACCACTTCTTCAGTTCTTTGTTTTTTTAATAACATTGTAAAAAACGATGTTATTTATTTGACACAGAGATACAGAGAGAGCACAAGCAGAGGGAGCAACAGGCAGAGGGAGAGGGAGAAGCAGGATTCCTGCTGAGCAAGGAGCCCGATGTGGAACTCGAACCCAAGACCCTGGAATCATGACCTGAGCCAAAGGCAGATGCTTAAGCGACTGAGCCCCCCAGGTGTCCTTCTCCTTCGGTTCTTAGCTTCTGAGTAGTCAGTCACCTTAACCCAGAGCCTTTCTGAGACAACTGTCCCTTACTTACTTTCCCTCCTCCAGCCCCTCTGTGACTAGAGCTGACACTCAACAGGGTGGCTAGAGAGGATTAATTCTTTCCCCAGGCTCCCCTTTCTGAGCCTTTGAGCGGGTCTGTCCCATCTCATAACCTGCAAAGTCCTTCTCAAGGTCACTGGCATCCTCACCTCACCCCACAGGGGATGGCAGAGCAGGGAGGATCTTCCCTATGGTTCGAATGGGGGAACTGAGGCACTGGTCACATGCCACATCGGGGGTGGCCTGGCTTCAAGGAACAGAGCATGGAATTAGCTGCTAGATCTTTCTTGAAGCCATGGTATGAAGTGTTTAGAGTACAGCAGATCCCAGCTCTGCTCCTTGCTAGCTGTGCAGCCTTGGGAGAGTGACTTAACCTTTCTGAACCTCTTCTCCTCCGACAAATGGGGACAGTGCTAGGACCCATTTGAGAGGTGTTGGGAGGGTAAAATAAAACAATGCTTGAGAAGCACTCAGCACAGTGCATGGAACACAGTGGGTGCTCAGACAATGAGGTTATTATTGTGCTAAGTGTTTAACATAGAACATCAGACCAGGCCAAGGCTAATTTACTAACATCCCTTTATTGCTACTGTGTGCCAAGTTCATCCAGCAGGACACCATCCCTATAGCTTGGTGCCATTTTACAGATGAGGTAACTGAGATTCAGAGAGGGAAAGTGACTTGCCCTCACTCCCTTTCCAATCAGGAAGAGACTGGGTCTGGACTCAGATCTGTGTCCATACCCTCAGCTCTGGTCTGCTCTGCTGGATTCTCCAGCTTTACCATCCTTAGGCCAGAGAGGACAAGGGATTTACTTGGGGCTCCACAGCAGCTGGGAGCAAGTCAGACTGCACTGCAGAGGGCTATTCCATTCTGGCTGCTCTGCACAGGTCTGGATAATTCTCCAGTTTTAGAATTAAGATGGGAGCTGACTGACGCAGTCATAGTCCTCAAAAGTGTTCCAGAGTTGGGCCCATGGTCTCAGGCCAGCCAGCAGATCTCAGCTTCCCTAGACAGCCCCCTCAGCCCCCGATTCCACCCGGTGACCACCCCTTCCCCACCTCCAGCTTTCTGCATGCTCTCCCTTGTTTTCAATCCGCTGAACCTTCTGCCAAAGAAAACTCTTCAAAGCCCGCAAACCAGCCATCCAGGGAGGAGGCCAGCCTGGAATGTCGGAGGGGGGTCACCAAGCTGTTTGTGAGCGGGCCAGCAGAGAAATGTGAGCAGCTACCTTTTTTGGGGAAAGTCAGAACTCCTGTGGGAAAGGATCCAGGCTTAGGCCTCAGTTTCCCCACGATCACCACCACAGCATTTATGGGGCTAAGAGTAACTCTGGCTGTTGATTCAGCAGGTCTTGGGGCACTGCTGGGTGCCAAGCACTGAGCTGGCCACTTGGGACCCAGCCGGGATAGCATTGAGCCTTTCCTCAGGGGCTGACTTTTCAGCAAAAGGCAGTCAGTCCCTCAGCAAGTCTCCCGATGAGTTAGAGTCAGCTGCCCCTGGCCCACAATCCCTAATCAGCACTCTTGGGGCTGGGTGGGTTTTTGGAACTCAGAATTTGGGGGCTTTAAAAGGTGACTCAGTGGGGACTGGACCCACCCACCTCCAGTCAAATCTTTGAATATTGATGTAGTGAGAAGTGTGAGTATTGAGTAAGTGGGATTTATAAAGGTCCTGCCCAGGCCCCAGTCCATTCAGGTTGGGTTTTGCCTCCACATGCGTTTTCTTCAAATACACGGAAAAGCCCTTAGTTGTCTGGGCTTTGTGGACTGTTAGAGTTGAGGACAAGGAGCTGAAGCCCTGATTCATCTCCCCATTTCCTCTGACAGGAAAACTGAGATGCAGGCCAGAGGAGTCACACACCCAATGCCCTGGTTGGTAGGATTGCAGGAGTCCAAACTCAGAGCTTGTCATGGGCAGGGCCCCTGGATGGGGGAGAAGTAGGGGCTGAGTAGAGAAGGCTCCTGAGCCAAACCTTGGCAGCCCACCAGCCAGTTCTGCCAGGAAGGAGTTAAGAGCACCCTGGGTCTCGGCCAGGCCTCCGCACACATGGGGCTCCTCCTCACACTGCCTGCCTGTCTGGGGCCTGTTTACCAGGCGGCGCTTGCATCACCAGCTTTGACGGTGCAGTGCAAACACACTCACATTCTTGGGTCATGAGAAATGCACAATTGTGATGACATCATGCCCAGAGAGAAGATTCACGCCAGCCTCCCTCCTGCCCACAGTCAGAGCTGTTTAATTAGTACTCTTAACCAGAGCTCTTGTCTTCTTGTAAAATCCAACTGGAGAAACTTATGGGTAGGGGGTATCGGGGGGGTTGGAGTGTGTGTGTGTGTGTGTGTGTGTGTGTTTTAAGGGCTAAAAATAGCCTATCTGGGACTCCTTTTGGGGTATTTGTGAGTATCACTGCACCACTGTTTATATTAAATCTATGTTGCACTGGACATTTTTGTCTGAATTTGGCTTGGAGACAGGATGAGAGAAACCATCCATGTCCTTTTGTTCCCTGTAGTTTTTCCTTTTGGGAAGGAGACACGTAGGCCAAGTAAAAGGGCCCTTGGAGAAGATTTAGACCAATGCTCATTATAAAGCCAAGGAAAGGGAGGCCCAGAGAGGGGAGGGCCTTGCCTGAGGTCACACAGCAGAGACTCCAAATTCCCACACCATGCATGCACATTTGGCAACACTGCCCCCAGTCCTCACTTCAGCTTTTTGAGTTGGATTTTCAGGGTGTTGGGAAGAGAGATGCTTCTAGTTAGAGCTTCCTAGGTATCTTTTGCGATCAGAGTGGAGGCAGTGGTGATGGTGGTGGATATGGAAGTGGCCGGGGAGTAGAGGAGAGACATTGGGACCACAGGAGACCTTAACCTCACTCCCCTGCACACCCAGCCCTGCAGAGGAGCTTAGCCTAGGCCATCCCAGGCTTCCTTTATCCCCCCCTTTCTCAGAAGTGCCACCCCCTCTGGCCTCCTTCTATGATGACTGAAGACTTACTTCCCACAAGGGGTGCAGGATTTATAACAAATGAAAATAGAAGACACCCCACTGAATTTGACTTTCAGATAAACAACAAAAAATGTTTTCGTATAAATATGTCTCGTGCAAAAGAAAAAAAAATATGTCTCGTGCAATATTCGGGCATCTGACAACCTCAATCTCCTTCATCTTTATCATTCCCATTGTGGCAGATACAGTGTCTCCTGTCAGCCTTCCATCTCCTTCCTCATTAACTGAACCTGATGTTGTCTGGGTGGCAGTGTATCCCAGGCAATGAGTCAGTCATGATTAGTCTAAGCTCGTCATGACAATCCTGTTCTCCTGTGCCTTCCCAGACTCCCTTGCAGTCAGGAATGACCTGGTGGCTTTAAAAAAATGTCTGTAAATTTTTTGACACCCTTCCTTTGAAAAGGTGGAAACTCATCCCCACAACCTTGAATGTAGGCTAGACTTAGTGACTCATTTCAAAGAGTAGCTTCTGAGGGTAGGTCATAAAAACCATTGTCACTTCTGCCTAACTTTTGTAGATTACTCACTGTGGGAGAAACTGGTGACCATATCGTGAGGACACTCAATAGGCCTGTGGAGAGCCCACATGGGAGGAGCTAAGCCCTCCCGCTAGTGGCCAGCACTAACATGCCAGGCATGTGAGTGAGACAACCTTAAAAGCGGCTTTAGCTCCAGTCAAGCCTTTGAATGATTGCAGCGTGGGCCACCATTTTGACTGCAGCACAAACCAGAGATATCTTTGCATGAGTCATATTTTTTTTAAGATTTTGTTTTTAATTAATATCTGCGCCCAATGTGGGGCTCGAACTTACAGCCCTGAGATCAAGAGTTGCATACTCTACTGACTGAGCCAGCAAGGCATTCCTGTAGTAATCCTATTTTAAATTTTCTATATTTTATGATGTTTAAGTGTCTTTGGAGAGCCTTGCTGGCTGGGGAAAGACTACCCCTCCCGGTCAGGGCTACCTAATTCCTAGAGACAGTGAACAAGCTGTTGGTGAGCTCACCTTTCATATACAAACCAACTAATTAATTCTGGTTCCTTACCCCCAGCCACCTCCTTATCTAACTCACACACCAAACCAATATTTCCCTTGACCTAGATCATTCTAGTGCCAAGTACTAGACAACTAGGGATAGCCCCTAGTTGTGCCCTAAAGTCCAATGGAATTATCTAGACTATCCAAACATTACCCTGCCCTGCCCTACTTTTTTTTTTTTTTTTAAAGATTTTTTATTTATTTATTTGACAGAGAGAGATCACAGTAGACAGAGAGGCAGGCAGAGAGAGAGAGAGAGAGGGAAGCAGGCTCCCTGCTGAGCAGGGAGCCCGATGCGGGACTCGATCCCAGGACCCTGAGATCATGACCTGAGCCGAAGGCAGCGGCTTAACACACTGAGCCACCCAGGTGCCCCTGCCCTACTTTTCCCACAGAAAACCCAATGAAGGTTGTGGCCTTGGCCTTCTCTTGCTTGTTTTTGTCTCCTGGCTGACAGTGATGCTTTCTGTGTGGCATGCGGTGCCTCTTACCTCTTGGAAGATGGTGAGTAGTGGTAAACTTTGCTTTTGGTGGCATTCGACTTTTCATGTTGTCATGTAGTCATCTTTTTTTTTTTTAAGATTTTATTTATTTATTTGAGGCAGAGAGGCAGGCAGATAGAGAGAGGTGGGGGGCAGGCTCCCTGCTGAGCAGAGAGCCCGATTCGGGGCTCAATCCCAGGACCCTGGGGCCATGACCTGAGCCGAAGGTAGAAGCTTTAACCCACTGAGCCACCCAGGCGCCACGTCATGTAGTCATCTTGATAAATTAAGACTCAGACACAAATCACCCCTGAGAGATCCTGACCCAGAGCCACCTAACTATACCATCTCTAGCTGACCCACAGTAACCCAGAGATAGTAAAATGTTTATTGCTGCGTTAAGCAACTGGGTTTTGGGTAATTTGTTTCCCAACAATGTGTAACTAACACGAATGCTCATGTGACCTAGTTCTGACTAGAACAATATAAGGGAAACTACGTTGAGGTGCTTCCAGGAAGCTTTCTTCGTAAAAGGATCAGAAAGGAGAGGAGAGCTGAGGGGTATCACCCTCCATGAACAAGGATGATACTTCAAGAAGTGACTGCCATCTGGGGACCTGGAGGCACTGAAAGTAAGGATACAGGAGTGAAAAAGTAGAAAGCACCTCTTTTATTTATTTTTACTTATTTTAAATTTGATTATTTTTATTTTTATTAAGATTTTTTATTTATATATTTGACACAGAGAGAGAGACAGGGAGAGAGGGAATACAAGCAGGGAGAATGGGAGAGAGAGAAGCAGGCTTCTCGCCGAGCAAGGAGCCTGATGTGGGGCTTGATCCCTTGACCCTGAGATCATGACCTGAGCTGAAGACAGATGCTTAATGACTGAGCCACCCCGGCACCCCTATTTTTACTTATTTTTTAAAAAAGACTTATTTATTGGGGCATCTGGGTGGCTCAGTCAGTTAGACATCTGCCTTCGGCTCAGGTCATGATCCCAGGGCCCTGGGATTGAGCCCTGCATTGGGCTCCCTGTTCAATGGAGCCTGCTTCTTCCTCTCCCTCTGCTGCTCCCCCTACTTTGTTCTTTCTCTGTCAAATAAAGAAATACAATCTCAAAAAAAGAGAAATTTTTATTTATTTATTTTGGAGAGAGAGAGTGCATGCATGCATGAGTTGGGGGAGGGCAGAGGGCGAGAAACCCAAGCAGGCCCCGTGCTGACTGCGAAACCCAACGTGGGGCTTGATTTCAGGATCCTGAGATCGTGCTGAGCAGAAATTAAGAGTCAACTGTTCAACGGACTGAGCCACCCACGTGCCCCACACTTGTGTCTTTTATAACATCATTAAGCAGGTGGACTAATTCGGTGACCACCTGCGTCCAGTCTTGTCGACAAGCAAACACTCAGTGTGTTTATGGTTTGAGCTACTGTATCCTGCAATGTGCCGCTTCACACGTTCCTAACCAATACCATCAGCGTGCACAATAGCATCTCACTGAACTGGAGTAACTTGTGCAATGATTTCATTTATCTACAATCTGAAATGAAGCTGAAAGGCTAACTGAACACCAAAACCAATCGCACAACGTCCATAACAAGCACCTTTCTCTTAGGAAGGTGGTCCCTGGTCTCTACTCACAGACTTTTAGCTTTTACTTTAGACACAATTCTAACGAACATTTCTAAGGTGTCTTCCCAGGCAGAGTTGCCTAGAAATCAACTTTAGTTCAATAATCAGTCATTTGCTATTGACTATTTGCTATTGTTTCCTAGAAATAAAATTTAGTTCAATAATCAGTCATTTGCTATTGTACAAAGCACTGTGGGAGGTCCCGCTTATCTGTAAGTGAGTTTTAAGGGAGAGAGAGCAACATGATTCGATTGGCCAAGCAACGTGGGCTGTAAAGTGGTGGCCAGAGCAAGTCCGGAAAAAGGAAAAGAGGAAAGTTGCTAGTGAATGCCAGTTTATTCAGAAAATATATATTTCAGAGTATTTTTCCATGGAAAATTCCATCAACAGGAAAAATCACTCTAACTCTTCTTAATTGTTGCTAGTACTGGTTTCTAAAATACCCAAAATACTTGTATGCTTCAACTTCCTGAATCTTGTAGTTTTCACCAGTAAAATCTGTGCCAGGCCTGGATCTGAGTTCAGAAGAGATGCAGGAGGTGGCAATTCATAGCTAACGTGATGCGACTGTTATTTCACCTGTCTAGATGGGAATACCATGGCCCAAGAACAGCCCAGAGTGATGCAGCGAGCTAGTGGCAGAGGACTAGAACTCAGAACTCTGAACTTTCCCTTTTTTTTTTTTTTTTAAAGATTTTATTTATTTCTTTGACAGAGCGAGATCACAAGCAGGCAGAGAGGCAGGCAGAGAGAGAGGAGGAAGCAGGCTCCCCGCTGAGCAGAGAGCCCGACGCGGGCCTCGATCCCAGGACCCTGAGATCATGACCCGAGCCGAAGGCAGCAGCCTAACCCACTGAGCCACCCAGGCGCCCTGAACTTTCCCTTTTTTCAGCAGGGAGGGAGGGAACACCAGTCCCCTCAAACCACCACCCAAACATTTCCTCTCCTGACAAAGAGGGGTCTTCACCCAGTGCTGCCCGCTTCCCCCACCCTGGGTCAGGAAGCTCTGCCTGTCCAGAATTTCCTGTGTGCGGGAAAGAAACAGAATGAGCAGATAAATCCTCCAATGCTTATTTTCAAGTGTGTGAGGTCCTCTTCCTGGCCTCAATGCCCTGGCCAAGAGGACCAATCATTGACATGTGTTTTGTGTGTTTCTAAAAGTATTTAGAAGGATTACTGTGCACCCATGAAGCACAAGTCTAGACAGGATAGTGGAGGAGAGTATGGGTCATTGTTCCTATGCTTGGGGGGCTGCCTTGGTTTGGGCTCCCCCAGAAGCAGACCCTAAGACAACTATCTGAGTTTCAGTCATCTTTCTGAGAAGTGAATCCCTGCAGGAGGGTGGGGAAGTGAGACAGGGAATGGAAGTCAGCCAGTAAGGGAAGCACTGTCAAGGTATTACTGGGGTGGACAACCAGACCTCAGCCCTTCTAGGGACCTTTGACAGTGTCAGAGCATACCTCAGTCATCCCAACCAACTGGGGTAATCTATCCACCAATTTTCTTTCTTTAAAAATTTTATTTATTTATTCGATGGAGACAAAGAGCACAAGCAGGGAGAGCAGCAGGCAGAGGGAAAAGCAGACCCCCAGTGTGCGGGGGTCGATCCCGGGATTCTGGGATTGTGACCTGAGCCGAAAACAGACGCTTAACCGACTGAGCCACCCAGGTGCGCTGTCTACCGATTTTCCACCCTTCAATGGTCCAGGGCTCTTCTGGCAGTGCCATGTCTCGGCACTTCCAGCTTACCCACGCTTAGGCACAAGTGCGCATCTGACGCTAAACTCAGGCTGTCAGGCAGTTATAGGATTCACAGTGAGCAGCTGTGGTGGGAAGAGGCGATTGTCAGTGGGACACGGGCAGTGTCTGTTCCAGGAGTTGACTGCTAATTGGTTTTACATTCACAGGAAAAGGTGGACACAGGCCCAGGAGACATGTGTGTGCCTCCCTGTGGGAGGATGTGAAGGGTGTGTACACCACAACTACGGGGGCTTTTTCCTCCATCACCCCTTTCTTCTTGTTGGAGAGTCACTTTCCATGTCTTCCTCTTTGACACTCTGCTAGACCACATTTCCCAGCTTTCCTTGTAGTTAGAAGTGTGCTGATCCCAGACAATGAAGAAAGGTGTTGGTTTTTTTTTTTTTTGCCCACGTCTGGAGGAGGCACACAGCCCAAAGGGGAGGGCTGTGTGCCTCCTCCAGACGTGGGCAAAAAAACCCCAAAATCAAAACCAAAACCCTCCCCATATTGGGCTTTTTCTTACTTTCACTGCATGGGCAAAGGCCAAGGGGCTGGAAAGAGGAACCCAAAGCAAGTAAGTGCTCCTGGAGGTAACAAGCAAGGAAGAGTGGTGCGAGAGGAAGGTGCATGATCCTGACACAAGATTCGTGGAGTTGTGGGAGGTAGTTGAGGGATTTGGGCCAGACGCAGCCTTGGCACCCTCCCCCGTCTCCCTGAGGCAAAGCATCAGTTTAAGAAACCAGACTGTAACCAGGAGGGGCTAAACCTAGAATGTGCAGCTTGGATAGTCATGTAGTCGTGGAGTGCAGTGGGCCCCACGCCTGGAGTCCTGTGTCTCAGAGTCAGGGTCCCCTGCCCCTCCCAGTGGAGGAGGAGCTTTGCTGTGTCCTGGTCATAGCCCAGCTTCACCTCAGAGGATCATTCCCAGGTCACCCAGCCTGAATCTGGTAAAGACTTGAAATCAGGTGGCCTAGACCCTTTCTTGGGCTGAGTTCCTCTCATTCTACACAAATGACTCTCCAATACTAGAGCCACTGGCTCTTCTTGTGGGCTAGCCTGGGAACCTCACCCCCACTGTTTTGTTAAATGTCAAGTAATGGACTTAACTAATGAAGTGTTGGGGCCAGAGCTGCTTGCCTGACCTCTGGGTCTACTTTTCGCCTGCCCCACCCCCTCCCCGGGAGCAGTGTCCTCTCGGGAAATGCAGCTGACCCAGCTGCATCCGTGGGAAGGCTTGGCCCCCCGCACCTCACCCTCCTAGCCCTGCTGAGGCCTCAGGAAATGACCCTCTTAGCAGCCACGAGCTGCGAGCCAGAGGACAATGATAGAGGGACGGAAGCCTGTTTGTCTCAACTAACTTGTCCCCTTGGCTGGATGCCAGCTGCTGGAAACACAAAGCTGAAGAGTCAGTGGGAAAATATATTTTTAAGAAAAACAAACAACCCTGTGGGCTTTAGCCAACTTCTGAGCTCTGAGGGGTTTTGTTTTCTCTAATTGCATGTGTGTATTTGTGTGTGTGTAAGTTTAAAACGTAGATAAGGTCAGAAAATCAAAGAATCTACGGTTTGGAAGAGCAGTGGTCCCACCCAAGCTGCAGGCTCCCCTGTGGTTTGTGTCTTTCTGGGGCTGGGCCCCGCCTCTCCACGCCTGCTGTTAATCACATCACTCCACTCTGGCCACAGTCCCCACCCCACCTCCGGGTACCACCTAGAGGCCTAAGAGCTTTTCTCAAATCTGAAATAGGTCACCCCTTCTAGGCCAGCTCTGTCCCTGTTCAAATGCCTCCAAGGGCCTCCCTGAGCACCCTCTCCGAAACAGCACCCCTCAGATCTTCTCTCTTAAAACACTCCTCAGGGCACTTAACCCCATCTGGACTGGTCTGGCTTGTTTACATGTGCCCTGTGCATAGTAGGTACTCAGTAAACATTTGTTGACTGAATATTTTTCAGCAGTAGTTGCATTCAGATCAGAGTTGGCTCTGAGAATCTGGTTTTTACTGAATTGCAACACACGTCATTATTGGCTACAAACCATGTGCCAGGGCCAGGAGGTCAATCAGTCAGGAACTCCACTCATTTGCTCATTCATTTGGAGGGTAGAACCCTGAGTAGGTGGTGATTGGGTCCTGGGGGAGGGGGACAGTGCGGAGAACAGCAGGAAAGCTTTGTGGCAGAGGGAATTTGAGGTGGGTTTTCCATCAAAAGAGAAGCCAGATGGGACGGAGGACTGTCCAACTTGAAAGAACTGTCTGGCTTGGAAGTGTGAACATGAATGTGTTTAAAGAAAAGGAAGAGAGCCATGGAGTATGGAATTTAGTTTATTCCCACTCGGGACTGCCAGGGCAGGCAGAGATGTGGTTTTATCTGGGGCTGCAGTGGGGACACTCCATTTTGTTCGCTGAAGCAATGGAGGGATGAATGTGAATGGCTGAGGTGTGGCGGGAGTGAAGCTGTTCAGTTTTCGTTTAGGGACAATGAAGTCAAAGAAAAATAATGACTTTGAGAAGCCTGTTTTAAGATCCTGGATGTCCCTGGCTCCAGAATTCAGTCTCCAATGATGCAGACTACCACGAGAAGGTTCTGGAAAATACAGTTGCCTGGAACCCAGCCTGGGAGAGTGTGATTCTTGGAGAGGCCCTCTGCCAGGAGTTGGGGCCTGGGCACCTGCATTTTTACAACCTTTCCAAAGGTTCTCATCATTTGCTGGGTTTGGTGACCATGGAGGCCCTGAGAAGCGAAGGTGGCTAGACAGGGACAGAGGCAAAATGGCCATTTATTTGAACCAGGTCCATGTGGCCCTTCATGCTGACTCGCTTCATCTGCAGCCTCCCAGTGGACTAGCTCCTTTCTCCAGTTTTCTTTTCCCCTGGATGTAAGCAAGCATCTGGGCCACGGCAGAGGCTCCCCACCCCCAACCTCAAAGGTCAGGTACCTCCCAGCCTCCGGCAGGCATGTCCATTTATGGCTCTGTTGTTCCAAAATGTGGCCAAATTTATAAACTCCCCCTTCCTGGAGACACGAAACAATTTGTGCAGAGTACAGTGCGGGGGCAGAGCTGGGAGCTTCGTCCAGGGCCTGGACTTCAGCCCGGCAGCCCGGGCCCAAGCCCAGCGAGTTCTGGTGTTGGATGGGCCCCATTCCCTCCCTGGGCCTCAGTTTCTCCACCTACAGAGCAGAGGAACCGGACTAGATCATTCCTGAAGTCCTTCTTAAGTTTAGACACATCCAATTTATTGCTTACAAATGCCAATTTCCTAAATCCATGGGCCCAGTCATTGTAAGAGGGCTGGCGGATGGACTGCAGCCTTCTATGCTCTTCTGCATAGCTTCTTTTCTTCCTTGAAGGCTTGCTTGTTTTTTTTAATTAGAAAAATTACCTAAGGTATCAATTTCCATGGTAAAATTAAAGCCCCCCTCACCTGCTCCCCATTCTTATGCTCCTCCCCAGAAATATTGTCAAAAGTTTGGAGTGGTGGGCACCTTGGTGGCTCAGTTGGTTAAACTCCTGCCTTTGGCTCAGGTCATAATCCTAGAGTCCTAGGATGGAGTCCGGCATTAGGCTTCCAGCTCTGCAGGGCATCTGTTTCTCCCTCTGACCTTCACCCCTCTCATCCTCTCTCTTCCTCTCTATCTGTCTCAAATAAATAAGTAAAATCTTTAAAAAAAAGTTTGGAATGGTGCTTTGAAGACAGGAGTCTCTCCCTTTATTTATACATGTATTTGTGTTCATATGGGAGGGTTTTCATAGAATTTATTTCCTACCTACATGAAAATTGCATAGATGGGCATCTCACTCTTTTTTTCTTAATGTCTTATATCTCTCTTGCTATATCTGCTTCTTTTTAAAAACTGTTTGATTGAGGTATAATTCACATACTACAAAATTCATATGTCATGAGGGTATAGGTCAATGACTTGTGAATATCTATTGCCATGCCATTTGGTAATGAGCTCTCTGTCACTGGAGGTATTCAAGGGGAGGCCGGCCAGCCATTTCGCAGGGACTATCAAGGAGCTCTCAAAATCTAATAGGAAACTGGGCTATGTGGCTTCGGAGCCGCAGTTTGGCTAAGGGGTTAGAACATTTCCACACACTTCCCACCCCCCAACAAGTGCCCTTAGGCCCATTTGCCAGCCCATTGCTCAGCCATAGGCAACCACTGATCCTTCTGTCTCCATAGATTTGCTTCTTCTGGACATTTCCTATAATGGAATCATACAATCTGTTCTTTTACATCTGACTCCTTCACTTAGCATAACAATTTAGAGGTTTTCTTGCTAATATTCTATTTTCTAGATATGCTACATCTTGTTTAATTGTTTGCCAGTTGGTGGACCCTAAGAGCGTGTCCAGTTTGGGGCTATTGGGAATGATATTGCTGTGAATGTTTACCTACAAGTCTTTGTGTGTTCTCTTGGGCGGATAACCTCAATCCTAACCCTTTAAACTGCTGTGGTATCCTCTGCTAGAAGGATGCACTTGGATGTAACCAGTCCTCTATTAATGGACATTTATTTATTTATTTTTAAAAGCTATTATTTATTTATTTGAAGATAGAGGGATATCACAGATAGGCAGAGAGGCAGACAGAGAGAGGAGGGAAGCAGGTTCCCCACTGAGCAGAGATCCCAATATGGGGCTCGATCTCAGGAACCTGAGATCATGACCTGAGCTGAAGGCAGAGGCCCAACCCACTGAGCCACCCAGGCACCCCTATTAATGGACATTTTGATTATTTTCGAGGTTTTATGCTCATTAACCTGCTGTTCAGAACTTCTTCATCCATCCATCTTTAGGGGTGTATGAAAGAAGAGAAATGGCTGGGTCACAGAGTGTGTACGTTTTACATTTGTTGAACTGTTGCCAAATCATCCTCCATGACACTCCTACATTCTCTTCAAAGGAACAGAGAGAATGGTGAGAAAGAGAATCTGCTACAAAAATATCAACCTGGGGGCGCCTGGGTGGCTCAGTGGGTTAAAGCCTCTGCCTTCAGCTCAGGTCATGATCTCAGGGTCCTGGGATCGAGCCCCGCATCGGGCTCCCTGCTCAGCAGGGAGCCTGCTTCCCTTCCTCTCTCTCTCTGCCTGCGTCTCTGCCTACTTGTGATCTCTCTCTCTGTCAAATAAATAAATAAAATCTTTAAAAAAAAAAAAATCCCCAGGGTAGGGCAGTTACAAGATACCTGAGGTCAAGCTGGAGAAAGCAGAGGCTGGTAGAGGGACAAAACCCTTCCTCCAGCCTTTCCTTTGGAAGTGTATAAGTAATGAGCTCTCTTGTCACTGGAGGCGTGCAAGTGGAGCCTGGTTAGCATTTGGCAGGGGCTATCAAGGAGCTTGCACGATTTGATGGGAAACTAGGCTATGTGGCTCCTGAGCAGCAGTTTGGCTAAGGGGTTAAGAATGTGGACTTAGGGGGCGCCTTCGTGGCTCAGTCAGTTAAGCATCACACCCTTGGATTCAGCTTAGGCCATGATCTCAGGGTTGTGGGAATGAGCCCAGCAGTGGGGCTCCACGGCTCTGCCCAGAGTCTGCTTGAGATCCTCTCCCTCTCCCTCTGTCCCTCCCCATTCTCAGGTGCACGGGGCGCACTTTCTCTCCCTACAATAAATAAATAAATCTAAAAAAAAAAAAAGAATGTAGGCTTAGGCTTAGCTGGCAGGGGCCCTAGTTCAAACCCCAGCTCTACCATTTTCTCTTCCCTCCAGCTCCAGGTAACCAAGATTCTGACTCCTATCATCACAGATTTATCTTTTCCATTCTAGAACTTCATACAAATGTCATCACACGGAACACTCTCCTGTATCTGGCTTATTTCATTCAACCTTATGTTCATGAATTCCTGAGTTCTTTTTTTCTTTTTTCTTTTTAAATCTCTCTCCACCCAGTAGGAGCCATTTATCAACATTCGGTCTTTCATTAATTTCTTCCATCACTGAGTCACTCATTCAACAAATATTTCTTGAGTCCTTACTGTGTGGGGCAGGCTGGCCAAACACAGTAACCTATGGCAAAGACTGGTGAACTCTGAGTCTCCCAGGATGTTCTGGTTCCAAACTATTTTGGCTCCAAATACAATGGTGACAGCCCTACTCTAAACTACCCCAGTATCTGGTAGAATCCCCAAGAGGCCACACTGCTCAGTGGCGTGGGGCTCAGACTCTGGGATCCATACGTCGTGTACTTAGTATGTGCTTAGTAAACAGTGGCTATGACTATTTCTTTGGCACAGAAGCACAGTAAGGAGCAGAGCCCTCCCCTTTGCCGAATCCTCATTGCCCCTAAAAGCTAGGTACCATTACAATCTACATTTTACCAGTGAGGAAAGGATGCTCAGAGAGGTGAGGTAACTCTTCTGATGTTGCACAGCAATTGAGTGGCTGAGCTGGAAATCAAACCCAGACTTGCCGAGTGTCAAGTCTGAGCTTCACCTCTGCTATGGAGAATCAGCTGATGCCTCCTTGCCCTTCCTTTAAGCCAGAATCTCTCTGGACAAAGGTTGTGCACTTTGCCATTTCTTGTTGTCTTTCTTCCACTTTGGAAGGGTGTGGGGGGGGTCAACCCAGGATGTTTTCCTGGCTTTGGAATTCGTCTGTTTCAGCTTAAAATCATAGTGGAGGGGGTGGGGAGAAACACAACTCTCCAGGACCAGCTCGTGCCCCTGTCCAGAGCCCTGGGGCTGGCTTCTAGGTGGTCTCACTGCAATTTGTCCATGTCTGTCCTGCTTCCTGGGGAATGTCCATCTTTGGGCCTTCCTGGACCCTTACTCTAAGGTTCTATCACGTGATCCCTAACGGCAGCATTTTCCTAAGTGACATGAGATTATACATCTGGGCTAGTTGTTACCAATGCCCTGACTCACCAGGCTCAGCTTGTTCCTGGGAGTGAATGAGCCTTTCATTTTAACTGCTGGCTTTTAAGGGGCCAGGCATCCATTTTTTCCAACCATGTAAAATCTATTAGAGAAGGAAAAATGTGGTTCAAAGAAGTAGTGAAGTTTTCTGCATGGGAGCACATTTTCCAGAGAAGAAAATATGTCAATCTTGTGATATACTTGAGCAGCTTTCAAAAAACATTTTTCTCAGCACATGAACCCTCTTGCAGAGGTTATTGAAGCTGGAGCTCAGTGTACAAATGCTAAAAGTGGAACTTCTGTGACAGGAGGAGGAGGGGAGGGGTGGCCGAGTGGCGCAGGTCCTCTCCCACTCCCTCACCACTCCACTCCTTTGTGAAACTTGCCACTGGGTGGGGAACCCAAAGAACCTCTGAGAGCACCCTGGCCCAGCAGTTGAACCCTGGGTCTGAGCCCCAAGGTCATCCTTTACTAGTGTGTGACCTCAGAAAAGGCTTCTCTGGACTCAGTTTTCCCATCTGGGAAATAGCCGAGTTGTGACTAAATAAATATAAACTGCTTCCTAGTTCCAAGATTCCGTGTTACTGGGGAAAGTTTAGTTGAAGCTGTAAACTGTTGGAAATATGGGCTTTTGTAAAAAAGAAACAAAATTCTCTTCTTTGAGGACATCCGGTAACAAACTAAGGGCTATAACAGTGCTTTCTAAGTAGACATACTGTGGGCCTCCTTGCATGAATTGATAGAAAAAAACCAAGAGGTTCATTTACTTCATTATTAGAAAGCAAGTGAAGTCAAATCAGTATGCTGTACAGCTTAAATTTATAGAGTGTTGTATGTCAATTACAGCTCCATAAAACTGGAAAAAAATGGGGATAATATTAAAGTGTTGAAAAAAATACTACCCAGGGTGCCTGGGTGGCTCAGTGGGTTAAAGCCTCTGCCTTCAGCTCAGGTCATGATCCCAGGGTCCTGGGATCGAGCCCCACATCGGGCTCTCTGCTCAGCAGGGAGCCTGCTTCCTTCTCTCTCTCTGCCTGCCTCTCAGCCTACTTGTGATCTCTGTCTGTCAAATAAATAAATAAAATCTTTAAAAAACAATACTACCCAGAAAAATCACTCCCATAAATCAATGCAAAAAGTCACTATCATATTACCGTATGTGGCAAGGGGAACACTCCAGAAAAAAATTTAAAAAAGAAGAAAGTAGGCTATCTATGTAATTGATTTGTCAATAACACTTTACTCATTATATGAAATGTACTGAGTAACGAAAAGTACTTAGTAATAAAAGCCAATTGACATGAATTTAGGCAGTTACTGAACATTAATGTAGACAGTTTTTTAAAAAAAATCAAACATGCACATGCAGCTGGGATGCCCAACTGTTTCACTTTGGGTAGATGGAGTGGTTTCGTGGGACACAGGGCTCTTAGTGCTAAAACCAGAAAAATCTCAGGCAAACTGGGAGGAGCTGGTCACTCACCTGACCTATAAGCGGTAAGCACGTGCTAGACAGTCTTCCAGACATTTTCCACATATTAACTTTTTCAACCTGCATCGCAACCCTCTAAGGGAGGTTCATTATGATCTCTATTTTCTAGATTCGCAAGAGGAAACTAAAGCTCCAAGAGGTGAGTGGCTTTTCCAAGGCCACACAATTGGCTGGAGGCAGAACCAGGATGAAAACCCGCCCAATATGGCTCAGGAGGCCTGGAACTGTTAAAGGTCATACCTTCTTGCTCCTGAATTGTGTCTTTGGAGAATCACAGAGCTCTGGCCAATGTGTGACCAAGACCCGCCAGGCACTCTGGAGACCCAGGCCTGGCTCTCTGTGTAGGTTTTTTTGTTTTGTTTTGTTTTGTTTGTTTGTTTTTAATTTGACAGAGAGGGAGAGAGAGAGAGAACAAGTAGGCAGTGCAGCAGGTAAAGGGAGAGGGAGAATCAGGCTCCCTACTGAGCAGGGAGCCCAATTCGGGGCTCCATCCCAGGACCCCGGACTCATGACCTGAGCTGAAGGCAGATGCTTCACTGACAGAGCCACCCAGGCGCTCCTCTCTGTGTAATATGGAGGAGCTACCAGCTTCTTTGGATGCCATCTTCCAGCTCGGTGAATTATGGGGGCTGGTCTGGAATAATTTTTTTAAGCAGTGTAACTTGCCAGACAGTCGAGACCCCAATATATAAAACAGACCATACTCACAAAGTTTACGTTGTCAGCATTTAGCTGGAAATTCTTCTTGCTGTACAGAATTTCGGAGACTCTGCTCCATAGCCTAAGGCTTCCAGAAGCAGAGTATGAAAACGTGTGGTTTAATTGCTCTCTAAGGACTTTTGGGGCTTTAAAATTAAATCCAACATTTAATTCAAACATTTCATTTGTTCATCCCACAAAAATGTTTGAACTGCGTAAGATTTGCCAGGCGCTGGTCCAGGCATTGGGGCATCGGAGATGAGCTAGACCAGGATCTCTCCACCTCGGCACCATTGTTACTTGGGGCCAGATGATTCTTTGTCTTGTGTTGGGCCTCGCAGAATGTTTAGCAGTGTTCCTGGTCTCTATTCACTAGATGCCAGTAGCTCCTGCCCAGTGTGAGAGCCCCGAATGTCTTTCAGATGTTGCCAAATTGACCTTGGCGGGCAAAAATCCACCCTGGTTAAGAATTACTGAGCTAAACTTATAAAGATCTCTCATCTCATGAGCTTATGTTCCCTGGGGAGAGGCAGATAAGAAACATTTCTTTTTTAAAGAAGTATGTGATAAAGGGAAAATGGGGTGATGAGACAAGTATGATTGGGGGACTTCTTCAGTTGGGTAGGCAGGGAAGGTGCCTCTGAGAGGATGACATTTGATCTAGAACAGGAATGTCCAGCAGGAAAGAGCCAGCCATGCAAGGATCTGAAGGAAGAGTGTTTTGGTCAGAGAAAGCACTGAGAACAAAGGCTGAAGGCCAGACAAAACTTGGCTTGATTAAGGTACAGAATAAAGGCCAGTGTGCTAGGAACATAGAGATCAGGACAAAGGCAGGAGAAGTGAGCTGAGTGGGTGTGGAAGGCAGGTAGAAATGGGAAGGATTAAATAATTGAGGGCCTCATAAGCCAGGGGAGGGAGGCTATTTTTATTTTTAAGATTTTATTTATTTATTTGACAGAGAGAAGAGAGGGAACACAAGCAGGGAGAGTGGGAGAAGGAGAAGCAGGCTTCTTGCTGAGCATGGAGCCTGATGCAGGGCTCCATCCCAAGACCCTGGGATCATGACCTGAGCTGAAGGCAAACGCTTAATGACTGAGCCACTCAGGCACCCCGGGAGGTTATTTTTAATTATGAGCACCTGCTCTGTGCTCCCGGGCTAGGTGTTGGGGACACAAATGTGACTAAGATAATAAATCCACAGAGGATGATAGTTAGTTCTACCTGGGATGAATCTAGGCAGGCTTCATGATGGAGGTGACATTGGAGTTCACTTGAAGGATAAACAACAACCAATTATGTGGAGAAAAGGGATCAGTGGAAATTGTTTCCCCACACATTATGCATGTGATTCTGTTAAGTTGTTACATTGCTGACTCCTGGTCCTATCCCCAGAGGTGGTAGGGCCCAGGAATCTGTATTTAACACAGCATTATGATTCTGATACTGGCTGGCAGTGATGGGGGGGGAACCTCACTTTGAAAATAGTGCCCCATGATTTTCTTGTCACTTTGGTGCTCAGCAGAGTATGAATGTCTGGGGAAGTCTTATTCCAGTTGGAAAGCATTCACTGGTTTATTGTATACCAGGATCCAGGGATAGAAGAGAAAGGCAGAAGGACCAATTCCCTGCCTCTCTGTGTCCCCAGTTATCCCTTATCTTGAATGAGGAAACAGACTCAGAAGGGCTCAATGACTCCCCCAAGGTGTACAGCTTAGAAGAGGCCCATGTGGACCCTGACTTCAGGCCTGTGGGCCCCAGATCCAGTTCTGTTTCCCCTTCCCAGCTATACTCAGACTGTTCTTCCCTGGAGATCCCTGCATACACAATCTACGAAGCCAGCCTCCACTGATTTGAAAATCAACTCTGACTCACACCAGAGGGAGCCACACGAAGCCGAGCAGGCCAGCTGCCAAAAGACTAGGGAGGAGGATGTACATGGGGTAGTCCACACAAAGCCCTAAGTGTGCAAGGGCCCCAAACGCTGGTTGTTTTTCTTCCAACGGACACACATGGAGACGAAGGAAAAAAAAATCCCACAAAAATGTTCAGACCACAGGAAATATGTTGGCAACTGTCAGAGGTGTGGACAGGGGCTCTTGCAAGAACAGGCTGGTATGAGGCAGGCGCCAGAGATGAGAGGGGGCCTGACTGCCAGGAGTGTGACTAAGAGCCTGCCTTTCCTGAACTCCAGCCTCCTTTCCTTGTTAAACTGGGTGTCTGTGCAGCTGCGACCATGCCAGGTCTGGAGCTGGAGCTGAAGAAGTGGGTGCTAAGCATGTCACTGTGTAAGCTTGTGATCATGAAAGTGTGTAACTGTGTAAGCAACTAAGCAGGTAAAAGGGTAACCCTGAGGGAGGGCAAGCAAGCAGGTTGGCAAGTTAAGTGTGCAATTGTGTTAGCACTCAAGAGTGCAAGCACGTAAAAGGTCCAGGAGCAAGGAGATGAGTGTGTGGCATGGCAGGAGGTAAATGTGTAAGTTGGTGAGCGGATAAGAATGTAGCTGAGCAGCTAGGTCAGGGAGGAAGCACATAATTGTGTGGGCAAGAAGTTTGTAAATAAGTGAACATGAGCAAGCAGGCAATCATACACGTGGATGAACGTGGAAGTGGGTAAACATGGAAGCATGTGGGCATTTGGCTTGGTGCTGGAGCTTACGTGCTGCTTCTAGGCATGTTATTGTTTTCAGAATTGGAACCAGATCATGGTTTTGGGCTTTAATATGGTGACGTGACAACATCTAAGACCCATTCTAGAGTACTCTCGGCACAAAACAGCCTTAGGTCATTTGGGACATTATTTCTATCTATGACACAGTTAAGCAGGGCATACAAAGCTTCAGCGTGTTGATGTGCTGTAGGGGTGATCCCCCAAAGTGGCCTTAGGTGTCCATAAAGTGATTTCGGGTGGTACAAAGATAAACACTTTTTCAAAAAAAAAAAAAATCAATCATTGCATGAGTCTTATAGGAAAGTTTAGAACTGACCCTCCAAATGCATGAGATCATCATGCCTATTGTTTCTTAGGATGAGTTAAAATTGGTAAAATTGGTTGTTGAGTTTTAAAAACTTCAATTGACCCACTACACAACTGGGGCCCCTATGGACAACTTGAGTTGCTGGTAGAAGCAGCAGGAGCAACGTCCTGGGCCATAATAACTTCAGTTCCACTGCCAGGGCACTGTGGGGTGGTCCGATCTTTCCATAGTGGCAGTAGCAAGGAGCAGCAGCAGCAGCAGCAAAATCCTGTGTTTCCTTGCTTTCCACCCAATAACATAGGGAGACCTGGGCCCGGCCGAGTCTGCTCATCCCCACCACTGCCAGAAGGTCATCAATGACAGCTGGTGACGCAGAATAGCACTTCTTGCCAACATAGATCACCAATACAGATTGAGCAGGAACCTCAGCATCACCAGAAGAATGAAGCAGATGCTAATGACTTTGCAAGGGCTCAGAAAATTAAGCTGTCATTGGAACTCAAGCCCACAGAAACAGGCCAGAACTTATACCTCAACAAGGTGATTGATGAAATATGAGATTTCCATAGGATCAGGAGCCTCCTAATGTAATTAACAAAATGTCCAGGATGCAATTAAAAAATCATCTATTACCAAGAACTAGGAAAATTACAATTTGAATGAGAAAAGAAATGTAAGAGGTGCTATTAGCAAGATGAAGAGGATGTCAATTATCTGACAAGGACTTTATTTTGTTTTATTTTTTTTAAGATTGTATTTCTTTATATGACAGAGAGAGAGGGAACACAAGAAAGGGGAGAGGGAGAAACAGGCTTCCTGTTGAGCAGGGAGCCCAAAGTGGAGCTCCATTTCAGGAACCCAGGACCATGACCTGAGCTGAAGGCAGGCACTTAATGACTGAGCCAGCAGGTGCCCTGTCGGACAAGGATTTTAAAGCTGCCATCATCAGAATGCTTCAACAATAATTACAAATTCTCTTGAAACAAATGTAGAAATAGAAGATCTCGACAAAGGAAGAGAAGTTAAAAGAACCTAGTGGTATTTATAGAACTAAAAAATACAGTAACTAAAATAAAAACTTTGTTTGATGGGTTCTCAAAAGTGGAGTGGACATGACAGAATAGAATTGTGAACTTGAAGACAGGACAATAGAACCTACTCAAGCTGCACAACAGAGAGAAAAAAGACTGAAAATACATAAAAGACATAATAAAGCATGCATCCACAATATGCAAAGAACACTTAAAACTCAACAATAAGAAGATAAACAACTTGAATTAAAAAATGGGCCAAGAAATTTAGCAGACACCTCACTGAAGAAGATAGAAAGATGCCAAATTAGCATGTGAAAAGAGGCTCCACATCATAAGTTCACATTTAATACAAATTAGCACAACAATTAGATACCACTATATGCCTATCAGAATGTCCAAACAACATCAAATGCTTGGAGGATGTGGAGAGACAGAAACTTTCATTCATTGCTGGTGGGAATGCAAAAATGACATAACCACTTTGGAATACATCTTGGCAGTTTCTTACAAAACTGAATATACTCTTACCATACAATCCAGCAATCATGCTTCTAGTTATTTACATAAAGATGTTGTAAAGTTCACAAAAAACCTACACAAAAATTTTAATAGCAGCTTTATTTATAGTTGCCAAAATTTGGAAAGAACCAAGGTATCCTTTTGGGGGGAATAGATAAATCAACTGTGGTACATCCAGACAAATAAATATTACTCACCATTAAAAAGAAATTAGCTATCAAGCTATAAAAAGACACAGAAAAACCTTAAACCCATAGTATTATGTGAAAGAGGTCAATCTGAAAAGTTTACACACTGTATGATTCCAACTATATGATATCCTGGAAAAAGCAAAATTTATGAAGTCAGTAAAATGATCAGTTGTTACCAGGGGTTAGGGGTAGGGAGGGATGAATATGGAGAGCACAAAGGATATATGTCATTATCCATTTGTCTAAACCCATGGAATATATAAAACCCTATACGAATTCTAGGATAACTATGGATTTTAGGTGATAATGATGTGTCACTATAGATTCATTACTAATAACAAATGTACCTCTCTGGTGAAGGATATTGATAATGGGAGAGGCTATGCATGTGTGGGGGGACATGGCATATATGGAAAATCTATGTACCTTCATCTCAGTTTTGCTTTGAACCTAAAACTCCTCTAATTTTTTTTTTAATCTGAAAAATAGTGAACATAGCCTTCATGGATCTGTGGGACAATAACAAAGGATCTAACTTTCATACCATATTCCAGAAGTAGAGAAAGAGTGAGGGACTAAAAAATTGTTCAAAGAAACAATATTTGAAAACTTCTTAAATTTGGGGAAAGACATAAAAATATAGATACATGAAGTTTAGTGAATCCCAAATAGGATAAACTCAAAGAGATCTACATCAAGGCACATTGTAATTAAAATTTTAAAAACCAAAGACAAATAAAAAATAGTGTAATCAACCAAAGAGAAATGACACATTATCTATAAAGGAATTTCACCTTGGATGACTACCACCTTCTTAACTGAAACCAAAGAGTCAAGAGATAAATAGCACATTTTTCAACTACTGAAGAAAATAAAGAACTGTCAATCCAAAATTTAATATCCAGTAAAACTATCCTTAAGGAATAAGAAGGGTAATAAAGCCATTCTAAGATGAGTGAAACTAAGAGAATTTGCTGCTAGTAGACTTGCCACTAAAGAATGGCTAAAGTTTGTTCTCTTTTCATAAAGAAAATAACAGAGGGTTTAGAAATTAAAGAGCAGTGGAATGGATATAAATAGAATTAAACTATCTCTCACCTCATGATTTTTAATTATATTTTATGGTTGAAGCAAAATTAATGATACCATCCATTGTGGTACACAATGTATGTAGAGGAAATACTTAAGACAATTATATTGAAAAAGTAGAAAAGTAAAGGATCTGAATGGAAAATATAGTTTGTACACTTTATTCAGTGTGATAAATATCAACACCAGTGGGCTATGATGAATTACATAATCATATGTTAATACCTATAACAGCTACTAGAAACACTACAAATATTTATTTGTATATTATACATTGTGTGTAATGTATTGTATGATTTATATGTATATTTTATATATATTTAAACCAATATGCTAAAAAAATCATAAATGAATCAAACTGGGATTCTAAAAATGTCACTAAATGTTTAACCTACATGAAGGTAGTAAAAAGCAACAGGATGAGAAAGAGAGGGAAAAAACAGAAAACACACAATAAAACATCAAGCTTAAGCCTTAACACATCAATAGTTACCTCAAATGTAAATGGTGTAAAGATACCAATTTTAAGACAGAAATTGGGAAAATAGACAAAAATTATGATATTTATGATTTTATGATTATACTGCCCATAAGCAGTTCATTTTAAACATAATGATATAGGCAGATTTGAAGTAAAATAAAGATATATCATGCAGGGGCGCCTGGGTGGCTCAGTGGGTTAAGCCGCTGCCTTTGGCTCAGGTCATGATCCCAGGGTCCTGGGATCGAGCCCCGCATCGGGATCTCTGCTCAGCAGCGAGCCTGCTTCCTCTCTTTCTCTGCCTGCCTCTCTGCCTGCTTGTCATCTCTCTCTGTCAAATAAATAAATAAATAAATAAAAATCTAAAAAAAAAAAGATATATCATGCAAACATTAATTTTAAAAATAAGGAGTGACTACACTAATAATAAAAAATTAAAATTCTGAGCAAAAAAATTACTAGAAACAAAGGACAATACATAATGATAAAATTATCAGTCCTTCATGAAGACAGAGCAATCCTAAATGTATAAGCACCAAACATCAGAGCTTCAAAATATAAAAGCAAAAGTGATATAATCAGGAGAAATAGATAAATCCACAATTATAGTTGGGAATTTTAACTTATAATTCTCAGCAATTGATAGAATTAGTAGACAAAGAATCAGAAGAGATACAGAAGAATTAAATAACACCATCAACCAGAAGGGCCTAATGGACATTTATAGAACTCTTTTCCTACCAAAGACAAAGTATATACACCTTTCAAGTGACCAAAGCACATTCACCAAAGTGAACCATATCCTGGGTCATAAAACAAACTTAAACAAATTAAAAAAAATTGAAATCATATAGCATGTAGCTCGAACAATACTGGAATCAAACTAGAAAACAGTAATAGAAAGACAACAGAAGGGGTGCCTGGGTGGCTCAGTGGGTTAAAGCCTCTGCCTTCAGCTCAGGTCATGATCCTAGGGTTCTGGGATCGAGCCCCACGTTGGGCTCTCTGCTCTGCAGGGAACCTGCTTTCTCCCCTCTCTCTCTCTGCCTGCCTCTCTGCCTACTTGTGATTTCTCTCTGTCAAATAAATAAAATCTTTAAAAAAAAAAAAAAGAAAGACAACAGAAAAATCTCCAAACTCTTGGAAATTAAATGACACACTTTAATATAATTCATAGTTTAAAGAGGAACTATCAAAGGAAATATTTTATTTTATTATTTTTTTAAGATTTTATTTATTTATTTGACAGACAGAGATCACAAGTGGGCAGAGAGGCAGGCAGAGAGAGAGAGGACGAAGCAGGCTCCCTGCCAAGCAGAGAGCCCGATGCGGGGCTCCATCCCAGGACCCTGGGATCATGACCTGAGCCGAAGGCAGAGGCTTTAACCTGTTGAGCCACCCAGGCGCCCCAGGAAATATTTTAAAAATATACAACTGGGGTGCTTGGGTGGTTCCGTGGGTCAAGAGTCTGCCTCTGGCTTAGGTCATGATCTCAGGGTCCTGAGATTGAGTCCTGCATCAGGCTCCCTGCTCAGTGGAAAGTCTGCTCCTGCCTCTCCCTCTGCTCCCCCTACCCCAGGCCCCCTCTCATGCTCTCTCTCTCTTAAACAAACAAATAAATAAATAAAAATCTTTAAAAAAATATAGAACTGAATGAAAATGAAAATACAACATTTGTGGGATGCAGCTACTGCAGTGCTGAGAGGGAAATTGATAGCACTAAAATCTTAACATTAGAAAATAGTAAAGGTAGGGGTGCCTGGGTGGCTCAGAGGGTTAAGCCTCTGCCTTCAGCTTAGGTCATGATCTCAGGATCCTGGGATCAGGCTCTTTGCTCGGCAGGGACCCTGCTTCCCTCTCTTTCTCTGCCTGCCTCTCAGCCTACTTGTGATCTCTGTCTGTCAAATAAATAAATAAAATCTTTAAAAAAAAAAGAAAATAGTAAAGGTAGAATATTAATAACCTAAGTTCCCAGCTCAAGAAACTAGAAAAAGAAGAGAAAAATAAACCCAAAACAGAGAGAATAAAGACAATAATAAAGATAAGAGCAGAGGGAAATGAAATTGAAAACAGAAAAACAATGGAGAAAATTAATAAAACAAAAAGTTATTTGTTTGGGAAAAAAATAATAAATTGACAAACCTCTAGCAAGACTGACAGAGAGAACTCAGTATCAGGATGAAATGGGCAATATCATGACAAATTGTAAAGCTATTAAAAGGATAATAAAAGAATACTATAAGCAACTTCACACTATTGGACTTGAAGAGATGAACCAATTCTTTGAAAATCATAAATTACCAAAACTCAGTTAAGGTGAAATAGATAACTTTAATAATGCTGTAATTACTAAAGAAATTGAAATTTTAATTTAAATGCTCTCAAAAGAAAAAACCCCAACCTTCCAGGCCCTGATGGTATACTGGAGAATGTTACCTAATAGTCAAAGAATTAATGCCAATTTTACACACTTTCTTCTAGAATATAAAAGAGGAAGATTCACTTCCTAACTCATTATCTGAGGCTAGTACTATCCCTATAACAAACACAGACAAAGCCAGCTCAAAAAGACAAAATAATACAGATCAGTATCTCTTTGTGTCTAAATTTAGACACAAAAATTCTCAAAAAATTTTTAGCAAATCAAATCCATAATGTATAAAGAGAATAATATACTACAACTAGGTGGGATTTTTTCAAGGTATGTAAATCTGGTTAATTATTTAAAAATTAGTGAATGTAATCCATCATTATATGTAAAAATTACACTGAAGCATAAGTGTAATAAAATATGAACAGAATCTGTCTGATGAAAATTATAAAATTCTGAAGAAATCAAAGAAGCCCTAAATACTTGGATAAACATACCATGTTCATGAATTAGAAGACTCATTATAGCAAAGATGTCAATTCTGCCTACATACATCTATGGATTTAATAAAATTTCTATCAAAATCTCAGGAAGTTTTTTTTTCTTGTAGACAGAGACAAATTTATTCTGAGATTTATATGGGAAGAAAAGGACTCTAGGATAACAAAAACAAAACTTAAAACTAATAAAGTGGGAGGAATCAATTTTCCCAATGTTAAGGTGTACTATATACAGCTAAGGGACCTGATAGAGGGACAGACATATGGACCAATGGAACAAGATAGCAAATCCAGAAATAGATCCACACAAATATGCCTAATTTTTGACAAAGAGCAAAAGTAATCCAATGGAGGAAGGACAGTTTTCTCAATAAATGATGCCTAGATATTTGGCAAAATGAAAAAAAAGGAAAGAAAGAAGAAAATCTCACTCTTTATAAAACTTAACTCTAAATGAATTACAGACTCAAGTGTAAAACACAAAACTATAAAACATCTAGGAAAAATAAAAAACAGGAGAAAATCTCTGGAAGCCAGAGCTAGGCAAAAAGTTTTTTGATTTGATACCAAGGCGCAATGGGTGGCTCAGTTGGTTAAGCATCCGACTCTTGATTTCTGCTCAGGTCATGATCTCAGGGTTGTGTGACTGATCCCCATGTGGGGCTCCATGCTTATCACAGAGTCCGCTTGAGATTCTCTCTCTCCCTCCCCTCCCCTTTTACCCCTCCCCCATGCTTGTGCTCTTGCAAATAAATAAATAAAATCTTAAAGAGAAAGATTTGATACTAAAAGCATGGTCTGTGTAGTATATTAAGTGAAATAAACCATTCACAGAAAAAGAAAAAAACAGCAACTGCATGATCACACATACATGTGGAATCTAAAAAAGTAAAACTCATAGAAGTAGAGAGTAGAGCAGTGGTTATTAGGGGTTGGATGTTGGGGCAAGTGGGGGGATGGGGAGATATTAGTCAAAGGGTACAAAGTAGCTGTTATGTAGGATGAATATGTCTAGAGATTTAACATACAGCTTGATGACTATTGTTTTTAATACTGCATCAAATACTGGAAATTTGCTAAAAGGGTAGATTTCTTGCGCCGAAAAAGTAGTAACTATGTGAGAGGATGATGTTAATTAGCTTTGCTATAGTAATTGTTTCTCCATAAATGTATACCAAAGCATCATGTTGTATATCTTAAATGTATACAATTTTTATTTTTATTTTTTTAAAACATTTTATTTATTTATTTGACACAGAGAGTGAGCACAAGCTAGGGGAGCAGCAGAGGGAGAAGGAGAAGCAGGTTCTCCATTGAGCATGGAGCTTGATGCAGGGCTTGACCCGGGGACCCCGGGATTGCGACCTGAGCCAAAGGCAAACACTTAACCAACTAAGCCACCCAGGCACCACTATAGTTTTTATTTTTAAAAAGCATGGTCCAGGGGCACCTGGGTGGCTCAGTGGGTTAAAGCCTCTGCCTTCGGCTCAGGTCATGATCCTAAGGTCCTGGGATCAAGCCCCGCATCGGGCTCTCTGCTAGGCAGGGAGCCTGCTTCCTCCTCTCTCTGTGCCTGCCCCTCTGCCTACTTGTGATCTCTGTCTGTCAAATAAATAAATAAAGTCTTTGGGGGGAAAAAAAGCGTGGTCCATAAAGGAAAAATGATAATAAATTGGAGCTCATGAACATTAAAAACTTTTGCCCTATAGAAAAGGAATAAGTTAGGATGAAAAGACAAATGACAGAGTAGGAAAAAATGTTTACAAACCACGTATCAGACAGGAGAAGAGTATCTTGAATATATAAAGAATTCTCAAAACTGAACATTAAGAAAACCAAACATTCTGATTAGAAAACGGGAAGAGGAGATGTACAGACATTTCATTGAAGAGGATACGTACAGATGGCAAAAAAAAAGCATATGAAAAGTTGTTCAACATCATTAGCCATTAGAGAAATGCAAATAAAATCACCACACACTTATATGAATAAAATAATAAATAGTTACAACACTAAATGCTGGTGAGGATGTGGAGAAACTGGATCACTCAATTGCTGGTGGGAATATAAAATGGTACAGTCTCTGGAAAACAATTTCTTTTAAAACTAAAAATGGACTCATCATATGCCCCAACAATGAAAGCTTATTTTCTTACAGAAACACATACACAAATATTCACAGTAGCTTTGTTCATAATATCCCTAATCTAGACTACCCGAATGTCCTTTAGTGGGTGAATGGTTAAAAAAACTACACTACATCCAGGGATGCCTGGGTGGCTCAGTCAGTTAAGCTTCCAATTCTTGATTTTGGCTCAGGTCATGATCTCAGGATCATGGGATCGAGCCCCATGCCAGGTTCCACACTGGGGGTGGATCCTACTTAAGATTCTCTCTCTCTTTCTCTAAAAAAAAGAAAGAAAAGAAAAAAAGAAGTTATGCTACATCCATACCATGGAATAATACTCAGCAAAAACAAAAACAAAAACTCTTGATTCAGGAAATCATTTGGATGAAAGTATGCTGAATGAAAAAAGCCAGCTTCAAAAGGAAGTATACTGCACAATTTTATTTGTGTGACATTCATTAAATAACTATAGATATGGAGCCTAGTTTAGCAGTTGCCAGGGGTTAAGAATGGATGGGGAGTGGAGTGGGTGTGGCTACAGAGGAAGGCAGGAGGAAGTCTTTTGTGGTGGTTGAGCTACACATGCAATAAAATTACATAGAGCCACACACACACAGACACGAGTGTGTATCTGAATGTGTTCCAAGGATTGTACCACAATCGGTTTCCTGTTTTGTTTTTTTAAGATTTATTTATTTGAGAGAGAGTGAGCGAGAGAGTCCATGACTGTGCACACTTGGAGGCAGGGAGGAGGGGCAGGGAGAGAGGGAGATGACCTCAAGCAGACTCTCCACTGAGTGCAGAACCCCACCCAAGTCTGACCTCATGACCCTGAGATCGTGACCCGAGCCGAAAACAAGAGTTGGAGCCTTAACTGATGGAGCCACCCAGGCGCCCCAGGTTCCTGGTTTTGATATCAAAAGCATGGTCCATACTTCAAGTTATACAAGATGAAGATGTTGCCACTGGGGGTGGCTAGGTGAAGAGTGCATGGGACCTCCCTGTACATTTCTTGTTCTTTCCAGTGAATCTATAATTATTTCAAAATAAAGCATCTTGGGCGCCTGGGTGGCTCAGTGGTTAAGCCGCTGCCTTCGGCTCAGGTCATGATCTCAGGGTCCTGGGATCGAGTCCCGCATCGGGCTCTCTGCTCAGCAGGGAGCCTGCTTCCCTCTCTCTCTCTGCCTGCCTCTCCATCTACTTGTGATTTCTCTCTGTCAAATAAATAAATAAAATCTTTAAAAAAAATAAATAAAGCATCTTAAAGTAAGCTTATTTAAAGAAAAATTTTAAGTAAACAGTAAGGGACACAGATATGGCAAAAATCATTTAGATATTGTGCTAACAGAGAGGGCATAGGGTTTTGGGATCCTGGGTTTAAAATCTTTGTCGCTTACAAGTGGTGTGACTTTGGGGTCAGTCTTTGCTTCAGTTTTCTATCTGTGAAGTGGGGAGAATCAGTCCCACTTGAGGGGATTGGATGAGGCTCAGAGTTGAGTGGGTATCCTGATAGGGCAGGTGGCTTCTGATGTAGGTTTACAGGGTGAAGGAGCAGGAATCATCCTTCTGAGGTGGAATTCTCTGCCTCACCCATATGTAGGCTAAGCCCCTAGATTTGTTTGACTCCAGTGAGGGAGCTGGCTCTGAGTGATGTATCTGAGGTGGATGGCAGGTATTCCCGGAGGCTCGGGTTAAACATGGGGCAGCCTGAGAGAGAAGGCTCAGCATGACTGTCCTGTCCTGGGACCCGGCATCTCCTCGGGCCACTGTGAGGTAACTGAGAATGAGTTTGTCTGAGTAGGCCCCGGGGAAGATGAAGGGAAGGGATAAGCTCCCCAACCCAGCTAATTACTAGTGACCCTTTCCTACCTTTTAGGAAACTGGTGAGTTCACAGGCTGGCTTTGCCTTCTGCCCTCATGATCTCCAACAAGCCATAGAAGGAAGCAGGACAGCAGGGGTGGTGGCCTGGCCAGCAGACTCTTCTTGTTCGGTGAAGAATGGCTCTGAAATCCAAGAAGGTTGTAGGCCTCCTGCCACATCGGCAGGTCAAGAGTGCTTTATCCAGAACTTTCTCAGCACTGAGGAACAGGCTACAAGGCCCCAGAGGAAAAGTTTACCAGGAAAAGCAGCAGCCTTTGGCTTCTGCAATGAATTTACCAGGAGGAGCTGAGATATAACACCATGAAGTGACATCAACATTCTCAGGCTAGAGAATGGTCACCTTCCTTTCTTAAGTGAACACAAGGCTGACTCTTGACCATGACGTGGGTGATGCAAATACCTACAGGTGCCAAGATGCCAACATAAATGAAAGAGGCTCATTGGGCATAAAAAAGTAAAACAAAAACCAGTAAAAGGACAGAACCCACATGATCATCTTAATAGGTACAAAAAAACCTTCCGACAAAATCCAATACATAGTAATGATAGAAGTTCTCAATAAACTTAGGATAGAAGATTATTTCCTTAATATGATGAAAAGCCTACAACAACCATCAATATGGTGAAAGACTTCAATGCCTTTCTGCTAAGATCAGAAACAAGGCAAGGGTTATTGGCCAATTGTACTCAAGATTGTACTGGAGGCTCTAGATATGTAAAAAGACAAAAGAGAGAGAGAGATGGAGATAAAGAAATTAAAGGCACCTACTTGGGAATAAAAAAGTAAAAACGTCCTTATTCAAATATAACTTAGTCATGCATATAGAAAATCCTAAGTGGGAGGCACCTGGCTGGCTCAGTAGGTGGAGCATATAGCTCTTGATCTCAGGGTCATGAATTTGAGCTCCATATTGGGTGCAGGGTTTATGTAAAATAAATAAATAAAAAAAAATAAAAAGAAAGTAGAAAATCCTAAGGACTCTCTCTCCCATTACACACACAAGCTGCTAAAGCTAATAAATGAGTTCAGTAAAGTCACAGGATACAAAGTTTAAAAATGGAATTTTAAAAAATGGAATTAGAAAAATCATTCCATTCACAGTAGCATCAAAATGAATAAGATACTTAGGAATAAATTTATTAAAAGGAGTACAAGACTTATACACCAAAATTTACAGAACATTGCTGAGAGAAATTTAAGAATAGCTAAATATATGGAGAGATATTCATGTTCATGACTCATTATTGTTAACATGGCCATTTTCCCTAAATTGATCTACACTTCTGATAAAATCTGGATCAAAATCCGGCAGGATTTTTGTAGAAATTGTCAGACTTATTCTAAAATTCATATGGAAATGCAAGGTTCTAAAATAGACAAAAGAATTTGGAAAATAAAGAACAGTTGGATGACTTACACTACCCAAGTACAAACCCAACTGGCAAATGGCTAGAGATATATATATATATCAATATATATAGATATAGATAGATATATATCAATAGAACAGAATGAAGAGCCCAGAAATAAACCCTTATGTTTATGGTCAATTGATTTGCCACAAATTGTCGAAGTCATTTGATAAGGAAAGGGTAGTTTTCTCAGCAAATGGTTTTGGTACAACTGGATATCAATATGCAAAATGAAGAATTTACACCCTTTCCTCACACCATACAGGAAAATGAACTGAAAATGGATCACAGACATACATTTAAGAACTACAGCTATAAACCTTATAGAAGAAAACACAGGAGGAAAGCTTTATGTTCTTGAATAAAGCAAAGATTTCTTAGATATGACACTAAAATGAATATCCACAAAAGAAAAAAGGTAAGTTGGGCTTTAATAAAGTGAAAAACTTGGGGCACTGGGTGGCTAAGTCGGTTAAGCCATCTGCCTTCAACTCAGGTCATGATCCCAGCATCCTGGGATTGAGCCCTGCATCAGACTCCCTGCTTATTTATTTGAGAGAGAGATATTGAGAGAGAAGGGGGTAAGGGGAGAGGGAGGAGAGGGAGAAGCAGGCTCCCAGTGAGCAGGGACTCCAAAGCAGGCTCAGTCCCCGGACACTGAGACCATGACCCGAGCCAAAGGCAGACACTTAACTTACTGAGCCACCCAGATGCCCCTGGCAAAAATATTTTCAAATCATATATTTGATAAAGAACTTTTATCCTTAATATATAAATAACTCTTACAACTCAGTAACACAATACAATTTTTAAAAAAATGAACTAGAGTCCAACAATATATAATAAGAACTATACACCATACTGAGTGGGATTTATCCCCAGAATACAAGCTTGGTTTAGTATCCAAAAGTTAATTAATGTAATACACAGTAGCTGTAGAATAAATACAAAAAGCCACATGAGCGTTGGTGGTATAGTGGTGAGCATAGCTGCCTTCCAAAAAGCCACATGATTATCTCAATAGATGCAGAAAAGGCATTTGACAAAACCCAACACCTTTTCATGATAAAAACAAGCAACAAAATAGGAATAGAAGGGAACTTCAGCATGATAAAAGGTAACTGTGAAAAACTGACAGCTTTGGGTGCCCGGGTAGCTGAGTTGGCTGACTGACTGCCTTAGGTTCAGGTCATGATCCTGGAGTCCAGGGATTGAGCCCCGTGTCTAGCTCCCCACTCGGCAGGGAGTCTGCTTCTCCCTCTAACTGTCCTCTCTCTTATGCTCTCTCTCTCTCATCCCTTCTCTCTCAAATGAATAAATAAAATCTCAAAAAAAAAAAAAAACAACTTACAGCTACCATCATACTAAATGCTTAAAGTGTGGGTGCTTTCCCCTTAAGACTAGATACAAGACAAGACAACCACTCTTGTCACTTCTTTTCAACGTTATGTTAAAGGTTCTAGCCAGAAAAATTAGGCAAGAAAAAAAATTGAACTGGAAATGAAAAAGTGAATCTGAATTTTCCAGTGACATGATTTGTATATAGGAAATCCAAAGGAGTACATTAAAAAAGCTAATAGTACTAGTAATCGAGTTCAGCAAATTTGCAGGATGTAAGATCAATATGCAAAATTAACAACTGTATATAAAATTACAATGAACAATCTTAAAATGAAATAAGAACAATTCTATTTACAATAGCATAAAAAAGAATAAAATACTTAGGAACATTTAACAAAAGGTATGTAAAACAAACTCTGAAAACAAAACATGGTTGAAAGAAATGGAAAGAATCTAAATATACAGGAAAAGATGTCATGTCCATGAATTGGAAAGTCTCTATTGTTAAATGGTAATACTCTTCAAATTGATCTATGGGTTCAACAAAATCTCTATCAGAATCCCAGATGGCTTCTCTGTAGAAATTGATAAGGTGATTCTAGATTTCACATGAAATTGCAAAGGACCCAGAATAACCAAAATAATCTTGAAAAAGAACAAAGTTAGAGGACTTGCACTTCCTGATTTCAAAACTTACTACAAAGCAACAATAATCAAGACAGTGTGTTACCGGCTTAAGGAAGAATGTATGGATGAATGAAATAGAATTGAAAGTCCAGAAGTAAGCCCATGTGTCTGTGGTCAACTGATTTTTTTATAAGGGTGCCTAGGTTGTTTAATGGGAAATAATAGTCTTCAATAAATAGTGCTGGGACAACTGGATAGCCATATGCAAAAAACTGAAGTTTGATTCTTATCTCACATCATATATAAAAATTAGTGAGAAATAGATCAAAGACCTAAATGCATGAGCTAAAAGCATAAAAACTCTTAGAAGAAAATGTAGCATTGTAGCTCATGACCTCAGATTTGGCAATGGATTCCTAGATATGACGCCAAAAGCATGAAGAACAAAAGAAAAAGAGATAGAGAAATTGAACTTCACAAAATTAAAAAAAAAATTATGCTTCAAAGTGAAACTGCTTAAAAGTATCAAGTTGAAGAAAAATAAAAATGGCTACACTATTGCTTCAGCGAAGCTTGATTGATTGATTGATTGATTTTTTTTTAAAAAAGATTTTATTTATTTATTTGACAGAGATCACAAGTAGGCAGAGAGGAAGGCAGAGAGAGAGGGAGGGAAGCACACTCCCTGCTGAGCAGAGAGCCTGACTCGGGGCTCGTTCCCAGAACCCTGGGATCATGACCTGAGCTGAAGGCAGAGGCTTTAACCCACTGAACCACCCAGGCGCCCCTGATTGATTTTTGAGAGCATTTGAGCTTGGGGAGGGGAGAAGGTGGGGGAGACTCACCACTGAGCAGGGAGCCCGAAGGTGGGGCTCAATCCCAGGATGCTGAGATTGTGACCTGAGCCAAAGTCAGGCACTGATTGAGTGCCCCAGGCGCCCCAAATCTCGATTTTAAAGTAACCTTTTACCTTCCTTCCACAAATCACTCCTCCTCCCTTCTTAGCCTTTTGTTTCAGGAACCCAGGTACCACCCTAAAGACGTGACAAAGAAGGCGGGCAACAAGTACACAATTCCTGTCAAAACCAGCTAGATCCTGTTTTTCCCTATAAATCCCCGCTAGCCCCTTCCTCTGGGAAGGTTTGCAGTTTTTTGAAGGTCGCATCCTGCTGCCACCTCCTTTGCCTGGCAAAGCAATAAAGCTTTTGTTCCTCTTTATCCCAAACTTTGTCTTTGTGTTATATTTTGGCTCTGATGCATAGAGGTCAGTTTTGGACAACAGATTGACAGCTTCAAGAAAGTGAAATGCTGGGCGCCTGGGTGGCTCAGTGGGTTAAGCCGCTGCCTTCGGCTCAGGTCATGATCTCAGGGTCCTGGGATCGAGTCCCGCATCGGGCTCTCTGCTCAGCAGGGAGCCTGCTTCCTCCTCTCTCTCTCTCTGCCTGCCTCTCTGCCTACTTGTGATCTCTCTCTGTCAACCAAATAAATAAAATCTTTAAAAAAAAAAAAAAGAAAGTGAAATGCTAACCCAAAGAATGGGATAAAGTATTTACAAACCATGTATCTGATAAGGGACTGGTACCTAGAATATATAAACAACTTTTATAACTCAATAATAAAAAGCCCAAGAACTCAATTTAAAAATAAGCATAATACTAGAACGAGCATTTTCTCCAAAGGATATATACAAATAGTCAATACACACATGCAAAGATCCTCAAATTCATTAGTCATCAGATAAATGCAAATCGAAACCATGAGACCTGCACGTAACACCCTCTAGAATGGCTATAATCAAAAAGCCAATAACAAAGATCAGTAAGGGGTCCCTGAGTGGCTCAGTCCTTAGAGCATGTGATTCTCAACCTCAGGGTCATGAGTTCAAGTCCCATGTTGGGCAGGGAGCCTACTTTAAAAACAAACAAAAAAAGTCGAGTATTGGTGAGGATGTGAAGAAATTAGATTCTTCATATACCATTGATGGAAATGTAACAAAATATGCTGCTTTGGAAAACAGCTGGGACTAAACAGAATTACCATATGACTCAGCAATTACATTTCTAGGTATATACCCAAGATAAATGAAAACATGTCCACATAAAAACTTGTACAGGAATGTTCATAGCGGCATCATATATAATAGCCCCAAACTGGAAATAATCCAAATGTCCACTGATCAGTGAATGAAAAGACAGAATATGGTAACAATGAAAAATTATTTGGCATAGAATATTATTCAGCAATAAAAAGACATGAAGTACTGATCTAAGCTACAATATGGATGAATCTCAAAAATGTTATGCTAAGTGAAATTAGCTAGACACAACTGATCGCATATTGCAAAACTCCGCTTAATGAAATGCCCAGGAGAAACATATTTGTAGAGACAGAGGGCAGGTCAATGTTTGCCCAGGGCTGAGGTTGGAAGGAGAGATGAGTGCAAACACTCACAGGGCAACTCGTTAGGGTGCTGGCGATATTCTAAAATAATGGTGATGGTTGTTTAACTGTATAAAATTACTAAAAATAACTGAATCATAGACTTATCTTTGGTGAATTTTATTGTATAAGTAAGTACCTCCATAAAGCTGGGAAAAATCCAATACCTGGTTGAAGGTATGTGGTGGGAGGCACAGATGAAGCAAGTTTGGCAACATATGGATAATTATTGAAGCTGGGTGATGGGTAATGGGGAGTTGTAGTAGGTTGGATTGTGTCTCCTAAAAAGGTATGTTAAAGCCCTAACCTTCAATACTTGTGATTGTGACCTTAATTGGAAATAGGGTCTTTGCAGGTATGAGCAAGTCAAAATGCAGTCATGCTGATTAAAGGGGGATCCTCAATTCAATGATTGATGCCCTTACAAGGAGAGGGAGATCTGAAAATACAGAAACACACAGGACCGCACGTCATGTGAAGACAGAGTCAGAGATCATTGCCCACAAGCCAAAGAACAAGGATTGTTGGGAATCATCAGAAACTAGGAAGAAGCAAAGAAAGTTTTTTTCCCTAGAGCCTTCAGAGGGAACAGAGCCCTGCTCACATCTTGACTTTGGATTTCTAGCCTCTAGAACTTCAAAAAAAAAAAATTTCTAAAACAAAAACAAAAACTTAAAAATGTATATATTTTTGTTGTTTTAAACCATCCAATCTGTAGTGATTTCTTAGGGCAGACTTAAGAAAAGAATACAGAGTTCGTGATACTATTATTTCTACTTTTCTGTATGTTTGATATTTTTCACGATAAAATATTAGAAGAGAACATGGTGAGCCAACTCAGAGGCCTCCATATTAGAAACATTGGCCATGGTGAAGTCTGTGCAAACGCCTACACAGGGCACACACTCTGTCTAAATGGGACTTCTCCACTCCCATGATGGCAGTCCTCTGGAACCTACATCCAGCGATGCCAGGGCTTCCAATTTGTCTAAAGAAACAATGACAAATATTTCACCCAGGTTTGTAACTCATTCAAAATCTTAAAAACTTGTGTGGCTCTTCATAGCAAGACTTGGCAACCCTGTGTGTGTGTGTGTGTGTGTGTGTGTGTGTGTGTGTGTATGTATCTGTGTTTTAATCTTTCAAAATCTCCTCATATAAGTAAGAGTAGGACAACAAAAGAAACCCTCCCCTCCACACACACATACATATGCACAGTCCTTGTTTGGGCCAACTAAGATTTCTGATGAATCTGATACTCAATTAACACTGGAAATACGGGTTTCTTAAGTGCCTATTATGTGCCAAACACTGTGAAGGCATTTTATAGGCTGTATTTCTCTTAATCATCATGAGGTAGGTATTATTCATGAGGAACTGTTTTTTTTTTTTTAATGTAAGCTTTACTCCCAATGTGGAGCTTGAACTCATGACACTGAGATCAAGAGTCTCATGCTCTATGGACTGAGCCAGCCAGGCACACCTCATGAGGAATTTTTTTACATGAGAGTAAAATGAGGCAAAGACTTTGCCTGTGTTCTCTCTAATCCACCATAACCCACAAATTGTTTTGAAAGGTCTGTATCAACTGATCTCAAAAGAATGGACCCCGGAATCAGATAGACCTGGATTCAATACTCAGGTCTCAAGTTAAACACTATATGATTGTGGGTGAGATACAAACATTCCAAGCCTCAATTTCCTCATGTGTAAAATGGGGATAATATCAGTGCTTACTTAATTCATGGGGCTATTGAAGAATGAAATAAGACAGTGTATGTCAAATTCTTAGTCTGATTCCTATAAAGGCAACTAGTAACTAGTAGATGTAAGCTATCATTATTATTATTACTTTATTTATTTTTTTTTAAAGATTTTATTTATTTATTTGACAGAGAGAGATCACAAGTAGGCAGAGAGGCAGGCAGAGAGAGAGAGAGAGAGGAGGAAGCAGGCTCCCCACCGAGCAGAGAGCCCCATGCGGGACTCCATCCCAGGACCCCGAGATCACGACCCGAGCCGAAGGCAGCGGCTTAACCCACTGAGCCACCCAGGCGCCCTAGCAATTATATTTTAAAGTAATAATAATAGGTGGCTCAGTGGGTTAAGCCGCTGCCTTCGGCTCGGGTCGTGATCTCGGGGTCCTGGGATGGAGTCCCGCATGGGGCTCTCTGCTCGGTGGGGAGCCTGCTTCCTCCTCTCTCTCTCTCTCTCTGCCTGCCTCTCTGCCTACTTGTGATCTCTCTCTGTCAAATAAATAAATAAAATCTTTTAAAAATAATAATAAAATGGGGCGCCTGGGTGGCTCAGTGGGTTAAGCCGCTGCCTTCGGCTCAGGTCATGATCTCAGGGTCCTGAGATCGAGTCCCGCATCGGGCTCTCTGCTCAGCGGGGAGCCTGCTTCCCTCTCTCTCTCTCTCTCTCTGCCTGCTTCTCCGCCTACTTGTGATTTCTCTCTGTCAAATAAATAAATAAAATCTTAAAAAAATAATAATAATAATAAAATAAAATAAAATATAATTGCTAGGTGCAAGGATTGGTTTTTTTAAACTATAACTCCCGCCCTCCACCTTGGCACATTCAAAATTACTGACTACAAAAATCTGACTGACACCAAACTTTCTAGAAAATCCCTCTGTGAAGAAATCTTTTGGTTTTCTTTTAAAGCAAGTGGATCATAACCGTTGTTTGCCATGAGCACAAAAAACACATGTTCTCTTTAAAATGCCATGTTGCTCTCCTTGCTGGGGAGTTGCTGTCGCCAGAGACAGGATTCTTCCCTTTCACCTTGTACTGGAAGAAGGAACTGTCTGTCCAAGAGACATGGTCTCTTGACTGTTTCTCCCTGCCTGCCCAGCAGATGGCCACTGAAGTTTTGTTTTCCTTCCTATTCAATGCTGTAAGGCTGACTTTTGAGTGAATAAGCAAGTCCCAGGGCAGAGTCTGATTTGCTCAGCTGGAATTTGAAGTCCACCTCTGGGCCAATCATCTGTGGTCTGAAAGGGTCATCTCAGTAGGGTGCTGGGGAGCACTGATTCTGAGAACCAGAGATGTGGGCTCTCCTGCTCATGCAGTCAGCCAAAAGTTGTTTAGACAGGCAGGTTGATTGTCAGAGAAGCCAACCATGGACCCCCTGGGGCATATCCCCGGAGGAGGTTGTTAATAGTTTTCTTTTTTTGGATAGGCACCAAGTTTATTAACTTATTAATTAACCTAAACTTTTGGGGATTAGGACTTCAGAACAGAAGAAAGAGATCTTCACTTTCCATACCTTTGTATTGTTTAAATTTTTTTCTTTTTAATACACTTTTTAGAGAATCTTTTAGATTCATAGAACAATTAACAAGATAGTAGAGTATCCTGCATCCAATTTCCCTGTTATTAACATCTTCCATTAGTATGACTATATTTGCTTATAATTAGTGAATCATATGATATGTTTTAATTAACTGAAGTCCATACTTTATTTAGATTTTCTTAGGTTTCACCTAATGTCTTTTACTGTTCTAGGATTCCTCCAGGAAACCCCTTTACATTTAATTGTCATCTCTCCTTAGGCTCCTCTTGGCTCTGACAGTTTCTCATATTTCCTGTTGTTGATGACCTTGACTGTTTTGAGAACTACTGGTCAAGTATTTTGTAGGCTGCTTCACTGCTGGACTTATCTCGTGCTTTTCTCATAAGTTTGGATTACTGGTGGGGAGACAACAGAGGTTTCCACTTTCATTACATCATATTAAGCACATATACTATCAATATGATTTATGACTGTTGATACTGGCCTTGATCACCTGGCTGACATGGTTTTTGTCAGGTTTCTCCACTGTCAGGCTACTCTTTGCTCCTCTCTCTATATTGTACACTTGGAAGGGAGTCACCATGCACAGACTGCGCCCAATGGGTGAAGATTTATGCTTCCCCTCCTTACAAGTGAGTATCTACATAAATTATTTAGAATTCTTTTGTGTATTAGTTTCCAAGAGCTGCCATAACAAATTACCACTGACTGGGTGGCTCAAAACAACAGAAATGTATTCTCTCAGAGTTCTGGAGTCTGGAAGTCTGAGGTCAAAGTGTTGGCAGGGCCATGTTTCTTCTGAAGGGTCTGAGAAAGACTCCTTCCCTGCCCTTTTCAGCTTCTGGTGGCCCCAGGCATTGCTTGACTTGCGGTAGCTTAACTCCAATCCCTGCCTTTATCTTCACGTGGCTTTATCTGTATATCTCTGTTCTGTGTCTTCTTCTAACACCAATCATTGGATATAGGGCTCACTCTAAATCCGGTAGGCTAGCACAAGACTCTTAACTAATTACATTTGCAAATACGCTATTTCCAAATAAAGTTACATTCTGAGGTGGGCAGGAGATTTTAAGGGACACCATTCAGCCCACTCTATTCTGCATGGGAGTTTTGTCCTCTCTCCCCTTTCTTAATTTATTCAGTCATTTATATCACCATGGATGAATGGATATTTATTTTTTACTTTGGGTCATAATCCAATACTACTTTTTTTTCTTGCTCAAATTATTTCAGCTTTGGACATCAGGAACTATTTTAGTTGGTTCCTGTGATATATTCTCATTAAAAAATGTTTTTTAGTATTTCCTTACTCTCTGGCACTACAAGATGCTCCAGGCTCATCTTGTATATTTCCTGCTCCTGTCCTAGAATCCACTGTTTCTCTGAGGAGTTCTGGTTCCTTTTACTGGAGAACAGCATTAGAAACCAAGATCTGGACATTAAACATTCTCCTGGCTACTGGAGTGTCATTTCTGTTAGGGCTTCTCAGCTGAACAGAGCAAAAAATACTTGTGTTTAACTAATTAACTAACTAACTATACACACACATGCACACATATCTATGCATTTTTCTATATGTAGCTATATAAAGCTGAACATGAGCTCATGTTGATGCATCCAATACTACATGGATCATTCTAGCCTTCTACTCTTGAGTACCTGTAAACTATTCCAACACAGAAAATTCTCACATCCCATTATCTGATACCCATTTACTTAATTGTTCTATTCCAATATTCAGGTATCAGAATTGTTAACCTGCACCCACATAGGAAACAATGTTATCAACTAGAGTACAGTGCTTATGTGCAGTTTCTTTTGCCTTTAGTCTTACAGACCTAACTTATTCCAAAGATCTGCTTAGATTAGCACCTGCCACCCCTTCAGTTCTGAAGGTGTTTTGTAAATTCACACATTCATATAGTTAAATTCTCTTACCACAGCCTGCATTCCTTCCTAGGATCCCCCAACTTCTTAAATGATTTTTTAAAAAAATTTGCAGACATTAAGTTTCACTTTTTGTGTGTTACCATTCTGAGTTTTGAGAAATGCAATAGTGGATTATATCCACCAGTACAGTATCACACAGAATTTCATGGATTTAAAAATCCTTGGCACTTTATTATTCAACCCTCTCCATGAATGTTTGGTCTGACATTGTATGTGCTTTTCCAACACCACAGGCAGTTAACTCAATTCTGACACTATCTACCTGGAGATAGCTAAGATCCCACAGGTTAAGGATTCAGTCCTACAAGACACAACCTCCCCACCTGAACTCTCCAGAAGCTACTTGCAAGTCCAGATTGTCACTCGTGCTTCTGACAAATCAGCTATAGATTCAGAGACTCCCATGACCCCATCCTTGGGTTTTATTAATTTGCTAGAGTGGCTCGAAGAACTCAGAGAAACATTTTACTTACCAAAAGAGCCTGGGTGGCTCAGTGGGTTAAGCCTCTGCCTTAGGCTTAGGTCATGATCTCAGGATGCTGGGATCAAGCCCTACATCAGGCTATCTGCTCAGCAGGGAGCCTGCTTCCCTCCTCTTTCTGCCTGCCTCTCTGCCGACTTGTGATCTCTGTCTGTCAAATAAATAAATAAAATCTTTTAAAAAAAAAGATATAACCCAGGAACAGCCAGATGGAGAGAGGCATAAGGCTATGTATGTGGGTCTTCTGGGTGTGTCCCTCTCCTCACACTTCCATGTGTTCACCAACTTGGGAGCTCTCTAAACCCTGTCCTTTTGGGATTTATGAAGGCTTCCTAATATAGGAATGATTGAACTCAATCTCTAGCCCTTCTCCCCTCCCTGGAGGAAGGGGTGGGGGTGGAACTGAAAGTTCAAACCTTTGAATCCCTTGGCAACCAGCCCCCACCCTTAGGTTGCCTAGGGGCTTTCCAAAAGTCACCTCATTCACATAACAAAGACACATTTTGATCACTTTCATCACTTAGAAAATTCCAAGCGTTTTAGGAGTTTTGTATCAGAACAGGGATGAAGACCAAATATTTCCCTCTTGCTCTAAATCACAATATCAGACCTGGCATCCACTGATTATTTTACTGTCTCTAAAGTGTTGGATTGTCCAGTTGTTATCATCCAAGATATAGCCTTTTCATAACAGCTTCTTCCACTTTGCAATATGCATTTAAGGTTCATCCATGTCTTTTCACGGCTTAATAGCTCATTTATTTATATTTCTGAATAATAGTCCATTGCATGAATGTACCCTAGTTTATTCATCCATTCATCTATTGAAAGACATCTTGGTTGCTTCCAGTTTGGAGCAACTGTGAATAAAGCTGCTATAAACATTTCCATGAAGTTTTTTTTGTGTGAGATGTTGTTGATAATTTGGGGGGCTTTGAGGACCTGGCTTTGGCCCCTGATCACCCACATTTTCAGGTCTAGTATGAGAAACACCATTCACAGGTTGCAGCTTCATGGTGGTGGTTCTGAGGTTCTCAGAGAGTCTATTCCTCTGGCTGAGAGAATCCTTCTCCAGACTCATCCCATGGCTTTAACTACCCAACATACTGACAGCTTGCCTGTTCCTGTTCCAGCCTATGTCGAGAGGGCTCACTAATGTCTCACTGTTTCCAACTCCTCCACCTCCAACTCCACGAATCTCAAAATGAACCCATTACCTTCTCCCTCAAACCTGCACTAGGTTCTTTATTCAATCACTTGGTGGGGGCACTCCTACCCCTATCCCCCATCCCCTCCCCTTCTTCCTCCCACATCCAGTTATCTAGCCTGCAGATTCACCCTGAAGTCTCTTCCCCTTCTGTTTCATCACCACAGGTGTTCTTTAGGGGACAACTTTCTGATCTCCTCCCCTGACCCCACTCCACCCCACCCCACCTTCTGAACTTTCAGACAAACCATGCCATTTTGTGCCTCTGCACCTTTGCATAAGCCCTTCCTTCTGCCAGGAGATAACCTTTCCCTCCTTAACTGTCTGGGAAATTCATATTCATCTTTCAAAATTCTGTTCAGGCATCTGGAAAGCTCTGTTTATCTTCTAATTAAATGCTTGCTACTGAAAGTGTGGTCTGCAAATGATCACACTTTTGCCATCACCTGAGAACTGGTAGAAATGCAGAATCTCAGGCTCCATCCCAGGCCTATTGAATCAGGTCCGCCTTTTTTTTTTTTTAATTTTTATTTTATTTTTAAAAAGATTTTATTTATTTGACAGAGAGAGAGAGACAGTGAGAGAGGGAATGCAAGCACGGGGAGTGGGAGAGGGAGAAGCAGGCTTCCTACTTAGCAGGGAGCCTGATGTGGGACTTGATCCTAGGAGCCTGGGATCATGACCTGGGGTGAAAGCAGATGCTTTACGACTCAGCCACCCAGGTGCCCACGTCTGACTTTTAAGTGATCCCTAGGTGATGAATGTGCATGTTAAGCTTTGAAAAGTGTTCTATACCACTTCCGATAATGAATTTCCATTTTTAACATGGGTTGCATTTTTCTGTAACTATTCTCTTAGTTTTCCCCTCAAGACTGTGAGTTCCCTGAGGTCAGGGTCAGGATCCATGTACCATTCAGGGGCCAGGCCAGGCTGTGGCAACTGAAATGGGGCCGAGATGTTTGTTTAACCTTCAGGGATTTTCAGATCTTGGTACAAGTCCTATGGTAAGGGGAAAGATTATATAAGTGAGGCTCTTCTCAAACATTATTTTACTTTATCCTCACAAAGATGTTGTTAAACAATGCATATCCCCTTTTCTTTCCCTTAGGATGAATTCATAAAAGAATAAATGGAAATATGAACAAGAGTTTATGTATGAGAGGGGTGCCTGGGTGGCTCAATGAATTGAGCCTCCACCTCAGGCTCAGGCTCAGGTCCTGGGATCAAGCCCCTCAGCAGGGAGCCTGCTTTCCCCCATCTCTCTCTGCCTGCTGCTCTGCCTACTTGCGATCTCTCTCTCTGTCAAATAAGTAAATAAAATCTTTTTTAAAAAAGGTTTCTTTTTAAGAAAAGTTTGTGTATGAGAATGTTTAAAATTATAAAAAAGTTGAAGACTTAAATGTCCGACTAAAAGCAACCATTAAAAATAGAGTTACAGGGGCGCCTGGGTGGCTCAGTGGGTTAAGCCACTGCCTTTGGCTCAGGTCATGATCTCAGGGTCCTGGGATTGAGTCCCGCATAGGGCTTTCTGCTCAGCAGGGAGCCTGCTTCCCTTCCTCTCTCTGCCTGCCTCTATGCCTACTTGTGATTTGTGTCTGTCAAATAAATAAATAAAATCTTTAAAAAAAAATAGAGTTACAGGGGTGCCTGGGTGGCTCAGTGGGTTAAAGCCTCTTCCTTTGGTTCAGGTCATGATCCCAGGGTCCTGGGATCAAGCCCTGCATCGGGCTCTCTGCTCTGCCAGGGAGTCTGCTTCCTCCTCTCTCTCTGCCTGCCTCTCTTCCTACTTGTGATCTTTGTCTGTCAAATAAATAAATAAAATCTTTTAAAAAAATAGAGTTACAGGGGTGCCTGGGTGGCTTAGTTGGTTAAGTGACTGCCTTTGGCTCAGGTCATGATCCTGGAGTCCCCGGATAGAGTCCTGCATCTGGCTCCTTGCTCGGAGCGGAGTCTGCTTCTCCCTTGGACTCTCCCCTTCTTAGCTATCTCTTTATCCCTCATTCTCTCTCTCTCAAATAAATAAATAAATAAAATATTAAAAAAAAAATAGTGTTACATGGGGTGCCTGACTAGCTAAGTTGGTAGAGCATGAGACTCTTTTTTTTTTTAATTTTTTTTTAAAGATTTTATTTATTTATTTGACAGAGGGAGAGATCACAAGTAGGCAGAGAGGCAGGCAGAGAGAGAGGGAGAAATAGGCTCCCTGCTGAGCAGAGAGTCCAATGTGGGGCTTGATCCCAGGACCCTGAGATCATGACTTGAGCGGAAGGCAGAGGCTTAACCCACTGAGCCACTCAGGCGCCCCTCTTTTTTTCTTTATTTAAGATCTTATTTATTTATTCCACACAGAGAGAGATTACAAGTAGGCAGAGAGGCAGGCAGAGAGAGAGGGGAAGCAGGCTCCCCACTGTGCAGAAAGCCTGATGCAGGGCTCCATGCAGGGCTCGATCCCAGGACCCTGAGGTCAAGACCTGAGCCAAAGGCAGAGGCTTAACCCACTGAGCCACCCAGGTGACCCAGAGCATGAGACTGTTCATCTTGGCATCATGAGTTTGAGCCCCACATTAAGTAGAGATCAATTAAAATAAAAACTTAAAAAATAGTGTTGTATGAAAATATATTAATACAGCAAGATAAATGCATTACATAAAGACATACATATAATTTTTAGAAAATGATAAATTATGAATAAATTTAACAAATCCTAACTATATAGAACTCTATGTGTGTAAGCATTAAAAGTAAGTCTGTCCCCTAGCATCTGTTAACTAAAGGTTAACATCAGTTATCAGATATTAATTTCTGGTCCACACATAAAGAGTTAAGTAATGACCTATGTGGTATGAAGTGATGGCTTCTAAAGTCAGCTCATATTGGAAAATTTTATTACTGTCAAAATTTCATACAGTTCAATATACATGGTCTTAATATATACTATACCTTCTTTAGTAAGTCCACCTAGTTTTCCTAAGTGAGGAATAGATCACTTTTTTTCACTTGAGTATCAGTTTGCATTTAGGGGCCAAATTGAAACATACGTACACATAAATATACACACATCACATATATCTCTATACCTACATGTCTCTTATTAATCGCCAAACCCTTTGAGTTATATTTGGGTAATTTAAATTGAACTGTTTTTATCCCCACGTCTTTAGCACACTATAATGCTGCCTACACGAGTTGTGTCTTTCCACGGTGTCAGCCTTATTCAATCATAAAGCAAGGTTAACATGGTTAACATAATTGTTAACCGGCATTCCAAACTCAGTGGCATTTCACTAGGCATTTGGCTTCATACACATCACATAAAGCAAAGCACGGTACAAAGTAACACAACAAACAAGATACAATAAGGAGTAAGCAGTTAATGAACCAAGCACAAAGTAAGTCCATGAGCATGCAGTTGAAATGAGGAGTTGGTCTTGTCCAGGTCCATTCTTGGGGGTTATTGCTTATTATGTTGAAACAGATCACTATTATGTTCAGAGATCAATAGAGTATAAAGTTTAGAAGAAGTTGCCTTTCAAATGCAGTCAGACATGGAAGGGTCAGCGTCTGGAATGTCTGACAGTTTCCTGCAAAAGTCCTCCCTTTTTTAATAGTATCTAAATTCTATAAAGAACTTATCAAACTCAATACCCAAAAAACAAATAATCCAATCAAGAAATGGGCAGAAGACATGAACAGACATTTTTGTTGGCCAACAGATGGCCAACAGACACATGAAAAAGTGCTCCACATCACTTGGCATCAGGGAAATACAAATCAAAACCACAATGAGATACCACCTCACACCAGTTAGAATGGCTAAATTAACAATTCAGGAAACAACAATGTTGGAGAGGATGTGGAGAAAGGGGACCCCTCATACACTGTTGGTAGAATGCAAGCTGGTGCAGCCACTCTGGAAAACAGCATGGAGGTTCCTCAAAAAGTTGGAAATAGAGCTACCCTACAATCCAGCAATCTCACTGCTGGGTATTTACCCTAAAGCTACAAATGTAGTGATCCAAAGGGGCACATGCACCCGCATGTTTATAGCAGCAACGTCCACAATAGCCAAACTATGGAAAGAACCTAGATGTCCATCAACAGACAAGTGGATAAAGAAGATGTGGTACATATACATACAATGGGATACTATGCAGCCATCAAAAGAAAGGAAATCTTGCCATTTGCAATGATGTGGATGGAACTAGAAGGTATTATGCTGAATGAAGTCAGTCAATCCGAGAAAGACAATTATCATATGATCTCTCTGATATGAGGAATTTGAGAGGCAGGGTGGAAGATAGGGAAGGAAAAAATGAAAACAAGATGGGATCAGGAGAGAGACAAACCATAAGAGACTCAATCTCACAAAACAAACAGGGTTGCTGGGGGTGGTGGGGGTGTAGGGATAGGGTGGCTGGGTTATGGACTTCGTGGAGGGTATGGTGAGTGCTGTGAAATGTTTAAGCTTGATGATTCACAGACCTGGACCCCTGGGGTCAATAATACATTATATGTTAATAAAAAAAATTCCTCCCTTTTTAAAGGAATTTAATCAGTCCTGGATCTGTGCAGGCCACTTACCAGCTCTTGGTTCTTCCACGCTCTCTGACTTTGCTGGTTATGAGTTCTGAGCGCTGTGAGTCTGTGCTGGTTTCAGTGATGTCTGGTCCTACCTGCAATGCCCTTTGCTGCTTGTCCCTACTTAACATGAGTCACTCCTTGACATGAGTGGCTCCATCTTGCTCTGTACACCACATAAAAATGACAACATATTTTCCTGCAATTTACTTTCCTTAATATTTTTCCAAGTCCCTTCATGTAAAACCACCTTAGTACTTTCAATAACTATGTCATCACTTATGGGGCCACCATAATTTAACCACACTCTTCCTTTGTTGATGGACCTTTCCACTATTTGCCATTTTTTTGTTATTATGAACAATGTTGTGTGAAAAGTAATAAAAGGAAAGTTCATATAGAGGCTGGAGGGGGCACTCTCAACCCCTGACATTCCTCAACTGCAGACCCTACAAGAAGAGACATATCAATGCATGTGGATATTTCTTTACTATCCTTCGGGAGGAAGAAAGGCTTTCCTTCTTCCCTGGCAACAGCTGAGCCAATGAGAGACTGTCACAACTCAGCCAATGAAAAGACACTATATTTGCAGCTCCCAGTTTACTCCAATGGGCTTTTTGTTTATAACAGCCCCACCCATCTTCCCCTTTCCTCAATAACACAGCATTCCTCTCTTTTGTTCTGTGGACTTACTCATGTGGTTTTGCTTTAGCTTTCGTATTCCAGCTGCAGTTCTCTGTCTTCCTCAAATAAACCAATTTTTGCTGGTAAAATAAGTGGTTTTCTTTTTAAGGGGTTAAAGTTGTCATGAACATTCATTAACATATACATTTGGCTTTCTTTTATAAAATAGCATTTTATGGTTTAAAAATAATGCAGATTAGGGGCGCCTGGGTGGCTCAGTGGGTTGGGTCGCTGCCTTCCGCTCGGGTCATGATCTCAGGGTCCTGGGATAGAGTCCCGCATCTGGTTCTCTGCTCAGCAGGGAGCCTGCTTCCTCCTCTCTCTCTGCCTGCCTCTCTGCCTACTTGTTATGTCTCTCTGTCAAATAAATAAATAAAATCTTTAAAAAAAAATTAAAAATAAATAAATAAATAAATAAAAATAATGCAGATTTGTGGTTACATTTTTATTTATTTTTATTATTATTTTCTAAAAACGGTTTATATTTAGGGAGGAATGAATGGATTTTTTTAAAAAAGTAGGCTCTATGCCCAACATGGGGCTCAAACTCACAACCCCAAGATTAAGAGTTGCATGCTCCACCTACTGAGCCAGTTAAGCAATCCTGTGGTTAAATTTTTAAAGAAAATTACAGAAAATATAACACATAAAGATGAAAATTTAAAAATCATCCTGAATTCCATCACCACAGTATACTGAGTCTCAGTTTTTAAAAATGTTTATCTTACCAGAATTTGATAGAAGAAAAAGAACTGAAGTGAAACCAGTTTCCCGCACCCTCCAAAATCCTTCTATATTTAAAAAGAGATTGTGAAATAGTGAGAGTGGGAACCTTGTGTTTTTGATTAAACTTTGTTTTTTCTTAATAGGTATAACTAAATTTCCATGTAGTAAAACCTCATCACCTGCCAAATGAAAATCAGAAGACAACTGTCACTGTTCAGTAGACAATAAACACACACATACACATTTAAGAAAAATTATTGAATGGGACAAAGATTAAAACCTGAACCCACTTGAAGAGAGTAATTGAGAAAGGCTGATCCAAGAAACAATCCAATAAAAGTGTCAGATTGTTTTTAGAGAAGAAAAACAATAGACATCCTGTGAAAACACTTACTCGTGCTATCTATTTTAAAGCCAACAAAGTTAATTGTGGATTCAGATTATTAATCTCACTCCTCTCTCAATTTTTTGTCCTATAAGGGGGTGGGCAGTTTCATACTTGTTTAAAATAACAAAAAAACACCTTGCTAAGTTTGAACATGTACATTCAAGCACCTCTACTCAATGACCTGAGGCCCAACAGAATCTTGCTTTGACATCTTGGACTTGCTTGAAAGCAGGTTCCTACCCTCAGTGACATAGAACTTAAAGGTGACCACTTGCAAACATGGTTTGACAATATGCTTTGTGAGCCAGCTAGAGACCACATAGCAGTATCTTGCCTTATTTGAGGCACTCTTTTTCCCCCTCCTTTTTACTTACTTTGATTTTTTGCACAGAGAGACTTATAAAACTTGCATTTGAGTGACATGACTCTCCTTTGCCAAGAAGGCAATAAAGTCAGCTTTGTTTTAGATGATTTGGTGATTTTTGTTTAAATTTTGTTAAATTTTGTGAATTTTGTTTAAATCACAATCAGTTGGGGACGCCTGGGTGGCGCAGTTGGTTAAACGACTGCCTCCGGCTCAGGGCGTGATCCTGGAGTCCCGGGATCGAGTCCCACATCAGGCTCCCAGCTCCATGGGGAGTCTGCTTCGCTCTCTGACCTTCTCCTCGCTCATGCTCTCTCTCACTCTCTCTCTCAAATAAATAAAATAAAATCTTAAAAAAATAAATAAATAAATAAATAAATAAATCACAATCAGTTGTCGAAAATCATGTGCATTTTAGCCTGATCATGATTTTCTGACATAGCCATGTCTCCCCAGCTTTTCTAACTGCACTCTCCCTTTCTAGCAGTCAGAACTTTTATTTTTTTTTTAAGATTTTACTTATTTATTTAAGAGAGAGTGAGGGAAAAAAAAGAGAGAGAGAGTGAGGGAGAGCATGATTGGGGTGAGGAGCAGAGGAAAAAACAGACTCTTCACTGAGCAGGGAGCCTGATGTGGGGCTCCATCCCAGAACCCTGAGATCACAACCTGAGTAGAAGGCAGACATGCAACCAACCGAGAGGTGGTACACCAGTCAGAGAGTCCTTTATCTTCACTTCATTTTTAATGATTTTCAGATTTTTACTTACTCAATTTGTACAATGACATCTATTTCATTCATACAGTTTTTGTCCCAGAAATGTCTAATATTCAATTCTCATTTTGACAGATTGTATTGTAGGTCTGCTGATCTATTAGGTTGGAATTTTTTCAAACTTTTTCATGCTTTAGTTCCACTATTTCTTTTTTTTTTCCTTCTAGTCTTTTCCCTGGACTCCTTTATTAGTTTGTTGGAGTACATCCTCAAATAGTTTTTTTCAGAAAGGGTGTATGAGAGAAAGTTTTCGAGTCCCAGCCTGTCTTCAGATATTTTTTTTTGTCCTCACATTTGCTTAAAAGTATGGTTGGAGATGGACTTTTCATTCAAAATAATTTTCTCTGTACGGAGCTTCATGTAACAGATTTTCATTATTTTTTTAAAAGATTTTATTTATTTATTTGACAGACAGAGACCACAAGTAGGCAGAGAGGCAGGCAGAGAGAGAGAGAGGAGGAAGCAGGCTCCCCGCTGAGCAGAGAGCCCGATGCGGGGCTCGATTCCAGGACCCTGGGATCATGACCTGAGCCGAAGGCAGAGGCCTAACCCACTGAGCCACCCACATGCCCCAGAATTTTCATTATTTTAACAATAGGTATCAGAATTCATTTAAGGGAGGGTACTGTTTAAAGGATGGGAAAATATACACTGATAAGTTCTTGTAGGTAGAGGAGAAGGGCAGGAATGTTTTGGAGAATCCAGGGGAAAAATGAAATCAGCCATAGTGTTCATTAGGAGACAAGGCCGGGGGTTGAACTGGTTCCAAGAGAGCAGAGGCTTGGAGACAGTGTCTAATGCCCAGGATGTAGTAGAATATGTGACTGTTATGGTGCTTTTCAAAAACTATGTCCACAATTTCTTTAATACTCTTCTCTTCAAGAGATAGAGCTTAGCTCCCCTTCCCTTAAATGGGAACTAGATTTGGTGATTGGCTTCTAATGAATAGAAAACAAATAGAAGTAATGATGTGTGACTTCAGCACTGTGGTTTCTGTCTTAATGCCTTTAAGAGGATTGCCCCTTTCTCAGAATTCTTGCTCTGGGGGAAGCCAGCTATAAAATAGAAGTGGTGATTGTTCTGAGACTGCCATGCTGAGGGGAAGGCCAAGCTAGGCATGTGGAAAGGGAGCATCAGGAAAGATGCCCAAACTTCCTCCAGCCATATGACTGTTCTTAGCACAGGTGCCATGCATAGATATGAGGGAGGCATCTCGGTCATTCTTGTCCCAGAAGATACATCATGGAGAACAACTGAGGCCCCAGATATATGGCCTTGGATAAGCTGTCCTGGCCATCTGTAGCCATCTTGGGCATTCCCGCTGGTGTCCAGGATATCGAAGCACACAGATGGGTCATCCATACTGTCTTCTGCCCAATTCTGACCCTAAAGAATCGCGAGTATATTAAATGGTTGTCATTTTATGCTATAGAGTTTTGGTATGTTATTTAATAATAAACAAATGGAAGAATCCCAAGTTACAAATGTTTAACTCAGGCATTCTTTTTATTTTTATTTATTTTTAATTTTTTAAAAAGATTTTATTTATTTATTTGACAGACAGAGATCACAAGTAGGCAGAGAGGCAGGCAGAGAGAGAGGAGGAAGCAGGCTCCCCGCTGAGCAGAGAGCCCGACGTGAGGCTTGATCCCAGGACCCTGGGATCATGACCTGAGCCGAAGACAGAGGCCCCAACCCTCTGAGCCACCCAGGTGCCCCTCAGACATTCTTATTTAAAGAAGAGTTATTTATTTTAGAGTGAGAGTGAGCAGGGAGGGGAGGGGGAGAGGGAGAAAGAACTCAAGCAGACTCCCCACTGAGTGGGTAGCCTAATGCAGGGATCAATCCCATGACCCTGAGATCATGACCTGAGCTGAAATCTAGAATAGGATGCTCAACCGACTGAGCCACCCAGGTGCCCTTAACTTAGGCATTCTTGAAAGAATCTTTATTAAACATTTTTTTAAATTGAAAAATAACACCTGTTTGTTGTATCACATTCAAATACATAAGTATTATTTAGTGTTGGGACCTTATGGCACTTACCTCCATGACTTCAGTACCTAGTTTAGAGCCTGGACTTCCAGAAGCATGATAAAGTCTACTGGATGAATAATTCTTGCCTTTCTTTTCCCATCTCCTTCCTTACCACCTTCCCTCTCACATTTTAAAAAATAATTTTATTTATTTGGGAGAGAGACAGAGGGAAGAGAATGAGCAGGGTGAGGGGCAGAGGGAGAAGTAGACTCTCCTGAGCAGGGAGCCTGATGCAGCGCTCCATCCCAGAACTCCGGGATCATGATCTGAGCGGAAGGCAGATGCTTAACCGACTGAGCTACTCAGGCGTCCCTCCCTCTCACATTTAAAAGAAGGTTAAACCCTGAAAGTTCTGAAATGGTATGCCAGGGGTCATTTTAGCTGCTCTGGGGGTCAGGAGATAACCAGGCCTCAGGGATAGTGGGCTGGCCAGGTCTCAGGAGGAAGGGTGCTGGCTTCCCCTATTCCAAGCCTGTGTGAGCACCCCTCTTGATTGGAGGTTAGGTTGTAACTTACACAACTGAACTCTGCCAATAAGTCCAAGGGTAACAACTTTGGGGATATGGCAGCACAACTACAATGTTATGAGGCATGTGAAGGGGGAGAAATTTCTGGGACCAACAAGCTATCTGGCCTTGGGCATGTCATCTATTCTCTGGCCTCAGTTTCCTCTTTCTTAGTCCCCTTTGCCAAAGCCTAGCCTGGGAAAAACCTGAGGTCATTAAAAGTAGGGTCTGGCAACATCCCCAAATCCCAGGAACAAGTTCACTCCTCTGATGCTTCAGATTCTTTAGAAATTGTGGGCTGACACGGTGGAAAGGACAAGTTACAAAACAGTCTGTACAGAGTGTTCTCTGTTTGTAACTTTATCCAGTCTCTCTACGTAGAACCTAAGTTGGGGGAGGCGGTTTGCCAATATGTTATCTGTGGTTATTTGAGGGGGTGGGAGGAAATTATTGCTGGTAATTTTTATTTTCTTTTTGGTGTGCCTCCAAATGTTCTACAATAAATATCTATTACCTTTCATAATCAAGATATTAAAAAAATTTTAAATAGGCAGTTTGGCATGAAGTGGTGAAAAAGAGCAGAATTATCCATACAGCCTTGTTAGTGGAGATTGTGGGGTTTTCTAATGTATTAGCTTTCCATTGCTGTGTAACAAATGACTTAGGGGCTTAGAGCAGCACACATTTATTATCACACAGTTTGTGTGGGTTGGGAGTCCAGGCATAGCTTGGACTCTCAAGGACTCACAAAGCTCCAATCAAGGTGTTGGCCAGACTGCATGCTCATCAGGTGGCATAAATGGGGAAGAACCTGTTTCCAAGGTCATTCAGGTTGGCAGAATTCAGTTCCTTGTGGCTGTAAGATGGAGGGCCCAGCTTCTTCCTTTCTATGGAAGCCACCCTTCTCTCCTAGAGGCTGCCCATGGTTTCTTGCCATGTGGACTTTCCTAAGATGGCCTCTTACTTCAACAACTCAGCAAGGTAGAGTCCTATATAATGCAACGTAATCATAGAGGGACAGCCTTTCACTTTTGCCAGATGTTATTGGTTGGAAGCAAATCACAAGTTTCACCTCAGGGGAAAGTCCAACTCTGGCAGAATGATTACTCAAAGGTGATGTTATGGACTGAGTGTTTGTGTCCCCAAAGAATTCATGTTGAAGCCTTAACTCCCAGCATGTCTATGTTTGGAGATATGAAATCATAAGGGTAGGGCCTTCATCTGATAAGGACTAGTGTCCTTATAAGAGGAGGCACCAAAGAGCTGACTCTCTCCTCTTACACACACACTGAGGAAAGGCCATGTGAGGATGGAGCAAGAAGTAGTCATCTGCAAGCCAGGAAGAGAGCCCTCACTAGAAACTACATTGGCAGGTCACCCTGATCACAGACTTTCAGGCTCTAGAACTGTGGGAGAATAAGTTTTTGTTGAATGAACCACTCTGTGGTTCCACTCTGTGGTATTCTCTTATGGCACTTGGAGCTAAGACACGTGAGTGCCTGTAAGCACTGATCATGGTGGGGGCACCTTAGAGTTTTTCTGCCACACTTAATATTGTGAGGTTGGCTGGAAAGTAGAAATTCTGAAAGCTTCCAAGTAACACACAAGGTGTTAAAAAATGTAGATTGTCCCCCACAGTTTTTCATTCTTAGGCCAGTGTGTGGCCTGGTAAGTTTCAATGACCTCTTCCATGATGATTCTAATGAGGGACTAGATGGCCCACAGTTGAAGGATAGAGTCCAACAGCTTCAAATCCCTAGCCTTGCCACTTCCTACCTATAGAACCTTAGATCAGTGACTCCTCCATCCAGCCAAAGTTTCTTAATCTGATGTAAAGTGGCAAGTTCCTAAAATTATAAATCACCCTCCAGCATTGGCAGTTCCTTTCCCTAGCCAAGCCCCAGCAAAAGGAGGCTGGAATTTCTACCTTATACCTGTATCCCCATATTTTGAAGGAAATATACTACCAGAACCAGATTCTTGGGCATGGGGCCTGCATGCCATACTTAGGCCCCGCACTTAGGACCTCATATTTAGAAGAGCTCTGTGCTCAGAAAGGCCTCACATTTGGTTTAATGATCTACTGCCACCATCTTGAAATTCTTAACAATTTTTGAACAAGGGCCTTTGCCTTTTCATTTTGCACTGAGCCCCACAAATTATGTAATTGGTCCTGTAACACCAGGTCTTGAGTAAAGTTCATAGTAACAACCTGTACATAAAGTTTTCGAATTTCTTATAGCTGTTTTTCTTGTAGGAGTATTTACCTATCTTGAGCACCTTCCTCCATTATGAAATTTCACAAGGGAGGGGTAGAAGGTGGACACCAAAGAATTAGAGAAAGGGGGAGGAGCCAGAGCTGTGGAGAGTATATGAGGATTTCCTCCATATAAACTTGGTGGTACCCATGGATGGGTAAAAGGAAGTAGCTGGTTTCTTGTAAGGCCCATGTGTGGGGGAACATGGAAGATTGACTCAAATTTTCTAAGTAGAAGAAGACCAAGCAATGAGAGGAGCAAGGGAGGGGGGAACAAGTAGGTTCTGCTTCTTCTTCTTAGGCTGTTAGGCCCAAGGACAAGCACAGAAAGTAAAGCCAAAAGTATCTACTTATCACAAAACAGATTCACATAGGAAAGGCTAGGCTCTGGAGGGCAGAATATGATTACAGCAGAGCTCTTTGCCTTAAAAGAGGGAACTGGGAGAGGTATCCAGGCAAAGAGCCATAAACACAGCCTGAGCCCTTGTTCCCTTTTTGGGTGCCCAAGGCACGAGGAAACAGCAATCCATTTGGCGAAGTGCTAAGAACAACTTGGTATCAACTTGCTTCTGAGCCAGGGCCAAAGATGCCTGCTATTATAGAAGTTTCTTGAAAATTTTCCACATTTACTTCTTTTTTTTTTTTTTAAGATTTTATTTATTTATTTGACAGAGGGAGATCACAAATAAGCAGAAACAGAGAGAGAGGGGGAAGCAGGCTCCCTGCTGAGCATAGACCTCCGCCGCCCCCAAACCCGGGGCTCGATCCCAGGACTCTGAGATCAAGACCCGAGCCGAAGGCAGAGGCTTTAACCCACTGAGCCACCCAGGCACCCCTCCATATTTACTTCTGATTACTGCAAGTTTTCCTGTTATTAGAGATAACGAAACATCTCAAAGTGGTTGGGGCGGGGGTTCTTGCTTTAGACCAGGAAGTGATGGGAAGAAGTCATGTAAACTACTTATATCCTCTGTAGGGACCACAAGGAGGTCTGAGTGTCTCCTGCCACAGGCTGCCTTTCACGGAGACCCCAGCTGGGCCCTGCCTCTGGGGCTGGCTTCCGGGATTGTGAGACAGCTCAGTGGTGATGGTGGTGGGGGTAGATGTGTGTGTGTGTGTGGCCTTGAACTCTGATTTTATGCTTGTTTTGTCTTATACTCTTCAAAATTTCTCATGTAACTTAAATGATCACACTGTAAAACAAATAGTGTAAAATACATACAGGAATATACTGCAGCATAATTGTGCTGGTCATAAGATAACTAAAGGTTTATTTTAAAATGTTCTGAAGATGGGACAGAAGTTGAATACCATCTTGGGGACGGTTGTTATTATCTTTTGACCATGTCAGGGAATCTTCGTGGTAAGAGTGGAATGGGGTTGATGATCCTCCTGTCACCCCCTCCTTTCCTTGCATCAACTCCACAGTCTTTGAAGCACTAATCTGCATATGTCTTCTGGCTCCTGGACCTAAAACAGCATCTGAACTTGAATACTTTCTCGAGGAAAACTCTTTTCTCCCCAAATCCAGGTAGTCCTAGGAATCTTCTGACCTTGAGAAATCAAGAATTCCTGTTCAGAGCAGCCAGGCATTGAATCAGGCAAATAAGGCTAGGATGTTTCTGTTTGTAGCTGTTGCCTCAGAAGAATGACAGTGATGAGGCTGGGGTACCCCAAGGTCCCTCAGTGCTTACCACTTGAGGAAATATGGCTCTGGTCCATTTCCATGACCTAGACCTAGTAACTGATTCTAATTACTTTCTTTTTTTTTAATATTTTATTTATTTATTTGACAGAGGAAATCACAAGTAGATGGAGAGGCAGGCAGAGAGAGAGAGAAAGGGAAGCAGGCTCCCTGCCAAGCAGAGAGCCCCATGCGGCACTCGATCCCAGGACCCTGAGATCATGACCTGAGCTGAAGGCAGCGGCTTAACCCACTGAGCCACCCAGATGTCCTCCAATTACTTTCTTTAACACTCAAAGTCCTGGCAGTTCAGGATGGTGACCTGGAAGCTTTAAAGCCATAGGTCTTCCGGGATTTTCAGAGTTACACCTGAACAGAAAGATCTCTTTTATTTTTGTTGGTGTGAAGGACCGGGATTCTTAACTCTTGTGACTTAAACTGGTTTTCTTTTTTTAAAACAAGCAGCAGTTTGGAGTGATGAGTCTCAATGTGAAGTCAAAAAGTGGTGAGCCACTCATCTGTCTGGAGCATGCCCAGATTGGCCACCTGCTCTAACAGAGATGAGGAAGGACATGTTTCTATCAGTGAAAATTGACCTCCTTAATCCAGGCTTCCTGTCACATTTGCTAACAGGCCAGTTGGCACAGGTGGCATCCAAGGACCTCAGCCCACAAGAGAAATGGAATGTGACATGTTTTGCTGCCATCAGCACTCCCAAGGCTGATGGGGCAAATAAGGAATTGATTTTTCTTATAAAAGAGATTGAATATGATGGCAAGTTGAGGTTAAAAAGATGGCAAGGGAATAGCTGGCTGGCTGAGCTGAGAGGCTTCCAGGGTATTATTGTCGTCCTATTATTGCTAACAACAACTGCCATTTATGAAGGGCTTATTAGGTGCCAGGCAGTGTGCTCAGTACTATGTGTTCATTCTTTCTCCTAATCCTCACATTCTTTGAGATAGGGCCTGTAGCTACTCCTCCTTTTCTGAATAAACTGGTTCAGAGAGGTTAAGGAGCATGCCAGTGTCTTCGGCTTTGCCAATGCAGAAATTTCTGTGGCTCTGTCTACTGGAGTTAACAGGTTCTAAGTTTCTTTCTTTCTTTCTTTTTAAAAAGATTTTATTCATCTGAGAGAGCAAGTGAGCATGAGAAGGGGGAGGGTCAGAGGGAGAAACCAAGTCGCTGCTGAGCAGGGAGCCCAATCTGGGGCTTGATTTTGGAACTCTGGGATCATGACCTGAGCTGAAGGCAGATGCTTAACTGACTGTGCCACTCAGGTGCTCCAAAAAGTTCTAAGTTTCTGCCTCTTATATATTGATCTCATACTATTTTCTAACATTTACTAGGTGTCTGGTGCTAGTAATAAATTGATATGGGATGGTTCAGTCAGGACTGTTTCATGAAAAGAGAAGACAACTCAAATTGAATAGGTGAAAGTTGGATTTACTGGCTTGCAAAAAAGGTCCAGGGTTAGTTTAGCTTCAGGTATGACTAGACCCAGGTGACAACAATGTCTTTAAGGATTCTCCTTCTTAGTCCTCTATGCATGTTCCATTCTGACAGGCGATCTCCTTATGGTAGTGAGGTTGTTACCAACAGTACTAGACTTGTAGTCTTACAGTTCTAAATTCAGTGAATTAAAAGCAAAAACAAAAGCCTTTCTCAGTTGTTTAAACATCCCCACTCTCCCACCTATCAGAATTAACATAGTTTGTATAAGATTGGTTTGGCTTAGATCCTTTCGTTACCCCTTATCTAAACACCTTCACCAAGGACTGCAGGGCTCTGGTCGGTCAGTCAGTTACAGGCTTGCCCTGGAGCCACAGGTAGTTAGCATACAGACAGAAAGTGGAGGAGGGAAAATCAAAAGAAGTGAAGATGGGTAGTGGGAATACAAAAGCAATAGGTGTCCATAGCAGTGGTAACTCTGGGAGTGGGAACTCGGGGCATCTGAGTAATAAAGCCAACTGATTAATTTCCGATGGGAGATATATGCCATTTCCTGGCACAGCCAGTCTTCCACTTAGGGCACTGCACTTCTGTTAGTCCAGCTAGTCCAGTAGCAGTCCAGGCTCCCTCAGTAGCATAAAATTAGAACAATGGAATAAGATGTTCCTAAGAAATATTCCTGACAAAGTGTTTGTGGGCAGATTCGTTTCAGCTGTGAAGGACAGAAAACCTCAAATACCAATTACGTTAAGAGGATAGAAGTTTCTCTTATAAACCACGTCCAGAGGTAATCAGTGCAGACCTGGTATGGTGGTTCTTCACACACACCTCCTTCTCCTTCATGGTCTGACTATGACATGCTCAAGTTTTAACCTCCAAGCCCACCTTGTACTCAGCTGAATGGAAGAAAGAGATGGGCACACACTTTTAAGGACAAGTTGCAGCAGTTGCTCATGCCCCATTGGCCAAAATGTAGTCAGTGGGTTACACTTATATGTGAGGGAGGCTGGGAAATGTGTTTATTCTGAGAAGAACAGATACAGGAAGACAACCAATCTTTGTCAGAAAGTAGCACCCCCGGGATGCCTGGGTGGCTCAGTGGGTTAAGCCGCTGCCTTCGGCTCAGGTCATGATCTCAGGGTCCTGGGATCGAGTCCCGCATCGGGCTCTCTGCTCAGCGGGGAGCCTGTTTCCCTTTCTCTCTGCCTGCCTCTCCATCTACTTGTGATTTCTCTCTGTCAAATAAATAAATAAAATCTTTAAAAAAAAAAAAAAGAAAGTAGCACCCCAATGTATAGCCCTTTGCTGTAGAGTGGCCTATCCAAAGGCTAAAGACCAGTCACCTGAAAACCAAGCACCTTCAAAAGGCAACCCTATGGGGTGCCTGGGTGGCTCAGTGGGTTAAAGCCTCTGCCTTTGGCTCAGGTCATGATCTCAGGGTCCTGGGATCGAGCCCTGCATCAGGCTCTCTGCTCAGTGGGGAGCCTGCTTCCTCCTCTTTCTCTCTGCCTACTTGTGATCTGTCAAATAAATAAATAAATAAAATCTTAAAAAAAAGGCAACCCTAAGTATGGAAGACCTAACTAACCATTACTCTTTGTTCTTTTTATCACTCTTCTATTAGCATATTCTAATGAGAAAATGTCCAATTGCAATTTAATTGCTTCTTTAAAAATATTTAAATTTAGAAATCAGTAAATTTTCTTAAAAAAAATAAAAAAGGTGTGTGCTTCCCATGACTAGTGAAACAATGCCAGTATATATAAAGTATTTAGTTTCCTTAAACTCTTCAGTTTACTCCATAATAGTCTGTGTCCACCTTTTATGATCATTCATTGACATATTTGTAGATTTTATTTTCACCAAAATGGGTTCACAATGTATGTTACTCCATAACTTTGTCTTTTCACTTAAATATATCATGGACATGCCACAGATTAAGACCTAGAGGTCTGACTCATTCTTTTCAATAGCTGCATTAATACTCCAGCTTGTAGTTGTCCTATAAATGATTCAATCACTCCCTTTGATGGACTGTCAAGCTGTTTCCATTTTTCTGCTACCACAGGCCATGTTACAGCAAACTTCTTGCATTGATGTCCTTGTATCTCAGTGCTTTTAGTTCTTTGAGATTCAATCCTTCGAAGTGGAACTGCTAGGTTTAAAGATGCATTTAAAATTTGTAATTGCTATGGCCAGATCACGTTTCAAGACTGCAACAATCCACATTCCCACCAACACTGTACAAAAGTTTTCCTTTACCCTAATTCTTGTCAGCACTGATGGTTGTCGCTGTTTGAAATTTTGCATGATAGGTGACTTGGGGGACCCTGTTTTGATTTACATCTCCCTGCCCATGTGTACACTTGATCTGCTTTCATATGCTTATTGATTTGCCAGAGAGAAAAATGGTTTGAAGCATGGACTCGAGTCAAACCACTTGAGTTTGTGTCATATCACAAAACACGTGACCACCTATTGCAGGACTTGGACAAGTTAATTTATTTTTCTGAGCCTGTTTCTCTAGCTGTACAACAGGGATAATATTACCTATCTCCAAGGCTAAGTTGTATTAAATAATGCTTATAAAGTGCCTGAAAGGGCGCCTGGGTGGCTCAGTGGGTTAAGCCGCTGCCTTCGGCTCAGGTCATGATCTCAGGGTCCTGGGATCGAGTCCCGCATCGGGCTCTCTGCTCAGCAGGGAGCCTGCTTCCCTCTCTCTCTCTCTGCCTGCCTCTCCATCTACCTGTGATTTCTCTCTGTCAAATAAATAAATAAAATCTTAAAAAAAAAGCTTAAAAAAAATAAAGTGCCTGAAATAATGTCTAGCACATAGCAAGCTCTAAGTAAGTGGTTAGTGACAATTATTGTTGATGTTTTAGATTTCTTGAGTTGCCTATTGGATGTTCTTTATTGGGATGATTGTTTTGTAGTAATCATTTTGTAGGAACTCTCTGTATATTAGGGATATTAATCATCAATCTGTCTTGTGTTGGAAATTTTTCATGTGTCTCTCGTGTCTTTTATAGAATCAAGATTTGTTTTCCCCAAATTTGTTTATGTAGTCAAGTATGTCTACAATTTCCTTGAGAACTTCTAGATTTTGTTTTGCTTAAGGTCCCCATTGTATGATTATAAAGTCTCCTAAAAATTCTTCCAATATTTCATTTTACCATTTGAATTTGCAGTCCCTTTAGTATTGTGAGGCAGGAATCTTGTTGCTCTTGAGGCACTTGCTGTAGATCTATTCATATAGCAGTAACATATATCAGATTTAATTTAGAATCTTCATGAAAAGAGAAACTTGGAATCCTGTTCTCATATGAAATATTATAGGAAACGCCAATATACAAAATTTGAGCTGTTTGAAGTGGTGAAAGGCTTGAGTCAGATAATGAAGAGCCTTGTAAACAAATATAAAGTTTCAGAATAAAAGTTTAGATTTTATTCTAAAACAATGGGGGACTGTTCAAAGGTCTTAGGCAGGGGAGTAACACAATCAGATCTGGGTATCAAAGATTACTCTCGTGGCTCTGCAAAGAACAGATTACAGTAGGACAGCAGTAGAGGCAGTGACACTAGAATGGCATCACAATAGTCCTAGCAATAGATACCCTGGACAAAGCTGACAAATTGTAGATGGTTTTAAGGTATATTTACATGATACACCTTAATGACTAATATGGATGTTTGGGGTGACAGAAAAGAGAAGGAAGTGACAATAATTCCTGTGTTCTAGTTCATGGAGGGTGGAACCATTTATCAAGAAAAGAACACTAGGGGCGCCTGGGTGGCTCAGTGGGTTAAGCCACTGCCTTCGGCTCAGGTCATGATCTCAGGATCCTGGGATCGAGTCCCGCATCGGGCTCTCTGCTCAGCGGGGAGCCTGCTTCCCTCTCTCTCTCTGTCTGCCTCTCCATCTACTTGTGATTTCTCTCTGTCAAATAAATAAATAAAATCTTAAAAAAAAAAAAGAACACTAGAAGAAAGATTTTGAGGGGAAAATGATGGGGTCAGTGTGAATTATCTGTTCATCAAGCAAGGGGATATTTATATGACAGGTGGACATTGAGATCTCAAGCTCAAGAAATATATCTGGGCTGAAAATAGGAATCTGAAATTACCAACATAGTTGGAAACCAAAGCCACAGGAATGGGGAATTCTTCAGAGTAGGCGAAGAAGACCCAAGACACAGGAGGGACACTGAATCTGTTGGGCTTCTCTGACTGTAAGTTAACAAAAATTGGCCCTGGCTACCAGGCCTTTGTATATGGTTTTAAAGGGATACTGTTTACAGCCATATATATCATGATGTCTCCACAGCTGATGCAGTTTACTGGAAGGACAGAAGGCAGTTTACAAAAATTTTAGAAGCTTAACATTTAAGAAAATCAGGAATCTGGGTAACTGAGGAAACCTCAGTAACATGAACTCAAATGTCATTTACATATTATGTTCTGGTAGCATGGGAGAGGCGCAGTTTCACAAAATGAGCTGCTGTTTTCAAAGGAGGGGGAAAAGACACCTGTTGGGTAAATTCAACTGCCCACTACGTTCTATCCCTTTGCTGCCCAGGACATGCATTCTTCAACGTGAATAATTTTACAAATACTTCCGTCCAACATACTGTAGAAAATGGTTTATTCTTCTTCCCAAGGTGAGAACTTAAAACTTCTGGGTGATACTGTCCTTCTAGTTCTTAAACCATACCTTGCATATGCATCTGTTAGCATTTTTAACCATCATGTGTGTATTAGTGAGCAGATTACTGCCTGTAGAATGGCTTTCTTATCCATTTCAAATTGTCCTACTGTCAACAGATACTTCGATATCCACATTTTGCCTCAAGAGGCACATGCTTCTGAACGACAAGGGATAAGTATCTTTACTGGCCCCTTTGCCAATATAAATTGCTTATTCTCACTACCCTGGGATACAAAGCAAGTTTTTGCTGCCTCTATTTAGACTCAATTCCAGACCTTCCAGGTTTCTAAAGGTATGAAGCCCATTTAACTCTCCGGTATCAATTTCTGTTATCAGTCATTTGGCTGTAAGCAAGAGAAATCTGCTTTGGCTAACAAATGAAAAGGGAATGTATTTTAAGGATAAATGGTAGTCTACAGAATCAAAGGAAAATTTGGGTAACTAGGCCTTCACAACCAGAACCAGGGCACCATGGGGGATGTCCTTGCACCAACTCTGGTATAGTTTCCTTGGGACACTACCATCAAAATGACTAACCTCCTGATTTTGTTTGCATCACCTCTCTCAAGACTCTTAAGTTTTGGTGAGAGGGGAATTTTGATTGGACAAGCCTTGGATCACATGATCAACTGGGGCGGTTTACAAGGCTTTAATACTATAATCTACAGTTCCACTAAAACCTCAGAATGGAAAGGAATATCATTTCAAACAAAAAGTGGATATTTCTCATTGAAGAAAAGGGGAAATGGGAGGCAAAAATCAATGAATGGCCATTACACTAATATTTAAATGATGGGGAGAAGAAAACTATTGACAATGGAGCAATAGCCAGAAAGGCAGGAAGAAAATGAGAAGTGTCACAACACCTAAGGGAAAAAGAGTGTGCCAAGATAAATAATGGAAGCTGACTGAGCTGCTGTAAGTTTAGATTATGTACTAGACTTAGCAATAAAAAGGTCACTATTGAACTTGAGTTATCAAAATACTGAAGGATTTCAAAGAAAACATGATTTTTCCCCCCTTCTACCTACCTAATGTAAACACTGCAAGAGGTCTTAATAGATTAGTATCAGTTAATAACTGGAGTAATCTTTGATGAACACTGACACTAAAAAACTCAGACATTTAAAGAGATATGCCTGAAAAATTAAGAATCAATTATTGAGTTCCTCAAAGAAGGTGCAACCTTGTCAGCTTCACTAATGGGAAGACAAATATTTATCTAAATGTTCACTAACATGAAGATGGGTATTTTAAATTATTTGACTTACAGTGGTAACTTGCCAAAGTCAAACAATAAGTACTAAATTTAATTTTTAAAATTCTTTATTTTTAAATAAAGTTTAAAAGTAATAGGAGTAGTGGAAAATATTCAAATACAGAAATGTATAAAGTTGAAAGTCTCATGGAATCTACACTATTAGAAGAAAGCCATTAGTAGACTTTTCTATACATCATAAAACACAAATTTTTAAGTGAGTTCATACTATATATTTTTCTACCGTTTCTCTTAATATATCATGGCCGTTTTTCCATGTTCATACACAATAAATGTATTTTATCAATTTTAAAAGCCATGTAGATTTTCTTATATGGCTGAACCATGTGTTATTTAACCAATCCTTTACCAATAAACATTTAGGTTTTCTTCTATATTTTTCTACCATGTACTTCTTATGCTTCTGTAGTAACTTAAACATTGTCACTTCCTGTTTCATTTTGTCTTCTCATCTGGAAGACTTTAGTGTGGCCATGACCTCCAGTTTAATAAATACTTGAATCTGTCAAGTATCAATGTTGGTAGACAGTATACTAGTCAGGACTGACTCAATTTTAAGCAATAGAAACCCAACTCAAAGTAACTTAAAGCAAAAAAGGGTATTTATTGGCTCACATAACTTTAAAGTCCATAGGGATATACTAGCTTCAGGCACGGTTGGATCCAGGGGCACAAACATTGTCATGAGGACTCAAGTCTCTCCATCATTTGGCTCTGCACGGCTTCATTCTCTGGCTCATTTGATATGGTGGGCCCTGTTGGTTTGAGCTTTTCATACTACAAAGCCAAGCAACCTCAGTAAAGAGAGCTTCTGAGCTTCTCCTCCACAGTTCAGTGAAAGTCCTAGGGCTGAGTATCACTGGACCAACTTGGATCACATGACCATTCCAGAATGAATCTTTATGGTGAAAGAGATGGATGATGCTGATTCATCAGGTCTGAATTACATGTCCACCCATGAAGCTTAAAGTTAGGCCAGACTGTCTGAATCATGTGGACTGAAGATACGGAAAAGTGGTTCCAAGGAACATCACAGTTGTTACAAAGAGATGGAATGGATGCTGGTCAAAAACAATGGATGTCAATACTACCAGATACTGAAAAAGTTTAGCCTCTGTTCACTAACAGCTGGCATTCGTTACTTTCTTGATAATAAATGTATTCTGAAAACATCATGAGGAGTTAAGTTTGTCCTGTACTCAGGAAGCTTGTAATCCATTTGAATGTAATAATTGTGTCCAATAGCATACTTTGGATGATGCAATAGTGTTTCAACAGAAGTAAACTCAGTGGTCTTGAATCTGAGAGCTCAACCATCTTGCTGACATGATGCTGGACAAGCCGCCTACTGGCAAATAGTTCTGTGAGGCTACTGAAGTCAATGGTAAGTTTTAACTTCAGTGGAAACCTCTTTTTGTGTTCCTTTAGTCCTTTGCCAAGGTGAACTGGTAACATTTCTGTCACCTCTGTATTACTGCAGAAGAGAGAAATGGACAGTGCTTTCAATCTGCTGTAGTTTTTCAGATCTGGTAGAAGGGGTCTCAAGTGCTGAAAATGGTGACATATACACATGTAGAGACTTACTCTGCACTTTAAAAAAAAAAAAAAAGGCTGCTGGTCACGTGGTATACAGCATGGTCCTTCCAGTTGTGAACATTAAGTTCTGGGGTTGAGGGGCGGTGGTAAGATGCAAGCTGCTTCTACTCGAAACTCCTTGGGTGGAACAGACTGGTACCAGTTGGTAGTTTTCTCAGGCACAGCCAGTCTGATTGCAACATGTCAAAAAAGGCATACAAGGGCTGAGTCTAAACACGCATATAGGTACCTTCATCAGGGCTAGCCACACCAACAGCCAGGATGTGATCTGTCAAAATGGGTAGATTGATGTTGAAGCTCTGTAAATTAGTTTTTATCCTGAGCACTCCAGGGTCATTCCTTAGGATTTGCTCTGGATACCATTTTCTGACCTTAAAGGGTCAGACAGGTATAGCAGCTTTCATTTTTCTGTTTATCTGCCCAAGAACTTTCAGCTCAGTAGAAGGCTATATTCTCAATTCAGACTTGAGGTTCTGTTGAGGAGTCTATGCTACATCTGGGAATGACAAGGTTGGGAGGGCCAGGTTCATGAAGGTTGGCCCTACTCTCTTTGGTAATCAAGTCTCCATCTTCTGAAACTCTGCCCATCTCTTGAGAATCAGCTTATAAACAAGGCCTTAGATTGGTTGGCTGTTGCTGCCAAAAGACTTAGATTAAGATCTGTGGCAGGGAGAGAGCAGTTAAGATCCTAGGTTTGAGTTTTAGGCTTTCTTCATTTTCAACCATCAATTCTGATACACAGCATACATTAGACTCTTGAACAGATGATCATCCTCACCTTAAGCCCCTCATTTTGACTGCGTTTGACAGGATTAAAGGGAATGACTGGCAGTGTAGATCAGTGTCTTTTTCTGTAAGTACAGAAGAGAAAATCGAGCTGACATTTTGAAGGTAGTAAAAAGATGGAGTTTGTAGATAACTTATGAACAAACAAGTTATATGTACAAGCAAGCTAGTCATTAGATTTTTATTAGTTGAGGGTGCACAGGCCTTGTTTGATGATTTGTAGACAGAATCATGTAATCAGGGTTAGTCTAGAGAAAAAAAGATACAAAGAAACCATTCCCAGCATTTAACCAGTGCATTCATTAGAGTACAGTTGAGGACAGCTGACCCTTAAGTAGACTGTGAAGGAAGGGACTGAGATTTTTCTCATGACACAAATTGACGTCTACTTGTTTAACATGATCTGGTCTGGGATTTCATGAATTGAATCCATCCTGCAGAAACAGATTAAGTGTCTTAATGCCTGGGTGTATCTCAGAGCAAGGAATGTCAGCCACTCTCAGTGTAGAACAGTATGGAGACAGATGAAATTCCATGAAAACATCCACAGAGACAAGACACTGTGGTCTTGTAACATTAGGAAGAAGCTGCAGCAAGCTCTTGAGTGTACGGATTAAATCTTAGCTGTAGGCTGTGTAGATTTTCAAGTCCCTCTATATTTCCAACAACAAGGTTGATGATACGCAACTTGAGATGCCCAGCAAGCAAGCTACCATGGCCTGGTCAAAAGGCCTACCCCCAAATATCCCTAACACCTGTAGTGGATGGTACCAGATATCAAAAGATCCATCACAAAAGAATACCTCTTACTAGTTAGAAGAAAATTTTCCAAAGGATCACATTTAAAAATCACATACATAAGAGAGGATGTTCAAAAACAAGTCTCTTGTGGATCAGGTGTTACATGTAGTTAGAGCAGAGTATTCATAATTTTGGAGCAAATATGCTAATGATGGAGGAAATTTTTTAAGGTTATTAGATCATTTATCCTGGAAACAGCAGTTAAACTGAATAATAACCAAGAAGCAGTGTAACTGTCACAGGCTAAGTCATAATGACTTGTAGTTTTGAGAATAAGATGAATAACTAGGTACCCTTTTAGGTAATGTTGCCAGAATTTCAGTTCTACTTTCATAGTTAATGGTTATCCCTTGCACACGAAGTAGAGTACCATGGCTGATGATGGGAGGTCCAATGTACAAGTTGGTCTAATATGGCCTCAATGAGGCATCATCAACTTTAGTACCAGCTTCAATACCTGGCGATTCAGGTATCCAAGGAGGATCAAGACTTCAAAGTTACATGTTTCAAGTACCACTAGAGCATCTGGTGTTTGTTAAAGCAGCTGGGTAAGGGGGTGTGTCAGTGTAGAGTACACATGAATTGCTGACTATATTGAATCCCAGGAATCACTGACCCGAAATCCATCTGGGGGTACAGGGCTGCTAATCTAGGTCCATTTGATACCACTTTCAGCCCATATGACTACTCTGGGGGGTGGGGCAAAGATATGCCCATCTTCTTGCACTTTTCTGATTTTGCCCACAGTAAATATTCCTAAGAATGTGCAGCATCAACTGAACATGGACTGGGTTGGGTAGAGATACAGATCAGAATGCCATTCAGGTTGCACATGTTGTCTAGGGCAGTGGTTTTCAAACTGTGTTCTGAAGAATTCTAGTTGTAAAGAAGTCTCCTTAGGGGTCACCATGGTGGTAAAGGAAGATGCTTGTGGCAGGTTTCAGGCCCCCCACTCCTGCTTCATCTACAGCAGCTTCTCTTTTACTCTGGGCTTCCACACAGTTTTCATCCAAAGGGCTTCATGGTCACAAAGCCTTTGGAAAACCAATGATCTAAGAATAAGTTGTTCACAAAATGCTGAAATACAAAAAATAGATCACAGAAACCAGAAACTGTGAGCAAAGCCTGTGGTAAGCCAAGAAGGTGTCTTCCTAGTCATTCTTTCCCTAACATGGACCACATTACAGAATGATGAAGTTAACATTCAAGTTTGCTAAAAATTCTGATGGCTCAAATTGGGTTTGTGACTATCAGAGAACAGGCTATTGGCTTTAAGTGACAATAGCACTGGATTTTTGCAGTCAACATACATCTGCAAAATGCATTCCATTTCTTTGCAAATATTATCCCAAGTCCACGGCTAGATGACTTCTCTTCTAGCACTGGTATGATCTCAATGGGCCACAACTCAAATTCTAAGAAAATATTTCCTATCATCCCTCCTCCCCCTTTTCTCCATCCTTCTCCTCCTCCCTTCCCTTCCCAAACTCCTCACCAGAGATTTCAACGCCTTTGAGCTAGATTTACAGCACAATTCTAACAGAGAAGTATATTGCTAAATGTCATGGAACCCATCCAATTTGGGGTGCAACATTAACTTTTCCCCATTCCCTTCCCATATGTTCCTACAAATCCTCTAGCAGTTCCTTTAACAAAAAGAGAGTTAACAGTCAAGATGTAGGACTCTCAGATGATTAAAGACATACCAATTCAGTTACTGACAAAGTAAGAAATGGCGGGGGGGGGGGCCGCCTTCAAAGATGCTCTTTACTCCTGGGTCCCCAGGGCAATCAGGAAGCATTGGCTATACTGCTTTAAAGCAGTTTCCCCATTCCATTTAAAGGAATGCTGTGACAATAACACTCTGTGTTTGATTAAACTTAGGACACACTGGGCTAAACAGCTCAATGAGGCTCTTTGTTGCAAGCCTTCTGAGATCCTTTAATACATGACACTGAATCAGGGGAGGGAACATATATTTTTTCACGATAAAGGACTATGGGAAATCTACGTATATATGTTATGAGTATGCATCAAATATACATACACACACATATATGAACAGCACTGCTCTAAAAAAAATGTAGGACTCATGTTAAGTACATGTTTGGGGGTAGAGGACTATAGATAAGATCTTGATGTCTAGTAGTTAATAAGACTTAGGGGGAAAAAAAAGAGGACAAAACACGAACAGGAATCTCCAGTTAATTAAGCCATTTGGAAATTTAGGAAAACCATGTGAAAAACAGATCTAAAAGTAGCTTCATGTTTCATATTACAGTCTTATCATCAGATGAACGTATGCCTTGTTGACTAGAATAATCTACCACTATAAAGAACAGTCCACTCTTAAACCTTAGGGGTATTGCCATGGAATTCTGGTCTAGATGCAGCCATCACAAGATTTACACTTACAACATACCGACTGACTAAGGGAACCACATCAGGAAGGTGAAAAATTTTCTGGGGTTACCAATCTCCAGTCATCTTAACACTGCAGGTGAAGTAGAGGCTAAGTTAATTCCATGGAGAGAACTGGACTGGGAGTCAGAAGGCCTGACCTCTACCACTTTGTAGCTGTATCACCTTGGATAACCTTTTAAATTTCCATTTCCTCGTTTGCAATTTACTGTGTTATTTTGATAATTGAGATTAATGCATGTAAAAGTGCTTTGAAACTATAAAGTGCTATATAAACATAAGGGATTACCATTATAGGTTCTACCTGGAAGTATCAAGAGGCCTTTTCTGGAATCTGACTGGAGCTTTTTGAGATGCTGTTAGGTAAAGGGTTTCCTTAGTAGAATTTCTTAAATTTGAGTGAAAAGTTCTGGTTCCTGAGTAATCCCAAAGATGTTGTGAGTTCACTGTGCCTTTGTTTTAATCCCAATATCTGCTGGTCAGAATATCTGCTTTCTATTCAGTAGGCTACTATAGACTTGAAGTGAAAAGAATAAGATCCAGTGACCTGGATAGGATCCTAGACACTTCATGAATTTCAATCATTTGAGATTGTGGGGTATGGTCCAATGCCGTTCTTGAAAAAGATGTTGTCATTCTTCAGTGTTGGTAACTAAAAAATCCTCTGGTCCAAATTTATTTTGTGTCTCTGAAGGCTTTAACTGAAGAAATGAAATGCACACTCAAGGAACAAACTGGGTCTTCGTTGTGATAAAATAGCTTCAGCTACTTGGCTTAAACAGTCTGACTTCACTATAAAGGGCTGTGCTGAATCTGGGTGGAACAGGACAGGAGTGGAGGTGAAGGCCACATCATGATGGCTGAATGCCTCTTGGATCACACTGGTCCACAGGAATGATATCTTCTTCAGCAGTAAGGTGAAGGAATCACCGATGGCAAAAATCCAGGTACCAGATCTGTAGGCTGATGGAACAGTACAAGGAAGGTGGTCAGAAGGTCCAGGTGAACACTCAGCAGGAGGCACAGGACTGGAAGGGACAGGAACAAAACAGGTAAGATAACAAATGCATGGAATTAGAAACACAGGGACTCTAACACCAGGGTTTGTTGTCAGCATATCAGCGGCCTGATGGGTACTAATTCTCGATAAGCCTAGCTAAGAAGCAGACAAATTTTGCTGGGAGTAAAAAAGCTTTCTGATTAACAATTAGTAATGATAAGAACAAAAAGAGTTCTCTGGCAGGGACTGCTTCCGGACCCTTGAGAACAAACTGTCTTAGGGAAGCAGCAAAAAGGAATTGCCCTAGATCTCATAATCTGGAGGAGTAATCTGTATTCAGGCTGCTGAGCAGTGCCTGACTGGGGAGAAAGTAGTCCCACTGGTAGCACAAGAAGAACTGAATTTAGGTTTATACACCAACACCTGAGGAGATCTTGTCCTTCTTCCTTTTCCAATGCTTTCCTCGAATTATCTTACGATCTTGTAACTTTCATTTTAACAAGGTTCAATCTTGTGTGGGAAAGAACACGGTACCTAGAGAGAAAGACCCTGGTATTTGCACCTTTCTGTTAATGCCCTATGCAATGTATCAGTTTCTCTTCACGTCTGAGGGTTCCCTACATCTTTTAAAATTTAGAAAAAAAAAAAACAAAACCCAAACAAAATGAAAACAAACAAACAAACAAACCCAAAAAAACCCACCAGGAAACACAGAAAGAAACATGACTCATAACCAGTGATCTTTTTTCTAATCACGAGTAATTAGGTTACCACGAAGCAATTAAGCAAATGCTTATGGAGTCTCTTTCGATAGCCCACGCTCTAAATGACTCCTTTCTATGAAAGGCTTCATCGTATGCAGGTAGTACATGTGGGAAAAAAATCCTTAAAACAAAGCCCTGGATTTCAAGGGGCTTGCTATCTGGAAAAAGAGCAAATACTTGCAAATGACTACTTTACAAGGTATACTACGCAAAGATAGCTAAAAGGCAAACAACATGATATACAACTTTAAGTTGCGGAGATTCAGGGAGTAGAGAACATCTGACAGAAGAAATGGCAGTGTTCTGACAGGTGAAGAACCAGAGGAATACATTCCAAAGCACAGCATGAAAAAGGGCAGGGATGGTAAGTAAAGAATGAGGCATTTTGGAAAATGGCAAGTACCGTAGTTCACGTTTGATGAAGTGTTGCTAGAGTTTGCACTGAAGGTCTGGCAGACACTCAGGTCTTCAAATCCCAGTAACGGTGCTGGTGGCAGTGCCTACTCAGTTGCTGTCTCTTCTCAAAGCAAGGTCAACAGCCCCCACGTTCAAAAACAAAAATACTGAGCTCCAGAGTTCTTGTCATATCCTGACACTCTTCAGGTCCCAGATGTTGAAAATCTGGCAATCTGGAGCCCACGCTGTGGCTACACAGAAAAGCATCTGCTCCAGCTAGTGCAGAACACAGTAGTGAAACCTTTTCGGCCTCCTATCCTGGATATCTCATGTTTTGTCATAGAATTTCAAGCTTTGAGTTCCAGTTTTTTTTTTCTCCCTTCTCCTGAAAAAAGCATCTTATAAGATCGCCACAGTCTTAAGATTCTTTTGAGGTACATCCAGATAATAACAAAAGAGCTAAAAGACCAACACATTTTTCTCCAAAACAGTCATTTTTCTGGAAGTGAGATCATTTGTCTCTGCCCTTTATGTAAAAGGAATAGTCAATTGATTTTCTCAGACATTTGTATGAAATAGCAAAATAGGTAAACACCTAACCAGACAAAATACACATAAATGTATTTATGTTCACTTGCTTAGAGCTGTACCACTGGTAAGCACCACTCCACAAAATGAAAATGTTTGAAATCCAACTGTTCAAACATTTCTATAGTGTTTGCTGGACAATGGCCAGGAATTTGATAAAAGCAGCTGACAATTAACAGAGGAGCAATCACTGGCATTTTGGCCATCTTAGTAACACACTTGCAAGCAAATAGAATACAAAGCCAGCCAGGAAAAAGCTAAGCATTGAAACACTTCCAAATCTACTGATTTTGAAGTTCAGCAGAAGTCATCACAAAACTCTTCAGAGAATGTTAACCTTCAATTAATAAAGATAAGCCCCCAAACATCTTCGGGAATTCCATGCCTGGTTTAGTCTGTTCCAGTGAGCCAGCTTGCTAAAAATCCACCTGCACCATTAATTAGCTGGCCTTGGCAGCACCATTTAAAAATAAGCCTGCTCACTACCAACCGCACAAAAGATATAAAATAGAAGCAAGTAATGGATGGCAACCATGGTTGTGGAAAATGGTCAATGAAAGAGAAAGGTAGTCAGGTACCAGTATAAGCAGCAGAACATTAAGAATTGCTGGGCAAAAGATTCAACAGGCTTCTTGATACTAGAGAACACACCCATTTCTGGTTTTAGCTGCTTTATGTGGGGGGCCATTGAACCATACCAACTTGTCAGCCACCCTTCAAGCACCCTATGGTAAAAAGAAAGGACTCAGAATAGAAGCCAAGCAGTGGAGTGTTGTTACCCCAAATATCCATTATGCATAGAAACAGCTCACATATCCCAGGGATTCAAACGGGCTTCAAATCGGTTGTGAAGGGTCCCAAATGACATCTAGGCCTCAGTTTCCTCCCTGTGGCATAAAACAATTGGAGTTCTGAACTCTTCTGGGTCACAGCCCCCTCTGATAACTTGCTGGCGATGGATCCTCATTCCCCCCAAAATGCACACTCCCACTATTTCTGCATACAATTTCGGGGAGTTTGGGGTATCTCCAACTTCAATCCAAGGTTCCCAGGTTCAAAATCCAAGAACTGGGCAATTGCTAACTTTTCTTACAACTCAAAAAAACCCCATTATAAACAATAATCATCCCTTACGTACACCGACGCTTTATACTTTACAAAGCGCTTTCAACCCCACAAACATTGATAGGCAGAGGAGGAAACTGAGGCGCCGACAAATTACAGAGTGATTTGCCTAAGGTCACTCGGCCAGCTGGTGGCTAGGCCCGGAAGCAAACCCAGCTCTTCCGACTCCGGGGCTTGTCTCCCCACCCCGGAGCTGCCGCCAGAGCTCCCGCCCCTCACTAAGGGGGCATAAGGAGGAAAAGGCAAAGTAGAAAGCCCACCACCAACCATCCCCCGGCGCCCTCTTGCCCCCCCAACTGGGTCCTTGCAGGCCCCGAAGGGTGGCGCCAGGCCTCCAGGCCAGCCCCGGCCACCCCCGCCTCCCCGGCCGCGCCAAATCCCGCCGCAGCCGCCGCCTCCCCGGGAGCGGGGCGGAGCAGCTGCCCGCCGCCGCCGACCACCCGGACGACTCCTCGACGAATCGCAAACGCATAGGCCGCCGCCCGAGTTCTGCGTACGAGAAGAAAGACGCGGCGCGAGCGCCAACGGCCACCGGGCGCGCGCCGCGGCGGCCGGGCCTGCGCCCCAAGAGCTGGATGCCAGAGCAGGAGAAAGAGCCGCCAACCGATCGCTCGATCGACCGCGCGCCCGCTCCTTCGCCCTACCAGACCGGGGAGGGGGGGAGGGCGCGCCAGGGCTTCTTCGAGTTAGGGGCCTGACTCCCCGGCGACGAGACAAGATGGCTCCTCCGGTCCGCGCCGCAGCTACCGTCCCGGCTGCGTCGCTCGGCCCGCCCCCGGTACTGTTTCTTTAAATGGCGGAGAGGGTCAAGAAAGCAGGAAGAGAGGCGCGCGCCCTCACGTGACAGGGGCGGGCCCGGCTAGCAAGATCCGGTCACGTGGAGGCCCGCTGCCCGCCAATCAGGAGGCGTCGCATCAGGGCGGGGGCGGGAGGAGCTGCGGCTCTGTGATTGGCCGAATGCGCCGCGGAGGCCTCGGGGGCTTGGGGCGTCGGGGAGTGCGCGAGGCGGCCCGGGTTGTGTGCACTAGCGGAGACAAAGCGGTGGCTGAGGTGGCTGTAGCGGCTGCGGCAGCGGCGGCAGAGCAGCTCTAAACGCCGAATTCCGTGGTGCTGAGTCCTGTCATCCTTTTATCCAGCGCGGCGCGTGGGCGGCTGGTCTCGCGGCGGCGGCGGCAGCGGCGGAGGCGGAGGCAGCACATGGTTCCAAGAGCGCGCTGCGGTTGTTGGGTTCCAATTCCGTGGGGAGGGACAAAGGCAGCTTTGAGCACCGGGCAACGCCCTGTCGGGTTGTGCGCTCTCCACACAGCCCTCGACCCGAGCCTTGAAAGCTGGGACTAACTCCTCTCCGTGAGGAGGAGGCGGCCTCGGAAGCGAGGCCCTGGTGGGCCGGAGAGACGGAGGCCTCTGTCTGAGGGAAGTGGGGGGAGGGGCGTTGCCCTCTTCAGGTGATTTGGGCGGGTCAATTCTGAGGCATTTTTGTGGGTCAGTGTGAGGTAATTTGACCCATTACACTGAAGAGATTGGGACTGGAGCAGAAGCTAGGTTGGGTCTGGGCTTTGGAAAAAGGAATCGTCATCAGCGCTTAGGAGACCTTTCAGTTGGGAGGTGGTGAAGCCGGAATTAACGCCATATGCACTGCATCGACTTCATGGCCGCCAGCCTGGGGCCTATTTAAGAATCCTGGAATCGTTGGTGAAGAAATGGGTGACTGCTCAGTTTTATGACAGAAGCTGGTGAATTTCCAGATTGGTAAATTTTCTGATCGGAAATTTAGAGGAACAACAAGAAAAAAAAGCTTGAAGAACGTGAAGATGGAGCAGTAATAAAACCTCCCAACTCCAGTACCATCTACTCCAAGACCACATTCAACTCCTTGAACTATCGCAACTTAATGCTAAAGCTCTTTAAAACTACAGATTTATAAGTTTTTTTTCCCAGAATATTGCATTACAATTGAGAAGATAAAAACTTAAAGGAGAAATCAGTTGTAGTTTTAGACACCTCTTTGAATATATTTTGGATAGATACTAGGTAACCTTGTTTAACAGTAAGGAGCACAGACTTACCAAACCTTTATTGGAAGGAATCCTGGAAAAATCTATTCCATTGTTAAGTTTATATTTCCCAGTTAGTGGGTGAAGGACTGGAGATCTCACTGCACTCATGGCTTTCACAAATTACAGCAGTCTGAATCGAGCTCAGCTAACCTTTGAATATCTGCATACAAATTCGTAAGTATCTTTTAGGTGCCACTGAGGTCACTGCTAACACATTCCTTGATAATACGAAAATCTTTTTCCCAGAAAACTCTGCTTTTTTACTTTTGGGGATGTATCACTGGATGAGTCTGGAGCTCTGTATTGAAGAACTGAGATCAGTGAAATATTTGTTGCTAATCCAGAAGAATATGATCTTCATTTGTTGGATCAAAATATATTTGATCAAATGCAAGTTTTAGTTTTTGAAGTCCATACATTGAGTTGTTTCATTCAAGGGTGTGATAGAAATCCAACGACTACTCTTCTTTGGATCGCCCGAGTTGGACTATTCTAGAATCAACTGTTTCTCTTTAGTGACACCAGCCAAAACAGTTGGGTTGTAATAAGTCTGTTTTTTCCCTAATAAGAAAAAAAAAAAAAAAAGGAATGAAGACCTTTAAATGACAACTTGTGAGAAGAAATTATTAGTTTCTCTTTTCAGCAAACAGTTGGCTTTATCTTCTTGGGAAATTCGTACCTACGTCCCATATAGATTTTATATGCTAAGCAGAAAATGGCAACTTGTTTAAACTCAAAATTTAAATAGCCTTTCCCCAGAATGTGTGTAAATCACAGAACACATGTATTTATGGTTGAGTTCATGAAGAGATTATTGTTACCCCATGTTGACCTGGAATGTTTTAGGGTTAATTCTTATGCCCACTCTCTTGGAAGTAATTCAGTGGGATCATAACCACATAGTGTTTTAACACATTCGTTTGTCACTTGAGTTAAAGGTAAGTATTCTACCGTTTTAGTACCTGGAGAAGTGATAAGCTACATAGATGGCCCAGAGATCTGAAGAACCACTTTAAGGGCTGAGGATACAGACTTCAGTCATCTAGTAATAGTGAAATGACTTTAAGCCTTTTATGGGAAAGGACAATATGTTGTGATGAGAGTCTGTAATTTTTTGTTTGCTTTTTGCAATCGAGGAAATAAAATTTTTCTGAGTAGTGAAGTGAATTCCCAAATGGTGATAGCCTGGTTCTTTTGTTTGTTTGTTTAGGAAGCTTATTATTGAACTACAGTGTTTTAGAGTAGCTACTTAGGTGCCATTTAAGTGAAGTCTCATGCTATGGATGATGAATCTGAAACCCAGTTAGATAAGGTTGTAGATCAGGTTTGTGTAGCTAGTTGATGACAGTCTTGGGTAAAATCTTCAGTATCCTTTTTTATATTTGAACTGCCATGTTTAAGAGCAAACATTTGGAGACCACTTAGATGATTGTGTTTGATAAATGGTCACTTCATTTCTGAATTGGGGAATGAGAGGCCAAATTTGGAATGACAGAGACTATGATAACTTTGGAAGACCATGAACAGGACTTGAGAAATTGGGTGGGTTCTATCTTCCCCCAAAGACTTTATTTAATGATAAAATAATAGTTACAACAGTTAATTGCTTCTTGCCACCTTCAACGTGTTTAATCTTTATAGTAACCTTGTTGGAGTAAGGAGTATTCCTATTTTGTGTTTGAGGAAACAGGCTGAGATTGAGTTAAAATGCCAAAAGTTACATATCTGCTAAGTGGCACATTTCACACCTCAAGATTTAAGGCAATAAAATTTATTTGGCTATAAGGGTTTGTGTCTTTAACCATTAGGCAGTACTATAACTAGTCAGATATACCTTTAAGGACTTGCTTTCCTTCTAAAGCAAAGGGTTTACTTCTTGTTTGGAAAGCCTATTAAATTTATCTCAGAAGTCTTTTAATTTGAGATTCTGGAATATTCTTTTGCTGTCTTACTAATAGGTGAACAGAACTAAGGTAAAGAACTGAGCTCTAGTTAAGTCACTTGTTTAAAGTGAAATTGGAGAATTTTCTGTGAATTTGACTTACCATACTGAATTGGAACCACCTGCTTGCATGACCATTTGAGGGTTGGTTGTACCATTTTGGAAGCTTTAGATTGTCTAATCTGAATCAGACCTCTGAAGTTGTCTACTTTTGAATGTGTCCCATCCTGCCAGAAGAAACTATGAATACTAGAATACTATGATAAGTTGGTTTATAGCTAATTTCAAGATTATTTATTGTGGTGGTATGACTGGAAGTTCATTTCTAAAGGAAACAAGTTTTTAATTTTTATAAGATGTGACTTGTTACTCCTAGCGATGGTGGGTAGATCTTCTCTATGTTAAGTGATGCAGTGTTACCTTTAGAAATGGGAAGGTTTGTGTCATAGTACCATCTCCTTTGTTCTAATTTTTAAAAACATAAGACTACAATAGGATGTTTGACATCTATGATATTGCCATATTGTGAATTATGAAAGCTATGGCTCTTTGCTTACTGTCCATGTAATTTGGACTTGCAGGCTGAACCCAGGTAGGCTAGAAGAATAGAAATCAGTGTGGTACAATGCAGGGTGCATGCATGGGCTTGGGAGCCAGCCAAGTTTAGATTTGCCAGCTTCCATGCTGAGTCTTTGGGCAGGTTGAGTCTTCGTTTTTTCATCTATAAAAGGGGGCTAATCTGATCCTTGGTTTCTTCATCTATAAAAGGTGGCTAATCTGGCAGTTTGAGGATTATGTATAATGTTTATAAAGTACTTAGATCATGCATGGTACACGATAAACATTGAATAGATGGTGATTATTGTTTATTGTTTATTCAATGTATAATAATTTATATAAACCAGAAGTCCATCAGTGTAGTAGCTTGCTCTTTGGTGGTGGTCATTAGGCAGATAAATTCTTAGTAAATTCTGGAGAATTTGTTGATGGGTTTTTTTTTGTTTGTTTGTTTTTTTTAATGATGTTTAGGGTAATTGTTGATGGTTATTTTGGTTACATCAACATTAAGATTTAAAGCAGGCCTGGGAAATTCTCATGTTAACATGAAAGTTTAGGCTACTTTTTAAAAAATACAGGGTGTTGCTAGTATGAAATGGTAAGTTGCGGTTTTTAAATAAAAGCAGTTTTATGCTGTTAGCTGCTCTTTAGTGGTAGGTTTTGTGACTACTAGTAAAAACTTCCTGAGCAATCTAGAGGCTAGATTCCAGATATAGTGGTAATAGTGATGTTCCTTTTTAATAAGGTGCGTATCTTACATCACTGCAGTACTGCTAAGTGGTCTGATAGAAAGAATGCTTAAGATTACTGCTCTCTGTGTCTGTTCCTGTTGGCACATGTAATAAATTATCTTGGCAATATGATAGTTGTGGTTTGTTTTATCTATGTATATAGTGTATATAGAGGAAACTGTCCCCTCTAGAGACTTCATATTTTTTGGGATTTAGTTGAAATGTAGGTTCACACACTAAATATATTAAAGCCATTTTAATGTAAAATGGATGCTCTAGTTTCTCAGCTTTATTTTCTAACAATTAAGGCAATTAACTGTTGTCAACATCTCGAAGAACACAGCAGAAGCTATCACTGTATATGGACTTGTGGATAACCTGTTGGTTTAAATTCAGGTTGAATATAAATAGGGACACTATTTTCCTTATGTAATGAGTAGATTTACCCATAAATTTATCACTGGAAATGCTGAGCTGCAAAACTATTTTGATCATGACACAAATGGTATAAAAGTCAATGGAAAGTGAGAGTTTGCTAAAAATCCTTGTCTTTTTCCAGATGGTTGACCTTTCTTGGATAACATGCAAAGAATCTTTACATCTGTGAAAATAATTTTCTTTGATATTTATTCAAATACATGTTTCAAATGCTAGCAAACATTGAATGGGTCTCTCTGAATATTATTTGAAAAAAAAGGGGGAGAAATTATGTCGGTATGTTTTTGGTTCTTTAGATTTTTAAGAAATGTTTAGAACTCTGATGTTAAGAGTTTATTAGTAGGACCCATCAATTAGTTGAAGGTCCAGAGAAGGTAATGGGTGTTGCCTCTGACCTTCCCAACAGTTGTCACAAAGACACCTTTTATGATGTGTCAATACATATCACAAAAGTATCCCTTAGCTACATTTTATTATTTTTTAAAGATTTTATTTTTATTTATTTGACAGAGAAATCACAAGTAGGCAGAGAGGCAGGCAGAGAGAGGGAGGGAAGCAGGCTCCCCGCTGAGCAGACAGCCCTATGTGGGACTGATCCCAGGATCCCACTGAGCCACCCAGGCGCCCCCCCTTAGCCACATTTTAGCGATATCTGTTAGGGTATCTGAAATATGTATGCGTGGAACAGCATGGACACTCTGTGGAACAGCAAAGGCCATTTGGAATGTTTTCTTTACATTCTGAATTTACAAGGCACATTTCTAAACATTGTATAGAAAGCAGTGAAAACTTAGGTACTCTTGAGTTTGCTGTTTGGAGCACAGAGATACTCTGTGCTTGCTGTTTGGAGACCTTACTGAATTCTAAATGTCTCATTTTCATTTGAAGCAGTCAGAAATAATGTATGACTGAGAAGCAGTTGCCTTCATTTTTTATTTCTTTGCCCTGATGGCAGAGGGTATCAGAATTAGTTTTGAAGATTATTTATATTCACTATTTTCACTACCAAGGCCAGTACTTCATTCTTTTTTTTTTTTAAATAATTTTTTATTTGGCCAGTACTTCATTCTTAAACATATTTATTCCAAAGATTCCTGAATACTAGTTGTAGTCCCATTCTTATTATGGTTGTATTCTTTTTGTTGTTGTTATAGGAGCTATATTTCTGAATTTCCTTGATTATAGTTAAAGTACATGTTCTCATAATGAGAAATTTACATAGGATATATTCACTGATCTCATGGGAGAAGTTCTTCCTAAAATTCCAAGAACTTTTTTTTTTTTGAACTAGTAGTTTTTAATTCAAATTTTGCTATTATAAAAATTTGTAGGTTAACTTGAGGAGGGGAAACTAGGGTTCTTGGACAGTTCAGTTTTGGGTGTTTGTTTTATAAGCAGATACTTTACAATTTGTTTTTTGTTTTATATGCTGTAGTAAATGATCAGAGATCCTAGATACTGGTTATTTAATTTTGGTATATTTCATGCTAAATTATCAGAAATTTTCACTTTGTCTGTTGGCTGAAATGGTATAAAAAAGTCAGTGGGAATAATTTATTTTTGAAAAATTGATGATGGTAATGTATTATTTAGGTTAATGATTTTAATTTTTATCAAAAGTCAGGTTTCTAGATGGACACATCCTAACTTTTATATTGAAAGAGGACTATTCTAGGAAACAGCACAAAATAAGGAGAATGTAAATGGAGAAAGAATTTAAGGATTCATCTTATGCATAAATACCATATTTATTGAGTTCTGAATAACATGGTAATTGTGTATTTACCTAACCCAACTTTGAGCAGCCTCCTGGAAGTTTCCTGTTATTGTCTTCTAATTGTGTGTTTACCTAACCCAACTTTGAGCAGCCTCCTGTTATCTTTTTTTTTTTTAAATTAAAAAAATTTTTAAAAATAAACATATAATGTACTTTTAGCCCCAGGGGTACAGGTCTATGAATCGCCAGGTTTACACACTTCACAGCACTCACCATAGCACACATCCTCCCCAATGTCCATAACCCCCCCCCCAGCAACCCTCAGTTTGTTTTGTGAGATTAAATAAGAGTCTCTGATGGTTTGTCTCCCTCCCCATCCCATCTTGTTCCATTTATTCTTTTCTTACCCCCCAAACCCCACACGTTGCAGCTCCACTTCAGAGAGGTTATCTTCTTAAAAGGGCTATCAGGGACCCTAGGAAGAACACACCAAGCGGTCCTTATAAGAGGAGCTGTGCAAGAAGGTCTTCGATTCCTTTCTTTAACGTGGTGAGGGTTGTTCTTAGCTAGAGTTGAAATGTCAGGAACTAGATTATTCTCTCCTTTCTCCTCACTTTCATTTGGAATATTTTGTTTACAAACTACACAGAAGCAAATGGGTTTTCTTCTTTAACCGATGGATAACGTGCAAGTATTGGTAAAGCAAAATGTTAGCAAGGTGTCCATTGAGCATGCTTAGAGATATCCAGAAACTGATAGCTGGTTAAGGCAATGAAAAATAAAGCACTGACATTTTTCTAGGCACAATATGAGTGGTGAAAAAAAACTGCCTTTAAATCAAAAGTATGTATAGGAATCTTAACACTTCATAGTTGGTTTCTTAACAGAATAAACATGAGTAGATAACAGAACTTGATTAACATTTGAAGGAGTTTAGCAGGCTCTTAAATGGCTCTAATTTGGGGGAAGTTTAGATTTCAGTAGTATAAATTGATAGCATGAATGGGAATTTTAGATTTTTTTCCCTAACAACTAATATTTTATTACCTTGACTTATTAGGTGTCATAGTTCAATTATGTAATTCTTTTGCTGATTCTTAGTATTTATCATTTCAGAACTACTCATGAATTCTTGTTTGGTGCTCTTGCTGAACTGGTTGATAATGCAAGGTATGTAGTCTTTAGGCATACAGTCTGTGCTTGAAAACTTCTTGGGTCATTTTGACCTTTGCTTCTGAAGATGTGGGAGGAAGACAATTCTGTAAGCAGCTGTAATTCACTTCTAAGGGGTCTCTTACCCCAGAAGTATTTTTTTTTCCCCAGAAGTATTTTTAATAGCATGTTAAGTTGATACTTCTAGTTTACTTGGTTGATTTTAATTCATCCATTGCTTTTCCTAAAAATAATGAACTTATGACATCCAAAGTTATCTTCCTTTGTGTATTAGAGCACAATAATTGTAGTGAAATGGAGGGAATTAAGATAGAAACCTAGGAATCAAGTTAATGGGACAGATAAGATCTGATTTAATTTGTGCTCTCAGAACAGTACACCACCTAAAGTCTTTAAAATTATGCCAGAGTTAGGTATGTTCTCAAAATGTGTATTTTAATGTCAGAGGACTTCCAAGTGATTGAAGTGTCTTGTTAGCAGCTGTGCTTGGAAGAAATTCTTTAGCACTGTGTTACACTGAGCTCTTAGTGATGGAAGTCTATATAAATGTTACTGTACAGGACTGGAAAAAAGTTTGGGTTGGCTCAAAGATAAATAACAACATCCAAATCAAGATTCTGTTCATTACGAAAATATTATCTCAGAGTTGTTTCTGAATGCAAACAAAAAATTCAGACACATTGCTTATTGACCAAGTGTTGATGACTGATAAAGGAAGAGGGTAAGAGTTGAGAGAAGGTTTTTTTGTGTTTTTGTTTTGTTTTTTTAGTAGAAGTGCTTTCTAAATGTATCCGCAGTTATAATGAGCTTGCCTTTAATTTTCTGTCTGTATATCTATACTATAATCTTGTACCGTTATTACTTTAATTGTTATTCACTGGTATTGTTATATGGAAGTGTGCTTGTTAACAGGTTGTTTAATCAGAATACTCCTGTTTTCTTTCAATCTTGGTTGACTCATAATTTTTGTATTCGATTTAAAAATGGTGTAGCTTAATGGAACTATATTTGAACTTGCCACTTGTTAGCTTAGTGAGACCATGGTGTGCTGTGGTAGACTGCCTTTTTGTATGTCATATGGTGAACTGGAGATTCCTGGGAGTATGTGTTTCCTGGTCATGCACACATGTTGCCCATCTGTCTCATATTTGAAACTGTTTTTTTTTTTTTTTTAAGATTTTATTTATTTATCAGAGAGAGAGAGGGAGAGAGAGCGAGCACAGGCAGACAGAATGGCAGGCAGAGGCAGAGGCAGAGGGAGAAGCAGGCTCCCTGCCGAGCAAGGAGCCCGATGTGGGACTCGATCCCAGGACGCTGGGATCATGACCTGAGCCGAAGGCAGCTGCTTAACCAACTGAGCCACCCAGGCGTCCCTTGAAACTGTTTTTTAAAGATTTTTATTTATTTATTTGACAGAGTGAGATCACAAGTAGACAGAGAGGCAGGCAGAGAGAGAGAGGAAGGGAAGCAGGCTCCCTGCCGAGCAGAGAGCCCAATGTGGGACTCGATCCCAGGACCCTGAGATCATGACCTGAGCCGAAGGCAGCGGCTTAACCCACTGAGCCACCCAGGCGCCCCTGAAACTATTTTTATGTGTTTGGGAATAAGTACATGTAGAACTGTATGGATTTGAGTGGATTTTTTGCATTTAAAACTTATGAAATTCTCTTGCCTCATTCTCCTTTCCTGCAGTTGGCAGAATTGGACTAGATTAGTTTCAAGCCTTTATTTATGACAGAACTTGGATTTCAGCTGATGGTTGATCTAATGGAGTGCCCTAACTTCCTTTCATAAGATTATAGGCTTGTCAGTTAGTCTGCTGACTGTAATGTATATGCTACGAGACCTGATTTTTCATAGGCTTTGTGGCAGATGATGTTTTTCTTTCTCCTCAGTATCTTGTACATAAGAAAAATGGACAAGTTACATTTTTTATGATGGCTATCAAATTAGTGAGAGAAACATAGTTGTGAGTCATTTTTTAGTGTGTAAAGGCAAATGTTCTTTCATCCTCTAGATATTTTTACTGCGAAATTTGTATTTAAAAGACATATACAGGCCCTATGTGTCAATGTGGTTATTTTTAATAATTTAGAGTTTCAGAACTGTTTCACAGACAGAAGGGAAGTAGTGTTTCCGAGTGTGAAAGTGTACTTTAATGGATACAGAATTTCTGTGTGACTTCCTAAAAATAGACTCAAAATATTATGCATCCCACTTAAAATACTATATATTTTGATGGTTGATATTTCATATTTTCATTTTCATATGTTCATTTCTTTTAATTTTGCAGAGATGCTGATGCCACCAGAATAGATATTTATGCAGGTAAGTTGGACATCAGTCCTTTTTTCTGATGTTCAGTTCCTTTGAATGCATTTATTGCTGTGCCTAAGAAGAAGCATCTAAGAGCCTGAGGAGATGGCACAATTACTCCAGGTCATAGGGTAGAAATAGGGCACCTCTAGTCAGGCATGTGGTAGAAACCAAGAATATTGGTGTAAGGAAACTAACATGTGGTTCCCAGATTTATAGATCTATTTATTAAATATTTTATTAAATAGAGCGCGAGAGGGAGCACGAATAGGGAGGAGAGGGAGAAGCAGGCTCTCTGCTGAGCAGGCAGCCTGACTCTGTGCTTCATCCGACCCTGGGATCATGACCTGAGGTGAAGACAGATTCTTAACCTACTGCCACCCAGGCGCCCCTATAGATCTGTTTAGATAGCCACTGAGAGACTTATGGGATGATGGGGTAGAGTAGTAGGGAGTGAAGTGACCAAGTACTGGTGGTTTTACTGGTTTGGATTACTGATTGGTTGATTTTGCTGGTACCTGGAGCCAGAAAGAGATTTGTTGGAGGCCAGTTTCTCTCTCTGCAACCTCAGTGAGGACTTGGAGAATTGCTGGTGTCAGTTGCATAAAACAGTGGATCAAGTGGGTTGGCAGTGGGGTTTGCTGAGGAGATGTTCTCAGGCAGAGGTGTCAGGTAGGAAGGAGACCTGCTTTGATTGGAATTTATTTTGTTTTTGTAAAGATTTCATTTATTTGAGAGAGAGGGACAGAGTGAGTGCATGAGTGGGGTGTGGGGAGAAGCAGAGAGAGAGAGAGGGACAAGCAGACTCTCCTTTGAGCAGGGAGCCTGATGCAGGGCTTGATTCCAAGACCCTGAGATCATGATATGAGCCAGAGTCAGATGCTCAGCCAACTGAGTGTACCAGGCACCCTGGAATTTAAAGATATTAATGGTGTCTCCTGTTCTGCTTATTTAATTGGCTCTGTTGTAAATTCTTAGTCATTATCATTGGCTTTTTAAAATTTTAAATCATTGTTTTTAGTTTGCTCCTTGCCTGTTCATTGTTTGTACCAGCATGTTTTTGATCATTTGAATTGCTAGAAATTTGGAAGCAAAATAGAGGAAGATGGCTTTTAAATCCTATTTGGCTAGCATAATATATAGGTCTCTGACAAACTTTTCTAAAGTCTTAAATAACACTGAGAAAAGTGAAGTGTTTTTGTGGGAATATACAGTTGTCAAATAACCCATCTTTGTAGACTCATTCATGAACAACTAAGAGACAATTTTCAGAACCTCCAGTGTTACATAATTTTATGAAGAATCTTCCCAGATATGATGAATTTCTCATGCCTGATATACTCAGGAGCAAAGAAGATAATTCAGAACAGCTAAAAATCAGCTATATTGCTTATTCTGAAAGCCTTTTGCTCAAAAGGCTATGCCAAAGTGGTGAAAATAAGACTTGTTTTATTTTTAGTAGAAAGGAACAGGAACAGGAAAGAAAGGAACAAAGTAAATATCAGGTGTTAGGGATACATCCAGAGGCACAGCAGAAGAGTGTTAAAGATGGTTACTTAAACCCTATGGCCAAATGGAGGCACCATTCCCAAGTCACAGTGTGTATCTTACATCTCAAGTGTACTTTAATGAGGAGCAATTACAGTTACCTCTAAAAGAAATGCTTTAATCCTTGTACAGATGGTAAAGCAGAGAATTGGCCTCTACTCCCAAGTGATGTGGAAAGGACAAATTATAGCTGGGTTTACTTGAAAGAAGTGTTTTAAACACAGATCACCCCTGCCCCCTCCTCCCACCTTTGGTGGTGAATTTCACTACAAAAATTTAATCCTTCATGCTTAAAATACAACAGAACCGTTGGATTTCAATTCAAATGAAAAAGACCCACTGTACATTTATTCTGTGCTCAGTGTTCTTACTCCTGTTGTGCTTAGGGAAGAGTCCAGAGAGGATGTGATGGGGTCTTTTCTAAGTTCTCACTAGAGAATTTAAGTCTTTAATTGGAGAGACAGTTAGCGCTCTGCAGGTGATTAAAGAACAATAACTTGATCTTGTGGGAACTGTCAAAGCAGTTAAGGATTAAATGGTGTGATAGAAGTACTAAGCACTACAGCATTTTAGAAAAAGATTTGATTTACTCCAAATACCTCCAGATTAGGAATCCTGGCTGAGATGTCCTTAACCTCACACTTTTCTACCTCAGAGCCTTACTAACACATTCAACAGGAGGAATAAAAGCAACTTCATTTTACAAGTACAAAGATAGAATTAGTAATACCCTAGTACTGTAAAGTTCTTATTGTCAGGGCACAGGGGAAAGTATTTTCCTGTCTCCCATTTGAGACTAGATTGATACTGAACTTGGAAATCCCCTTAAACATCAGATTTAATTTGACTTCATTAAAAAGTCATGTTTTAAAAGAAGGGTGACAAAGGAACCAGACTGTTAAAGTGCAGAGGTGTTCATTTACCCGAAGCATTCCTGTTTCTGTTAGACGGGGCCAGACAATAATGTGCCTGTCAGAAGTAGACTTGGGGGGGCGCCTGGGTGGCTCAGTGGTTAGGCCGCTGCCTTCGGCTCGGGTCATGATCTCGGGGTCCTGGGATCGAGTCCCGCGTCGGGCTCTCTGCTCAGCGGGGAGCCTGCTTCCTCCTCTCTCTGCCTGCCTCTCTGCCTACTTGTGATCTCTCTCTGTCAACTAAATAAATAAAATCTTTAAAAAAAAAAAAAAAAAAAGAAGTAGACTTGGTATTTTTACTGACTTTTTTTTTTTTTTTTAAAGATTTTATTTATTTATTTGACAGATAGAGATCACAAGTAGGCAGAGAAGCAGGCAGAGGGAGAGGAGGAAGCAGGCTCCTTGCTGAGCAGAGAGCCTGATGCGGGGCTTGATCCCAGAACCCTGGGATCATGACCTGAGCCGAAGGTAGAGGCTTTAACCCACTGAGCCACCCAGCTGCCCCTTTTTACTGACTTCTTGACTTCCTTGGATCGGCAATGCCATTCCTCAAAGATCCCCTCTGTGATGCTAGTAAGTGGAAAATTAGAGCACATATAACTGAAGTGAACACTACTCAGATTGCAAAAGAACAATGAAGAGCTTGGATTTCATTTTATTAACAACTTCTGTTAAGGACAATATTTTCTCATCTCTGACCTTTGACTTACGAGTTCCATTTTACATTTCTTCTGCTTCTTTCTGTCTCCTCTCCAGTGGGAGTTAGATGATTGGATGTCAGGCTAATTTGGAAAGCCAGACTTGGCCATCCTGGGGAGAGTTTAGATGTGCATCCTTCCAAACTCATTCTGATAATCCTATTTAGCTGCTACCAGGATCTGAAGCACAACTGTAAAGAGGGTAGTTCCAAGACATTTGTTGGGAGTGGGAGCATAAAACCTGCAGCTCTAGATTCTCTCTCTAGACTCTCCTCTCTCTAGAACTCCCCTTCCTTCATCAAAATCCTTTGCTTAGAGGCTTCAGATAACAGTTGACTGATAGAAGTGAATATCAGGTATTAGGAATACATCTCTAACTGGTGGGATGTCTGGGGAGATAGTTTTGAGTAGGGAAACCTTCTGGTCCTTGATGCTCTAGCTTAGTGCTTCTCACAGAGTGGTCCACTGATGGATAGCATCAGCATCCCCTGGGAGCATTTTAAAATGCAAATTCTCAGATGCCTTCTCAGATTCACACAGACTTTCTGGGGTAGAGCCCAGAATCTGTATTTTTAACAAGCTCTTCAGTTGATTCTTATGCACACTTCATTTTGCTCTACCTTACTCTTAATCTCCTGCTTAAACCCTTCTGCTTAACTGATTTGCTGCAGACAGTAGCATCTGTTGGACTGTAAGCTCAATGAAGGCAGTGATCATATCTGCATTATTTACTGCTGTCTTCATCATAGAGCCAGGAACAGAGAAGTGCTCAGTAAATTAAACAGGTGATCAGGATAAGCATTGTAACCAGGTGTTGATGTGACATTGCCTATTTACAAAGTTGAAGAAGTGACTGAAGAAGTTAGCTAGTCTCTTGGTCTTGAGGCAGTCTTGCAGAGGATCTTGTGCTCTTGGGTACTACTAGCTGCTTACAGACTGTTGATCACTATGTGGCCAGGAGATCCTCCATTGGTGGATCTCTTACCCTCGTAAACCATCTGAAGTATCTTTAAATGAAATCCTAGAACAAGAAAGGGATCTCAGGGGGCACCTGGGTGGCTCAGTGGATTAAAACCTCTGCCTTCGGCTTGGGTCATGATCCCAGGATCCTGGGATTGAGCCCCACATCGGGCTCTCTGCTCAGCGGGGAGCCTGCTTCCTCCTTTCTCTGCCTGCCTCTCTGCCTACTTGTGATCTCTGTCTGTCAAATAAATAAAATCTTTAAAAAAAAAGAAAGGGATCTCAGACCCACTGTTAAGTGATGATTATGTGCCTAACAAACACAAGGGCCTAGAAGTAATTTCCTATGCAGTTTTCAAGGAGGGCCACTTGGCTTGAATCATTCTGGATCCCAAAGCATGCTTCATATGTGTTTTATGGCTGAAGTGTACAACAAATGGCTCTTGACTAGATTTAGAACACTTCTTTTACCATACTCTGTATCTGACCTAGTTTGAGTCTTCATGTTATACTTCGCTTCCTCCAGAAGGAAACGTTGGAAGCCTCTTTGCACTTTTCTTGCACTTGCTCATGCTTACTAGATCTCACTTGGATTCTCCACGCTGATAAGAGGCACGGCCATAAGGAGAAATGTTCTTATCTACCCGTAATACTTACAGGAAGGTCCTTGCTCTTGAACTTTCAAGAAGCACTTGTCATTAATGTTTCAGCAAAGTCAGCTTCCTGAACACGTTGTGATACTTGAAAATCTGTGGTTTATAATATTTTCGAATAGCATTTTAAATTACACTAGTCCATTTAATAGAAGGTGGTCATGACTCACTGAATCTTTAGGACAAAGAGTATTTTATTTATTTATTTATTTATTTTTAAAAGATTTTATTTATTTATCAGAGAGAGAGAGGGGGAGAGAGCAAGCACAGGCAGACAGAATGGCAGGCAGAGGCAGAGGGAGAAGCAGGCTCCCTGCTGAGCAAGGAACCCGATGTGGGACTCGAACCCAGGACGCTGGGATCATGACCTGAGCCGAAGGCAGCTGCTTAACCAACTGAACCACCCAGGCGTCCCGGACAAAGAGTATTTTAAACTGGGATTCCTCAGCTTAAAGTTGGTGAACCACAGCTTACAGACACAAAAAAGTACTCAGGAACTAGGCTCTAAAGCAGACTTGGGTTTGTCCCTATAGTACTTTACGAATACCTCTTGCCTTTTAGTAGAAGTGCTCTCCTGATTCCAAGGCCTGTGCTGTTCCTCCTTTGTCACATTATCTTTATCATTGGTTATAGGCACCTTGAAAACTCCAGTATCACCCCCTTCCCAATTTGGGAATCTCTTCTTTAGTGTTTGTGACATGTTTAGACCCAGACTACTTAGAGTAACCACCTGCTGCTGCAGAAGACAGTTACTGAAAGAAGAGGTTCTTGCACCACTGAAATGGCAGCCAGGTTGTTCCCCTCCTGTCAACCAGGAAGCCCTGCCGTGGCTGCACTATCAAAGGACTTAATCCTCTTGTCAAAAGACTATTCCTCCTTCCAGTCAAGCAAGTCCAACTGGGACCAGGCAGCTCTCACTGCATCTTGTGCCATCTCATTTCTAGGTTAGGGAGCCATTTCAAGGACCCATTGCAAGCAGAGGATGTGGCAATGAGTACAGATACCCCAGAAACTCAAGTTAGCCTGGGGATAGTCATACATAGACTTAGAAATTTCTGTGGCTAGTAACTGCCACCACTGTACCCACAGCATGTCTGGCTTGATCATCTTGTCTGAAGGCTACTCCAGATTTAACCCACAAAGAAGATGGCCCTGTTGAATTTGAGCAGTGTTGGCAATGTACAATGTGTAGTAGTTGGAGTGCTTTAGTGCCCTGGGACCCATGGCAGAGGGTAGAGGTGGAAGTAATCCAGGTAGAGAGAGACAGTAAGATGATTGAGGCTTTTATAAAATAGATGCATATTCAGGGGTGCCTGGGTGACTCAGACAGTGGGCTCGGGTCATGACCTCAGAGTCCTGGTATCAATCCCTGAGTTGGGTTCCCTGCTTGGTGGTTAGTCTAGTGGACCAGGTATTTCCTGCCTTCAAAGAGTCTTGTCTTTGTCATTAACTAGAAAATATTGGAGAACATTTGATAGTAATGCCCACCCTCAAGGGCCCTGACATTTACCTTACACTAGCTAGGGCTATTAGAAGGAGGAGCTAGGTTTGTCCTAACCTTTTTGGGTCAAATGTCACATTGATCTACCTTCTGACCTTACACATGTTTCCACCCTCTGGTGGAACTACCATTGGTAATTCCTGGTAGGTAATTACCTGGTAGGTAAGTAACTACCCAGTAATGACAACCGCTTCTTTTACAGAAAGGCGAGAGGACCTTCGAGGAGGATTTATGCTTTGCTTTTTGGATGATGGAGCAGGAATGGATCCAAGTAAGTGATGAGATGATTTTTTTTTTTTAAAGATTTTATTTATTTATTTGAGAGGGAGACAGTGAGAGAGAGCATGAGCAAGGAGAAGGTCAGAGGGAGAAGCAGACTCCCCGTGGAGCTGGGAGCCTGATGCAGGACTCGATCCCGGGACTCCGGGATCATGACCCGAGCCGAAGGCAGTCGTCCAACCAACTGAGCCACCCAGGCGTCCCAGAGATGATTTCTTATTTTGGGGAGGATGTAACTCTTTTTACTAAATACTTACTGTGTTGTTTTTCTGTTGCCTTACTGTTGTGACTAGAAGATACACCTGGAGAGAGAGAGGTCTGTTGCAACATCTCAGGCTTAATTCCACTAATGGATTTGCCAGGTCTTGTCCTAGCATGGGAGATAGGATCTGAATGGCAGCCTGAAGTCAGTCAGATTACCCGTCTCTTGACATTGTGTTTATCAGCTTGCACAACACCCTGGAGCAGGAACTACAGAGGCCTCCCTCAGCCTTCATACATACCATGTTCTGGTAATAGAATAAGGGCATAGTGATGGTGGTACTGACAGGCCAGTCAGAGGTTGTTTCCATTTGCCTCATGGTTCTGAATTTCCTTGGAAGGTGGTTTTAGTAGACGCATAGCCCTGCTTAGATTTAGCGAGGCTCAAACCTTTGATTTTTGAGGATCCTGGGGAAGAAATGTAAATGCTTTCACTTTCTTTGTACCTGTGACTTCAGGTGATGCTGCCAGTGTGATCCAGTTTGGGAAGTCGGCCAAGCGAACTCCTGAGTCCACCCAGATTGGGCAGTATGGGAATGGGTTAAAATCGTAAGTATACTAGAAGCCTGTCATAGGACTCAGTACAGAATTAAGCAATACTGCCCTGCTGCTGTCCAGTGAAAACTTTTCTGTTCCTTATCCTTCTGGAGCAGAGGAAAGGTCGGAAAGAAGTAGTAGTTTGGGAACTTAGCAACTTCTGTACAGCCAGGTTTTCCTTACAGATTGAAAGAATGAACATCCTAAACCATTTGGGGTGAGAGAAGCAAACTGTAGGTTTCTCTTGACAGTGTGCTGTGGAGTTGCATCTCTCCTCCTGATGAAAATTCTTATTTTTACCCTTTGGTTTGAGGATGCAAGTGGTTGTTTTGTGGGGTTAGGATGTATCTGAGATGCTAAAGGGGTTGCTTCATGGCATTGCAGTGTTTCCTGTCACCCGCCACATGTCATGCTTTGACCAGGCATTGGGGATCCAGGGTGAGTAATGGAGATCTGAATCCTCCCTCTCAGAGGACATGGTCTCCACTTCTGTGTCCTGCTAGACCCTGTAGCAGGGACATACCTAATGTCTTCAGAACCCTTGGGACTTCTTTCTCAGCCCTTGGTTCCCACTTGTTTGGTGTTTGGAATGTGTTGTTCTGGTTTTGAGTGAAGCCCCAAGAGAAAGGTTTCTATTTCTGAAATGCTCACTTCCAGCTGTACATACCTTTGGATGGAATAAGATTTAGTGGAATTGGAATTTGTACAAATGGAATTCTGAGTCACATTTCCAGTCTTGCTGTGGAAACGTGTTGTTTTGTTCGAGAGAGCGTGGTGCTTTGGTCAGTCAGCAGTATCAGTTGTCCCTCGCATGCAGCATGCTTTGGCAAGGAAAGAGAGTGCTTCCAGAGACATCGGGGACATGGTACCTGGACTTTTTGTCTTTCAGGGGAGAAACCAAATGGTAGTAACAAGTTCTTACCATGTGCCAGGCACTTTGCTAAAAACTTTACTTGAATGATCTTATTTATTCCTTCTATTCTTATTTATTCTCATTTTCCAATGAGGAATTTGAGATTTATGGGGATGAAGTGATTTTCCCAGAGGTATAAAAGTGTAGCCCAAGGTATAAAAATATAAAAATTTTATATCTTATAAAAGGTATAAAAGTGTATCCCAAGTGTAGAGCTGAGATATGAACCAGGTCCTTTTGACTGCAGAGCTGGAGCGGTTACCCATCTCACTTCAGTCATACAAATTAAAGTTCAGATCTCACCTCAGCCACTGAATTATTTCTCTGAGCTTTAGCATCCTTTTTGTAAATTGGGATTATAAATATGTGCTAAGTAAGTTAAGGATTAAATGCTCTTATTGCCTTGAGAGCCTTAGACTAGTTTCTGGATTCTTACTTTATTTCTCCTTTGATCTTTCCATGGCAGATTCCTGGTCTGAATAGCTAGATCTAGGGTAGGGCCTAGGAGTCTATAGGTAGGTTCCCCATTGTTCTGGTGCTGGTGCCCTAAATCCCAATAACTGAGGTCTCTTAGTGTCAGTGTGAAAGAAGTCCTGACTTCCCATCTGGATTGTAGTCCAGTCTCCTTCTACCTGATCTTAGCAGTTTTGTGACCTCAGGCAAGCTCTTTCATGTCTCTGCATATGTGTTTTCTAATCTAGAAAATGCAATTCTGTTCTCTGACTTTCTACCTTACAGAGCAAGTTTGAGGAGCAAACAAAATAGGACTCTAACTGTGCTTAGAAGACTGGGAAGTTGCAAGTGTTATCATTAACATATTTTAGTAGACTGAGTTTTATAAAGGATGCATTCAGTTGGAGCCATCTAGTGTTGAGAGTGTACTTATTTTGAAACCAATTCAGAAGTTGAAAAAGAGTTTCAGAAGGGAGTGATTTGTGGTGAGAATAGGGCTGAGAAGCAAGGAAGCCAGCAGAGAAGTGGCATTTTTGGGGTTGTTGCTCTTAGCTCCAAGGTCAGGATCAAAGAGAGAATAAAGAAGCACAAAGTGAGAGTTTTTGCCAAATTAGGGCAAGAGCAAGCTTTGACAGAAGGGAAGGTAATATGCCTCATTTTGCTATCCGTAAGCTTCAGGGGAGAAGGAGGAGGGCTGTGAAATCTGTCAGAGGAAGGAGCATTGCCAGCATCTTGGGAACTGGAGGAGGAGAAAGAGAACTTGGCAGCCCCCGGGGTGTCTCTGGATAGTGTCCTGGGCGTTTTCCTGAGCATTTGGGAAAATGGGACATGGCATTCATTTGTGTGTTTGGCATGCCAGCCTGGTTTGTATTTGTATGTAGAAGAAAGTAATGAGGCTTCCCACTGCCATCTCCTCCCTGGGGTATTATGAAGACTAATGAGATAATAGCCATAAAGCCCCAGAAGCTGCTTCGAAGAAAGGAGCTAAACAGCCCCATTGTTCAGTGGGCAATGAACTGTTGGAACTTCTGCCCTGTTCCTGTTGCCCAGAAAGGCCTGTCCTTGCCTGTTCCTCACCTGATTTAATGTGGCTAAGCAGAGGAAGGAAGCAGTTGATTCCATTTAGACTTTTGCCTTGTGGAACCCAGCCTCAAGGCACATTTCCCAGAAACCAGCTGCATCTAAGAGCAGGGACCGCCTAGGTCATAATGAGCTTGAAGTGGCAAAACCATTTTGAGACAGAAGATAGTTGAGGTTATAGGATATGAACCAATTATAGGCCTCCTTAAAAACTATGATTAAGAATTATATTGCGTATAGTTAGCCCCTGTATTTGGCTTAGCCTTGGGATCATACCGTTTTTTTTGTGGTTGGTTTGTTTGTTTGTTTGTTTGTTTTGTTTTGTTTTTTTTTTTGAGGACTTAGTGTAGATTGTGGGCTGTGCCCTTGATGGTGCTGCCATTTGATGAGTGAATGAGAAGGAATTTGTGTCAACAAAGGAAGGACCAGATGGGAACTGGATGTGGTCAGCATGGAAGATGATGTGTTGAAGGTATTAGTTCCTGGAAATTGGATGGTGGCACAGAGAGTACAGCAGCCCTTGTGTAGCTGAGATGAACCTGGTGCATGGGCAGCAGGGGTTACTTGCTGTTTTGGCAGCAGGTCAGGAGTTAAACTTGGGGCTGGTGATCTGTGGTGAATGTACCCTAGAAGGGTGGTGAGGAAGCGTTGTTTGGAGGGTAAGCAGGGTCATGCTAATTGTGAGGAATGATGAAGGCTTATGTAAGAGCAGAGGGAATGAGGACTGTGGACCTCATCTCAGAGTCCTGTGAGGAAGGGAGGTCTTGAGGAGAGCTTTCCAAAGGCAGTTTCAGTCATGTCCAGAGGGTGAATTCGCTCTTTTTTCAGGTGAGTTTTTGAATCCCTGGGAGAATAACCCATTTTTGCTTTCCTTTCAGGGGCTCAATGCGCATCGGGAAGGATTTTATACTCTTCACTAAGAAGGAAGACACCATGACCTGCCTCTTTTTGTCTCGGACCTTTCATGAGGAAGAAGGCATTGATGAAGTAGGTCCTAGCCTCATGGTTTGAGTCATCATTTCACATTTCCTGGGTCTGCCTAGGTTATTTGCCATGCTGTGCTTATTGGGTTTGCAGGATTGCAGCCATGCTCTCCTTGTGGGATTATCTGTTTGGATTAACTTGTTGAGGGGTTAGGCAGAGTTCTTAGTGCAAGAGGAGTTAAAAATTTCAAAGCTTTAACCCTACAACCCAGCAATCGCACTACGGGGTATTTACCCTAAAGCTACAAATGTAGTGATCTGAAGGGGCACATGCACCCGAATGTTTATAGCAGCAGTGTCCACAATAGCCAAACTATGGAAAGAACCTAGATGTCCATCAACAGATGAATGGATAAAGAAGATGTGGTATGTGTGTGTGTATACGTATGTGTGTACACACACACACACACACACACACAGGAATACTATGCAGCCATCAAAGGAAATGAAATCTCTTTTGCAATGATGTGGATGGAACTAGAGGGCATTATGCTGAGTGAAGTAAGTCAGTTAGAGAAAGACAATTATCATATGATCTCTGATACGAGGAATTTGAGAGGCGGGGCAGGGGTTGACATAGGGAAGGAAAAAATGAAACAAGATGGGATCAGGAGGGAGACAAACCATAAGAGGCTCTTACTCTCACAAAACAAACTGAGGGTTGCTGGGGGATGGGGGTGTAGGGATAGGTGCTGGGGGTATAGGTTATAGACATGGGGGAGGGTATATGCTATGGTGAGTGCTGTGAAATGTGTAAGCCTGAGGATCCACAGACCTGTACCCCTGGGGCAAATAATACATTATATGTTAATAAAAATAAAAAAGAAAAATAAAGAAAAAAAATCTCAAAGCTTTAGAGAATAGTTGTCCTGTTTCCGAGAATGAGGCCATCAAATGGCAGGAACCAAGAGTTGGATTTGTAACTTCTCTATAGACCTGCAGCCTGAATTTAGTCTGTTGGGGTGTCAGTATGAAGAGTTGTTTTATCAAGGGGAATGTTTTGGCTTCTTGACTATGGGTGGAGAGCACAATCTGCAGTAATAATAAGAACTCATAATAGGGGCGCCTGGGTGGCTCAGTAGGTTGGACGACTGTCTTCGGCTCAGGTCATGATCCTGGAGTCCCGGGATCGAGTCCCACATCAGGCTCCCAGCTCCATGGGGAGTCTGCTTCTCCCTCTGACCTTCTCCTCACTCATGTTCTCTCTCACTGTCTCTCTCTTAAATAAATAAATAAAATCTTTAAAAAAAAAAAAAAAAGAACTTACAATAGGAAAAGCACTGTCTTTCTCGTATGATGGTGATTTTGTGAAATGTGCTATGATTGTATTTTCCTTTTTAAGAAATTTGTTGCTTTAATGGTCTATATCAGAAGGTACAAGTCAGGTACCTGTGGGGCCTGGGCAGGTAATGAAGCAGGAAAGTATATTGAAACTATCATGGTTAAGTTCTTTGCTAAATGACAGATGACACTTAGCCCCAGCTCATCATTGCTATGCTGGAAAGAAGTCCTAATGAATCTAGAGTATTCTGATTTTAAAACATTAATTAGTTAATTATTAAGCTAAACACATGCTCGGTTGAGTCTCTTTGTGGCCTGGTGGTTAAGACATCTACGGAGCTCGTCTGGTGAGGTATGTGCTTCCTCGCCAGAGAGGGGATCAGAGACTAGTCTGCCCAGCCTCAGTCTGGACTCTTTCTCCTTTCATGTGTGAGAAACGGTGACCAGAGCTGTACAGAAGGGACTGAGAGGGTCTGCAGAGAGAAATCCTGAGATAGGTGAATTTAGTTACGGTTTCAATCTCTCTTAGTTAGCTGTGATTTAATTTGTGCTGGCCCTATTAGATGTGAGCTTAAATCATAACAAATTAGTTCATGGTGGGAATGAAAGGCTGTTTTTCCCTACCACCTTTACTTGGCAAGCCATGGATTTGTTTGCCTTTTTGGTGCACAGTGTCAGTTCATCCATCATACATGCAGTGAGAGAAGTGCTATAGCTGGAATGAATAGGTTCCTGGGAGAAGGTAGGGCAGGAGAACTTTTGTCCAGGCTGTGGTTTTCAGGAATGTTTCCTGATGGACTGTGGGTAGTGAGAGGAAGGTGGTCAAGTCCATGGAAGTAGCCTGTTGAAGGCCCTGAGGGCTGGTGAGGGCTGTGGGATCGGACTTGGCAGAGGGGCTACCTGAAGAAAGGTGGTGGCCTCTGGAGAGCAGGAGGGATAGGTCAGGTTTGATCTTTTAAGTAAAGGTGGTGTGGCAGTATCAGATTCTCTTTTAAAAAGATCAGTTTTGTGGGGCATGATCTGACTCTCGATTTTACCTCATGTCAAGATCTCAGGCTCCTGAGATTGAGCCTCCATTGGGCTATGCCCAGTGCATAGCCTGCTTTAGATTCTCTCTCTCCCTTTCCCCTTCCCTGCCTGCTCTCACTCTCGGTCTCAAAAAAAAAAAAAAGAGGAGAGAAAGGCAGGTGTTGGAGTAGATTGGTCGAGATTCCCTAGCTGTTTGTGGCCTGGCAGGACCGAAGCAGGGAGGTCCTTTAAGCATGCGAGGCCCACAAATCTGGTGTTTGATTAGTGGAGAGAGGAAGGAAGGTCATGAATGATGTTGGTTCTGGTGTGGCTGCTGGCGCATGATGTCAGCTGTTTAGAGCTGGTAAAGAATGAGAGTGGCGCCTTGCTCTTTGGTGAAAAGTGTAAGTTCCCCTGAAAAGTTAAGTCTGGGTCGTGAGCTTCTGGGGAGGCCTGGGCTCTGGGATCCTTGGTAGCAGATGAGCTCACCTAAAGGGGTGTACACAGTGAGAAGAGGACCTGGGATCTCAGAGATGCTCTTCTCCAGGGAGAGGACAGGTGGCACAAGAGACAGGAATGAGGAGATACGTAGGAGGAAAACTAGGAGAGTGGTGACATTGAAATTAAAGAAGTGTTCAGATGACTGGGATAGGTGCCAGTGGAAATGTATGCTGTTTAAAGTAATGCTGTTGTGAAATTAAAATAATTTGAATAGAATAAAAAAAAATAAAGTAATGCTGTTGTCACCTGGGCTGTTGTGAAGAATGGGGGTTGCAGAGTCAGGTATAGATTCATAGAACACAAATGGAACTCAGTTCCTTGGTTGAAAAAGCTAGGTTTAAGTTTTTTCCTTACTTGGTGCTAGAAGGTCACTATTTTGGATTGTACTCTAGCACAAACTCAGCCAAGATTTCAAAATAAGATCATTTTCTACTGAGTAGGAATGTGTCCAAACGAGCTCTAGGGATGAATACCATTAGGAATAAAGGTTCTTAGAAAACAGTAAAATGTCTCAGAACCCTTAACAGTAAGTGTCACCCTGACACTTCTTAAAATATAGAACCCCTTTATTCTCAGAGTAGGCGGTTTGATTTGAACCTTCGAGGTGGCTGAGACTGGTTTGCTTTACAGAGGGAATCAAATGTTAGCTATCCACAGGACTCCTGGGCACCTGGCTGAGAGAGGAGCCACATCTAAAGGGTGTGGCACTCGAGGGTGGGGTTTTAGAAGAAAGAGTAGGATTTTTTCCCTTCAGTTTTATTGAAGTTTAATTGACGAAGGTAGGAATTTTAAAAACATAAGATTAAATTCCATAGTATGAAATAGTATATCAAAATACAGATACAGGGCACCTGGGTGGTTCTGTGGGTTAAGCCTCTGGCTCAGGTCATGATCCCAGGGTTCTCTGGGATAGAGGCCTGCATCAGGCCCTCTGCTCAGCAGGGAGCCTGCTTCCTGCTCTCTCTCTGCCTGCCTCTCTGCCTACTTGTGATCTCTCTCTGTCAAATAAATAAAATCTTTTTAAAAATGCAGGTACAGTTGAGAGGATAATTAAAAAGTGAACACTTAGGTAGCTGTCCTAATAGACTGATACTAGAAGCCCCCAGTGTGTCCCCTCACTAGCTGCATTCCTTACTGCACCTCTGAAGGAACCACCTTCAGGTAACTTTTGTAATGATTATTTCCTTGTTCTCTTTATAGTTTTGGCACCTGTGTTGTGTATGCGTTCTTGAATAGTTTAGTTTTGTCTATTTTGTGTTTATGTAAGTGGGCTCATACCATAAGATTGATTTTTTTTTTCTATTTTGTCTTTTTCATGTAACAATTTTTTGTTGTTTTTGTTTTAGTAGGGGGAGGGGCAGGGAAAGAAAGAATCTCAAGCAGGCTTTATGCCCAGCTCAGAGCCCAAGATGGGGCTTGATCTCACAACCCTGAGATCATAACCTGAGTCAATATCAGGAGTCAGACACTTAACCAACTGAGCCAACCAGTCGCCCCTCACATAGCATTGTTTTTGAGATCCATCCATGTTGATGCTAATAGCTGTTAGTTTGTTCATTGTCATTACTGCACACTACTCCGTTGTGTAAATATATGATAGTATAATTTATCCATTCTAAATTGGTTGCTGGTACCTATATACAGGACACACTGCCAGGTTCTGGAGTGGAATTGCTGAGTTGTATGTTTATAGGTATCTTCAGATTCACTAGATAAGTACAGATATCTTTTCAGTAGTAGAAAGAGTAGAATTAACACCAAATTAGGAGAATGGCCAGGGCCATCCCAAGCAGGGAACTGCCCGTGCAAAGACCTCCAGGGCATAAATCAGAATATCCCAGAGGACCTAGTGCTGTGAGGCTGAGTCTTGGAAAGGGCAGAAGTCAGAGAGCCTCTGATGTCAGGCTACAAAGCTTGGATCTCTCCTCTGGGGCAGTGGGGCAGTGTGGAGCCACTGTGGAGAGGGACAAGATGGGGGGTACATTTTGAGGGAAGCTGTTCTGGGTCTTCCATCAGTGTCTGCCTGTGCTTTCTCCAAAGGTGATAGTCCCATTGCCCACCTGGAATGCTCGGACCCGGGAACCTGTCACAGACAATGTGGAGAAGTTTGCCATTGAGACAGAGCTCATCTACAAGTATTCTCCCTTCCGCAATGAAGAGGAAGTTATGACTCAATTCATGAAGATTCCTGGGGACAGTGGTAAGTAGGATTGAGCCTACAGTCCCTAGAATCTAGGAGCTCCAGAGCCATGAATGGTGTGGGGATGGGCAGGTGGTGCCTAGCAGAACAAAAGGAGGATTTCTTTCCCAGGAACACTGGTGATCATCTTCAATCTCAAACTCATGGATAATGGAGAGCCAGAGCTAGACATAATCTCAAATCCAAGAGATATCCAGATGGCAGAGACTTCCCCAGAGGGCACGTGAGTGTGGCTGAGAAGGGAGGGAAGTCTTAGAACTGGTGTTCATTTTCTCAGGGAGAGAGCTCAGGAGGTGAGTTTAGCGAAAGGGGGAGGGAGAGCTCATTCCCTGAATTTCCCAGTACTGGAGTTGATGAAGCTGAGCACTCCATATTTTCTTACCACAAGCAGGACAAATAGGATAGCAGCTCCACAGCTAAGCCAAAGAAAAGATTAATGATCTCTTGCCCTGACTCCTTGATTTGGAAACAGCCTTAGAGGTGGGGGAGGATTTGCTGGGTCTGTGGTGGGGCCAGTGGTAGGGCTGGGTCAGGTGTCTATGGAGTGCCTATGCTGGGGATTTGAGGGGTGTGCATCCCACATTGAGGCAGCAGCCCTTCAGGGTGGTGAGAAAATCCAGGATATGAGGTGGAGGGTTTGCAGAGAGGCTGTCTTGCCATTTCTTTGGCCAAGCTGGTTGTGGGTGGGTGATAGCACTCTTCCATTCCTGCCACCTCTAGGAAGCCAGAGCGGCGCTCCTTCCGTGCCTATGCTGCTGTGCTCTATATTGATCCCCGGATGCGGATCTTCATCCATGGGCACAAGGTGCAGACCAAGAGGCTCTCCTGCTGCCTATATAAGCCCAGGTAGGGGCCTCCCCACCCTGGTCCACTGTTCCCTTGAGCTGAGAATGGGGCTGTGGCTGTATTTCTTATAGGCATTGTTGGGGTGATGGTAGGAGTGATGATGATAAGAGGCTCTGACAGTGTTGACTGCATTTGGGCCTTTAAGCTCCTTGTGATTTACTGCATAGAAACTTCTAAGTCTTGAGGAGGGGGCACAGATGGCTGGTGAGCTGTGAAGATTGGCTGTTGAAGCTTTCTGAGTGTGAGTTCTGTGACATGGAGGGTGCCCTACCTGGCACAATGAACTGAGCCTCTCAGCTTTAGGGCCAAGTGACCTTTAGATACTCACAGGAGAGAGCAAAGGCCCTGGCTGATTGCTGAGATTTGTTTCTTCTGTGGGATTATTGACACATCTGGTGAGTAGTGAGGTTGCTTATCAAAGATGGAGCAAGGGGAAAGTGGAATAAGGAGTTGAGGATTTTGCTGAACTAAGTTTTTGTTTTTGTTTTGTTGGTTTTTTTTGAGAGAATGAGTGAGGGGGAGCACGAGACAGGAGAGGGTCAGAGAGAGAAGCAGACTCTCCACTGAGCAGGGAGGCCTATGTGGGACTTAATACCGGGACTCCAGGATCATGACCTGAGCCAAAGGCAGTCGCTTAACGAACTGAACCAACCAGGCGCCCTAAAATAAGTTTGTTTTTGACTCATCATGAATATAGTGCAGCCTGGAAGGAAGCAGGAACGGCAGGGTGCTTCTTGAGTTGCACAGGTTGCTGCCCTACCCTGCTGCTGCTTGGGTCTTCAGGTTGCTTTTTCCCCTGTTCAGGATGTACAAGTACACATCAAGCCGTTTCAAGACTCGCGCAGAGCAGGAGGTGAAGAAAGCTGAGCATGTAGCGCGGATTGGTAATGTGCACTCCCTGCCCCCTGGGCAGGAGGTGGGATCAGGTTGGGGTTGTCTGGGGGATACTTCTGGCCAAAGCAGGATCCAAAAAAAGCTCTGTCTAGCTAGCACCCAGGGGCAGGTTCTTCTGAACCACTGGTCTAGTTCCTCTTGCACCCCTCCCCTTGCATGCCAATCCTCTCAGCATATTTTCCCCCAGACTCTACTTTATCAGCCATTTTTAGGGACTTACCTAAATTAGCACCAACTCCTTGATTTGCCCAGAGTGAAGAATCTCACACTTTCCTTTGGCCCAAATACTTGTGAAATTAGTTTTCCTGACTCCAGGGCAAAAATCTCAAGGTTTCTCATGGTGACGGGGCTTCTTGGCAGCTTGATGGAGAGTGATTGGCTGAGGACTTTGATGCCTTCCAGCTCCTGCTGAGGATGTAACTCTGGTTGCCTTGGGCAGTTTTTGACCTGTTCTGGTTCGTTTGTAAAGTTAAAAAAAAAAATGTCTAAAGTATAAATAGTGCCTGTTTTGTTTGAGGCCTCCAAACAAAAGGATTTTCCTTTTTGTACTGACTCTGCATTCGAGGCAGAGAGGTTGGAGGCAGCTCTTTTGTTCCTTTGCAGTGTACATACATCTTGCCCAGTGGGTACTGCACGGTGGGATTCAGGAAGGATGACTAAAAGTTTTTGAACCTTTGTATTCTTTAATTATGGCTTCTTCTGGATTTTAGCTGAGGAGAAGGCACGGGAGGCAGAGAGCAAAGCTCGGACCTTAGAAGTTCGCCTAGGTGGAGACCTCACGCGGGACTCCAGGGTAAGGCCCCAAATCCGAGCAGCTGTTGTCTAACATTTCTGGTATTAGGATCCCAGAGCTGGCCAGGCTCAGCCCCAAGCTAGTTGTGAACCCCTCGCCCTAAAGCTGCAAAATGGGACGTTAAGATGTTTCCGTAATCATTATTGAACACACTGTATGGCAGAATCTTGGCTAATCATTTCAACATCCTAACGACAATATGGAGTGGCCACTGTTAGTATTCTCAGTTTATAGAAAGGGAAATTGAAGTGAAGATGGTCACTTGCCCCAGGTCACATACCTGAAGGGGTCTGAGCAGTTCTTTACCCCTCTGTCTGACACTATTATTTCAGTTGGGGGTGTTTCCTCCTTCATTTCAGCCTGGTCAGGTAAAGCACAACTTTTGGGAGTTTGTCCCCATTAAGGTCATTTTTCTGTAGAAAAGAAGTAAATCTCTAAGTGTGGTTCTGAATCCATGTGATTTAAACAGAAGTTTCAGATGGTGATTATAATATTGCCTGCTATGGCCCACAGCACCTCCTCCCCTCACTTGGTGCCAACGTATGTTTCCAGGTGATGTTGCGGCAGGTCCAAAACACAGCCATTACCCTGCGCAGAGAAGCAGATGTCAAGAAGCGGATCAAGGAAGCCAAGCAACGGTGAGTGCCAGGGCTGGCTTTTGTGGGTGTTTTGTTTTTAAGATTTATTTATTTATTTATTTATTTGCCAGAGAGAAAGAGTGAGAACACACACAAGCAGGGGGAGCGGTAGGCAGGGTGAGAAGCAGGCTCCCTGCTGAGCAAGGAGCCATATACATGGCTTGATCCCAGGACCCTGGGATCATGACCCTAGCTGTAGGCAGCCGCTTAACCAACTGAGCCACCCAGGTGTCCCTGGCTTTTTGTTTTTTAAAATTATGTAACGTTTGTACTCATTATTGACAATTAAAGAGCTTCAGGAATCCTCCCCACCTTGTGAGTTTGCTGTTCTATCACAAAGGTTGCTTTGAGAGAGCCAGTGATGTTGTGGTCCCAAATGCTTGTCAGTGCCCACTGTAGGTTTTCTCCTGAGGTAGGAAAAGTCAGGGCAGGGCCAATCCCTGGAATAGAACACCAGACCTTCCTTCCTGGCCATTCCCATTCCTCCCTCTGTTTTTTCTTTTTTTTTTCCTCTCCCTTCCTTCCTTCTCTCTCCTTTTTTCTCTTCATTTTTTCTTTTTTCTCTTTTTCATTTAAAGGATATATCCTTTAAATATATATATTTAATAATATATACCATATATAAGTATATATATTATGTATAGATACATCATATATATATGATGCTAGTTATACAAAACTTGTAATACACAGACCATTTTTAGAAATACCATCTTAAAACTTCTTTATATTAGTACCTTCTGGTACTATTTACTCTTAATATTTTATCCCAGGTTAAAATAAGGAGTAATGCTGTAGATTGAGTTTTGGAGAATGGGCACTTGCCCTAGCTCATTAGATTATCTCCATATCCCGTTTTATGTCTGGAGTTTCTCGGAACTCTGGTCATTTCCCAAGTTGCTGTTTCTTGGCCTTCCTGCCACAAGCATATAGGTTCCCGGATTCTTCTGAGTTAGTGCACTGCTTATTAATCCACTTTTCAACTCCATGATTTTGTTACTCATCACATGAGGGTCTCTTCTCTCACATACATGTTCATTGTTCTAGTGAATTTTTACCTTTTTAGAATTAATTACTGTCATATTAGTGGACTAGGTATGACCTTGTATTTAGCCCACCATGTAACTATCTTCACACAGATTTGCAGCAGCTTCACAGTATCCCATTCATACTTAAATCTTAACATCCCTGTTTTGCTACCAGAAGCCAGCCATAGTCACATGCTTTTAATTAGGGATTCTTAGAGTCACTGCACAGCACCATACCCCTACCAGGTCTGATGGGTTACACATTTGGAAGTGCAAAATTTCTTACTTAACATGTCTCAAGTTTAAGCTTAAGCTCACATACCTTAAAGAAGATGGTGTTTGTCTGTTAATGGGTTGATCAGTTTACGTTTATCTTGTGTCTTCTCAGAGCACTTAAAGAACCTAAGGAACTGAATTTTGTCTTTGGGGTCAACATTGAACACCGGGACCTGGATGGCATGTTCATCTATAACTGTAGCCGCCTGATCAAGATGTATGAGAAAGTGGGCCCACAGCTTGAAGGAGGCATGTGAGTATTGCCCACCAAGAGCTTTTCAGCCCAAGGTGGTGAGTGGGCCAGTGGGATGACAGAACTGTCTTCTTTCTCCCTTCAGGGCATGCGGTGGGGTTGTTGGGGTTGTTGACGTGCCCTACCTGGTCCTGGAACCTACACACAACAAGCAGGACTTTGCTGATGCCAAGGAGTACCGGCACCTGCTGCGGGCGATGGGGGAGCATCTGGCACAGTACTGGAAGGACATTGCCATTGGTAATTCCCTTTCTGTTCACTTCTTATCTTAGGAGACCCTTAGTGCCCAAGGGTATAAATTTAGGAAGAGCAAGAGGCTGGCTTCTAATATGTGTGGGTGTTTCCTTTCCAGCCCAGAGGGGAATCATCAAGTTCTGGGATGAGTTTGGCTACCTCTCTGCCAACTGGAACCAGCCCCCATCCAGTGAGCTACGTTACAAGCGTCGGAGAGCTATGGAAATCCCAACCACCATCCAGTGTGGTGAGCCAGTGGTCAGAACTTCCTTCTGACTCTCCACCATAATCCATGACCCTCTTCTCTTTGTCCCCTTGCTGGCCTCCTGACTTGACTTTCATGGACTCTGGGTCCCACTGGAGATGAGTCTGGTGGTGGCCCTGAGAGCTCAGCCTTGGGGCTGTGTCAAGTCCACCTGTCCCTCCTGAATGAGGCAGAGTGTATCTAACCCACGGAGCCTAACTTTGGTGCCACATTCTTAATGGTGTGAGTGATGATTTAGCCAGGATCCTGTTAGAGGAGGGAGAGAGGCTGGGAACATTGAAAAGTCCACGATATAAAATGTCTCTTCTTGCTGGAATCACCATCCCTGAGAAGAATTAATATTCTGCAAGGCAGAGTTGTAGCCAGCATAAAGATCTTTGCCAGGAAAGTTGGGGGCATCTTTGCCTTGGGCTTGGTTGGGAGGAACCTGTTTACTAAAGATTGTTACGGGGCAAGGCTGATGTTTGTGGGGGTGTTTTCTGTGTCACAGATTTGTGTCTGAAGTGGCGAACCCTCCCCTTCCAGCTGAGTTCTGTGGAAAAAGATTACCCTGACACCTGGGTTTGCTCCATGAACCCTGATCCTGAGCAGGACCGGTGAGCACTTGCTCTAACAAGGAGATTGTGGGTATCTCTTATCTCCCTACTGTATTCTCTCTACCTTTTGGGTAAATAACTCGCTGTGCATCTTGAGGTCAGTGCTGATATCCTCACATCTCTGTCTTGCTGCAAATAATAAGTGCCCTGGAAATAAGAATAGATGTCTGTCCTGCAGTGAGTATTCATTCTGTACATTTGGGAACCCTGAGGTTGTTGCTATGGTGAGAGAGAGCATGGGTTGGTCGAAGAGGAGGGACCATGTCCTACTTAGGGCCCTGTTTTGCCATCACCTCCCTAACACCCTCTTTCTACAGATGTGAGGCTTCTGAACAGAAGCAGAAGGTTCCCCTGGGGACATTCAGAAAGGACCTAAAGACACAAGAAGAGAAGCAGAAGCAGTTGACAGAGAAAATTCGCCAGCAGCAGGAAAAGCTAGAAGCCCTGCAGGTGTGTGGGTCATGGGCAGTGGACAGAGCTAGCTATTTTGTTTATGTATTCCAATGTGGTCAGAAAATAAGTATCCTATCAGAGAGGTAACTGCCATCAACTAACATATCCTAACTTTTTATGACTACCTATGTGTACATAAATATATATTTTATAATAAAAATATGGAAACTATGCATCATGATACATGATCTTTAGTGCATACTTTTTTTTTTTTTAAGATTTTATTTATTTATTTGTCAGAGAGAGAGAGAGGAGCGAGAGTGAGCACAGGCAGACAGAGTGACAGGCAGAGGCAGAGAGAGAAGCAGGCTCCCTGCTGAGCAAGGAGCCCGATGCGGGACTCGATCCCAGGACGTTGGGATCATGATCAACCAACCAAGCCACCAAGGCGTCCCTAGTGCATACTTTTCTTGAGACACTTTTTCAGAAGTGAATTTGAAAGAGTAAGAGGGTTTGTAAAATCTTACGGCTTTTTTATAACTACTTCCAAGTTATTCTCCAGAATATATATTAATTTCTGTTTTTTACAAGCAGTACATTTATTTTAAAATATTTTGCAATTTAATAGGCAAAGATACACATCTTATAATTTGAATTTCCTTCATATTTTTAAATTCGACAATTTTTTTATTCATCAATTTGTTTTTTCAGGATAGCTTATTCTTATTTTTTTCATATTTGTCAGGTTTTTGAGGTGTGTTTATGATATTAATCCTTTATCATTTTTATTATAAAAAGCTTTTTCTTTTCTGGCTTCAGTTTATGTGCAGATGTTACACCAATCTGGATGTCTTAGGCCTGCCACTATGTCTGCTGAATCCTACTCATCCTTTCTGACCTTTTCCAAGAGGCTTTTCTTACCTTTTCTGGCTTCTTTTATAGGAATTTAATTCATTGACACTTTTTCCTGGTCTCTGAATTGCTATATTAATCACATAAAATCCTGTAGTTTGCTGATGATTTAGGGTATTTTTTGTCTCCCCAGTGAGAATGGGAGTCTTACAATAGTAGGACTGTGGCCTAGGTTTTCTTTTTTATATGCATACTGTCCCAGCCACATAGTAGGGATGCAGAGTATCCTTGAATGTTCCAAGACATTCAAACAGCCTCATCATCATGTTTGCTGTGCAGAAAACCACACCTATCCGCTCCCAAGCTGACCTGAAGAAATTGCCTTTGGAAGTGACCACCAGACCTTCTGCTGAGGTAAGGCCCAGGAGAAAGGGAAGGGCTTTTTCTTAGGTGTCTCACGCTATGTTCAGTGTTCTTACTCTCTTGTTCTCTTTTAGGAACCTGCACGTAGACCTCAGCGACCTCGGTCACCTCCTTTACCTGCTGTGATCAAGAATGCCCCGAGCAGACCCCCTTCCCTGCAACCTCCCAGGCCAGCCAGCCAGCCCCGAAAGGCTCCTGTCATCAGCAGCACCCCAAAACCTCCTGCCCTGGCAGCTCGGGAGGAGGCCAGTACATCTAGGGTGCTACAACCACCGGAGGCACCCCGAAAACCTGCTAACACACCGGTTAAGACTCCGCCCCGGACCACCCCTGTGGTGCAGCCACTGTCACCATCTCTGCTACCCAACTCCAAGAGCCCTCGGGAGGTCCCTGCTCCCAGAGCCATCAAGACTCCAGTGGTCAAGAAGCCAGAGCCACCCAGTAAACTCTGCCCAGTAAGATGCTTTATCTCTTCCAGCCCTGAGTCTATCCTCAGTGGTGTAGGAATGGAATCAGGCTGTGTCAAAGCTGTACTGGGGGAGACTCACTGGAGGTCATCGAATCTAAAGCTGCTTGTTTCTTGAGGAGGAGTCTCAATAGCTGAAGGGACTTGATCTGGTCAGGGTACAGAGCATGGTGATTTCCTGTCCAAGGAGCTCTTCGCTGTTCCCTTCAAGTTCTGGTCTGCCATAAATTTGAGTCCCCACCACCAGCTTGTATGGTATAGGTATAGGTTGGCAGCATGGTGACAGCCGTGGTGGGCTGCAATGGTCAGCATGTCTCAGGGTGGTCATAGCTGACTGGCCAGGAAGGCTAAGGGAGAAATAAACTGAGAGGCTCACTCTGCTACAACTTTGAGCAAAGGGCCCTGTGAGCACAGGGATCAGGAGGTTGTTGTATACTGAGTAATGTCAGGAGGCTCAGCCCTGTGGGACCTGAGAAGCATACGAGTGGAACAGTTCCTTTAGGCCAGGTGCAATCTTCTGCACTTCAAGGGCTGACGGGGGCCCTCCTTATATTCCCTCTCCTCTTGCTGTAGACCACTCAGGGTCGGAAGCGGACTCTTGGGGTCTCTGATGAAGAAGAAGCTGAGGAAGAGGCTGAGAGGAGGAAAGAGAGGTCTAAGCGGGGCAAGTTTGCTGTGAAGGAAGAAAAGAAGGACTTGAATGAGGTAGGTGGTCCCAGGTGAGATTAGAACGTCCTTCCCCAGGATTGCAGTCTGTACCAGCTCCATTTTTGTTTTGTGATTTGAGCCTCCCAGAAACCCAGTTCATCTCTATAGGACTCAGTCACACAGATGACTTAGAAACATGGTGCCAGGTAGGCTTCTGAGTGAGACTGGCTTCTGGCTCTTATCACTGGCAGGAGGTCACACATAGATAAGGGAGGCTTGAAATCCTTCGCTTCCCAGTGTCTGTGACTTTTCTTTGCATACTATCTTGTTTATAAAGGTGACAGAAGGGTAGATACTCAAGGTAGTGATTTAGAGAGCAGCTCTTGGTGAGACATGGAAATTTAAATGGCCGCATATAAGATAATATGAAGTGACAGCTAATGACCTTGGGTTCTAGTCATTTAAAAATCTGCTTTTCAGGGGCACTGGGGATGCCTCTAATAGACTCTCTTCTTACAGCTCTCAGACAGTGCTGGGGAAGAGGACCCAGCTGACCTTAAGAGGGCTCAGAAAGGTGAGTTTGGGGAGGTACTAGGCAGTCTGTGGGGAAAAAGGGTAGTGGGGCCCCTCTGCCTGCAACTCCTTATCCCGAAGGCTCTTGAAGGTTTTCCTGGCTCTGGGCTCTTGTGCAGCAATGCTTCCAAGTCTGATCCTGAGAAGAATTCTGAAGATAACACACCCTTATCTGTATTTTTAGCACAGATTTCTTGGCTTGCACTTCTGGCAGGCTGTCATCCTGCTGCTCTTTGGCACCCTCCTGGCAGATGGGGAAGGAGACCAGGGTGGCTGGGCTCAATGTTCCTGGCAAAGTATGGGCAAGCATGTAGGAGTTCTTGTCCCTGCATATCCTGGGACAGTCTCTCTCAAGGTGGCCCTGGCTGAGTTGGGAACTTTGTTAGTTTTTTGACTCTTGCTCCATCCTCATTCTCTCAGATAAAGGGTTGCACGTGGAGGTGCGTGTGAACAGGGAGTGGTACACAGGCCGTGTCACAGCCGTGGAGGTGGGCAAACATGTGGTGCGGTGGAAGGTGAAGTTCGACTACGTGCCCACAGATACCACTCCGAGAGACCGCTGGTAACACCCCTTTCCAGAGGTTGACAGAGTTGGCCAGGCCAGGGGGAGGTCTGTCCCTGGTCTCCCAGCAGGTGGCTCATCCTGGGTATCTGGGATGCACATGACACAAGTGCTGTGTGACTTCTAGGGTAGAGAAAGGCAGTGAGGACGTGCGGCTGATGAAGCCCCCTTCTCCGGAGTACCAGAGCCCTGATACACAGCAGGAGGGCGGGGAGGAGGAGGAGGAGGTGGTGGTGGCCCAGCAGGCTGTAGCCATGGCAGAGCCCTCTACTTCTGACTGCATCCGCATAGAGCCTGACACCACTGCCCCGAGCACCAACCACGAGACCATTGACCTGCTCGTCCAGATCCTCCGGTATGTGTGTCTTCCCACTTTGGGGCTAACTGTGGTGCTCCGCACTTTTTCTTGCTATTCTGAATTTCTGTTCCCACCTTCTCCTTTCTTTAGGAATTGTTTACGGTACTTTCTGCCTCCAAGTTTCCCCATCTCCAAGAAGGAGCTTAGTGCTATGAATTCAGATGAGCTAATATCATTTCCTCTGGTGAGTTTGGCCTAACCTTTATTTTTATTCTGTGTGGCCCCTCAGCTTCGTGCTTTTTGGAATTGCCAGCTCTTGCTATGTCTTTCTCCTCTCTTCCTGGCAGTAGCTTGTTGTGACTGGCATGTAGAAACCAACCATATGCTACTGTAAGATGCTGGGGCTGAGTCCTCACTTAGGGGCAGCAGGCCTGGTTTGACATGTCACAATGAGTATATTCTTTTTTTCTCTACCCCAGCAAAGGGGGTAAACTTGTCCCAGGCAACAGGGAAGAACTTGGGCTCAAAATGCCTGAAGCTTGACTCTTAGAGCCAGGTAGAGATGTGTTGGAAGTAAGCACTGAGTGTTGTTGTGCTCTTGGGGCACAGGCTCTGTGCTGGAGCTCTTAATGAGCAGCAGGAGAGAGTCCTGCCTCCTAAGTGGCTTATGGTTCAGTGGGGATTAAATTTTTACCAGGTAGTTGGACATGAGACTGTGAGCTGTAAGTGCTGTGGAAGCAGGTGTTGGGCTGTGGCAGCATTGGGGAGGGAGAGAGCAGCAGTCTGAAGTGCCTGTGTGACAGGGAAACTTTGAGGCAGGGAGACTTTGTGAGCAAGGGGTCAGAGCGATGAAAGTTCCCAGATTAAGGCAGCAGGCTGTGTGAGGAGCACTTTGGGAAAAAGAGAGCCTGAGGGCCAGGATATGGTGCATCTTGAATGTCTGGTCTTAGGCATAGTGGCTTGAACCTTGTATAAAATGGAGGGCTAGCAAAAGTGTTGAGTTGGGGGAATTTGTCAGTCTGAACCTGGTCTAGGACAAGAGGCAACAAACTTTCTGTAGAGGGCCAGCTAGCAGATATTTTCAGCTCTGGGGGTTATATAGTCTCTGTGGTAACTACTGAACTCCACTATTACAGCATGAAAGCTGCAGTAGACAATTTGTAAAGGAGTAGATATGGCTGTGCACCAATATAAGCTCTATTTACAAAACCGGCAGCAGGCTGATTTGGCCTGGGGCTCTAGTGTGCTGACCCTGCCCTAAGAGGATACTTCTCGGGGCGCCTGGGTGGCTCAGTGGTTTAGGCCGCTGCCTTCAGCTCAGGTCATGATCTCAGTGTTCTGGGATCGAGCCCCGCATCGGGCTCTCTGCTCAGCAGGGAGCCTGCTTCCCCCCTCTCTCTCTGACTGCCTCTCTGCCTACTTGTGATCTCTCTCTCTCTGTGAAATAAATAAATAAAAAATCTTTAAAAAAAAAAAAAAGAGGATACTTCTCATGGTAGTGTGGGTGGGATGGGTGGATGGGAGATGCAGGGGCAAGGCGGCAGGTCCACTTGTGAAAGGTCAGAGGTGAGGGAGTGGCAACTTGAGCCAGAGTGGTGGGAGTGAACTGGTGGGTGAAAGGGCCATGTCAGGTTGTTGACTGGAATCAAGTGATGGGGGAGGAGGCAGAGCCCACGTGCTTCTCTATGTCTCAGGCCTGTGGGAAGTGATGACAAAGCTATTAACTGGGAGAGAAAACAGAGGGTGAGGATAGGAGAGGTGATGAATTGTGATGTATGTTGGGCTGGAAGCACCAGCACCTACATTTCTGGTGATGTCCAGTGGGCAGGTGGAGATTGGGGACTGGGTGCTTAAGGGCTGCAAAGGCCAGGCCTGCAGATGGGATCTGGGAGTTGTCTTCATTGAGTGGGATAGATATTTTTATGGTTGGAATCTATGGAAGTTTTCTAGGGAGGAGTTTCTAGACAATAGAACTAGAATCGAAACTGCAAGTCTAGTATTTTCAAGATGTTGGGGCCTCGTGTGGCAGCTATGTGTTTGATGGTTTGCCAGAGAGGAAGAGATGGGGTTTTTAATCTCCATTCTATTTTTTTTTTTTTTAAAGAGATGTTAGGTGTTGAAGAAACAAGCTCAGAGAGGTGAAAAGTCTGTTGTGATAAAACCCAAATTTGAACCCAGGTACCTCTTCTTTAGGACAAGGGTCTTGCCCTTCTACCAGAATTGCCTTGCTTCCTGAGATGAGAGGGGAGGAGCAGGCAGAGGGAGCTAGAGGATGGCAGAGCTCCTGGTTGCTTCCCCAGAAAGCTCCATGCCTCAGCTCTTGCTCTTGTTGAGGCTGCGGGTGCTCTCTGCAAATCCCAGGAAAAAACCACTCACAGGATGGCTAGGGTGGCCTGGCAGCCTCTTGTCAGTCAGATTTGTTGATTTGGGCTTAAAGTTGTTGCCAGACTCAGAGCAAAGCCTGAGCGTAGTGGGATCTTTGCTGCTTAGACCAGAAACACAGCCAGGAGCATCTGAGCCTCAAAGAGTCCATTAGCTTGTGCTTATAAAAGGAGGTATACGACCAATGCATCAACTTTATAGTCTGCTGATTGTAATGTCTACAGCAACTCAAACTAATTTTTAATGTCAGGGACACAACAGGGTCTAATATTCATTATGTTTTTGTCAGTCTGTAAAAGATCCTTTTTGCTATCATACTGGAGTAAGGGTTCCATAAAGTCCTCAGGAGTCCTGCAAACATTAGATTTAAATATATCTGTTTTTAAAAAATAATATAACCTTGCAAATCTATAATAAATAAAAAGTTTAAAGTGTTTAAAAAAACTAACATAGGCTCAAGACATGTACTGAGTTTTAATATTTTGGAGTCTGCTCAAACATTTATTTTGTGCTGCCAACATAATTATTTTTTACATAAAACTTCAAATTTCTTTGCCATCTTGGTTTAATAAGATAATTCTCTATATTTATATTGTAAGGTAAATGACACAGTTAAGTACTTGCCAGTAACACTTTTTAAAACCACAGTCAGGAGCCTGTAATGCTTTTTAAAAACAGGAGCCCTTCAATGGCAAGTAGCTCATACATTTTTACAGAAGTGTATAAACACAAGTTGATAAGATTGCAGTGGTCAGCCAGAACCACTCATTTTCATCAAATGACCTTACCATTCTTACTGGTGGCTTAGGAGTAGATGTTAAAAATTTGAGCTTTGAAAATAGATACTGCTCAGATTTTTTTACAATTAGATTCCATGTTCGAATTCAAAATATATCTTTTGAAGCAAGTGTTCTGCTACCTTTTAAAAGTTTGAAAAGCCTCATGTCTAGAGAAACTGCTGGTTTACCATCACTACCCCACATCTTGGAAATTTCGGATACTTAGGAAAGGTAGTAAAAGCTCTGATCCTGCTTGTAGAAGTATACTACACAAATCTGGAGGTATTTGCATTGGTGGGTGTTTGATAAATATTTCTGGAAGAGAACTTTTGGTTCTTAACATTGTGGGGTGTGACTTCGGATAGACTGTCAGGAGGACTGGTGAAGTTAGAAAGGTGTGATTGAGCTGGGAGAGGGGCTTGTCCTTTTTGTGAGAACTGGAATGGAAGAATCATTCTTCACATTTACTAATGGCTTGCTGTCTGCCAAGGGTTGAGGACTTCACATTGGGTGATCCTGTCTTCCTCCTCATGGCAGCCTCATGAGATGGGCTAGAAAACCCGCTTGTCCCTTGTGTGTGACATCCCTTCACACTGAGCATCCTTGTGCTGGGCTAGTTGGGTGAGAATACAAGTGCCGATTTAGAGCAACCCTGCGGACCCCTGTAAGCTCATGCACTCACCCTCTGGGTTCCCTCCCTACAGAAAGAGTACTTCAAGCAGTATGAAGTGGGACTTCAGAATCTCTGCCATTCCTACCAGAGCCGTGCTGACTCACGGGCCAAGGCCTCCGAGGAGAGTCTGCGCACTTCTGAGAGAAAGCTCCGAGAGACAGAGGAGAAGCTGCAGAAGCTGAGGACCAACATCGTGGCGCTCCTGCAAAAGGTGCAGGAGGTGAGCCAGGCAGCCCTCTCATTGCAGCTGGACCACCTGGTGTCTCAGGGAGGGGGGCCTGGGCACCTCCTGCTCCCTTCTCCCCACTCACAGGAATCTGTGGTTCCAACCCTGGCTGCACAGCATCCTGACCAAGAGGGCTGGAGGTGGTGCGGCTGCCTGGGCCTCATCCCAGCCAGACCCACGGTATCAGATTTTTGCCCTTGTTTAGATATTCTGATTTACAACCTGGTTTGAGAATCCTCCAAGCCATAAAACAGAAAGAAGTTCTCGCTTTTCCAGATGACGCCCAGATTGGGATTGGGTTGCCCAGAAGTGGGGAGTGCCCCTGTGGGGTCCTGCACCCAGGCAGTGAAAACTGTGGACTTGTTCTGTGTCTGTCCTGGGGATACTGGGTGAACCTTATAGGCAAAATAAGGTCCCTATCCTCATGGCCCAGTAGTTTGGGCCTTCTACAAAAGAAAGAAAACACGAAGGCCACTTTACTAGGGTGTTCTAAGAAGAGGGTATTTGAGCTAAGAGTAGAATCAGTTACACAAGATTGGATGTGAGTGCTTTGAGCAGAGAGAAGACCTGAGGCCCAAAGTAGTGAGTTGTGGGCAATAGAAGAGGTGGGGCCTGTGTGAAGTCAGAGTCCCTGGAGGGGTGTGGCACAATCCTGTTTGTAACCTAAGATACTTATTCTGGTTGGTTGTAGGAAATCCTGGAGTGGGGTGGAAATTAGAAGCCAGGGCTTGGGTGAGGAGGTTCTCACACTTAACCTGGGTGAGAGATTTGGTGGCCTGAATCTTGGATGGTGACTGTGAGAAAGATTTTGTAATATTTGGGGGGAAGGAAGGAAACAGGGGTGATTCTTCTGGTTTGTCTTGAGCTGCTTGGTGAGGGAAGGTGGTAGGTAGCCAGTACTGAGACAGGCACAACCTGGGGTGGAATAATGCAGTTGGAATAAGGAGTCTGAGAAGTCTGCAACACATCTAAGACACCCGGGAACCTGGGGTGAAGGCAGGGCAGGAGCAAGAAATCTGGGCGTCATCTGTGCAAGAGGATGGGGAGGGGGGAGAATGATCAAGATGGGACAGGCCTGACAGCCAGGGCGGAGGGGGAAGAGGAGGGGACTCTGGACTCAGGCTCCTTTGCCTGTGAGAAGGATGGGGAGCCCCACCACTACCTTCTGGCTTCTAGCTGACTGCTCCCTTCTATTCCAGGACATAGACATCAACACAGATGATGAGCTGGATGCCTACATCGAGGACCTGATCACCAAGGGGGACTAAGGGGCTCAGAGACAAAGATCAGCTCCTCTGCCCTTTAAGGCAGAGTTCTTGGGGGGTGGTGTTTTGTTCATGGGTTGGTGGACTTACCTTGGTTTGACTCAAGTGAGACATTTGTGCTTTTGGAGGGAAAAATACTCTGATTCTTTGAATCTTCCTCCCTAAGTTTATAAATATTTATTTTTTAAAAGAAATAAGATGCTGCACCTGCTGTGAGACCATACATTTTTCTTTTGATGACTCTTGGGCAAAGGACAGAGAACGAGGATGCCAGGCTCCTTCAAGTCTTGTCTCCTGGCTCCTTAAGATGTGGTAAACCCAGTGTCATCCATAAGTCGGAGAGGCTTTGGGGGCAGGCCTCATCTCTTCTAGAGGATGAACAATGTTGAAATCTGAGGGGTAGAGGGGGGGAGGAGCCCTCCAGAGTGGTGCTTTTCCTATGGGCTCTGATCTGGGGGACCCCTGGGAACTATGTGTCAGGATGAGGCTCAGTCCCGAGCTGCTCCTTCTCAGGTCAGGGACATGAATGTCGGCCCAGGCAGCTGTCAGTCATCTTAGCTGTGGCTTGTCTAAACAGCTTGGGGAAGAAAGAGCCTCCCAATCAACCTCCCCATCCACCATTCGAGTTCTCTCTGTGGCAGTGATTTCCTTAGTTAACCATAGATAGTGAGGCTTCCCACCCCAAAAACTTGAGTCCAGGTTGAGAAGTAGATCTGACTCTAGTGGGATACATACTGAATGTTTGAATTCCAGAGGATTCTTTTTGAGAAAGCTTCTTATGGAGCCCCTGGTGCTGATCTGGTGGTGACCTCTGCCTGTGGCAGGGTCGGGAGGGAGCACACTGCCTCAGATGGTGCTGGCTGATCTGGAGAACCTGCTGCTGCTGCTGCTTTTACTGTTACCCCTCTGCCTGGCCCCACTGGTCCCTGCTCTGGGCCAGACTGAAGAGGGGGTCACTGAGCCACAGGGACCCCAGAGGCAGCCTTGTTGGAAGCTCACCATGCCTTCCCTCCCATCTAGTCACAGCCTCACACAGCTGTGTCCTTCAAGTGACTTCTCAGGGTCAAAGACAAAGGGAAAAGTTGCTGAGTTTCTCTTTAGTGGTCATTGGAAAAATTCGGGTTTGGTTTCCCCCAACTCTCCTCTCTCCTCTTTATTTGGGGACTTTGGGTTTTCTAGAGGCACAGGAACTATGGCCTGATACCACTGGTCTGTGATTCATCAAACGTTTCTGAGTGTGTTTCTTGCATCTACCCACCCCAGGTCAGCAGTGGCCCACATGCCACTCTCTGGCCTCTGCAGAAGACTGGGAGGTACTGGTGAGGGAAGTCTATCCACTTGTGCGTGTGTCCAGAAGCACCTGCAACTTGTGGGTTTGGGACTTCCCCAAACCACACCTCTCGGGGAGGGTTATTTGGGGAAATACCACTCAGAACCTGGCCTCTTCCTATGAAAGTTCTCTGAGCCTTGGGGTTTCTTGAGCTGGTAACTCCTCTCCTGTCCAGCTCGCTTTCCTTCTTCCCTGGCAGCATGTGGTTCATTTTTGTCCCAAACTTGCTGTTTTTATTCTAAAGGAAGTTGGTTCTGCATTTTTACCAGAGGGCAATACCCAAGTTTTTTATTTACACAGCTGTAATCAAAATGCAATACTATAAAACTTTTATTGGTGAGACTCCTGAACTCAGTCTCTTTTCTTCTGTTAGCACTTTCTACTTCATTCTTTCTACCATTATGGTTTTAAACTGTCTCCAGATTATTCCTCATCACCATCTTCCTTTTTCTGTATTCACATTCCTTTACACGCACAGAAACAAATGCTGAATTCTTAAAACATTTCAGCTTGAACTCCCTGTGCCTACTTTGCTGTACTGAATGCAGCCCTTTTCCCAGGCAGAGCTGTACCAACCACAGCTGCACTGAATGCAGCCCTTTTCCCAGGCAGAGCTCCTGCCATTCTGGGTGGGAAGATAAAGTTCAAGAGTCCCTCCCCTTTCCATGTGATGGGACCTGCTTGGAACTGTCTGAGGACTTGGGAGGAAGGAGGAAGTGATTAGGCTGGTTTGTGGCCTGAGGGCCCATAGCACAATGGCAGCAAAAAGGTGAATGAGTACAACATTGCTTGTTTTTAAGGAATGGGAGCAATGGGGTCTTTCTTTAGTTTTTAGGTGACACATACATAACAGTAAAAATTCAAACACTACAAAAGGCTGGAAAGCCTAAAAAGCAAGACACCCTTTCACCCTTGATCCCTGTTTTCTCCTTGAAAAGAATATCCATGCTGAGCACACATCTGTTTCTGCCTGTTTCCCACTCAGTGTATCTTGGAACCTGTTTTCAGAATAACCCATATGGGTCTGCTTTTTTCTTCTGCACAACCCAATAGCATTTCATTGTCTTGATGTACTGTTTTAAGAGTCTACTACTTAAACATTTGGGTAAACATTTATGACAAATGCTATGATCAGAGAGAGAGAGCGTGTGTGTGTGTGTATTATTAACTAAGATCTATATGTATGTATGGAAAATTCCAAAGAGAAATGGCTGTGTCAAATGGTAGATATTAATATTAAAATATTAAGATACAGTCCAGAAAAGACCTCCAACTTTAACTCCTACCAATAGTGTATTCCCCACCACCATCACCACCACACTTGTCAGTATGTGTTTCTTCCATCCTGTGTACCCATCTGGAAGGTGAAAGTGTATTTCTGAGTTGGTTTGAATTAAGTAAGATTGAGCACCTTCATTGGCCAGTTATATCTCTGCTGCAGTCTGTAATTCTGAATCTGGATTAGGGACTTTACAAAAGTGTTTACAAAAATATAAGATGATAACTAAGGGGTGAAGTCCTCAGGAGAATGTTCACCTTGTATAACCTCTTCAGGCCCTGAGTGTCCCACAGATTTAGGGTTATAACCCCCACTTTAGGATCAATACTGTATTTTAGCATTTTTGTTTACTCAAGGAAGACACAGGTTAATAGGTTGAGAAAAACTCTGGTTCCTTCTTCATCTAAGTGACATTATTTTTTAGCTGCTCTTGTTGGGTCCAGTTCCCCATGTCTCTGACTGCCTTTCAGACCTGTGGTTCAAGCAGTGGTAAGCAAGAGTTCATAGCTCTAAGGACCAGAAAGTGATAGAGCGTAAATGTCTCTGCCATTTATTAGAATACAAGGCTTGACTGAAGTAGGCAGTAGCTCCTGGCTACTTATCCCAAATTGCCAGGCGATCCTGCTGGTGGGTGGTCACTAAGGTGCCTGAAAGATCCTCAGAATTCCACTAGAGGGTTCTGGCTTTTGTTGGAGATGGAACCTGAGGCTTCCTTTGTTTTTGTTTTTTGTTTTTATTTTTTTAAAGATTTTATTTATTTGACAGAGCAAGAGAGAGCACAAGTAGGCAGAGAGGCAGGCAGAGAGAGGGGAAGCAGGGTCCCTGCTGAGCAGAGAGCCAGATGCGGCCCCATGCTGGGACCCTGAGACCTGAGCTGAAGCAGAGGTTTAACCCACCGAGCCACACAGGCGCCCCCTGAGGCTTCCTTTGGAATGACTGCATTGCTTTTGGGTCCCTGAACAGGTAAATGGCCCGCTTGGCCAAGGGAGGCAGAGCTCCAAGGGAACACACTTTCTCTGCCGCCCTGTTTGAGGCCTCAGACTGTTCTGTCTGTTCTTAGCACTAATGGGGTCACCCTCTCCATAGTGAGTGAGCAAGACAAAGACTGGACAGAGGAAGGCCCTGGCAAAAAGCATCTTGTTTTGCAATGAGCCAAAATATTGACCAGTCTACCCCTTTACCCCGCCACCCCCACCTTTTTCATCCAGGACCTTGCAATGTGTCTGGCCTAACTAGGGTTCCTGGTGGGTCCTGTAGAAATTTCCTTCCAGCTCACATGGCTTCAGAGAAATCACTGCCCAGCCTGGCTTATTTAAGGTATGAGGCTAGTTCACCTGAAATTTACTCAGAGGCCCACATGGATAGCCATTAATCTAGAGCTGGTCTGACTGAAGTTGGAATGGAGTCCAAAGCCCTTGTCCTGACCCTGAATTTTTGTGTCCAAGACTCACTGGTCCCTGCGAGCTACCTGTAGGCATTTCACTGCTTCCTCAGTGGCCCTCCTGGGGTGTTACTCCATAGCCATCCCCATAGCCTTTTAGCCCTTTGGCCTGTTTCAGCATCCCCTAAGGGCGAGGACCAGTGAGGCTTCCATCCATCATCTTCCCCATCCTCCTCCGGGGCTGTCCTGCAGGTTGCCTATGGTACATTCTGGCATTCCCAGCAGCTGGCAGCCAAGGTCTAGAGAGTGGGGAAGCTCATACCACTGGGGCACACTTGGACCACAAAAAGAAGGATCTGATGGACATAGACATCTCTTTTCCCCCTTTCCCCTCTGGACTTGGGTGAGAGGCTTCCATTGGGATTTGCTGGGGCCACTTCCTGCCCCAGCAACCACCCATTGTTTGTGAAGCCCTGGCCGGCTGTAATTCACCACTTTGTACTGTCCCTCCTTTTACACTTTAGTGAAGGTCTGGGCTCTCTCCAACCCCCTCAATGCCCCTACCATTTAGGTCAATCTGTCACCAGATGTGGGACACTACCGTGGGAGGAGAACTGTTAGAAGCGAAAGAGTTTTCAGTTCCTTAGTCTAAACCATCTATCACAAAACAACATGCGCTGGAAAACTGGCTGCAAATTCTTACCTGGCCCAGAAGACGCACGCGGCCGGGATCCAGCCGCAGTCCCATCCACCAGGCGCCGGCCTCTCCCAACCCGCCGACCGTTGCGGTCGGCCAGGGGAGACCCTACGCCAGTTCTCCAGACCCTCGAGGCGGGAACGTACAGCACCTGCACGGTGCACCTGCGTGGCACCGTGCTGCTCTCTGGCACGTGCGGCTGCGCCCTGCGCAAGCGCCTGCGAACACAACGAGCCCGCCAATGGGGCGGTGGGACATGAGAGCAGAGGGTGGGTAGGAAGCCACTGAGACCAAACTCAGGTTCTCGAGGCCCGCTGGCTACAGGGTCGGGCAGTGGAGGGCTGGCGGCACCACCAAGCAGGGCCAGATTGGGGGCAAGCTGGGGGGATGGCGGTCCCAGGGTCTTCACATCCTAAGGCGAGGGAAAGGCCTTGGGCATCCAATGACCTCCCCACACCCCAAATAGAAAAGTGGCTGGTGTGTGTTTGTTTTGTTTTCTTCTGGCGTCTGTGTATTAAGCCCAAGATGTTATTCAACTTTTTTTTTTTTTTTTTTTTTTGCCACTGCAGAAAGTATTTTGTGTAGATGACTTTGCAGTGTGGTGCTTTTATATCTGCAAGGATATATTTTATATCTGCAAAGGACCTGGAAAGGAAGCTGCATGTTTTACGTCTCAAAATAGCCATCTCCAGGTAGTTTTCCTTGAAGGTCTGGCCTGCTTCCCAGCCTGTCCATCCCTCCTTGGACCTGAGGCATCTTGTGTCTCACAACCTTGGCCCATTTTCTACTGGTTTGTCCTTAGCTTGGTGTATGTTGTTTCTTGAAAGGTAAACACTTTTAGGATTCAGAGAGTCTTACCATGTTTAGGAAAACCTTTCCCCTTCTCTTCATTGCCTTCCCTCCAAACATTCTCCTATGTTTTGTTGCAATATTGAAAAAAAAAGTCAGTGTGCACTCCCTGTGAAATACATTTTAGTTTAAGTGGTAAGGCAAGAGTCAAGCTCTGATTTTTCTTTCAGATGGAAATTCCCCATGTTCACCCCATTTATTAAGTGAACAACCATGGTCATTATTTATATTCCATTCTGTTTGGTGGGGTTGCTGTGACCATTGGACATGTCAGTGAAGACATCCTGTTATCAGTTGGAGAGGGGATTCTGATGTGAGAGGTGGAGCCCCAGCTGAAACTAGAATTTTGGGGATCAGGAGCATCTAGATGGATCAATCTCCCTCACTGTTTTGTTTTGTTTTTACTACTTTCCCAGCCTATTCATAGAATTTATTCTGTTAAGTGAAATTTATTTTTTTAGGATTTTATTTTTATTCATTTGAGAAGGGGAGAGAGAGAGAGAGAACAAGAATGTGGGGGCAAAGTGGGAGGGAGAAGCAGACTCCCCACCAAATGGGGAGCCCAGCGTGGAGCTCCACATCAGGAGGACCTGAGCTGAAGGCAGACTGTTGACTGACTCAACCACTCAGGCACCCTTATTAAGTGAAATTTAAGATCATGTTACCAAATTTTTTCCCATCCTTGCCAAAGAAAAAAGTTCCATTGTGATTTAAATTATAATTGCATTAAATTTAGATGTAAGTTATGGGAGGGTTGACATTTTTATGACCTTAAATCTCCCCAGAGGATATGAAATGGTTTTTCATTTGTTTAACTCCTTTTAGTCCTACAATAAGATTTTATAATTTCTTCATACAAGTCCTGTAACTTTCTCATTTATTTCTGTGTTACGGTTTTTGTCAGTACTGTGAATGGGTTATTTTTCCCATCTCTGTTCCTGGTAATTAATGCAGAGAAAAACAAACACCTAAAATATTTTCTATGTTGTGAACTCTGGTAGTTTTAAAAATAAATCTATTTTTTAATAGATGCAAGGCATAAATTTGTCAGTACACCAATTTAATTGCCATTTTATATTATTTTTTAAAAATATTTCAATGCTGGAGCACCTGGGTGGCTCAGTGGTTAAGCCTCTGCCTTCAGCCCAGGTCATGATCTCGGGGTCCTGGGATGGAGCCCCACATAGGGTTCTCTGCTCAGCGGGGAGCCTGCTTCCCCTCCTCTCTCTGCCTGCTGCTCTGCCTACTTCTGATCTCTCTCCCTCTATCAAATAAATAAATAAAATATTTTAAAAAAACTTAAAAAAATTTTAATGCTTTTTTTTTTTTTTTTTTTTAAGAGCATGCAAGTGAGGTGGGGCAGAGGAAGGAGAGAAAGAATCTTAAGCTGGCTCCACCTGGAGCCCTTGGCTGGGCTCAGTCTCATACCCTGATGAGCCAAAATCAAGAGTCTGAAGCTTAACCGACAGAGCCATCCAGGTGCCCTGCTCTTTGCTTTAGCTAGAAATGATGAAACAATATTAAATAATTATCTGGGTCTTGTTTCTGATGGGTTGGAAATCCAGAGGTTAGGGTTGAGCAGAATATTGGTTGTTGGTGTTGGTGAATGGCCTTTAAAGTGTGGAAAGAGATTCTATCTTGTTTAAACTTGGAGCTTCAGAAATGGAGCCATGGCTGCCAGTCTTACCTGAGTGGAGCGCCCCGAGGCACTAGTTATGTAGAATGAAGTGTGGGTTGGGGGGCATACAGTTGTCAGGCACACAATCCTGACTGTCAAACCATAAAAGAGATTTTTTTCCTTTAAGCTGCTGTTTTAACAATTATTTTTATTAGACATTGTGTTGTTGCAAGAGAATAGTATATTTATAAAATATTTATATGATAAGAATATGCCGTGTACACCTATGATCTTGTTTTTATAAAAAAACATTTTTCTTACCTTATAAATCTGTGTGCCTCTCCTGGTGCCTCTCTCCTTTCCAACAATAACAATTGCCCAACAATAACCACCATCCTGAATTTGATGTGTTTATTTGTTTTTGCTCTTTTAAAAACTTTTACCACCTCAGTTTCTGTTCCTAAATAATTGTTTTGTTTTGCCTGTTTTTGAACTTGAGTAGACATAACATTATTTTTCAATTTATTTCTTTTCAATATTGTGTTCCAGAAATTCATCCATGTTGTTAGATGTAGCTGTGATTTATTAATCTTCACTACCATATACTATTCTATCATTGCTGGATATCATACAGTAGTGAAAAATGAATCACCCCTACAATGGAACGTATAATTTTTTATCCATCTCTGTGACTGTCATTTGGATTGTTTCTAGGGTTTTTTGGTTTTGGATGTGTTTTTTGTTTTGTTTTGGTTTTTTGCTCTTAAAAATACAGCTGTGGACATTCTCATTTCCGTCCTCTGTAACATGCATCATCCTTGGAGTAAACTTGCTGAATCATGTAGGTCATACCACTTTCAATCTTACAAGGATAATGTCAGATTATTTTCAGAAACACTTGTATATGTTTACATGCTCATTAGTACTAAGTTCTTCAATTCTCTTCTTCCTTGCCTACACTTGATATTTCTAGACTTGGATTTTTTTTGCCAGTCTGGTAGGTATATAGTCGTAGGTCATTGCGGTTTTATTTATTTTTGTCATTGTGGTTTAATTTGCACTTCCCTGATTTCTCATGTGGTTGAGCACCTTTTCTTATCTATTGACCTTTGGATTTCTTTTTTTTTTTTTTTAAGGTTTTATTTATTTGACGGAGATCACAAGTAGGCAGAGAAGCAGGCGGGGGCGGGTGGGGGGGAAAGCAGGCTCCCTGCTGAGCAGAGAGCCCGATGCGGGGCTCCATCCCAGGACCCTGAGATCATGACCCGAGCTGAAGACAGAGGCTTTAACCCACTGAGCCACCTAGGTGCCCCTGGATTTCTTTTTTGATAAGGTGTTTGTTCAAGACTTTTGACAATTTTTTTTGTTTTGTTGTCTTCTTTTTATTGATTTGTATTTTTGTATATTCTGGATACAAGTTCTTCATAAGTTATCTGTGTTGCAGATTTCTTCCACTTTTTGGGATCCTTTTTTTAAAAAAAACCCTTTTAATAGAGTCTTGAGTAGAAGTTAATTTTAGCGTAGACTAATTTACCAATCTTTTTATTGTTTTTCTTGTAGCTTGTTTCAAGATATTCTTTCCCATCCTGAAGTCATGAAGATACTATTTTATATTAACTTATAGAGCTTTTATAGTTTTGTTCTTTACATATAAATCTTAAATCCACCTGGAAGTGACTTCTGTGTATGATATGAGATAGAGCTCCAATTCCTTACTTCTTCCTGATTGTCCCCACACCCTTTAGAAAAGTCTTACCTTTCTTCATTAATTTGCAATGATAACTCTTATATCAAATGTTCATATATATGTAAATCTGTTTCTGGATTTTTATTCAGTTACATTTGGCTGTTGTCTCTTTCTCTATGCCAATACCACACTGATTTATTATCATTTTACAGTAAGTTTTTATATCTAGTAGAACCAGTTTAACCACTTTTTATGCTTCAAGGGCGTCTTGACTATTTTTGGTCCTTTGCATTTCCATATACATTTTAGAATAATTTAATCAAGCTCCAAGAGAAAAGGGGTTTCATTGGAATTGATTGTATATCAACAGTTTGAGAAAAACTGGTATTTATAAGTCTTCTAAGCCATGAAGATAGTATAACTATCCATTACTTTAGGTCTTTCTTTAGTGTCTCTCAAGAAAGCATTTTAATTTTCCCTTTACAGATCTTATATTTTATTTTTTTAAAAGATTTTATTTATTTGACAGAGAGCACAAGCCGGGGAATGGGAGGGAGAGGGAGAAGCAGGCTCCCCAGCTGGGTAGGGAGCCTGATGCAGGGCTCAAGCCCAGGACACTGGGATCATGACCTGAGCCAAAGACAGATGCTTAAATGACTGAGCACCCAGATACCCCAGAGGTTTTATATTTTCTTGATTAGATGTATCCTAGGTACCTGATGTTTTTTGATGCTGGTGTAAATGATATTTTTAAAACTTCATTTTCTGACAGTTTGTTAATATCTAAAAATGTAATTGACTATCATGTTATACTAATTTACCTTTAGATTCTTTTGAGTTTTCTTTATATATCTGTAAGCAATGATAATTTTGTCAATTCTCATACTTCATTTATTTTTCTTGCCTTATTGCATTGGCTAGGGCTCCCAGTTCAGTGTTGAGTATAAAGGGTAAAAGCAGGTATTTTTTTTTTTCTTTTGGCAAAGCTTTCTCCCCTCCCCCTCCTTTTCCTTCTCTTTCTCCTCTCTCTCTCCTCCTCCTCTCCCTTCTTCTCCTTCTCTCTCTCTCCCCCACCTCCCCCCCCCAACTTCTTCTTTCTTCCTTCTTTCTTCTGAAGATACCATTCAGCAGATTGAGGAAGTTTCCATTCCTGTTTGTTTTTTTTTTAAAGATTTTATTTATTTATTTGAGAGAGAGAGAGACAGTGAGAGAGAGCATGAGTGAGGAGAAGGTCAGAGAGCGAAGCAGACTCCCCATGGAGCTGGGAGCCCGATGTGGGACTCGATCCCGGGACTCCAGGATCACGCCCTGAGCCGAAGGCAGTCGTCCAACCAACTGAGCCACCCAGGCATCCCTCCATTCCTGTTTTTAAGCATTTTTTTTCCTCTTAAATATCATGGATGCATGTTGAATTCTATGTATCTAAAGTGTTTTCTGCATCAATGGAGATGACCATGTGTAGTTTTATTTTTTTAATTAATTTTTTATTATTATCAACATATGTTTTTTGTTTCAGAAGTACAGGTCTGTGATTCATCAGTCTTACACAATACACAGCACTCACAACAGCACATACCCTCCCCAGTATCCTTCACCCAGCCACCCCATCCCTCCCACCCACCCTCCACTCCAGCAACCCTTAGTTTGTTTCCTGAGATTAAGAGTCTCTTATGGTTTGTCTCCCTCTAGGGTTTCTTGTTTCATTTTTTCCTCTCATCCCCTATGACCCTATGCCTTGTTTCTCAAATTCCACTTATGAGTGAGATCATGTGATAATTGTCTTTCTCTGATTAACTTATTTTGCTTAGCATAATACCCTCTAGTTCTATCCACACCATTGCCAAGATTTCATTTTTTGATGGCTGCATAATATTCCATTGTATATTTATACCACATCTTCTTTATCCATTCATCTGTCAATGGACATCTGGGCTTGTTCTATAGTTTGGCTATTGTGGACATTGCTGCTATAAACGTTGGGATGCAGGTGCCCCTTTGGATCACTACATTTGTATCTTTGGGGTAAAAACTCCAGTAGTGCAATTGCTGGTTTGTAGGGTAGCTCTATTTTAAACTTTTTGAGGAACTTCCATACTGTTTTCCAGAGTGGCTCCATCAGCTTGCGAGAATGGGTTTTCCCCCTAATTTCCTTTTTGTTATTGCTTTTGAACTATCTTTATTTCAGCCTGAGAATATAGTCTGTATATTAGTTTTCTGAAATTTGCTGAGGCTTTATGACTAATATTCAAAAATTTTCCATGCACATTTCAAAAATATATATTCTGCAGTTATGTGTGCATGACATCAAGTTTGTTAAAGATGTTGGAAATATTGCTGATTTTTTTTTGCCTCTCTGAGCTCTCAAAACAGGGAGATTGTGGGTTTATGGATATTATGATTGTGGGTTTATTTGTTTCTCCTTACAATTGTCCATTTTATTTTGAGATGTTATTAGATGCATAGGAGTTTTAGAACTTTGTGAATTTTATCTTTTATCCCTATAAAAGTGCTTTTTTTATTTGTAGGAGTTGACATATAGAAATACATATTTGCCTTAAAGTCTTACCTTGTCTGTATTTATGTTTTCAGTGTATTTTTGTAAACAGTATATAGCAAGATTTTTAAAAACCAGATTTTCATTATTACCCAAAGATTTAACTTACTTAAATTTTGTGTATTATTGATGCATTAGACTTATTTTTGTCTTAATCTGTAATTTTTATTCCACCTTATCTGCATTCCTTTTTCCTCTTTCATGCCTTCTTTTAGATTGACTGAAATCCAGCCTCCCCATGCCCTCCTTCAATGTTTTCCCTTGTTTTGGAAATCTGTTGTTCTTTCTTTCCAGTTCCAGCTTCCGGCTCCTTCCCAGGCTGAGTGAGGACTTTTGGATTCTGGAGCTGGAAAGTCTGGCAGGTGCTGCGTCATTTAATAATTTTTCAAGGCCCCAAGGAACTACTTAGGTCACTGAAAGGGGTTTGTTTCCTCTGTTGTTCTTTCTTTAGTGATTACTCTGTGTATTTTACCTAATACTTAACCCACTAAAGTCTAAATCCACAAAACTCTTACTATTGTTTTAGTAAGTTTTTATTCATACTTTTATTTTCCTTTGGATCCTGAAAGATATTTTCCCTGAGAATACTAACATCTTCTAATCACTTTTTTCTTCTTTCTTAGGAGGTCAACTCCCAGTCTGATCAATGCTATTAAAAGGTAATTCCCACCACCCACCCCAAATCTGAATGCTTTTAAGATTTTGTCTGAAGAGTCTTACAGTTTCACTATATTGTATTTTGCTGTGGGTGTCTTTTAATTTATTTCCCTGACTAGGATTTGTTGAGATTTACTCTGTATATTGGTCTTTCTCATGATTTCTTAGAAATTTTTTAATTATCAACTCTTTAAATAGTTCTGCTTCCAGATGCCTCAGTGGCTCAATGAGTTAAATCTGCCTTCAGCTCAGGTCATGATCCCAGGGTCCTGGGTTTGAATCCCATATCAGTCTGCTTGCTCAATGGGGATCCTGCTTCTCCCTCTGACTGCTACTCCCCCTGCTTGTGCACGGTCTTTCTGTCAAAATCTTAAAAAAAAAAAAAAAAAAAAAAGAATTATCCATTTCAATTAGACACATATGGGACCTTCTCACTTTATTCTCCATCTTTTCTTTTGTATTTTCCACATCTTTGTGTTGTATTCCAGATTCTTTCTTCAGATCTTACTTCTAGGTTACTATTATGCTCTTCAGTAGTACAATGTTATAAAATTACTTTAGTAATTTTTTTTGCCAATTTCTGGAAATTCTTTAATTTTTTTAATATACTGTTACTCATTTTCAGTAATGAAAATCCTAGAAACCTTCTATTTCTAGAAATATATTACACGTGCTTATTTTATATTCTGTGTCTGATAATTTCACTACATGGAGTTTTATGTCTGATTCTGCTACTGTTATTTCTGTTGGCCTATGCTCATGGGCCAACATGTGCTTTTATTTCCTTGTGTGTTTAGAGATACCACACTTTAAGCTATCATTTTCCTTGCAACGTCACATCTGGGATTCCATAAGGCCTGGAATAGAGAGAACCTGCAGAGAGGATTTCTTTGCTTCTCTCATGTGACTGGGGACATTGCCAATTTGAGAACACGTTATATTATCTGCTGAAGGTTTTATTGGACCATCTAGGTGGTATGTATTATTGGCTGTTAAACCAAACCAGGTGAGGGTCTGCTCCTGATTATAAATTCTTAGGAGATTCTTTTCTGCTCTGCTTAGGACTAATCTTTAAGACAAACAATTTTCCTGTATTTGATTTTGGATTCATTATATCAAAGGTCTAGACCTCTGGGAGTCCAGCTTTATGGTCAACATCTCCTGTCAAATGTCATTTGAGGCAGTGAAAACTTAAGCTCACTGGTACAATAAGTGGCTCTGAGGGAAAAGCAGACTTCAGACTCTTCTTACCTTTCCATGTTTCTACACTCAATATCTGGCCCAAATATTTCTTATATTCTTTCCAACTCATAGATGCTTTTAAGATGTTTTCAAATTTTATCTAGGGGTGCCTGGGTGGCTCAGTGGATTAAGCCTCTGCCTTCAACTCAGGTCATGATCTCAGGATCCTGGCATCGAGTCCCACATTGGGCTCTCTGCTAGGCAGGGAGCCTGCTTCCTCCTCTCTCTCTCTCTGCCTGCCTCTCTACCTACTTGTGATCTCTCTCTGTCAAATAAATAAATAAATCTTAAAATAAAATTTAAAAAAAAGCCACGGCAAATTAAAAAAAAATAAGATTTTATCTAGCCTGCCTAGTTTTACATAAAGGGTGGTTGATATAATGATTTATGATGAAAAGCTTCCCAACACTGACCCATTCTTGCATTTCTGTGGTTAACCTAACTTGGGCATGGGTTTACCAACTTGAGGTATTAGTCTTTAGTATATGACTGGATTCTATTTGCTATTTGGGTTTTTGAAAATTCTGTTTTTTTTTTTTTTAAGGTTTTGTTTATTTGAGACAGAGCACACACACAGGCAGGGGGAGCAGCAGAAGGAGAAGGAGAAGCAAGCTCTCCACTGAGCAGGGAGCCAGATACAGGGCTTGATCCCAGGACCCTGGAATCATGATCTGAGCCGAAGGCAGGTCCTTAACCAACTGAGCCACCCAGTGCCCCCCAAATTGTATTTTTTTAAAAGATTTACTTGAGAGAGAGAAAGAGAGCACATGCACACATGTGTGCATAAGTGGGGGAGGGACAAAGGGAGAGGGAAAAGCATACTTCCCACTGGGTAGTCCAATACAGGGCTCAATCCAAGAACCCCAGGATCATGACCTTGGCTGGAGTCAAGAGCTTACCCAACTGAGCCACCCAGGCACCCCTGAAAATCTTCTTAAAGTTAGATTGAAATACATATTTCTTCTGTGCTGTCCTTACCAGGTTTTGTTATTGAAGTTATGTTGGCCAGTTTCATAATAAGAAACTGCATTGGGGGTGTCTCTGTGCTACACTTTGACATTTTTCTCTCTGGTATCCTTTACTCATTTCATGCCAAGCCCCAGCCCTGGGAATAAGGGAACTTCAGGCCTTCTCCCCCACAGTCCGTCAAGAGCAAAGACTTGGACTCTACAGTTTGTAGGAGCAGGAGTTCCCTGGGTCACTAGGTTCAGCTCTTCCCAGTTGCATATCTGAGGTCCCCTCACAATTTGTCACTGCAGCCACACTTCTCAGTGGCTCTGAGGAGTATCCCCTGAGCCTTTACTCTGGCTGGGACATCTGGCCTGGAATTAATTCAGCACCTCTTTACTGAGCATCTCCTATGTGCCAAGCACTGGGGATGCTATAGTGTCTAAGACAGACATGATTTCTATTCTCGTGAAACTCACAGTCCATTGTGAGGTGGGGGAGATAATCAGCAAATGAATGAAATATATGGTGTGACACATCATGCCAGAGTGCAGTGGAGAAAAAAGAAGCAATTTGTTGGTAGCTTTCTAGCACATTTGGGTACATGCAGGTCAAGTCCATGTTCCCCACCTTTTTAAGAATTGCTCTAGTTTCTATTGCTAGAGGATTGCTCAGTTGTCCCATGTAGATTTCACAATCCACTTGTCAGGTGTTTAAAAAACATTCATAGGATTTTGATTTGGATCATGTTGGATTTGTAGATTTGGGAAGAACCCATATAACTGAGCTGGCCATCTGTGAAGATGGTGTTTTTCCTTTTAATTCAGGTCTTCTCTATCATTCAGTAAAATTTTAAAGTTGTATCTGTAAAGGTCTTTTGCATCTTTTTGTCAGATGAACTTTGAGGCCCCTTAGGGTCTCAGAATCTTTTTTTGTTGCAGAATCTTTTTTTCTATGACCTTTTCTACTCAGTGATGGCTGGTGGATAGATGGCTGAGAGTAGGCTGATCTTCTGTGATCTGGTTAGAGTAGGTTCTAGAATGTCAACCTGATGTCATTCCCTGTTCAGAGCTCTGTCTTGTTCCACTCCAGGCTCTTTCCTCACGTTGTTTTGGCGGACTGGCCTTTGTTACCTCTGGGCTTTGCCCATGTAGCCCATCTTCTCCCTTGGCAAACCCCTTTCCACTGCCCCCACCTCCCCAGGGCTGGGGTTCAGGTTTATGCTAGGGCTGCCTCACCTGCCCTGCCCCTTCTAGCCAGTGGTGAGAGCTAACCAGTGCCTGCCTCCCCACAGGTGGGAAAGCAAGGCCCTGGTAACGAAGGATCTGTACAGGGCCAGCCCTGGATCCCACAGCACTGGGGCTTCAGGGCAGGTGACTGGAGCCTGGCTCTGATACTCCAGTGGTGCCATGGCCCACCCCATCCTCTCACCTGGAAGCACTGACAGTGGGAACCCCCACCGCGTGAGCCAGACCAAGCTGCTCTAGGCTGGTCCTGGGAACTAGTGACCTGAGTTGTTTAGCAACCTGGGATAAAACAACAGAAGCAGTCCAGGTTATGGTTATAGAGTAACCTTGGAGCTCACCAAGGTGGGCTTCCCTCGAAGAGAAGAGTGGGGTGAGTGCCTTGACTTGGCCCCAGATAGCCCCAGGAAAAGCTGTGAATCCTCCCTGAGGTTCTGCCTTTGCCCTCTGCAAGCTTCCTGGCCCAGACCCTGGTCTTCCACCCTGCTCTCTCCCCTCCCCATTTAGACCAGTTTTCCTTTGCTTTCCTCAGTGCAGAGCAGAAGACAGTCCCAGGCTCTGCCCCCATGCTGCTTTATAGGGTGTCACCTGTCCTGCATCAGCCCTAATCCACCCAGTCACAGACACACTCAGGGACAGGGCCTTGGAAAACTCCAAATCCAAGGTTTTTATTACTGGTCAGAAGGTGCTCCCTCACAAACAGTGTTGAGAAGAAGTACATTGCACAGTTCCCAGCTCACCCAGCTTACCCAGTCCACCCTGCCTCTTGAGTGGGCACCCTAAGGCATCTCATATGTTGGTGTTTTCACTTTTGTTTTTTTATAAAAACAAAATCAGTCCTGGAGTATACAGAAAAAAACCCTGTGATGAATTTTCAGGACCAAACTTAAGTGGGAGGGGTTGGAGTGGGGGTTCTGAAGGGCTGGGACAGGGCCACAGTGGCCCAGTGCCCCCACCATTGGCAGAAGCCTTTGGAAGGGGGTCTGAGGAGAGGGCGGGGCACAGCTGACAGAAGGGCTAAACTCAGACAGGAATGCCCTGTCTTCATCATTTTTTAACTTCCACATACCATAGAAATTTAAGCAAAATAGCTATTTTTATATATTTATATATCATATATATATATATATATATATATATATATAAATCAGGCAAATAAAGAGTTCAGGGGGTGTGGAGATGGGCACCCCAGAGGTGCCTGAGGCCAAGGTGGGACACTGGGTCTCTGGTGCCTGAGGGCACCAGCCCAGGCTGAGCTGAGTGTTTGTTCTTATTGCTGATTTGGGGCCTGGTTCTGGGGTGGGGAGCACCTGCAGGCCCTGCCCCCCAGCCCTTTCTGGCCTCTCTACAGCTGGGGAGCAGCCCTGGCATGGCCAAAGCGAGGCAAGGGGCTGTTGCCCTCCAATCTACATGGGGGCCGCTTGGTGTCCCCTCCCCCACAGTGGGTGCGGCTGTAGCTCCAGAGACAACTGACTTGTGCTCTCCTGGGCCAGGTGGCCCCTCCAGTTCTCTTCTCTGCGGAGTCCTGTGCTCCCAGTGACTGGGCAGCTCCCATACAAACATGGCCCTGCTATGCTGAGCGACAAAATGCTCCCTGCTCAAAGGGGTCTGGCTTCCTGATGTCTTAAAAAGAAGGGGCTCTTGCCAGGACATGTTTGTGGCAAGAAAGCACACTTAGAAAGTTGTCTGCTAAGTGCTGTACTAAAAATATTTACTAAACGTCTTGGCTGGAAAGAAATGGAGATATTTTTTTTCTAAAAAAGTCAAAAGTGGCTCCTCAGGAAGGGCCAGTGCCTCCCTGGGTGGGGCTGGTGACTGGGGCAGCCCAGGGCCCGGGCCAGCCTGCCTGAGTTGTAGTAACTAGGAACTGGGGTCCCAGTGGGAACCAAGTCCATAATGAAGGGGCTCGGGTGACCCGGGGCACCTGGGAGCTGAAAAGAATGCAGGTCAGCACTTCCTCCTTCCAAGGTGGGAGCCCCCAAAAAGTGTAAAAAAAAGGGAGGTGGGAATGGGGCAGGGAAGGTGTGGGAGGAGGGCCATTGAATACTAAATTGAGTGCATTAAAGAAGAGGTGGACCAGGCTGTGCAGGAGCCTGTATTTGCAGGAGGGGTGACGCTCAGAAGATGTTGGGGCACATGTGCCAGTCCTGCCTCTCCTTGGCCTCCCAGTAGCCGCCCTTGTACATGCAGGCCGTCTCCCCGGTCAGTGGGTCCAGCCTCTTCTCGAACCACAGCGGCATGTACACATCGGCCTCCTTCTCTGCTGGGCAGGCACAGTGGGTGGGCTGGTGGACAGGTGGCCTCTTCCCAACCCCGCCTCCCCCCCCCCCTTTCCCGGATCCCTGCCCTCAGGACATGGCTTTCTTCCACCCTCCCCCCACATACCCTCCCTGTCTCTGGGGTCCCCCTTCCTCCCCTTTCCTTTGCCACCCCCAGGGCATCCCTTCCTTCTGGGAACCTGTTCCCCAGCCCCAGGGTACCCTCTCTCCCCGCCTCTCAGCCCAGCCTCACCTTCCTCGGTGCCACAGCCCCGCGAGCAGGCCTCCAGCCGCCGGCGCCGCGACAGGCGCTGCTTCTCCTCCAGCCGCTGCTTCTCTGTGTTGGCCTCGTCCCAGTGGCCCTTCTCCATCAACCGCTGGTCTGGCCGCAGGCGGCTGTCCGTGGGTGCCACGCCCTCCTCGTGCTCGTTGAGGGTCAGGGCCAGCTCCGAGAAGTAGTACATGTTCTCGGCGTTCTCCCTGCGGCGGCACGGGCGGCGTGAGCTGGCCCGCACGGCCCCAGGACCACCTGTCCACCCCCAGAACTCGCTCAGCCAGCTGCTCCTGTGTGGCTGGCTCCTTCTTTTCCTGCCCGCACCTTGCACACTCCCTCCACCAGCCTGCATCTGTTTTGCTACATTCCACCTCTCTGGGAATTTGCCAATTTCCACCCATTTTAAAACTAGATAAGCGTGATATTGTTTCACAATCTCATTATTACTGCTTTAATGATTAGGACATGGTGCTGTCCTCTTTTCACATCTGTGATGTGGGCTATATGTGCCTTCCCCCCATTTTAAACTGTCTTGTGGATTTGTCCACTCTCTTCGTTGGTTGAAGATGAAACTTTGTTGATCCTATTTTAGATTTTTCTGCTTTACTGAGTTTACTTTTATATTCTCCCACTTTGTTAGGATTTGTTTTGCTGCCCTTTTTCTAACTTCATGAGATGGTTGCTGAGCTCATGATTTTGCAGCTTTTCTTTTCTAATATGTGCATTTTAGGTTAGGCATTGCCCTCCAAGTATCGCATTAGCTGAATCTCACAGCTTTCATATGTATTACTTTAATTATCAGGCAGTCACATTTTCTTTAAGATTATTTATTTATTTATTTGAGGGAGAGAGCGCAAGTTGGGGGGGATGGAAGGAGAGGGATGGACAGACGCCACACTGAGCATGAGGTGGATGGGGGGCTTGATCTCACCTGAGATCATGAAGGGAGCGGAAATCAAGAGTCAGATGCTCAAGGGACTGAGCCATCTGGCACCCCTTTATGCAATTACATTTTCTGATGTCCACTGTATCTACTTTGATCTGTGGATTAGTTGGAAGTATATTTCTTGAATTTATAAACATCTGGGGATTTTTTTCTAGTCATCTTTATTTCTAACATTGCTTTGGAGACAGAGAGTATACTGGTATAATTTCAGTTCTTTGAAATTTGCTAAAAGACCCAGTATTTGGTCAGTTTTTGCAGATGTTCCATGTGTTCCTGAAGAGAATGTGTTTCCTGCAGTTGTTCAGTGGAGTGTTCTATAATTGTCCAGTAGATTCTATGGTACAAATACTTTTTTCCCCCTTGTTTCTAGCCATTACTAAGAGAGCTTTGTTAAAATGTCCTACTTTGGTTGTCAGTTAATCCATTTCTCCTTGTATTTCTGTGTTCTTTAAGTATAGGATATGTTTAAATTTAGAACTCATCTTCATGAATTGAACCTTTATCATTATGTCCCTCTTACCTCCCATCTTTTTGTTTTAAACGTCTGTTTTGTGACATTACTATAGCTATAGCAGCTTTTGTTATTTCTGTGGACATATCTTTTTCCATCCTGTTATTCTAATCTTTCTTTATTTTCTTCGATGTAGCTCTTATAAACCACATATAGTTGGATTTTTAAACTTCATCTGAAATCTTGTATCTGTCATGGGAGTAACTAATGTAATTACTGATATATTGGATTTAAATCTATCTTATTTTGTTTTTTCTTTTTGTTCTCCTTTTTTGGATCTCAGGTACACAGCTTTGGATTAGTCATGATCCTTACTACACGACACCCTCTTTTTATTGGTCCTTGCATGACCTGCTTGTTTTAGTGCAAAGTGACCACCAGAAGAACCTCTAAGCAAAATGTAGAATCCTGACAAAACCTACATCTAACCATATGGAAAACTCACCAGTCTATCCCCTTCTCAGGTAGCTGTCAGCAAGACTCCTGGGTTCATCAGTCCCTTGCTTACCTTTTAATCTAATTTTATTGCATCTTTACATAGTCTTAAATGTGTACATATGTGTGTATATTCATATACATATATTTACATATTTGTTTTTAACTGTATAAAAAGAATCATGATGTATGTAATCTTCTGGGACTTGCTTTTTTTCCTTAATATTATGCTGCCAAAATTTATTTTGTTGCATGTGTCTGTGGTTCATTAGTTTCAACTACTGTGTAATATTCCCTCCTGTGAAATAATACCACAGTTATTCATTCAATAAATCTGTGCTGTTTACAAGTTTTTGGTTTGGAGTAATCTTATGCATGTTTCTCATTGTACATTTGCAGGAATTTCTCTTGAGTATATACCTAGAAGTGGAACTGCTGGGCCATAGAGTCTGCAATATTCTTCTTTAGGAAGTAAGGCCAACCTGCTTTTCAACATGGTGGCACCAATTCACATTCACACCAGTGATGCATAAGAAATGTTGTGGATCTCTATCTTCTTCAACACTTGATACTGTCAGATTTTTTCATTTTTTCTTAATTAAATGAAGGCAAAATGGTCTCATTGTGATTTTGATTTGCATTTCCCTGATTACTAATGATATTGATCATTTTATATGATGACTGGTTATGTGTATTTGCTCTCATGTGAAATTCTTGCTTGTGACTCCTGCACTTTTTCTGCCAGACTGTTTTGCTTTATTCATGGGTGAGGTATTCTTGATTTTTTTTTTAGTTATTATTATTTTTTTTTAAGATTTTTTATTTATTTGTCAGAGAGAGAGAGGGAGAGCGAGCAAGCACAGGCAGACAGAATGGCAGGCAGAGGCAGAAGCAGGCTCCCCGCCGAGCAAGGAGCCCGATGTGGGACTCGATCCCAGGACGCTGGGATCATGACCTGAGCCGAAGGCAGCTGCTTAACCAACTGAGCCACCCAGGCGTCCCTGGTTATTATTTTTAATTGTGGCCAAATTCTCAATGCTGTTCTGTTGTCAGGTATTAAGTATTGTGATTATCTTCTGCAAGTTTATATATTGCCTTTTCTTTAAATGTGTATGTACACTTTCTTTAAATTGTCTCTTAAAGAGCAAAACTTCTTCTAAGGAAAAAAAGAGGGGTGCCTGGGTGGCTTAGCCATTAACCATCTGCTTTTGGCTCAGGTCATGATCCCAGGGTCCTGGGATGGAGCCCTGCATGGGGCTCCCTGCTCAGCAAGAAACCTGTTTCTCCCTTTCCCATTCCCCTTGCTTCCCCTTTCTTCTCTCACTGTGTCTTTCTCTGTCAAATAAATAAAATCTTAGAAACAAATAAGAAAAAAATATTTTAATATAGTTGCATGCATCTGTGGTGTTCTGTGTCTGAAGATCTATTTCCTTAAGGTGTAAAAGATACTCATCAGCATTTTTCTTCTTAGAGTTTAACTTGTTGTTTAACCGCAAATCAAGCTTAATACTTTTCTAAGAGCTTTGCCTGAAGTCAATTTCTGTTTTAATGTAAGGGAGAGATTCAGTTAATCTTTTTCCATATGTTTAACCATTTTACCAAGTCCTTTTAGTGCACAGTGCCATCTTTCCACATGATCTCATGTCACCTTTGTTATATGCCAAAGATATATACATCCTTGGGTCTGTTTCAAGGCTCATTGTTTTATTGGAGCTACAAAATAAGTCCCAATATCTAGTAGGGCTAGTCCTTATTTCTCTGTTGTTCTTCAGAAATAGTCTGGCCCAGGGGCCCCTGGGTGGCTCAGTTGGTTAAGCATCTGTCTTCGGCTCAGGTCATAATCCCAGAGTCATGGAACTGAGCCCCACATCAGGTTCCCTGCTCAGCGGGGAGTCTCCTTCTCCTGCTCCCTGTGTCCCTTCTCTCTCCCCCATGCACTCTCTCTCTAATAAATAAGTAAATAAATAAATAAATCTTTATAAGAAAATTCTGGCCCTTTTAAAAATCTAAAAAATCACTATTATCAAGCAGAAAATCACTATTGGGATTTTGCTTGATCTCTTTGAATGATAACATCTTTGTAATAATAAATCTTTCTATTTATGAACATTGTGTCTTTCTCCATTGATTTAGCTCTTCTTTACTATCTCAGTAAAGTTTTATAATTTTCTCTGTAGAAGTCCTGAATATAAGATTTATTACAAGGTCCTTGATATTCTCTGATACAGTAATTGTTTTCTCTTAAATTGTATTTTCTAGTTTTTCTTTTTAGTGTGTATAAATGCAACTGACTTTTTGCACATTAACCTTGTACTAAGACACCTAAAATGCTTTTTCTGAATCTACTAAGATTTATTAATGTGATGAGTTAATTTGTGTATTTTCTAATATAAAATCATCTTTGCATGCCCATGATAAATGCAACAGGATTGATGATGAATGTTTTCTTTTTTTATACACTGTTTGATTTTCTAATGTCTTGTTTTGGAATTTTGGTTATATATTCATAAGTGAAATAGGGCAGAACTTTAATTTTCTTACGGCTCTTTTAGCTTGATTTGACATCAGGGTTATCCTGGCCTCATGCATAGAAAAGGAGAGCATTTTTTCTTTTCCTTTGATCTAAAAGATTTTATATACTATTGGGATAATATATTTCTTGAAAATTTGGTAGAATTCACCTACAAAATTATCTGGGCTTTGTGTTTTCCTTTTGGGATTTTTTAAACTACTTCAGTTTCTTTGATTATAGGACTAGTCATGCTTTTCATTTCTTTTAGACTCAGTTCTTATTATATCTAAGAATTTGTTCTCATCTGAATTTTAATTCTTAGTACTTTGCATGTCATATTAAACTCTTCATTAATAATATTATTTCTCTATTCTCGCTTGAGAAGTCTGGCCAGTAGTTTTCTGTCAGATTTTTTTTTTTTTCCTCAAAGAATCAACTTTTGGCTTTTTAAACTTCTCTATTTCACTTTTTTCTATTTTACTAATCTCTGCTCTTATTTTTAAAGTTTTTTTTTTCTTTCTTCTGGTTTATATGTTGACCTTTCTCTAATTTCTTAGATTAGAAACTCAGAAAAGAAATAGTCTCAAAACGAATGAGCTTATTTATGTGCCTATTTAAGACAATCTGTTTCCTTTAAAGCACTAACTTTGTTACATCCATTCTCACTCAATTTTAGGTATTTTATTTTATTTTAAGATTTTATTTATTTATTTGAGAGAGAGAGAACAGAGGAGGGGGTAGAGGCAGAAGCAGGCTCCGCACTGAGCAGGGAGCCAGATGCGAAACTCAATCCCAGGACCCTGGGATTATAACCTGAGCTGAAAGCAGATGCTTAACTGACTGAGCCCCCATGTGCCCCAATTTTAGGTATTTTTACATTTTCATCCTCATTTATTATTTTACCCATGAGTTATTTAGCAACTTAACAATTTTTTCCAAACACGTGGGGATTTTTTGTCATCTTGTTCATAACTTCTGACTTAATTTTGTCTTATCATGGATGTGGTCTGTATGCTACCCTCTAAATTTGTTGAGTTTTCTCTAAGGTTCAGTACATGACAGATCTTTGCATACATTCCATGTCCACTGGGTAAAAAGTATGTTCTTTGAGTGTTGCAACTTCAAGTGTGTGGACATCCTGTGTTGTTCTTATCTCCTCAAATCCTTGTTGATCCTCTCCCCGCTGCCCTTGACTGATCACCAAGTGAGAAAGGTATGTTGAAGTCTCTCAATCTCCCACATGCTGATGGATTTACCAGTTTCTCCCTTTACATCAATATACACTTTGTTTATTTTTGAGGCTGTTTCATTACATGCATAGTGAAACTCCTTATCTTCTTGAAGAACTTTTATATGTAGCAACTCTTTCATCCCTAATAATGCTTTTGTCTTATTAAAGTCTATTTTATCTGATATTAATAGAGCTATTGTAGCTTTTTCAGTTAGTATTCCCATGGTATGTCTTTCACTTTCAACCTCTGCATGTCTTTGTTTTTTACATCTCTTAGAAGGTGTATATATCTGGATTTTTAAAAAGTCAGTATTTTGTTTATTGACTGGTGAGTTTCATCTACTTTTATTTGTTATGTTTGGACCTATTCCTACTGTGTTGATTTATTGTTTTTATTTTTCCTTTTTCTCCTTAGTCTTTTCTTACTATTCTAACATCTTATATTTGTCTCTTCCTTCTAATAAGAACTTAGCAATCCTTCTCATCCCTTGGTGTCCTTTTCAACTCTCCTCATATCCTTACATGTTAACGTTATTTACACCTTAAATTCTGCATTATTTAGGACTACTTTCTCTTTGCCTTTGGTCTTAGTCATTATTTTAAAAAAAACAAACTTCCAAAAACACAATGTTTACATCATATTATGTCTTTTCAGCAACTTCTGGATTTTTTTTCTCCCCTTTTAAAGTACTATGTCTAGGGGCACCTGGGTGGCTCAGTTGGTTAAGCATCCAACTCTTGATTTCAGCTCAGGTCATGATCTCACACGATCTCAGGGTCGTAAGATCGAGCGTCATGTCAGCCAAGCACTGGGTGTGTGGAGCGTGGTTAAGATTGTCTCTCCCCTCGCTGCCCCCGGCCCGTCCCCACCGCTTGTGCTCTCCTGCATTCTCTCTCAAATAAATAAATAAATACATAAATGAACTACTATGTCTAATACCATTTTCATTGTGGGTTTTGTGTGGCAAACCTTCTGAGACTCTTTGCCTGATGACATTTTCTTGTTGTTATGTCCTCATTATTAAATGATAGCTTGGCTGGATAAAAATCTTAGTCTTCTAATTTTGTTTTCTTCATTACCTTGAAAATATTACTCCAAACACCGGCTATTGAAAGATGTCAATCTTTCTGATTGTCAATCTGATTCTTTATCCTTAATTGTAATCTTCTTATACTCCTCTCTGGAAGCTACTAGAATTTTCTCCTTGGCATTTTTAATTTTCTCTATAGTATGATCTAGGTGAAAGCTTTTCTTTATCTCTTGTTTCTGAAATTCTACAGACTCTTCAGCCCAAGGTCTCCCATCTCCTTGTTTTTGCTCTGGGAAATTTATTTCCATTATTTAACCATTTCTCTCTCCTTTCCATTTTTCTTTCTTTCTTTTCCTTCTGGGATTCCAGTTACACATTATTTTAGTGGTGGTTCTAGGAATGCAGACTTCACACAGCCAAAAGTTAACATACATCTTGACACCTTCTTGGGTAGCACAATGGCCTTTGAGAAGTTTCCTTCCATTTCTCCTTCTTCCGACTTATATGATCACACAGTTGTATTTTATGTTTAGATTCTAAAACTTGAAAGACATCACTATTCTTGTTTATTTACTGTTCACTTAGGTTCACGTAGTTTTTGTTCTTCATTCACTCATACATCTCATATCTTCCATCTGGGATCACTTTCCTTCTGCAGGAGGTATATCCTTTAATGGGGGTCTTCTGGTGCCAAAATGAGTTTTTAATAGTCTGAAAACATAACATTTCAACACTCTGTAAATGTGTTCTCCCTGGGTGTATCATTGTCGGCCGGCAGTGAGTCTTTCTGCACATGTAAGATCTCATTTGACCATCTTCAAGCTTCCATCATTGCTGAGGAAGAGACCGCTGTCTGTTTGCTATTCCTCAGAAACTCATACATGTCTTTTTCACAACTGGCTGCTTAATATTTTCTCTTTGATTTAGTTTCAACAGTTCCACTGTACAGATTTGGTGTGGAAGATTCTCTGCTGTTTGCTCTTCAGATATGTTCTCTTTCCTTCTAGACTCCCGACTAGAAGTGCACTAGACCCTGCTCTCAAACTTGATGTGTGCACAGCTACCCCTGGGGTCTTTATGGGCTCCCAGGGCTGCTGGCGATGCTGCTCCAGGAGTCATTCTGGGTCATTAGGTGGTAAGCTTTCTCTCTGTTGGCTTTTTGTCTTTTCCAGGTTTTGTCTCTCTATCTGAAGGGTTTATTCCTTCTGACCTATTCCGTTGATGGAGTTTATTAAACCTTCCCAATCGGAGTTCTCAAGTTCAGTTGCTTAATTTTTCCTTTGCTTTGCTCCCTCTGGAACCTTCTGTGCCACTTTTTATAGTTTTCTGTTCCTTGCCCTGATGAAGGAAAACATTGTTTTTCCTTCCTTGGACTATGGGGGCTCTGTCTTTATCAGCCTGTTTAAAGTCTGCATAGGATTGGCTACCGCCCGATACAGTCACATTAGGATGTCAGCTGCAGAACACAGTCTCTGCCTACGTGCGGACAGAACCATCCTGACCCCAGTGTCTGTCGCTCACTTCTTGCCTGGCTGGCCAGGCTCCCCTGCCTGCCCTAGGCCCCACTGCCTCTGCCTCCTTCTCCCTGCCTGCTCTTTACCCTCCCTCAGCCCCACTCACGGCAGCGGGTACTTCTTCCACAGCAGCTTGGCTGGCAGCGTCTGGTACACGGTCTTCTGCTTCCCATCTGAGCTGGGGCTGCTGGGGCTGCTTTGCACGATCTTGGCGCACTCCATCTGTTCATCCCATGAACCTGACAGCACGTAGTGGGCTTTGCCCTGGCTGTCACTTACCACTCCTGTCACCTGTGGACATGGGCAGGATCAGCACAGGCACACGCCCCACTCCATTCCCCTCCCATGACTCTGAGAAGTAGCCTTGCTTACCTTCCGGGCTACCTCTTTGGAGAAGTAGCTATAGGGCAAGAACTTCAGCTGGCACCGGTCCTGGGTCTTATGGTTCACAATCTCAATGTCCCCGGTCTGGTGAGGAAGGTTAGTGGTCAGCACCCCACCTCTAGGCCACACGCCCCCTCCCCGAGAGTACCACCTGACCTGATCAATCCAGAGCTTGCCCACAATGATGTTATGCACAGTCGAGGTGCTCTTCCTCCACACGTAGTGATTCCCACTGGCCTGGAATTCTAAGTGGATGGCACCTGGAGGCCAGATATAGGGTCAGAAGTCATGGCTTGCCATGCTAGACCCCAGCGAGCCTGTCTGCCCATGGTCCCACGGTCCTGACAACTGGAAGCAGTATTCGTGTAGACTGGGGACAAGGCATAGGCCAGGGAGGCATCGAGGAAGCCTGGGGAGGTGGGGAGCAGATCTGCAGAGAGACTAAGGTCACTCCTAGAGGCCCCAAGCTGGCTTCTGTGTTGGTAAAACCCTCCCGCTTATCCAGAAAGGCTTTCTGTCCTGGGAAAGCACAGGGCTTCAGCTCACCTAGCGGCATGATGGAGAGGTATTTTCCCCGGAACTTGCTAGAGATGGTGATCTCCTGCCAGAGGCTCCAGCCATGCTTGGAAAACACGTAGTGTGCAGCTGATGGTGGGTGGTGGCTCACCTGAGACCAGACCCACAGGACATGAGCGTCTGCTGGACATGGGCCCAGGCCTGTTCCCCAACCAGCTGTGGGGACCACCTGCCCTGTGCTCAGCATGACCAGCTCCATGGCCCTGGGAGCAGGCCCCCAGGAAGGGTGGTGCTCTGATGGAAAAGCAAGGGTTGGCCGTGGGACCGGCGTGGGCGGCTGTCCTGGGCTTGCTGTGGTCAGGGGAAGAGGACTAAGGCATCTCTATGCCAGGCTTGGGCTCTGAAATGGGGTGATGACAGAGCTTGGCCTCAAGGGGGCCCCTGTGACAAGCTGTGCTGATGGCTAGGAAGTGAAGTGTGACACTCTAGCTAGGGCTTCTCTGCCAACTCCCCAGTTAGCCCCCCAACTCATCTGCAAAGGGCTGCCCCCTACTGTGCCATGTTGCACAGGGGGCTCAGGCTGGGGAAGTCACTTGAACTGAGGGGCAGAGTTGGGCCCTGTCTCCCTCCTGGCCAGCATGGCTCTAGAGCAGGAGGCCATATCAGTGTCCTGCCCTGGCCGCAGGGGGTGGCACAGCAAGCTCTGCACGGCCCCTGGGGCCTCCCACACCTCCCCGCTCCTCTCACAGCACTGGGCACCCCTGACTACTGTTCTCACCTGCCAGCAAGCCCCTGTCAATTTCCCCTTGTTTATTCTTCCTCATTTCTGTGGCCTTGTGGTCAGAGGGTCCTGGGGCTCAGCCTCTCCCCAGCTTCCTCCCTCTCTAAGGCACCTCCTCGCTGGGTCACGACCTCAGTCAGTCTCCAGCCCCAGCCTTGCGCTGGGACTGCCGCCCTGCCACCCAGCTGCCCACTGGACTCTCCCATACAGGTGGCTGTTTGGACTGACCAGAGTTCCTGCCACTCCCTCCTGCATCTCTCATTGTCTCCTGTCCCTGTAAGTGGCACCTCAAGGCCTTTCTGGTCTCAGCATCACAGGTCAAACCCACCCCCCATTCCTTGTCACCCACGGCTGGGGCCCCACATGCCCTAGAGCCCACCATACTGGCACACCTAGGGATGTGACCCCAAGGGGCTGGCCCTGGCACTCTGTGTCCTGGCTTCCTGCTCAGGCCGATGATCTAGTCTTAACAGCTGCTCACACCAAATGCTTGAGAGTCATCCCTGGCCTTCTTTCTTATGTTCCTTCTCTAACCCTTAGGAAATCCTGGCTGTTCTTTCTTCAAAATGCGTCTTGAATCTGCCCCTCCCCCTCACCAGGCCACGGTGGGTGGCGCAAAGCATCTATAGCTTTACTCTCCGCTGCAGGGGGCGCATAAACAAAGGCAGGTGTCAGGACCCTCTCTACCTGCCACACAGACTGAAACCCGAAGCCTCAGGCTGCCCGCCCACTTCCTCTCTGACCTGTGCTGCTTTCTCCCTCGCTTTTGGCTCCAGCCAGCTTTCTAAAGGTGAAGGAACCATCCACTTACACAGCACCTGTCCCGCACTGCCCCCTTCAGGAGAACAGGCACCCCATCCGCTCACTTCCCAGCTGCCTGTATGGCACCTGGCACCTTGGGGGCACTTGGTCAACTCTACTGAATGAAGAAGAGAATTCACTCAGTAGTTCAGGCCAAGAATGCTAGGGTCATTCTTGCTGCCTTCCCTTGCCTCCCTTCCTCCTCCCTGGCCCTCCCTCCCTACATCCAAAGCATCTGCAAATACCCAGGCTCTACTTTCTAAGCAGCCTGTGCTCTACCCATAACTGGCTTTGTGTAGGGCTACACTGCCACCACAGCACGCCTTTTCAACTAGCCACCAGACAGTGAAGTGTCTGCTTTTGGAGCTCCCCACCCCCAAGCCCCAAACAATGCCTGGCCGACAGCTGATGTCCAGCAGCCTAGCCAGGAAGCTCTTCACGCAGCGCCTGCCTGGGTTCTCCCAGCACCCAGGGAGGCACCGACAGATTCAACCCCCATCAGACAAGCTCAGGCTAAGATGCTGCTGCTGAGGCTCCTAGACCCCAGGGCCTGGGTTTGGCTCTGCTCCGTGGGGAGAATATGCATGTCTGTGGGTGTGGGGAAGGCATTGAGAAGCGATGGGGGCAAGCTGACATCACCAACCCCCAGGGAAGGACCGCTGGGCCCCAGAAGCTCCTCACATTCTAGGCCTGCACCGTCACGGACTCAGGGTCCCCACACAGTGGAGGATCCCCTCTGCCTGCTACCTCCCCTGCTCTGGCCTACCCAGACTCCCAGAGAGCACCACACACTTGTCCCTCAAGAGCCGCTGTGTGGTTCCTGGCAGGGGGAGGGGCCCTCCCCTTCCCCACACACCAGCCCTGACTCTGCCCTCACCCAACTATCTCCGGGAGGTCTGCCCCTGCTGCAGGAGGCCCAGCCTCTGAATGGACCTTGACTTGGCCTTGTGGGCTCGGGCATGGCAGGGTCAGAGACCATGTCCCATTTGTCTCCCTGGGACCCCTGGGCCTGGAAGGAGCGCCTTGGCCAGAGTGTGCGTGGGCCTTACCTGCTCACAGAGGGAGCGCAGGCCCATGTCATCAAGGCGGTCCAGCTCAAAGGTCTCCCCTAGCATAGGGTTGAAGGGCTTGGCGATGCGGTGCACAGTGGTGGAGTAGGAGGACACGGAGAAGGCGGCCACCAGGCACATCTGCTCCACTGAGCTGGTGCAGTGCACCGCCTTGTCCAGCAGGTGGTGGTACTCCAGGTCCTCCGTCAGCCGCTGGAGCATGGACAGGGGCTCGTTAAAGTTGACCTGCGGAGCGGACGGGCGGTGGTCAGGCGCTGCTCCCGGCACAGCCCCGGGGCCCTCCCCGCCTGCCTGTTCTCCTCAGACGGTCCTGGGCACTGCGGTTCAGATGGTGCCTCCACAGTCAAGTTCCTCTGCCGACCCCGACTAATGCCCTGTCCAAACCCGAGTAGCTCCCTGTGCTTGCCTCCACCCTCAGTTTTCTCTATAGCCTCGTGGCTTTTGGACCTGCTGTAACTCGTACCCTGTCACTACGGTCACTATTACTCTCCCTTCCTAGGATGTGAGGGCCACCAAGTCCAGAGTTTCTGACTTGTTCAGCACAGAGTCAGAATTAGAGAGTGACGGGAGGGATGGGTGGCTGGATGAATGAGTTTTCCTCCTATTCTGAGCTCTTGCGCTGTTTTTGGGTGAACGCTCCTATAGGCGGCGCCCCCTCCATCCTGGTCTTGGGGAAGGGCAGGGTCACTCCCCCCTTGTGATGCTCGGCTATGACCCTGGGCCAGCCATCAAGCAGGGACTGCCCTGAGTTCTCCCCTTTCATCCTCCCAGACACTGTTATGTGGACGTTGTTCCTTGCCCCACTTTGCAGGTGTGGACACAGAGGCGGGAGATGTGAACGGGTTTGTCCTGGGGCACACAGTGAAACCAAGTCTGGCCTGAACCCCAAACATTTGCCCCCTGGAGATGCCATCAGAGCCTGGCGACACGAGAATGCTAGCTCCATCCTCAGCCCAATGTGTGACCTGGCTGGAGTGGGTGCAAGAGATAGCTCCTGGCCCAGGACAGCCCAGTTCTGCCACTCCCCATCTATGAGGTCGGGAGAGCCGGGACATCAGGAAGCCCTGTCAGGTGCAGAGGTGCTCTGGGGGTCCCCACATCTCTGATCAATGCAGAGTCCCTCCTTAGCTTCTTCCCTCAGAGCCTGAGACCTCTGCTCTCGGGATTTTGGCAATGTTGTTGAACACGATTTGATAATTTGTTACATGCCCCTCAGGTGTTGTTAAGAATGACACCCAGACTGCTGGCACTTAGAGGTCATTCCTTATCCATGCACAAAACAGGGCCCCCTTTGGACCCAAAGCGGCTGCTCCACACCAGCCCCTACCGGCATGGGGATCTTGGAGAGCTCCCGGCCGATGCAGTTCTTCATGATGCTCCAGAGATTAAGGCTGTAGTTGGGTTTGTCAGGGATGCGGACACGCCTCTTGACCTTGGGGGGACCCTTGGGCACAAGTGAGGCGCCATCTAGCACCTGCCAGAGAAAATGGGTTTGTGAGCAGAGGCCAGGTGCCCCTTCGGCCTTCTAGCCCCGGCCCTCACCTCTATCCAATGCAGTCCAAAGCACTGAGCTGGCCACTGGCACGGTGCTGGCACAGGGGCAGGCTGGCAGACAGGTCAGACCAGGCGGAAGGGAGCCAGGGCACTAAGCCCGACCCAGAGGCCCGGAGCCCAAAGTGCCAGCCTGTCTTCTAGCCACCTTTGAGGTCTCCCATCTCACTTACATTATCTGATGAGGTCCAGTCCACTGGGCCTGTGGTCCCACCCTCCGCTTTTCTGCAAGAAACACAAAAGGGGAGGCAAATTATTTACAAATCCTGAGGCCTCCTGGGGACCGGGCACCTTCTACCCAGACCCATCAGTGAGGTGCAAGGGACAGCCCACCCCAAGGCTGCTTCTCCAATGGGACATGCCCACTTTGGGACATTCAGCTGGGCTGGGGGGGCCCAGGGCAGTGAAGGGGCTCCCACCCACTGATGTCCCATAGGAGCAGACACTGGAGCAAAGTCACCTGAGGTCCCTACACACAGCCCCTCCTGGGACTGGCAGACCCAGGACCCGGATGAAGCTGGGGGTGGCCATTTCCTCTGGCAGAACCCCCTAGAGCCCTGTGGGGCCTCACTGTGTCCTCACTGTCTGCTGATCTCTCGCACTAGACTGGGGTTTCAGAAGGGCAGGAAGTGGTCAGATGCATGCCTGTGCCTATGAATACTTGTTGTGAGATGGTTGGCTAAGCAGCAGGGGGTGATATGGATGAAGAAGGATTCAAGCTCTGAGGGATCCTCGAGGACAGGTGACCTGGGCCAGCTGGGGTGAGGGGCAGGCACTTGGCAGTCAGGGCCTCAGGGAATGGGAAGGACTCACTGGGTCATTGCGCACAAGGGACCCGCCTATAGTCCAGAGGAGCTACAATACCGGGGAAGGTGGTAGTTTGGGCCTTGGGATTGCATCAGGAGCCTAGAGAGCCAATGAAGAATGTCAAGCACAGGGGTCACCTGCTTGCTGGTTGGGTGGCAGCAGAGAGGCCTGGGGCTGTTAGCTGAGGTGTGGAAGGTGGCTGGGTTGGGGGCGCGAAGGAGGGGGCAGAGCCCAGCCCCTGGGGACTCCAGGTATGGGAGGGGTGGGTGGGAAGTTGGAGGGGTGCACGAGGTTGACACTGCTGGGTGGTAAAGTGAAAGTAAATTCAGAACAGCCAAGCTCATTGTGAGAGCAATATAAGCAAGCAAATTTTAAACTATTATTGGGAAATGAACCGTGATTGAGTTGGAAATACTCTGTTGATAGGACTAGAAACACCCTGTTGAATTAGAGAGATCCCAAAGGCCCTTGCCCTGAGAGAAACCAGGATATGGAGTGGTGACCCATGTTGGTACACAGAGGCAAAAAAGGAGGGGCTGGGGGTTTTTACTGCCTTCCCCTCTGTGGACTGGGCTCCAGGGAGTCCACGGAAAGCAGTGTGGGGTATGGACTGTGAGTTGCAGATCAGACGCAGGGAATAAGGCCATCAGGAAGCCTGCTGGTCCTCATCCATGAGGGGCTGAGTGTCCTGCCTGAGGGCAAGCCTGTGGGGGAGCATGGGAGGCTCTGTGACTCCGCTGTGCCCCAGGGATGATGGGTGCAGGGGGCAGCACAGGCAGTGGTTGCTTATGTCATTGTCCCTAGGACTTGGAATGGCAGCTCCTCCCCAGGCCACGGCAGAGGAGCCACAGACATGGGTGGAACTCATCAGCCACCTCCATGTCCCCCAGAGCAGCCAGACTCACCACCCTTCCAGTACTTGGGCCTGAAGCAATGTCCTAAATGAGGCAACTCCGAATTGTAGCAAATCCCTGTTCATGCCCCAGGGTGCTGCCCTCTGACCCAGCCTGCCCACGCAGGGCTCCTGCTCCTCCCTTTTGGGGGTCCTGCACCAGCACAGTCCCACCACGGGGGTGGGGGCGCTTCCTGGGGATCCAGATTCTGACAACAGTGTCCCGGTTACCGCTGTGCTCTAGTGTATATTTAGAAACACCCTGAAAGAGGACACTTTTATGAAAGGAGGCTTGGAAATAGAAAATAAAAGGGACTTCTTGCATGGCCTGTCTGTTTTGGAACGTGGGCGGGGTGGAGGGAGTGGTTGGGACTGCGTGTAGCTCCGAGGCAAGAAAGTGCAGCAGACGCCTTTCGACCTGGCCCTGGGGTCCCAGCCCCCACCCCCACCCTCTCCAGCTGGAACCGGATCCTGCCGAGGCCCTGTTCTCCGCCTCTGTTAAAATGAAACCCTGATTCAAACTCTATGTGGGCATTTGAATCTGAGGAACAGAACAATCATAATAATAACTAAAATACAGTGTGAAGCAAGACTTGAAAGAAAACCCCCAAGTACGAAGAACAGGTGCAGCTTAAGAACAAGGCGGGAAAGGCTAAGTCTGGCAGAGGCTCCTTCCAGGGCCGCCAGTCCTGCCTGGAGAACACACCTGTCCTCCTTGGCCTCGGTGATCACGGTGATGAAGGATGTAGAGTCTTCCATGGCGTCGAAGTACTCGGTATCTTCATCTTCCTCACTGTCCTCTCCTTTGGGAGTTAAGAGGCTTCCTGCAGATACACGCAAAACCGCCGCCTCAGTTTGCAACTCTGAAAACTCACTCACCTGCCTGAGGAAGTCCAAAGCCCAAAGGGTGCCCCCCACTTTGGACCCTGCCCCCCCCACCAGCCCTTCATTCCTTTCCCACTTCAGTCACCTGGGCCGCATTAACGTGGCTGTGGCTGCCCTGGGTCCCCTTCCTGGAATGAGCTTCCCGCTCAGTGCTTTGGCTCAAAGGCCTCTCTCCTTCTGGAAGCCTCCCCAGATTGCTCAACACGCTGGTCAGTCTGTCTGGGGCCTACCTACCCTTTCTGATGGACCCGGCATCCCAGCCCCAAGGCCAGGTGGGCTGCCACCTGGCACCGGGCAGCCCTACCACAGAGGGACAGTTGGGCTCGCTGGACTTTTCTCATAAGAACTGGAACCTAAATGCAGGGAGATAATTACCCTTTGGTAGTGGGTGTGGGAAATACAAAGCCACTGAGGCAGGCCTGAATGGGGGCATGTTAAGGGGCATGTGTACTGGGGGTGCGGGGGGGGCCGTGTAAGCAGAGCCAGCTGGCAGGAGGAGGTGGAGACAGAGCACAGATTGGAAGGAACAGAGGCTGAGCAGCCCTGAGCAAGGGACCCAGCCAGGCAGGGTGGCCCTCGCCCACTCGCCTTCGCTGAAGCTCTTGGTGGGGTTGGTGGCCCGGCCGGGGGCGCTACGGAAGGCCCGTTCGAGGCTGTTGTGCTGCTTGGCTAGCTGCTCGATGGTCTCCTCCAGGTGGATGCGCTGTTCTTGCTCATACTGTAGGGCACGCTGCCATTTCCGGCTGTGTGTCTCTGCTAGTTCCAAGAAGTCTCTGCAGGCCTGGGGAGGGGGGACAGAGTGGCCGGTGAGCACAGGGCCCAGGGCAGGGGCCTGTCTGTCCCATACCCCACACCCCACCTGCCAGTCAGTCCTGGGGTGTTCAGAAACACCTTTGCTGCCCCCTTGGCTTCTGTGGGGATGAAGGGACTCTGAATTTTCTCTCAGAGCCAGCCCAGGGACAGGCGTCCACCATGGTGGGCATCCCACAGTGAGGATGCCGTCTGAGAGCACCAAACCTGGGCTGTGACTGGTGGAGGCTGGATTTCCACATGGCTGGGGCCCAAGTTCAGCCATGTGCCGGACCTAAGCACGACCTCTGTCCCTATGAGAACCCAAGGCCTATGTGGTGGTCAGGCCAGTCCCTGCCCGTGACATGGGAGGAAGGAAAGCCACATTATGCCATAACTTCCTGGCTTAGAGAGGTTAAAGGGTCTTATCTGGCACAGGAACTGAGACCGGACCTTCCCACAAAGTTACCTCAAAGTCTGTATCACATAACTCTGCTTTTTAAGTAAGGTTCCCCCTTCAGACTTGGGGCCTACTCTGACATTCAGATTCTTTCCAGCTTCCCAGGTCCGTAGGTGGTCCCACTACACTCTTATGAGGCAGGGGTTTGTCGTTTTGTCCCTGTGATCAGAGGAGGGCCTGGGCTCAGCTGTTCCTGGAGGGCAGGGAGGGCCAAGCCAGGGACCTCTGGGTTTGCCTCTTCTGGACTGAATGCAGTAGGAAGGGACACGTTTCCTCAGCCCAATGTGCACCGGTGGTCTCTGGCCACCCCTCCCCGGCCCTCCCTTTCCACACACATCACATGCCATCTGACCCCGAGGGTTGGAGTCATGCTCTCCTGGAGGGAGAAGGGCACACAGCCCCTCATCGGTGACACAGGGACAATGCAGCTGTATCCTGACAGCTGTTGGGAGGAACCAGGGAGGTGATGTGGAGTGCTGGGCCAAGCAGCCCTCACAGACACTCCCTGGGAGGCACCAGAGGCATGGGTGCCACCCTCACTGCTCAGACTTCTCTCACGTCTCCCCCAGGGAAGGCTCCTGAGCCGGCTCGGTCAGGTCCCCTGAGATACTTACTCACTCACCCCAACCACCTGCAATCTCATGCCTACAGATCAGCTTCTCTGCTGACTCTGCCTGTTTCTCTTCATCCCATGGATCCCCAAACTCAGCGGCTACTCTGAGCATCCGCTGGATGAGCGAACAACCTGCTGAGGGGTGGCTGTGGGGGCCTCTCAGGAGAGCAGGGGCGGATAGAACCTCGCCAGCGGCAGACTCCGGCCGGCATCTCTCTCTCTCCTCAAGCCTACCCCCTCGTGCCTTCCCTGTCATCTCACCTCCCAGCACCCGTGCGGAGTGGGCTGGGCAAAGCTTCCTCCCTGACACCCTTACCCCCACACACCATTCTAAAGATGGGATGGGGACCCAAGGAAACCAGCAAAGTAGAGTAATAAGGCTTGCTATCAGGAGTGGTAAGGCCTGGACTCCTGCACAAGCCACTCAGCCCCTCTGAGCCCATGTCCCGAGACACAACAGTAATATCTGACAGAGCCCAGGCTCCCAGCTTCGCTGTCCACCCGGGCCCAGCAAAATCCTCAAGGCAGAGGAGTGGGGTCATCCCCAATTGACATATGAAGAAACTGAGGCTCAGGTTCCTGCAGCTCCCTTGCGAGGCTCTGGGGAGGAAGTATATTCACTCTATCTCAGATTCAGGAGTGTCCCCACTCTCCCCGAAAGGTCCCTGCCTGGTCACACCTAAGCCACCGTAACCAGCTTCTCCAGAAGGGGGCAGGGATTTATACGGGCAGATGACCCAGCACAGGTTGGGATGGGAGTAGAGAAATCTCCTTATGCATTTAACAGGCTCTGGAGACAATAGAGGCTGCACCAGGAGCAGCCACAGGTCTGGGGCTTTCTAGAGTTTGCAAATAATGGATCTGTGAGGCTCAGCTGCTGGTGTGGGGCTACAGTCACGGACCATCACACAGTTTGGGGACGAGGACATGCCTGATTGCCACTCCCTAGCTTTTGACTTGGGAGCCAAGCCTTTACCACCCAGGGTCCTTCAGTGGCCTTGTCCCAGGTCCCTGCTCCCCCCTCACCACTGCAGGCCTCAGGGTAGGGGGCCTTGACAGCAGACACACAACCACTGACTCCAAAGGGCAGACTAGAAGGCTCCTCTTTGCTGGGTCTGCCCCAGTGGTATACAAAAGTAGTAGTGGTGGAGCGTGGTGGGCAGAGGACCCCTCTGGGCACCTCAGAAATGTTCCAGATGCTTCTAGGAGTCCTGTGGGTGGGGAGGGGCTCCCCACCCCTTTCCACAGATTGTGAAACAGGCTCTGAGGTCACACGGCCAGAGGTAGCAGACACAGAGAGGGACCCCAGCTCCTTATCCTGGAGTTCTGTCCACTCTGAGCCGCCCCTCCCATGAGATCCCTGGCCCACGGCCTCTGTGATTTTCCACAGCCCTGAGCTCAGCCACCATGCCCAGTCAAGTCAGTCTCGGATCCTGCCATTTGTTTGCTGACCCAGGAAGGAATCCCAATACCGCAAGAGTGCTGGTCGACCCACTGCTGGCCCAGGCAGCCTGCCAGGCGTTATTGATCTGGGTGCACAGTACGGGTCAGAAGGGGGCCCAGTGCTGATGGAGGAGGACCGCCCTCACTTCTCTGGGTGGGCATGGGTGCCGGGCGCACTGCCATAGGGAAGCCCCTTGCCAGGTCTCCCTGCCCCGCCCCCCTGTGAGCCGGAGGCCTAGGGAGAAGGGGCTGCCCAAGGGGACAAGCAGGCCAGGCCCGAGAGCCAGGCTTCCCCACAGAGCCAGGCCTGCCTGCCCCAAGGTGAGTGTGCAGGAGCCTAGGCTGGCCCATGTACACAGCCTTTTTATAGACAGGATACACAATGGGTGCCTCACGGCTGTCCGGGTTCTAAGTCTGTGGGTGCTCTGCTCTGCTCTCAGTCTGTGCCTGCTGCCTGCCTTCCCCCCAACACCCAGGAAGGTCTGGCAGCAGCACCCAGCCACTCACCTCCCCCCTTACCCTCCTCCAGCTCTGCTCCCCCACACAATGCCTTCCACAGCTCCCTGGGGACCCTCTACAGCTCCTGCCATCCTTTTCCTGTCACTGGGTTTTAACATCCACGGGTGCTCTGCTTTCACGGAACCCATGGCTTTTAAAACAAGACTGGTCAGAGAGCCCCAAACAACAGTATAAAACAGGAGCCAGAGGTCGCAGTAAATATGCCCCACGAAACCATGCCAGAGGACTCGGTGTGGCCTCTGGGCTTTCTGGCCACAAGAGCAAAGGGGGAAAGACAAACGCGGTGTGAAGATGAATTAGGCTCCCTCTCTCCCACCCCTGAGGTTCTGATGGGCTTGGGCTCTCACTGCCTTAGAAATGACCATTTTCTCCTCCAAAGGAAAGTGGAATGTTTGTTGTATTTCGAGGAAGAGCTGACAGCCTCTCACAGACCTGGCCGCACATCATCTCCAGCCTCATCTCCCGGGGCCCCATCATCCCCATGTCACCTGCATGTGGCCCACCAGGCATGTGTCACCCTCCCTCTGGCTCTGTCTCAAACACACCTGTTTATTCTGATGCCTGGCCCGCCAGCTGCATGCTGCACCCCTGCCGTGGGCCAGAGCTGTCTGGGGCATTCTTGCAAGCGCGGAGCTCCCTGTTTTAACAGAGGCTCAGGGAGGCCAAAGTACTTGCTCGAGGCCCCGGGCGGCGTGTGTAGGACCCGAGTCCCAGGCCCTGTGGACGCCATCTGCAGTCTCCCAGAGCAAGGAACCAGCCTTGTTACCACTTTGTACAGCTGAGCATCATGGCCTGGATGCCCCCTGAGGGATTCCGTGGCCTTCCTGGAGGGGAGCTGGGCTCCCGGAGATGCTCACTGGCAAGGATGTCAAGGAATAACCCTGTTCAAGCACCAGGACTCAGCGGTGCCTCCACAAAGCTTGTTACCAGCACCCATCCTTGTGGCAGAGGATGGGGCCCAAGCGGCCGGGGCTGCTGGCTGACAACCTGGTTGGGGGTGACCTCCATCTCGCTGCCCCTGAAGGACCAAGGGTGTGGGGCAACAGGGGGCAGGACAGGGGCCTCACGTGGCTGGGTTGGGTACATGAAGGTTGTAGAGTGTCACAGTCACCTAGAGATAAGGGCAGGGCAGAGGCTGCTACACCCCAGTATAGAGGGGCTCCTGGGGCTGGACCAAGGCCTTTACCGCTGCTCCTAGAGGAGGGGGGTCATCTGCAGCGGAGAAACTGCCTTGGTCACCGCATGGGCTGTGGCGAGCTCCCCCACCCCTTTCACCCCATGTGCCTACCTGGTGTCCCTCCTCAACTCCCAAGGCTTCCTCTGCTGCTGCTGGCCTTCTCCAGGCCCCATCCTATTGCCCGGGAATGCTGAGCTGGGCTGTGCCCTGTGTGCTCACTAAGCTGGATTAGGCCAGGGGCCCGCCGGGGGGCCAGCTGGGGACAGTTTCCGGGGCCCCAGGGAGGGGCCGGGTGGAACTGCGCCCTGAACACTGTCACGTTTCCCCTGAGGCTCTGCCATAGTTCTCAGAGGGCTCGTGCCCTTCCCTGAGCAAGAGCGGTTTCCTATGCCACCTAAACCCCCTACCCTATTAGCTCTTAAATGATGCAAGGCACCAGGAATGGGCAGAACAAAGGAGCCCAGCCTCTGGACCCCTCAAGGGCATTGCCTTCTGCCTACCCTGGGCCAGGCCTATAGCCTCCTGGGCCTTGGTGTCCTCATGGGAAGAAAGTCGAACCCCAGGGGTCCTGCAGAGTCCCTGATTCCATGACCCGTTGAGGAATCGCCCTCTGGGTGGGAACAAGTTTCCAATTTCCTAGCCCTGTCCCTTCCTCCCACTCCCAGGGCTATGGAAAGGATCCCCGAGATGAAGAGATGTGGGGTCCTGTGGGCAGTGTGGAGGATGGGGAGCCTGCCAAGCTGCTCCAGAGCAGAGTGGGAACCCAAAAGCCCGGGACAGAAAAGACAGCTCTCCCCCGGCCCTGTACTGGGGCTGGCTCTGCTCAGCAACAGGCTGGGGGGCTGGGAGGCCCTGCCTGTCCACCAGGGGCTCTCCCCTCTCAGAAGCCCCACCCGGTGAAGGCGGCTGTGAGGCCTGCTCACCCAAGCTGTGTGAGCTCCAAAGGGAGCTGCTGCGGGTCATCCTGAGGGGATCCTGTGGGACGGACCAAGTGCCTCTGAGCTGGAAACCTTTGAGCAGCTGTGCCAGGAGGAAGGAGGACAAACTCTAATCGCTTTTTTGTTCCTAATCCTAATCCAGACAATGACCTCGCTGTCCCCAAAGACGGGCAGGTGAGCAGGGTGTGGGGTCAGCCAGCCTGGGTCCGATGACCATCCTGTGTGTGGCCCAGGGAGCCTCTCAAGCTCTCGGGAGGGTCTGCAGAGCCAAGACCCTGGTTAAGCCTGGCCTTCAGGGACCACTCGGGAAGCACCGTTTCCCGTGCTGTCTCCCCTCTAGACGGGAGCATGAGGAAGATGCCAGAAGACTGTGGGATGTTAGGGTGGGTGACCGCTGGGACTCATGGAGGAGGTGGAGAGATGGGCCAAATGCCCAGAGGTTGCAGGTTGGGTGAATGCCAACTGAGAGGGCCAGTTTGGCGATGGGCTCTGTCTCTAGCCACCAGCACACAGCAAGTACTGGTAACCATGGATGCAGGAGGGATGGGAGAAAGGGCTGTGCTTCCACCTGTGGCAGAACCCGCCGGATGTCTGACTGCCATATGTCTGGCCTGCAGGGACCCTCAGGCTTTAGGGCTCCCAAGTGGGTGGGCAGCTGGACCCTTTGGCTCTCAGAGTCATGGGGGGCTGCCCATCCACCACCTAACCCCCCACACTGGTCCTCATATGGCCAGCCTGACTGCGGACCTGCCTCTCACTGGCCTTCTATCATAAAAGGAGCCAATAGGACAAAGTCATTCAGAGTGCTCATCTCCTGGAGCCATTGTGCGTGGCCAGAAGCTCACACCTGGGGGCACACTGGGGTCAACAGGGTCTTTCCTTCTACTCCTCCCCTAGGAGCAGCAGGCTGCCTTCAGTGCATGCCTCCCAGTGGCTGGAAGGGGCAGTGCTGAGATGTAGGCCAGGCTTGCAAGGCTCAGAGGCGGCCGCAGCAGATGCCCAGACATCCAGGCCTCCAAGACCAAGAGTGGGGACCCGTGGAGTCACGACAGTAGTGCTGGGCTAACCTAGGGGTTGGGGGGGGGGAGGGCTGTGGGGGAGGTCAGGCCCAGCCAAACTGCCACGCTGCATCTCCAGCACCCTCCTGGCCCCTAGAGACCAAGCAGCTCCCAGGCCAGGCTGGACCAGCCACCTGCCTGTGGCCCCACCTCGACCAATGCCCAGAACAGACTCCACGCTCATGGGCGCCAGCCCTTCGCAAACACCGGGCAGGGGGATGGTCACAGCTTCTCCCCAATGTGACTCACTTGTGGCACTGGAGAGGCAGCTTTTCACTTCAGTTCAAACTTTAAAATAGCGCTTTCCACATTCAAAATAGTTTACCCCTTGCGCACAGGAACCAGCACCATCTGGCCGCCAGTTTGCCAACTGATTTTAAACAGTTACAGAATCTATTTTTATTCCTCTCCCCAGGCCCCAAATGAGCAAGCTGTCAAGAGCGGAACAGCGGTCAGCTGGACCTGCCCACGAGCCCCAGAAGGACCGGGCAGGGCAGCTCCAGGGCCGCTCCCCCATGCTCTGCTTGGGTGGGCACGAGAACCCCTTCGTGATCTCCAAATGGGGCTGAGAGAAGCCTCAGAGTATTTCCAGCAGCAAAAGAGCTCTGGTCTGGGGCTTTATTTCTATGATGCCCCAAATATGAGGTTTTGTCTGCATCTGCACACATCTCCCAGCTGGCCCTACTTGCCCCCACCCTGTCCACATCCGCCTGCACGTTTCTCTTCCAGCTCCCTTCAGCTGGACTGGGGGCCAAGCCCCCCTGAGACAGGCTGCGCCAGTGCCTCTCCCCACAGCGTCCCCGCCTTTGGAATCTGCACCCTCATCCTGCCCCACCACCTCTACTGCAGGCACCAAACGGTGTGTCTTGCAAGCCACTACCTTTCTGGGTAAACTGAGAGCCCCCAAGTGTGCTGTCTGTCCCCTCAGGCCCTTGGAAGTAGGCCTGACGGGCATCCACCCTCTGTGGGCCACTGCCACTTCCTGCCTCCACTGGGCACCTCGGCTATCTCTCATTTACTGAGGGGCTCCCCCCGACCCGGCTCTGCTTGCTCACTGGCTGATCAAGACCTTTCAGGAAAAGGCCCTCCTGCATCTTATCTGCATCAGTGGGACTGACCGCTGGACCACAGTCTGGCACTGTGATGGCAGAGGTAGGGGCCCCCATTCTACTAGTGGCTCCTTCCCACTCCTTACAGTGCCCCCGACCCCGAGGCCAGATTTCTCCCTGCACAGCCACTCTGTGGGCCCTGCTGTCAACAAACCCAGCAAGGGGCTAGCCACTCAGCTCCTCCCAGCAGTCTGAGCCACCAGCACTTCATAAGCATTGCGGTGAGGAGTGCGCTTCTCAAGGGGCTCCAAGTGCCTGTCCCTACCTCACCTGTGGTCCATGCTCCAAGCAGGAGGAGGCTATTGCGGAAACTTGGGTTGGACCACAGTCCTTGGCTGCTGGAGCCTCATTCAGAGTGCTAAGTGTGGTGTTCTCCATGAGCGTAAGCACCCAGTGTGTCCTGTGAGCAACTCTATCTGCCCAGGCCTCCCCTCCTCCCCTCCCCTCCACCCTCCACCATTGCCACACTCCCCCCTCCTCTGGCATCCCGCTGCTCCAGGCCTGCCTGAGAATCTAGTGCGGCTCTTCTCCCTACCTCCCTCCAGGTGCCCTCCCCTCCAGTGTGCAAGGGGGGGCCTCCCGCCCCACCTCATCAGCCTGCTTTTTTCCCTCTGAGGGTCTTCTTGCCTCGAGCATGCCTCATCGTCTGTGTGGTTACGTTTTTCCAAGGAGTCTTTGTTCCCTGTATGCCCAGGGCCTAGACCAGGGCCTGACTCAATTAGGGAGGGATTCCAGAGGGCCTCCTATGCCTGCACAGTCCCCCCGCCCCCTGCAAAGTGCTCAGTGCCTGTGAGCCAGGTCGGCCTGAACTCACTGCACCTAAGGGCCCTGGGGTGTCCCTGTGGCTGGAGGACCTGAGTCCTGGGCCCCAGCATAAGTCACGAACTCTGAGGAACCTCTCACATCTCACCCCCTGAACGTCCGTGGTGATACCGAGGGTTTCTTCTGCGGGGAGCAGGGGCCATGAGGCTGGCATTCAGGCCTCACGGGGCCACCCTTAAGATGCTGGGGTCACCTGGCAAAGCGCAGGTGGGCTGGGCCTGGTGACGGGTGGTGTGCCTCAGTCCTTCGGCACAGACCCCACAGCCAGCATTGCGGGTGGCCCAGGGCCCAGTGGCTGTAACCGCAAGTGCTCGTCGAAGCTTGCCTACGAGGCCTGCCCCCTCGTAGGCAAGATGACTGCTCTGGGTCTCAGGGTGACACCTGACTAACACAAACGATGTTGATGACAAGGAAGCCACAATGACCCCAACCTCATGTGGCTGTTGTGAGGCGCAAACAAAGGCACAGGAAGAATGTTGGCGGACTGCTGTTGTTACCAGTCTCCTTCCCAGTGGCCTGTCCTTCAATCCTGCTTTACCCCAAAGATGAACTTACAGGAAAAGAGAATGAAAACTGGAATTGACTCTTTTCCTTTATGGAAACGAATACCCAAAGCAGGAGCTAGTTTGACCGCGCTCCACGTTAGACCTGGGACCAGCCCGATGCCCCCGCACACCAGGTGCGTCCTGGGTCCCAGGAAGGACGCGCGACGCCGGGGCACTGAGGTTCAAGACTCCATCTATGAACTAAAGTTGTTTCATGGTGCCTTGAGGTCCCTCCTCCGATGGTGGGCTAGTTCACAGCTACGCAAACAGCAACTGATGCAGGGGCCCATGGGGCTGCTTCGGATCAGACTTGCAAAATTCCCCCGCCAGGGAGCGCACCACCACCCCAGCCCTGTGTTCCCTACCTGCTCGTTCTCACTTGAGGCCCAGGCTCCCGAGGCTGGGAGCTGTGCTACCCACGGAAGCTTCAGGGTTTCCCTGTGGAGCTGCCCAGGCCAACGGGGGGGGGGGATGGACAAGATGATGCATCCACCAAGGCCGCGTGGACAGATGTGGTCCCTATTCATACCTTTCCTTCCTGCCTGTGAGGGACTCTCCTCACCGGTCTGGGCCCCACTCCGTGCCCTCTGCAGGTCCTGCCTTGGCTCCCAGGATGTCCAGCTAGCTCCCCAGCAAGGAGATGGTGGGTGGTGGTCATCCAGGCTTGAGCCCCTCTCCCAGCCAAATGTGAACCTCCCCAGCCCTTCCCTAGGCCTTCTACACACTTGACCTTCAAAAGTGGGCCTCTGAGCTACTTTCCATGCTGCTCCTTGAGAAGGCTGCACAGCCACCCTGAGGTGTGACAGGATATCACCGGGTGGGTCCTCTGGATCATGAGCTCCAGGGGCAACGCTGAGTCCCTGCCTGGCATAAGCCCAGCGAAGGCTCAGTGGGAAGCTGCTCAGGTCTGGGTTCAAGTTCCAACAGCCAGGCCTTTCCTAACTGCAGGAGCCATGTAGACATGGCTTCACCAACCAAAACCACGAACGGAGGGAGGGGGTCAGGACTCAGTACACCCCTCTTGTGAAAAACGCAACTTATGAGTTAATTTCATAAGTCTCACTTCCTATTTCTCCGTGACCAGGTGGGGTCATTTCTCTGCAAGATGGAATGACAAGTGGCTCTTGTCACTGACCTTGTTCAGGTGAGGAAATGGAAGGAGCATGGCTCTGTAAATGGTAACAGCAGGCAAACATGAGATGTGGGCTACTTAGAATTCTCTTTTCTGAGATATGACACCCATTTGGGTTCCAACATCACATATTGGGCACTGCCACTGGGTACTCCCAACTGCTGTTGGGGACACAGGTGAGTTAAAATCCGAGTCTCACTTTGGGGGCACAAAGACTGGTGGAGGCAGATGTCAAAGTAACTGGGGAAAGTGCACAGTGAGCTCAGTGAAGCACAGCAGTGTCCGGTGATTCCAGAGGGTTCTAGCCAGAAGGAACGACTTCCTGACAAGAAGCGTGGACAGCCTCCCGGCCCTGGTGACATCCATGTGGGATTCTAGAGGATGTAAAGGGATCTACCAGGTATCTAAAGGGTGGGGAAAATTCTAGAAGGTACAGCACAGGCAAAGACACAAAGAGGTGGAACACTGTGGCACTGTTCAACATTCCTGATCCAGAAACTTGTTCTGAGCCTCTTGATTCCTCCAACATTTACGGAAGGGAAGGGGCTGTGCTCCATTGGAGGTGAGTCTCACTGCACTGGCCCCCTGGGGGCAGTGGCACAGGAATGGGCTGTGTCACTAACCATGGTTCCTATGGAATGGTCTAAGGAATTGTCCAGAGGGTCGCCTCCCTGCCCTGCTGGGAGCTAGGGATCTACAGGCTTGTGAAGGTTCCCAAAGCACCTTTTCCCAAATCTGAAGGAGATTTGATTGTCCCTCTGACTTTTCTCCTGAAGGCTCAACAACCCCAGACTCTTGGCCATCTTGGGTAAAAGTGAAGGTGACACAGCTGGTCCCTCTCTGTGTGTGAAGAGTGCTGCTTGCCCAGGACCCTCTACAAGATGTGCTCCTCCATAGGCTCTGGCCAGCCATCCCTCATTTTCTTCTCCACTTGTAGGACTCAATCTCAGTCAGAGCCCACGACTGGGTGGAAAACCACAGCCATTCGCAGTTCACAGGAGGGAGGCCTGCCCTCTAGTGGCAGTGGGAATAGATTCCCCAAACTCAGGCATGGGGGATGCTGGAAGCTTCCCTCCAGAGAGCAAGAGTATCCACTCAGGGTGCGGGAGGGGGCGTTTGCAAAGGGATCTCAACAGTGGGGAGAAACAGGTTCCTTCTCTCATAGCAAGAACTGGAATGACCTGGGGAACCACGGTTTGTGCCTTCTGGGGACAACGGGGGTAGCCTCCACTCATCCTGGGTCCCCAGCTTCCCAGGAAGTGCCCTGGTATGGCTGTAGCCTAAAGGTAAGACACAAAGCAGGGACTCAGGTCCTGAGACTGGGGGGCTTTACCCTGGTGATGCAAGGCCCCCAGTCCATGTGCTGACCACAGAGAGGAGGGGGCCTTTGCCGCCACCCTTGGAGGTCTCATCCTCATTGCCTCTGAGCATGTGGGGGCATCACTGCCCCCATGAGCCTCATAGACCCAACCTTGCATTTTGGCTCGGATACCTACCAGCTGGGTGACCCTGGGCAGCTCAGGTGACTTCTCTGAGCCTCAGTTTCCACTTTGCACTAACCTAGTGGTATTAACAAGGTTGTAGCAAGGGGTGAGTGGTCTTGGGTGTGAATGCACATGGCTTCCTTAGTTACAGATCCCTGGTCCAACCCCTTCCTTGTAATAGGGGTAGAAGCCAAGGCCTGGCCAGGGGTGGGGATACTTTGTCCAGGAGGCCTCTGCAGAAAGTGTGAGTTTAGACATTTGGGGTCTGACAACTGTGTAAGTGAACTCCCTGCCCAGAACTGACTCAGTTCCTGCCCTGTGAGGCATGGTGTCAGGAATGGGTCCCAGGAGAAAGGCGGGGCTCTGCACAGGTCTGGGCTGCCAGCACCGCCTGCTGGGGCCAGCCCCTCACTACTGGGTGTGCCCTCTGACAGGGGAGATAGGTGGGAGGGACCCTCACATCAGGTTCATGGCAGCGGGTGGGCAAAGCCCAGCCCAGGGTGCAGCTCTCCGTCACTCTGGTGGACTTTCCCAGTGCTGGAACTGCAAACAGGGTTCTGTAACTCACCCCAGGGGCTTGCTTCCCATCAAACAATTCATTACACACTTAGATGGTACGTGGTTTCTATGGCTTCCTAACACAGACGAGCCTCTGATGCCTGATAAAAGATTTCTGCTAAAGACACCAGCTGAGAAGCTCATTATCTGGGAAAAGTCAGAGCTGCTTACTCGAGACAAAGCCTCTTTGGTCCTGGCAGGCGGGGAGGCCGTGCCGGGGAAGCCGTGAGTGGGCGACAGCTTCTGGGTCCAGTGGGGAAACACAAGTGCGTCATTCTGCCATCAAGTGCCTCATATCTGGGCCTGTTACTGCAAGAAGGGCAGTGACCCAGACCCTAATAGTCTGGGGGCTGTAAGGAGGCTGACTGGACTAAGAGGGAGCACAGGACAAAGCGAGTACAAACCGATGATGGGACCGACTCACAGGGCAGCCTCTGGGCGGACACGCCCAATGCACCCCCAGATTCACCCCTGTGTGTGTGGACAAAGGTCTGCGCTTGCTTCAGGCCCCGGGGTACAGATTCCTCAGGCCTCCTCCTGCAGCAGTGGCAGCTCCAGAGGCAGGGTGGGTGTGGGGAGGGTGTGTGTGGGGGGGTGGGCGTGGTCTACTCTCCCCATAGGGACTGCCCACAGTCCCAGTGAGTCAGACCTGGGGCAAGTCTCTGATGGCCACAATTTCACCCCAAGGTCTTGGCCCCGCCGTGGGCTCCGGCGTCCACCTTCCCACTCTACTCTTGGCCTCTGGCCTCGTTCCGACTACTGGCTCGGCTCTGGTTGAATTGCCTTAATTTGGAGGCTGGGCACTAGTACTGCCCATTGTCGCTGGCCAGCCTGATGGTCTGCCTGAGCCACCACCTCTGGATGTGGCCACCTCCTCTGAGGTGGCCTCCATTTCCCCACACCTCCCCCTCTCTGGTCTCCTTGTCCCGATATGCCCCTCCTGGGGGCTGTCCACGGGAGGAAGCTGTTGTGGTCAGACCTTTATCTACAGGATGGAGGCCTAAAAGAGCATCCACATCTTGGGGAAAAACTCATGGGGCAGGAGGAAAAAGGGCCCAAAAGCCCAGGTAAGCTTTATATTCTCTGCCTCCATGGACAGACCCTCCCAGCTCCCAGTCACAGCAATGTGGCTTCCAGAACCCCAGGGAAAGTGGCGATCCCCAAGGCTGTGCCTCTCAGTTTATGGACTGTGGCTACTCATTTGGCTATTGTCAGGTTGGCACGACCCCTGGCAGGTGCACCTTCAAGCTCTCCTGGCTAAGGGAACCCACGGCACCGGGCCTCCAGCTGCACACCTGCTCCAGGGGTTACTGGACCCTGATCCTGTTGCTTCTGAGCAGCGTACTCAGGGAAGGAGCAGTAGCAGCCATTGTGGATCAGCATGGCCGCCTTGTCCCCAGTGTGTGGGTGGAGCCACCTGCTCCACCTGGGGCCAGAGCCCCAAGCCCCCATCAAGATTCATACTTCACTGGAGTCCCCAGCAGGCAGCTACAGACATGGCAGGAGGCTTTGGGAAATGACCTGAGGCCACCAAGAAATGGAGCCCTGGTTTGTCAAGCACCCTGGCCACCACCTACTTGGGGACTGTGGTGCTGGTGACAGGGAGTAGCTCCTTCTGGGAGCCCTGTCCCCAGTGCGTGGGGGCCAGCAGTGCAGGTGGGTACTTACATTGATCATAGCATTTGAGGTGATGCGAAAGAGGGTGGCCCGCTCATTCACGGCCTTCAGCTTCTCACTGCTCTCATAGGGGATTTTGAGGCCGTCCAGCTCACTCAGGGAGCGCTGGAGCGCAGCGCCATGCTTGGCAATGAGGTCATTGCACGTGCTGAGGTCGTCCAACTTCAAGGAGAGGCTCTGGATGGTGCAGTGTAGCTCGCTCTTATCAGCTGGAGAGGCAGTCTCGTCGTCGTCGTCCCCAGAGTCATCTGAGGAAGGGAGAAGGGTTGCCATGGTGGTTAATTGGCCAACACAACACTGAGAAGCCCACGTGGCCTGGGCTCAGGAGGAGGGAACAGATAGAGCCCCCCTCCCAACCAAACAGAGTGCCCTAACTGGTTCCAGCTCCTGCTCCCGGCCAGCCCTCCGGGGTGGGTGTGGACCCTCCTGAGTCCTTGGGAGGAGACGGAAAGGGGGACCAGCTTGACAGACAGTGCCTTCCCCGCACTGCAGAAGGGGCAGGCCTGTAGACACCCGCCTGCGTGGGGGGCACTAACCCCCTAAGCTGTGCCACACGGGCCAGGGTGGCCCGTGCTGGGTGGGGAGGTGGAGATGGCCGCAAGGAGCAGCAGGACACCAGATGAAGGCCAGCTCCTCTCCCCACATCATGGTCCCAGCCAAAGCCAACACACACTTTCCCACCGGCCTCACTCTACCCCGAGCTCCGCGCCCAACAGCCGGCCACCCCGAACTGCCCTGTTCTGTGCAACACCTGAGTGAGTGCTCAGGCTTGGGGCCTCTCCCACAGGGCCCTCACTGCTTGCAACCACCACCTAGTTCCCCCACCTCATTAGAGGCCTCACCCCTACCCAGACCCAGACCCCTCTTCAGAGCCTGCCTAAAGACCCCCAGGCCAAAGTCATCTTCCCCTGCCCTGCTTCTGCCCCCCAGCCTTCCCCACCCAACTCCCCTGCATGAACAAGGCCACTCTCATTTATTAAATCCCTTTAGTCCAGACATGGGCCATGGCATCTCTGTGGCCTTGTCAGGATAGGGACGATGCCATCCCCCAGGGACAGACAGGTAGCTGGGGTCCCCCCGACTAGTCTGTCTGCCTCCGCAGCCACCCTCTTCACACCAGGGTCAGGCAGGTGCCCCTCTCCACCGGCCGATCCGCTCACTTCTCAAAAAGCTGCCTGGGCGCCCTCAAGGGGTCATTCTTGGGAGTCTGGGGTGCCTTGGAGCCCAGCCCGCTGCAGCCCTGCCTGTGTTCAAAGGCTGCAGGGTGGTGGACCTTGTGTGTGGGGGGTGCACTGCTGTGGGTGGGGTAGGCGGGCAGCTGGCCTGGGCTCTGCTCCATGCAACCATAGAGAGGCTGTCGCTGGCACGTGAGTGTCCAAGCCTATAAGTGACGGGTTTCTGAAATGTCTTGTTTCAGAAACAATCAGCACAAAATGTTTTTTTGGGGGGGGAGGAAATCTGTAACCCAAGATACAAAATTTTTTACAAAGGCAGATACTGTGAGGGAACAGCTTTCTTCCCACGACAGACAGGGCTCGTGGGGGGGCTGTGGCTGAGTTATGACTCTGAGCCTGCCCTGAGCAGGTGGCGGTGCCAGGCCGGCTGGTGGCATGGGACCCGCATGGGCTGGAGGCTGGGGGTGCAGTGGGCCAGCATCATCCAGGCTGGGGCAGGGGCTCTCCCTTTCCCCACAGCAGCTAGCCCAGCGACGGCTCGGAAATGACCCGGGGTCTGGAGACGCATGTGTGGCGCCAGCCTCTGGGTCACCCGCTCGAGTCGGGTGAACGCTGAGTCTCACGCACTGAGTCTCACGCACAGCCTCACTCAGTCAGTAGACAGTGAGAAGGGAGGAAAGGCACGTTCTTGGACACCAAGCCATCCATTTAGGGCGCTGGATCCGAATCCAGGTCTGTCGAGCATCAGAGCCTGGGCACTCAGTTACGATATAAGCTCCTGTCACCTTTCCAGGCTCAACAGGTGTAACACCCAGAATGGCCCAGAATGGCCAGCCACCGACCAGTCAGAGCAAGGGCTTCTGTACACTGGGAGGGCTGTGTGGGGACACACCAGCTGCGGGTCAGCCTGAATGGGACCCCCCCACACACATACACACACATACCGTTCTCTAAGCAAGAAGCACAACCAGCCTAACTTGGAGCCTCTGCCTGTGTGGTGGGCAGAGGTGGGTAACTGCATTTCTACTTAACTGGTTAATAAGCAGCTCTTAGGGTCCAGGTCCAGCAGCCAGGGACGTGGGGATGTACTTGTTCTGTTCCCAAATCATGGGCTGTGTCGTTGGAGGAAGGATGGGAAGATTCTTGGGTCAGTGGTTACTGACCAGCACAGTGTGTTCTATGGGAGTGGGCAGGGAGATCCCGTCCCAGAAGGACAGTGGGATTGGGAGAATGAGGGAGGCAGGGCAGGTGGAGAGTGGAGGAGAGGGAGGGAGTGGGTGAGTGAAGGGATGAAGGATCTTGGGCATTTCACAGGGGGCCTGTGCAGGGGTTCTCGGTGATGCTCGAGCATCAGAGCCTGGGCACTCAGTTACGATATAAGCTCCCGTTCCACCTTTCCACCATGCACGGAGATGGTGGTCACACATGAGAGGGCAGTGTCTGGACAAGAGCAAAGGCAGTAGGGGGGAAGGAGCTATTTGGAGAGGAGGGATGGTAAAGGACTTCTGGCTCCACTGAGAAGACTGAACCTTCATTCCTTGGCAAGAGGGAGAGTAGGGGCACTCGAGCAGAGATCCAGGGGAAAGACAAGACTGGTGGCAAGTGGCAAGATGAACAGAGAGATCAGAGCAGCCACAGGAGGCCAGGGGCTGGAAAGAACAGGACCTGTGAACCCAGCTGAAAAGGGCTGAAGGCCACACGCATCCAGCTGCAAGGCTATGACCGTCTAGTGACAGCCATGATCCCAGGCAGTCTCAGTCCCTGGCCAGTCCTTGAGGGTGAGGCCTAGCAGTCATGTGTCCTGACATGTGGCCTAGCTGCTCACTTCCCCCACAGTGTCAGGGGCTGTTCGGCTGAGCACAGTGCTGTGAACAACCCCCCACTCAGGCCTGGGCAGAAGCAGAGCTAAACCCTGGAAGGGGACTCTGCCTCTGACACGATGACCTCTGACCATGCTGAGTCTCCAGGTCTCAGTGTGGGGTTGGGGTCCTTGCAAGGAGCAGACTCACATTAGAAAGAGAGATGAAACTCGTTATTAGAGACAAATAAAACTATTACCGTGACGTTACTCGAACTAGAAAAAATAGAGACTGGCATTGAATTAGCTTTGGCTTTCTGAAGGATAAACCAGCAGCTATCCCGCAAGGGCAGAAAAATGGCTCTTCAGCTTCCATGGCTTGCCTCTCCCTTTGATCAGGGAACTCCACTGCAGGGGGAGGGGATGTAGTGCAATTTGGTCCAAAGGAAAGCAAGCTTGTATGCACAAAGTTGTTCAAGCCTGTGGCTCTCAAGCTTATGGCCTTGGGGGTTCTCAAGCTTTTATGACTGTTTTATGACACTGCCTGTCCCCTCTGTTTAATCCACATCTCCACAAAACAGCCAACACTAACATATCCACAAACGTAAAACCCTACAGAAATTCTGCAACTCTATGAATGCAAGAAGAGCAGCAACTGAAATCTAGGGCGAGGTCAAAGCCAGGCTCATGGGCCACAGGAGCTCCTGCCCTGGCCTGCCTCAAAGCCCACATGAAGGCCACAGCTTAGTGTCCTTAGCAGCTCTGGGGGGAGGGGTGGTCAGGCTGTCCTAGGGTGGCATAAACATAAATGTTCTACTTTCCCGGGAGCCGCCTCCTTAGCCACTGCTTTATCTCTGTTCACAACAACTGATAGAGCTTTGGGGGAGGCAGACTCTGGCCCTAAGATAAAGAACGAGTGTCTGACTGTAAGGGTGCTCCCGGTCCTCCCCGTCTTCTGCTGCACTCATTTCTCCTCATTTTCTTCAGCTGCGGTCACCTGATATATGGGTAGCAAGAGCGTTCGGGCCCAGCCTCTTGGGCCGTCAGGTGACACCGCTTGTGGAATGTCTAGGCTGAGCCCAAGAGGGCAGACTGACCCCTGAACTCCCTCCAGAGCACGGGCGCCTTTAGGTCATGCCCATTGCACCCAGGCCCATGCCTTTGCTTTCAGATGGGAAAACTGAGGCCCAGACTGAGGAGAGGGGCTTGGTCAAGGTCAGGCGCTGGAGCCACAGCAAAGGCAGCTGTAATTAGCTTTTACTGAGTCCCTCATCTGTCAGACAGGGCCCAGACCTTTCCAAATGGCTAAGATGCATTTGCTAAGGGCTTAGACCCTGGGGCCCAGGACAGATGACCCAGATACCTTTCCCAGGAAAGGAGTCCATGGTGGTGGTGGTGGGGGGGAGGCTGCTTTATGCGCCTGCTATCAGAGCCTCCTACCCAGGCGGTGGGATGCCGGCCTCTGATCACAGCCACGTACCAGCTGCTGCCATCAAGGGCCCGCAGCACTGGGGGGCACTTAGGTCTGCAGGGGCACAGTGGTGGGGCTCACTTCCTCTCTCAGCATAGCCAGGGGACAGGCAGGAGAGGGTAGGCAGGGGACTGTCTTTACTGGGCAGCAGGTGTGAGCAAAGGGGCCAGTGAAAGCACCCCAAAGTACACGGGGCACCTGTCATTTGCTTGGTGAGGACCTTTCTGCCCATCCTTCCCTCGATCCCTTCACCAGGAATCTAGGCCCCTTCACTGGGGTGAGTCTTCCCCTTCGCTCCACGACAGGCCCTGCTGTCACCCTGGCCCTGCAGTGTCCCTCACTGCCTGCCTCCGCTGAGCTCCCTGCAGCCACCTGCTCTGCTTCCCCCATCTGGCTTCCGGCTGGCTCTGCACCGGACTGGGGCCCTCTGGGAATGCATGGGTTGCCCTCGGACCCAATCGGGTCTCAGCAGCTCACAAAAAAACTCTGGAAGAGGCAGCTTCCCACTGCCCAGTGAGGAAGCAGCAGGATGAGAGGGCAGTGTCCTAACCTTGCACCCTTAGCACCCCCATTTCACAGTTGAGGAAACTTAGGCTCAGAGCAGGAAGGGTCCAACGGGTGTGAGGGGCGGAGCTGGGGTGTCCCATCCCCTGGCCCCTTCATGGGTTCATGGGCTCATCCTCCCACAGAGCTCATGCCTGCTTTGCAAAAGACTGGCTGCTGTCGTGCTGTGCTTCCCAGCAGAGCTGCCAAGACCACCTTTCTGAACTCCCACCACGCTTCCTCGGGCCTTGCTCTGTGCATTGCTGCTCCTGGCGTGCTTCTAACACTCGGATCAAACCTCCCAGCAAAGCGGCTAAGCAGGAGCCTGTTGACTGGCTCTCCGTCCTCGGAGGCTGTGGTTTCCGAAACAGGACACTGGGCCTGGAAGACGGAGAAGCCGACTCTGCTCTTGATCTTCCCCAGGGACGGCACAGGGCCAGACGACCTGCACCTTCTAATGAAAATGAATTCTCAGTAACTGCGGGAGATCTCAGCCTGACATTCCTTAGCCGGTGGCACTCCCAAGCTCCAGACTACAGAACACTAAAGAACAAATTGATTTGGCGCCTGAGGCAGACTCGGAGCTCGAGATGAGGTGTGGGCAGCTCTTGGGACTGTGGGACCATGTGAAACAAATGGGCCAGCCTATTCTCAGACACCACCATTTCTAGAAAGGCACTGATTCCTAAAATGCCCATCAGTTTTCACCAGCTACACGCAAGAATGAGTTCTTTCTGTGAGAAGAGAATATATCCCAGGGTGTTGGGTGGCTCAGTAAGTTGAGCGTCCGACTCTTGGTCAGGTCCGACTCTTGGCTCAGGTCATGATCTCAGGGTCATGAGATTGAGCCCCATGTTGGGCTCCTTGCTGGGCATGAATCCTGCTTAGGGTTCTCGCTCTCCACCTCTCCCCTTCCCCGACCTGCTCTGTCCAAAACAACAACAACAACATGAAGAGAATAAATCCATAAAACTCAGCAGTCACAACTTGCCTGTCCATCTTGGCCAGGCCTGCAGAGCCTGGCAGTGGCCTTTCATCCATGGCAAGCTCTCTGAATATAAGAGTTTCTAACCTTTGGTTGCCATACTGGCTTGGCTAGTCCTCCCCCGGCCCCCTCATGCATATCCTTCCTAGAACTTCAGAATGTGACCTTATTTAGAAGGGTTGTTACAGATATAATTGGTCAAGATGAGGTCATACTAGAATAGGGTGGCTCCTTAATATGATTGATATCCTTAAGAGAAGAAAAGACACTGAAATATACGTGATGCAGAGACAGAGAGACTGGAGAGACAGATATGTTCTCAAGCCAAAGAATGGCAAGGACTGTCGGCAACACTGGAAGCTGAGAAAGGCCTGGAACAGATTCTCCTTAGGCCCTCAAAGGGAACAGCCTGGCCAACACCTTGATTCCAGGTTTCTGGCCTCCAGAACTGTAAGAGGATGAACTTCTGTGGTTCTCTGCCTCTGGTTTGTGGTTGTTTGCTATGGCAACCCTAAGGAACAAAAACAGTGGCTTAAAACAACACTCATTTGTTCCTGACGGTTGTGAAGATCATAAGTTGTCCAATCAAGGTGTTTTAGGGCCCTGAAATCAGCCCTAAAGTCAGGGCTGCGTTCCTCCTGAAAGCTCCAGGGGAGAATCTGTTTCTTGTTTCCATGCCTTCTCTGGGTGAGTGGAGGCTTCCCCCATTCCCTGGCCTGCAGTCCTGACCCCATCCTCAAAGCCAATGGAGCAGGGTCCCCTGGACTCAGATCCTCGGGCCTCCCTCCTAGGACGACGCTTGTTATGACATTGGGCCCACCTGGCTAATCCAGGAAAGTCTCCCCATGTCAGCGTCCTTAACCACATCTGCAGGATCCCTCCGTCAGGTATGGTAACATGTGCACAGGTTAGGACATGGACATCTATGGGGGCCATTATCCAGCTCCACACCAGGGAGCTGTGGCTGAGTTCAACACTGGGCCATCCTGTCACCTGCCATGGATCATCACATTTGACCTACTGCCCTGGGGTGGTGTGGTCCCTGGATGTTTTCCCGTTAAACTGGGAGACCCCTCCCTGGGCACAGAGTCCTCACAGGTCCCTGTGTACCCCCACCCCCCAAAGCCTGGCACATAGGTCTTCCTACTGCTCAGAGAGGAGCTGAGATCTGGCCAAGCAGTCCTGCCTTGACCCCACGTGGCTGGGGGTTAAGTGCACTCCTTTCCAGGTGTGGGGATATCCACAGCTGCTCTGGAAAAGGACTTAAGTGCCCAGCATGCAGCCAGTGTCGAGCCAGGACTTACTGGACCCCCGACCCCTCCAGATCCTAGTCATCGTTACCAGTCTTCAACCACAGAGGCCTGGAGCCACAGGGAGTCCCAGGGTGTTGGCCGTGCCTCCTGCTCCTGCTCCCCACGCGGGGCTCTCCTCAATGCCCTTGATGGCCAGCTCAGACTGAGGAGCCCTCTAGGGACCCTCAACAGTGCTGGGACCCTGTTTTACCCTCTTTTACCAGGGGACTCCAGGAAGGAGGGGGTTGCCATGGAAACACAACAGTGGAGCCAGGTAGGCTATTTTTAGGAGTAGAGCTTTTTTAATTTTCTCATCTGTGGAGGAAAATGGATCAGGTTTCTGGGTGGGGAAGCCCTGTGCGAGGTGGAGAGGGGGGCGGGCAGCAAACACAGCCTTGGAACCAAGAAAGCAAAAGGCGGCACAGACTGGTTTGGAGGGGGCAGGGAGACATGGTGGGGATGTGTGAGTCAGAGGCCCTGGGGCCACTCCATTTTGTACTGTCTCTTGCTTGTTTCTCTGGGAAGCCTGGCTTTGCCCTCATCTGCCCATGGGCTCCTTGGGCACAGAGTGGCCAGGGGTCCTCTCTCCTCACCCACTGTACTGGAGATGAGTGAGCGCAGCTGGGACTGTGTAGAGACCTCAGGACAGGCAAGGTCAAGGCCCAGGGAAGCCCAGCTCTTACCCTGCTCTCTGCACCTGAACCCAGTACTAGGCTCTACGGTGTCTGTGTGTGTGTGTGTGTGTGTGTGTGTGTGTGTGGCGGTGGGTGAGTGGGTGATGCTGAGATGGGTCCTGATTGCAGAGGAAGGGGACAGGCCCAGGAGGGTCCTGAGCAGGAACTCCCCCATCCCAGGCCCCATGCTCCATGCCCAGCAAGCCACCTGTCATTGACCCAACTTTTTTCCCCTTCCTGGCTCCTCAGCTCCCCCCAAGCCCCCTGTAGAGACCTCAGGGCCTCAGTGATTTTCCACTTCAGCCCTAATCCCTAGATTTCTTTCCTCCTCTACTCCGTCTGCCAGATGGCTCCTCTACCCCGAGACCCCGGACACATGTTGTCTCAATGTCTGTGTGTCCTTTCTCACCACAGGCCCTGTCTTGGCCTTCCACGGGGAGAGTGGTGAAGGAGCCCGCCCCTGCCACGGCAGGGAGAGCCTGCCTTAGGGCAGTAGGGGTTCCACACCTGCGGGCTCCCACCCACCCATCCTGCGGCTGCTGACGACCCTTCCCTCACCAGTTGGATGAATCCTGGCACAGCATAGCGCCCGCGAGGCCAGCAGCATGGTTAATGGGGAAAGACACTACTTCCTTCCCCCTTGTGGACAGAGCTCCTCGTGGGTCCCTGAGGCCCCCTTGGCAGGGCTTTTAGTCCACCCTGAGCCAGAAGGACTCCGCACAGGGAGCAGGTCTGGCTATGCAAAGGCCTCTGAGAAGACACAGATGCAGAGGGCATCAGTTTCAAGTGGGAATCTCGGGGGGGCGGGGCGCTGCAGAAAACAGCCATTTCCAATCTGCAGCGTTAGACCCTCAAAAATTCAATTACAGCAGGTTTGGTGACTTTTATTTAGTTTTTGGGAGCTTTGTTAGGCTGCGGAATTGGATTGCGGAATCCAATTAGGCAGCTGCTGAGAAGAGAGAGAAACAGGCCCTGAGGCATGTGGACGGGATGTCAAGGGACTTCGGTGTGTCTGAGTATGACCAGCCCGGGTGCTCAGCAGCGCTCTACTCTGCGCTTCCATAGCTGTGTCATTCCTACATGCAACATGGTGTGTGAAAAGAATCACACCCCAAAGAGGGAAGGGTGGCACGGAAGTTAAGGATCATGCGCAAGACCCCAAGCCTCCTAGGAGGGGGAGCTGGAATTGGCAGTGTGGTTTTTACAGAGAGCCTGGGGGCACCTGCCACTCCATTGCCCTGAAGTCTGAGGGATGAGGGACCGGGGCAGCTTGCTATACCCAGCCCTGAGTGAACCCCCTGCCTGCTGGGGTCCTGAAGCTGGGCTGGGGAGCGGGGACAGGCAGGGAGGCAAGCCCTGCCTATCCGGTGGCGCAGGTGTTCTGGTCCCCTGCCCTGGAGGGGGACCTGCTGTCACTCTGCCCCACTTAGGCAAAAGGGAGAGGGAGGCTGAGAGGTCTCTGGGTGCTTCTGAGAGAATAGGGAGCCTATGACCTCTGGCAGAGAAGGGGCTTGGGAGCTCCTGGGTGACAATGTTGGATGGGGGACTTCAGGCTGGGCTGGGCCCCCCAGGGGCCTGTGGGAGGAGATGCATGCACCGCAGGATGGTGACATTGCAGGGCACGGAGGGAGCAGGGACACTCTTCCGGAGCACTGAGTATAAGCACCCCTAAAGTGCAGTGCATGAGGTCAGAGGGCTTGGTCTGGGGAGCGAAGCATGTGGACCAGGTCAGCTGTGACAGGGAGCCACTGAGGGCTCGTGGGAATGGGAGTGGCTGCCAAGGCACTCCCCTGACTGGGGAACCTGGAAGGAAAGCAAGTCTGCCTTCCCCAGAGTAGGTCCTGTGGGACACTAGTCTTCTAGAGAGCTCTGCAAAAAGGGAATCGGTGATGATTTAAAATAAAATAAGTAAAAATAGAAAAGCTGCATTGGAAAATAGGATGAATGCCATCCCTCCCCAAAGGGGGCAGGAGACTGAATACTCAGAGAAGCTTGGACTCAAGGGCCCTCGAAGGGGTGTCAGGATCCACGTGGATGGAAAAATCCAGTAACAATAAATAATAAATTGTGAGACCCTGGCAGGCAGCTGGGAAACATAAGCCAGAGCACCACCGTTGTCTTGGCTTTTGGTCTGTGGCTCCCCCTCCTCCTCTTTCTCTGGTGACCAGCACTGGGCATATTGAGGGCATCAGGTACCTGCTGAGACCGTATCTGGGCTCTCCGGCAACTTTCCCCAGAGAGGGGTCCAGGGGTGACACCCTAACTAGAGGCAATGATCAGCAAGGCCAAGGGATGGGACCTGTGGGATGCATGCACAGGAGCTGATACAGAAACTGGGCTTTGCTTCCATCTATCAGAGCTGCAAGGGGCAGGCAGAACCTTCAGCCCACAGACACATCCATGGCTGCCAAATATCCCATCTTTCCAGGGAAAAATACCCACTGGGACCCCCTGACTGGCTACAGACTCCAGCAAGCGGAAGGCGGGCAAAAATCTCCAAGGGGGAAGAAACCCATCTCCTTTCCTCTCACTGGAGGCGGCTGGGGTCAAAGACACGAGCCATAGTGAAGGGTAAAAATTAAGTTTACATGAGTGACGGGATCCCCACAGAACCTGGTGCCTCCCCGACTGGGCAGAAACCTGGGACCAGGAGCCACATGGTATTCTCAGGATAAGGAAGAGCTATGGAAGCAGGGCCACCTCCACCAGGGAAATAAACACCAGTACAGAGATGGAACATAAAAATAGAGGTGTGTGCTCCAATTACAGCAGCCACTGTGACGCTGAGGACAACCTGCCGCCCACAGCCACCTCCACCTGTCAGAGTGCCCAGCCTACGTTAGCTTCCACTCTAACCTGGGGTTTCTGAGGCGGGCAGCGGAGGAGTCTCTCTGAGGGAGTAAGGGTATCATTCAGGGTCAAGCCCTGTAGGGAGCTGATGCCCTCCCGGGGCCTCTGGTTCACCTGGCTGCTTTGTCTTGGTGGGAGATTCACCCTAGGACCACAAGGTACCGAAGTGGGTTGTTCCCCAGCCACCCAGAGGCAGGTGCATAAGGGCTGGGCCCTGGGCTATTGCAGCCTGCTCCCCTAGAGTGAGCTGACTGGGGCAAGGAGCTGCAGCTTTCACCTGAGCCCTTGGTTAATGGGCATGGGACAGCAAGAAGGGTCTTTTTTTAAAAAATTTTTTTAAAATTTTTAAATTTTTATTTGACAGACAGATCACAAGTAGGCACAGAGGCAGGCAGAGAGAGGAGGAAGCAGGCTCTCCGCTGAGCGGAAAGCCCGATATGGGGCTCGATCCCAGGACCATGAGATCGTGACCTGAGCCGAAGGCAGAGGCTTAATCCACTGAGCCACCCAGGTGCCCCAAGAAGGGTCTTTAATGGACAACTAGGAATCCCACCTCTCTGTTTCATTTTGCTCAGCGCACACATGCATCTCAAGGCCAAAGCAAAGGGGACTCAATTCTAAACCAAGATTTGGCAGCCCCCACATGAGAACCCACTGATCTGTCCCAGATGGTGCCAGCGCCGTTGAGCTGGTCATTGGAAACTACTAGTTTACATTTTCCTGGCCTGAGGACAGCCACGGCTGCTTATCCTTGGAAACCATCTGATGTCCATGTAATCACCCTAAAGAACTTTCCACGTGCAGCTGCCTCTGGGCGTCCACAAGGAGTGAGTCGAGGCAGGGGGCCTGGGGTGGGCGGAAGGGTCCCATCACCCAGGAGCCATGTCTGCCTGGCTGGTCCTCCCGTGCCCAAGCCAGGTACGCAGGAACTAGGAACCCGTTGAATGAATAGACGACACCAGAGACAACGGGTGGAAAAGAGTTTTGCAAACTGCTGTGGCGTGTGGGTGTAAGTGGTGGGGAGGACCATGGTGCTTTGGGATTAGGAGAGGAGCCCAGGTTCTCTGTATGCCGCCCCTGGTTCTTGAGCTACTACAGGAATCCAAAGTGAAGTGACTCACAACCCAGCTGACCTGTGACCTACCCCCCTTGGCCAGACCTCACTGCAAGGTCCCTGTAAAGATCCTCTTTCCCCCCCTGCACACCTTCTTTGGGCGCCCTCCCTCCTCTTGTGGCTGCAGGGCGGCGATGGAGTGGGCCCGGCCCTGGCTGAGCTGTGCGGGGAGGGCGGGGAGAGACCCACAGTCCCGTGGAGGTGGAGTCCCAGACTGCGTTCCATGGGAGGCAGCCAAGACAACCCATGTCTTAAACAAATAAGTGGATAAAGGAGCTTCTCTCACTGAACTGCCCAAGTAACAGCCACTTTCCCCTTCCTTTCATGAGTCAAACAGGCCAGGAATGCATCACTCCTGTGGCCTTGCACAGCTGGGTAACCGCTTAACCTCTAGTTCTTCATCTGTAAAATAGGTTCATACCTCTGAAGTGTTCAGCAGAGTGCCTGGCCCACAATGAGGCCACAAATAGCGGCCATTATTCCCAGGCTATAAAAATGATCCCCACTTAAGGCAGAAAAACTGAAAAGCTCCATAGAAAAAAGTGTAAAGTAGCAAAGAAACTATCACCAGCCGTTCCCCTCAAGATGACCTCATCTGTCTGTCTGGTGCCATGGCAGCTTCTCCCTGCCCACTCAAACGTGCCACACAGATGGGGGCGCTGCCCTCCCTTGTCCCCAGTGCCCTGCCTGCTGGGTGGCCAAGAACCCCCACAGAAGAGACCTGTCTGGGGCCAGGGGAGCAGGTGGGAAAGCTCATCATTGGAAAAGCGTGTGCCTCCGGGGCCAGGCACACCCGCACCCCGTCAGTGTGCATCTCTGGAGGCGTCCCTGAGCCCGGCCCAGCCAGGCATGCAGAACCTGAGGGGGCAGAAGTGCCCCCCTAGGGAAGGCCTGTCTCTAATGGCAACATAAGAAGAGCACACTTGGCAGACACAGAAAGAAAATGGGCACAGAAAACAGGCACAGAGTGAGGCTGTGAGCAGGGGGGTAGGGTGCAGTGGGGAGGATTTTTGTGGAGGCTATTTTGGCTCCTCCAAAGCTCCTTTTATTCCCCTCCCAGTTCTGGGTCACAGTCCATGCACCTGGGAGCCTGCCATCTCTCTCTATTTGTCGGCATCTGAGCATTTTTCCTGGAGAACACCAAGGGCACTGGACAGCTCTCCCTTGTGGGGCCTCTTGGGAAGCCAAAGGCATGGCCTCAGGCTGCTAGGGGTTGTGAACCCTGGACCCAGAACTGATGGAGAGAGGCCGACATGAGGGTCAGTGAGGCCAAGGAAGGTATTCTTGCACCTGGAAGAATTTAAGGCCTGGCTGATTGCCAATGTAGTTCTTTGTTTTCTGTTTCCTACGTTCCCGGGTCATTACGGAAGACCACAGGACAGGCTCTCAGTTTAAGTGTTTGGACACCGACAGGCCATGTGACTTTGAGCAGATCTCATTCCTTCCCTGGGCCTCCGTGTTTGCTCTTGTAAGAGGAAGGCCCTCTGCAGAGAAGGCCTGCCAGCTACAGTTAGGTTCACAAAGGCATGCCCTCGATCCTGGGGTTCCAGGCCCCAGGGCCTCTCATGTTGTTGCGCTCTGGGAGTGGGAAGAGGACAGGACTGTGTAAACAACCACTTCCTCTGGGTTTGACAATTCAGCAGAACTACTCATTTCTGAAGAAGCCTTGGGAGCTAGGCCAGAGGCCAGGATCCATGGGTGCCCCCACCACTCTGAGACGGAGTAGAAAGCCGACCCAGGGTAACTGCATCCAGCCAGGTAGGCTGAGCCCATGTCTGTCACCTGGAGATTCGGTTCCAGAGCTCAGATCCAGAGTGGGGAGGAGGCAAAGGGGCCAAGGATAGGTCTGCAGCAGAAAAGACTCGAGGGAATCATTCAGCGGCACCCTCTCCCCTCTGCATGGGTCCTTCCCCCACCAGTTAGTATGGAACAGCTCCCACAGAGGCTGTGTCCCAGCCCAGGTCCACCATCACCTCCCTGCCCTGTCTCCCCCACACCCACATCTGTTGGACTCAGGGTAGGGGCAGTCACCGCCCACAGTTTAGGGGGACCCTACCAGCAGGACCAGCTTTATCCACCGCTGAGGGTGTAACCTCTAGTTCCAAGGATTGGCTTTGGGGAAAGTTATCCAAGTTGTTGTTGCTAAAGAGGAAAATCAATCTGAAAATAATGAGGTCTCAGCACTAAGCCCATATTCGGGAAGCAAGCTGCTTAACAGGAACTTGGCCAAAGACAAGCATGGTGGGATTTAGCCGGTCTTCCCTCAAGAAGCTCAGGGTGACAGTCACGGTCCCAGCCTCCCTGCAGCCTTGGGCTCTGACCCCCCACCCACTGCTTGCCTAGCCTCCTTCAGGGGAAAACCGCTTCCTACGGGGCCAGGTTCCTGGCAGTTACATTTCTTACTGTAAGGTAATAAATTGGTTTGTTATTTTCTAGAAGAAACGGAAATTAGAAATTCCTATATGGATGGTCAAGAAAATAAAGGTGACTGTTCCTAAAAACGGAGGGAGGGCTGTTTCCAACTGCCAAGTCCTGGTGACCAGGAGCTGGCTCCAGGCAGGAAATAACACCTTGGGGAGCCTTGCAGGGGGTAGGGGTGACATGGTGGAAGTGGGAGCTACTGTGAGGCCAGGGGAAGGAAAAACCTGTGGAGGAGGTAGGGGTGGGGGTGGGCAGGAGTGGGAAAGAAAAAATCTTATGTCAGAGCAGAGCCTGAGAGGAGGGCCATTGCTCACACCCTAGTACTGGGGACCCCATTACTCAGCAGCTGCTCCCTGGGCCTTCAGGGGGTCTCCTCACAGCATGAGTGACCCCAGGCTGGGACCTTCCCCTCAATTGTGGATCTGCTTCGTGCCTGGGGACTTCTCACATAGACTGTGGGGCTGAGAGACCTGAACACATCCAAAGAGGCTCACAGCACTCAGGCTGTGAGGGGGTCAGAATATGATCCGGCAAAATCCAACACCCCACAGCGGTGGGCTCGAATTCCAGCCAGCCTGCAGAGGTCCAACATCTTTGGGCCAAGTTTCCACCCAAGACCCATTTCAGATTGGCTCCACAGTGGCCTGGTGGTGTTCCCCTTCACTAGGTCATTCTGTGGCTGAGAACCTTCTGCGATTCTCGCCCTAGGCCTACCCATGCTAGAAGGGGGAAAGAATGACAGAGCGTGTAGTAGGTGTCTATGTGACCTTTGGGGGCTGAGCTGAGGAATATCTGAGGCCATTTTAGACCAGAGGGCCTTGGGGCCTTGGAATGGCCAAGTCCTGCAAAGATTCCCTTTTCTGGAGCAGGTGAGATAGAGGCAGAGAGCTGGGCAACGACAGCGGTGGTCACTGCTGGCTAACAACACAAGTTACTTTAAGGTCATAAAACACTCTGCCAGACAGTGCTCCCTGGGCCAGCCACACCACGTCGCTGTGCCACGGGCTCCACTGGCCGTTAATATCAGGGGTGCTGAGGAGCCATGAGGCCAGATGCTTGCCTTGGGTCATCTGTGGGCAGCTTTGACCCTAGGACTTAGCTACTGGGGCCCTGAGAAGGGAGGTGCCCAAAGACAAAGAAGACTGCAAAGCTTCTTTACAGTCTGAAAGAAAGAAAAGAAAACAACCCTAGAACTGTATAGCTCATAAAAATGTCTTTCAAAAATAAAGTTGAAAGAAAGATAAATAAAACCTAAGAGAACCGGTGCCTGGTCAACTTGCCCTGTAAGAAATGTTAAATTTCTTCAACCTGAGAGAAAATGATACCAAATGGAAACTCAGATCCTGGCAAAGGGGTGCTAAGAGAGATAAATAGGTGAGTAAATGCAAAAGATGTTGGTTTTATCACTTAAATTTCATTTAGAGATAACTGACTGCATCGAGCAAGGGAAAAAAGTATATTGTAGGGTTTATATCATCTTTAAAAGTAAAACAGGATACAGCAGAGGGGATGGGGACAATGGAAGAGCATCATTAGATGCTCTTAGAGCTGAATCAGTGAGGATTTGAAGGAAGACTGTGATGTGTTCCCGATGTGTAATGTAAATCCTAGAGGATCCTACCAAGAAGAGAGATGGAGAGCTATGGATTAATAAAGGGGAAAAATGGGAATACTAAATGCTAAAAACTATACCACAGATGGCAGGCAAGGAGAAAAAACGGTGCATGAAAATAGATGAGACCAAAATAAATAGCAAAGTGGTAGATTTAAACCCAACCATATCAATAATTACACAAGTTAAAATGGTCTTGACACTCTGATTAAATGTCAGAGACTTTATCAGACTGGAAAAAAAAAGCAAGACTCATGATATATCTACAAAGACCCCCCTTAAATATAAAAGCATAGATAAACTAACCAACCCTATCCTTTCTACGAGAAACACAACTTTAAATATATGATACCTTAAACGCACAATATTGGACAAGGAAACACCAGGCAAACAGCAATTACAAGATCAACATCCCAAAGGAGGCTTGAGGACAGAGATAAAGAGGAAAATTCAAGACATCAGCTCATCAAGATGTTACAAACTTCTGAATGTGAATCCAACTTACGGCAAGTTTGAAAGTACATGAAGCAGAAACAGAAATGAAATGAGAAAGAGACAAACCTACAATTATAGCTAGAGATTTCAGAACTACTGTCTTAGGAATTGATAGAATTAGATAAAAGTGAAAAAGGATTTATAGGTTGTGAATCTTCTAAGTATTCTTTATCAGTCAACTTGACCTAATGGGATACTTATAGAACACTCCACACTACAATGGCAGGATACATATTCCTTTCAACAATACATGAAACATTTACTGTATTGGTGTATATGCTGGGCCATAAATCAAGTCTAAATGTAAATTATAAAATGTATGTTCTCTCACTGCTACGAATTAAAAAGCAATAGCAAAAAAGTATCTGGAAAATACCCAACTACATGGAAATCAAATCACACACTTCTAAATAACTGCTGAGTCAAATTAAAAACCCGTGGGTGGCTCAGTTGGTTGAGTGCCTGCTTTCGGCTCAGGACATTATCCCAGAGTCCTGGGATCGAGCCCCACATGGGTCTCCTGCTTCTCCCAATCTCTCTGCCTCCCCCTCCACTTGTACGCTCGCTCTCCCTCGCTCTCTCTCCAACAAATGAATAAATAATCTTTAAAAAAAACACACAGGAAATTAGAAAATATCCTGAAATGGGTAATGAAGAAAATGTACCATGTCAAATTTGTGGGATGCAGCTAAAGCAGTGCTTGGAGAGAAATGCATAGCTTTAAATGCTTATTATACAAAAGAAGAAAGGCTTTAAAGAACTATTTATGATGATCTAAGATGATGATAGATCTAAAAAATCTATTTATGATGATTTATTCATGGATGATCTAAGCTTCCACCTTAAGAAACTAGAAAAAGAAAAGCAACTTACACTCAAAATGAGTAGAAGGGATAAAATGGTAAAGATAAGAGCAGAAACCAATGAAACAGAAAGCAGAATAACAATGGAAAGTTTATATTAAAAGTTTTGGAAAGATTTTCTATGGAATGATCTAGAAATTTATATGCCTCTAGCTAGAACAATCAAGAAAGAAGGAAAATGCAAATTACTAATAACAGGAATGAAAAAAATCACTATAGCTCCTTTTGGTATTAAAGGGATAGTAAAAGAATATTATGTAAAATATTATGCCAGTAAGTTTGGCACCTCTGATGAAACAGATTATTTTTTGAAAGAACAAGTTACCAGAAATGACACAAGAAAAAGAAAAAAAAGGCCATTATGAGGAAATTGAATTTAAAATTAAAAACCTTTTCCTCAAAGAAAACTGAGGTACAAATGGCTGCACTGGTGAATTCTACCAAATATTTAGGGAAGAAATAATACAATTAGCATACAAACTCTGTCAAAAAAATAGAAGAGGGAGTCTCGATTATTTTACGAGGCACTATTACCTCATCTTAGAAGGTACCAGTGTTACACATACCAAAAGCAGACAAAGACATTACAAGAAAACTAGAGCCCAAGATCCCTCCTGAATATGGAAGCAAAATTCCCTGACAAAAACATTAGTCAATAAAATTCAGCTACAAAAGATACTCTATCATGAACAAGTGGGGTTTGTCTCAGGAATGTGAGGTTTAATGTTTTAAATTAATATTAATAGCATAAAGAAAAAATATGATAACCTCAACAAATACTAAAAAAAGCATTTGACAAAACTCAACACCTATTCAAGACAAAAACCCAGACACTTGGAAGAATACGGAACTTTCTCATCATTACATAAGACATCTATAAAAATCCTACAGTTATCATCATACTTGATGAAAAGTTGAACTTCTTTCCCTAAGATCAGGAACAAGGCAAGTTTGCTTTCACCACTCTTACTCAATATTATACCAGCGGTCCTTGCCAGTGCAATAAGGAAATAAAAAGCATACAAGTTAGAAAGAAAGAAGTAAAAAGCGTTTAAGTACAGACAACATAATCACATATACAGGAAATCCTGAGGAATGTGAAGAATAGCCACTAGAACTAACAGGTGAACTTAAGGTTGCAGAATAAAAGGTTATATATACAACACTTGTATTTCTACAATACAAGCAACAAATAGGTGGAAAAATAACATTTTAAAAAACACTATTTGTAATAACATCAAAACCAGTAAATACTGCCAACAAATTTAACAAAATCTGTACAAGAAAACACATAGCCTAGAGAAATTAAAGAAAACAAAAATAAATATCACATTCATGAATTAAAAACTTCAATATCATTAAGATAGCAATTCTCCACAAATTAACCTATAAATTGAATGCAATTCCAATCAACATTCCAGATTTTTTTTTAAAGATTTTATTTATTTATTTGACCGACAGAGATCACAAGTGGGCAGAGAGGCAGGCAGAGAGAGAGGAAGGAAGCAGGCTCCCCGCCAAGCAGAGAGCCCGATGTGGGGCTCAATCCCAGGACCCTGAGACCATGACCTGAGCCGCAGGCAGAGGCTTTAACCCACTGAGCCACCCAGGCGTCCCAGCAGATCTTTTTTTGTAGGAACTGACAGGCCAATTCTAAAACACAAGAACAAGAAACAACCAAAACCATTTGGGAAGAATACAAAGCTGGCAGACTTATACTACCTGACATCATGACTTACTAGACATTTACTCCATTTATAATGGAATATAATAGAGTTCAGAAATAGACACATGCATGTATGATCAACTGATTTTTTAACAAAATTGTCAAGGTAAGCCAATGAGGGAAATGTTTCATTTTAAAAAAATATTTTATTTATTTATTTGACAGAGAGAGAGAGAGAGGGAGATCACAAGTAGGCAGAGAGGCCGGCAGAGAGAGAGAGAAGAGGAAGCAGGCTCCCTGCTGAGCAGAGAGCCCGATGCGGGGCTTGATCCCAGGACTCTGAGATCATGACCTGAGCCAAAGGCAGAGAGGCTTAACCCACTGAGTCACCTAGGTGCCCTAAAAAGCTTCATATTTAAAAGAAAATTGTGCTTGAGGATTCACTGAATATTCACATGGAGGAAGAAAATAACCTTGACAACATACCATACACAAAATTAACTGAAAGTAGGGGCGCCTGGGTGGCTCACTCATTAAGCATCTGCTTTTGCCTCAGGTCATGATCCCAGGGTCCTGGGATCGAGCTCCGCATCAGGTTCTCTGCTCGCTGGGGAGCCTTCCTCCTCCTCTCTCTCTCTCTCTGCCTGTCGCTCTGCCTACTTGTGATCTCTCTCTGTCAAATAAATAAATAAAATCTTTTTAAAAAAAATGCTAGACAATAAAACAGGAAGATCAGTGGCTGTGATGGGCGTGAAGGGCATTGACTGCCAAGGAGCATGAGGGAACTTTTGGGGATAATAAAAATGTTTTATATCTTACTTGAAGTAGTGGTTATACACGTGTATACATTTGTTAAAACTCACAGAATGGTTAAAATAAGTACATTTGATTGTACTTAAATTATACATCAATAAAGTTGATTTAAAAAGAAAAAAAAAGGATAACCACCTACTGATCCCAGTGTAGTAATAAATTCTACAGATATGCAGATATGTGTAGATATGTGACCAAAGACTGATGTGTGATAAATGTACATTTCAGGAGCACCTGGCTGGCTCAGCTGGAGGAGCACGCGACTGTTGATCTCAGGGTTGTGAGCCCAAGCCCCAGATTGGGTATAGAGAGTACTTAAATAAAACTTAAAAAAAAGATAAATGTACATTTCAGGATGTTTGCAAGAGTAATAAGTCTATAAACATCCTAAATGCCCTTCAGACGGGACTGGTTATTAAACTGTGAGATATCGTGCTCGCTTCGGCAGCACATATATTAAACTGTGATATATGTATATAACAGAATATTATGTCGGTGTTAAAAGAATCCATGAGCTTCTGTGTGATATGAAAAAAAACTTGAAGACAAAGTCAATGAAGAAGATCAAGGTGCAGAACGGCATTATAGTTGATTCAATTCACTTTTTTTTTTATTCAGTTCACTTTTTAAAGAGTATCCATAATGTATGTGTTTTTAAAGAGCATATAAGAAAAACAATTGATAAGACTGATAAAACCAAAATCTGATTCTTTTAAAATATCAGTAAAATCTATACACTTCTAACCAGACCAAGGAAGAGAAAAAAAAGGCATAACCAAGTAGCAATATCAGCAATGAAAGAGGGTCATCACTGCGGACATTAAAGGATAAGAAGGAAATATTGTAAACAACTGTGTCCACAGATTCAATGACTTAGAGATGAAATAAATCCTTGAGATACAAAGCCACTGCAAGTTAGTAAAAAATAAATTAAAAAAACCCGAATAGTGTATTAGGGAAATTGATTTTATAGTTAAACATATTTAAGGAAACTCAGGGCTCACAAGGATCTGCTGACAAATTCTACCAAACACTTAAGGATGAAACGCTATCAATTCTACCCAGACTCTGCCAGAAAGTTAAAGAGGAGGGAATATTTCCCAGTTTATTTTATAAGGCCAGAATTACCTGATACCAGAACCAGGAAAAGACATTACAAAACAAATGACAAATATCCTATAGACTGATATACCTTGTGAACAAAGACACAAAAATCCTCAAAAAGAAATATCAAATATAATCCAACATTAAAAGGTACATAAAAAGGGTAAGGTATCTTGAATAACTGAAGTTTATTCCAGAAATGCAAGGTTGGCTTAATGTTCAAATATCCACCAATGAAAGACAACCTAATTAAAAAATTAGGATTTGAGGGGCACTGGGGTAGCTCAGTTAAGTGTCTGACTCTTGACCTGGCTCAAGTCTTAATGTCATGGTCACAATCCATGCTGGGTGTGGAGCCTACTTTAAGGAAAAAAAAAAAAGGAAAGCAAGGGATTTGAAAATAAGTAAATAAATAAATAATAAAGGAAAATAAAACTTTAAAAATGGGCTTTGAACAGACAAGGTTCTGAAGAAAATGGCCAATAACCACATGAAAAAATGCTCAGTACCATTTGTTGTCAGAAGAAAAAAAGAGTAAGTGTGGGTAAGAATGCAGAAAAACTGGACCCTTCATCCTAGTGGGAATATAAAATAGCACAGCTGCTGTTAAAAAAAACAGTTTGGCAGTTATTACAGAACTCAGCAATCCCACCCTAGGTATACGCCCAAGAAAAATGAAAGCACGTGTCTACATGAAAATATGTGTATGAATGTTTATTGCATGGTACTGTTACTCGTGGTAGCCAAAAAGTGAAAACAACCTAAATGTCCATCAGCAGATGAGGCCTACAGAGGAAGGACCCAGGACAATGTCAGCACCCTGACCACATCTCCGCCCTACCGCCCACCACGGAACAGTTAAGGAAGCCACAGTCCACTGGGGCTAAGGGCAAACTGCCTACAGTGGGCCTGGGGTGAGAACGTGGCCCTCTGATCCCCAGCACACCTCACTGCTCAAAAGGACTGACTGATGACAGCTTGAAGGCACAGCGGCTCATAGCATCTTATATCTGCTGAATCGGTTCCTTAATCGCATTACTCACTTAACATGCTGACTGTGTGTGCCAGCTACCATGTGGGGTGCTGGGGACATAAGCAGCAGTCTGTAAGGATCACTGTGTCCCCAAGCCTCATTCTCCAGCCAACATCAACCCAGAACTCCAGTCAACACCACTTCTCGGGGTTCCTAGTTTCTCTCCTGTCTCAGCTGCCCACTCTGTCCTAACTGCCAGTCACCTGTCCTGCTGTGTCTTACCTGCATTCCAGACAACTCTTCTCTTGACCACAGCTGCATCTTTGCCTAGAAAATTGCCCCAAAGTATAAAAACGGTGGTGAATATCTTTGGAAAGCTTTCCCTGAAATATCTCAAGTAGGGAAGCAGGGGAGGATTAAAACCTCAAACAAACCAGATCTTGTTATATTTAAATTTTAATTACTTTCCTTTTGCCAGGCAAAGAAAGAGAAAGGGGATAAAGCCTTAAACTTTCAGTTGGTGGAGCAAGTGTGATTTGTATGTGATGGTTGTTGATGTGTGCAGAGTTCAGAGGCTAAGTGTGTGTGCTGTGATCCTAACTGCCTGAGTGCTAACAAGCCTGGCTCTGCCAGTTGTTAGCAGCATGGCCCAGGGTGTAACCTCTCGAGACTCAGTTTTCTCATATGTAAAATGGGAATAAATATAACATCACCCTGATAAGCTGCCAGACTTGATCAATGAGATAACAAAATGTATTACAAGGTACTTAAGGCAGCGTCGTACTGGTAAGAGGGAAAAATTGTTCTGTGAAAGGAGAGAGCATCCCAAAAAGACCCAGGCATATGTTAAAGGTAGTAGAGCAGATCAGTGGGTAAAAAAAAAATTGCTCAATAAACAGTACTAGACCAAAGAATTGACTATATGAAGAAAAATGAGGGGCGCCTGGGTGGATCAGTGGTTTAAAGCCTCTGCCTTCGGCTCAGGTCATGATCTCAGGGTCTTGGGGTCGAGCCCCATATCGGGCTCTCTGCTAAGCAGGGAACCTGCTTCCTCTTCTCTCTCTCTCTGCCTGCCTCTCTGTCTACTTGTGATCTCTGTCAAATAAATAAATAAAATCCTTAAAAAAAATGAAATTAACCACATATTTCACATCCTATCCAGAAATCAGTTCTGGATGTATTAAACACTTCATTCTGAAAATTTTAAACTTTGAAGAAGAAAATATAGAGAAATATGTTATCTCTAGACAAAAACCTAAGATTGAATTTATCATAAGACTGGTAAATTCAACCACATTAAAATTAAGGAGTGTCTTAAAAAATTAAATTGAATTAAAGTGAAGAGTGTCTATTGACAGTGTGGTAATGGCATAATGATATACATATAGATCAGTGGGACACAACTGAGAATCCAAAAACAAGCCCTTAGATTTAGGGCATGATTTCTAATAAGGATGCTAAGACAATTAAACAGAGAAAAGAATAGTGCTTTCGGGATGTCTGGGTGGCTCAGTCGGTTAAGTGACCTTCTGCTTTTGGCTCAGGTCAAGATCTCAGGGTCTTGGGATGGAGCCCCACAGGGGGCTCCCTGCTCAGCGGGGCGCCTGCTTCTCCCTCTCCCTCTGCCATTCCCCCTGTTTGTGCCTGCTCTCTCTTTCAAGTAAATAAGTAAAATCTTTTAAAAAAGAGAAAGAAAAGAATGGTGTTTTCAATAGATGATGCCGGAAAACATCTAAAAGAATGAAGTCGGACCCCTTCCTCATGTCTACAAAAACTAACTCAAAATGGATCATACCCCTAAACGTTAAGAGCTAAAAGTATAAAATTCTTAAAAGAAAAGACAGAAATTCATCCTCATGAGTTTAGGCAGTGGATTCCTAGATATGGCACAAAAGTGACAAAAGAAAAAAAATAGATAAACCAGACTCTAACAAAATTAAAAACTTCTGTGCTATAAATGATACCATTAAGAGGGGGAGAAGACAACCCCCAGAATGGGAGGAAACATTTGCAAATGATTTATCTGATAAAAGACATCCAGAACATACAAAGCAATAAGAGGCAAATAACTTAAAACATGGACAAAGGATTAGAATAGACATTTCTCCAAAGAAGATACACAAACAGCAAGTACGGGGGGGAAATGCCCAACATTCTTGGTCATTAGGAAAATGAAAATCAAAGCCATAACGAGATACCACTTCACACCCACTAAGATGGCAATAATAATAATCAGAAAGTGACAAGTGTTGGCAAAGATATGGAGAAATTGCAACCCCAAGACACTGCTGCCCGTGGTAATGTAAAATGATACAGTTGCTATGCAACACAGTTTGGCAGTGCCTTTAAACGTTAAATTGTATAACCCAGCAATATGACCATGTGCCCCAACAATCCCACTTGTAGAAATGGAAACTTACATCCACACAGAAATGTATATATCAATATTCACAGCAGGATAATTCATGAGAGTCAAAAAAGAAGAACTAGTACAAATGCCCATCATCTGTACTTTGATGAACAGATAAAATAAAATGTGGTATAACCACACAATGAAATATTATATGGTGATAAAAAGGAACGAAGTACCGATACATGCAACATGGATTAATCTTAAAACATTATGCTAAGTGCAGACCCAAAAATACATGACATCTATCTGACATATCCAGGATAAGCAAATCTAGGGAGATGAAAAGTAGGTCAGTGGTTGCTTAGGGTTGGTAGAGGGAGGAAGGATAGGGAATGACTGCTATGATTTCCTTTAGAAGGGACAAAAATACTCCACAATTAGATTATGATGATGGTTGCATACTCATGACTATACTAAAAAATTGAATTATAAACTTTCTATGAGTGACTTGTATGGTATATGAATATTTCAATAAAGCTATTTAAAAGTGTATTCATCAGAAGACATCATAAATAAAATGATATAAAAATATAGACTAAAAACTTATCACTGATGGTAAGCATCCAGGTCATATAAGGAGCTCCTACCAATTCATAAAGACAAACCATCAACAGAAAAGTGTGTTTCACATAAGAAGAAATATATACTCCCCAATAAAACCCTCACACTATTTTGATATCAAGATAATGCCAGTTAAGATCACACAAAAATACCATTTTAGGGTCATCAGAATTGTAAGAATACACATCACAATACCCAACAATGTAATTAAATCTTAGAAACATAACGTTGAAAGAGAAAAAACAAGCCCAAAAGATGCACACAATCTGATTAAAATTATTTGTGATTATCTCTGTGCAACAGAATAAAAGATACTTTTTATTTTCTTCTAAGTGCCTAAATTTTCTACACTGGGCATGAATTATCTTTGTAATCTGGAAAATAAGTCAAAAATTATTTTAACAGCCAAATGGCAAAGGTTTGGTACTGCATCCTCTGATCTCTATCTAGCAGTGGATGGCTTGCTCCATGGATTCCCGACAGTGCCAACTGTGTGTCTCCAGACCTCAGTTTCCTCGTCTGTACCATAGGGGTTGGGTAAATCCCCCACAAGCTTCAAACTCTATGTAATTCATGAGGAGAATGCAGGAGGTGCATTCCAGAAGTTGCCCCCCAAGTCCTCTGCAGAATGTCACTACTCAGAACACACACCAGGGCTCACACACCCTCTTTCTGTGGAAATCCATTTGTTCCACTCAGAACACCACCATGTTTCAGAGCCCCCTGTGAAGTTAACACTCCCTGCCCTCTGCCCCTTCACCTCTGGAACCTCTGCTGTTTGGTGGAGGACCACCAGGACTGGGATCAGGGAAGCAGCCTGGCAGGTGCAACTAGCTACTGATTTTCAGCAGCTCTCTGGGAGGGTGCACGGCTATTGGCTACTGTCAGCCAAGTGCAGTGGGAGTGGGGTTCCATTCAGAAGCCCATCCACATCTGGATCTGGAACCTCTGCATCTGGAATGAGCCCTGGGGAAGCTGAAGGGTGGATTCAGCACAGTCAGGGAAGCCACTTCCCCGGGGGAGAGGGATCACAGGCATGGGACCTGTGCAGGCACACAGGCCCTAAGTCAGAAGGACCCCAGGCTTGGTTTGATGTTCAGCTGTCTCCCTCTTGAAACTCTTAATAATTTTTATTTTTTTAAGATTTTATTTATTTATTTGACAGAGAGAGATTACAAGTAGGCAGAGAGGCAGGCAGAGAGAGAGGAGGAAGCAGGCTCCCTGCTGAGCAGAGAGCCTGATGTGGGACTCGATCCCAGGACCCTGAGATCATGACCTGAGCCGAAGGCAGCAGCTTAACCCACTGAGCCACCCAGGCGCCCTGAAACTCTTAATAATTTTTAAATAAGGGGTCCCTACAGCTTATGCAGTAGATAGTGCTTGGGGAGGACAGTTCCAAGGACCATTTCTCAGAACCTCGTCCACTGAGCAAAGGAGGGCAGTGCCAGGGTCCTAGGAAGTCCTGTCTGGCTTGGGTTCCAGCCACGTCCAGCATAAACAACAACATTCATCATGCTTCCCTTTGGGTTTCCACATGAGGGCAGGAAAAGGTGTAGCAGATGACCCACAGAAGGGTCACCAAATAATAACCAAAGTGGCCGGTGGGAGGGGGTTCATCCTTTCTGGTTAGTCAAGTGCAACTGAAAATACTAATGAGGCCCAATTTTATGCCTGGTTTAAAAAATACTCCTCAGAGGGTACCTGGGTGGCTCAGTGGGTTAAGCCTCAGCCTTTGGCTCAGGTCATGATCTCGGAGTCCTGAGATCGAGCCCTGCATCGGGCTCTCTGCTCAGTAGGGAGCCTGCTTCCTCCTCTCTCTCTCTCTCTGCCTGCTTGTGATCTCTGCCTGTCAAATAAATAAAATCTTAAAAAAAAGAAAAAGAAAAAGAAAAAATACTCCTCAGAACGATGGAAGGCTAGTGTAGGGCAGGTGGGAGAGAAGCAGATGCCCACACTCAGTCCTGTGAGCGTCATGGACCAGAACACTACGGCCGAGGACCATGGAGTGCCAAAGGGAAGCCTTCATACTCTCTAGCTCAGCTATCACACTCCTGGGAATTTGTCCCGGGAAAGAGACACCAAAGAAAAATTTTACATGCCAAAGATGCTCAGGCAGCAGTTTGGCTCCAGTGACAATCTGGGAAGAAGCAAAATGCCTAACAGAAGGAAAAGGCGTTCCACAGCCATTCAACAGATGCATATTAAGCCTGTGGTAACGTGGGAAAGTGTTTATGATGTAACAGCCACGTGAAAATGGTACTTTTTTTTATTTTTGGTCTCTCGGTGATGTAAAACGGATGTTCACATAAAGGAAAAGCACTGGCTAAAAATAGACACCTGAAAACAGGGGCGTGAGGGGTAATGGAGTTATGGAAACACCAGGATCTTGAACATCTGGAACTGTTACCTTAAATGGTAAGCAACCCTTAAAAATAATGAACGGGTAGGGTGCAGAGGCTGGGCAGAGATGAAGCTCAGTTTGGCCAAGAACAAAGTGTGCGCGTGTGGGTGTGTGTTTTAGGGGGAGGTGAGGAGTGGGTTTGTGGGGGCAGTACTTCATTAGGCAGAAGGGCAGCTGCCAAATGGTCAATGAGCCAAGATTCACGCTCTCCAGAGGCACCCCCCTCTGGCCAAACTACACTGCTTCTGACATAAAAATACCCTGGGCAGAGGGTGGGACCCAGGCCTCTCAGGGAAAACATTTGTCCACTAACCAGCTCCTGCCTATGGCCTTGAGGACATGGACACACCAAAGAGCTGCCCATGTGGGGAATCCCTCTGCCCCCCAGTCTGTGGCCTTCTTTGACCTCACCACTCATCAAGCCTGCGCAGCTCTGATTAATGAAGTTGTGCGTCAGGTGTTATTCTGCACACATGTCAGAGGCAAGCAGGACATAAGAGGAAATTTTATCTTTGGGGCACCTGGGTGGCTCAGTAGGTTAAAGTCTCTGCCTTCGGCTCAGGTCATGATCCCAGGGTCCTGGGATCGAGTCCCACATTGGGCTCTCTGCTCAGCAGGGAGCCTGCTTTCCCCCTTCTCTCTCTGCCTCCCTCTCTGCCTACTTGTGATCTCTGTCTGTCAAATAAATAAATAAAATATTTTTTTTTTAAAAAGGGAAATTTTATCTTTGGCAGCCTGAAGCCCATGACTTCATCTTTATTCATAATGTTCATCTATTTGATCAGCATTCTGAGCTGATTGGCACTTTACAGGAAAACCGGGCAGCGGAGGAACAACTTGTTTCTGCAGAGGGCAGTGCCACTTGCTGTAGGACTGCCCCCAGCAGTCACCTTTCTTGGAGTGGCACCCAGGCAGCCCTCTTTCTCTCTTTGTCTAGAGGCAACAGAGATCACTGTATAATCCTCACGGCCAGCCAATCTTTACTCCTAGTATGTGTTTATATTAACAGGACTGTTGCATCTGGTTGGGCAGGTTACCCACTGCACAAGCACAGGCAGCACCTTTCGCAAGGGACACTGTAGATTTGTTTTTATTATAACAGCAGATGAAAGCAAAGAGGGTTGCTCTAACAAACTTACTATTTACAGCAGGTTCAGGATCAGTGTAAGTAAAAGGTCTTGAGGAAGGGGTGCCCTTTTCTAAAGCGGACTCATTGCGGCTCTGCACACCAACCTGTGAACAATCAGTGAACTAGCTCCCTAGAGAGCCCACTACATTCTCCAGGCCTCCTGGGGCCACCAGTGACACCAGAACCCTGGCTGGGGCAGCTCAGGGCCTGTCACAGCCTTGTCGCCTCCATGTTGCCAATACTCTCTTCACTGACATGCTGCTATTCGAGGGTGCAGCCATGAGCGCCAGGCAGCTGCTATTCTCTCCTGTCCTCCAAGTAGAGGTCACGTCTGTTCATGGCTCTCTGTCCTCTCTAAGTCCTCAAATCCAGCACAGCGGTCCACTTGCCACCCGGGGGCTCAGAGCCCGTACAGGCAGGAAGCCCATTGGTGGACACGGGCTTCCCCACAGCCAATCAGAACCACTGCGGAAAGCCTGCTCCTCCCACCTTCCTCCCCTCTCCTTCCCACCTCCTGCCTTCAGCTCTTCACTCTCCCCACCTGACCCGATGGCCTGCTTCCCCCTCCCGCACACAATGACACCCATACGCTCCCCCATGTGCAGCCCTCCGCAGTGCCCCCAAAGTGTTGCTCTCTCCACCTGGGGTGCCCCTGCCTGCCGCCCATCTAAAACCCACCCCTTAGCTGCCTGCCCACAGCGGGCCCTCTATGCAGGGCTCCCTGCCTACCTACATCTCACCTCACCTCACTGTCCCCTGACATCCTCTTTCCTCAGAGCTCATGGGCTCCTGAGAGCCTCAGGCTGTGTGATTATTCTCAGATATTCTCTACAGGGCATGACCTCCTGTGTTCTGAGTCTGGCCAACCAGGGCCATGCCCCTTGTCCATTCCCTCCCTAAGGAACAGGTGTGGCAGATCAGAAAGATTCCCGCCAGGCTCCCCCATGCCTAGTCCCTTCGGGCTGGATTTATATCACCTGGATGTGGACACGGTGTGCCCCACACAGCTACTGGGACAGTCCTTAGCACAGAGTGAACAGCCAGCCAGATTTTCCGCTCCATAGAAAAGACAAATTCTTCTGTCTTGTCTTAACCATTAACTGCTTGAGCCCCCAGCCTCACCCACTGTGGCTTCTCCTCAGGCCAGCCTTGTTCAGAGTCCCACAGATTCTCAGTCTATACCGCTCCCTTGTTGGCCTTCCCCTGCCCCTTGACCCTCCATCCACAGACATGTTGGTATGTGCCGGCACTCAGACTGTGCAGGCTCTGAGTCCTACTTAAGTCTGTGATCTGGGGAAAGTCCTTTAGTCTCAGTTTCCCCACCTGTAGAATGATACAATACAATGATACAATAATCGTCTTATTTGCTACCACTGATTAAGCCCCCTTGTGTGTACTGAGAGCTTCACATTCCCCCTGACTTTAAGCCCCCAAAAGTAATAGTAATAATGATGAGTAGATACCATGTGCCAGGAAAGGGGGGGCTCTCATACAGATTGCTCACCGCCCCCATCCCATGGGCATGCAGACAGAGGCTCCCCCAAAGTAACATCTATGAGAGAATGTCTGGCTCCAGATGTCCTTCCCAAAGAGGACAGATATGGGGTCAGTGCTGCCCTAAAACCTCCTTTCTAGAAGCCATACTCCACCTGAAGAGCCAGCAGAGCTCACGGCCTTTCCTGCCCACCTGTCCTTTGAGAGCCAACCCATCAGTGAGGCCTTCCTCCACCACTCGCCTGTCTCGCTTCACTCAAACCTAAGTGAGCATCTGCCTTTCCCCAGCCTCCTCCTGTCCACCCATCCTCCAAAACCCATCTGGCCGTCACCTCCTCCAGGAAGTTCTTTATGATCTCTCATGTTCCCCTTGCTCACACCTCTGAGCTTCCTAGTTTTTCCAGGGGAGCCACCTGCCATACATAGTGGCACTAGAAGGGACAGAAAAGGACTGATTCCACCTGCTACTTCAATCTTGAGTCAAGAGAGTTTGTTGCTTATGGAACAGCAATTGGCAAAAGTGCTACGTGCTTGGGAGTGGGGGGCACATCACACACAAACCCAGGCTTCACCTCTGGGTGCTTACAGCCTCTGAGGAGGGTAAGGCTTGCACTCGACAATCCAGGTCCACTGCAGAAGGGAGGCCCAGAAGAGGTCTGAGGGGAGATGTTACTTCAAGGCTTGAGGGGTTTGGGGAAACTTCAGGAGGAACTGGGATGGGCACGGGACATCAAAGGATGATTTTGATTAACATGTGAGGGATGAGCAAGGACATTCAGCGAGTGGGCAGAGCAGAGTGTGAGGTTGGACTGGCTGAGCAGTGAGGTCATGCCCCGTGAGGTCATGGATGCTAATCTTGGGGCACTGCACTGGGGGGGCATTCTGTACCTACACAGAGAGTGATCATAATGGAGAGCTGGTCCCTTACTTCATGCCTCAGTCCTTCTTCCCAAGGACCCAGCAGACACCTGGGAACACAACGCAGGGGAACACAAGATCGGACACGTTGACAAGCCCCAAAATGAACACAAAAGAATCCCACCTGTGACTTTCTGAAGGACACCACATCCGACAGCAATTCTCAGCTGATGTTCCTTGAAGCCCCTTCTCTGAGAATGGTACCTGTCCTAGGCCTCAAAGATGTAAAAACAAACAAACCAACAAACACCCCTCCACAAAACCAGAGACCCAGGCGTTCATATCATAGCCACACACAAGCTGGAGCGTGCGTGTCACCAAGTCCGCTGGGAGCCTGAGCAGAGACACCTAATAACCTGCTTGGTCCCACACACCTGACCTTGATGGCTCTCATTCCCGGTCTCCTCCTGTTTCCATCAGAAACAGGCCCATCAGAGCTGGTCTCAAGACATGGAAGCTGGCTCATGGGTACGCAGGGGAGCCGCAAATGGGAAAGCAGTGACCTCAGCAGTGCCGTGGGCAGGGGCACCTGGCTCGGACCTCTAGTGAGTCTACCTTGCCAGGAAAGGGGTTCCCTATTTTGTGCTCTTTCAGAACTTTGCATTCTGAAAACATGTCCAAGTCCTATATACAACTGTATACACACGTGCATATGCACAAACCAACATCTGATCGGTAGAGCTTACAAGCGACCCTGAATGGGCATTTCCCCATCTGTGGGGTCCCAGCCCTGTTTGAAGCATGGACTGATTGATTAGTAGGCATGGAGACATATTATCTCATTTTGACCTCTCAGCCTCCTTGCCAGGTAAGTAGGTTTTGTAGCATCTTTTAGACAAGAAAATTGCCCATCAAAAAGGCGAAGAAGCTAGCTGAAGTTCAGGCAAGCGTTGGGGATGTGGTTTGAACAGGCCATTCCCCAAGGAGGAGGGGCCTCGTGTCAAGGATTCCCCAGGGCTCCTCTTCACATGCCCGGGCCTGAGAGCAAGACAGACACCAGCCCTTCGCAACTCACTCCTCCTCTGTCATGTACCAAGGTGGGAACCACCGAGGCCCACAGAGGGACAGGGCCTTGCCCGTGGTGACACAACCCAGCGGCAAAGGCAGGATAGGTACTCAGGCCCCCCAGCACCCTGGATCCACTGGGGGAAGCCCATCCCCTGCCCCTGCGGAGGAACAGCCCGTGTGATGAACCTCTGCAGCTCAGATGTTGTCCTGTCACCTACATGATCACCGCCTGGACCTCGGCCCCCAGTCCCCAGGGTAGGCTGTGCGCCCGGCTGGCTCTTCGACTTGCACAATTTCACTAGGACCCTTTTCTAAGGGGAAATGGGTCTGGAGTGGCCTCTCATTGCAATACCTTTCAATGTGTCAGAAACGAGACAGTCGGTCTCACCTTGTCTGCATGTTGGGGAGGAGAACCCCGTGGCCATGCCTGCCACACCCATAATATGAGGGTCCATGAGGCACCCCCCTCCCGAACAACCTGCTCACCAGGCCTCCCGAAGGCCTCATCTCAGCTTTCCTCACTCTGCTCTTTGTAGCTGGCCAGAATCATCATGCCCGCAGAAATGTTCTGTTTGGCCTCGCGAGGCACCGGAGGGGACACCCTCTGCAGTCTGCCTCCGGGACATCTGACACTGGGGCTGAACCGTGGCTGCTCTTGATTGTGGTGCCAGCTCCTGGGCTGTGGGAGAAGGCATCCACTGCTCCAGGCCCTGTGCTAAGCACCGTGCCCACCACCCCTCACAATATCCTCAGCTCCTCGTCCCCAGACCCATTGTGGAGAGTGGAACAGTCACAAGAAGGGTAAGACAGAATGCCTAGCCTGGAGAGGTCTAGTAATCAAAGAGGTTACTATGTCATCAGCCCTGAGGTGCAGAGGTTTGAACTTCCAGACAAAAATGAACACTCGGAGCGTCTTGATGGCTCAGTCGGTTAGGCATCTGACTCTTGGTTTCGGCTCAGGTCTTAATTTCGTGATAAGCTCTGCGCTCAGTGGGGAGCCTGCTTCAGATTCTTTCTCCCTCTCCCTCTGCCCCTCCCTGCTCTGGCACGCATGTACTCTCTCTCTCTCTCTCAAATACATAAATAAAACCTTTCCCCCCCAAATGAGCATCCTCTTACAACCAAGCAGAAAACAAGTGGATACCAGGCCAATGCTCCCTGCCAGCAGCAAATGTTCTAGAGAATGGCAACCAAGAAAATCATCAGGCAGGCCAATAGAAGAAAAATTAACACCTAACCATACATTCTCTTTTTCTTTTCAGATTAACTCCAAAATTCACCCTCAGAATAAATTAAGCCAAAACGTTAACAGGAACATTTAGACTTTTCATTAAGAGCATAACTGCATTAGAAAGGACACTCTATCTAAAATTAAATTTGGAAATCAAAACCGATCTAAAACCAGAAGACATACTTTATATAAAATTCACTGTCGGTTTCTGTAAAGCATTCTCAAGACCGGACCACAGCATCAGCTCCCACGAAAAGAAATCTCAAATGTTTGAAATTACAAACACCCTGAGACTTTAGATGGTGTTTTCAGGAGGACATGCATGATTAAACCTGACTCCAGGGCTGAGGCCTGGAGTTCACAACTTGGAAGATGTCTGCCCTACACCAGGGCCCCAGGAAGCCGTTAGTGTGACCAGTCAGCAAAATTAATTACAAGGCTTGTTACAGATCAGAGGGAGTTAATTCCTAAAAGGAGCTCTTTCTAATGAATTCGTGTTAAGCAAATTTAACTGCATCTGTATCTTCTAGGTCTACAGAGTCGAAGAATCCTATTTGTTCCCCAGAGTCTCAAACTCTTAACAGAAACAATAAGGTAAACTGCAAGTTTCACTCGTGCAAAATCTCCAATAATGCAAATTTCAAGCATCAGGAATTGCAGGCAGAAACTTAAACGGTTTGCAAGATTTCAACCTTAACAACAGCTGCTGAGGAAGGAAGGCTCTTAGGCGCATGCCTGCCCAGCCCCCTTGTCCAGCCCCTTGTCGAGACCACAGCCTGGGGGTGCACCCTCAAGGCAGGTCCTTGCTTAAACCCAGGCGGCCACTTACACTGAATCTCCTGATCTGTCGCAGCTTGCTCAAAGGGCAAAGAGTAGTTGGTTGGGTCATGCTCTGAGCACAGCTGCCCCCACGGTGGTGGGGGCGGGGGATGGGGGCAGGACAAGGTTCTTGTGGACACAGCAGCAATTCTGCCAGTGTCCCAAACCAACTCTGGGGAAGGAAGGATAGGTGGGTGGATTAAACAGGTACCTCCTCTTCCCGCCCCTTATTTCCAGAAAGCTCTGGATTATATTTTGTTTCCTTTTTGCAGGGGTTAATCAGACGGAGGGGTCTCTAGCCACAGCCCTCTCTCCAAAATGCCCCGCGCCAGATGCGAGTCCGGAGAGCACACGCTGGCGGGGTACCGGGACAGGGGTTTCCCGAGGCTCCCCGCGCTCCCCACGCCGCGAGGGAGTGACATCAGAGGCTCGCGTGGACTGATCATGCAGCAAGCCCAGCTCCCGGCGAACGTGCGCAGGGGAGCTCGGCCTCTGGGCGGAAGCCCGGCAGCACTAACCCTTCTTAAATTTATTCAGGCAGCCTGAGCTGCAGAAGGAGCGCACGGAGGCCGACTCCCAGCAGCCGCGTCCCTTCATTCCCGCGGCGGGGCGGCCTCCGAGCAGCCGGACGCTACATGGCGCCGGGCCCAGGGTCTCCCACGGAGGCGCGCACAGCTAGGTGGGCCTCCCGGCGGAGGCGGCGGGTGCTAGCGGTCCCGGCGCCGCGTTACCACAATGCACCACTGCTGCCGGCCCGCCCGGTGCACGAGCCCGTTAACCCCGTCGGCGCCACGGGAGCCTAGCGGAGCTCGAGTTGCGGCAGCCCCCTCTCTTCTCTCAGGAGGGCTGCCCTCACCCGCACGCTCCTTGCTTGTCCGTGCGACCCCCAGGGGACCCAGGTGGGACCCAGGTGTCCGGCGGGCTCCTCAGTTAAACGTCACATGTTAACGACAAAATGAGAGCGATGCTGTCGCTTCCTGCAGTAGCGGGATTGGCGGTGCTTTATTTCAAAGGGAAAGATGCCCTTGAGAGCTAAGTGGCACGTGGGAAATGGGGTTGGCCCAGAGCCTGGCGATGATTCCAGGAAATCGGGGTCACCTCTGAGCCCTGGTCACCCTCTGATTCCCCTGTGGCGCCTGGTGTGCCCGGTGCACCTGCGTCTGAGCGCCCGCTGACACCTGTACACCGTCCTGGAAGGAGGCAAGGAGCGGGGCCCCAGGGAGTCCAGCTACCACTGCTCCCACAGGACTGCTGGCACCTGGGGACCAACATCTGTCTCTGCCAGACCTCTCTGAACACAGTTTACCTGTCCAGCTGCCTGCAGGAGTTCTCCGAGGTATGTGTGATGGGCATCATGTCCCAGCTGTCCAAATCTGAGCTCCCAATGGCCCCCTAGACCTGTGTCCTTACCCTTCCCCCAGTACTCCCCACTTCAGCTAAGGGGCAGCACGGACCTTCCAGTTGCTCAGGACAGAAACCTGGAGACCCTTACTCCCAGGTCTCTCAGACCCACCTCCTGCTGGTCAGCACACCATGACAAGTTCTACTAGAACACAGCCAAGATCCCATCTCTTCCCACCACCCCCATGCTGCCACCCAGGAGGGACCCAGCATCATCTTCCCTGTGGACTCTGCTAGAACCTCCCAGCAGGTCTCGGGCTGCCACCCAGCCCCACCCAGCCCCCACCCCCACCCCGTGGCTTACACTTCATACAACAGCCAAGAGATCCTGCTCTCAGACTCTGTCATACATCCACTCAGTGGTCTCTAAGCCCCCACAGGCATACCCATCCTGTTCCCCTTTCTCCCTCAGCTCCAGCCACACTCACAACTTGGCTTGCACACTCAGCTGCTGGAAGACAGTCCAAACCCAGGCTGGCCCTGCTTCTTGGCCCTGGCCCCCACCTTCCTCCACCCTGTTCAGGTCTTGTTTTCCCCACTGGCTGACAAACTCTGGGCCCTGGGACGAGGCTTTGGGCCCTGCTCCATCCCTGACAAAACCCTCCCCAACACCACCTCTTCACAGTTCAGTCAAGGGAATTTATCAAATGTAATCTATTGAAACTGAATCAAGTTTCACCAATTTAAAGGTTTTCAAATATACCATGAAGCTCCTATTAAAATAAACTCAGGGAAGGTGCTGCTGGGTCAATAATTCCCTCTAGGCCTTTGAAGCGACTGAGTATTTCCTCCACCTAGGGAATTAATCTAGAGCAATTGGGTTAGCTTTACTGGCCCAGGGGATGTAAGACATTTAGCCACTCTGGGCCTTGATTTTTTTTGGGGGGAGGGCCTTGATTTTTTACTACAAAATGAAGAGCTTAATAATAATGCAAATAGCAACCAGTGGAGTGCTGACTCAGTGCCAAGTGCTGGGCTAAGCGTTACCTACATTTCTTGCAGTGCCTCATCTAATCCCCACCAGATAGCCTCTGGTAAGTTGCACCAACATCCTCTTTTATAGACAAGCAAACTAAGACTCTGAGGTAAACGGACTTGCCTAGGGTCACCTGGCTTGGACCTAGCCTCTTCTGTCTGACCTTGGAGACAGACTCTCAACCACGTCCTGTGGGGCCCCTTAAGCACAGTACTGCTCCCCAAGCTCCCAGAGGCCTCATAAGGAAAAGGTGGGTGAGACCGGAAAGGTCCCAAGTGCTCTGGGAAATGTTCATAAACACACAGGCAATTTTTAAAGGATTTGCACATGGAAGAATAATCCAACCCAGGATATTTAACCAGCCACTCTGAACATCACGGGCTCTGGAAGCTGGAAGCATCTTTTGAATGCCGAGCTGTGCCCTCCATCTCACAATGGAGCAGGGGAGGGCAGAGCTGAGAACCTTTACGCTCATCCTCACAGTGAATGGATGCTGGACTCTCAGCCCCTGCTTCCTTTGTCCCCTTCCCCTCACCTGCAGCTGCAAAGAGGAAGAGCTGGGAACAACACACACCCAGGGAGGAAACGAAAATAGTGAAGAGAAACAGGAAAGGAAAGTCATGCGGTATTACAAAGGCAAACACACATGTTTTCTCCTTTTCTCCATAATTGTTTCATGCTATAACTCACATCAAACAAGTATGAGACCCTGCTCACGTGGAATTCTTCAAAAATCTACTATCTGGCTTCGCAGGCAGCCGAAGAGTGCCAATTTGTCCTTAAAGGAGAGGACACATTATCTGAAATGTCTTAGTTGACCCAGCAGCAGGATCACCAAGAGAGAGCATCAGATGACCAACAGGTAGTTCCAGCAGCTCTCCTGGCTACCCTGAGGCCTGTCAAAGTTTCCTTCCTGTCCCTGTGTGTGACAGTGAGGCTGAAACCCAGCCTGCTCCTGTCCCCCATCCTGAACAGCTCCAAGTGGACAGCCTCCAACACCCTACACATGATGTCCTAAAATCAAATGAACTAACTCTGTGATCTTCCTGAGTTCCACTCACCCCAAATACCCTGCAGTGACAATCCTGGAGGTAACTGCAACCCTCCCTCTAGGCTATAGCTGACCCTACATCAAGGCCACTGTCTTTGGTCACTTCTGAGTTTTTGGATTCCCCTCAGGTCTATGGTGACATTTTCCTTGTCACATCCCCTCTGGGCTGCTGCTGCTGCTGCTGCAACAGCCTCCCTAGAGGCTGGCCTCCCCACTTCCACTTGCTACCAAAACATTGTTATGCAGGCTCTGCTTCCAGTATGTTCCCTGTTTTGCTCATTAATATGGTATGCACAGGCACTCAACTAAGATTCACACTGGCATGCATGTGTGGGGTAACTGGGTGTATGGCCACCCATCCCAGTCCTGGAGGCAACAGAGAATCAGGTCCCGGGAAACTGTTATGAGGCATCAGGTGGAGTGGGGGAACATGTGGTAGCTCAGAACCACAAACACATGTCCACACCTTCCAGCCCAGATGGTGGGCCCCCAGGGATTCATCACAAATGAACGATGGGAAAGGAACACAAAACTCTGCATCCAGTGCCATTTGTTGCAAAAACCGGGACGCAACCTAAGACCCTAACAGCAGGCAAATGCTTATTTCATCAACTTCACGGAATATCACAGAGCCATCAGACTTATGTATGTGATGACTCTGCAGAAATAAGAAACTGTGCTTAAAAAGAAAATGCTGAGGAAGAAGGCAAAACGTAATATATTTATAATTGTGGGGAAACTATCCGTACCCGGAAATGTTAAAATACTAGAATCACAGGTGAATTTCTTCCAGTCTGGGCTCCCAGAATGCCTCGGGCTTCTTTCTTTCCTGGAACCTAACTTGTCCTCTGGTGGGAGTTCCTATTAACTTGTCCATCTCCCACACAGACAGCAAACTCCTCAAAGGCAGAGAGTATGTTCTTTTCTTACTGCTCCCAGTCTCTTGGGTGGCCCAGCGTATGGTAGGCACAGAATGAATGAATGAGCACAGGAATAAAGAGATAAATTAACTCATTGATAAATTAACTCATTGATCAATGAAAGCCGCTTTTCCAGGAGCCCTATTTGGCCCAACCTACAAAACCCACACCACCTTCTTACCTTCCCAAGCTTCCCATCACCACCTTCTCCTCCCACCCCACAACCCCTCACAGATGGCATTTCTTGTGCACACCACCACGCAGCCCCTTCCCCTCTGCACCTCTGCCCTTGACCAGGCTTTGACTGGACCACACAGAGGTGAACACAGACTGGGGAGGTGCACAAGGGCAAGATCTAATGGTGGCTTCCTGACTTGAGTTGGCCACAGCCTTCCACTGTTGTGGGTCTGAGAGACATTTGGTGGACCCTCTGGGCCTCAGACTCATCACTAATGAGGGGCTCAGGCCCACAGAAGAAAAGGTACTGACCTCTGTGGTGTCTGGATGTCTTCAGGACATACAAGTTCCTTGTGCAGTTATCTTAAGAATGAAGCCCTTTAAAACATCAGCGTTCTAAGAATAGCCACGCATAGATGCTGACTGCTATCATTAATAAATCAGTGTGCATCAAAGCCAAAGAATTAATTTGAGAGCAATTTATGATAATATGTTGCTAGGCAATTAAAATAAACTTCCGAGGGGGAAAATTTTTCAATTTATTGTTGATTATTTCAGATCAGATAGATGGAATAGGGGAGTTTGAAAAATGGCAAACACGAGACAGATTTCACTGGGGATGGTGCCTGGCCTGACTCTGCCTGCATGTGCTTTCTGCTACCGGGAGCAGCCCCAGAGGTCCCCTCCCTGGGAGCTGAGTCTGGTGGGCTTTGTTCTAGAGTGATCCAGGGGCTACATATGCTCTGCACATGTGTTTGGAAGGAGAGGCCTGCCTGAGGACCAGGTCGCCTCTAGGACCCCATGGAGAACTGGGGTCAGGTCCCACCAGGAAGCTCTGAAGATGCTGGCCTCTTCTTAGCCCTTTCTGTTCCCAGAAGTGGCTGACCCAGCTGGCCCATTCAATCACTTCTACTAGTTATTGACCAAAAGGCCTTTTGCTTGTTGAGGGCCTAAATGTCACTTTGACTAACAAATCCCTCACAACGTGAGAGAGCTGGGATTCCCAAGGGATTACTACCCATTTATTTGTCTGGTCTTCAAGTATTCCTTTTTTAAAAAATTTCTTTTCTTTTTTTTTTAAGATTTTTCTTTATTTATTCAACAGACAGGGATCACAAGCAGGCAGAGAGGCAGGCAGAAGAGAGGCAGGCAGAGAGAGGGGGAAGCAGGCTCCCTGCTGTGCAGAGAGCCTGATGCGGGGCTTGATCCCAGGACCCTGAGATCATGACTGAGGCGAAGGCAGAGGCTTAACCCACTGAGCCACCCAGGCACCCCTAAAAAATTTCTTTTAAAGAAAATGACAACAGAAACAATTGAAAGTACAGATCTACTGCAGAATGTTCCTCCTCCTTTCTTGGCCATTAAAAAAATACAAATTAAAGCCTTGAGGTAGGTACCCTTTTAAGTATATTAAAATGGCCCCAAATGCATTTAATTATTAACACCAAATGCAAGTGAGATGACAGAGAAGCTGGCATACTCATTCATTGTTGGTGGCACAGAACATCGGTACATTCATTCCAGAAAGAGATTTTACAGCTCATCGAGGTGCTGTGATGATGTTGCTTCCCTTAACTCAGTAATCTGACTCCTGGGAATTTTCCCTCAGGAAATAATTCAAGAGATGCGAAGAGCATTCAGTCCAAGGACACTCATTGCATCATTATCGGTAATGGCATAAAGGGGAACCTCAGATGCACAAAAATCAGAGGATAATTCAAAACATCAGAGTGCCTCAGCATGGTGGAATAGTACACAGTCATTAAAATGATCATTATAAAGATAGAGAGACTGTTAGTTATAATGTGGGGTGAAAAAGAGAGCCCGAAGGCCAGGTGTAATATGGCCGAAGATATGAGACACGGGCGTATGTGCAGGGTGGGGAAGAGCAGGTAACGAGCAAAATCAAAAAACAGTTTTGCGAGGCTGTGGGATTATTGGGGAGTTACGAATATTCCAAATGCTCTTTATCTTACTTTTTCAGCATACTTTCCCACATATTTCCCACTTCGTCCACATATATATTTCATGTATTTTTCCACAATAACAACAAAAATTGAGCAAGATACATTCAGTCAAATGGATTATTTCAAACCCATTCCCAAGGGGCCCAAGGAAGTACAGAAGAGTCAGCTGGGAGTAGGGGCTCTGCTCAGGGAGCATCGGGTGTGAGGCAATGGGATGGCAGGAGAACAGGAGGGGACCAGTGAACGGGAGGTCAGGGCAGTGGAGCCAAAGCAGCATCAGATGTGTGGGTCTGAGCACAGAGCTGCAACCCGCTCCCTGGGTGACAGAAAGCAAGTCCAAGAGCCTCTCTGAGCCTGATTCTCATCCAGGAACAGGACTGTCTCCCTTAGGGGCTGAATTGTGTCCCCTCCCCACCTCCAAATTCATATGTGGAGGTTCAAACCCCCAGTGACACAGAATGTGACAATATTTGGAGACAGAGCCTTTGAAGAGGTGACTAAGGTAAAATGAGGCCCCTGTTCCATATGACTGGTGTCTTTACAAGAGAAGGAGGGCAGGACACAGACACACGCAGACTAAGGGATGACTACTGAGGAGACCATGAGAAGGCAACCACGTATGAGCCAAGGAGAGAGGCCTCAGAAGAAACCAAACCTGAGACACTGCAATCTCAGAACTGTGAGAAAGCACATTTCTGGGGCACCTGGGTGGCTCAGTCAGTTAAGCGGCTGCCTTCAGCTCAGGTCGTTGATCCTGGGGTCCTGGGATTGAGCCGCATTGGGCTCCCTGCTCTACGGAGAGCCTGCTTCTCCTGCCTCTGCCCCTCTCTCTCTGTCTCTCATGAATAAATAAATAAAATCTTTAAAAAAAAAAAAAAAGAAGAATAAAGAAGATGCATTTTTGTTGCTTAAGCCACCCAGTCTCCAGTATTTTGGGGGCAGCTCCAGCAAACAAATATACCTCCCTTTGCAGAGCCCCAAAGACAACATCACTGGCACAGGGCAGGCACCCAAAAGACATCTGGGAAAAGTGAACCAGGTCAGAGGCAGGGGTTTGGCGCCCTGAAAACCACTGCCCCAGACAAGGCCTGTGCTGGGAGACTGGGTCTCAGTGTCCATCAATGAGTTAGTTTCACTGTGAAGTTCAGAACGACTATGAAGTCCTGCAAGACAGCCTCTCCTGTGGTTCCCATGGCAGCTGGGATGAGGTTGGTTGGGAAGGACAGACAGCACTGTACATAGCTGGCAAAATGAGATTTTAGTGAAGTTGAGGGGTTTTTTGCAAAGTCAAAGAGCAAGCACAGACCAAGAAGGGTCACTACTGCATCATCCTAAGCCTCCAACCTCCACTTCTCCCCCCTAAGAAATAAGGCTCCGATTGATTGATCCTACAACGTGAATGTTTAGAAAGTCCATAGTACCACAGCTACCATAAATCGAGTTAAAAGATAAGCAGCACAGAAAATGCTTGGAAAATAAACAACGGACAAAGGAGAGATCACTGCAACTCACCATGAACTCCTACAAATCAGCATAAAAGCACAAGTATCTAAATGGTAAAATGGCAATAAATACGAACATACAAGTCACAAAATGTGCATGATCAGTCAACAAACAGAAGTATACTCAGTCTCTACTGGTAATAAAGGAAAGGCAAAATAGAGCAAAGAAATGCCTTGTCATTCACCCATCAGAGCAACAAAGCATAGCAAGAATGATGGGGTAGCTTCCATTGACAATCCACTCTACCGGGAGATATAAATTTATGCCCTGTTTTTGGCTGATGATTTGATAGTGTCTATGGCTATCCATCATGGGTATCCTCCTCTAGTCTAGCAATTCTACTCCTAGGAATCTATACACACGTGCATTACTTTGCACGCACAAGCAGGACCGCTACAGCACTCTGTTAAATAAAAATGTGAAGAACCTAACCATCCCTCGAGAGGGAAATGATTAAATAAATTATGATACACTTTAGAATTCTATGCCATTATTTTTAAAATGAGCTAAGTCTATTTGTGTCGACATGTAAAGATCTCTAAAATATATTCGTAAGGGAAAAAGCAAGCTGCTTATCAATATCCACGATACGATCTCATTTCCATATATCTAAGTGCGTGTGGGGGTGTGTGTGTACTTACATGGCTTTGTAAAAGCATAGGGAAAGATCTGGAAAAGTATCACTGCTAACCCATGGGTGTGTACATTTCCTAGGAGGGAAGTAATGAAAGATGACTGAATCTTATGTCCTATATTTTAGAGTCTTTAAAATACTTTACAAGTGTGCATTTCCCAACAAATGCCATCTCTCAACAAATTATAGTTGGTAAGAGTGTGCCGGGATCAGCTCCTGCTCATGTTGAAACCTGAGACCCTACCAAAGGCTCTCTAATGGTGGAAGGTCAGGCAAGAAGGTGGGTGAATAATGAGGGAGTTGGAGGGCAGGAGAGGCCAGAGGTCACATCAGAGAAGCCACCACACATCAGGGCACACAGACCAACCTGGCAGGCAGCAATCAGAGAGGGGCTGGATCATTTGACGCACCCGTGGCACAATCCCCATGAGGCGAAGGAGCAGAGCCGCCCATGGTGACGGGCCCTGCAAAGAACGGACACAGCTGCAACCAGGTGCAGGCTTAGGCACCTGTCACTCGGCCAGGCGGCGGCCTCACCCCACCCTCAGCCACCAGGCTGTTGGCAGATGCTCAAGGCCAGGGATACCAGTGACCTTGAGAGTAGCGGAGGTGGCTCAGGGTCGAGGCTCAGGACAGGTCACCACGTGGATGTCCAGGCATCCACCTGCGCTCACCTCACCAGGGCTGCTGTGGGTGGCAGTGTCCAGAGAGGTGTCAGGAGAAGTGCCAGAAAAGGAGAGAGGATGTTAGAGGCAAGTGTCAACCAAAGACACAGGGAAGAAGTGACAGATACACAGCTGCTCTAAAGAGTCATCCTGAAATGCAGCAGCCCCATGGGATGCCCTCTCTGGTGCCCGCACTGTGGCAGGCATGAGTCATGCCAATGGCCTCTTCCTGAAACTCCCTGCTTCCCGGCCCTGTAGCCACACCCCACGCTGTCCTCCGACCTCCTCTCTTATGGCTCCCAGGCCCGAGTCAGTCCTCACTCCCATGTTCTTCCCACTCCCTGGTGGATGGGGCACAAATGATGGTGCCCTTGCCCATGGCTCGTTGTCCGGTCTCCCTGTCCGTGTTTCCCCCTCTGTACCATTGCTGTGGCCCTCCCCTTCAAGCTCCAGATCTCCAAGACCACCAGAAGTTCCCCACATCAACCTGTCCCCCACTGAGACCAGTATCCCTCCTCTGCTCCCTCATGACCCCCTTTCCCCCACCAGACAATTCTTTCTTCCCACAGGCACCAGGCTGGAGACCTGAGGGTCAGCTTTTATGATTTCTCCCTCCCCTTGGGCCCCTACATGCAACGCATCCCCAAGTCATAAGGATGTTAACTTCAAAATAGTTTGCAAACCCATACCCTATTCTCCACCTGGGGGAGTAAGCCACCCACCCGCTCACTTCCAAGGTCTCAGCTTCCACATTTATCCCTTCCGATCCTTCCTTCAAGCTGCCATGGGGACAATTTACTGAAAATACACCACCTGCTCTCTGTCACTTCCCTTCCATGGCTCCCTGATACCCACAGCAGAAAGCTCAAGTTCAAACTCCACAGCCCACCAGGAGCTAAGCCTCGTGGACCTCAGCAATTCCCCACTTCTTACTCCTTAGCTTCACCTTTGCTCCTCCTACCCCTGCCTTTGTTCACCTGGCTGAGATCCCCTGTCTTTCCTTCCTTCAGCTGGCTCCTGTCATCTCTGGATACCGGGTGTGGGCCCCTCCCTGCACGAGCCTTACTTGACAGTTGCCACCTCAGAGAGGGGATGGAAGACTATTTGGAGAAGGGCCCTTCCTCAGGGTTCTCATCACACCCTTACCCATTGCTTGCTGCACGCATCACACTGACTCGTATGGCTCTTGTCTGCCCCCCTGCAAATAAATGGTCAATGCCTTGGGGCTGGGAAGGGGGCGCACTCACTGTATCAGTTTCCTAGGGCCACACAAACTGGATGGCTTCCAATAGCAGTAATTTATTCTCTCACAATTCTGGAAGCTAGGTGTTGATAGGGCCATGCTCCCTCTGAAGTCTGAGGGAAGGACCTTTCCTTGCCTCTTTTAGTTTCTGGTGGTCCCAGGTATTCTTTGGCTTGGGGTAGCATAAGTGGGGTCTTTGCCTCCATCTTCACATGGCCCTCCCCTTCGTGTCTGTGTCTGAGTCTGGATTTCCCTCACTTTAGAAGGACATCCATCATATTGGATTAGGGACCACACTCATGACCCTATCTTAACTTGATGACATCTTCAAAGACCCTATTTCCAGTCATATTCATGGGTACTAAGGGGTTGGGTCTTTAATGTAGCTTTTGGGGGGACAAAATACAACCCATAGCCCTTACTTTGGCATCATTATTGCCCAGAACTGCTCATGGATGAATGAGCCAGGGTGCTCTGGGTCTAGGCAGCGGAGGAACAGTCAAAAGAGGAAGGCATCTCGAAGGAGGTGGCTCTGAAGCCAGGCCTCAGGAGGTGGGAGAGGGAAGGGACATGACCGTGAGAAAAGAGGAAGACCTCATGAGAGAGGAGGGAGAGGCGGGCTGCACGAGAGGCCTTGGCTCTGTGCTTTAAACTGCTGGGAGCTGGGTCAGCCTGCAGAAAGGCTTTTCAGGCCGGGCTGAGGCATCTGCTCTGGTTCTGTGAGGCGGTAGGGGGCCAGGGCATTAGGGTGCCAGGGAAGGTTCATCAGGAAAGCAGTGACAAGAGCAGAACCAGTGTTCCTGAAAGATGAAACTGCCCAAGGCATAGAGAGGCGAGTCTAAAAGGAGCCTCCCAGTGCAGGGAGCCCCAATAATGAGGGCAGTGGCAGCACGGCAAGGAGAGAATCCAGAGAAATGTGACAGAATGGACGGGGCATGACCTCAGGCAGCAAGGAGAGGAAGGAGTTGAAGCCTGCAGGGGCTTGGGGTTCAGGGGCCAGTGACTGAAAATGGCAGCCCAGGGAAAGCAGCGTGCCTGCAGGAGCGGCGATCAGTTTAGCCTCATGAAATGCTGTTCAATTTAAAAAGCCAGCTCACGCATGCACTCATTAAGTAACCACTGAGGAGGGGCATGTGTGCAAAGTGGCTATAAGAGTCCACGCGCTTCGTAAATAATTCAAGTTTATGGGCAACAAACACGTCTTTTTCTATCAACGCCTAGTACCCAAGCCGTTAGCAGCAGGCGTTTTGGAAGAAAGGTCTCAAGGCAAGGGAACTGGAAACTCAATGGAATCACCTTTAAATTACCTCATCACCTTGGGGAAATGGAAATCAATGCAGTCTGCAAAAGGGTACCTACCCTACCGTGTGCCAGCATAGGCCAGATGGAGCTAGTTCCCAGGTGGGTGAGCCAGGGGCAGAGGGAGTTGTCTGCCTCAGAGCATCTCTAGGATCAGCAGAGGTCCGGGGACTTAAGCTGCCCTTTCTGATGGAGCCACCAACTTCCAACCATCCCAGACATCCCAAAGAGGCTCTGAAGAGACACAGCCTTAGGAGACGCTCTTGCCTTGGGTGATGGAATAAAGACCCTTCCCTCCAATCCCCCTATCTTCATGAGGGCCTCAGGCTCTTCATTATTAGGAAAGGCTGGCCTCATTGATTTCCAAAGGGCCCTTCTACCTTCCAAAGCTCTGCTTACTGCTGCGGCTGCCATTCTGGCTGCCTGATCACAAACAAGCATCATCCCTAGTTGAGGATGGGAAGACCCGGCAATCCTAAAAGGGAGGGTCTCAGATACTAACACCTCCAGGTCATGATTCTGTATAGCTGATCCGAGCCCCTGCTTATTCTTCCTCCTCCAACCAGCCGCCCAGCAATGGGTGCTAGCACCTCAGTCGGAGAAGAGCGCACTGGATTGTGAGCCTGGAGATCCAGGTGACTGCAGGTGTGTTGCTCCCCCTTGATATGCCATCAGCTCATCTGTGAGGCCCTCTCCCCAGCCAGCCAGGCAGGTGTCACAGTCAGACCTTAGGCACCTGTGATCTAACCTCTGAGCCTCAGTTTCCTCATGCTCCCCATAGGATGTGGTAATGGCTCTATTTCCCGGGATTGTTATGAGGGCTGAGTTACTATAGGAAAGTCTGGCCAGTGTTAGCAGCTATTATTGCAGGGTATGGGGACATGAGCAGGAATAGAAGACACACATTGTTGAAGGACAACACAGTCCCCAGGAGGGACAGCAGAAGAAAGAAAACCATCAAGAAAACCATCCCTTGCCATGTAGCCTTTCTTGGAAGGGGTTTCTCTGAAAAGAGACCCACACCCCATGGCCTTTGGTATTGAGACTCCCTTCCTCCTGGAGGGTACACTCCCCTTGTCCTTTTGCCGGAGTTCCACTGCTAGCCATCCAAGGTCCCTGGATGACAGCAGACCCAAAGACAGTCTCTGCCTCGGGAACACTACCTCCAGCAGGACTGGGCTACCCAAAGCAAACCACTGAGTCCTTTCATGACTGTCATGGTTTTAGCATAAACACTAATGTGTGGGGATTTTTGTCTCACTATGCTCAGATTCTTCTAATAATCAGTGACAGTAGACTATAGCAAGAGATATCGAGGATAACACTGAACCTCTTTCAATCCTGTGCTAAGTTTACATATCAGGCAGCTGTTACTTTCTCTATCTTACAAATGGTAAAACTGAGGTTCAGGGGACACCTGGGTGGCTCAGTCGGTTAAGCGTTGAATTCTTGATTTGGGGTCAGGTCATGATTTTGGATCATGAACTCAGGGTGGTGAGATCGAGCTCAGTAAAGGGCTCCGTGTTCAGGCAGGAGTCTGCTTCTCTCCCTCTGCCCCTCCCCCTGCTTCCTCTCTCTCAAACAAATACATCTAATTAAAACAAAAACAAAAACAAAAAACCCCTGAGGCTCAGAGAGGCTAAATCATGGCATACAGTTAATAAGAAATGAAATAGGAATTTTAACTGGGGTCTCTCAGTCTACAAAGCAAGGCCTTTCTTCACTCCTTTTCATGCCACAGCGATCACCACCTTCCCTAGCAGCACTCTATCGGGAACCCAAGATAAATTACTTTCACCAAAATGAAACTTGCTCCATTGCCGTATATTCGTCACTATATCTTTATTTTCTGCCGTGGAATTGAGAAATCCAGTCAGAAAGGCTCTGTTCATATTTTTCATGCACATTTTAGGATTGTACATAGATGAAGACTTGCATGTGATATAATCAAGTGCAAGACTTCTGAACAGAAACTGTGAGCTGGATCTACAACTGTGTATCACCTAGACAACCCTCAGATGTTACCTTGCTCGGTTACAGAGGAGAACATGAGCCCACCTTAATTATTGAGGAGGTTTTAAATTGCTCAGTTTGTGAATAAAAATAGGTAGGCTGATTGCATTACAGGTGTAGAGCAGGCTAAAAATATATAGATAACCCACCTTGATCTAGTTACAGAAGACTTTGGGCCCATAAAGGTATTTTCAAAACAATCAACATGCAAAGCTCAAATTCATTGTTTTTCCAAAGCAAAAGCAGTAGCCTGCTACTCAGCCAGCCTGTCTTTCATGCATTTGGATTTCATATCTTTATGAACCAAGTCAGCGAGGATGTCAAAGTACAGTTATGAGTCAGCCCTCCTTCCAGACAACTACTCTCTAAAGAGATTTATTAGTCTGGCCAAAATTCAAAGTGTTTACATTGTGGGTCAAAACTTACCTACTCAAAACAAAAATGCTCTGGGGTGGAAAAAAAGTGGTCAAGGATAACATCAATCAAGTATAGGTTAGATATGCCGTTATTATACTTTCCCCAGTTCGACCTTTCCTCTCTACAGAACACTGGCCAGAGATAAATGGTACCTGGTACCTACTGAATGGTACCCAGGAACGCCACAACACTCTTGGCACACATTTCCATCAGCACTGCAGCACCATTGCAGCTCACACTGACCCTAAAACTAGCACATCATCTCTCTCAGCTTTTCCACCTCTCTTTCATTTCATCAGCACCACTGCCAGGCATCCAATGATCCAAGGAAGCTGCCCACCAGAGACATTTCTGATGCACATAGCTCAGGCTAGACAGTCGGAACAAAACACAGACCCCAGTCCTCCAGCAGGAGCCTGTCGAGATTCAGAAGCATCGTTAACATCCACCTGGTTACAGCAGGCAATTTACAAGGTTCGGAATCTAGACCTCTCCAGGGCCCTGGAGGATGGTCCCTCCAACTCCGCCCCCCTTCTTTCCACCCCTTCACCTCCCCCCACACACCGAAAGTCCTTTGTCGAGGCAGTAGAGCCCCCCAATAGCCCACCCATGAGGTTCTAGGGAGTCAAGAGGTCTATCTGTCTGACCTTGCCAGGTGATGGAGATGGGAACCGAATGCTGGTGGGATCGAAGGCAGAGGTGACCCATCAAGTTTAAACACATCTCCCCCTTCAGTGGATGGCTCAAGGCAGGAGGGGGGCAGCTTTAAGGACCGAGGAAGCCCAAGGCTCCTGGCTGGGTAGTTGCCCAGCGTGACCCCAAACTGCTTACTCAGAGGCACAGGCCAGCTGGAGAAGGGCTTTTCCTGTGACAGGCACCACCGGAGTTTAAAATCCCCTTTGCGTGCTGGGAAAACACACACACACACACACACACACACACACTAGCAGGGAGTGCCTGCTCAGTATCCACTCCAAAGCTCTTCTGCCTCTGTCCAGCTCACTCCTAACAGTCAGGGGCACTCAAGTGACCCTTGCCCTTGAAGTCCTGGTAATGGTAGCTCAGGTGCCCAAGGAGACTGGAGGAAGGCAGAGAGAGGGCTTTACCTCTTGCTTGTAGCCCCTGGAGAAGGCTTGAGCCTACCTTCCCTGCTAAAAGATGGCTGGCCTCTGTCTGGGCTGAATTCCAGTGGCTGGTCTACACGGGCCAGTCCCCTGCACAGAGAGGGGAGAGTATTGTCCTTGTGGCACCAACCCAGGTGAACATCCCTTCTCAGTGTCATATGGTGGGCAGCACCCAGGGTTGTGAAGAAGACATGCTTAGTGACTGCCCTTAGACTTCTAGCTAAACCCTTTGTCCCCTGACTTGTGAGGGCAGAGGGGCCTGCCCTCTATCCCGGGACTGGGTCAGAACCAGGGCAGAGATCTGAACCCTCAGTCCAGTAGGCTGCTCAAGATCAGGGCTGGAAGAAATTTACAACGGGTAAGGAAAAATTTAAAAGCCCAAGAGATCCCATGCCCCGGGACCCGCCCGCCCCATGCCTGCTCCATCTGCCCCAACTCACCCCAGGAAGGGGCTCCCGGGTGTGGAAGTGGGTCTGGCCCCGAGGTTGCGGGGGCTCTTGCAGCCGCTGCCGCCGCCGCCGCCGCCTTCCCGCCGCCGCGCTCTCAGTCCATCTCGGTGCAGTGCCGGCTGCCACCGCCGTGCCAACCCCGGGAGAAGGAGGGCGGTCCCCGGATTGGGTGTGTGCTACCCGGCGGCCCCGGGCCCGCCTCCCCGCCGCGGCCGCCCCTTCAGCACCGCGGACAGCGGCCAGCCCGGTTGCTCCGAGAGCAGCCTAGCCGAGAGGAGCGGTGCGGCGGCTCTGCCCGCCCGCCAGTCAGACAGTGCGCGGCAGGGGCGCGGCGCACCGCGTCCTCATTCCTCCAACCTCCTCCCCACCCGCCCGAGGAGGCAGCCTCCTCAGGGCCCCGCTCCAAGAGCGAAGGGCGCCTCGTGAGGCCACTAGACAGTGCCCAGAGGACCGGACGCGCCTCCTCCGGCCGGGTCAGAGCAGGGATTAGCGCTCTCCTCCCGCCCAGCCGGCTAGACAAAGGCAAGCTCTCGGTGTCGGAAGGCCAGCGGGCAGCGGAAAGCTCAGCTCAGCCTCTTAAAATGCGGGAGCACGGGCCGGAACCCGACCCGGCCCTAAGGGCGCTATCGTGGCTCAATCGAGGCCAAAGAGGGCTGGCCCTTTGCCTGGGTCTCGAGTGGGAGGGGCCGGTGGCTCAAGCACTCATTTCTCCTCTGTGATACACCCCGGGTGTTGTAAGGAGTTAACCAGAGTGTTTTGGGAACTAGGGGAGGGAGAGCCTTTGGGGTTCCATCCCCACCTGGAATCCAATTCCCACCTCCACATCCTTGGTGCCAGAGCATCAATCAACCAAGGGATGGGACTACTGGAGCCTGGTGACATCACTCAGAACACTTCCACGTTTTCCATTTCTGTTAAAATCCGACCCACAGCTCCTCATTCCCTGCCAGGAAACCTGCCACGGAGATGAGGGGCTCCGGTTCTAGAAGCCTCTGCCACAGACCAGAAACATGACCTGGCCCACCCTTTCCTCTGCCTTCTGTGAGCCTCAGCTTTTCCTCTGGGATGTGGGGGTGGGGTAGAGCTACCTCTGACTCCAAGTCTGAACTAACTCAGCCTCTCTGGCCAAGCAGAAGAATCCAAGACTGGACAGCCACCCACAGCCCACCTCCCTTCATGGCCTTTCTGAGTACAAGATGAGGAGACCCTTCTTCCCACTGCCAAAACTGGCCAATCTTGCTTAATTCTTTCTAAACAAACCACAACTTCTATGCCTCGTTAATTCAAATCCAAAGACATGTTGATTTTTTACCATTTGGTTGAGTCCCTGGTCTGAAGGGAGAAGACCAAATGGAATGAGTTCAAGTCGAGGTTAATAAATGCTATCTGATCAGGCATGAGGCATTCTGCTCAAACATTCACAGATCAAGGCTGTTGCACAAAGAGCCCAGAGCTGAAACATTCAGGAAGGTTAACGCAGGAACAGGAATGAGAATCTGCCATTCAGAAAATGCAGCAAGTGTGGGGGTGGGGGGGCTAATTCAGTTTCCTCATCAAGGAAGAAAAATCGCAATCCACATGTGGTGACTTTAAAAAGAAACAAAACCGGGCACCTGGGTGGCTCAATGGGTTAAGCCTCTGCCTTCAACTCTGGTCATGATCTCAAGGTCCTGGGATTGAGGCCCACATCATGGGGCTCTCTGCTCAGCGGGGAACCTGCTTCCTCCTCCCCCTCTGCCTGCCTCTCTGCCTACTTATGATCTCTCTCTGTGTGTCAAATAAATAAATAAAATCTTTTAAAAAATAAATAAAAAGAAACAAAACCACTACTTCTACAGTCTTTTAACTTAACATCTTTTTTCTCCCCTCCTTTGAAAATTACTTCCAAGAGCTTGCTTGCTTGCTTGCTTGCTTTTTTAAAGTAGCATACGATCAAAATCCAAAGACAAGAAACAAGTCAGGTTCCAGGGACACCAGGTTATGTGGGCTTCCTGCTGCATTGGTCAAAGCATCAGATGGGGTATGGAGTGCCTATCTGCCTTCCCAACATCCAACAATTGCCCAAACATCCAACAGTTGCCAAGTGGACACATTGACACTTATGAGGAAAGTCTTTTTTTGTGTGTATTTCCTCATTTGTAATGGAATTTCTTGAGGATTTTGTGACAGAGGATTCCTTCAATTTAACTCTTTTAGTTGTCTAACTTATGGCACATTCAGCAATCACCAGCATGTCTGCATACTCGCCTTTCAGGAGATCAGTGAGGGACCCAGTGAAGCCCATTTCTACACACACACACACACACCCGCTACTAGCAGAAAGCACACATTTTCTACTGACATGGCATACTCACATATACACTAAAGATCACAAGAGATTCAGGATTTGGAACAACAGAAGTGATCCAATCCATACAGCAAGATTGTAAATTCCAGTGCAGTTATTCAGTTATTCTATAGGTTTTGGAAAAGCCTAAAAACTGGAACACATTCCAATGATTCTCAACCACAAAGGCAGGAAGACACTTCTGCCCCAGGCCCCATTCCTCCCTCTGCCCCAGGGCTCAGACCCTGCTCTTTGACCTCACTACACAATCTCTTTCTAGTGGGCAGACTATGACTACCACTCCTGCGAAAGCTAGTAAACCACCCCAACCTGCCTGGAATGCAACCTTTCTACCAATACTCCTGGTAAATCCCAACCAAGTCCATCCTTCCCTCCCCAGCCCAGCTTACTTTGCTCCCTCTGTTATGTACTGAAAACCTGAGCATGTTTTTGGCTTATCCCCTCTTCCTCCCTTATAACCAACATACCAGGGTCCACCAGTGCCTTCCTTAGCCCACTCTTTCCTGCTCACCCAGCTGGGGACCTGGACCCAGCTGTCTCTCTCTCTCCCTGGTCCACCATGGCAGCCTCCTCCCTGGGACCCTGCCCCCTCTCCTAACCTCCTCTCTAGCCATATATCTCTTCTGGTATAGCCTATCACTACTTCTGTTACCAGTCTAAAATGCCATCAGCATACTACTAACCAAGCAAGGTTCAACTTCAAACCTAACACTCAGAGTCCTAGGCAGACATGCCCTCTCTATCCCATTTCCCAGGGCCTCCTAGTGACAACTCTGACCTCTGGCCACGATGTCTCAAGTCTTTGCCTTGTGACCTAGACTGTCCTTTGTCAGTGCTGAGTATCTGCCCCACTATACCTCACCTGGCCGCCAAGTTCCCTATCCATCCATTAGTGCTGCAAAGCTCTTAATCGAGAAGTGATCCCAAGTGCAGTTGTGGCCAGTGCTGGGTCTGGTGTCAGGCAGTGCATGCTTACCCTTCTGGGGCATGGCTCCTCACCCTGGCCTTCATTTCCACTTCAGTGAGCTCTTAGAGCACTTCCTGCCAGTACCATGCACCAGACAATTCATCTTTCCAACCACCTACACCACTACCTACCTGTTCATGCCCAGGCAGACTACTTCTCCAGAAAGTCTACATGAGCCCGTGTCTTCTGTTTTCGTGGGGGTCTGTCAGTTTCTAGAAAAGTGTTAATAGGGCTATTGAGAGGTGCTCAATAGTCCTTGAAGGAGCAAACTCAGCATGGGTAATAGCAAGAAAGGGATCCTTTTAAACCTGCTTTTGAATTTTATCTAATTCATATTTTTTTCTCTCTCTCCTCATCCTCAGGCCACATCCTGCCAAGCTGGACTTGGGATGGCAGGCAGGGGAGAAAGAGGTTCTAGGCTGCCAGAGAATTCACAGAACAAATTCCTTGCCAGTGGGTGATAAAGACTGATAAGCATTATGTGATATGTTATTATATAGTTGTATTCCAGACCCTTCAAGTAACTCGACAAACCAAATGACAGGACAAATTGGAACCCAGTGACAGGCTGAGTAACCTATTCCCATATAGTGATGCTTCAGAAACACAGCTATTGGCATTGACTCCTCTACAGGAGTGGTGAGGGGCTGGATAAGCCACTGTCAATTTTCTGCAGACTGGAGACTATTTGCTGCTTTCACCAAAGTAGTAACTGACATAAATCTACTCTAGGAACAAAGCAAACTAGCAACCAGCTTTAAAAAGCACCCTACGTGAAGAAATCAGGCCAGGGATGGACTCCTAGCTCTGTCATATACTTGCAATGAAACGCAGGGCAAGTTGCTTTCTCACTTTGGGGCTCAGTTGCCTTATCTGTAACAAGTAGGCACTGGATTAACTAATTCTGGCAGTCTTTTTTACCTACAAAAATTCAGAGGCTCTTCAGAAATAAACCCTCAAATATGTAATCAAAGGTTCTTTGACAAGGGTGCTAAGATCATGCAATTGGGAAATGACAGTCTTTTCAACAAATGGTACTGGGAAACCTGGATGCCCACATGCAAAAGATACAAAAATTAACTCAAAGTGGATCAAAGCCCTAAATGTAAGACCTAAAACAATAAAATTCTTAGAAGAAAACATAGGACAAAAGTTTCACAGCATTGGATTTAGCAATGACTTCTTAGCTATGACACCAAAGGCACAGGAAGTGAAAAAATAAACAGATAAATTGGACTTCATAAAAATTAATAACTTTTGTGCATCTAAAGACACTATTGGCAGAGTCAAAAGCTGAAAATATTTGCAAATTGGGAGAAAATGGGAGAAAATATTTGCAAATTGTGTCTGAGATAGGATTAATAGCTAGAATATATAATCGCTAGAATATACAAAGAACTCCTAAAACTGGGCAACAAAAATCAACCTGATTCAAAAATGGGCAAAAGACTTGAATAGACATTTCTCCAAAGAAGATCTACAAATGGGCAATAAGCACATGAAAAGACGTTCAACATCACCAATCATTAAGGAAATGCAAATCTAAAACATTTGAGATATCACCTCACATCTATTTGAATGGCTAATATTTTAAAAATAAACAAAATAAGTATTGGTGAGGATGTGGAGAAATTGGAAACCATGTGTGCTGTTGGTGGGAATATAAAATGGTGCAGCTACTATGAAAAACAATATGGTGGATTCCTTAAAAATTTAAAAATAGAATTATAATGGTTAAGCTATCCTACTTCTGGGTATTTACCCCAAAGAATTGAGAGCAGGGTCTTAAAGAGGTATTTCTACACCCACATTCATACACAGCAGCATTATTTACAATAGCCGAAAGATGGAAGCAACATTAAGTGTCCATTGATGGGCGAAAGAAGTAAATGTGATATATACATTCAGCATAATATTAATCAACCTTGAAAAGAAAGGAAATTCTGACATGTGCTACAACTTGAATGAACCTTGAAGAAATTCTGCTAAGTGAAATAAGCCAGTAACAAAAAGAAAAAAACTTTATGATTCCACTTATATGAGGTACCCAGAGTCATGAAGTTCATAGAAACAGAAAGTAGAAATGTTGTCATGGGGGATGGAATGGGGACCGAGGGAGTGGGGAGAAGGGTTTATTGTTTCTTGGCTATAGCATTTCAGTTTTGCGAGATAAAGCATTCTGAGATGAATGGTGGTAGCTGTTGAACAATATGACTGTATTTAATACCACTGAACCATACACTTAAAAGTAGTTAAAATTTCAAGTATATACTATAATAATATTATTAAGAAGTTAAAAAATAAAAAAATCAATTCTGAAGTATATGTATTAACAGAGTGGAAGAGAATTTTTTTGAAACATTAAGTAGTTGGTTAAGCTTAATATCAGATATTTCCCTTGTAAATATATATATATTTATTTATTTATTTGTTTGTTTGACAGACAGAGATCACAAGTAGGCAGAGAGGCAGATAGAGAGAGAGAGAGAGGAGGAAACAGGCTCCCCTCCAAGCAGAGAGCCCGACTCAGGGCTTGATCCCAGGACCCCGGGACCATGACCTGAGCCAAGGCAGAGACTTTAACCCACTGAGCCACCCAGCCTCCTTGTAAACATATTTTTAATGCTTAGAAACTTATAATATACAAAGGACTAAAAGCAGGAAAAACAAATAAATTCAACCCTGAATACCATGTTTGTAGCGTTGACTGACTAAGGAGCTCTCAGTTAGGTGGATCCCAGCCCAGGAGACCAGATTTCCCTTAGCAGTCACCAAGCAGCCACATCTACATAAACTGGGGGCCTTAAGTCCTCATATCTCCTGGTAAGTTCTCAAAGACTTAATGTTCTCCCTTCATGAAGCCCACGGGCATTTAGGGAAACCTAAGAAAACACCACAAGAGAGAAGCTTAACCTTCAAAAACACAGATGGCTGAAATGTCAAGAGCCATGAGAAGAAATACTTGGCATATCCAGGGTGTCCTAAGCAGCTTGATTGGCAAGAAGCTACTTCAAAATAACTATAATTAATAATTTTAAAGAAAAAAAAGACAAAATGGATACATAGATGTAGCATTTCAACAGAACTGGAAATCTATAAAGGTAATCACGTGAACATTCCAGGATTTAAAAATATTGTATCTGAAATTAAGAATTTATTGAATTGGCTTCACGGCAGAATGGGTAAAGTAGAAAGCAGGATTAATGAACTCAAAGTCTGGTTAATCAAAATATCCAGAGGAAAAAAAGATGGTAAAGACAGAACAGAGTGTAAAGTTCACTTGGATGATCGCCAAGAGGTCTAACATACATACATGTAATTTGAGTTCCACGGAGAAAGACAGAAAGAGGAAGAAAGAATGAGCCAGAAGCAGTCATGGCAGAAATAATGACTGAATTTTCCCAAATCTGGTGAAAGACATTAGCCCACAGATTCAAGATGCTCAGTGAGCCCCAAGATGGAGAACTATAAATCAAATCTTCCCAAGGTACATTACAGTCAGTCTTTAAAAATCAAATACAGAGAAAAAAACTTAAAGGCAGCTGGAGGGGAAAATAAAAGGATATGCTCTTTTCAAAGGAGCAGTAAGACTAATTCAGATTGTTATCATTTCAATACAAAATAGAGAAAAAGAAGATAATAGGATTTTAAAGCTTAAAAAAGGAGGGAAGGGAGGGAGGAAGGAAGGAAGGGAGGCAGGGTGAGCTACTAATCTAGAATTCTATACCCTGGGAAAAGATCCTCCAAAACTTAAGGTGAAATAAAGAAATTTTAAGGCAAAATAAAAAACAAAAAGCAAAGAATTCACTGCCAGTAGACATGCATCACAAGAAATACTCAAGTTCTTTATACTGAAGGAAAATGGTCCCAGGCAGAAGAAAAGAAATTCAGAAAGGAATAAAGAACATCAGAATTATTTTTTAATGTAATTAAATATAAATATTGCTTAAAACACCATTATAATGCTCTGTGGAATTTATAACATATAAGAGCATTAAGAAGAATTTAATTTTGGATTCTTAAATTATTTGGGAAGTGGTAAAAGTACTAATTTAAAGTAGACTATAATATATGAAAGAGTCATATTATAATCTCTTTTATTAAAAGAATGAGAGGGGTGCCTGTGTGGCACAGTCAATTAAGCACCCAATTCTTGGTTTCAGCTCAGGTCATGATCTCAGAGCTGTGAAATCGAGCCCTACATCGGGCTCCAAGCCCAGCAGGGAGTCTGCATGAGGATTCTCTCTCCCTTTCCTCCCGACTCATCCTTTCTCTTTCTCTAAAATAAATAAATCAATCTTATTTTAAAATAAGGATGAGAGAAAGTACAATTAAGAATGAATAAAAGAGAGAATAAAATAATTTTAAAATGCCTGATTTATAACAAAAAAATGAAAGAGAAGGAACATCCAAGTGGTAGCATGTATCAGAATATCCTCTCTTTTTAAGGCTGCATAATATTCCATTGCACAGATAGACCACGTTCTATGTTTATCCATTTATCATCGATGGACATTTGGGTTGCTTCCCCTTCTTGGGTATTGTGAATAATGCTTCTGAGAATATGAATATTTGTACAACCTAAATCGTGTTTGAAATCAAACTTTTGGCTGAAGGATGACCTTGATTACTTGTACTTCCAGTATGTAGACAATGTAGTGGACAGTGGGCAGACAATGAAGTAGAGAACCTGAAGTCAGGTAGAACTCGATGCCAAGTCAAGCTCTGCTACTTACTAGTTCAGCGGATGTGGGCAAGTTTCTTGGAAGTTTACACATAACACACATAAAAATGCCAGGCACAGCATGTTATTCTCACCAGGTCAGAGCACCTCTCTGTTGTCTTGTGGGTTGGGAAGTATTCTAGACTCTGGGCCCTTAAAGTGTCGGTGGAGAACATGCCTGAGGCTTATGCTTTTCATAAAGTCATTTTCCCCCACAACCAGCAAGAAGACAAAACAGAACTTGTAACAGCTGCCAATCACCTCTAAAAAACATGCTGTCAACCAATGATAATTGGCCTAAGTGTATTTTACATTTTGCTTAAAAATACTGTTTCCGTTCATCTGACTTTAAATGCCACATGCTGGTGGCAAACCCAGATTATGAATGACTCATGAATAGACACAATGACTAATTAAACCCAATAGAGACTATTCATTAAAAAATAGAAATGTAAACTTTTACCCAAGGGCTTGCAAGTAAATGTCTGTAGGAAGCATTTGAGGAAGGTTTATAACCTCAGCCTTCTCAGTAAACAACACTGCAGATGGTAGATGAAAAAAATGCTTGCATTCATAAACTATTTCTTATCATGCAAACCATGGTGATCGAAGCTCCTATGCATGGTTCCTAAATCCTTAGGTTTTTGCTGTTTTGATATATGCTTATGTATGCTTAGCCATGAGCCTTTTGACTCTATTTCTATACTTTGGTGATGTCTATCTATGTATCGATTGATATGGGGACAGGCTAGGAGCCTAGCTGGGTTCTTAATAAAACTATTTACTGCAAAGTCTCCTGAAATCCCCACTGGCCTGAACCCAGCCCTGGGACATGACTATGACCCTCTCAGTCTTCACTGTTCTGTGCTAGCTAAGGCACTCTGCCAGTCCACAGTTTATTTTTCTCTATCGACAAAGTGAAATTACAGTTGACAACATTTTTCACAAGACCGTGGCCCTGATATGGTAAAGAGATAGGATTGGTCATATCTAAAATTCCCTAATACATGTAAACTCTTGGAGACTGAAAAAAGGGAGTGTTGGCAACAGGGATCATGTTGCTGTCGACTGTCAAAGACCTTCCACGTAATGGAACTTAAAAACCAATGAAACAGATCCTATCCCCCTTGGTTTCAGGGCAGCCACTTGATAAGTGGGGCAAGCATAGAGATAGCAGAAGAAACATCTCTTAACTGATTTTTAAATTGTTGATACAAGAGCTTATCAGTCTTGAAATGACCCTTAACCACATTTGCCAGTGGATTCTCAGTCAGTTACCACATCTCAAACAACTTAACCTGGGAAGTACTCCCTGCAACTTTCTTTCCTTCTCTCTTCCTCCCTCCCCTCCCCCCTCTCTTAAATACAGTTTGCTACATCCCTTAGGATTGCTTTTTGCATGTCTTAAGAATCTTTCTGAAATAGTGCCTGAAAGCCATAGAAACTGGAACACACACACACACACACACACACACACACACACGCTCTCTCTCTCAATCCAGCCCCCAAACTGAGATCTCTTTGATAGTTCAAGACCAATGTGAAGCCTCCAACTTCGTCCTCTTTCCCACCTCCCTCCAAATCCATCACGGGTCCTGTGTATGAATATGTAAATCAGATGTGCAACCAGAGCTCCTATGAATGGGTGATGCAGTTTCAAGTTGTCCAATCTTTTCTATCCCTTCTCTCCCTGAAAAGGGGGTCAAACACCAGTGCTATGCATTTTCATGGGGCTACATATCCAGAGTCTTTCCTAAGGTGGGGAATATGTGGAGGCAGAGGTTGACACTTAAAAGGCCAGAGACAGTAAACCCCTGTGGGGCATCTGGCCAATCAATGCCTCCAGCTCCAGAAACCCACACCCGTCAGCCACTGCAACAAACTACGCGTCTACCAACCTCAAGGGCCCATGTCCTTCTTCTGAAGCTCGGTCACCTTGGAGCATGGAGAGAGCGTCACCCCCCTCCCCCACCCACCACCACCACCACCCTGCTTCTTTCTGATGACAGCCATTGTCTCACAGAGAGAGATGCACAAGAAACAACATGTGTTCTCACTGAGATTCACATCCCTCCTACCCCCAGATAACATGGCACAAAATAGAATGAAGCTGTGCTCTAAAATGGAAATAGAGTTCCCACCAGAAGAGGAGGCAAAGCTGCTACAGAGAATCTCAAAAGCAGACCCTGTTCTTAGAGAAAAGTTCATCCTGCCTGTGAGCTTGAGGTTAGAACTGAAGTCTGTCCACCTTCTGGCCATTGGTGCTGCCTTCCGAAGGCTGCACCCAAACCACTTCCAATCAAACCATTTCTTTCTCCTTAGGAGACTTGGACTTGGGGGCCTCCAGTGGACTTGGGAGCCTCAGCCAATGCTTCTTCTATGTGGTGAACCCCAAAGAGAGGCACTAGGTTCTCCTGAGGTTCTTTTGGGTTTTAGTTTGCCTTTTTTCTTCTGATTTTTTAAAAAAATATTCTATTTATTTATTTGACAGACAGAGAGAGAGAGAGACAGCAAGAGAGGGACTACAAGCATGGGGAGTCAGAGAGAGAGAAGCAGACTCCCCACTGAGCAGGGAGCCCGATGCAAGGCTCAATCTCAGGACCCTGGGATCATGACCTAAGCCGAAGGCAGCTGCTTAACAACTGAGCCACCCAGGCACCCATTTTTTCTGATTTTTGAGTGTCCTGTAAGTTGGTTTTTCTCTCTGCAAGCATCTGAGCTGAATGGGTGGGTCAATGGAAGGGAGACGTTATTCACTTGTCTTAGCTACTGGCTCCTGGAACTGGTTAGAAGATGAACAATTTGCAAAGTAGATGGGCCGGATCATTTCTAAGAGGAAGCAGATTTCATTGCCATGAAATCCTAGTGTTTGAATGCACAGAGGATGCATTCCCCACCTGCTGGCCAGACTCAGGCCCTCCCTCTCTGGTCAGGATTGGACTTCCTTCCAGAGCCCCATCCCAAAACCCGGAGCATGCATCTCAGAGATGGAACAGTAAACCTTCCAAGATCCTCCGTTTAAGCTCAGAAATAGTACAGTTCTTTCCAAGAGGGTACAACAGTCCAAAGCTGATGTTTCACTGGTCAAGGCCAGCAGCAAACATTTCACGTTCATTTTTCCTGTAGGACACTCTCTCTGAGATGGCCATACATGTCAACGGCCTCAAGCCAAGCCATTTTTTCCCTTTCACGGTACTGCATGTAGATTTGCCCAAAGCTATGAAAAATTAATTATTCACCCACCCCCAAAGAAGGCCTGAACCAAAAGTCAACATTTACAACAAATTCATTAACACGGTCCCTGGCATTAGAGACTCATTACACGGAAGCCGCGGTGCTAATCTAATTTTACATGAAAGGAGATAGGTAATTGCAGGAGCCCTGCAAATCTGAGCCACGGCAACATCATTTTATGCTCCTCTTTGAATCTGTCAGATTAAACATACCAAGGGCTCCTCGAGTGAATGGGGAATAATGTGGCTAGAAGGCTAAGGCCCAGCTCTGAGCACACAGTCCACCACCAGCTCTCCAGGCTGCAGAAGGCTGGGCTCTCTCTACTGAAGTCTTCTCCTTGGAGGCAGATCTCCCACGGGCTCTGGGTGGGATTCTGCATTTTCAAAGTGATTGACATGGCATGGGGGAAACCATGGACAAAAGGGGACATTCCTCAGTTGATCAGACTGTCCCCATCACCACCATTTTTACTGTCACTTGTATTGGTGCCATAAGGTTGGGCAGGGCGCTGACACTTTACACATCCTCACAATGGCCTGATTCTTCAAATAATGGAACCAGAGCTCAGGAAGATTGGCGGGGGGGTGGGGCGGATTAGATCACATGTCCCAGGTCACATGGCTGGGAAGCCATGCAGCTGAGATCCTAGGTTGGTTGGCTTCTGGTACTGCAGACACCATAAGGAGCAAACAGGACACAGAGCTCGGGTCTGCCCCCGAAGCTCTCAAATCCCAGGGCTTTGAGAAGAGCTTCTCTCCTTCCCCGCTGCCAGCACATCCTGTCACCAGCCCTGCCTCCCTCTGACATGCTCTTTACCCTGCAGCCAGAGGCACAGAACTGAGAGGACCAGGCTCCAGGGTAGCACCTTTCTGAGAAACTCAGCCTTTCTTGGGATCCAGCAGGGAATGTAGCCAGGAAGGCCTTTCATGATCTATGATGTGGCTCCTCCAGCCTCACACTGGGACATGCCCACCCCATCCCAGCCCTCTCTGTTTGGGTTTTGGGTCACTCTTGAACTATTTGGAGCTCTCCTTGTGGTCATGCTCCTCCCCACCTCGGGCCTCATTTTCACTTGCCCTCACCGCACTTCATCGGGCAGATTCCTCCTTGACCTTCAGGCCTCAACTTACACATCACCTCCTCCAGGCAGCCTTCCCTGACCCTCCAAAGTGCGCAAGGTGCCTCTCTTTATGTTTCCTTTGCCGGGGTGTATCATCATACACCCTCCACTGTGATTTTTCTGCTGTTTGGTCTCCTCACAGCAGGCAGTGAGGTCCCTGGAGACAGTAACTGGTTTTGTTTTCCATTAAGTTTCCATTAAATCCTCATCTCCTAGCATTGTCTGGCACAGAGAAGTATGCAGCAAATATTTACTGTATACAGACTTAAAATATACTAAACTCTATAAAATTTAACCAGGAAGCAAGTTTCCCAATTCATAAATATTAATCAGTGCTTTAGATATACAATTAAAATTATTCAAAGAACAAAACGTGGTCCACATATGACAGGGTTGGAAAGGAAAATTTAATTTACAATTAAACTGCAACCTCAAACAAAACCCCAATGGGATATTTTAAGTAAAACTTGAGCTGATTCTAAAATTTACATAGAAGGGGGAAATCCCAATATATTTTTGAAATTAAAGAATAGTGAGGGGGATTTATCCGACTAGCTGTCAAAGTCTACCATAAAGCTACAGTGACTTAACTGTGGAATATAGGCAGAGAGAATGATAAAGAGATCAATGGAGAGTAGTGTCCAAAAACAGAATAAATTCTGCTGAGGAAAATGAGATATATTTGGGGAAAATGAGATATATTTTTGGAAAACATAAAATTAGACGCCTACCCCATATCTTGCATGAAAACAAATTCCAGAAGGATATAACTTAAAGCACATTTGTTAATGGTCCCTCCCTTCCCAAGTGGTGTGAATGGCTCCTTTATCACTAAGTGAACTCCCAAAAAGTATAAATCTATTTCTGGAGATCCCAGTCTGGTTTTAAGAATGAAAAGAAGGATTTCCACCTATGGCATTTTTAATAAGCAACCACAGTCTCAGCTCTGGACACTTAGGCCCACCTCTGAAAATGCCGTCCCTGTTTCTGAAGCCCCTCTGTGGGAGGAAATAGTCACTCTACAGATACACACCGAAGACAACTTTCAATGAACATAGTCTGAGTGATTACAGTGGCCATTTCTGAGACCCACACTCTCCTCTCTGTCACCTGCCTGCCTGACCCAAGTAGGCGTGGATCTGGGAAATTTCCGGGGCTCATGGGTAATGTTGGCGAGGTAGAAGTATTAATGGAGTTATTCGTTTACCTTTAGACAGAAACGTGCTCTCTGAACAAGTCTCCCTGCTTCGGAGATGTGGTATTTCATGTCCCAGGGGGATGAAAACAGAAGGAACCTGTGTTTTCGGTAAGCGCCTTCACTGATTCCCCCGGGGGAACCAATGACTAGGAGCATATGCGCACAGGTTCCCTACTCCTTGAAGCAAGGAAAACAAATATAAGACACTGCAATGCCTGAGAAAACATACAATCATATTCTTTGAAGGCAAAATGATTGTTCATCAACATTTCCTCAGGTTTTTCTGGGATGGTTGACCCAGTGTCCCCCAGCCTGGCCCCTTTCAGATTGCTGGTGGGCATTTAAATCATACACCCACTTTGGAAGACAGTTTGGCCATTTCTTAGAAAGTGAAGCACGGGTTTACTACCCTATAACCCAGCTCTTGCACTCCTAGATAATTTACCCAAGAGAAAATGAACAATGTGTCTGTACAAAGGCGTGGACAGGAACGTTTATGGCAGCTCTATCTGTGTGACTCCCTGAGACAGTGCCCCAGACACACCCTGCACAGGACCCGTACCACCTACAGTTAAGTCTCAGTACCTGGGTGTGGGGAAAGTACATTCCTTCATGTCTCCTTCCCTCCAAACAGCCCAAGGTCAGAATGCTTCAACCCACTTCAGCGGTATTTTACACAGGGAAACAAAGCATCAGTGGGTCTCTGGGGAGTGCAGGCTCCACAGGAGAAGTGGAGAGGCAGATGGTGATGTCCTGGCCAAGAGACCACCCCCCAGCTCCTCACTGGCCTTTTCACAGCCACAACTCGGAGCTGAGGCCTGAGCCACAGGACAGGTGACTCAGTGAGTGGTGGGAACCACGGAGTTAAAAATGCAGGAATGGCCACCTTTTGAGGAGGATGGGTTTTAATATTAAAAGAAGTGCATGGCATTTACTTTTGGGTTGCTTGAAATGAGTGTACAAAGCCCAAGGAATGGGAAGTTGACTTGATAGAATTTAGATCCACAAATGCCAAAGGGATTCATGAAAATGGTGTAACAGTATCTTAGCGGCCAGGGAATGGAAAGTGCCAGAGTCACAGCCCACCGGCATTTCACAAGCTTTGGTTTGCTATACAAGAGTAAGGGCTTAGTAAAGCTCCCTGATGAGATTTTCTGCTGCTTTTCCACTCACTGGTGCCTGAATGTGTCCCCAGGACCTGCTACAGGATAATCACTTCGTTGGTTTGAGAAGAGATGGATCACTGTGGCATGTTTACGGCAAGAGCCTTGGCACTGGCATCCTGAAGACAAAACTGGGTGACTCACGCTTTGCAAGTAACACCCAGGAGCTGTGCCTTTCTTTCTGCTCCCTCAGGGCTATGAGCCCCTGAGGGACTGAAAGCTCAGCCTGAATAATCCTCCAATTCAGGCACCTTCTTCTGATTTTAAATTGACTACAAATAGATGAAAGTTTTTGCTTCACATTGAACATGAATCTGACAGGCACGCCAGAAATGCACATCTAAAAGGAAAAATCATGAACAAAGTAATACTGAAGAGTAAGAGGAGAGCCTGAGGGGTGGGGATGAGCTGGATTTCTATGTAACAGAGGAGCTGGGAGCGAACTGGAGGGAGAAAGGACAAGCAAAGGTCTGGGCCATCCAGGTGGGTAGGTGGTAGCAAGGTGAGCAGAGAAGACCAGGGAAAGAAGACCCAGTCATCAAAGGGGTCAAAGTCCTTCTGCCTCATGTCTGGTCCCTGCCACTCAAGCACAAGACTGAATCCCTCGTTTATTCCCTTAGCTCCAGTTCAACTTCATTCTGGAAAGGAACTGGGGATACTTAAAAAAGGGGGGAGGCACTTCCTTTCTGGATCTTTCCCAGGGAAGGGCAGGATATGTGTTGCTTCTGTCTAGCTACTGCAGTAGCACGTGTACCCAGGAAGTGCAGGAGGTCAAGACAGGTAAGGCAGGAAGGCATCCGTTTCCTGATAAGCTGAAGACCAGCCATTCAGGAGCAGGCCAGGTGGCAGTGCTGCCCGGGACCCCCTTCTGGAAGTTTTGCCAAATGCCTGGGGAATGCCACTCTGTGCTGGGCGGTGGGCACAGAGAGTGGAGAAGGGGGTGCTGGTCCTCAAAGAACTCAAGCCAAGTCCAAGACTCAAGTCCAAGCTGTCAGGAGTATGCACCCCATCCAAAAAAAATTTTTTTTTTAAAGTTTGATCACTCGCCCCCAGTAGATGAACAATTATTTCCTGATTATATACGTGTTGTACTACTTGACTTAACACTCCTGCAGGGCACTCATCACCTTCTTAAAGCAACTGGGCTGGGGGTGCCTGGGTGGCTCAGTGGGTTAAAGCCTCTGTCTTCAGCTCAGGTCATGATCCTAGGGTCCTGGGATCAAGCCCCACATGGGGCTCTCTGCTCAACAGGGAGCCTGTTTTCCCCCTCTCTCTGCCTGCCCCTCTGCCTACTTGTGATCTCTGTCAAATAAACAAAATATTAAAAAAAAAAAAAAAAGCAACTGGGCTGGAGGACAATGGAATCAAGAGCCATCATGCCACCTGCACATCCCCTCCTTCTCCCCCAAAGACACAACTTTTCCTAGGAAAGCATCACAGAAGAGAGGACAGCGGCATGCATGGACACTATATTTTTAACAGGCCACAACCGGAAGCTGCTCATGTCTAGCCAAAGGACAGCATGAAAACTAGGGCTAGAAGCAAGCACCAAGAGTGACAACCGAGGCCCCAGTGATGGCAAATACGGATGCTGGGAAGCCGAAGGAAATGAGAACGTGTGGTGTTCTTTACAACTTCTGCGTGTGCAGGGGGTGGGAGTGGGGAGATACAAGTGGGGCCCAAAGGCGTGGCCATGGCTGGAACCATGGCCATGTTTTTAATTCTTCTTTTCAGTGTCCTTTAATGCCACCATAATGTCTTTAATAGCATAGGAAATCAAGCTTAAGTGAATGGCAAAGGACGATTATTCTCACCAGTTCTCTCTTCCTCCCTCTCTTCCAAAAGAGTATCGATTTCCTACCACCAGCGCCCCAGGCCCTCATCCCCCAGCTTTCAAACTGATGGGCGCATCTGAGAACAGCCCCTGGCTCTAGAATGGGGCCTCCGCCTTCCCAGGGTGTGGCCATCACTCTCCCCAACAGCTCTGAGCCCTTCCTTGGCTGAAGGTCCTGTGCGCCGTCACTGTGGATGCCACACATGGCATTTTTCTCCTGTATTTGGTTACCAACTGATGGCCTTGAGCTACAGTGGCATCTGTGAGACCCTTCGCGGGGTGCGACAGAGCATTTCTATACAAATGGGAAATTAGTGGTTCTTTTAACTTGAGCTATGGCAAAGAATTTAGAGAAGGGAGCACCTTCTCTAAACCAAGCCATCTGTTTTCTGGTAAGGAGAGTGTAAACTGAAGGTTTATAACCTTGGCAACAGTATCAAAATGGGAAACATGCACTTAATCCAGTGATCTCTTTCCTAAGAATTTACCCTTCTGGAAATCACACTTCTGCCAAGGGGAGGGGGGAATAACAACAACACGGAAATGCTCGTGCCGGTAGTTTTTTTGATAATAGGGAAACATTGCAAACAGCCTAAATGGTTAAAAAGTATTAAGTTAATTATGCTATATCCATTTGGTGGAATATTATACACCATTAAAAATGACATTAAAATTAGATATTCAAACAGGTAATATTAAAGAACTGTTATCTCAGATGTATAAGTCATCCTAAATTTATGCTTTTATAAGAGTCCTTGTTTTTTAGAGATACACAGTAAAATGTTTGCAGGTGGAGCTTTTTAGAAAATAATAGGGGGATGGGTGGGGGGATGGGATAATTAGGTGATGGGCATTAAGGAGAGTATGTGATGTGATGAGCACTGGGCATTATATGCAACTGATAAGTTACTGAACACCACATCTGAAACGGAATTTAAATAATAAATAAATAAATAATAACAAACAAACAAATAAATAATAGGGGGGAAAGCAGACTAGTGGTTGCCAGAGGTGGAGGAAAGAGGGAAGTAGGAAGTGACTGCTTAATGGGTATGGGGTTTCCTTCAGGGGTGATGAGAATGTTCTAGGACTATATGGGGGGCATGACATTGTAAATGTGCTCAGTACCATTAATGGTGAATTTTGTGTTATGTGTGCTTACTATGATAAAAAAAAACACAATAGGGGCACAGAAGCTGGGTGAGATGAAATAAGATTGGCCGTAACTGAGAACTGCTCAAAAATGAGAGATTACAGCAGGGGACTCTGTGTGTGTGTGTGTGTGTGTACGTGACTTGCTACCAAGTTGTCATAACAAGCCGTGGCACAGATGTATATCTGTCAGCATGGGATGCCCACAACATGCTGGGGCTGATGAGTCAGCTGCAAAACTGGATACTGGGAATCCCCCCGCCCACCAATGATGTGAAAAGTATAGATCTACCTGCACTTCTCTGCATAAATTAAAACGTTTGTAATGCTGCTCAGTACAAGATCTCACAGTGATCATTTCTAGGTTGGGAGGTTTGAGATTTTTCTCCCTGATCTCCATTTTCCAGGATGGTTTACTCTTCTCGTTTTCCATGGAGTGTAGTTTTATAAAACGATAAAGCTTTTCTCTTAAAAGGCAGACATGTTTGGAAACACCCTTTTCAATTCCAGCGTTCTGACTGAATGGCCCTGTGTAATGGCACATTCCTCACAAAAGCCACCGGGCACCTGGCACTTACTCCAATGACCACGACTGTCTGTGACGACCACCACCCTAAGGAGGGGCTGCAGAGGGCCCAACTCTACTGTTGGGCACTTCGGCCAAGGACAACCCCAACAGAAACCGCTGGCAACTCTTTCTCTCACACGCCTTCATCCAGCGTCGTAGTCAGTCACCCTGTGGAGTCAGCGGGACCAGCGCTGAGGCTGTCCCTATTTCAGAGAGGACGACACTAAAGCCAGAGCCCACATAACCCAGCCGAGCAGCCCAGGCAGGACCCACCCGACATGGACTCTCCCCTCCCCCAGAAACCACTCCTCATTGGTGGTTAGGACCCCGCTGCTGTGGGCTGAGTCCAGTCTTCCACTCAGGAGGCAAAGACCGCTACATGTTGATCTTGCATACAGGAGCAAAACCTTAGCCCCCAGATTATCGCTCACAGCCAGGTGTTTCCAGCTCCCACTGCTTGTCCTGTGAGCAGCAGCGACTGGAGGGCTCAACTACCCATTGCCAAGGACTCAGAACCTCCCTTGTGGTCTCTCTAGATCAGCGGCCGAGGGTCCTTCCCAATCTCCCACACTCCGGGTAATGCCCTTCAGAAGGACACGCTCTTCAAACTCAGCTCTGTGACGATGCCCACGCAAATGATCTGAATGGCCTGAAGGCTCGGCAACCAGAAGGTATGAATGAAAGGAACAAGGCACCTTCTATGTTAGTTCATTCATTCCCCCTCCTTCCATCCCTTCCTTCATCCACCTTGCTGAGTATCTCCTTTGAGAGGAGCAAGGCCTAGACACCGGGAATATCAGGGAATTCAGATGTCAAATAGGTATGTTCACAAGTCAGTAACAACCGTGACTGTGGTAAGGGCTCTGAGGAGCTCCCCGCACACAGAGCTGCTGCATCGATGACAAGATGTCCCTTGGACCAGTCTGGCCTCCCCACTTCCAGCGTTGAACAGAGATGAGGAAAAGATGGGCCCAGGTTAGCTGCCACTCTTCCAAAGTAGGACCCACACCGGGACTCAAGAACCTAATTAAAATGAAAATCCCATTCCTCAGGAGAGGCCACCCCCTCCCTCTCTGAGCAGTCCAGCCCCTCTCTGAGCAGTCGAGTGTTTCCGGCTGCCTTCTATGGAAAAATGTAAGGCGGGGCTGGCAGGAGAGGAAAATCCACCACTCAGTCATCTAAAAGCAGAACTCGCCCACCAGAATCCCAGTTTGCCGTCTCCATCCTGGCCCCACACGAACCCACTAAGGCGATTTCTCCTCTCTCTGCAGAGGGTCGCGCCCCAGGCTTCAGGAGCTGCAACTCCTGCCTGGGCAGCCAGAGACCACCCGCATTCAGCCTGGCTCTCTGGCCTCGTGGCTGCCTGCTGGGTCAGCTGCGTTATTCTCTGCTCCCACCTAGACTGAGACAGCCTACAGGCATGTGGCACTGTGCACACCAAACATCAGAGTGCTGGACGGAATGTTCTTTCTGCATCTAGGCACTAAATGCCTTTGTCCTTTCCATGGGAGGAGAAAAGACCCCTGATGCGGGAGCTCTGGGAGAGCAATGCCAGCTGAATGGGCAGGGGCCAACACTGGCCAAGATCTGTAAAGCCTCCCAGGGAGCTGCCCCCACAGGCTTCCTTTGGGGGGGATCATGAAAACGGCCAGCCCCGCCCCTCACCCTAGCCCTTGCCACCCTCCGGGTCAGCCTTGGTTTCAAAGCTAATTCGGACCTCAGAGGTGACAGCTCTGCACCAGTGGTTCTTAAACCTTTTGTAGTGGAATCCATTTATCAAACAGATGTCCTTTACCAGAGACCCCCAGACACAGAAAAGGGAAGCTGCTTAGGCTGACAAAGTGAGAGGAGGCCAAACCAGAGCCCCATACACTGCCCAAGGTGCAGGAATTCCTCCTGCCCAGCTGTGTGCCAAATGTGTACCATGCTGCTGCGAGCCAGCCTCTGCTGGGCCCAGCTCTTCCTGTGCTCACTAGGGCCACCCTGCCAGCACGGCCCAACTGGTGAGGGGCCTCTAGAAGCTTCCTGCCTCTTGCCCCTGCCCCCCAGGCGACTTGTCCTCTCCCCCAATGATTCTCTTCCACAATTCATGGTTATTACACCCACCTGCTGGTCTGGCCTCCCTCCAGAGCTGGGTGTGAGCTCACCATGGTTTCGAGGTCTGGGCTGGATGTGGGCAAGGGGCACCTGCTGTCTGCCCTCCTATTCTTTTTCTTGCTCCTGTTCCTGGAGGGAACAGTAAGGGACTACTGGATGGAGGCTGGAGGTGCTCAGGGTAGGTTCTGCAGAAGAGGTCACATCTCAGGAGAACCCAAGAGGGGGCAGATTTTCTCCCTTACTAAACACATTCAGGTGGCCCTCAGGTATGACCCTGACTCCCCTGTCTGCACCTGATAGGACCAGGGCCGGGTACCTGCTCCAACCTGCTCTGGGGCCTCTCGCCCAAGAATTTGAAACTGGGGCCCAGAGACAGCAGCCAAAGGTGGGCACAACCAGAGCAGGTCAGCCCCACTGGCAGAACAGGGTTAGAGAAGAAGACAGAGGTCTACCTACAGAGGGAAGAAAAATGGGAGGGGATACCAGGGAGAACCAGAAATGGGAAAACCAAGAACAGCTGACGACACATTCTGTCCCTCCAGGACACACCCCGAGCTTAATTCCTTTAAAGCATAACTTTAAACTTTCACTTTAGTGAAAGTATAACTTTCACTAAAGACAGTTTGTGTGGGTTTTCATTCCTTGCCACTGACTGACCCCGAACAGGAAACCATGACAAAGCAATAATTTTTTTAAAAAAGAATTAGTAAACAGGTCCCTGTCTATAACGGTGTTTCCAGTGCAGTGAGGAGACATCCCCACATGCACGAGTTCTGTTGTCCAGTAGGGATACGGACTGAAGAGTCCAGGACAGTGGGGTGGTGATAATGACCAGCATCTGTCACCTGAGCCACCTGGTTCCCTGTCTCCTACATGTGTTTTGTATTCTTCTATTGCTGTTTTTCTTGTTACTTATCCTCATAACCATGGTGTGATATGGCCATCATTCTTCCCTTTGATGGGAAGAGAAACTAAGGCTTTGAAGGGTTCATCCAAAGTCACAAAGTGACTTGGAGCAAAGCCACAATCCCAAATGTTGCAGCCCTTTTCCTAAGTCACACTCCTTCACCCCGCCCTGCAACTGAGACTCCGCAGAGCCCAGCCTTCCAGGTTTATATCTCAGAATACCTAGCCTTGATCTTTCCGAGTTCCTCTCCAAGTCAAAGCTCAAACTGGCAAAGTAAGGTACAAGAGGGATTCAGGAAGGGGACCCAGCCCAGCGCGCCTTGGGTTTGGGTCACACATTCTTTTTTTTTTTTTTTTTTTTTAAGATTTTATTTATTTATTTGACAGAGAGAAATCACAAGTAGATGGAGAGGCAGGTAGAGAGAGAGAGGGAAGCAGGCTCCCTGCTGAGCATAGAGCCCGATGCGGGACTCGATCCCAGGACCCTGAGATCACGACCTGAGCAGAAGGCAGCAGCCTAACCCACTGAGCCACCCAGGCGCCCCTGAGTCACACATTCTGTCCTGGCCTCCAGGGCCCTCTGTGTGGAGCTGGTGACGTGATGAGCCGACAGCCTCACCTGTGTCAGAGTCTGGCGCTCATGCCCCCAGGTACACAAGCAGGTTAACATCTAAATGGTAACAAAGCATAAGCCTTATAAATCTGATCATTACAAAGAAGTGCTATTATGTCTGTTAGTTGCCAAGAAAGCAATTAGTAATCAAGGTACTTGCCCTGGCAGGAAAATGAGGCTTAAACCATCTTAATGGTAAGATTATATCAAATGCAGACAGTGACCTTTTGTCTACTTTTTTAGTCAGTGACTCTGACCTACTAATCCTCTTATAATGACTACCTCCCAATGCAAACACATCTTAGAATGCCTGTTTTCTACTGAAATAAGGGGGCCATCTTTTGGCCAGCTCCTGGGCTTAGCGGACAGGCAGAGAGTCATAAAGGAAGAGCTGGAGTCAGGATAGACGCAACCTGTCGTCCTCACTGTGAAAATCCAACTCGATTTCTCTGAGAACAGCATCAGTCTCTTCCGATTCTGCATGTACATTCCAACTTGCCGGTGACCCATTTACCCTGAGCCTCTTTCAGCCAGCACCGATTTACAGGAGTCCCCTGGGGACAAAGCTGCTGCCATCTGTATGGGTCACAGGGTCACGTCTAAATCCAAATCGCCACCATCCCCTACAGAACAGATACCGTCGCTTTGCTAAGTTCCCTTGTGCTGGCTCTTGCTTTTGCTAGTTGAGAGCTAACTCCAGTTCATGCTCCGCTCTCTACCCTGCAGGGCCTCTGACAAGGCCAAAGCAATGGGAGTCTCCATCCTTCCACGACCTCCCAAGCCACGCCACGCCCTGCTTCTTTGTGAAGGGCCAGAATTTTCTCCCAGCTGAGGAATGTTAACTTCCTCTTTGGTTTCTTCAAACTCTGACTAAAGTGCTTTGTGCTCAGCTGGAAGGCGTTCTCCCCGCCTTTCTCGGCCACTGCATCCCTATTTCCAATTCCTTTATACCTTCCTGGACAGTGGAGAGAGCTCCCTTAAATAAACTGCATTCCGAACCACTGTTCATTTCTCAGGTGTGATAATGGTACTTAGGTTATGTTAAATTTTTAAGAACGAATCCTTACTCTTTTAAAGGCACATCCTGAAAGAGTAACAAATGGAATGACTTAAGGTCTGCAATTGGCTTCAAAATGGTGGGGGAAGAGACCAGAGGTGCAGAGACAAGGATGGGGTGATAACTGAGTAACGGGTATGTGTGTGGGTTCCTGAGACTCTTCTGTCCACTTGTCTTTAGGTCTTAAATTTTCCACAATGAAAAGGCTTTACAAAAGTCCCATCGCCAGGGTTTTGGGGCATCCTTGAGTCCACCTGTCCCACCTGAGCTTTACCTGCATCCTTTTCAACTGGCAATTGTTTACTAAGCAACTACTACACTCGAGGTGTTGCTAAAAGCTGCAGAGTCAAAGTGACCGGCTCCACCTGTGAGGAGCCCTCAGGAGGCTGTCCTGGCATGCACAGTCCTGTCCTTTATTTTAATGAAGTCCCCAAAGCTTCGTTTCTCAACTTGGGCACTGGCTTTTCTCTCTCCCACAGCAGGGTGGGCAGTCAGGGCCTCCCCTTCCTTGGCCACATACGATGGAGTGAGCCCAGCTTCCTGTCCTGGCATCCCTGACAGGGAACCAGCTCTCTCCGTTCTTCTGTCATCCCTACTGAGTGAGGTGCCCCAGGTAGTGGGTCAGGGCGGACATGAGTTTCAGAGAAAGAGAGGCCGATCCATCCACTCGTTGGTGGGTTTGGGTGAGGCCCAACCCTCTGTCCCACAACTTGCTGACAAAGGACCAAGGGCCAGGACACGTCTCGCCTCCCATCGGGATAAGAAGCATAGACAAAAGCACTGAGACCACAAGGGGCTCCAGGCCTGGATACCTGGACGTGGGAGACTGCCTCACCCAGAGAGCTCCAAGCCAGAAACTGACCTCCTTTCCAAACGAGGCACAGATGTGTTGATTCGGTCAGAAGTCCTCGTGGCATTCTCAAGGAAGCCTGAATTCACAGCCAAAGTGGGGAAGGAATACCCGCCTTGAGCTGCTCACCTATCGACGAGCAACTTACTGGGTACCGTGGAATGTTCATCCTGGGGCGGCCATGGAAACCGAAGGCAATCCTGCAGTCAGCAATACGCTTCACCACTGTCAAGGTCAACAGCCAATAATTCACACCCATATCCCCACTGTGACAGTTCAGGTGAGGACCGCGACGACGAGAGTCTGATTAGTAAAGGGTAAATCACACTCTCAGTGCAGACCCAAGGCCTCTTGTCAGGAAGAAAAAAGGCTGTGCCTACACCTGGAAGACAGGGGCCAAGAACTCGGATACGAATGCACCTGGTGCTCAGCCTAACGGCCTCTTTTGTCTATATCCAGAGCATTAAATAATTACACGGGAGTAAATTAGAATTAAATCCCCATTCAATGGAAACCATGAAATTTAGAAATGGGGGAAGCCAGCCCGCTGTGGCAAGGAATCCAGGGAGTCTGAACAGATGACATTTCTTAACCTGAGATCCAAGGAGGGCCAGCATGAACCCTGTATGGAACACCTATTAAAAGTGGGGTCCCCGGGCACCACGTGACCATCACATCAGAATCTTGGTGGTCCTCCCCTAAGACTTTTTAATGTGCTCATCCCAGAGGACTTCATGCCCACCTACCAGAGTTAAAGAGAAGTTATTCAGGGTTTTCTTTTGTGTGTGTCTTGTTGAACCAATGCCAGTCTATATTTTACTAACTTAATAAGCTCACAAGAGACCTTATTACACCTTCTGGCCAGCTAGGCAGATGGGATCTTCCTCTTTGGGACTGAGGGATCTGAGAGCTAATAGCTTGAGCGGGCTACCTTTTCCCTTTGTGCTGAGAAGGGTACAGCCCTGTCCCCACCTAGCCTCTAGGGACTGAAGACAGAGGAGGTGGCCACAGAAGAACCCACTACAGATTCAGTACGCACAGGCATTCTCCGAGCGCTAAGGGACAACTCCCCCACAACGCGTAAGGAACTCCACATTTCGGGAAGCCATGCCTTCAAATGGGAAGAGAAGAGCATTGAGTGGACCAAGGAGAGACCCGCATTTCTCCAGGATCCTTGCATCTCCAGGCACAAAGGCAGCAGGTATTCCAGGAGCTGTTTACAGAACCAGAACAAATCCACCTTCCCCAGGAATTTATTTCCAGCTCTGGGAACCACAGCCAACAGGGACAGAGGGAAAGCCTTTGAAGTCCTACCTTTTAGAGGATTTTCATTTCGGAGCAATTGGATGGCAGGCTGCCCAGATGCTCTGTAGGGTCAACCCCTAGGGCGACCAGCCACCCAAAACCCCCTGACCCCCTGCTCAAATGCCAGCCTTGGTTGTTCTAAGGGCAGAATCTGGGCTGCCTAGGATAATTCGGAGCACAGGGCTGTGATGTCAGAATAGGGCTATGACATCAGTGTGAGAGTAGGCCAGTCTGGGGAAGCAGGGCAGAAGATAGGGAGCTCCTAAAGGCCGGGATCGGTCCCCCTGCAAGTAAGGCCAAGAAAGAGAGAGGTGTCTGGCTCTGCGTTCACTTCTTATAGGCTTTCAGAGCCCCACTGGGATGTAGACCTGCAGAGCTTCTGAAAATGATTCACTAGTACTGAGAGGTAAGTTGCAGGCCCACCAACCTGCCTCTGCTTCCTTAAGATTTTAGGAGCAAAGAAAATGAACAACCATCCTCTAGCTCCCCCCTGTGTCAAGTGAAAAAATACGCTCTATTTTCTGACTGGGAGGTTCAACCTTGGGCCCTACCCAGGGAGTCAGGAGGACAGCTCCCAAGCGGGCTCATGGCCAAGATCCCCCCCCCGGATACAGTCAAATACAGAGAGATAAAATGCAGGACAATCTTTACATTTGAACTCCAGATATATGATAAATAAATTTTGGTATATGTCTGCACTATTACATGGGACATACTGATATTAAAACATTATTTGCTATGTACTTGAAGTTCACATTAAACTGGGTGACCTGTATTTCTATTTGTAAAATCTGGCACTTGTATTTAAGGAGGTTTTTTTTTTGTTGTTGTTGTTTAATGCACGTGCCCTCCCCCGCCCCACCCCGCCCCACCCCAACCAGTACTGCTCCCATTCATTCAGATTTATCAGCCTGGGAACCTGTATTACTTTAAAGCTGCTGTAAAGCTAAAATGGCTATTATCAATAATTACAGCTAATTGTTCTTGAGCATTTGTCAAACCAAGTGCTAAGTTATTTCTCATGCATTCTCTAAGTTAATCTTAGAGGTTAGTACCTCTAAGAGGTGGGTCTGTTATTAAGCCCACATTACAGAGGAGAGAATGAGGCAAAAGACAGCAAGCAACTTGCCCAAGGTCACACAGCAGGTATGGTTTGAACCCAGAGAAGCTTGCTTCCACTGGCCTAGAAATCTTTGAACTGTAAGGACCCTGACAAATGGGAATCTGAGGCTCTGAGAAGTCCCTATTCACACTAAGCCCTAGCTACTGTGCACTAGACGCTAAGCCAAGATGCAGAGAGCAAGCATCTAGCCCAGGCTCAGGGAAGTTTCCAGAATGGCTCCCTCCTGGAAGGAGAAGAAGACCTAAGGAAAAACAGGGTGTGGGAAAGGGGTGGGTGCTTGGGAAGAGGGGTTGCAGGTAAGAGGTTCAGCGTGCCTTGGCAGAAGGACAGTGTGCTGATGAGGAGAGGGGAAGCGGGGGAAAGCCCAAGAAGGAATGTGAGTCAAAATTGCCTTTTGTTTTCAAATTAACTTACAGCAAATTTTACTTTCTTGTTGTACAGTCCTATGCATTTTAACACATGTATAGCTTCATAGCACACCTCCACTGGGACACAGAGCAGCTTCATCACCCTCTAAACACTCCCTCATGCTATAATTTTGTACCACACCCTCCCTCCACCCCTCACGCCTGGCAGTCACTGATTTGGCCTTCATCTCTAGAGTTTTTGCCTTTTCCAGAATGTTAGATAAATGGAGTCATATGATTTTTCGAGAATGGCTTCTTTCACTTGGCATAATCCTTTTGAGGTTCATCCAAGTTGTTGTATGTATGGGTCACTCATTCATTGTCATTGCTGAGTGGTTCTCCATTGTGTTGTGGACCAGTTTGCTCAGCTGGTGACACTTGGTTAGTTTCCAGTACTTTGCCATTAAGACCAATGCTGCAGGGGTGCCTGGGTGGCTCAGTTGGTTAAGCCTCTGCCTTCAGCTTAGCTCATGATCCTGGAGTCCTGGGATCGAGTCCCGCTTCGGGCTCCCTGATCCTCAGGAAGCCTACGTCTCCCTCTCCTTCTGCTGCTCCTCACTACTTATGTTCTCCCTCTGTCTCTGTCAAATAAATAAAATCTTAAAAAAAAAAAAAAGACCAATGCTGCTCTGAACATTTGGGTGCAGGCTGTTGTGTGAACTGGTTTCTATTTCGCTGGGATAAAGGTGCACAGTTGTGACTGCTGGGTCATGTGGTCCTTGCACGTTTAGTATTGTCAGAAACTGCCGAACTATTTCCAGGGTTGCTGCGCCATTTTATGTTCCCACCAGCCGTGTATAGGACAGATCCTTGCCGGCATTTGGTATCATCACTATTTTTTATTTTAGCTGTTCTAATAAGTGTGTAGTAATCACTCATAATGATCTTAATTTGCATTTCTCTAATAGCTAATGATAATGATCACCTTTTCAGGTACTTATTTGCAGCCTGTATCTTCACTTCAGTGAATTATCTGTTTGTGTTTCTTTCCCCATTTATATTTAGATTGTCCTTTTATTGTTGAGTTTTTACATTTCATTATATATTTGCAAATATTTTCTCCCGGCCTGTACTTTGCCTTTTCATCCTTTTGATAGGATCTTTCGCAATGCCAAATTCTTCAAATTTGAAGTCCCAATTTATTAATGTTTTCTCTTATGGAGTGTGCTTCTCATATCTTAGACATGTCTTAGAACACTTCATCTAGCGCTAGGTCCCAAAAGTATCCTAAATTTTCTTCTAAAAGTTTTATAGTTTCACATTTAAATCCGTGCTCCATTTTGAATTAATTTTTGTATTCCATTTGATGCTTAGGTTGAAGTGGTTTGTTTGTTTGTTTGTTTGTCTATGGACGTCCAAAGACTCCAGCATCAAAGTACTTTGTCAAAAAGTCAGTTTGGTGTATCTGTGTTTATTTTTGGTTATTCTGTTAAATTGATTTATAGGCCTCTGTTCCTCCACCAACATCATGTAGCCTTTATTACTCTAGCTATACAGTAAGTCTTAGCATCAGGTAAAGTGATTTCTTCCACTTTATTCTTTTTCAAAACTGCTTTAGCCATTCAAGTTCCTTTGTGTTTCTATATAAAATTTAGAGTAAGCTATAAAACATCTTCCTAAGATTTTGATTAAACATGTAGATAAATTCTGGGAAAGCTGACATCTTTATTATGTTGAGTCTCTCGGCCCATGGACATGGTATGTCTCTCCATTTCTTCAGATAGTGAATTTCTTTTCATCAACAATTTGTAATTTTTAGCATACAGATCCTGTATGAAATTTGTTAGATTTATATTGAAGTATTTCATTTTGAGGAAGCAGAGTAAAAGCTTCACATTCTTTATGAAATTCAGTTTATCAATTTTCTTCATTAATGGATTATGCTTTTGATGTCATATTTAAGAACTCTTTTCTTAACCTTGGGTCACAAAAGTATTCTATGTTTTCTTTTAAAGGTGTTATAGTTTTGTGTTTTATATTTTGAGTTGGCTTTTGCCAGCACAACACTATCTTCATTACAGCTTCTTTATAATGTCTTAACTTTGGATAATTACTCCAACTTTATCCCTTTTTTTCTAAATTGTTTTAGCTATTCTAGTTCATTTGTATTTCCATATAAATTTATAATAATCTTGTATACATTGAAAAAAAAAATGTCTTGCTACAGGATTTTTATTGGAATGGCATTAAATCCATTGACCATTTTGAAAGAACTGACATCCTTACTCTGCTGAGTCTTCTGCTCCATGGTCTTTTATCTGAATTTTATAGTTTTCAATATACAGATACTATATAAGTTTTGTGATATTTATACTTAAGATTTCATGGGGGTACTTTACAAATATGTATTTTTAAATTTTGGTTTCTAAAGGCTCACTGCAGGCACATAGAAATACAATTGATCTTTGGGACGCCTGGGTAGCTCAGTTGGTTGAGTGTCTGCCTTCAGCTCAGGTCATGGTCCTCAGGTTCTGGGATGGAGTGCCTCGTCGGGTTCCCCACTCAGTGGGGAGTCTGCTCTCCTTCTGTCCCCCTCCCACTCATACTCTCTCAAGTTTTTTTTTTTTTTTTTAAAGAAATATGACTGGTCTTTGTATATTGATCTTGTATCCTGTAACTCTGCTAACTCACTTATTCTGAGAGTCAATTTCATAGGGTCTTCTACATAGCCATCATGTCATTTGCAAATAGGGATAAGTTTTTGTTTCTTCTTTTCTAATCTGAATGCCTTTGGTTTCTTTTTCTTACATTATTATGCTGTCTAGGACTTCTAGTATGAGGATAAATATGCGTTGTGAGAATGGACTTCCTTGCCTTGTTGATGATCCCGGGTGTCTTTCACCACTAAAGTTGCTCTTAAACAAGTGGAAAAATTCCTTCACTTGGAAGAATTCCCAGTTTTCTGAACATTTGTATTTTTTATATATTTTTTATTTTTTTTTTAAGATTTACTTATTTGACTGAGATAGCACAAGCAGGAGGAGCAGAAAAGGGAGAAGCAGGCTCCCCGGAGCAAGGGGCCCGATGTGGGGCTCCATGTGGGGCTCCATGTGGGCCTTGATCCCGGGACTCTGGGATCGTGACCAGAGCCAAAGGCAGATACTTAACCAACTGAACCACCCAGGCATGTCTGCTGAACATTTTTACCATGAATGATACTGAAGTTTTTTCAAGCGTTTTTTTCTACATCAGTTGACATGATCATGTAGTTTTTATTTAGACCATTAATACAGTGATTCCACTGATTGCTTTTCAAATACTGAACCTACATTGCACAACTAGTATGAATCCCACTTGATCATGGTGTATTATTCTACTTATATATTGCTGTATTCAAGCTACTAATAGTTAGTTGAGGACTCTTTCATCTATGCTCATGAGAAATATTGGTCTGAATTTTTCTCTTCTTGTACTAGCTTTGTTCTGTTTGCTATCAGGGGAATGCACTGGAAAGTGTTTCTTCATTTTTTATTTTCTGGAAGAGGTTGTGTGCAAATGGTGTTATTACTTCTTCAAATGTTTGGTAGAATTCACCAATGAAATCACCTGAGCCTGAATATTTCTTCTTCTTCTTTTCTCTCTCTCTTTTTTTTTTTTGCAGGGTTTTAAACAATGAATAGAATTTCTTTAATGATATAGGATTACTCAGGTTATATACTTGATCTTCGGTGCATTTTGGAGTTTATGACTTTTGAAGAATCCATTTATTTCATCTAAGTTGTCAGAATTGTGGGTAGAGTTACTTGTAGTATTCCTTTATTATTATTTTATGTCCATGGAATTTATACTGCTAATTGCTTCTTTCATTCCTTCATTTCATTCCTGATGTGGGTACTTTGATATTTTCATTTTAGCAGGCAATTGACCTAGTTGGGTTCAAGCCACAAGTTCACCAACCTTCTCCTGGTGATGGTTTCATTACCAGTTCCCTTTCCAATGCCTTTGCAGTGCTACATGAATCTCTCCCTCGTATGTGCCAGTCAGTGGCCATCGGGACCTTGAAGATCATGTGGCTTTTAGTTCAGTTCTCCAAGTATGCAGTTTAGGATCTGGTTCATACACGTGCAGCTTGGACGTGAACCTAGCAGTTCATAAACAACTTTCCAGGGTCACTTTCCCAAGCTCCTCTCTGCGATATCTTGGTATTTTCCAGTTCCCAAGGGCTCCTTCTTTCTGTCCTCTGGCCCAAGACTGGGGCTTTATTTACTTATCTCCACTGCCCATTTCCCATCATTGCACACACATCTGGGGCCAAGTGTGGGAAGAGAAAGAGAATAATGCAACAGGGGTTCTCATTCACCTCCTTGGGACCACAGCTCTTTCTCCTGGAGGGGAGGGTTTCCCTCAAAGCTTTAAGCACCTGCAGCCCCTCACGGCTACTATCATTGCCAGGAGAACTTCCTGCTCCTTGGGCCTGAACAAGAAGGCTTGTCCTGGAGCTCTCTCTGCCTGCTCTCTCATGGCTCTCCCCCAAGTCCAGACTGGAAGGAAAGAAGTTGTAAACTTACCACCTGTTCATTGTTACTTCAGATTATGGTCTTCTCCACTCTCCTTGTGACTATTTAATTTCCAGGGTGCTTATATAGCTGCCCCACGCATTCTGTGCAGGTTTTCTAGATGCACAAAGTGAAGTGCTCTCACTTCATCCTCCTGAGGACTAGAATCAAGCTGAATTGCCATTTAGAAGACTCATCTGGCTGTTGAGGAGTCTCTAATGGAAGACTTTGGAGTCCTGAATCTGGGAGGCCATACAGATGAAGGGCAGCAGGCAGACGCAAGACTGCTTGGGGCTGGGACTCACAGGATCGCATGACAGCTGAACGTGAGAGGTGAAGGAGGGCAGGACACTTGGGTTTACAACTGGTCCCACTTCCACATCTGGAAGGTCACCTAAGACTATGACGAGGGTGATTTTGAGGCAGTGGGCAGTGGGTCAGGAGAAACAGGGGAGACAGGAGAATAGCTGCAGAACCAGGTCCCACTGGAGTCACACAGGGGTGGATGCCTGGAGGTGGCCAAGTCTGAGGTGGTCCCGAAGGTTGAGTTTGTTGTTCTATGGAATGAGAAGGAGGCAAGGTGCTTTGCTGGGGTAATGAGGGTATATAGAGTGGCAAGGACTTCAAGAGCCACTGGAAGATGGGAAAGTAAGCTGTCAGGGGACCCACGCTGGGGGGACAGACACTGATAAAGGCCCAGCAGAAGCCCTAGGTTTGAGGGTGTGCTAATCTATGTGGTTGAGAGACTTGCCCCCAGAACTTGGCTGTGTGTCATATGTACCTTGGCTCAGTGAAGAGGCCCTACTTCCTGCCTGAAGGCAGAATGTGCAGAACTGAAGGGTCATTACCAAAAGAGCGATAGCCTCCCTACTGTCAACTGAGCAGCCATCACACTCCAGTTGCTGAGCTGGGCAGTTTGTAATATGATTTAATTTATTCCTCTCGACAACTTTAAGAGGTCTTTATCAATAAACACACTTTCAGGGTAAGGAAACAGAGACACAGAGTGGTCAAGCGACTTAGCTGAAGTAACCCAGCTAGTGAATGGCACAGCTGGGATTCAAGCCCAGGGCTGTCTGGTTCCCAGGCTGCCCCATGGGTTGGCGGAGGACATGTGGGTGTGATGGAAGCTGGGCAATCAGGCGAGGGAGGAAGACCCCTCTCAGTAGCGATTGGGGGACAGATACTGGGCCCAGTCAAGCAAGGGAGAATAAGAAAAGGGAAGGCAGCTGCTACAGGAGGAGCCAGAGGTCTAGAAGTGTACTGAGAAGGTAGCTGCTGTGGAAGCCAAAAAGGAGTCAGACTCTGACTTCAAATTACTGAGCCAGAGCCCCAGGGTCCAGAGGGAGCTCTGTGGAGAAGGCAAATGGGATCTGTGATACCAAGGCACAGCTGAAGACACAAGGGTGTGCCAGCCAGAGGACAAGACCCTGGAACTTGGAGACAAGCTCCACAGCTGAGGGCTCTGGTGAACCTGAGGGCTAAGATGATGGGAAGCAATCCCAGCAGGGGCACCAAGATGCCAAGATTTGGATGAATGAGCGGGGAGGAGGCAAATGCTGGAGATGGGCATGACCCTAGCCTGGTGACTTGCCCGTCTCCGGGGGCTACCTAGATGTAAATTCATTCTCCTGATTGTGTTCTTCTCCCCAAAGGTACCACATTCTGATGACCCCACAGGGACCTTTTTAAAAAGACAAGTGAGGGGCACCTCGGTGGCTCAGTCTCTGGGCGTCTGTCTTCGGCTCAGGTCATGATCCTGATCAGGGTCCTGGGATCGACTCGCGCATCGGGCTCCCTGCTCTGCAGGAAATTTGCTTCTCCCTCTCCCACTCCCCTGTTTGTTTTCCTTCTCTCCCTGTGTCTCTCTCTCTGTCAAATAAAGAAATAAAATATAAATTAAATTTAAAAAAAGACAAGCGAGTGAACAAAGGCACACATGCAAGCTGCCCCAGCACGCACAACACAACCACAGAAAGGCTTTCATCCGGCCACCAGATGGCAGCTGCAGACATCAGATAAAGCCTTCCATTGTCAAACGAGGCTCACATTTCAGAAGCTGCTGAAAGAGTAAGTCACCCAGTCCAGGGACCGCTTGTCTCCTTATCAGAATATCAGAAGACTCCATGTACTTCCTCACACAGATTCGTCTAATAACACAAGAGGAAAATCTTGTAAATCTGAGATGAAGGAAAGACTGTCCTGAAAGGGTGGTGGGCTCTGCTCTTTCTGGTGACAGGAGTCCCTGCCCATCTCCAGCTCTGCTGGAAGTTCCCCTGATGAGCTTCCCCAGACTTCACCTGAGGCCCCAGGGACCAGCCTCCTAGAGCTCTGCGCTCTGGCTGTTCTCGGGATCCCCGGGCCTGGCACACTGCCTGGAGCAGAAAGCATGACCATTCAGTGGCTGTGGTTTACACAGGTGTAGACGTTGTCTCCAGTGTTCCACGGCAGCTGGGCAGAGGCCCACGGGAGGACACAAGCAGGATGATCACAGCTTAGGTTTGGCAGGTCGGTTGTGCTAAAAGGTCAAGAAGCCAAAAAGGGCCTGGCAAGGTAGGGGCCACACAGGAGACCCATGGGGAAGGCTGCACAGTGGGAGGCTGGATGGACAGAAAAAAAACAGAGGACAAGGACCTTCAGGAGCTTGAAGGCAGATGTGGGGACAATCAGTGATGGGGGGAACAAGACGTGGTTAGCAATGGCAATACGTCAGTGGAAGGCTTCCTAGAGGTGGGAACCAACAGAGGGGACAGCCTTAGGAGATAAACAAAGATGATGCCAGGGCTGGACAAGTTATCTAGACCCTCCCTCCACCCCTCTTCCAGTGAAGTGGCAGGAGGTCAGAGGTGAGCAGTGGGAGCCCTGCAGAACAGCTCCAGGTAAAAGAGTCAGCCATACCCGGGGCTGGTGAGCACCAGAGGCAGCCTTCCATGAGGGAGGCTGAAAGAGAGCTTCCAAGAAAGAACTAAGGACAGGGGAAGGGGAGCAGGACTGGCCACAAAACAGGTCAGGGTGTGAGTGAGGAGCAGGGGGAGAAGTCTAGGGAGGGAGGAGCCATGTGGCCTAGAGTCCAGGAGGTGCAGGGTCAAAGTACACCATCATGGTGGACCCCACATCCATGCCTGCTGTTGCTCTCAGTTCCAGTGAGAATGTTCTTGAATGGCCCTGTCCCATAATCCCTTCTTCCACTGTTCTGTTGTGGAAGGCCCCTCAACCTGCCCCGTCTGATGGGGGTGCTCAGCCTACCCCCCCCCATCCCATGTCCTCTGCCCCCTCCTGTGGGAGTACTGGCCTGAGGTGGGTGGCTGCTGGATCCACCGCCAGGTCCCTTTTCCCACATTGGGTTCTGGGTAGGTATCCCTGTGTCCTTGGCCTCAGGGACACCTCGGGCGTAGCTCTTCTCTTCCTCCGAAGGGTCAGGGGCACCCAGCAGCCTACTCTCAATCCCCACCAGAGAGCTCCTCCAAGGCTGGGTCCAGGCCTGGGCCTGTTCATCTCTGAGTTCCCCACACACAGCTCAGTCCCCGGGACACAGAAGGATACGAATCAAGAGCCCTTGGTGACAAATGCATGCACTTTACTCTTTTAAGGAACATCTCGACTTCAAGCAACCTCACATTGCTGGACTGCTTGCTTGCTTTCACAGACAGAAAAGAAGCCTGGTGTCAACAATAAAAAGCACCATAAACGGAGGGAGCATTAACTGAACAAACAACATCTAGAGAGTCTGAGCTCCCATTGTGTACTTGGAGAAGCCCGACCAATTTTTGGCTGAAGTCCATTTTCTTTAGTGATTATTTACAAAAAGGTTAAAAGAAAAATCTTTTTTCCCTCAAATAGCGGAAAGAAAGAGTCGATAACTATGTCAGTGTCATTTTTGTAAGGGCTCTGTGCTTCTGATCTCTTGAGGCCTATTCAACATGACATAATTCAGTGTAATGAATAAGGATAAGTAAACTCAAACAAGGGACCCCAAACACATAGGCAGGAGGAAATCTGGGGGTCTTCACTAAGCAAAACAGGGAATACAAATTGACTAGAGAAAAGATCATTGGGTTATAGGGATTTGACAGGACATGGTGCCTCACTGCTTTCAAATCATAATTTGAAATAATGTGTAAGCAATTCCCTTCCCTTTGAAGGGGTGCAGGCAAATCAGCCCTTCCCGGGGATGAGCCCAATGGCAGATGTTAAGCAAACCCCTTCTCAAAGGGGTCAAATTAACTAAAGTCCTCAAACCATTAGATACAAGGTCCTTGGGCCAAAAGTAGCTCCTTCTGCTGTGTGGGGGCTTCTGCTGCTGACCGAAGGGGCTTAGGCCTCCCGGGACAGGCAGAGGGAATCTGTGCTCTGGCTGCTGAACCAGTCAGCCCTTCTGGCTACTGTCCTCCCTCCAGGAGCCCTGTTCCCCCAGCCACATGGAGGCCCTCGCTCCAGATCTTGCTAAGGCCACCCCTACCAGATTGACCTCCAACCTCCCTTTGGGGACTGCTGGGCTGAGGGAGGATACAGCCGGAATGCACACAGCATCCCCCAGCCACAGAGAACCCCCAGGGTCCCTGAATACATCCGTTCCTTTGCTCCAGCCATTCCCATCCCCACCGCCTGGACAGTCTTCCTTCTTCCCTGCACACCCCCACATCCATCTCCATATTTCAAACCCTCCTGTCCCTCAAAACCCACCTCAGCTCTCAGCTCCTATAAGTAGCCTTCCCTGACGTTGTTCCCTCTCCCACCCACCCCAGCAGTGACAGCCTCCTACCTTACACTGCACTAATTCACCTGCAAATCTCTCTAACCTCCGTGGGAACTGTCACGCCTCGTTCGTGAAGTTTGAGTTCATGTAGGACTATGCCATTTGAATGACGTTCGTTCCCTCTGAAAGGTTAATATACAAGAGCACATACTGTGCAGAGGTCTACTGGGGGTGATTTTTTAATCTAATAAAAACTACTGTGGCCTAGAGGTAGGTGGTTCCCATTTCAGACAACGAGCAAGTTAAGGCCACAAATATAAAACTGGAAAGCTCAAAAGGCCAAGTTTCAGGTGTCTAAGGGGCAAGAGAGCAGGGACAGACACGGGCTGCTGAGGGCTGGGCTCCAAGAATGTGTCCAGGTCCTGGGCTTGGCAGAAGGCCCACAGCTGGGGCAGAGCCACTGTCCCAACACCCAGAGTCCTGATTGACACAGAACCTCCCCCAAGATGACCGTGACTCGTCCCTCTCCACCCACCAGTGGCATGTCCCCAGCCAAGAGGAGAGCAGCTCTCTTCCCAGGGATGCAGACCTCTGCAGCTGCTGTGCTGCATTTCAGGGAAATACCTGTCGGTGGAGGTAGGTCGTTTTAAAAGTGAAAGCATTTCTTCCCTTCATTGTTCAAACACCCTGGGTGCTTGACCTTCTGCGGATGATTCTGTCCTATCCTCTGCTATGAGCTGTGGGCAGGATGATTTATGAGTGCTGGGCCACACTCCCTGACCACAGTGCTGGGATGAATGGAATTGGTCGCCCACAGCACTACACACTTCCCATCTATTATCCTGTAATGCTTCTGGTTCCTGAGCAGGAGTGCTAAAGATGAGGAATCTGGAGCTCGAGAAATATTCACTCGTTCGACTGAGGCCCCAGAGCTGTCTGGAGCTCAATGAGAAGCCTCACTAACCATCCATTTTGTAGGTAAAGAGACAGAGGTCCCAAAAGACACAGTGACTTGTCCAAGGTCAGAACTGACCCTCTTCGGCTCAGCACCTGGCCCATAGTACCACAGAACATTCTACCAATTTGGAAAGTGAATGGCAAAAGAAACATAGTTAGCTCAGAAGGACAACCATAGATTCTTGAAGGACCCTTGGGACCTCCACCCCCAGCCCAGCTCTCTGCTGCAACCTTCCATCAGGTCCCTACCATGTCCCTCCCTTTTGGAGTATGCTGGTTTGTTTCTTGGCCTCAGAAGAAATCAGTCTCCTCTCTTCCATTGCTGGTTCTGCTGTGTCTCCCAATGCCACAAAAAAAGAAGACGAAAAGACCAAAACAAAAAAACAGTCTGCATTCTCATTCACATGCTCTGACCCTTCAGACTTTCAATATGAGCCGTCTCTGCCTGGTCTTCCTTTCTCCACATTAAATGTCATGAGTTCCCTCATCTGCTCCAGTGGTGACAGACATAGAGAAACCACGGCACCCCAAGCCTCCTCTCCAAAGGACAATTCAAGCACAGACAAGGGTGTCTTGGTGGCTGTACACGCTAACCCCACAACAAACCCTCACTACATGGACCCCAATGCCAAGTCCAGGGCTGGGCCCAGAGGTCACCATGGAAATAAGACAACACAGGATCTCTCTGCTCTGAAGGAACTAAGGTTTTATGAAAGAGATGGCAGTAAGTAACTAAACAAGACAGTCCGCTAATGAGGGCTGATCACAGGGAAAAAAATAAGGATGCTACCATGGAGCTGTTTTAGGAGAAGCACCAGACAATCCAAGAGTAGGAGCAGGTGTGTTCTAGGCAGAGAAGAGATGCCAGCAAGTACAAAGGTCCTGAGGCAGAAGCTGAAGATGGTGAGCAGGGAGAGAGTGAGGGAAGTAGGCCATAGATTGTCATGCAAGTTAAGGAGATTGGATTTTACCCTGAGAGCACTGGCGAGTCACCTGAGATGGTGTGTGTGTGTGTGTGTTAAAATACTCATAAAATTTAACATGTTAACCATTTTCAGTGTATAATTCAGTGCTATTCAGTACATTCACAATGCGCAACCATCATCTCTACCTCCCCAACACTTTTGTGACCCAAAAAGAAACCCTGTACCCACTAAGCAGACACTTCTCATCCTCTCTCCCCAGCTCCTGGCAACTACTCCTTTGCTTTCAGTCTCTCTGGATTTGCCTAGTCTGGACATTTCATATACATAGAGGCATATAACATGTGGCCTCTGTATCTGGCCTCTTTTACAAAATGTGTTTTCAAGGTTCATCCACGGAATAACATGTATCAGTACTTCATTCCTTTTTGTTGCTCAGTAATATTCCATTGTGTGGCTGTACCACATCCGTTCATCCATTCATCTCATGGTGGACATTAGGACTGGGTTCACCTTTTGGCTCCTGTGGATAATGGATGCTATGAACATTCCTGTACAAGATTTTGTTTGAACACCTGCTTTCAATTCTTTGGGGTGTATACCTCAGAGTGGATTTGCTAGGGTCCTATGAATGAGTATATGTTTAACTTAGAAAGCCCTAAAACATTTTCCACAGCAGCTGCACCATTTTACCTTCCTACTGGCAATGTTTGCGGATTCTAATCTTCCACATCCCTAACAACACTTACTTTCCTTTGTTGTCTTTTCTTGATTTTTGTTTTGATAGTTGCCATCCTAATGGGTATGAAGTGGTGTCTTGTGGTTCTGATTGTCATTTTCTTAATGACTAACAATGCTGATTATCTTTTCACATGTTTAGTAGCCATTTGGATATCTTATTTGAAGAAATACCTATTCAAGTACTCTATCCGTTTATTTCCTGGATTCTAGACTCATCTAAAACTTGTCTTGCAAATATTCTCTCCCATTCTGTGGATTGTCTCATCTCTTTCTTGGTAAGTGTCCTTAGGTGTGCAAAAATTTAAAATTTTGATAAAGTCTAATTCATGTATTTTTTTGTCTTTGGCTGCTTATGCTTTTGGTGTCATATCTAAAATGCCATTGCCAAACTCAAGGTCATCAATTTTTACTTCTTTTTTTTTCTTAGAGCATTATGGTTTTAACTCTTACATTTAGATCTTTGATGCATTTGACTTAAAAAAATATCTTATTTATTTGACAGAGAGATCACAAGCAGGCAGAGAGAAAGGCAGAGAGAGGGGAGCAAGCAGGCTCCCTGCTGAGCAGAGAGCAGAGAGAACAGAGAGCAGAGCCCTTGTTTTTCTATTCTCTATTTCATTTATCTCATTTATTTCTCTGATGAGCAGAGAGCCTGATGCGGGGCTTGATCCCAGGATCCCGGATCATGACCTGAGCCAAAGGCAGAGGCTTAACCCACTGACCCACCCAGGTGCCCCTCTTTGATGCATTTGAGTAAGTTTTTGTATATGGTGTCAGGTAGAGGTCCAACTTCATCATTTTACTTGTGGACACCCAGTCTTCTCAGCACCATTTGTGGAAGAGACTATCCTTTTCCTATTGAATGACCTTGGTACCCTTGTTGAAAATCCATTGCCCATATTTCTAGACTCTCAATTTTATTTCATTGACTTCAAGTCTACCCTTAGGTCAGTACCACACTGTTTTGACTGTTGTAGTTTTTTCCTTAAAGATTTATTTATTTTTTTTTAGAGAGAGAGAGCATGCTGAGGGAGGGGCAGAGGGAAAGGGAGAGAGAAACTCAAGCAGACTCTGTGCTGAGTGTGGAGCCTGATGTGGGGCTCAATCTCACAATTTTGAGATCTTGTGATGCTGAGATGAACACCGGAGCCAAAACCAAGAGTTGGACGCTTAACTGACTGTGCCACCCAGGTGCCCCTTTTGATTGTTGTAGCTTTATAGTACGTTTTGAATTGGAAAGAGTTCTCTAACTTTGTCTTCTTTTTCAAGATTGTTTTGGCTATTTTAGGTTCTCTGGGATGGTTTTTTCTACTTCCAAGAAAAAAGGCCGTTGGAATTTTGATATGGATTTTACTGAATCTATACATTGCTTTGGGCAGTACTGCCACATTAATAATATTAAGTCTTTCAATCCATGAACACGTCATTCCATTTATTTAGGTCTTCTTTAATTTCTTCTGCAATTTTTTTTATTTAGTTTTCAGTGTTTTCAGTGAACATCTCATCTTTTTGGTTAAATTTATTCCTCAGTATTTTATGATCTGTAAGTTCGTTGATCTGGTGCCCTACAGCTTTGCTGAATTTGTGTATTAGCTTTACTAGTTGTGTGTGTGTGTGTGTGTGTGTGTGTGTGTGTGTGTATTCTTAGGGATTTTCTATACCTAGGACTGTGTCATCTGCTAATAGGAAGTTTTGCTGCTTCCTTTCCAATTTTTCTTTTTATTTCCTTTTCTTGTCTAGAACTTCCAGAACAATGGAGAAGAGCCATGGTGAAAATAGGTATCCTTGTCTTGTTCCTGATCTTAGGGGAAAACATTCAGTTTTTTACCACTGAATATGATGTTAGTTGTGGGTTTTTCATAAATGCCCTTTATCATGTTGAGGATGTTACCTCCTAGTCTGACTTTGCTGATGTTTTTATCATGAAAGGGTGTTGGATTTTGTCAAATCCTTTTTCTGCAACAGTTGAGATGATCATGTGAGGGTTTTTTTCCTTCAGTCAATGTATTGTATTGTACTGATTGGTTTCTTACATTGAACTGTCCTTGCATTCCTGGAATAAATCCCACTTGGTCATGGTGTATAATCCTTTTGATATGCTGTTGGATTTTGTTTGCTTATATTGTGTTGAGGAGTTTTACATCTATTATTCATAAGGGGTAATAGTTTATAGTTTTCTTCTCTTGTGATGTCTTTGTTTGGCTTTGGTATAGGGCCAGGTTCACAGAGTAAGTTAGAAAGTGTTTCCCTCCTCTTCATTTTTTGGAAGTTTGAGAAGTATTGGTATTAATTCTTCTTTAAATGTTTAGTAGAATTCACCAGTGAAACCATCTGGTCCTGGACTTTTCTTGGAAAATTTTTGAGGACTGATTTAATCTCTTTACTTACTATTTTCTATTTCTTCTTTAGTCAGTTTTGGTAACCTGTGTGTTTTTAAGAATTTGTCCATTTCATCTACTTTGTCTAATTTGTTGGCATACAATTGCTCATAGTATTGTTTCATAATCCTTCTGTTTCTGTGAGGTCAATATGTCCTTATAATAAAAATGTCCTCATTTTCATTTCTGATTTTAGTAATTTGAGTTTTTTTCTCTTTTATTCCTAATCAGTCTAGTGAAAGGTATGCAAATTTTGCTGATTGTTTCAAAAACCAACTTTTGGGGGAACCCTCCTAAACTGTTGGTGGGAATGCAAGCTGGTGCAGCCACTCTGGAAAACAGCATGGAGGTTCCTCAAAAGGTTGAAAATAGAGCTACCCTACGACCCAGCAATCACACTATTGGGTATTCACCCTAAAGACACAAATGCAGTGATTTGAAGGGGCATGTGCACCCGAATGTTTATAGCCGCAATGTCCACAATAGCCAAACTATGGAAAGAACCTAGATGTCCATCAACAGATGAATGGATAAAGAAGATGTGGTATATACATACAATGGAATACTATGCAGCTATTAAAAGAAATGAAATCTTGCATTTACAGCGACATGGATGGAACTAGAAGGTATTATGCTGAGCGAAATAAGTCAATAAGAGAAAGATAATTATCATATGATCTCCCTGATATGAGGAATTTGTGAGGCAATGTGGGGGTTGTGGGGGTTAGGGAAGGAAGAAATGAAACAAGATGGGATCAGGAGGGAAACACACCATAAGAGACTCTTAATCTCACAAAACAAACTGAGGGTTGCTGGGGGGGGAGAGGGTGGTTGGGTTATGGACTTTGGGGAGCATATGTGCTATGGTGAGTGCTGTGAAGTGTGTAAAATTGGCAATTCACAGACCTGCACCCCTGGAGCTAATAATACATTATATGTTAATAAAAAATAAAAAATAAAAACTTTCAGTTTCACTGATTTTTCTCTATTGTTTTTTTATCTCTATTTCATTTATCTCCACTCTGATATTTATTTCCTTCCTTCTCCTAGCTTTGGCTTAGTTTGTTCTTAATCCAGTTCCTTAAGATGGAAGGTTTGGTTATTGATTTGAGATTTTATGTCTTTTTAAAATGTATATTTGAGTGCTCACTTCAGCAGCACATACACTAAAATGTATATTTGATAGCTATAAATTTCCCTCTGAGCACTGCTTTTGCTGTATTCCCTAAATTTTGGTATGTTGTGTTTTCATTTTCATTCATCTCTAAGTGTTTTCTAATTTCTCTTGTGATTTCATCTTTGAATCATAGGTTGTTCAAGAGAGTTTTGTTTAATTTCTACATATTTGTGAATTTTCTCATGTTTCTTCTGTAATTGATCTCTAGCTTCATTTCACTATAGTTTGAAAAGACACTTCTAGGATTTCAGTCTTCTTAAATCTATTGAGACTTGTTCTGTAGCCTGACATTTAGTGTACTGTGGAGAATTTTTTGCATCCACTTGAGAAGAACGTATGTCTTCTGCTTTGTTGGGTGAGTGTCCTGTGCATGTCTGTTAAGTCTAGTTGGTTTGTAGCATCCAAGAGTTGTAAGCAGTGCAGTTATATGATTAAATTCCTATTTTTTAATATGTCATTCTGCCTGTGGTTTGGAGAACTGACTGGAGAGGAAGAGATTGTTGCCGACCTCCAGATGAGAAGGGATGGTGCCTGGACTGGGCGGGGGGGTGGCAGAAAAGCTAGAGAGTAGCAGATGTTTTCAAGCAAGTAGAGGCAGGAAGTAGGCTTCCTGCTAGATGAGAGATGGTCCACAGTCTAAAAGGAATAGATGGGTCCTGGGATGACCTGCCCGGGATCTACCTGGAGTGCCCTTGACCTAGCTTGGTCACTACCAGCCAGAGTCAAGGAGAACCACACCAGACTGCCTTCCCTCCTTCAGGATTACCTGAAACTGACTCCATGTGAAAGTTGCAAACCACAACTCTCCAACATCAGCCTGAGAATGGTGGGAGAAGGCTGTTGCCTTGCAGAGAAGGCTACCACAAGACTTATTTTTTAGGAAATAATCAACCTTTCTATAAAAAGTACGGTACCTTCCTAAAGACTTCTCCTTCGCATACATTAGTTCGTTTATGTTTCAAAATACCCAAAGGAGAGGAATCCTACCATTTCTCATCAACATATAGCAAGTGCTATTTTAAACTATACCTGAATATTTGTCCTTTGTCCTTAGCTGGGAGGCTAGCCCCTGGGGAACAAAAGACATATACTGTGTTGCCAGCCCCTGACTATGCCAAGGGGTATGAAATGAAGGAAGGTGAGCCTGAGGTAACTCCCTCTGGGGGGTCCCAACCTCTCCTAGAAGAAGTCCAGGCTTAGCAATTTCTAGCACTCCCAGCTGAGTTAACAAGCAGTCACCACAGTGGCTTTCCAAAGACCTCCGAACAGAAAGCATGAGTGCTACTTGGGGTCTCAGCATAGCCTTTGCCTAAGATGGCCCCAACATCCTCCTTCACTGGGAAATGGAGTGATACCTGGGGGACCCCCTGCCAAGCTCAGCATCACTGTTGACACACCAGAGTCACACAAATGCTGACCCCAAGGAATAGTCACCAGGGGCCTGGGTGGTGGAGGGTGGAATCCATGCTCCAAATGTGTGAGACCAAAAAAGAAGATCAGACTCATGTTCAATTACCTTGCATGTGCACTGAGAAGCTAGTACTGGGAGAGACCCCACCACAACAAGCCTAGGGATGGGGCATGGTGACTGATATCACAGCCCCTCTCACCCTGCTTTATGCTAGAGCTCCTTCCTCACGACTCACTGTCTCCCTAACCAGCCTGTGTGATAGAACAGAGGCTGTGACTCGTTCTCACCTGGAGCCCTGCCTCCCTAAAAGAAGCCCATACACATCTAAGGAAAGACGCACCATTTTGTGTTAACTTCAGAAGAATCACAGTTTCCCAATCTCTCCTCGTCATGTGTGTAGACCTAGTTTTCACTCATCTGAAACCTGTGCTATCACTCTCGGTGGACAAGGCTATGGAAAGCAGAAGTTCCCGCACCTGCTACAGGGATCTGAGAGCACAACCCCTATGGAAGGCAGCTTGACAATCTTTCAGAATTACAAAGACACTCTCGTGTTGGCCCGGCAACCCCACCCCCTGGAACGGATACTTCATTTATACTTCTGCAAATGTGAAATGGAAATGCAAGGCTACTCACTCCAGCACAGTGTGTCATAACAAGATAAACAACTTAAGTGTTCAACAACAGGCTTTGGATTCAGTAAACTATGATACATCTGTGTAACCAAGGGCTAGACTATTGTAAAAACAAGGAGGAAGCTTCTTATATGCTGATAGGGGAAAAAAATTCCAAGATCTATTGCTAAATGGAAAGAAAGCAAGGTGGAAGACTGCGTTTAGTTTAAAATAAGAACCAATTCTGGGGCACTTGGGGGCTCGGTTAAATGACTGCCTTCGGCTCAGGTCATGATCCTGGATCCCAGGATCGAGTCCCACATCGGGCTCCCTGCTCTCATGCTCTCTCTCTCTCTCATTCTCTCTCTCTCAAATAAATAAAATCCTAAAAAAAATAAAATAAAATAAGTACCAATTTTAATATATACGTAAAAGACACAAGATAGCTCTGGTTGCCTCCTGGGGGGATCACAGGGTGGGAGGTCAAGGGCAGGCTTTATTGCATGGACTTTTGAAACTGTTGACTTATGAATCATATAAAGACATTGCATATGAAGAAAGTGACCATATGAAAGTAAACACTTAGATGTCTTGCTCCGGATATCTGAGCCGGCCTTCCACCCAAGCACAGGCAGCAGCTCTGGCTAAACGGTTTTTCAATCTCTGTAACAGGCCTGGGGAAAAGTCTGTCCCCAGAGCCAGATGCATGATCCCACACTCCCACCCCTGCTCTGCCTCTGGCTCTCACGCACCACAGCATCTGAAGGGTCCGCTGAAGTCCAGGAACCAGACTTGTCCAAAGAAAGACACACACAGCCCTGCTCACCACAAATATTTCTGTCCTAAGAACCACCTTGTAGCCTCTCCTTGCTGAGAATACGTGGAGCTAAAGGGGAAGGGTGAACGCATAGCTCCGCCTTCCAGGGCTGGTCTGGACTGACCTGGGTCTCCTGGTCACCACCACCTCCAAACGCTTTCAATGCCCACTTCTCTCCAGACCCACGGCCCTGCGTGTACACCCGCTCACCAAGCGCTCACTACCTGAGTGGCTGCTCATCATGCGGACAGCCTTGGCCTTGGCCAGCTCCAGGGCGGTGATCCACTGCTGCCGTTCCACCTCCGAGCTGGCCTTGAGGTGGTAGGTCCTTGCCCCACTGGTCAGCACGATACCGCAAGAGTCCTCCGTGTCGAAGTGCGCGGTGGACAGGTTGATGGTGCCACGACAGGTGTGGGCCATTTCCCCCTGATTTCTGTAGGATGCAAGAGAAGGAATGGAGTGAGGCTCCCAAACTAAATAGTTCTAGACTGAAGAAAGCCTCAGGGCAAATCCTCAGAATCTCAGACCTTTGGCACTGGGGGAGACCATGGAGTCGGAGCTGGATGGGACTGACTGGAAGAGGTTCGGCTGGGTGGAGATGGCAGAGAGAGGAAAGGACTTCATCAGGGTCAACTGCAGGGGACGACTGCGGTGTGCTGAGCCCTTGCAGACCCTCTAGTGTCCTGCGAGGCAGTGTAGTCCTCTAACTCCACTCCAGCCTCCTCCCACCTGTAGTCTCAGAACCCCAGAGTTGGAGCAGAGGACACTCTGCCACTAAAAATAAGATTAGGGACCTGGAACCTCAGGAAATGAATTTGGAGGCACCCCCTAGCAGGAGTGAGTTGGAAACAGGAGCGAGCTGGAAACAGCAATGGCTGGCCTAATGCAGTGTGACCTCATGACTGAGTGAGGGACTAAGCCTTTCTTGGTTATAAGATTGTGGAGCTAATGGTACCAAATTAAGGGGAAGCTGAGGTGACCAAAGCGTGGGACACTCCCAGCTGTGACCAGTATCTGAAAACAGAGAGCAACCATCATGACTGGATCTGCTGAATTCATCCCTTCACAACTCAAAGAAAATTCAGCACCCTCGCGATGTCCCAAATCTCCTTCCACAGAGAGGGCTGGAAAAGGAGGAGCCATCGGTCAGCACGTAACACTGCCAGCAACAGGAGCTCATTCGGTAATTCTGTGGCCCTTTGATGCTCCTTCATTCCCCCTGGCTATTCTTCATCTGTCACTTTCTTGATTCTTTTACTAGTCCTATTTTCTTAAAGATTTACTTACTCATTTTTAGAGAGTGAGAGCATGCACGCAGGTGAGTTGCAGGTGGGGCAGAGGGAGAGGGAGAAGAGAATCTCAAGGCTGCTTCCTGCTGAGCATGGAGCCCAACAAAGGGGCTGCCCATGGGGCTCGATGCCAGGCTCCATCTCACAACTCTGAGATAATGACCTGAGCCAAAATCAAGAGTCAGCTGCTTAACCCACTCAGGCACCCCTCTTCAATCAATTCTAAAGTCAAATGAAGTGACACTCAGTAAGGCATTTGGCTTTCACGTGAATAGCCGTCGCCTTTTCTGATTCTCTCCTGCTTTGGTTACGTTACCTAGAGAAGATGACATAGTTTATATCTGAGGAGAGTTCCAGCTCAAAGGTGCTGACATCTTCCACTTGAAGGAGACCCCTTCTAATTTACAAAACTAGAAAACTGGGCATGCCTATTGGAAGCTTGTGCTTTGGGGTTCAAGGACTTTTAGGTTAGACCTATTCACGTATTAAACAGTCTAGTAATTAACCAAAAATGCCACTGTGGCTCGGCTCAAAAAGGAGAGGGATGTGAATATTCCAGACAGAGGGAACCGAAGAGGCAAACACCATGAGACCAAGTGGAGTTTACAGCTTTCAGAGAACAGGAAAAAGTTCCATGTGGCTGGAGCCCTGAGAACAGCAGAGTGAATGAGAAAAAGATGACACTGGTAAATTTTATAGGAACCAAATGTAAAGCCTTGCAGACTGTGTTAAGGATTTAGACTTTTTTTTTTTTTTAAGATTTTATTTATTCATTTGACAGAGAGAGATCACAAGTAAGCAGAGAGGCAGGCAGAGAGAGAGGAAGGGAAGCAGGCTCCCTGCTGAGCAGAGAGCCCGATGCGGGACTCGATCCCAGGACCCTGAGATCATGACCTGAGCCGAAGGCAGCGGCTTAACCCACTGAGCCACCCAGGCGCCCCAAGGATTTAGACTTTTATCTCAAAACTAAAACAGTGGGCCTCCTGGGCCTCACATCAAGAAAGAAGCAGGTGTGGTCAAGAGTCACAGAAATTCCTGTAGAAAATAGGGGAAAAGTAGTACCTGGAGTGAGATAGGATATGGAAGACTGGCCACTGTGTGGTATGGGGGCTGGGCTGGAAGTTATCCCGTGGCTATTGTATTGGATTACAACCCACCCACCAAAATAAATACCCTGAGTCCATGCTGAGGTAAGTATATAGTTGAAGGGATAGAAGAAGGGACGGATCTTCCTTAATAAAAGCAGATGTGATCATAGAAATAGAAAATCACTGAATGGATTGCATTATAAAATTTTCAAAAAAGACATTAGAGAAAAACTTGTGATATATCAATAAAGTCAGAGGTTTAGTTGATAGTATCATACAATGTTAATTTTCCACTTTTGACAATTGTACTCTGCTGAGATAAGATGTTAACGTTAGGGGAAGCTAGGTGACTGTTATATGAGAGAACTCTTTGTACTTGCAACTCTTCTGTAAGCCTGTTTTTTTTTTTCCTTTTCTTTTTCCTCTTGTTAGTAGTAGATCACCAGTTTATTATAAAAGTACAAAACTCAGGAACAGACAGATGGAAGATACATAGGATAAGGTAGAGGAAAGGCTATGGGGTTTCCATGTTTTCATGGAGCACATCACGTCCCCAAATCTCCACATGTTAACAACCTAGATACTCTGTGATTTCAAAATTAAAAATAAAAATTTTTAATGGTGCCATCGCACTCTTCCCAGGACCATAGTTAATATGAAATCTTGTATCTGAAATTTGAATTCACTCGCCCTCAGGTTCAGTGATGGAGATATTCCCAAGGTCACTGAAGGACAGAAGCCCTAAACCACCCCCATAATGTCTGGCTCTGGACTAGGCTCCTCACAGAGTAAGGTGAAGGCCCTCCAAAAATCACTAGAGAGGGATAGGGTGGCTGGGCGATGGACAGTGGGGAGAGTATGTGCTATGGTGAGAGCCATGAATTGTGTAAGACTGATGATTCACAGACCTGGACCCCTGAAACAAATAATATATTATATGTCAATAAAAAAATAAAATAAAATAAAAATCACTAGAAAAAGAAGAGTAGAGTGGTAGGTAAGTCTCAGGGAAGGAGGGAGAATCTCCCAATCAGGACAAACTGAAAATCTAAATTCAAAACCCATGAAGAAAATCAATGTTAACAAAGAAAACAACAAAGTCAAATGCTAAGCAGATAAATCACTTCACACAAAAATGGATCTATCAGAAAGATATTTTTAAATGAATATATACAAGCTTAATATTCTCAAAGATAAATGTGTAACATCAATAAAGAGCAATAATTTGTGAAACAAAATCTGGAAAAACAAAACAACAGGTAGACATGAAAAAGTAACAGGAGATTTCAGCAAATGAAAATATAGCCGATAAACTTCACCAGTCACCCAGCATCCACATCGAAATTCAGCTGTAACTCTTTGTAACTAGAGTTAATTTTTATTAAAAGACTTAAGGAGATTAATTCTTCAGTTTTAGTTTTCTGCATTACTCTCTCTACACATGTGAATTTAGGAATTAAAGGCACATTAAAACCATCAAGGTCCAATCATTTGTTTGTCTTGGAATTTAACTCTGTTCTTTTTTCTTTAAATGTTTTGTGGTTAATCCATTCTCCACCAGTAGCCTGTTTTTTGTCCTGTTACTCAGTTTTTTAAAATTTCACTTTGGGAAATTTTCAATTTCAATTTCAAAGTAGGTCCCAAAGGGTCTAAAATTCAGGGACATTTCCTAAAATTCATGCTATTTTTGGGGAGTAGTGCACCTACCCATGTTGCCTGTAAAAGTTTTTGTTTCTCCCACTGTGAGCTCTGGCTGAGGCAACCCCTTCTATGAGAGTTGACCATCTAGGGCGATCCAGCAGCCCAGATGGTAGAAAAGTTAAGCCCCACTCATGGCACACTGTGAACTTGGGTTTGCCAGCTGCACTGGCAACTCCTGTCCTGCCCGCCCTGAGAGGGGAACTTTGGAGTTGTGCAAAAATCCCAAACTATTTATTGTCATCGAGCCCTGGGCATCTTCAATGTCTCAAGACAAACTAGGCCGTGTCCTAGGGCCTGCCATTTATGTCAGAGCCCATATCCAGAGCACATGATCATTTATTTTCTGCCTGTTTTTAAAAGAAACTCATTATGTGGCATTACTTTACATTTGGTGGACACTTCAAGCATTTAGAACAAGTAGAGACAAACTATGGAACACCTGCAATAAACTTAACTATAAGAGAGGTTAACTACAACTAACATCATTCTAAGTAAGTCACACTGATTCTCAATCAAATAATATTTATCCAGTTCTTATGGCCAATATCCTCGGCAGAGATGAGAGTATGACCGCAGCTATCAGAACTTGGAAGTCTCGGGCGCCTGGGTGGCTCAGTGGGTTAAGCCACTGCCTTCGGCTCAGGTCATGATCTCAGGGTCCTGCGATCAAGTCCCGCATCGGGCTCTCTGCTCAGCAGGGAGCCTGCTTCCTCCTCTCTCTCTGCCTGCCTCTCTGCCTACTTGTGATTTCTCTCTGTCAAATAAATAAATAAAATCTTTAAAAAAAAAAAAAAAAGAACTTGGAAGTCTCTAATAGTTAACGTTAGCACTTTGGCTAGTAGTTAACCCAACCCACCTGTATTGAGTACAAACCTTATGTACCAACTCAGAGTCCCTAAACTACTTCTCTTATCGCTCTTGGTACCTCATTTGGCTTGAGTCACCACTCCATTTCTGGGCTTGGAAGGGATGCTGAGTGTCAGAGTATGGGATCTGGCTTCCTGACTGGCCATCAAGAGACTGGATTTTTGCAACCCACTAATGAGAAGATGTTAGCATCCCACAGGCTGAACAATGACCAGTAGCAAGCGGGAAATAGATGGGAAGGTAAAGTCTCCTGATTTTTGCACCTCAGGGGACCTTTCCAAAGTATATTTTATCCTTGCAAACTTTCTGGAGAAATCAATGAGCCCAGAGAACATGAGTAGTCTCTGTGACTACAGTATGCTATGAAGTGGGGGCCATCCCATTAAAGTCTCACATCACATTGCATCTTCCCCTGGTCTTTCTTCATCTTTTTGCCTCCACCTCACCAAGGCTCATCTTGCTGAGTGTCCAACCTACCAGTAGGAGGGACTGACACTAAACCTCCATGGCATGACCCACTCCTTGGGAACCACAAGAAGCCACCAACCAGATTAGGCCACTTTCACCTTGGCGGGGGTGCAGGGGGTTGAGATAGTTTTCCTTAGTGGAATCAACATGTTTTCTGGTAATAGGGTTGCCTTTGGCAGCACTACAGTCCACAGTTATTGAATCCTCACGTGCTGGCCTAGATTCTCATATGACACAACCTCAGGCCGAGTCACACATTTCAACCAAGGCAGTTTCACTTGGTTGAAATGTTGTTTCTCACCAGCCACCAGCCTGACAGAAGAATGGAATGACTTGTTGAAGGCTCAGCTGGGGCATCTACTGAGGAGATATATTATGTGTTTGAGGGTCTATCCTCCAGGATGAAGTGTATGTCTTGAACTGACGACTGATATCTAGGGCCATATCCTGTATGATTACAGAAGGTGGGTCCGGGAGTGGCCCTGCTCACCACTGCACATGATGACCTCTGGCAGAGTTTGTGCTCCCCATCAGCTGGGCTCAGTTGGGTCAGAGGTTCTCCTTCCAGGGAAAGGGAAAACACAACACAATAAGGCTTCCATTCAACTGGAAGCTGACACTAGTCCCCGGCCACTTTCTGCTTCTCGGGACAGTGACCAACAGACCAAAAAGGGAGTGACGGTACTGCTGGGGTTACTGATGCTAATTGCCGTGGAGAGTGAGGTTAGTGGCACACATGGGGATGGGAGGGGATGTCTGGAATCAAGTTGGGAGGATTCCCTGGAGACTCTCTCAGTATTTCCATGTCTGCTAATGGTTATGAACAGGCAAAGCAACACCTTGTTGCTTGTCTGAGTTCCTAACTCAGAGCCCTCAGGACAAACGTCACAGACCAGCCAAAGTGCTAGCAGAGAGTGAAGAGTTTCTAGAACAGGTGGTGGAGGAGGAAGATCACGAATATTAGTTATAGTGTCAGGACAGACTCAGCAGCAGCAAATGGGCTTGTCTCGCAGCCTTCTTGCTTCTGTCTTCCAGGGAATCCCAGCTGGCCACCGGAAGAGGATGCTGTCACTGGCTGGACTTGCACCTCCCCTCCCATGGAAGGGGTAAGGATGTCTTCGTTCTCTCAGGAGAATGGAGGTCCCCACATCGTAGGAGGAGAGCTGACACCATGGGAGGGCACGAGTGGACCTGAGTAGCGCAAGGTGTGGAGCATATTGGACACAAACCTTGTGCACCTTCTCAGATTCCCTCGACCACCTCCTTCTCTGTCTATCTCTCAGTCGGTACCTCATCTTTGCCCAATCGTCCCTTCACTTCTGGTCTTTCGTGAAATGCCACAGTAGGAAATGAGAGGTGAAAACAGAGGGGGCAGATAAAGTTCCCCTCCACTCTTTCTTCTGCAGATTTCGCAGGGGTATGTTTTCTCCTTGCATATCTTCCGGTGAAGTCCATGTGCCAGACCTGCTGTGTCTCTCCGCAGCTTACTATGGGGTGACATCCATCCTCCCACTTCCTGTTTCTGCCTCTCTGCCCTGGGATTGCATCTCGCACACAAAGAGCCCTCTCTTAGGGCTCTTGGGTGGCTCAGTTGGTTAAGCATCTACCTTCAGCTTTAATAGTGATCCTGGGGTCCTGGGATTGAGCCCCGCATTGGGCTGGTTCCCTGATGGGATACTGCTTCTCCCTCTGCCCCTTCCCCCACTCATGGGCAGGCTCAGGCATGTTCTCCCCCTTCTCTCTCTCTCTAAGGTAAAAAATCAACCTTTTCTTTTTTTTTTTTAAGTGTCAGCTTTTTTTTTTTTTTTAAGATTTTATTTATTCATTTGACAGAGAGAGAGAGATCACAAGTACACAGAGAGGCAGGCAGAGAAGCAGGCGGGGTGGGGGGGAGGGGGACGGGGAGCAGGCTCCCCGCTGAGCAGAGAGCCCAATGCAGGGCTCGATTCCAGGACCCTGAGATCATGACCCAAGCAGAAGGCAGAGGCTTAACCCACTGAGCCACCCAGGTGCCCCAAGTGTCAGCTTTCTAATCCTTGCCTTGGGCTATGTTTTCTAGAGGACCTTCATAAAGAAAAGAAAAAGTCCACAGGCAAAAAAAAATTAACAAGCCACATATTTGAATGCAAACCCATTGAAAGACAAAAGATACTGATCTGGAGCAAAGCACTTAGCCTTGTGTGTGACTTTCATTCAATGCTAGCTCAAGCTGAATCTGATTCATTGGCAAATTCCGCTCCAATCTTCCAAATCCAAATTCAGCAAGTACTTCCTATCGGTCACTATATATAGGAATTGTGCTAGAAACTGGAGAGGGGGTAAATATAAAGATAAATAAAACACATTTTCTGGCCTCAAAGAACATTCTGTCTTGTGAGAAAGGCCTATAAATGGCAAGCTACTATTTAATAGGCAGAGGAAAATAAATTCAAAATGGAGTATTCACTTTATGAAAATTCATTGAGTTGCAACCTTATAATTTACCTACATTTCTGCATATATGTTACACACATGCAGTATATTGTGTGTATATTGTCAATAAAAAGTTTGCTTTAAAAACAACTCAAGGGGTGCCTGGTGGCTCAGTCGTTAAGGGTCTACTTTCAGCTCAGGTCATGATTCCAGAGTCCTGGGATCAAGCCCCACATCGGCCTCCCTGTTCAACAGGAAGCCTGCTTCTCCCTCTCCCACTCCCCCTGCTTGTGGTCCTTGCCTCCCTGTGTCTCTGTCAAATAAATAAATAAAATCTTAAAAAAAAAAAAAAAACCTCAAAATGGAAGAATAGGTTGCCAGTGGTGGGAGCTCAGGAGACAGAATGACCCTCTCTGTCCTAGAGGGATCAAGGAGGTACACTGGAACAGAATTTCAAACGGTGAGGGGACTCTGCCCAGACAAAGGCTAGAAGGAGAACTAAACCAACCCAGAGCAGTGGTGTGGAGGGGTGTGGCTCTGGGAAAGCCCAGAGGAGAAGGTCCATACATGGCCTGGCTTGATGATGGGTGTTAAAAGTTAAACTGTGTCCCCCAGGAAGATATGTTGAAGTCCTCATCCCCGTTACCAGCAAATGTGACCTTATTTGGAAATATGGTCTTTAAAGATATAATCAGGTTAAGATGAGGTCCTTAGGGCATGCCCTAATCCAGTACTGGACTGGTGTCCTTCTAAGGGGAGGAAGAAAGACACAGAGACACAGGGCAGTAGGGAGGGACGTGATGCATCTACAAATCAAGGAACACCAAGGGTCCCTGGCAAACATCAGAAGTGAGCCAGGCCTGGAACCACACCTCCCCTAGAAGATTCGGAGAGAGCATGGTCCTGTTAAGCCCTTCTTTTTGGACTTCTAGCCTCCAGAACTGTGAGAATATTAATTTCTACTGTTTGAAGCCACCCAGCTGGTGGGGTTTTCTTACAGAATTCCTAGGACACTAACATGATGTTTGAATAGATGAGCGCAGGAATGGCCTTTTAGAAGTTTCCATGCAGCTCAGCTGGTTTCTTTCTACGCATCAACCTTGGGGCTGGATTTCAGCCTTCCACACAGGCCCCACCTAGAACATGCAGGAGCCCATATGGCTCCTCTTGTTTCTAGAGCAGCCCTGCCCCAGAACTACCCATCACAGCTCAGAGCTCTCTCTTTGTCCTATTCCACCAGGGCTGGAGCACCCAGCATGGTCTTCAGCAAAAATTCCAGGATTCAGGTTCCACCAAGGACATGCATTAACACAAGACTTAAATGTGGAAGCAGGTTAGGAGGGAAATGAGCAGAAGAAAAGTGATCCCCTGAGGTGGCAGGAGCTGTGACAGAAGGAGCGGGCATTCATCGCCATCAGCTTCCTGATTCCGTGGCTCCCTACAGCAACATCAGCCGCCTCCCAGGTGAGCTAGTGAGAGTCTGGGACCCATGATGCTCATGACCTTCAGCTCACAGCTGTTCCGCTAGCCCTCCCAGGGACTAGGAAGCTACCTAACCCCAGACAGCACAGCCTTTCAGCTAACCCTAGCCAGGGGCGTTTCTGGTATGCACAGCTGAGTCCTGGCCAAGGCACCTTCCCAGAGCCTACATCATCTCAGAATGAATACCCGTGACTGCAAAACAAGCTTTGACGTGTGTTCTTTGGGATCTGTGGCTACCGAGGCGCACACAGGCCAATCCCATGCGTTTGCAGAGGGCTCTTTTTTGGTTTTGTTCTGTTTTGTTTTTCAAAATTTTTTAAAATTTGGATCTAGAGATGCAAAGTGTATAGCCAACAACCCAGTTAGAAGTAGGCAAAAGATGTGAGCAGATACTTCAAAAAAAGAGGGTCTCCAAATAGTTAAAGAATGTATGAAAACATGCTCAACCTCACTGAAGTCGTCAGTAAGCATACATGTGATTCAGTAGTAAACCAGTGATCAGTAAACATACGATCCCGCCGTTCCACTCCTCTAGGCTTCCCTGTTAGGGATGTATGTATATGTGAGGTTTATCAAAAGACACGTACTGTAATGTCTGCAGTACTCTTCCTAAAAGCCCCAAACTGCACCACCAGGCGTGTCCATCCATGCCAGAATGGATAAACAATGGTGATTTGGTTTATCTGTGCAGTGGCTCATCCAAACGGTGGAGTATTACACAGCCCTGAGAATAAATGCGTGACAACTACACAAACAGCCTGGAAACACCTCTCACATACAATACTGAGCAGAAGAAGCTGGACACAAAGAAAACATATTGTGTGAGTCTACTTAGACAAAGCACAGTAATGGGCAAAACTAAGCACTGGGGCAAGGAGTCAAGGCAGCAGGTCCACTTGCGGAGCGATGACTGGAGGGGACACGGGAGGAGGCTTCTGGAGGGGGATGTGGGACACTGGTCCTGTTTTATTTCTTTAGCAGGAGCAACGGCTTGTCACGGTGTTCATTTGGGGAACATTCTCTGAGCTGTACACTTAGTTGCCACTTGTCTGTGCGTATCAAACTTCATTAAAACTACCTCTTTTTTTTTGCTTAAGATATGCAGAGCTGGGGTTCTATTGTTCTTGACTAAGAACCTGTTAGCACAGGTGGATGGCAGCCACAGACGGGACGTCAGAGGGCAGACAGGACAGTGAAGAAGGTCGTACAAGAGACACAGGCAGGAGAAACAGTACATTTCGGATCTTCTACCTCTCAGGCCACAGGGATGCAGTTAGGACCCTTCCAGGTCTAAGTAACAAAGTTCAGCGGATTCATTCGGCTGAGGGCTGCCTTAGGAGTGTCCCACATGGACGAGCCACTTGAGATGCGGTGGGAAAGGCAGGAATGTTACCTCCCTGTTCCAGATGCAGAGGCCGAGAGGCTTGGCTTTGTAAGCAGCTCACAGCAGGTCCCAAAGGGGACCAGGCCACTAGAGCCAGGCCCACCCACCCACCTGCAGCCCTGCCTCTTACCCCCAGGGGTGCATGGACCAAAGATGGTTAAATAGCGCCATCCAAAAAATGCTCCATACAGCGGCTGTCAGAAATGGCCAAACAGAAACATCTCCTGGGCAGATGAGACTGTCACTGTGAGACCTGACACCGTTTCGCTTTGCTTCTGGCCTCTTTTCCATTTAAAGCTTCCCTTGAGAAATGTTAAATAAATGCTGCTACACATTCTACGGGAAGGACATTTCTAATGTAATTTTTTAAATAAAAGCGGAGACTTGGGAGCCATTCTCCAGTTACTGAAATTCACGTCACTCCGAGTTTACGCAAATGGAGGATGACACACAGTAATTGACAAAGGCCAACACACTTACCCATACAACTTACACCCAGACAGTGCTTCACTCTCCATGGGAGACTGTCACAAACATAATTCTTTTAGTCCTCCCAAGAACCAAGAAAAGTGGGCAAAGCAGACATTGATTTGTTCAGCAAATATTCAGTATATTGCAAACGGCAGGCACCTGCAGGAGGGAATCAGCCTCATTTTGCAGCCAAGAAAGTGAAGGAGGCCAGGAAAAGGTAAATCATGCACTGCTGTCCACAAGACTGGTAAACAATAAAGCCAGGCTGGAGCTGGGTTTCTCTGCCACCAGCACAGGGCTCTTTCCCTAGGGAATCCTGGTGTCTCCCTCCAGAAAATGCTTTATCTGGTCATTGCATCTATTTGGCGCTTGTGAGAACGAAAGTTCCGCAAGACACAGAACTGGCCTCTTTCTCTCTCTCTCTTTTGCTAAAACTCCATTCTGAATCTGTCAATATGCTGCATGAAACCCCTTCGACCATTCTTCATTTTCTGCAAGAAAAAGTCCTTGCTCCTGGATAAGACTTTCCAGCTCTTCCTGAATAGAAATTTCCTGTTTCTCCTGCCTGTGTCTCTTGTACGACTTTCTTCATTATCCTCTCTGCCCTCTGATATTCCTTCTGTGACTGCTGTCCACCTGTGCTGGCAGGTTCTTAGTCAAGAACAACAGAAACTCAGCTCCTGATACTTTAACCAAAAAAGGAGGTATTTACAGGAAGGATCTTCAGGAGCTCATAGGATTCGTGGAAAGGCAGGAAGACAGAGCTCACAGAGCGGGGAGAGAACAAGGCAGGCTGGGCAGCCAGATCCATCGCCCAAAGTCGTGTTCTGGAGAGGACATTGCTGCCTGGGCACAGGGTGGTGATGCTCCTTGGCTCTGCTAGTCATTGCTGCCTCCACTGCCATGAAAGAATCCCCCGACCTCTGCTCTTTTAAATGTGAAGTTTGAATGAAGTTTTATACATAAGATGGTACAACATTTTTCAAGGGCTGAAAGCAAAGAATCGTCAACCCAGAATCCAGTGCAAATATCCCCTAGGAATGATGGAAATGTTAAGGACATTCTGAAATGAAGGAAAACAAAGAGTATTTGTCACCAGAAGACCTACTCTAAAAGAATGGCGAAAGAAAGTTTCTCTAAAAAGAAAGGAAATGATAAAAAGAAAGAATCTTAGAACATCAGGAAGGAGAAAGAACATGATAAATGAAAATATGGGTTAAGACAATAGATGTTTCTTCACTTGGGTTTTCTGAATTATGTTTGATGGTTGAAGTGAAAATTTAGATATGGTTCTACATGTATACAGAAGGAAATTTAAGACTATATCATATTATAAATGGGGGCAGGTAAAGGAACTTCCAGGGAAGTAAAGGTTCTATACTTCATTGAAACTGGTTAAATGACACCAGCAGATATGATAAGTCATGTATACATAATGTAATATATGGAGAGACCACTAAAAAAGTTAACCAAAGAGATATACTCAAAAACACTGTAGAATTGGGGCACCTGGGTGGCTCAGTGGGTTAAGCCGCTGCCTTCGGCTCGAGTCATGATCTCAGGGTCCTGGGATCGAGCCCCGCATCGGGCTCTCTGCTCGGCAGGGAGCCTGCTTCCTCCTCTCTCTCTGCCTACCTCTCTGCCTACTTGTGATCTCTCTCTCTCTCTCTGTCAAATAAATTAATAAATAAAATCTTTAAAAAAACAAAAAAACACTGTAGAATTAAATACAGTTCCTATATGACCCAGCAATTCCACTCCCAGATATATAGCCAAGAGAAGTGAAAATATATGTCCACACAAAAACTTGTATACAAACTTTTACAACAGCATTACACGTAACAGGTAGAAATAGCCCAGATATCCATCAGTAGATGAATGAATAATTACAACAAAAATTGGTGTATTATATAGTGGAATCATATTTATACAATGGAATATTATTTAGCCATAAAAAGGAACAAAGTACTGGTCTATGCTACAACTTGGATGAACCTTGAACACCATGCTAAGTGAAAGAAGCCAGTCACAAAATTCCACACATTATATGATTTCATCCATGTGAAAGTCCATGATAGGGAAATATATAGAGGCAGAGGGTATATGAGTGGTCACTTAGGGCTGGGGGAAGATTTGGGGGTAAGGATGGCAGAGTAGTGATAGCTAAAGGGTATGGGGTTTCTTTTGGAGGTCATGCAAATGTTCTAAAATTGACTGTGATGGTTACACATACCTGCGAATACATTAAAAAGCTGTATACTTTAAGTGGATGACTTCCACAGTATATGAATCATATCACAAAATTTAGAAGAAGAATAACAACTGTAATACACCGAAAGGCATCAAGTCAAGAAGTGCATAATGATACCAAAAATTAAGTCATTATAACCCTGGAGAGATGCTAGAAGTTCAACTCATTTGTCGGGTAACTGGTGAATAAAGGAAAGCATGGAATATTTTTCCTACCATTTCCATATTAGGAAAACTATTGGGTAAGCAAATGGTTAGATGAGGAGAAGTTTCTCTTATAGAATTATTTCTACTAACAACTACAAAAGGAATGATAGAATATCATCATTTTGCAACCTGTACTGAACCAATGGGTCTAGGAAATTGTCTACAATGGCTGCTGGTGTGTGTATGTGTGTGTGAGAGAGAGATAGAGAGAGAGACAGAGAACCAGACAACATGTGTGCCCTTTCAATATACCTGTGAATCATTCTGCCAGTATAATTGACTCTTACTCTGAATCCCTAGCTATCAGTTTACAGGAAATGAAAGAGACAGAAGAGTATCATAAGCAACATTACGGAGACGCAATCAGCAAAATCCTGCCTGGGGCAAACTAGAGAACAAATGACCTAGTTTCCTTTTTTCTTTTTTTTTTTTTTTTAAGATTTTATTTATTTATTTGTCAGAGAGAGAGAGAGAGCACAAGCAGGGGGTATGGCAGGCAGAGGGAGAAGCAGGCTCCCTGCTGAGCAAGGAGCCCAATCAGAACTCAATCCCAGGACCCTGGGATCATGACTGAGCCAAAGGAAGATGCTTAACCCACTGAGCCACCCAGGTGCCCCTGAGCTAGTTTCTTCAGTCAATTAATTACAAAGGGAAAAAAAAGAGAGAAGGAGAACCTATAAATCAAAAGAGACTGTGGGGCTCCTTCCCCTTTCCCAGGCTGTTCTCAGCCATGGGGATTCAGACAGCACAACCAGCAACATCAGGAGAGTTGAGCCCTGAGGCAGAGAGGTTTGGCTGGTATCACCGGCAAGATTAGCAACACTAAGGTCAAGAAAACTCACTGAGTTGGGACACATGGGTCCTGGGATCAAGACCCACAAAGGACTCGGTGCTCTGTTGGGAGCCTACTTCTCCCTCTGCCCGTCAATTCCCTGCTGTGCGCTCGCTCTTACTCTCTTCCTCTCTCTCTTTTCCACAGATAAATTAATAAAATCATTAAAGAAAATTCAGCAAGTATGACTGGGTGTGGAGGAACAGACAGGATTTGGTCAGCATGGCTAAGAAAGTAGTTTCATACAGGAAATTCAGCATATATGTAAATATATTGAGGATAGGGGGAAATAGAGCTCTTATTGTCAGAGTCTGAAGTTGGAAATATGGAAAGGGAAGGTGAGAAGGAACTGTCTCTATCCACAGAGAGAGCCCAGAAGCAATGATGTCCCAATGGCAATGAGCACACCCAGCATCCAGAATTTGGCTTCTAAATTTTCTAATAAAAGGGACTGGGGTTAATCTGAGAAGTGCACATTCGACTACAAGATAAACCAGGAACATGATGTTGTTTCTAAAGTAAGGAAATGTTCAGAGTGATGGGTAACATCAAAGGGACACAGGAGGCAGTTTAAAAAGATTCCTCCTGGGGCACCTTCCTGGCTCAATTGGTTAAGTGGCTGCCTTCAGCTCAGGTCATGATCCCAGGGTCCTGGGATCAAGCCCTGCATTGGGCTCCGTGCTCAGCGGAGAGCCTGCTTCTCCCTCTCCTTCTGCCTGCTGCTCTGCCTCCTTGTGCTCGCTCGCTCTCTCTCTCTCTCTCTCCATCAAATTAATTAATTAATTAAATCTAAAAAAAAAAAGATTCCTCCTACCCAAAGCTGGGAAAATTTGAGTATCAATATAAATGAGAGTTACTTATAATAACCCACTAGATGAGACAAAAATCCATGATGTCATACTGATATGAATAGATGAACAGATAAGTAAATAAAAAGCTGCTCCTTATAGTACAATGCATTCTAATAAACGTGCATTGTACGTTTATAGTGTTATAAGAAAAGAATAGTGTTATAAGAAAATAGTGTTATAAGAAAAATAGTGTTATAAGAAAAAATACTGTTACAAGAAAAACCACCAACTGGCAGACATCAAAATAATAACTTATTTGATTCAGCCAAGAAAAACAAATGTACTAAAAACCAGTGGGATTTGTTCAAGAACTGTGTTTTGCCTAGCCTCAAAGTGTCTCCACATAAAACTACATTCTAATTTAATTCCAATTAATTATACATTAATTCATAATTATATTAATTATATTCTAGTTGTATCCTAATTAATTATTCTAAGTAACTAAATTATAATTAGATTCTAATCAATTACTGATTCTGATTAATTGCTTACAATTCCAATAAATTGTTGATTCTGATTAATTAATTAATTATTAATTAGTTGGTTCTGATCAACTACTTATTAATTAATAATTATAAGTTAACTTTATAGTGGAGAAATTCGGCAAACACCATCTTAATGAAATGATGAAAGTTACATCACTAGTAACAGGACAAATCAATGTCACGTGCCTCCTGATGTGATGCACTATGAAGGACACAGCAGTGCAGCATGTGCCACAAGCACGGGTCCTGAATCTAGACATAAGGGAACATTAGGTAATCCCAAACTGAGGCACATTCAACAAAGTAACTGGTACGTATTTATCAAAAATGTCCAGGTCATGAAAAACAAGAAGAAATGGAAGGACTGCTCCAGACTGAAACTCAAGTGACAAGATAACCAAATGTAATCAGTGACCCTGGATTGGCTCTTGTACCTCTAAAGGACATCACTGAGACAACTGGCAAAGTCTGGATGGGGTCTATGGATTAGATGACAGCATCGTATCAATGTTTACACTGTGGATATAGGAGAATGCCCTTATTTTAAGGAACACACACTGAAGTATTAAGTGGTAATAGGCATCATGTCTGAAACTTTCAAAATCTTAAGAAATATTATGGATAAATATAACATAGAGAATGATAAGGTAAATGGAGCATAGTAAAAATTGGCTGATATGAGAGATGGGTACATAGGAGCTATCTGCACTATTCTTGAAATTTTCCTCTAAGTTTGAAATTATTTCAAAATAAAAAGTTTATCTAAAAAATCTGGGGAGGGGACTCCTGGGTGGCTCAGTGGATTAAGCATCTGCCTTTAGCTTAGGTCATGATCCCAGGGTCCTGGGATTGAGTCCTGCACTGGGTCCTTGCTCAGTGGGAAGCCTGCTTCTCCCTCTACTTGTGCTCTCTCTTTCTCTCTCTCTCTCTCTCTCACTCTCTCTCTCTGAGACAAATGAATAAAATCTTTTTTTAAAATTTTTAATTTTTTTTTATTTCTTAATAAACATATAATGTATTTTTATCCCCAGGGGTACAGGTCTGTGAATCGCCAGGTTTACACTCTTCACAGCACTCACCCTAGCACATACCCTCCCCAATGTCCATAACCCCACCCCCCTTCTCCCAACCCCCCTCCCCCCAGCAACCCTCAGTTTGTTTTATGAGATTAAGAGTCACTTATAGTTTGTCTCCCTCCCAATCCCACCTTGTTTCATTCATTCTTCTCCTACCCCCTTAACCCCCCATGTTGCATCTCCACTTCCTCATATCAGGGAGATCATATGATAGTTGTCTTTCTCCGATTGACTTAACAAATGAATAAAATCTTTAAAAAAAACTGGGGAGGGGCGCCTGGGTGGCTCAGTGGGTTGGGCCTCTGCCTTCGGCTCAGGTCATGATCTCAGGGTCCTAGGATCGAACCCCGCTTTGGGTTCTCTGCTCAATGGGGAGCCTGCTTCCCCCCTTCTCTCTGCCTGCCTCTGCCTACTTGTGATCTCTCTCTCAAATAAATAAATAAACAAAATATTATTTAAAAAAAAAAAACCTGGGGAGAAATATCAATGATTGCAATAAATGGACCTTATTTGGATACTTATTTCTAGAAACTGTAAAAACAATTTTAAATCAATGGGGAAATTTTAATATTGACTGGATATTTGATAATATTAAAGAATCAGTGTTAAACTTTTAGGCATGTTAATGTCATTTTGACCCTTTTTTTAAAAACCTTCATCTCTACATACTGAAATATTTATAAACATTAATTATTATTACAATTATTTTCAAACTTAATTATTAAAATTAGGTTAAAGATATCTGGGGCTTGCTTCAAATTAAGCGAGGGTGAGGACACCATAGATTGACCCAAAGGTAAAACTTGCACACACTGAGTGAGGGAAACATGGGGTTCATTATATCAATATCTCTACTTTCATATGTTTAAAATTTCCCATAATAAAAAATAAAATCCATTTGAAATCCATTGCATTTTAAGTTCTCTCCTGTGTGTAACAGCTGTGCTGAACTGATTTTTTTTTAAGACTTTATTTATTAGCCATTTGAGACAGAGAGAGAGAGAGCACACAAGCCGGGGGAGGGGTAGAGAGAGAGGGAGAAGAAGCAGGCTCCCCACTGAGCAGGGAACCCAACACGGGACTCGATCCCAGGACTCTGGGGATCATGACCTGAGCCAAAAGTAGACTCTCAACTGACTAAGCCACTCAGGCACCCCATGAACTACGTTGCTTTTTTTTTTTTTAAGATTTTATTTATTTATTTTAAAGTAAATGCTACACCCAACGTGAAGCTTGAACTCTCGACCCTGAGGTCAGGAGTCACATGCTCTACCTACTAAGCCTGCCAGGCGCCCCTGTGCTGAACTGCTTTGATGGTGAAGGGAACCTCTTGAATCTCAGTGAGCGAGGCACAGGAATGAGGCTGTGCACTGAGTGTCTCAGGAGGAGATAAAAGACGACAGGTCCGCAGGGCACAGGACTGTATCTATTTCAAGACCTAGTCATGGACACAGACCAATTCAAGGTAGTTGAACAGATTTGGTTTTTTTGTTTTTTTAAGTCATCACACAGTCTCTTCAGCTGCAGCCACAATCTACAGAATGTTCCTAGCAACCTAGATTCTTCCTTTTACAAGTGACCTGTTAGCTTAAAATTTCAGCAGCACTAAAACAAACCCCCCAAAAATATTACACTAAGCAAAGGAAGTTCTAAAAAAGAAAACCAGTTAGCAAGCCAAGCAAAAGACTGAAACACTACAAATTAGAAGTCAATTAAGGAAACACTTGGATGGAATTTTAACACACCGAAGCCAATTACAAATTTAAATGCACAGATTACAACGCAAGCTCACAGATCTGATGGGGAGATAAGTCATTTGTTCAGGAATTCTACTTCCTTTTGTGGCCTCTGGTCATATGCACATTGATATTAATATTAGATGCAATATTCTTCGCTAGAAGTGACTCCCACCAAGTTTCAAATGAAAGAGAAATGGCAGTTGAACTCCCACCAAACCATGACAGCAGTGTGCAAAGCTGAAGGCCTCACACCACAGGCGGTCACAGACTTCCCCAGCAGAGACTGTGTTTAAAACAACTGTTGTCCCTGCTTGTCACATTCACTGTTTTGTTCAATGTGACAGGCCAGGCACTAGATTCAAACCAGTGAAGACAACAGATGAGATCCAGGCTTCTGCCATGGGGTGGTAGCTCTCCTGGACCCCCACAGAATCCAACAAGAATGTAAGACCTTCTGTCTCTCCTCCACCATTTGGACTGAACAAGGGAAGGGTCCTGTCAGCATGGAGGAGGTCTCCCTATGAAAAGGTTCCTGACCTGCAGAAGGATAGACCACAGCTTGGCTATACCCAAAAGAGCCCCCAAAAAGGTCTTCCTTACCCTCTGGCAAATCCAGCCCTGCTTTCCTTGACTGTACATGTTAAGCAGGAATGAGAGGTTAAACGGAAGCTTTTCACTAATTAAACACTTAGACTAGCAAATCCTTACATTCAAAACATCCCTCTCAGTTATGAAAGGGTTTACCAGGTGCTCCTCATCGTTTGTGTCAATAGCCAAGTAGGGCTGTTCACAGATGATAAAATTGGGGGCCACAGAGGTTTGGAAACTTTCTCCCATATTGACAGGGCTGATTATACAACTAACAAGATATTGTGGAAATGACAGTCAAAAATTTGAAAATGTGAGGGGCGCCTGGGTGGCTCAGTGGGTTAAGCCGCTGCCTTCGGCTCGGGTCATGATCTCAGGGTCCTGGGATCGAGTCCCGCATCGGGCTCTCTGCTCTGCAGGGAGCCTGCTTCCTCCTCTCCCTCTCTCTGCCTGCCTATCTGCCTGCTTGTGATCTCTGTCTGTCAAATAAATAAATAAAATCTTTAAAAAAAAAAATTTGAAAATGTGAAAAAAAAGGCAAAACAAAACAAACAAACAAAAACAACCAACTAAACATTGTGGTTTCTGCTTGCTCTGCCTTGGACCACCCTATCTGCCATGTTGTGAGGACGTTCAAGCAGCCCTTTGGAGAGGCCCATGGAGAGAGGCACTGAGGCCAGCACAACCTTGCCAGGCACATAAGCAAGCCATGTTCAGAGTGGAGCCTCTAGCCCTTGTCCAACCTTCAGGGAACTGCAGCCCTTATGAGAAATCCCAAGGCAGAATCACTCCCAACTAACCATGCATTCATGCATTCTGGCCCCACCAAAACCACGAGATAATATTTATTATTGTTTTAAGCCACTACGTTTTAGGATGATTTGTTATGCAAGAAGAGAAAATACACAGGGACACCAAGCCAGCCTCCCTGAGGATGGAGAGTATGGCTGTGAGGAAGGGATAAGTCCAGCGGTGTGGGACAGAGAAACCTGGAAACCCATATCAGCTCAACAGAGGAAGAACTTTCTAACAGAGTTATCTAAGGAATACCAGCTTGTCTTGGAAGAGAAAAGTCTGCTCTCTGTCACCAGAGAGGTTTGCTCAAAGGCTAGTGCTAATAGGACAAAGATGCCATAAGGAGAAGTCAATGAACTTCAAGTCAATGGTTGGACCAGATGACTTTTAAGTTCCTTTCCTACCAGAGAATCTTCCATACCATGCAACTTACCCAGGGACCTGGAAAATCTTCCTCCCCAGCTTCCCAGGCTCCAATGATCTGCTTGGGCAGTGTGTGTCTGGCTAACAGTTACTGAAAATTGATTTGTTCCAGGAGGAAACACATAAAACAACACATGAGCTACTGGTCCTACCCTCAAACCAGCTGCACACGTACACGGACATACTGACACCAAGTACAAACGAGAGCTGACAGGGGAAAGGAGGCAAGAGGCCTGCAGCCCAAAGCCATTAATGTCTAGAAGTCCACAAAGGCAGTGAATGCTGTGAGACACCCAGGTAAATGCAAGTGAGAGAGAACGCACCCTGGGAATCTGCTAGGGGGTTAAGAGTACCCTCATCTCCAGAAGGCAATGACTCAGTAAACTGGCAAGCAAAATAAATGCAAACTTAGGACAACTGCAAGACTCGGAAGAAGGAAATCACTTCTATGCCTGCAACTGGAAAAATAATTTCATTTTCTCAAAATGGAAAATCCAAGGAAGGTGTCTTTCTTGTCACAGCATGTAAACAACACAGCATTGTAAACAAAGCAGCTGCTTAGTCCACTTGCAAGTCTCCCCAAACCAGGAATAAGAACACACCACTCGCCCATCTGTGGTTCCTCAAAAGCATCACCCAGTCAGCCACCAGCCTCCCTGCTGCCTGGACTCTGATCTCCAAGCCAACAGACATTTCTGTGTCATGCCCACTGCCAGGCAGAGATCATCTTTAATAGCTCATCTCACTCCCAACTTCTTCCAATTGCTTCCTCGTCAAATTCTCAAGGAAGTTGGGGCTAAAAGGAATCCCACAGATCACCCAGTCCAGAGTGTGATCACTGGAAGGAAGGGTAGAAGCTGGGATAGACTGAATTATTTTTTTCCCAATTCCTAATGTGCTCCCTGAATTACAATTACATGTCCACACCCTTCATCATGGGACTTTGGAGGGTCACCCACTACAGTGGGGAGTGGGTACCCTCTGACCCCACTGATATGACATGGGGCCGTGTGCCTTGATTCAGCTGATGGAATATGGACCAGAGTGAAGGCATGCAAGCTTGAGCCAGGCGCTCCCTTTCCCACTCACCCTCCTATTCTTCTACCATCATGGTGAGAAGACAGACTCTGCTAACCCACTTGTTTAAGGCAGAGGCGTGTCCCAGGGGCCACTGCTGGAGGCAGATCTGCTCCAGCCATCTGTAGACATGCAAGCACGAATAAATCACCCTTGCTTTAAACCTCTGAGTTTTGGATGATTTATTTGAGGGCTGCCTGATCCAGGAGCAGAAGTGAGCTGAGGACCCAGTTCTAACTCTCACCTACCCCCTCCCCTATTAAGATGTACACAGAGCCCACTGTCACTGGGGTGTGACAGTAGAGAAAGAAACCAGAAGATGATTCCAGAAAGGCAGAGATGAGGCTGGTCCTGAGGGTAAGCACAGTTGTATGTGTTTGGGATGAATAGACAATGAAAAGAAGTGTCTCGTGCCCAAATGCAAGGTACATGTCAGCAGTCTTTGTCAGCATCCTAACTGTTTGCTTTTGATTTCCCCCTGCCTTCTCTTAGGCTTTTGCTGTCATTCTTTTTGCAAGTGGATGGCTTACTAGCCAGTTACAGAAGCCTGGAGATGTGGGGAGGGAACTTAGTTAGAGGTCTGTCTCCTTGGATTAACTTCCCACAGTCCCAGATGATAGAGCTGCAGGTAGACCCGGAAAATGGCAGAGTGCCCTAGCCAGTCAGTATAGATGCTGTTCAAATGGGTTTGATTTTCAAGCCTGCATATATGATGCCAGAATGCCTAGACCAGTCAGTGGGGAAAGGACAGTCTCTTCAACAAATGGTCCTGGGAAAACTGAATGCCTACAAGCAAAAGGAGGAAACTGGAGCCTTAACTGACTCCAGGGTTGGGTTAAGACAAGTATAAAAAGAGCCTGGAACATGTTTTCAAGCTTGACCCAGGAAACACCATTGGGGTCCTACCCAAAAGACTCCAGAGCCAACTGAAGAGGCCCCCATGCTGGCAAAGACAAGGTAGGACAATATGAACTTCATGAAGGGCAATAGAACAGGGGGCTGAAACACAGCAAACATGTTTGTATCCATGAGATGATAGTGTTTTAAGATTTTTTTTCTTAAAGATTTTTTCTTTATTTGACAGAGAGAGCGATCACAGGTAGGCAGAGGGGCAGGCAGAGAGAGTGGGGGAAGCAGGCTCCCTGCTGAGCAGAAAGTCTGATGCAGGGCTCCATCCCAGGACCCTGAGATCATGACTTGAGCCAAAAACAGAGGCTTAACCCACTGAGCCACCCAGGCACCCCCCACTTTTTTTATAAGATTTTTTTTTTAAATTATTTATTTGACAGAGAGAGAGATCACAAGTAGGCAGAGAGGCAGGTAGAGGGGGGGGGATATGAGATGATAGTGGGTTTTGTTTTGTTTTGTTTTAAAAGATTTTATTTATTTATTTGACAGAAAGAGATCACAAGTAGGCAGAGAGAAAGCCCTGCTGAGCAGAAAGCCCTATTCGGGACTCAATCCCAGGACCCTGAGATCATGACCTGAGCCGGAGGCAGCAGCTTAACCCACTGAGCCACCCAGGCACCCAAGATGATAGTGTTTTAGAAAAAACAAATGAGGGGTGCCTGGGTGGCTCAGGGTTAAGCCGCTGCCTTCGGCTCAGGTCATGATCTCAGGGTCCTGGGATTGAGCCCCACATCTGGCTCTCTGCACTGCGGGGAGCCTGCTTCTTCCTCTTTGCCTGCCTATCTGCCTACTTGTGATCTCTGACTGTCAAATAAATAAATAAAATCTTTTAAAAAAGAAAAAACAAATGAAATGGATTGGTAACCATTGGAAGATAAGAGCCAATTTGTGATTTTGAGAGCTTGTGATTAAAAGGAAAGAATCAAGAATTTATTCTGCCTTTCCTGTGTGAACTGTAGCCTGTAAGTAACCGGAGTAGTAGATGAGGGGAGGTTTCTCTTCCTAGAAGTATTCCTGCTAATAAATAAGGAAGAAATCATAGAATTACACTAATCGAAGACTGGTTATCAGCAGCAGCTAACATCACAAACCAAGAAGCCACCAGATATTATGAGCTCCTGATGGAAGAACACATCATCACTTGATCGAGTTTCTAGATCCATCTGTCAAATTAAAGAACTGCGGAGGACATGTTAACCTACACGAAGAGAATGCAATCAGCAAAACCCAGACTGTGTGAAATTCTGTGGGTAGACCTTACTTGGGTCCTGATACAAACGAATCAAAAAAACACTTTATGACATTTGAGACAACTAAAACTGCAAACACTGAATATTTGACGATAATAAGGAATTATTATTAATTTTATGTCACAATGGTACTGTGGATATATTCTTAAAAATCCTTATCCTCTGGGTGGCTCAGTGGGTTAAAGCCTCTGCCTTCAGCTCAGGTCATGATCCAGGGGTCCTGGGATCAAGCCCCACGTCGGGCTCTCTGCTCAGCAGGGAGCCTGCTTCCCTTCCTCTCTCTCTCTGCCTGCCTCTCTGCCTACTTGTGATCTCTATCAAATAAATTAATAAAATCTTTTTAAAAAATCCTTATCCCCTAGAGATACATACTGAAACATTTACAGGTGAAATGTGATATGTGGGATTCACTTGAAATGGTATTGGCAGGTGGGGGACTGAGATGAAAGATTGGCCAGAAAGTTAATAATTGCTGAAACTGGGTAATGGGTGTACAGGGGTTTGTTATACTACTGTCTACTCTCATATATGTTTAAAATTCTTCATACTGAAGCATTTTAAATACAAATGAGCACAATGAGCTGTCAGTACTGTCACATATCCTTGGCTCCTGCTGAGCCTCAGAGAAGGAGCTAAAAATCTGAGCAATGTGTATCTTCTGTGTTCACTTGATTCTCCTGGCAATTCAGTTACTCCCCATGTTCTACTGCAATAGTCCCAGGCTGTATGCTGGGTCTCTATAAATGGAAAAGATTGAAATGACAAAGTGTCTTCTATTTAAAAAAAAAAAAAAAAAAAAAAAAAGGACTTCACTGGAATTTGAGAATCTACTAAGTAGAAGTCACTATGTCCAGCAACCAAAGGGAAGCTACAACAGGAAGGCACAGCCCCAGGCTCTAGAGGGGAGAAGCCAGGTGTTAATCTAAAGGAGGGAGACAAACCAACATCGTTCTAAGAGGGGTACACAGCCAAATGACATAATACACAAAAGGAGCATCAAAGGAAGGTCGGCTCTGCCAGCCCAGCTCATCACAGGGGAATGCAGGCAGGTTCACCCTGAGATGACTTGGAATTAAGACTGTCAGCTAGGATGTCAGTAGCAATGAAGAGGACATCTCCTGGCTGAAAGGAGGGCTGGTGCAGACATCTGAAGGGGAGTCTGAAGGGCATGTGGTGTGCAGAGGGAGGAAAAAGGCAAGTCTGGCAGAAGATGGGTCAAGGCCAAGGGACCAAGAGAGAGGAAGAGAGAGAAGGGGCACTCAACTGGGCAGGACGGTGAGGGGTGAGCCCAGGAAGAACACACGCTGTATTTTGGGAAGACGGGACCTACTGCCGCTTCAAAGGACAGCACGATCTGGCGCTGTCCTATGCGGCAAGCTCAGCAGTGCCATATGCCCTCTTCTTGGTTAGGCGATGGCCCAGCAATGCAGATCAAATGGTGTGAGTCAAGATTGTTAAATTGGCCTTCAGTGCACGGCGCTGCGACCAAGCGTGTGATGAGGTGTCAAGACAAGTGGAACTCAGTGATCAGGACTCTTAAAAACAGAAACAGACGCGGGAAAGAGTCCCGTGTAAAAGAAAACACACATCAACAAATCAACAGTTTGCTTCATAGGTCTGGTTATGAAAGGAGCCTCTTAAAGCCACATCTCTGTGGGGCGACACTTGGAATGTGTGATTCACCACCCATTAAAGCTGCCGATTTCAATTCTGTTCAGGGTGTTTCTTACCATCTCCTGCTCCCTGTATGGCAGTTTACAGGGGAGTATATTTCTCTCCACCTAGGATAAGCAGACATTGATCTGGGTTTAAGGAACCCCGCACCCTTTGCACAGACCTGTCTTTCTTTGTTCATGCGGTTTGCCAGCTATACCCTAGAAGACGACAGGAGGCATGGGAGCTGCTTGCTTGAACACCCAGCTCCCTGGGAGCTCCCCCACAGCACTGGGTCCAAACCTGCTGGCTTTTTACCAAATGGCTGGGATGGGTACAGATTTCCCTCCTTCCCTTCCTCCTCCATGCAGTGGTTTCATGATGGTATGCACTTCTGTCTCCCACACTGCCTTACAGATTGTTGCCCTCGATAAATGATACAACCAGAGCTGGTATATGCTTACTGTCACAAATACTCCAGACTGCTCATCAGGCCCCAGTCTCAGATTAACAGACCCTCCCCAAAGGAGACACCAGGATCAGTAGCAGCTGAAGAACTCACACCACACATTCCATCAAAGGCACAGAAGTATTTGCAAAGGAGGAAGAATATGTGGTAAGTGGCCCCTAGTCATATGCAAAATCAAGTCACCAAAGGTGTCTCCCAGGGAAGGTCTAATGACAAAAGCATCTATGAAACAATAAAGGGACAAGCAGTGTGGCCAGAGACTCCATAGAGAAGTCCCTCAGGCACAGAGAGCAGTGGGCCAAACCCATACTCTGCAAGACTGGTGTGTTCTGAGGGGTGGTAAGAAGCCACTCTGCCACTCAACGCCAAGTGTGAGCCCTCACGCTTCCCGAACCAGAGTGAGTGTTGGCCCCTACCCAGGCCCTGGTGTTATTGAAGTCTGCAAGGAGGAAGAGGTCAGAGCTATGCAGAAAAGAATGAACACAGCTGGCCTGAGACCACTTATCCTTTGAGAGATTTACCCTGGGCTGGCATCTGAGAGTCTGGATTTGGGGAGGGCCCCCCCCACTCACTGACTGCTACCCGTGGCTCACTGTGCCTAAACTACTTGCACAAACTCACGGTCTATGCGGAATACCTGCTTTCATTCTGGCAGTCTGGACGGTGGGTGTGAGCCAGGCAGACGGCGCCCACGTGGTAAGCCCCCTCCACCCCCCGCAGCAAAAACCATGGCCACTGAGTCTCTCATGAGCTTCTCTGGCTGCCAACCTTTCCCGCGTGTTGTCGCAACTCATTGCTGAAGGAACCAAGCGTGACCTGTGTGACTCCAAGGGGTGAGGACCCTCAGAGGCTTGCCCATGGTTTCCCCAGACTTCACCCCCACGTCCTTCCCCCTTTTGCTGATGGGGCTTTGCCCCCTTTCACTGTAATAAAGCACCACTATGAACACAAATAGATGATGAGTCCTAGGAGTCCTTCTGGCTCCTTAGGGAACCTGGAGGGTTCCTCTTGGAGATCCCAACACAGGGCCCCACCCAGAAGCTCCGCCCCATGAGGTGGGTGGAGTCTGTGAGCTATCCCCTGGGGCTATCCATGAAGACCCTCTTCTCCCTCCATATATCAGAACCACGCTCCTGGCCTGCGCTCCTCCCTGAAACCGTGAACTAGACATCGCTCTGACACCTCAGAGAACCCCACAGATGTGAGGGCCTGTTATTCGATTGGATTTAGGGTGGAGGCATCACCTCTGACCCATGGCCTGCTTCCCACGGGTCTTGCACGCAGAGGGCATGCAAAGCAAACCTTCCAGTGCGTAGGAAACTAGTTGAAGGCGCTATAAGATTGAGACAAGCCCTTTTAATAGCTTTACCTTCGCTCCCTGTTCCTCCAACCACTGCCACACTTTACAAAATGACAAGTCATCCTAGGTATACACAGATCATGTACCTAAACACTTGCAACCCTATGGAAATAGAACTAGGACAACAGAAAGAGGCTACTGTTTCACTGAAGAGTCTCTTTCAACACAGTCGAATCTGTCAACATAATATATCCAGATAATCTGCATTTCATAACTGTATCTGGCAGTCCGGGCTTCAGCCGGCAATCTCCCACTTATCCTCTCAATCTCATTCCAGCAAACAACTTTTTGAAACTGAAAACAAATTAAGAAAAACCCAAGTTTGGCACTAACATCCTTGGCTTTCTGAAATCTCATAAAATTGCAGGCAATTCTCATTCATTCACTCATGCTTCCATTCAAATTAGCCAAACCACTGAGAACATATCCATGGCAAAGCACCTGCGAGGCTCCGTGGGGAAGTCAAAGAAGACGCCGAACTTGGCCATGGTGTTCCTTTGGCACAAAAGCTGTCTGCAGAGATGCCTACACAGTGTGTGTGTGTGTGTGTGTGTGTGTGTGTGTCTCCCAGAGAAAGAAGACATGGCCCTTGATCAGTCATGGGCCTATGTGGGTATTTCAAACAGGAGAAAACCCATGCAGGGATGTATGAACATAAGGGGTGTAACTGTTGAAGATTAGAGAAGACAAGGCAAGTCCGGGGCCCTACTGGGTGGGGAGTTAGCACCACAGTGGTGGGGCGCTGTCCAGGGCAGAGGCTGGAAGCTGGGCCATTAGTGCAGCAGGAGGCAGACCTGACCCACAATTTGGCCCTAGGAACGGAGCAGAGGGACTAAAGGAGAAAGACAGGCAGGGCCCGCGATTCCATCTGATGTTGGAATAGAGGAGGAGGAGGCAGCAAGCATGACTCAGAGGTTTTCAGCTATTCATAGAAAGAGAAAAGTTAGCAGGAGGAGCAGGCTTGGTGGGGAAAATTACAATTCATGTCACTAGACTTTGCTAAGAACATTGGTGTGTACAGTGCTCTTTCAAAATATGCTGCCAGTCCACTCATGACCTCCTGGCTAAATGTTAAGAAAATGCACTTCAAGCAAATGTGGACGTGTTATCAGCCTGTGCGTTCCTTTTCAGCTTCCCAGTGGTCTTACAGTGTGAAATACTGGATGATATTTTAAAGGAAAGCTGAATCCAAGATGATAAGGCCACCATCTTCTAGGGCAGAGACCCCAGTGGCTTAACCTGCAGACTTGCCCTCTCGGGGCCACTTCTGCAGCTGCAGAGTCCTTCCCATTCCCGTCCTTCAAGGATTCCCTGGAGTGACGCTGAGAACACTACTATTTCCTGGGACCCCGTCTCCATGAAAGTTTGCTTTTCAGAGATGGTCTCACCAGAAGAATGAATACGTGATCCTTCCTAGAGTCAAAGATGTCTTGGTCTTCTCTTACCTGACCTTCTCTTACCTTACCCTACCTACAGTGGGCCCAGCTCAGCAAACACTCAACAGTCTTCCCCAGCCGGAAGACTCAAAATTTATTCTTACTGACAGCAGCCTTCTTTCTTACAGACCCAGGCTAATTTCTTTGAGGTCTTCCTTGCTAACTGGCCTAGCCATGCCTACCCGTGCAGATCAGTCAAAACAACAAATAAATCAAAACAAACGCTTCTGTTTGAAATCGTTTCCTAGGAAACAAATGTCATTTATAGTGCCACCACAGAGGCAACTGGCATAAACAAACCAGAATTTTGCTTAACCCAATCAATTTTGTCATCAATATGGAGAAAGTTCGTGCGTGGAACGCTCTTGCCCTAAGGACTTGCTGAAGTGATACCTTGGAAAATTCCACAGCACTTGTGAATTCTTCCCTAACTTCATGTAATCACATGTTCTCTATGAGAGGAGAACTGGGGATAAAATTTGTTAAGTGGGAACTAATAACCCAAAGACCATATTCTCTTTGTGTCCAAACAGACATGTGATTAATCATGCCTTAATCGTGCCAGCGATAGAATAAGAACCTCATCTTCTGTTATTGAGATTCCTAGCACATTGCTGGAAAGAAATAAAAACCTGCCAACAATTATAGATACTTCCCGGAAATTGTTTCTATATGTGACAATATTTACAAAGAGGGTCTTTTAATCCACATTAAATGGCTCTGATTCCTTCTCCACCAGGCTCATCACCCTCACAGGTTAAACCTGGCTCTCCCTGCCCCTACGGGAGAGAGCTCATGAATAAAAATTCACTCTGTCTTCAGCTCACAAGCACTTGAATATTGCCTCTCTTCTAGCCCCACACATTTGGAGAGCCACCCAGGGACGCCTGGGTGAATCAGTTGGTTAAGATCTGCCTTTGGCTCAGGTCATCATCCCCGGGTCCTGGAATCAAGCCCAGCATCGGGCTCCCTGCTCAGTGGAGATACTGCTTCTGCCTGCCACTCTCCCTACTTGTGCTCACTCTCTCTGTGTCAAATAAATAAAAAAGAAATCTTAAAAAAAGAAAGAAAGAAAGAAAGAAAGAAGAACCACTGAGAGCTGGGATTCCAGGCAGGGTAAGAAGAGAACACACACAGCACATACACATACAGCACCGGACACAGACAGATCCCGCATAACCCACACTGCTGCCATCAGGGCTATGAGCCACAGGCCTGGAGGGTGCTCTGTCCCCAGCACAGAGGGCAGCCCTGAGGGTTTTCCAGAAGGTGCAACAAGAGTGCAAGGAAGAAGCAGAAGTTTGGGCTCCACCTTGGAAGGGCTTCTTCTGCACTTGGAGACTCACTCATCCCCCCCAGCATTTGGGTGCCTCCCGTGAGGGAGGCCCCTCTGGACGAGCCGCGGAAGGTGTGTTCCTTCGACCTCGGTTTCCTTTCCTCTAAAATGGGAATGAGGACATTTTCGTGGAAAGACACACGTAGGACTATGATGGCACAGGGCTGTCCTAATGTAGGGAATCATTCATTTTACCCAGACAGGTCAAGCCACAGTTCTGCCCACCTTGGAGCCTAGAAATGTCCAAAAACAAAGCTACAGAGCTGGACTGTGCAAGCACACACACCAGAAACTTGCTCCCATCCCCACCACCCCCCCAAACCAGTATCTGTCCCCACAACCTTATCAGCAAGCAGTAAGAATTTTTCTTGTTGCCCAGAGAATCTGCACCTTTGAGATAACCTTGAAATGCCAACTGTCTACACAGTTATTTTAGAGAAAAGAAAATGGGACCTCTTTGCTCTTTCAATTAGAATAAAACAAAACAAAATTGCATGGGGTCAGATTTTACTTCCACTAGAAATGTGGGACCCTTATAAACATTACCTTGACCCTTCTAGGTTAGTAGTACCTGGTAAACACAGATAACTCAACAACGCGAACTCAAGCAGGAGTGGGCATTAGGACACAGATCTGGGACAGGCACAGAGCCTGGAGTACAACAGGCCCAGGTCAGATGCTCTCTCCATTGCTAGGGTGGCCAGTCCACAGCTGACAGTGATACATTTATAGCAAATCGCTGATTTGCTACCACTGTATGTCCTGGTGAAATGTTTACACACCTAACAGAGAATGGTAAGTGGGATAAAAACACTCTTTGGAAAAGAATCATTTCTTCTTTGGTTGCCGAACTATAAGAACGCTATGTTCTGTGTGATCTGGAGGGAGCAGCTGAGGGGCACCAAGATACCACATGAGAAAGGCACAGGAGAAATATTTGTCACTTTCCCCTGCCAGGAATTAATGACAGTGATTCCCGTTTTGGAGTGGGAACCATCGCTTAAATTCAATGGAGCTCCCCAATTATTAAGGGCATCATAGACTCAACAATCCTCCAGAAGCTATGTTCCCAAAATGCTAGGAAGGATCCGACAAACCCTATAGTGAGTGACCTGAAGGGATACGGCCTGACCAAGTGAAGTCACGGAAGTGACCTGGATTGCACCAGACAGCGAGGCAGGGCCTTCCTGTTTGCAACAACAATGGAGCAGTCCTTCTCAGACTCTGGTCTGGAGCAGCAGCATCTGGGAACTTGTGGTAAATGCCAAAGCTTGGATCCTCCTAGACCCCTAGACTGCATCAGAAACTCAGCAGAGAGCAGTACTTGGTGTTTCAATAAGCCTTCCAGGGAATTCTAATGCTGGCTCAGGTTTGAACAAATGGCACAGAGTGATCTGAGATCTCAAAGTTGAAACCGACTCTCCCCAGTAAACATTCTAGGCACTAGCCTAAGAAAGGAGAGAAGCCTCTGGTATCTTTCTCCCTTTCATCGGACAGACAGTGCTAGCTATCTCACCACTGGACTTCAATTTTGAATCCCATGCTGCTTTCTGCGATAAGGAAGGTGGTGGTGGGCTGCTTCTGGTTCTCCACAGAATGCTAGGATGGGCCCCTAAAACATAGGCACTGTATCTGATACAACTGGAATTCTGTGCCCATCCCAAGGCCTGGCCCCTAGGGGTGTCAGGAAAAGTGGAAAATAAACTAAGTGACCAGCTAAGGGGAGGGAGAACAATCAGTCCTTTCCACAGTGGGTCCCAAGGACCGAACAAGGTGATTGTTCCCCTCAATCCCTAACACGATGACCTTAGATCCTGAACCAGAATCAAAGACTTTGGGGAACTGACACCGTTTGGCTGCCTGAGGTTCCACTACCACCAAGACCAGAGGGGCCCTGAGGCCCCAGGTCACTCTCACTCCACCTCCCCACTCACTCCTTAAACCCAAGCTGGTGGGGGAGGTGTGGTGGTCAGGGCCCCCAGCCCTCAGAGGCTGGTCAGAGATATTTTTTCTCCTGCTAGAGTCCATGTTCCCAAACATCCCTCCGCTAGTGGCAGTGTCCTCCATCCCTAGACAACCTCTGTCACCATCAGGGCAGCATCACCACCCTCCAACCTCAGATGCCCCAATGTGGCACCCGCATACCTGTAGTAAGACAGCAGACCATTGCTGAGCACGAACCAACGGCGCTGGTAGCCTTTCAGGTAGTTGGTCCATTTCAGCAGCCAGCCCTTGAAGCTGTCCAGAGGCAGTAAGACCTTGGGTGCTGTGGAGGTCGTGCCAGTCCCTGACATTGGAACCCCAAGGGATGCCTTGGCCTGTCCGGGTCGCAGCAGGGGCGGGGGCTTTGACACCGCCAGCGACCCCAGCTCGGGTTTGGTCCAGGGCGCACTCCCCACTACTGACCCCAGTGCCGGCAGCTGCTCTGATGAGGCCTTGGGGCAGGTCCCAGCCCCTATACTTGAGCCCAACTCTGGCCGGGGCCCTGACCCCCGCCCCAAACCCAGCAGCAGTTCTGCTCCCTGTCTGGACTCTGGCCTTGGCTCAGACGTCTTCTCAGACACAGGCTCCAATCTTGGCACCGGCTCAGAAAGTGGCTCCGGCACCTCTTCTGACCCCGGCTGCCGCTCGGGCTTCGGCACAGGCTGGGGCGGAGGCTTGGGCTGAGGCTTGGGCTCCGGCCCGGGGCCAGGCGTGGAAACGCTCATGGTCGGCGCCGCCGTGTGGCAGGACAGGCAGGGGACAACCGTGAACAGCGACGAGAGTCCGCGGGAGCGGCCGCCACAGCCGCTGCCTCGGCACAGAGCGGCCGCTTTCCCCATAGAGCCCGCCGACCGGAGCGCGGCCGAGTCGCGGGGAGGGGGAAGCGGGAGGCGGGGGCCGGGGGCGGGGCCGGGGGCGCCGTCACGAGCGCGCGGCACGGGGCGGGGGCGCGCGCAGGTCCCCTTGCGGCCCCGTGCGCCCCGAGCCGCCAGCGCCGGGCGACTGTTTTCCTCCCCGCGCGCAGAGGGCCGGAGTTGGTCCAGTTGTCCCTCCCTTGCGTCGCTAGCGCTGGGCTCAGGTCTGGCCCTTGGAAGGCGCCCTGGAAACACCTGTGGCGCTAGAGCTTCGCGGGCGGGCGACGCGGAAGGGACGGCGCGCTTTAGGCCACCCTCGCTGCCTGCGCTCCAACCCGTGCCAGGCGCTGGGGGAACAATGATGAATGTGGAGCCCGCCGGCTCCCAGCGCAGCTCTGCCTGCCGGCCTCGGTGCCGGCGCTCCTCCGTCCGGGGTGGGTTCGCTCCCCGAAACCCCGGAGATCGCGGTGTGGGGGAGCAGGTGCCGCGCTCAGAAACCACGAAATGCGACCGAAGCACGGGGGCCCAGGCGGATGACGCTAAAAGCTGCGGAGGACGCCCGCAGCCCCCCAGGGGGGTCTGTGGGTCCTTACCCCGAAGAGGAGGTTCAATGGCTGAAGTCACCAACGCCTCCACCTCCTGAGCAAGCTGGCCTCGAGTTCATGCCCTGGCACTTGGCTGCAAGTCGCGGCATAGGCTCTCTAAACGAATACAGAAAGAGTTTTTGTAAACTGGGCTTTTTAGGTGTAACAAGGACATCTAAAAGCGGAGTTCTTAACTTGGACCTCCTGGATATCCCTGGGTAATCCTGCCTGGCAGTCTATGAGGCTTCTGCAATAGCCTGCAGAGTTTTATGTGTCTGTGCATTTTTCTAGGGAGAAAGTCCACGTTTTTCATGAGATTCCCAAAGAAGTCTGTGATCCCAGAAAGGTTAAATGTTTTAAAGACTGCCCTAAAGGGAAAGGTCGGTGGTTACCACAAATAACGCGGTATACAAGTGGAAATGTTGACTTTGGTCCTCCCACCCAGATCCTTCCTTTTCTAGACTTCTGTGCTGGCTCCCCTCTACCTTTTGCCCACTGTTCTTTCCTGATCTTTACTTGTGACAAGACTGCCTATGCAGGGACCAGACTCCTACACAAAGTGATAGCCTGAGCCAAGCAGGCTGGAAGGTGCAGGTGGTGCAGACATTCCCCAAACCGAACTCCTTGCTATCTTTTCTGGTGACTCTGGGACTCCTTACTGGGACACTTAGCCCTGAATAGCGGTCTTAACTGCAGATTTTTGTGAGCTACAGGAATGCAGAGACCTACCTATCTTGGTATATCATATAAATACAAAGATGGTCTCGGTTTGAGTCAAGGAAAAATGGTTGCCTCTGAGAACTGGGCAACTGGGGGATGGAGTTGGAGTGTTTGCTTTTCACTTCTACCCTTTGAACTTTTTGAACGTTTTAACTGTGTTTCACCTATTCAAAAAATAATGTTTCAGTTTGTCCCAAGAAAGCTTATTGGAAATTTAGTTTTCCATCTGCATTTTCCTGGGATTCTGAGTCAGTAGGTCTAGGGTGGAATCTGGGAGCATGCATTTTAATGAGCTCCCCAGGGCTTTCTGATGTGGGTGGATCATTGACCACACTTTGATGGACGGTGATGTCAAGAGAAAATCTTGGGCTCTGGGCATCAGATCCACTACGGAAATCCCAGCCCAGCCACTCCCTACCTATAGGACCTTCAGCCACCTCATTGAGCTTCCTCTTGCTCATCTGTAAAGTGAAGATAATAATCCCTACCTCACCAGTTGAGAGTAATAAAATCATGTATGTAAAGCACATTTGGCATAGTAAATGCTCAGTAAGTATTCTCTAGTTATTTAACTAGAGGGGTGCTCTGTGAAATGTTTCATGAAATGAATTAAACAGAGGCCAGAGCAGAGACATGAGACCAAGGTTAATAGGCTTGGAAAACAGCCACAACAGTGGAAAAGCTCAGCTCTGGCTATGCATGTGCCAGATGTGTTTGCAACCCCAAGGAAGGAAGCCAACTATTAAAAGTTTAATGATATGTTTTGACTGCTACAACAAATGGATAATAGGCTCTAAGGCAGCTGCCAGAGTGAGCGAAGAAGGTATCACAGAAAGGGCAAGGTTTGCACTGAGTCAGAGGGCAGGGAGTGGAGGGACATTCAAGGCAAAGAAATCAACACGTACAAAGCCTCAAACAGGAGAGAACATCTTGTCGGAAAAACAAAGAGCTCAGCACATCTGAAAGACCAGAGCAGGAGATGAAACAGGGAGCTAGGTGGACACCACACAATCAGGAATACCTTATAACCTACAGAAAATGGGTCTCCTGGGCTCTGGGATCTCTTTTTGAAATTTAAAGTGCCAGATTCCACCTGCTGGAGAAATGGATATCTCCCAGTCCGGGGCAGAAAATATGCAAGATGAGCCTGCCTGAGACATCTTGTCACCCCCAGAACGTAAAGAGGCCATTAAGGACTTAGAAGCCAACTTGAAAGGGGCTCCCACAAGCCGAGGACAGGCCAACTTGAGCATCCAAAAGAATTATTACAACGGGCTTAACATCAAATATTTGAAGATCCATAAGTTAGACCCACAAATTCCTAAAGTTACATAAAGAGAAACAAAACTTCATTGGTTGCCTTTGATGACCAACACCAGTTCATTATTCTGAAAACTGATATTAAGTCTGTATCCTTCCTTTCTTATACAAACCCTCTATAACTAAGGAGTTTATGAGTGAGAAATCTTTATTATAAAGAATTGGCTAATGAATGAGAAGGAATAACAAAATTAGAAGGAAATGTCATCTTTTGGCAACCCCAGATGAAATAATGGGTCCAGACAATGATCATCAAAGCTTCTAAGTGATGGGGTCAATGGGGAACTTCATAAAGGACTTAACAGACTGATGTCAGCTGAATCTACAGATGAATCTTCCACCGCCAAAAATGCAATGACCGGACATTATGTGTCTCTGGATGTAACCCAGTAGGAAACACAAATGAAGCATTTGTACTTTTCCCCTCCTCTTACCTCCCAAAAAAAACCCTAAACCTGAATTGTATCCAGTTTGTAGCCTGATCGGTATAAAAGAAATGGAAGAGACAGAGAAACATGCTGAGTGACCCAAGAAGTGAATCAATCAAATTCATAAAATAGGAAAGCCCATATCCAAATGACCATGTATTCAATAAATACATGGCCTATGGGGGGAAAAAAAAGTGGGAAAAGGAACGTGTTATCCATTTTAAAAAGACTTAAGAGACATGTCAACCGATGCAGTATGTGAACCTTCTTTGGACCCTGATTCAAACCTGTTGCAAAAAATGTATTTCAGGGACAATTTTAGGAAATATTAAGAAATTGTTAATTTTGTTATGTATTAGAATGGTTTGTGTTTTCTTAAGGATTTATCTATAGAGATACATTCTGGGGACACCTGGGTGGCTCAGTTGGTTAAGCAGCTGCCTTCGGCTCAGGTCATAATCCCAGCATCCTGGGATCGAGTCCCACATCAGGCTCCTTGCTTGGCAGGGAGCCTGCTTCTCCCTCTGCCTCTGCCTGCCTCTCTGTCTGCCTGTGCTCACTCTCTCTCCCTCTCTCTCTGACAAATAAATAAATAAAATTTAAAAAAAAAAAAGCTATAGAGATACATTCTGATTTCCCTCTGGGTGAAATTATATGGTACTTGGATTTGCTTTCAAATAATACAGCTTTTTAAAAATTGAGGTGGGGGGACGCCTGGGTGGCTCAGTTGGTTAAGCAGCTGCCTTCAGCTCAGGTCATGATCCCGGCGTCCTGGGATCGAGTCCCACATCAGGCTCCTTGCCTGGCGGGGAGCCTGCTTCTCCCTCTGCCTCTGCCTGCCGCTCTGTCTGCCTGTGCTCGCTCTAACTCCTCTCTCTCTGACAAATAAATAAAATCTTTTAAAAAAAAAATATGAGGTGGGTGGGGAGCAGATGAAAAACGAATGCCCAGGGGTTGACAGTGTCCCAGCCAGGTGATGGGTATACATGCATACATTATATTGTTTCCTTGGCTTTTGCTTTTGTGTACGATTGAAAAATTACCACGAAATGCCTTTGTTATACAAATGTTGGGCCTTTTTCAAACCTCACCTCCTACCTTTCCAACCTGTAAGTTCCCCCATGTTTCTATAAGAAGGAATCAAGGTTCACAGAGCTAAAGGCCTGCCCAGAGTCACACCAAGGACAAATGGGGAGCCAGGTTCAAACAGAAGTTTCTCTAGCCCCAAAGCCTGTTCACCTGTGTCATAAGAGAACAGAGACACCAGACATACCTGCCCCCAGACACCTGCCTCCCATCTCCGAAAGAAGCCTTGCCAGGCTGCCCCTGAGGACCTTAGGAGTGGGAAAAGCTAAAGAGGGACAATCAGAGAAGGCCCTTATGGGAGGAAAGACTCCAGGGTAGCTGATCCAACCTCATGCCACAGAGCTGGTCACAGCCACCACTTAACCTGCGGTCAAGCCCAAGGTCACATTGCTAACTGGGTCCCTGGCTGGCTAAGTTGGTATATCATGCAACTCTTGATCTCAGGGTTGTGAGTTCAAGTCCCAGGTTGGGTGTGGAGCCTATTTAAATCAATCAATCAATCACAACAAACCCAGACCTTTCTGTTCCCATTGGTCTTCCTTTGAAATTCAGACAGATTCTCTTACAAGCTTGTGGGCACAGATAGAAATATTCATAGTAGTTCATGTCTTTTTTATTTTATTTTATTTTTTTACCGAGGAAAGGATATATATGAGCTAAGAGGACAAGTGTGGAAGGAAGGCCTCTGTTCATATCCCAGGTTGGCCGCTTTCTGGTTGTATGCCCCTTAGTAAATACCTTTTAAAATGAGTTGATGTAAGTTTCTTCTACTTTTATACAAATAGGTCTGGTTTCCCTCTGGTCCTTTCGCTAAATGAGAATACCCAGCTAGAAGCCCCGTGAGGCAGAATCATAAATAGCAGAGTCAGGAGGCCTCTATTCTGTGGTACCAACATCCACACTGCAAGTTCTAGCTGACCTGACATACTGAATTCAATTTCTTTAGAGAAAAGCCATCCTGTTTTCTGCCTGGGAGAAATGTTACCTGCACTTTGGAAACTTGAGTGTAGAAAAGAGTAGGACAGTGGTTAGGGGCAGGTATCCACCACCCCACAGGCCCATCTCCCCAGGTTGTGTGTGAGTTATTTTATGCTAAGTAGATACAAAAGAATATCATAAAAATATGTTTAAGGCCTACAAATAACATTAGAGGTGACACCATAGAGGTGACTCTTAGTAACTAGCTTAAGGAATAAAATCTCCTATTTTTCATTCTCTTTCCTCCTTCCTCCCTTCTTCTATAACCTGTTGACTTTGAGTCCAAAGCCTCCTTCAGTTCTTTCAAGCCAGCTGACTCCCATCTCCTCCTTAGTTGGCTAAGAGAATGTTCTTGGCTGCTACCTTCACCTGTTTCATTCATCCAGAGCTCTCCTCTTCTTCCATATTCCAAGCACTTGTTGAAATCTCTCATTCACCAATGATCCACCTTTCTTTGAAATGGAAACACCCCCCAACATGGCCTTCCCAAGCCCCCATGGCTATTTTCTCTTTCTCCTACAGAATTTGTCACCTTCTAAATGATTTATTTGGTTTATTTGTCTCCTCTTATTAGGATGTAAGCTCCAGGATGGCAGGAATTTTTTCTTTCATTGTTCTACTGTCAGGGCCTACAAGCAGACTCAGCATATAATAGAAATTCAAGGAATATTTGTGGAGTGAGGTCTTCTTCCTAGTTCTCTTTGCTGTTGAGTGTTTAGTACTTTTTTGAATTTTCTATACTTCTATTTCAGTGGTGTCTCAAGAAAGAGGAGAGGTCAACATGGGTGCTAGTCACACATCCTGAACTAGAAGTCTCAAAGTCAGTTGTCTTAATGTGGGGGGATGGGATGGGGGGATCGTGGACCTCCATAAGATGATGATGGAACCTAGAAAATATACAAATCAGCATTTACGTCTAACATTTTACGTACAGTTTATGAAGATCACGAACGTCATCTTAAGGACCTGTGATCTTAGAACATTTCCGGAAAGATGCAGAGAAAACCGTTAACTTGGTGGTCCCAGAGAGGAGCAAGAGGGCAGTTCCCATTTCGTTATATTGACTGTATATTTCATTTTTCTATAAAGAGCAAGTTTAAAGTTGTAGAAACTAGTTAAATATTTTAAAGGAACCCGTGTTCTCACACTCTGGGGTGATCACAAACTCATTGTCTTCAGGGGCCAGGGAGTAAGTGCACTTTGCTTTAGGTCAAAAATCATGGTAGGAGCTGTTGCTAATCAGAGCTTGAATACTGCACCTAAAGTGCTTAACCTCAAGAGTGGAAAACATAGACCAAATTCAACACCCACACTGTCAGCCCCAAGAGGACTATTGGTTAGCAACCTCTGATTTGCCCTCTGCTTAGAGTGATAGAAATCATAGGCTGTGTTTGAAAGTCTTTCTGGAGGTGCCTGGGTGGTTCAGTCATTGGGCATCTGCCTTGGGCTCAGGTCATGTTCTCAGGGTCTTGGGATCGAGCCCCGAGTCGGGCTCTCTGCTTAGTGGGGAGCCTGCTTCCTCCTCTCTCTCTGCCTGCCTCTCTGTCTACTTGTGATCTCTCTCTGTCAAATAAATAGGTGGGATCTTGAAAAAAAAAAATCTTTCTGGATAGTCAATGACTCTTCAGTGACAGAGCACATGAATCTCTGAGGCAGTAGAAGGAAAAAGAAAGCAGAAAACATCTGGGAAATGACCCGGGAGTTCCAAAGAATATGGTCAGTGGTACATAATGCAAATTTCACAAAGAAAGGGGCAGCCAAGCTTCCCTTTGTCCAGGCCCTGCCAGTGGGAGCTCCCAGTCCCATTAGAGAATGAAGGGAATATAGTGAGGGACGGTAACACCAGGTATGACAGACAGGCCGGGCGCATCCAGGAAGAGAAAGTTCACACCAGGGCGGGCTTCATGAGGGTGGAGCAGAAACCAGGCCCTTAAAGGGTCTGAGCTGAAGTTCAAGTGGAGAGGAGGGAGGGCTGTATCCCTCGCAGGGTAAACAGTAGGAGCAGAGGTTCCAACTAGAAAATCAAGAGGCCTCTTTGGAGAAGAGAGAGAATTCATGAGGTTTGGCTCTTGGGAAGAAGGACAGGAAATAAGTTTGGAAAGCTTGGTTGCACAGGCTCAGATGCTCCTGGCCCTCTAATTTGCTTTTTAAACAAAGCCAAGGAACCATCTTTCCCTGTGACCATTTTATCCTGCAGAGCCTGTGTACTCGCCCAGTAGAACTACCAGAGGGAGGCCTGGTTGGGGCCCCAGTGACTGACCACTGCTCCGTGACCACGTTCCCACAAGGCACTCACTGACTAATGGGTTATGTGTATATCGCAGTCCAACCTCTCCCTCATGAAGGATTAACTGAAATCCAAGGGAAGAGAGAAGTCCACCAAAGCCCAGAGACAGGATGTATGCCACCCAAAGTCTCAAAGCAAAAGGAAGGGGGCTCACTCTCCTACACCTGGCTGCCTCTCGAGGTTTACACGTGAACTTCAAGTACATCACAACAATTACAATTACACCCCAACCCCCTTCACATTTACCCAGCAAGGGGCCAGGCCTCGTGCCAGGTTGCTGATGTGAGCGTTCGCTCACTGAGTGTGAGCTCAGTGAGCTCACTACGAAGGTAGGTACCACAATTATTCCCATTTTCAGATGAGAAAGTAAAGCTCCAAGGTCAGGGGGAGGGTAAAATAACTTTCTCCTGAGAGACAGAGCTAAGATTCTGACTCAGAATCATCCAGCTACAGAGCACACATCCATCAGATGAACGAGACCTTTCTCCGGAGTGAGGAATGAAGACATGGGCAGCCTTCCAGGCTTGTGGGCAGCATTTCCAGTGGCCGAAGGGTTGAACAGGGCAGATACAGCCCATATAATTCTCTCTGTAGAGCCCAAAGGAGGCACCAGGCACCAACAATCAGGGTTTTCATTTGATTCATTTTTCCCCCCTAGAGATGTTCAAATGTAAGCTCCATGAGGGCGGGAAATTTGAGTCCGTTTCGTTCTAGCATTTTCGAGAGGGCCAAACAAGGAGCTCAAAAAACACATGCTGAACGAAGCAGAAGGTGAATGCTGGTGAGCCACAGGAAGAACTGAGAAAGACCGTCACACAGAGCTTCTCCCCGGGGGTCACTCCAGCGGTGGAACCTTGGAAGTGCTCCCAAGAGGAGCACACTGGCTGAAATGATCTCATCAGGAATCATTCTGCGAAGTGATAAATACATGAGTAAAGCAAAACTCACCCTAAATTATCATTTTGTATAAGGCTGGCTTTGCTCAGAGCAGATGTCTCTCCCATCCATTCAAATGCTGGTGTTTAGGGAGCACTATTGCGTGCCAAGCCCTTTGCCACATCTCAGGATCTGAGAACTGGAAGTAAGTCCCCATATCAGCCACCAGGTTGCAGGTGGGAAAGCTAAAGCCCAAAGGAAGTTTACTTGGGGGTGTAGGGAGTCCCAGGCCAGCTCCTGGTTCTGCCCCCTCAGCTCTCAGAGCCCGGCAGAGTTCCAAAGTCAGCAGCTGGACCAGGCTCTGTACTGTAACACCCAGAGTAACACTTCTGGATTCCACAAGGAGCCGGACTGGGCTACGTCCCCACCTCTTTGTGTTATGGGTCCCCAGGAATGAAATGACTTGGCCACCCTCCCTGACCCCAGCGCACAAGCCTGTGCCTTCCTGCAGATGATAGCTGAATGCACAAGTGTCTGCTGACCCCTTGTGGTCACTGTGGGATCTGTCCTGGCCCAGCAGCCAGGGCCTCCGGTTGCTCCTCTGGGACATTCCAGCCTCAGAGAGCTTTCCCACCGTTTTTAACCCCGTGGGCTCCTCCCTACAATCCCAGGAGGCAAGGAGAGACAGGATTCCCACTCCCATTTTACAAATGAGTGTGGCATCGTCCTACGATCCAGTCCCAAATCCATCATGAGTTCCTTACCTGCCCAGGTGACCTGCACAACAAGGCAGGCAGCTCTCAGGTTTTTTCAGCCCCACAAACTCTCCGAGTGGAGAAGTGACTTGCCCAAGGTCAGAGTGAATCCAGGTACAGGCAGTCCAAGTGAGCAGGTCACCCCATGTCCCCACACTGATCAGGAAAACTGAGGATCATGGCAACAAGAAAACTAGTTCCTCCTCCTTTGTATTCGGACTGTGTGCTGAAGGGCCACATGGAGAGTTGAGTGGATGGACAGATGGATGGATGGATGGATGGGTAGACTAATGGGATGGATATGTAAGAACTCTGTGTTTCCTCCTCACTGCAGCTGGAGAAGCTAGCTGCCTCCCCCGCTCCCTGACAAGCTATGGCTGGAGTACTAGCTGCCTAGCCCCTTGGCAGCCTGCTCCACACTCACCTGCTGGGGTTTTTTGTTTTGTTTTTTTAAAGATTTTATTCATGTATTCGATAGAGGGAGGGAGGCAGAAAGCACAAACAGGCAGAGCAGTAGGCAGAAGGAGAGCAAGAAGCAGACTCCCTGCTGAGCAAGGAGCCTGATGTGGGGCTTGATTCCAGGACCTTGGGTTCATGACCGAAGATAAAGGCAGATGTTCAACCGACTGAGCCACCCAGGCGCCCCTCCACACTCACCTGCTGGGGTTTCGAAACCACTGCCCCTGACCTGCCATGAGGGGAATGATTCCTCATCCAGGACTCCTGCCATGTCACTGACCTCTGTGGAGGAGAGTCAGGGACCAGGGCCATAAATAGGTCCACAACACAGGACTCCCTCACAGAGCTGTTTCTGCCGCCAAAAATGGCTGGAATTGAGTTTGGTGCTCACAGTGGGGCTGTGGATCACCAGAGTGACCGGATGATATGGAAAGAGAGTCCCCTATGCGTCTCGCAGCCTGGCTCAAACCTACTGACTCTGAGCAAATTCCTTAGCCTCTCTGTGCCTTGGTTGTCTCACCTGTAGGATGGGCACACTACCTGACAAGTGTCGTGAGGACTGAATGAGGTAAGATATGAAGTGCCTTGCATCTAACAGGTGCTCAGTAAATAGAACTTCCCTCCTTTTGTTCCAGGGCATGGAGAAATTCTGGAGAGGGAAGGAAAACACGGTCCACTGGGTCCCTGGCAAGTCTTCTAAACTGGGAAGTTTTTCCAAGTACTCTAAAGTAGTGACAGGGGAGGTATATAGGGGATAGTGGTGATAGGGCAGGAGGGGAGGAAATGTATTTTCAGCAAGAATTGAAGGTGTGCTCAAACAGACTTGATCTGTTTAAAAGAGAGTAGCATTCATCTAATGGGTAAAGAAGATACAGTATATACACACAATGGAAACAACTCAACCATCGAAATAAACAAAACCTTGCCATTCGCAAAGACGTAGATGGAACTAGAGGGTATAATGACAAGTGAAGCAAGTCAATCAGAGAACGACAATTATCAGATGATCTCACTCATATGTGGAATTTAAGAAGCAAAACAGAGGATCATGGGGGAAGAGAGGAAAAAATAATGTCAGACGAGGTTAGAGAGGGAGACAATCCAAAGAGACTCTTAATCATAGGAAACAAACTGAGGGTTGCCGGAGAGCAGGTGGGTGGGAGGATGGGATAATTGGGTGATAGACATTAAGGAGGGCTCTTGATATAAAGAGCACTGGGGGGGCGCATGGGTGGCTCAGTGGGTTAAAGCCTCTGCCTTCAGCTCAGGTCATGATCCCAGGGTCCTGGGATCGAGCCCCGCATCGGGCTCTCTGCTCGGCAGGGAGCCTGCTTCCTCCTCTCTCTCTGCCTGCCTCCCCGCTTACTTGTGGTCTCTGCCTCTCAAATAAATAAATAAAATATTTAAAATAATAATAATAATAATGAACACTGGGTCTTATATAAGACTGATGAATCACTGACCTCTACCACTGAAACAAATAATACACTATATGTTAATTGAATTTAAAAACAATTTTTTTAAAGAGTATCATTCATCTGTCCCTGCCCTTGGAATGTTCTTCAGACACAAAGGATATTCCATGAGCTTGCCCAAGGGTGAAACTGAGAACATCTTTTCACAGCTAAGGGGCAGTAGGAGAGATTCCTGTGCCTTACTCCATCCCACTCATCTAGATCTCCCTAACCCAGCCTAACTCTCCCTAAACAGCCTATCTCCATCCCAGGATCACTGACAAAGTCTTCTAAGCCACTTGGTAGAAGGGAGACTTGGGGTTTTGTCCAGCTGACATTACAGCAGAGGCCTTTGCAACACTACCCTTGAAATCACGCTCCAGAAGGCTCTAGGTTCCAGGCCCTCCACTCCCAATGAGAGTAATAAAGATGGGGAACTTAACACATGGTGGTTAGGAGACGGTCTCCAGAACGAGACAAGCATATGGTGGCCTTTGCCATTTACTAGCTGCCCAACCTTAGGTGGGATTCTTACTCTCTGGGTCTCAATTTCTTACCTATTAGACGGGGCTAATAAAATTACCTACTTTGTTGTTGGGACGGTTCAAAGAATCATGTTTGAAAAGAGCTGAGCCTTGTGCCTGGCACAGGAGTGCTGAATAAATGTTAATACGGTGATAGTCTTGACTACTGGAATGGGCTTCCGGGTGAGACTTCATCTGAACCGAGAGTTTTGCACATGTGCACATGTGTCACAGCAGCTACCAAACTAAAGACTCTCTAAACCTCTCCTTAGCTTCAAGATTCTATTTCTCGAATAATATCTTCCCATCCCTCACCCCTCCATTCTTCCCTTGCTGTTTTTTCTTCCCTTTAGTCTTCTTATTCCTCCCCAACAAATTAGGCGGCCTATCCAGAATTCCATTGCTGCTTGTCCACTGCTTAAATGCAACGTCCCACAGTTTTTAATGCAAAAATGGGAAGACAGAGTCTGCACAATCAGAGGTGAGTTGGTGACTTATAAAAGTGACTTCCCATTAGGTTAACATCTCACTCCCAGGGGATCCCCCAGTCCTTTGGGCCACAGTATGAGGACGCCAAGACCTGCCGCCAAGGCCAGCCATCCGGGAAGATATATGCGGCTGGAGGCTAGACTGGAGTCAGGCTCAGGGAAGCTGCATTAAGTGAGCTCCTGGAGGCAGGCAGATCTCCCAGGGACAGTTTAGAGAAAGAGGAGCTGGGACTGCTCTGTGGGCCCTCTGAAGACTCTAAGATCCCCACAGCCTTTCCCCTTTCCTGGCACACTGGCTGATGGCCAAGGAAAAATACCTATCGAAAGGAAACAAACACACCAAGATAGGAATGACACCAAAGTGTCAGCAGTGGTTGATCTACCAGAAGAGGTTTTTGACAGATGTGGTCACATTGCTTGTATGATAAACTGTAAATCTTTAAAATCAATTATTCGAATCAGCTGTGATTAGCCGAGAAAAGAGACAAGAGCTTAGAAAAAGACTGTTTTCACCCCCACTGAAAAGTAGCACACTCCAGTTCTCAAACGGAGACCATAGAGGAGGGAAAGAAAAACATCATGAACCAGATCAGGCTCTTGCTATTCCGTTTAGGGGAAAGCCTGCTGCTGGGCAGCAAACCTGGAGAGGGGCAGGATGCGGAGCAGGTAGAGTGAGGACTTCCTGGGGAAGCCTTCCAAAAGCCACCCAGAGGACAGAGATCCTTACCTAGCAGGTGCTGTGATGCAAAATGATCGCTCCATGGCAGTCAGGAAACTTGCTTCTAGTTCTCTGCCACTGACTTGTGGCAGGACCCTAGGCCAATCAAGTCACCTCTCTGGGCCTCAGTTCCCTCATCTGTAAAATGAGGGGACTTTATTCACTTAAAAAACATATATACTAGGCTCTTGCTCTGTGCCCTGTGCTAAAGCTATAATACAAAGGGGAACAGTCATTTATTCAGAAAACAATCAGTGTCAACTCCATTTACTAGGCATTGTGGTTACAGATGAGTAAGTCGGCATCCTCACCATTAAGACCTTCACATTGTCAGGGAGACAGTGAGCAAACAAGAAATGGCGAACCACAAACCCGGTGCAGACAGAGGTGTGGGCACAGCAAGGAGTGGCCTTTTCTACTGAGGCCTCGTGGGGGAAGTGTTCAGGGAGAGGCCTGGACTAGATCTTGGAGGATCTTTGGTTCCTGCTCTCAAAGACTGTACCATCTAATTAGGGGCCTGGACAAATGCCCAAATGTTCTTGTTCTACCACACAAGGCAGAATGAAGCCACCCTGGGAAATCCAAGTTCAGAGGGGAGAGGAAACCCATGTGACAAAGGCAGGGGAGGCTGGGGGAAGGGCAGGCAGGAAGCAGAAGGAGATCCAAAAAGTTGTGCAGAAAATAGCATTGAGATAAACTTTGAAGAATGAAGAGTTTCCTGAGAGCCCTGGGGGGCTGGAGGGGTATGTTGGATGAGGGGCCTGTGCATGTAAAGGGACAACGTGGGGACTGTCAGGGTGTAGTCGGGACAGCAGGGAGGCCAGGAAGTGGGGACTGGCAAGGCTGGAAGCCATCGGGAGCCATCAGGATCAGAGCCATCTGCAATGAAGGGCCCTGGCCTAAGCACTCCACATCCTCACACTGGCTCCAGGAGGCAGGTTCCCTCACTACCACCCCATTCTTTTAGATAAGGAACCAGAGGCTCAGAGAGGTTACAAAGTCACACAGCTGATGGGTGGCAGATAGAGCACTGAACCTAGGTCTGTCCAATGCCTCACCTTGACCCCTCGCCACTAGCCAGTCGCACTACTGAATCCTTCCCATCTGAGGTACCACACCCTGTCCCAGGACAGTTGGCCTGACATTTCACTTCAGACACATGGGTACCAAAGCTCGATCTTGGCCTTAACATTGGAAGCAGAGGCTCGATTGGGCCTCCTCCCAATCAGGCAGCTACAGGACCATCCGCATCGCCTTCACCAGAACGGATGGAGTGGTGGGGCAGGGCAAGGAGTATTACACTTGCTGAGAGCATTTGCGCTCCACGGTCCGCTGGTCTCATTTTATTGTAGTTCTACAATGGTGTAGGTGGGTGATTTCTGCCGTCACCGCCCACAGCCTCTCATCGTCATGAACATGGGGGGCAGATCATTCTGCCTTGACTAGGGTGGCTGGCTTTTCTTGTTACGCTGGAGTTTGAAGTGGACCTTGTACAGGCGGATGCTATCCAGGTATTGCTGGATGATCATGGATTCCCGTCTCCAGCGCCCCAGCTTCCTGAGCTGGTCTGTCATGAACTTTTTCTTCAGGTGGTCATACAAATGGCTCATCTTTCTCTTGGTCTTGTCTGAGGCTCTTATCTAAAAAACAAAAACAAAAACAAAAACAAAAAACAAAACAGAGCTGATGTGAGGATGAAGAGGCTACTTCACAGAAAGCGAGACACCTGTGCTGCCGAGGTGGTGGAAAATGGCCTGGGTGGACTCAATATTCCCTAAATAGATTGACTCCTAGTGAGCCTCCGTTTCCCTATTTTGTAAAATGTGGACATGGAACTGCATAATCCTTACGGTACCTCTGACAGTCTGCAGCCCAGGACCCTGAGTTGGACCTCAACATCTCTATTGGAAAACTGGTCAGAAAGAGCTGTGGGGGTGGGGAAGGATCCTTAGAGCCTATCACCATGTCCCTATGACTCACTTAGTGCTTCCCACACATTGTCTCTGACATTCCCTACATCACATGGACCTCATTCTTTTGTCTAGCATATCATTTCTGTCCTGTATCCAAGACTGTAAGCGCTAGGAAGGCACATCCTTCATCTTGCTCACTCATTTGCTTATTCCAAACAGCGAGCTGTGAAATGGACACTAAAAAAATCAGCTGCGGGTCTTCAAAGCAACTACAACGTAGTCAGGAAGGTCGGGCACGTGCCCAAACACTTCTAAGTGAGGCAGAGAGTGACACATCCCTACAGGAAGTACAGAGCTCCAAGAAGGGAGATATGGAAAAAAGCCTCGTGGAGGGTTGACTTATAAATTGGGATTGGGTCTCGAAGGATGCGCATGTGAAAACAGAACCAGGTGAGAGGTGATCCTAGGAACTGACATTTTCGCAAACTCTCCTGGGGATTCTAAGCCCAGACAGAGTCTCAGAATCCAGCACCATGTAAACAAAGGAGAGCTCCATGAAGGTCAGTCAGGGTTGCCATGATTATCTGAGAAAGGGAACAAAGCCTGAGCCAAGAACCTAAGTGGATCTTGGGAACAAGGAGTGAAGAAGGAGGGTGGGTGTGTTCTCAGAGTGTGCTCGGATGATTCCCAAGACACAGGGTTTTAGGGGTTCTTGTCAAGGTCCTGAGAAACCAGTGGCTAGCTACAGCTGCCTCTTCTTCTCATGTGAGCACTTTCGGGAGCAAGACAGAAACACCACCATGCTGCCACTCAGGCGTCCCAGCCACTGAGCTCCTACAGGCTGGGCCCTTAGCAAATCACCAGGTCTACAAGACTGAAGACAGTCTTTACCCTTCAGGGAAGATGTCAGTCAGACCCAGGTTTGCAAATCTACAGTGATGCATTGTGTGACCTTAGTGAAGTTACTCCGTCTCTCAGAACCTCAATTTCCTGAACTATTAATAATACATAATACATTGGGCACCTGGGTGGCTCAGTGGGTTAAGCCTCTGCCTTCGGCTCGGGTGCTGATCTCAGGGTGCCTGCTTCCTCCTCTCTCTCTCTCTGCCTGCCTCTCTGCCTACTTATGATCTCTGTCTGTCAAATAAATAAATAAAATCTTTAAAAAATAAAATAATACATAATACATAGTACATATGGATGTTAAATACCTAAAACACATAAGGGCTCAATACAGCGTTAAAAGGAGAACTCTGGGGGCGGCTGGGTGGCTCAGCGGGTTAAGTCTCTGCCTTCAGCTTGGGTCATGATCTTAGGGTCCTGGGATCGAGCCCCTCGTCGGGCTCTCTGCTCAGTGGGGAGCCTGCTTTCCCCTCTCTCTCTGCCTGCCTCTCTGCCTACTTGTAATCTCTCTGTCAAATAAATAAATAAATCTTAAAAAAAAAAAAAAGGATAACTTCTGGATGCCTGGAGGGGGGCACAGCCCTCTGGTTCATATAAAGCACCTCAGGAGAGTCTCCAGTTATAGCATCTCACAGATCCTCAGCCCACTTGCCAGGGATAGAACATCCCCTCCCCTGCTGGTGATAGAAACTGGCCAATCCCTCCTGGGCCAATCAGAAGAGCCCACACCACCTGGCCACACTGACTGGGGCAAGGATGGGCCAGTGAGACACCCTGGGCCAACTGGAGTTTCTCCAGGATCTGTCCAGTGTGAGCCAAGAGTGGAAGCACTCCATTTCCTTTCTAGGCTACAGGCCAGGGTTTCCTGTGGCCATGCTCACTGGGGACAGCCAGCCTGATGATGATGCCAACATGCACAAAGACACAGAAAAAAGTTGCAAAGGGGAAGTGGAAGATACCTCCGATGGTACTGGAGTCCCTGGCTCCTCTCATCCCAAATATTGGTGACCTTGCCCTACCCATCCTGATGATGTAAACACATTGTTCTCTATTCTGCTTGCACTAGTTCGTGTTCAGTTTGAGTCACCTACAACTGAGAGGATCCTAATAGATCCTGTTTTACAAACGAGAAAAGGGAGTCCTGGAGGAAATGTCATCCCCTGAGGTCACACAAAGCTCTCTCATCCATTGCCAAGTCCATTCTCTTTCCACAACATCATGCCACTGAAGTTTAGCAGAGGAAGGAACACCCAGACCCCTGTTCTTTTGGTCTCTTTGGCGTTTAAGAGGATTTAGCACCATCTCTTGAGCCTCTTCTACTCTTTTTAATGTCAGAATCTCACAGTCCCATCTAGATTTGGCCCTGAACATGGAGAGAGGTCAACAGAATCAAGAAGGGGGCAGCAACTCAAATCTGGGCTTCCTGCTCCACTTAAAGAAATGAGTACATTCTCACAGTCCATCGTGTTCCCCAGCTTCTTCCTAGTGCCCAACACGGTGCCTATCCTAAGCAGCCTCTAAGGATGCATTTAATGACTCTAAAATCTGTGATTCCCCACCACCCCTGCCCAGGCTACTGGGGAGAGTAAAGTGAACATGGGTCAAGCCACTAACACCTTCTAATGCAAAACCTTTGATGACCTTACCTCCATCTCATAGATTCGTTGTGCACTGAGGTTGTCACGAATAATCACCCGAGATAAGTTACTCTTGGGTAAAAACTTTTTCACCGCTGCTTCACTAGAATTCATTAGGCTGGAAGTGGGAGGGAAAAGTGGCACAGGGTGAGATGGCTGGGGCCCAGGCTAGGACAGGGACTGATTTGATGGCGTCCGAGGGGAGTGACTGAGGCTTCCCCGGGATTCTTAGGAGAAGCACAGTTGTCATAATTGTCAGAGGAGCAGGGAGTAGGCCTAGGCTGCTTCTTGCAGAAAATGTGCACTAAATGGGTATTTTCTGGATGCTGAGAGGAAAAGTCATCCTGAAAGGCCCACAGCAGTCCACAAAAAAGAACTGTCCTCAGAAGCAGCCAGTTTAAGAAGAAAAAATATGATGAAATGGGAGGTGGGGGTCTCAAAGAAGAGCAAAAGCTGTATGGTAGGGTGCAGAGGGACGAATTTGATTGGGGTTAAGTGGGGAGCATGTGCTTGGCACTTGGCAGGGGGAGGGATCAGAGGAAGCAGGGCAAAAGGGGGCTGGAGGTTAGGTTGGTTAATAGGGGAATCCTAAGGGAAGAAGGAATTCTAAGGGATGAGGGTTTTTGGAAGAAGTTTAGAAAAGTGAGGCCAAGTTTGTGGTGGAAAGAGGTTTGAGGAGTCTTCCTAAGATGGGATGGGAGGGGTTGGGGGAGGTATGGACTGGAGCCAGGTGCCCTAGGTGAAACCAGAGGTAAAAATTTGGCCAAAATGAAGAATTGGTCAAGAATGGATAATGCCAGGGGTGCCTGGGTGGCTAAGTGGGTTGAGGCCTCTGCCTTCGGCTCGGGTCATGGTCCTGGGGGTCCTGGGATGGAGCCCCGCATCGGGCTCTCTGCTCAGCGGGGAGCCTGCTTCCTCCTCTCTCTCTGCCTGCCTCTCTGCCTACTTGTGATCTCTGTCTGTCAAATAAATAAATAAATAAAAATCTTTAATTTAAAAAAAAAAAAAGAATGGATAATGCCAGGCTTTTGCTTTTTGATAATTTAGTTACACCATGAAGTGGTTCTGCACATATGTACCTTTAAATGTTTTGCCCATTTTGAAATAATCGTTCATATTCTCTTCCTAAAATTTGTAAATTAAATGTACAATAGGGAAGCAATGGAATAATTATAATTAGGTCATATAAATAAAATACTGTGCAGTCATGAATAGAACATATATCCATGTGTTGGGGGCAGAAGGGGGAGGTTGAAGGGGAGTAGGTAACACAACAGTGAAATTTCTTGTGACAGATTTTTCCCCCAAGAGATGTATCACCATGTTGTAGTACATATATATGAATGGACCTGGAAGAATATACACCAAAATGTTAACAGTGTTTGTCTGTGGCCATTCATTTTGCTTGTTTGTCCTGTCTGATTTTCCTATAATAAGTGTATAATACTTTGACAGGACAAAATAGACAATTTTTAAAATTTAAAACATTTTGAAGGATTTAAAAAAATCGTTTTCTAATTCATTTTCAGCCAATGAAACTATGGTTTCATGAATATTTTTACATTAATAGACTAGTATAAACAAATATCCTCGATCTCCCATTTACATTTTTCTGACAACAAAGGCATGAAAAAAAAAGGCTGACACACAAAAAAGGAGATGCTCACATAAAAACGTCTCCCATATCCTGTTTTTAAAAAAAGAAAGAAACGTAAAATACTTAAAGACACATAAAATCCTCTTCATCTACTCAGCGATGCACCAAATTTACCAATACTTCTGGAAAAGTTTAAAAGGGAGGGGAGGACAGTGACTGTAAATACCACCTTTCAAGTAATAAACGGTCATTTTGAACCAAATTGTTTTTCAACGCAAGGCCTCTATGGGAACCTAGAGGATGCTGCCAGCGTTGTGGAATGGAAGGGAGGGAGGGTAAGTTGCGGTCTATGAGGACTCGGGCTGAGCTGAGGGGCTCTGTCCCAGGACTACTGGGTAACACAGAAGCTGGGGGACCTGGGCCTCGCTAGGATCTAAGGAAGTTCAAGGCTGGCCCAAAGGGCACTGGAGACCCCCGGGCTATGCGACGTCTATCCTGGGAGACTGAAGGTCCGGGGAGATTCCGAAGATACGCAGGTACGAGATGGGAATTCCAGCTTCTCCCGGGAGTCGGAGCTGAGGGCGTTTGGGTTCCCAGGCTCCAGAGGGTGCGAGGAGCTGCACTAGGAAGGAGCCTGGCTCGCTTGGGGTTTAAGAGAGTACCCGGCTCTGAAGTGCTCAGGGCTCCGGGGGAACCAAGGCCGAGGTCCCAAGGGCCGCTGGAGGAACGGGGGTCTGGTAAAGCCCTGGGCACTCGGGCCGAACCTGAAGAGCACCGGCTGCTGCGCGGTCCGCGGCCGCAGGAAGCAGATCTGCGGCTGGGTCGCTACGTGGATTTCGGGTTGGCTGATGAATCTAACGTGCTGGGAGGCCAGGGTCGGGGTGGTGCCGGAACTGGTGGTCGCCTGGGAGGCCAATGAAACAGATGGCGAGCTCAGGTTCCATGTGACCGAGGGCCTGGACTGCTTGGCAGCCGAGTCTACCATGCTAGAGAACGACTCGGCCAAGCGAGCCAGAGCCTGAGCCAAGCTCGGAGGGCGAGCGCGCGGACGCGGAGTGAATCCCTGGGCCCACGCGGCGCGCAGAGCAAAACGCGTTGCCCGAGAGACGCGTGACGGAAGGTAGGACCTTGGGGCGGGACGTATGCGCGGAGTCTAGGAGGCTGAGGACGCAGCAGGATTGTCCCTCGGCAGCCGCCGTGGTGCAGCCCGGCGCGTTGCCGTGGAGACGGGCTGGCAGAGGTGGAGCCGGCTGCCGCGCGCTGAGCTGACTCTACCTCTCCGCCAGGACTCATGTGGCCCCCGCGTGATCGCGGGGCGGGTAATGGGGTAAGACCGGGCGGGGCAGCTCCAGGGAACCGAGACGAGACCGGGGTTTCCAGAAGACCCGGCACAGCGGATTCCTCCCCGCGAGGAGGGACCATTGCTATGGAAACCAGAGCGCGGGGCAGCGGGGGATTGTGGCTCCCAGATGGTGACCGATCTTCTCTCTCCCCGAGACCCTCACCCGAGGCTTCGGGCGCGATTGATTTCTGAACGAACCTGCCCTCCCGCTCACGGGAGAGAGGTAAGACTGTGGGGGTGGTCTTGACATCCAGCAGGCGAGGGAGCCCATTCCTGCGTCAACTCCCCCAGGAAACCCGGCAGGCTCACCCATGGGAGTGGCTCTTTGCTCTTGTCAAGCCGTGGACTTCGTTCCACGCTTATAACCTGGGATTAATGAACGCCCCGCGGTCTTTGCCAACTTTTCCCACACGTAGTGAGACCAGAAAGACCAGCTTTCGGACCTTGCTTTGTGACCCTAGACAGCTCCTTGTCTCCTCACTACCTCACTTTCCCGTGTGTAAAGTGGAGATATTAACCATAGACACCTATTATGTCGGCTTGAAGATCGAACCAGATGAAGGAAGCCAAAGGCTTTGTAAGCTATAAAATGGTGAAACTAACCGCCACCACCCTCCCCCTCACACTAAATGTTCTTCAGATCTTTGTTTCATTTCTTGAGGCAATCCTTCCAACTCCCTGGCCCGGAGCCTGAAATAAATCCCTTTTTTCTTCACTCCATAAAGCCCTACATTTCAATGTCCCTAACACCAGCAAGAATAGTTAGATGTTAATTAAGGGCTTATTCTGTGTCAGGTCCTGTGTCACACACTTTACCTCGGGTTACTTCTTTCCATCCTCAGACGATCCTTATGAGACAGGCACTGTTAATCCTATTTTCCAGCTCTGTTGTGCCTATAATTGCCATTTAATGTCTGTCTCTCCCACTAGACTTTGAGCTCTGTGAAAGAAGGGGCTGTGACTGTCTTGTACATTTCAGTATCCCCAGCACCTAATGCAGAGCCTGATAAATACCACTTGACTAGCATGAAAAAGTCTCTTCTCGCATCACTACCCTTACCTTCAAGAGAAGTGTCTCTGCATACTTGTCACTGTGCTGAATAGCAGTTTCCTCTATTCCTGTTGCCCACTGGGCACTATTTTTGGGGACCCTTGGTCCACTCTTCTCTGGGTTTTTTGGGTGACAAGGATCCATTATTTTGGGTGATGGGACATCCCTTAGTATTTAGGCTTTCAGCTGAGTTTTGGGGAGCTTTTCTCTGCCCCCACATGACTTTAGGCAAACAGCCCCATCTGGCCTTCCTGGGGTGAGCCTGATGCATTTGACTCCGGGGCATTGGCTGGTAGGATTTCCTATGTAGCTTTTGGCCTTCTTCTCCAGCAGCTAAGGAACCATCCTCACCTCCACCAAGCTCTTACCCCAAATTCTAGACAAACAAGGCCAGGAAACTCATTCTCCCCAGAAGATCTCTGAGATGGCAGAGTCGTGGCTATTGAAGTCATTCCTCATTCAACACATATTTATCAAGCACCAAACTTAGCATTGGTGTTACAGTAAGAGTAAAGACAGTTACAGAAAATCCTAGTTACAGAAAATCCTAGTAGAATCCCAAATTCCCAGTGAATCCTGAATCAAGACAAAACTACGTCTTTAGGAAGTGGTAGGAAGCAGAGCACATAGGACTTAGAAAGCCTAGAGCAAGGACTTATTAAACCTCGGGGAGGGGTATGGATCCAAAAGGTTTCCCTCAGAAAGTGACCCTTAGCTAAGATCCCAAGTCCTCTGCTGAATGAAACAGATCAGAATCTGGTAGACTTGTAGGGAAAGAGGGTTCTGGGCTAAGAGAGCAGCAAAAGCAAAGGCCCTGGGCCAGGGAGGACCAGGTATCCATATGGCACTGCAAATGGCTCAGCATAGCCAAGGCCCTTGAGGATGGAGGAAAAGAGGCTAATGATGGGCAGGAGCCAGACCACAAATGGCCTTGACAATAAAACTAAGGGGCTCCATCTCATCCTGACCATGGATAGCCACTGAAATATATTAAGCAGAGGAACAGAGTTCTGCTCCTTGTTTGTCTCTGCCTGATGAAGACTGCCATTTGGCCTTGAGAATTGTGCTCTAAGTCCGAATACTCCTGTTTCAGTGGAGTAGGGGAAACTGTGCTATTTTTGCAGCTTTGCTTAAGACGGGGAGAATGAAGGGCCTGGGATTTCTTAGGAGAAAGCAGGGGTGTCCCCCTCCCTGGGTGCATTGCCACAGCCCTGCAGCACACAGCATCATGCTGGTACAGCTTGTCTACCTGAGGCCCCTTTGCTGCTCTGGGAGCTGCTATAGTGCCCCTCATGCTGGCCTCCAGGAAGCTGTCAGTTGCCTTCCTCCCTAGGCACTCTCCTTAGAGGCAAGGTGCAGGAGCTTGGTTAATGATATAGGACTCTGTAATTTGAGGTCACTTTCACAGGGAAAGTGAGGGTTTCCTCACTTTCCTCAGAGGGCTCTTGGAGCCGGGAAGCTGAGACCCTCCTCTCTCTTATACTACCAGTGACTCCTCATGTCACTGCTTCAGAGTCTTATGATTTGAGCATAACGTCAGAATAGAAACAAGACTGTGCAAGGGGCTCCCCCTTAAAGGGAGAGGAGGGCTGTGTGAACCTAGACAGAGAGGCCAGGGCCTTTGAGTTTGATTGACACAAGTCAGCCTGCCCAGCTGGAGATGGGGAGCCCCTCAAGGGCAGCCTTGACTTCCAGACTTGGAGATCAGTTCTCAGAGTAGCTCTGCTGTGATGGTCAGGGGACCGCCTTGGGGATCCTGTTATAGACCCAACCATCCATATCCCAGATCAGAATCTGGTAGACTTGTAGGGAAAGAGGGTTCTAGGCTAAGAGAGCAGCAAAAGCAAAGGCTTTGGTTTTCCGGCCCAGCTGGGCTCCTGCTCTCCAACCATTCTCTTCCTCCTTGCAGTTTTCCATGGCACAACCCAACAGAAAGATGTAGCCTTTGTGCCTCTCTGGCCGCTGACCCCCTGGCCCGATGACAGCACCCCCGTGTCCCTTTCCGGTTCAGTTCCGGCAGCCCTCGGTCAGCGGCCTCTCCCAGATCACCAGCAGCCTGTACATCAGCAACGGGGCAGCTGCCAACAACAAGCTCCTGCTCGCCAGCAGCCAGATCACCACGGTCATCAACGTTTCGGTCGAAGTGGTAAATACCTTATACGAGGACATCCAGTACGTACAGGTGCCTGTGGCCGACACCCCCACCTCGCGTCTTTGTGACTTCTTTGATCCCATTGCTGACCACATCCACAGCGTGGAGGTGAAGCAGGGCCGCACACTGCTGCATTGTGCCGCCGGCGTGAGCCGCTCTGCCTCACTCTGCCTCGCCTACCTCATGAAGTACCACGCCATGTCCCTGCGGGACGCCCACGCATGGACCAGGTCATGCCGACCCATCATCCGGCCCAACCACGGCTTCTGGGAGCAGCTTGTCCACTACGAGTTCCAGCTGTTCGGCAAGAACACTGTGCACATGGTCAGCTCCCCAATGGGAGTGATCCCTGACATCTACGAGAAGGAGGTCTGTTTGATGATTCCTCTGTGAGCCATCCTGCCAGCCCCCCACACTCAGGTCTGGGGTGCAGATCTGCTGTGGACCCACCACCCAGACCTGAACGTAAACATTTCATTTCTGCTGATACAGAAAAAAAACAGATGAGGCCTTTCATAAGGGCCAGGAAAAAAAGGAAAGGTGCTATAGCTTTTAATCTTATTATCCCTATCTTCAAAGATTAACTCCACTAACCATACAGGGTGCAGAGAAGTTTCCTACCCTTGTGAGTGACAGGTCATGGCTGCTGGCCAGAGGGGAAGAGTGAGGCAAGTGCCCAGGCCAGATAGACTAGCGCCTAAAGCATTTGGCAAGCCTGGAATCCTGCTGCCCTCGCCCATACCGACTAACCCAGGAATGAGTCAGCCACAGTTCCATTAAATTCTTTTAAACCCAAAGCCAGAGCCTTAAGCATTGTGGCGTCACAGTAAGTGGGCCAACCCACTAGGTAAGTGGCCTTTGGGTGGTGCTCTGGGAGTCTTGGGGGCCCAGGCCAACCCTGCTTCCACCTTCGACCCACAGGGCCCCAACTCTGGTTTTCTGGATGGGATTTACACATGACATAGTTTGCAAAGAAAGCATTCCACAGTGTAAGAATTTTTTAAAAAATATTTTTGATTTTGAGTGCTGCTGTATATGGCAAGGTCTCAAAGTACCCTTGGCAGTCCCCTGCCAGCCCTTGATGGAAGGTGGCATTAGCTTCCTTCTGGGGGGCACATGTGGAGAGCAGGCCTGATGTCAGGTTTCAGGCGTTCCTCTCCCAGGTACTGATTTGCAAGGCTAGAGCGGCAGACCAGAACCTGGCCTTGTAACCTCCTCCCCATGGGATTCACACTTCTTGGTGCCTCAGCTTTCTCATCTGTCCAAGCAATGACAGCCTTTTCTGGAAATCACAGCATTGCCACGGAGGTTCAAAGATCCCTTAACACGGGGCCTGGCACAGGGTAGGGTAGGTAGCAACTTTCGTCACAAATGATGCTTTGGCCCTGCTGGCCTGGATCTGCGTGGTCATCCTCACGATGGCATTTCCCCACATCTGTGCACAGTCCTTCACTTGTTTACAAAGTGCTCTTCCAAAAGGTCATCCTGTGGGGGAAAAAATGTGGTTTAAAGGCTTTTCAGACCCTACCTTAGAAGAGGCCTGGACTTCTTAGCCTTTTCAGAGTTTATGTTGTGTTTAATCCACGAGTGACCGGGGGTCCTAAAGTGAGGAGCACACTTCCAGCTTCCCCCGAAAGGCCTTGTTTAGATTGCTGACCATTAATGTCAGTGCTGCCTAACCACTGGAGTCCATGGGAACAAATGAACGGGCCCCACCTATAAGGCCAGAAATCCAGGATTTTTCAAACCCCCCAGGGGCCTGAGGCCTGACTCAAGACCAACTAATCTAATCCAGAGGTTTTCAGACCAACAATATATGAGACAGACAAAAGCACAACAGCTCTGGGAGTCCAGAGCCCAGTGGAAGCCAAATGCCTTCTCCCTCCAAACCTATCCCAACCCCACTTCCATAAAGGGCATGCCCAGGGGTGTAATTTTAGGGTGCAGGGGAGAAGGAAAATCCCTGCTTTAGACTTCTTGTTTTACAGGTGAATAAACAGACCCACAAACAACAGGGCTGGTGCAAAACAGCCTTTCTGGAAGAAACCCAGATGGAAAATTTCTTTCATAGTCTTTTTAAAGAGAAATTGGTTGGGACATATTTTATCTTCATTTTTAAAAATTTTGAATTAACATACCATAAAATTAACTTTTTTGTATGTACAGTTCTGTTTTAACACATTTGTGTAACTACCTCTGCAATCAGGACACAGGGCAGTTCCATCACCCACAAAATTCTCCTATGCCACCCCTTTGTATTCAAACATCTGCCCTGCCCCAGGCCTCTGGCACATACCAACCTGATCTCTGTTCCTATAAATTTGCCTTTTCCAGAACGTCACATACATAGCATCATAGAAGATGTAACTTCTGGATGTAACTGGCTGCTTTCACTATGTCTTTGAGAATCATACTTTTTACTTTTTATAGCTAAGCAGTGTTCCATTGTATGGATAACCACAGTTCATTTTAATATTCACCCATTGAAGGATATTTGGGTAGTTCCCAGTTTGGGAAAATTTTAAATAAAACTGCTACAAAATCTGTACGTAAGTACAAATGAAAACATAAGTTTTCATTTATCTAGGGTATATGCCTAAAAAGTGGGATTGATCTGTTGGTTATATGGTAAAGGTTCTGTTTAACTTTATGAAAAACTACCAGACTTCCAGAGTGCCTGTATGTTTTGCATCCTACTATGAAAGATCCACTTCCTCAGTGGTATTTGGTACTGCCAATATTTTTTATTTTAGCCATTCTGATAGGTATGTGGTATCAGCTCATTGTGGTTTTAAATTGCATTTTCCTAATGGTTAATGATGCTGAGCATCTTTTTGTGTGGTTCATTGCCTTCCACATACCCTCTTTGGTGAAGTGTCTGTTCAACTCTTTTGTCCATTTTAAAATTAGGCTGTTTTCTTACTCTTTTTTTTTTTTTTTTAGATTTTATTTATTTATTTGTCAGAGAGAGAGGGAGAGAGAGCGAGCACAGGCAGACAAAGTGGCAGGCAGAGGCAGAGGGAGAAGCAGGCTCCCCGCCGAACAAGGAGCCCGATGTGGGACTCGATCCCAGGACGCTGGGATCATGCCCTGAGCCGAAGGCAGCCGCTTAACCAACTGAGCCACCCAGGCGTCCCTGTTTTCTTACTCTTGAGTGTTAAGAGCACTTTATACATTCTGGATACAAGTCCTTTGTCAGATACAGATTTGTAAATATTTTTTCCCAGTCTAGCTTGTCTTTTCATTTCTCTTAGAAGTATTTTTTACAGACCAAAGTTTTTAATTTTGATGAAGAGCAACTTGCCAGTTTTTCTTCTTATGGACTGTTCTTCATATCTGTAAAGTTTCACAGGTGAGGTAAACACACCAGAGGAGATAGGTGCAAGGCAAGATTTATTAAAGGCACTCTCCAGGGAAGTTTCAGGGCTCTGGAGAAGGGGAGCCAGGAAAGTCATACCGGGAGGAGGTGGGCACTCTCCTGCGAGGTTCTGCAACTCGGAAAAGGGGAGGCATATGGTAAGGTATTTGGTGATCAGAGGGTATGGGGTAAGGGCTCCTGATACTCCTATTTCCTGCATAGGTATTGGTTACCTATGGAGAGTGACCCTTTTGGCAGGAGGGTCAAGGGTTAAGGAAAGGGGGGGAGGGGGTTAGAAGATGGCGGCCCCCGTGGTTATTTCTGTAGTTCCTCCTGCATTCCCGGAACCGCCAACCCAACAATATCTATGGACTCTACTTCATATCTAAGAACTCTTTCTAACCCCAGAGCACAAAGATTCTCTCCAATGTTAAGATTTGAGGGTCTAAATTTTTCACTTATTTTTATGATCCTTTGGTATAAGGTGTGAATATTAGTTTGAGACTCATATTTTTTCATATAGATGTCTAATGGTTTCAACTACATTTGTTGAGTCCTTTATTGAGCTGCCTTGCTTCTTTCTGTAGGACTGTTTTGGACTCTTGATTCTGTGTGATATATGTATCTTTCTCTTCACCAATCCCACACTATCTTGATTACCTTAGCATTATAGTAAATTTTAAAGTCAGATAGTGAGTCCTCCAATTTTCTTTTTAAAAAGATTGTTTGGGTTATTCTACTTTCTTTGTCTTTCACATAAATTTTAGAACCAACTTGTCTGTAACAACAACAACAAATATAAACTCCTACTGGGATTTCAATTCAAAGTGTTTTAAATCTCTTGGCCAGTTTGGGGGAGAACTGCCACCTTTACTCTGTTGAATCTTCCAATCCATGAATATAGTATATCTCCCCATTGAGTTAGGTCTTTGATGTCTTTCATCAGTGTTTTGTGGTTTTCAGCATATAAATCTTAATGTATTATACTGTATTTATTCCTAAGTATTTCAGTTGAGGGAGAGCACTGTGAAAAAAATTTTTGATGTTGGTTTCCAATCTTTCGTTGTTGGTACTGTATAGAAATATAATTGATTTTTGTGTATTGACTTTGTATCCTGTGACCCTGCTAAGAGCATTTTTGTAGAATCCTTGGCAATCTACATATAGACAATCTTGTCGTGTGCAAATAGAATTAGTTTTATTCCTTTCCAATCGGAATGTCTTTGATTTATTATTTTATTACACTGGCTATGACTTCCAGTATGATGATGAATATGAATGATGAAAGTGGACATTCTTACTTTATTCCTGATCTTAGAAAGTGTTCCATCTTTTACGATTAATTGTGATGTTAACTATAGGCTTTTTGTAGTTAAGGAAGCCCTTTATTAAGGCAGTTAGGGAAGAGTAAGAAAGTATTTTCTCCCCTTCTATTTACTGAAAAAGATGTGTGAATTGATGTTATTTCTCCTTTAAATGTTTGGTAGAATTCACCAGTGAAGCCCTGGGACCTGGACACTTCTTTTTCATAAGGATTTAACAATGAATTCAATTCTTTTAATAGTTAAAATGACTAAGTTATCTATTTCATCTTGGATGAGTTTTGGTACTTTGTGATTTTTCAGGAATAGCACCATTTCATCCAGGTTGTCAAATATATGCACATCGAGTTATTTATAGTATTCCTTATTATCTTCATTATCTGCAGGGTCCACAGAAATATCATCTTTTCATTCTTAATGATGATAATTTGTCTTCTCTCTTTATTTCTTTGTTAGTCCGTCTACAGGTTTACCAATTTTTAAAATCTTTTTAAACAACTACCTACCATGTTTTTTATTTTCTCTATTGTTCTTCCCTTTCCTACTTCATTGATTTCTGTTCTTTATTATTTTCAGTTATGCTTGTTTCAAATGTATCTTGTTCTCTTTTCTAATTTCATAAGGTAGAAACTTAGATTATTGATTTCAGACCTGCCTCCCACAAATTTTTATATACTGCATTTTCATTTTTGTTCATTTCAGAATGTTTTCTAATTTCTCTTGAAATGTTCTCCTTTACCCATGTATTACTTAGAAGTATATAGTTTAATTTCTAAGTATTGTAAATTTTACCACCAGTTCTCTGTTACTGGTTTCTATTTAATTACATCATGATCAGAGGACATAAGTTGTATGATTTTATTTCTTTAAATTTGTTAATGTTAACTTTACCATGTAGGATGTGGTCTATCTTGGTGAACATTTCATGTGTACTTGAGGAAAAAAACATCATTTTGGATAGGGTGGTCAATAAATATCAGTTTATTGATTGATGATGACTGATGGTGGTTTCAATTCTTTTATACTTTGTTTTTCTGTTTACTTGTTCTATTGATTACTGAGAGAAGAGTGTTGGAAATACTTAAATATTTACCTATACCTCCTTTCAATTCTCTTAATCTTTTGTCTCGTGTATTTTGAAGTTTTGTTGTTAGGTACATACATATTGAGGATTGTTATGTCTTTATGGTAAATTGACCTTTTTTTCAACATGCAATGTCCCTTTACCCTTCTTAATTTTTTGAAGTCTACTTTGCCTGATATGACTATAACCACTCCAGCTTTCTTTTAAGTAGTATTTGCATGATACATCTTTTTACATCCTTTTTCTTTGAATCTACTGTATTGTTAGATTGAAAATGGGTTTCTTGGAGCACTTGGGTGGCTCAGTCAGTTAAGCATCTGCCTTTGGTCTGGGTCATGATCCCGGGATCCTGGGATCAAGCCCCACATCAGGCTTTTTGCTCAGCAGAGAGCCTGTTTTTCCCTCTCCCTCTGCCACTCCCCCTACTTTTGTGCTCTCTCATCTGTCTCTCTCTCTCTCTCAAATAAACTAATTAATTAATTAAAAAATAAAAATTTAAAAAAAGAGGAGTGCTTGGGTGGCTCCGCTTGTTGAGCACCTGCCTTCAGCTCAGGTCATGATCTGGGGATCTGGGATTGAGCCCTACATGGGGCTCCCTGCTCAGTAGGGAACCGACTTCTCCCTCTGCTCCTCCCCCCTGCTTGTGATTGCTCCCTCTCTCATACTCTCTCTCTTTCAAATAAATAAATAAATATATATATATATATTTTTAAATGGTTTTCTTGTAGATACCATATGGTTGGGGCTTTTTTAACATATCTAATCTGTCTTTTAATTGGTGCATTTAGACCAAAATTATCAATATTTGGATTTAGGTCTGCCATTTTGTTTTCTGCTTATCCTCTGTTTTACTTTTTCCTGCTTTTTTTTTGGACTATTCAATATTTTTAAAGTATTCCATTTTAATTTTATATAGTTTTTTTAGAAGTGACACTAGATAATATACATACTTAACATTTTAGAATCTATTTAGAATTAATCTTAATCTTTCCTCTGATGTTCAATGGATAATGTATTAGTTTTATCTACCTGCTATAACAAATTACTATAAACTTAGCGGCCTAAAGCAATACCTATTCATATTTCACAATTTCTGTCAGTCAGAAGTCTGGTTCGGCTTGACTGAATCTTTTGCTTAGGGTCTCACAGGCCAAAGTCAAGATGTTTCATAAGGCTGAAATTACATGTGTTTTTTCTTACTGGAGGCTCTGGGAAGGATTCTGTTTCCAAGCTTTTTGAGGTTGTTGACTGAATTCAGTTCCTTGTAGTTGTAGGACAAAGGACTCCATTTCCTTACTATCAGCTGGGTGATCTTTTCTCCTAGAAGCTGCCCACATTCCTTCAAATGCTATAAAGGGGGTTGAGTCCCTCTCACACTTTGAATACCTTTGACTTTTCTTTCTGTTGTATCTCTCTGAATCTAGCCAGAGAAAATTCTCTGGTTTTAAGGATTTGTGTGATTAGGTTAGGCCTGCCCAATAATCCAGATAATACTTATTTTAAAGCCCATAACCTCAATTAGATCTACAAAGTCATGTACAGTAACACTCACTGTTTCCTGGAAATATGGCAGAGACATCTTTGAAAGGAATAGGCATTCTGACAGTCACAGTTAATTTCTATTGATCTATCTTCAAGTTCACAGACTTCCCTCTATTATCTCCATTCTGCTACTAAGGCCATTCAGGACATTTTAAAAACAATTTTTTAAAAATATTTTATTTATTTATTTGACAGAGGACATTTTAAAAACAATTTTTAAAAAATATTTTATTTATTTATTCGACAGAGATCACAAGTAGGCAGAAAGGCAAGCAGAGAGAGAGGAGGAAGAAGGCTCCCTGCTGAGCAGAGAGCCCGATGTAGGGCTCTGTTCCAGGACCCCAGGATCATGACCTGAGCCGAAGGCAGAGGCTTTAACCTACTGAGCCACCCAGGTGCCCTGATATTTTCAAATTTTAATGAATATAATTTATTAGTTTTAAATTTTCTATTTGGTTATTTCCTGTATCTTCTATTTTTCTGCTAAATCATTTTATCTTTTCATTTGTAAAGTCTTTTTCCGATATTCCATCTAGGTCATCTCAGTGTTCGGACTTATCTGGTTCTTTGTATGGAGAGTAATTTTGAATTATATCCTGAACATTTTCAATATTATGTTTTCTTTTTTTTAAGATTTTATTCATTTATTTGACAGACAGATCACAAGTAGGCAGAGAGGCAGGCAGAGAGGAGGAAGCAGACTCCCCACAGAGCAGAGAGCCCGATGTGGGGCTCGATCCCAGGACCCTGAGATCATGACCTGAGCCGAAGGCAGCGGCTTAACCCACTGAGCCACCCAGGCGCCCCTCAATATTATGATTTGAGACTCTGGGTTGGTTAAATCCTATGGAAAATGATGAGTTTTGTTTTAGGAGGCCTGGCCACACATGGGTGGCCAATGAAATTGTAACACACAGAGAAAGCTGCACAGTCATGCTAGGTGACCAACTGAATTACAATTTACCCTAGTAGATGTTTGAATTAACCTATCACCTTGGTCAGAATTGGCGCCCAAAAGGCGCCCAGAGGGTGGGGCCCATACTCCTTGGTAACTAAGGAGACAGTATATATCCCCCCACTGATGGGATGTCTCCACCCGGCCTGACCCACCCTGGTATTTGGGCTTTGTTACCTGGGGCAGGTTTCTAGGACTTGTTTTTAAGTAAGTCCCCTGGGGGAAGGGGAGCAGGGACAGTTTAAGGGTTAAACAACAAGGTTATTGTTTAATGGATGGAAGCCCTCTGGCTAAATAGGTCCTTACAAAGACTATGAGCACAAAATGGAGTCATTTATGCTAAGCCTCATGCCACCAGACTGAGACTTAAATTAATTACACTTTGGCCCTACCAGAAATGGAATCTCAAACCAGTCTATCAGGAGTTGCCTGATCAGGATGCCTGGGTGGCTCAGTCAGTTCAGCATCTGCATTAGGCTCAGGTCATGATCCCAGGGTCCTGGGATCAAGCTCCACATTGGGCTCCCTGCTCAGCAGGGAGTCTCCTTCTTCCTCTGCCCCTCCCCCCCACTCCTGTGTGCTCTTTTTCTCTCAAAAATAGATAAAATCTTTTTTTAAAGATGAGACAGGGTGTTTCTTTTTTCTTTTTTTAAAAGATTTTATTTATTTATTTGACAGAGACAGAGAGACACTGTGAGAGGGAACACAAGCAGGGAGAGTGGCAGAGGGAGAAGCAGACTTCTTGCTGAGCAGGGAGCCTGACGTGGTACTCGAACCCACCCTGGGATCCTGACCTGAGCCAAAGGCAGATGCTCAATGACTGAACCACCCAGGTGTACAGAAATAAATGAAATCTTTAAAAAAAAAAAAAGGACGCCTGGGTGGCTCAGTTGGTTAAATGGCTGCCTTTGGCTCAGGTCATGATCTCAGCGTCCTGGGATCAAGTCCCACATCAGGCTCCTTGCTTAGCAGGAAGCCTGCTTCTCCCTCTGCCTCTGCCTGCCACTCTGTCTTCCTATGCTCACTCTCTCTAACAAAAAAAAAAAAAAAAAAGGAGTTGCTTGATTAGCACTAGTTAGATAACCTTCCTGATAGATCTTTGCCATCCCCTAAAGAAAAATAACCTTGCAGTAATCTACCCACTTTTTTGCCTAAAATAACTTCCTTATACCTAATCTCTTCTGCTTAAAAAAGTCTTTCATTTTGTACAGCTCCTTGGAGCTTCTTTCTTTCTGGTAGTTTGAATGCTGCCAGATCCATGAATCATTGAATAAAACCAGTAAGATCTTTCAAATCTACACAGCTGGTGCACCTGGGTGGCTCAGTCGGTTAAGCATCTGCCTTCAGCTCCAGTCATGATCACAGGGTCCTAGAACTGAACCTCGTGTCCAGCTCCCTGTTCAGCAGGGAGCCTGCTTCTCCCTCTCCATCTCCTACTCCCCCTGTTTGTGCTCTCTTGAACTTTCTCTCACATAAATAAACAAATAACATCTTTAAAAAATAAAATAAATAAAATAAAATCTACACAGTTGAATTTTGTGTTTTAAAAGGACCAAGGTGGGGTGCCTGGGTGGCTCAGTGGGTTAAAGCCTCTGCCTTCGGCTCAGGTCATGATCCCAGGATCCTGGGATTGAGCCCCAAATCACATCGGGCTCTCTGCTCAGTGGGAAGCCTGCTTCCTCCTCCTCTCTCTCTCTCTGCCTGCCTCTCTGCCTACTTGTGATCTCTGTCTGTCAAATGAATAAATAAAATCTTTAAATAAATAAATAAATGAAAGGACCATGGTTCCTGGCACCTGGGTGGTTCTGTCAGTTAAGTATCTGCCTTCGGCTCTGGTTGTGATCCTGGGGTCCTGGGATCGAGTCCTGCATCAGACTCCCCTGCTTCTCCCTCTGCCTCTCACTCTCTGTCTCTCATGAAGAAATAAAATCTTTTTTTTTTTTAAGATTTTATTTATTTATTTATTTGTCAGAGAGAGAGAAAGAGAGAAATTGCACAAGCAGGCAGAGTGGCAGGCAGAGGCAGAGAGAGAAGCAGGCTTCCTGCTGAGCAAGGAGCCCAGTGTGGGACTCGATCCCAGTACCATGGGATCATGACCTGAGCTGAAGGCAGTGACCTAACAGACTGAGCCACCCAGGCGTCCCAGAAATAAAATCTTAAAGAAAAAAAATGTCTTTCAAAGGGCCATAGTTCCAGTGTCAGTTCAATTTTCCAAACTTTAGCAATGTACTTTAGATCTAATTCTGTACCACCCAGGGGCCAGTCTGGGTCGTCTCCCTAGTTTAGTTCTGAAAGTCATTGGAATACTGTTTAGACTCAGATCCATGCCTAGAGCCTGGCAGTTCATATGCAACTTTTTAGGCTCCATTTCCCCAGCTCCTTCCTCTCCAGGATCTCCCCCACATTTTGGGGTCTTCAAGGCTACCCATCCCCAGGTCCTCCATGTGGAAATCAGAGCCTTTGGCTTCCCTGCTCTGCTGCAGACATTCTGTGACTGCGTCTGCTCTGGAGCCAGGCGAATACAGAAAAGGCAATGGGAATTCCTTCCCCTGACCCGCGCTCCCTCCCTCCATACACACTTTTTAGACCAAGGCTCTTTTGGTCCGAGGGAAGGATTCCCCTCAGGATTTTAGGTGCTTTCCCAGCTGCTCCTGCACTTGCTGCTGCCCTGAGTTTGTTTATTTATTTATTTTATTAATTTTTTTATTAATTTTTTTGACACACAGCAAGAGAGGGAACACAAGCAGGAGTGGAAGAGGGAGAGGGAGAATAGGCTTCTGGTGGAGCAGGAAGCTGGATAGGGGGGAGGAGGTTGGGGGGAGGCTGACGGACGGGGGGGGGGGGGGCCTCGATCCCAGGACCCTGGGTGACCACTGAGCCACCCAAGCACCCTTGCCCTGAATTTTAACTTAAGTACGAGGCTTGCCTGAAAGCAGGGCAAAAGAAGAGTAAAGGGAAAAAGAAAAAAAGGGGGGGGTTCTCTTACTTTATCCTAAAGGGGCCCTTCTTTCTACTCCTCAGACCAGGAAGATAGGGCTTCTTGGAGTTTTTTCTTCCATGCCCAGTGCACAGTTCCAGGAGTCATGCTGCCTTTGAGACCAGGCCAGGAGATACAGGAACAAAAAACAAAACAGGAAGCTCACTGCCAGATTGTTTATACTTCAAGTTCTGATTCCCTTCCCCAAACCACCTGCTACCATTTCATTTTTCGAGTCCTCAGAAAGCTGTTCCATTCAGTCCCATGTTTTTGGTTGCATTTGGGGGAAGGACAGATGATGCTTACTCTATCTTAATCAGAACTGGAACCCTAAGAAATTTATTTTTAAAGATATATGCCCATTTGTGGAAAAAGAAAAACAAATACAGTCTATCTATAAGACTATCTTGAAGCAATAACCAAGTCAACATTTTGGTATAGTGGTATATTTCCTTCCATGCATTTTTTTTCATGAGGAAATACAGTTTTGGATCCTCCTTTTTAAATTATTCTTCTTAACTTTCTGAATTGGTTGGGGTAGGATCAAAAGAGTTCACATCTGGGGCACCTGGGTGGTTCAGTGGGTTAAAGCCTCTGCCTTCGACTCAGGTCATAGTCTCAGGGTCCTGGGATCGAGCCCCACATCAGGCTCTCTGCTCAGCAGGGAGCCTGTTTCCCTCTCTCTCTCTGCCTACTTGTGATCTCTGTCAAATAAATAAATAAAATCTTTAAAAAGAAAAAAAAGGAGTTCACATCCTAAGAGGAAGAGGTTGAGACTGAGGGCTCTTGAGAGGGTCCAAGTCCTTTTCCCAAGTAGTTCACTCTGTTCCTTCAGACTCAGTAGGGTGATCCTTGACTCAAACAACCTAGGAAAAGTAGGTCATGTGGGAGCTTTAGTATAATGCTGTAATAGGGAAGAATGAAATGATTCTCACAGCCCAACATCCTGGCTTGGAGCAGGGATTCCAGGTCTCTGTGATTTTATGAACCTTTAACTTTCCGACTTTAAAAGTGCAGAATTTCTTTCTTTCTTTATGGTGAATTAAAGAATTAAATTTGGCTTAAGAAAGTTTCTGTGAAGTTTATTATACCCCTGTCAGAGAAATAGTGACATGCTTGTGGTCCTGGAAATTTCCCTGAACAACATTTGTTAAGATGGCGATCTCATTACAAACCCCAAGGACACGTAGCTCTTGACCCTATAGCACACAAACCCTCCTTACCTACATCCTGGGATGTTACATCCAAATGCCCTAAGAATCCATCAATCTCACATCGGGATTTAGGATCTATATCACTTAAGAAGCTGGAAGAGAGTTGAAAGGTGGATTTTCATTCTGCTTTGTGACTTCAGGCAGACCCTGGAATTTTTCTGGAATTCTGCTGACTCCATAAAAATGGGAGTCACAATGGCCTCTGTAGTGGCCCTGAGGATGTGTCCCACAGACCTCCAATGACAGCAAGTAAAACCGACCAAGGGCAGTGTGAAATCTTATCACCACATTTCTGCTCAGGCTAGACTTCCCTCAGGCTCCTTCTAGGCAGGTCCCGAGCACAGCAGGAATACTGAAGCAGACCCATTCCTGCGAGACGTGGGGCTCTTCTGGTTGCCTTCCTTGGCTCAAGGGCTCTGATGACCTTGCTGAACCTTCCTTAGACCACAGGGTGGTCAGGAACGCTTACACCCAACCTCACTTTCTCCTCCACTCAGAGTCTTACATCATGGCCTGACATCTCTCCCAGCCTTCCCAGCTCCCTTCCCATGTTCTCTGGCAGATGTTTGCCCTCATAATACCCTTGCACTTTCATTCCATCTTGGTGTCTGCTTCTCAGAGGATCCAGAATAAATCACCATCCTGCCCACCTCTCAGAGGTGCCTAGAGACACCCCAAAGCAGAAAGCTTTCAATACATGTAAAAGCCTTTTTCCACAAGTGTTTCTAGAATTCCCCTCGGCAAAATATCTGTAATGCTTTCCCCTGAAGAAAGACAAAATGTTTTGCTGCCTCAGCTGGGGGATACCGGCTGGCAACTTCTGTGGGTGACACTCCGTGTGAACCTGGGCCAGACCCTACAGACCTCCCCAGGTTCACACCCTGGCTCTGAGTAGAAATGGCAGGGAAAATGGCAGAATCCTCCCAAATTAGGAGATAAGGCTCAAGCCCTGCTGTTCCCCCTTTGCATCAGATTTATGCTATGGTCTGAATATTTGAAATTTTTATGTTCAAAACCTAATGCCCAAGATGATGGTATCAGGCAGTAGGGACTTTGGGAGGTGATGAGGGCGTGAGAGCGTACCCATCATGAATGGGCTCCGTGTCCTTACAAAAGAGGCCCCAGAGAGCGAGTAGCCCCTCTGCTGTGTAAGGATACAAAACCGTGACCCAGAAGAGGTCCCGCCCTCCTGCCATGCTGGCACCCTGACCTCAGACTTGCAGCCTCCAGAGCTGTGAGAAGTAAATTCCTGGGGCGCCTGGGTGGCTCAGTGGGTTAAAGCCTCTGCTTTCAGCTCTGGTCATGATCCCAGGGTCCTGGGATCGAGCCCCACATCAGGTTATCTGCTCAGCAGGGAGCCTGCTTCCCCCTCTCTCTCTGCCTGCCTCTCTGCCTACTTGTGATCTCTGTCAAATAAATAAATAAAATCTAAGAAAGAAAGAAAGAAATTCCTGTCATTTATAAGCCACCCATCCTGGGGCACCTGTCACAACAGCCTGAGCAGACGTAGCTCATCATCATGGCTCTTCCTCCTCCTCAGTTTCCTCATACTATATGACAAGGATTGGACTAGATTTGTGGGAAGTTTGGCAGAGGGGCCTCCGGGGTGAGGGGCTTCCTCGTTCAGCTAAGGAACCTCAGCCTTGGCTTCTTTGATACTGGGCTCCGGCATAAGGCACATGGGCAGGGTTCGAACACTAGAGAAAGTTCACGTACCAAGAGAAATGCCCAGTCTATGCAACAGGTAGTGCTGCACAAGAATCTACCCAGCTGGGTAGCTGGTAAGGCTGGGAGAAGGGGGAGGTGCACGTGATGAGGGGGCAGAAGGAGGCCTAGGTTCTGGAAGGTTCCATCAGCCCCAGGCAGCAGGGGGTGGCTTCATCTGACTAGAAGAATCACAGGGAGTGGGCTTGGAGATAACAAAGCACCTAGGGCTCCAAATACCAGACGAAGGAGCCCAGACCTCCTCTCGGCTGCGAGTGGGGAGCACAGAAAGCAGCCTCCGGCCCTCACTGAGCAGACATTTGCCAAAATGTTCACTATGGGCAGGATCATAATGTGCTATATCTGGGAGGACATGGAGGTGTGCCAACAAAATCCCACCTGGGGCCTCATTCCCAAGCTGTGTCCTTTACGGTCTCTCATTCAATGAACATCGAACATTTGCTGATATGGCAACCAGCCTGAGCTGACCTCACAGAGCCTTTCTTCTTGGTATTCGTGCCCTTAGGGTAGCCAAGGTAGGAAGGCCCCTACTGTGTAGGGTTGACCTAAGATATCAGAGAAATGACAGTATTCAAGTTAAACAATAATTGAAGATATTAGAGAAAGGAGTGTGACTTTTGAAATTGGGTCACAAAGGACATTGTGGCTTTTGGCTCTCTTTATCACTCACTCTGAGAGAAGCCAACCACCATGTCATGAGGACACTCAAAATGCCCTGTGGAGAGGCCCACGTGGCAAGGAACCGAGGCCACCTGCCCCAACAGACGTGTGGTTGACCCAACTTGGAAGAGAACCCTCCAGGTCCAGTCAAGCCTTCATATGAGCCACAGCCCTGGGCGACTTCCAGAGCTATTCCACTAAGCCAGTCCCAAATACCCGAACCCCAGAAACTGTCAGATAATTCACGTGTGTTGCTTTAAGCCACAATGTTTAGGGATGATTTGTTACCCCATTTGTTACACAGCTGATGGTACTCTGTACTGTGCCCAGGACACTGTCCCCACTGTCCTCTGGACCACAGTACTGATCAAGTTCTCGAACCTAGGTGAGGTTCAGTGGGGTGAGGTTCGGAGCCGACGGCTAAAGAAAGAATTCTTAAGACGTCTCTGGTGCAAAAAGGTGGTTTATTAGAGCACGGGGACAGGACCCGTGGGCAGGCAGAGATGCGGCTGCTCCGAGCCTGTGAGGAGTGTCTGGTTATATACACAGGAGTTGGGTAGGTGAGGACAAAGGGGTGTTCAGAAGAGCTATTGGGGCAAAGAATACTATCAGGATATTGAAGGCCTGGTTACTATCAAGCCAGGGCCACTTTCCCTCTAATGAGGCACTAACATAAAGACAATTGGGAGTCTCCTGGTGGAATGTTACATTCCTGCTATCAAACGTCCTTGTTAGTGAGATTTAGGTTTTGAAAGAAATTTAACTTTATTTACTTTTCCTTCTACCTCCGTCTCCTTCGGTTTTTTATGGAGGAGAGGGTGACGTTAGGGCTTGAGGAACTGAGTTATGTGTCTTTGGAAATTGGGCTATTGATAAGGTAACTTCTTTGTTGTAAATCTCAAGGACATTTGTAAACCAAGAGAGACTCCTGCCTTGCAGGACTGTGATCTCTGCAAGATAACCATTTGCTCTTCTTTTAGGGCAGTCAGGGATGCCTGTGGAATGCCACACATATTACCAAGGGGAATGGGTGGAGAGGGGGTGCAAGGCGCCAGCCCCTGCTCCGTTCTCAGCCAGCCTCCTACTCCCTCATCAGTACCTCTTCCCAGATCTCTCTACAACCTGTCAATTCCCCTTCCGTTTCCCTTCCGCATAGGATCCAGAGGAAACTAAAGGGCCACTCTCAAGAAATATGTGTTGAAAAAAAGAAAGAAAGAAAGAAAGAAATATGTGTTGAACATCATGGCTCTCCAATGTATCGGGTGTTCTTTCCAGGAAGTAGCAGGGGCAGTGCGATGGTGGAGTTTCTGGCTTCCCTGAGCTGATGTGGGAACAGACCGGAGAGCAAGAAGAGCCCTTGTTTGCTCTGGCCTCTGGAATGACAATCCCAGGGCCCCCTGGGGAGGCAGGGAGGGGCCCCCTGGCAGCTGGGGCTAAGACAAGGCAGGAGCTTTGTTCTGAATCCACAATGGCAGGACGCCCAGCACAGACCCAGATCCTCGGCTTCCTCCAAAGCAGGGCAAGGGGGTGGGAGCTGGGGCATCCCTCCCACTGTGCTCTAAGAGCAAGCCCTGGGGTGAGGGGGGGCTCTCAATGTGCAATGGGAGACTGGGCCGGAGGGAAGTGGCTCCTATGAAAAGCCTTGGGGAGGAACTAGGAGCTCTGTTGGTTCTGTTGTGAGTCATTCTGCTAACATTTCTTGAGGACCTATTGGGTTTCAGGCACTACTGCTAAGCACTTGCCACACATTAGCCCACTGCAGGCCCCTCTGAACCCTCCCATCCCCCCAACTAGCCAGGGTTCAGTTCTACTGCTGCCCCCCCTTAACACACAGAGGCACAAGAGGCAAAGGCCCTTGCCCGGGGTCATACAGCTTAGACACACCAGAGCTGGGGTTTGGACCCAGGTCTGACTCCTGTTCTTGGCTAGTATTCTCTTTCACCTACTCTAGCCATGCCAGGCACTGTGCTGGTGCTGGGGAGACAGTGGTGAGCAGGACAGCTGTCTTGGCCTTTCTAGAGCCCAGTCTGGTGGAGAAGAGAAGTGGCAAACTAGTTCCGACAGTGGGATGGGCTTAGTGCCCCACCTGAGTGCAGGGAGCTGGGGTGACCTTTAGCTGCAGCTCTTGACTCAGCTTGGCACGGGGCAGGACAGCAGTAGGGGTAGTAAAGAGCTTCCCAAGGAACGTGACCTCTGTTCTCCTGGGGACAAGGCTTCCCAGCAGGGACTGTGTACAAAGACCCAGGCCTAGAGAGGTGGAGTGACTTGCCTGAAGCAATCAACTAGTAAAAGGCAGAGCCCAGAGGGGCAGTGGTCTGTGATGGAAATCACCCATTAAGCCCTTCCCACCAATTATTCCAGCAATCCTCACTGCTCACTCCCAATGATACCGAGAGACCAAATGAGAGGGTCCACATAGCGAGGAAGGGGGCCAAGATACAAGCCCGGGTTTTCTGATACAAAGCCCAGGGAAGGCTTTAAATAAGACCTTGAGGGAATAGCCTCAATGCTGGATAGTCCTGAGTCTGGTGACAAGCCCGCCCCCGGGTCAAGCAGGGCTCCAATTCACCCTGGCCCTGCGCCCATAGCCACCAAGGGCTGGCTCCGATCTGATGGGGTTTGGGAGCCAGGGCAGGCTCACCCTTCCACCAAGCATTCCATGGGTGTCCGGGAGCCAGGGGGAGGGTGCTGCAGGGAGGCTCCTACTTGGGCAGGGGTTTCCCTGGAAAGAGAAAAGGGTCCAGAGTACTAGTGAGGCTCTGCTCAGGCAGAGACATCTGATCCATCCTGTCTGGCCAAGCCTCAGAGGGGAGGCTGGAAATGCCCAGGCTGCACAAGGACAGGGCTGGGCCAGCGGCATCTCTGAGTCACAGGCAGGGTGGGTAGTGAGTGACTCAGCCTGGGCCCACTTCCCCTCCAAAAGGCCAGCCTGGGTGGAGACCAGGGCCAGGAAACCCTGAGCCTGTCCTTCCCAGGCCAGGTGCCTGTTGGTAAGGATGGGAGGTAGAGCCCGAGGAAAGGAAGTGAGACAGGAACCTGGTGAGGCCACGGGGGCCAGATCCTAATGGTCTTGTGGTCTGGGGCAGGAAGTTCTGACTTTAGCCCAGGAGCAGTATAGAGCCCCAGAAGGTGTGTGTTTTAGAAAGAACCTTCTGGGGCTATGTAGAAGGTGAAGTAGCGAAGCTAGAGCAGAGCAGGGAGGAAACCATTGTCACCATGAAGAATGTGAGCAATGGCCAGTAAGAGAAGGGGGCCCAGACAGGCCCTGATGGGTAAGGGGGGGATGTCTTTGTTTCTGGGTAGGGGATCCAGCAGCCAGCAGGCCCAGAGCTCTCCCTGTATTTCCTTGGCTGTCACCCTGAGGAATGACACAGTTCTACAAGCAAAAATAGTTTATTTGAGGATGGAAGACCCAAAATTGGGAGGCCGACGGGTGAGGCTACAGCAGCTGCCTGGAGTTGGCATTGATGACCCCAATCCCCAGGGGATCCCAGCAACAAAAAAGCCCTTCCCTGGGCCCCCTAGCTGCCTCTCCCACTTCCTGGAGGAAGGATTGTGCAATCGCCAAGAATCATCATCATCGTCATCAGAACATGGTGAGGTTTTCAAAGTTTGGCCAGCAATTTTTGGAGTAGTAGTTGGTGCTCATCGGGATAATCAGTCCCTCAAGCACAGTGACTGTGCCAGATCTGGACCCACCATCCAGTGGTGAGTGAGGTCCGTGATGAGAGGCAGGCAAGGGACAGGAGGTGGTTTCTCTCTGGGAATCCCCATTCCAGCCTCCAAGATGGTCCTTCCAGAAGGCTCCCCCACCACCTCTCTCCCAAGGCCCCAGTGTCTGCCTGCTCTCTGCTTTTCCCATGGCCATTGGCCAAGGTTGGATTCAGGCTGGGGCTGTCCCAGGGAGCCCAGCTGGTCCCTTGGACTCAAAGACCTTTGCCAGTCCGGTCCCTCTGCCAGAAGGCCCGGCGGGTAGCCCAGGAGGCCACGAACTCGCAGTTGTGGTAAAGGAACATTCCTGAAAGGGTGAGTGCAATGCCCACGTAGCTGAGGGCGCTGAGGCGGCTGCCAAACAGGAGTCGGGACAGGACGAGATTGCCCACGACAGTGAGGTTGCCCAGGACGTGGACGGTGAGGGCAGAGGTGAGAGCCAGCAAGGAGAAGCTGGCCAAGTTGTAGAGCACAGATAGCACGCAGCTGAGCAGGACGCAGGCCCAGAGGTGGGAGCTGGTGGGAGCAGGTGGCAGGGCCACACCAGCCTCCAACACCAGGGCCGCACCCGCCAGCAGGCAGAAGCTGGGGACCGAGGTGGCATACAGCAGGGTCACCGCGTCCAGTCTCTCCTCCTGTAACAGGGCACCTGCAACCAGGACAACAGCCATCAGCACCCAGAGGTAGACAGCCCCCCACCCCACAACCTGGATGACCCAGCAGGGGCTCCGGGGCCCATCACTCTGGAAGCCTGCACCAATCCCTCAGGCGATATTAGTAGCTCCTGCTCCTTCCCATGACGGTCCAGAATCTACCCATGTTCCCTTTGCTGTGACCTATACCCACTCCTTACCGGCTGGGAGCTGGCACTTAACCTCTATACACCTGCAAAGGTAGGTGACAACACCTCACACATGGTGGTGTTGTCAAGATTAAAAGAGAGGACACAAAGCCTTTGTAGGGTAAGTGCTCACTCAATGTAAAAAGGTAAATAAATAAGCCTGTTTTCATTCATTTCCAACTGCCTTCCACAGCCTGAAAGGATAATCCGCTTGTGGATAGCCAAAAGATAAAAAAAGCATGAACTGTGGCTCCAAAAAAAAAACTTCGGGGGCTTCCCAGACCCTGGAGAAAAATAGCCTAGGTTCTTAACCAGCTCCGAAGGCCCTGTACCAAGTGACCCTGATCCACCTTTCTTGATCTCCGTCCTTACCAACCCACCATCCCACACCGCAGCGCCCACCACCACAGCAGCAGACAAGCCAGCAGAAGGTCCCAGCTCGGCCACTTCCTAGCCAAAAAAAAAAAAAGTTTTATGATAATAAATTGGAGTCAGATGGTGGGTTCATTCATTGCTTCATTCACTTATGACCCCTGGGATGACAGGCAAACAAGAAGAAAGTCATTGTTTGCCCTTGGCTGTCCCTCCCTGTTTATAACTCATAATCAGCATCTTTTGCTACTACCAACACTAAGTCTTGTCAAGATGAATCCAGGACTAAGCGGAAACCTTTTGGTTTTGCAAGCAAAGAGAGGATCATACCAGCTTGCATATGGATGAATGTGTGCCTGAGTGTGCACGTGTGTGTGTGTGTGTGTGTGTTTGTGTGTCTACGCTTATATATGTTAATACTCAGCTGTTCACAAAGGAAGCAGTGCCCATCGTCAAAGTAAGGCACTGCTCGGGTGAAATGACAGTATTTGCACACCAGCGATGATGTTCTGGGGCCTTCTCCAAGCTTGAGTGGAGAGAGATGAGTAATTGATCGAGACCCCCTCCTGGGGCTCTTGGAGCCGCTGTGCATTTTCTGACACACGCTTTCCAAAGAGCCATAGGGGCGCTTACTCATAGGCTAGAAGAGGAAAACCGTATTTCTCTGTGTTTCATTCTGATGTTTTGGCTTTGTTCTCTAGGCAACAGTCCCTCCGGCTCAAGCATTTCTAGAAATGAACAGATAACTGGAATGCCTCCTGCTCATTCACTCCCAATTTAGCACTATTACAAGCAAGCAGCACGTGGCTTGTATGTTAAAGGTCCCATCATTGGAAGGTGTTGAGGTGAACTTCACCTTGAAGTTCAGCCTCCATGATGTAGCCAGGCAAGAAGGTCCTAACCTCCCCACCACCTCCAGGACCTTTTGCCCATTCTGCATCCCACCCAGCCTCTGCCTGCCCTCCCTGCAGCCAAGGAAAAGAACAGTGGTCCTCTGCCACAGGCCACTTGTCCCACCCAGGGCCCCCAAATGCCAGCCTACAGCCCTGCCTTCTGAATGACCCCTCCCTGCCTAGTCCCATCAAACCGTCTATTTCAACCTCTCCTTCTCTAAAGGCAATTTTGTTTCAGGATCTGAACACACTCAGGCTTCTGCCACAGACAGACAAATGTTTTTTAGACCCTCTGTTCCGCTGGCTGCTGGCTTAGCCCAACTTTGCTCCATCACTAGCTGTGTGATATCACACAAGTCACTCTAGGCCTCATCTCCTCGTGTGTGACAACACCCCTGCTCACGGGAGCGTGCGAGGCGCTGAGCCCAGGACCTGGTGCCCGGTGGCGATTGCTCTCCACAAGAGCTGTCATGATCCCCACACTGCCCCTGCTGGCTGCCACCTGGGCCCCTGGCAAGGCGTGCTTCTCACTCCCAGAATGCCCTCTCCTCTTGTCTCCTCAGGAAGAAGAAACCACCCCTGACCACACCTGTGCCCACCTTAGCTCTAGAACTTTTCTCCTGTCCTTGAAGTCTCTGCCCCTTGAGTGCATCTCCCCACCGGCCTGAGAGCTCAAGCAGGGACCAAGTCAGACTGCTCTCTGCTGCAGGGTGGGTTCAGCAAGCTGGCACCCCACTTCCCAGCCTTTCTGGGAGCGTAGCCCCACCCTGGCGTGCAAGTGGCCCAGATTGGAAGGAAATGACTAGCCCTCCCATGGCCGCCTGGGTGCTCCTCTTCTGGCCTCTCACCCCTACTCCACGGAGTCTGCTCTCAGCCTGCCATTTGCACTCTAGTCTGAATCTGGAGCCCCTGGAAGTAGAAACCTCCTCTTGTCCAAAACCCATCTCACTTCCTGGCTCCAGTCTGTTCCCCCATCTCTGCCAGGCTCCCAGCTTGGTTGGGGAAGGGGGTGCCCTCCAGCCTCCTAAGCTCCCTCCTTAGCACCCTGACCCATGTACCCTAACCAGTCTGCCAATTCTGCTATCAGAACCATTAATAACCTAGCCATTGAAGGAGTACGTGGCTGTGCCAGGCCTCAAGGCCGGGTACTGGGGGACATGGAGATGTCCAAAGCCAGTCCATGCCCTCTCAGCACTCCTGTCTGGTGGGATGCAATCAGGTAGCCAAGTGGCTACAATACGGGACATCACAGTTGTGACAAGGGAAGCAGAGGATGCTGTGGGAGCCTGGAGGATGCACCCCACCCCCCTTGAGGGCCAGGCGGTTGACACTCGGTAGAGAAGGAGGGAGCTGGCAGAAGCCAAGAAACAGACCAATGCCAGGCACCTACTCTTTCACGCCTGAGGCCTAGGTGAGAAGCAGGCATGCTATGGGCCTGAAGGCTGGGGCCTTCCTAGCCTTGTGACCTTGCCCGGGGTGGGGTGGGGGTGGGAGGGCAAGAGGTCAGGTTTCTTGCTGCCGACTCATGCCCAGAACTCAGGCCCAAGCTCAGTCACCAGTTCTCATGTAACCCGAAGGCAAAAATAGAAGGGAGCTTTGGCCCTGCCTCAGGGCCCAAGAGGATGGGGCCAGGGCCTCCGAGTTCTGACTCTGAAGATGCCAGGAATGGCTGAGCTCTGACTTCCACCTTCCCTTGCCTGCAGGATGCCCCCAACCCCAGCCTAGGGGTCCCTTGAAGCCCCCTCCTTCTTCTCCCAGGCCTGGGTCACAGATCTCTGGGCAGGAAGGGGGACACAGCAAGACGCCCATGGGACTCCATCAACGCCAATCCTCCTCCTCCGAACAGATAGGGAGACTGAGGCCCGGATAAGACCCAGATCTGCTCAAAGTTGACCTGCAAGTATGAGCAAAGGCGTGGCTGGATCCCAGGCCTCCCCACCCCGAGTGGGTATCCTGCCCTCCCCCACATCTCCCTTAGGTTGAGGCAGAGAGACAGTGGGGACTGAGACTCAGATGTCCCTTGGTAAGACAGGAAGGCACTACCCTCACACACAGGGATTTAACAGGGTCTAGGCCTGGAGCCTCCACCTCACCTTTTGTCCAGAGTCCCCATCTCCTTTCTTCGGAGTGAGGTGACCTGGGACAAATCATGAACCTCTAGGTCTTGGTCCCTGGCCTAGCAAATGAGAATGAAAGTGGTAGTTGCCATGGCAATTCAAGGTCAGCATCCAGCATGGGGCCTGTTAAATTGCTCCCAGTAAATATAGCCCTTTCCAGATTTTAGCCAAACTCCTCGGCTTCCAAATCCCAGCTCAAGGTCTCGCCCTTCTTCTCTCTCCTGGGTCCCCATTATCAGATCTCCCTCAGGGTCCAAGGCCTCACACCACACCACTTGGACAGCAGGGAGTCTGACTGCCTGGGTTCAGATCTTGCCGCTGCTGCTCACCAGCCACGTGACCCAGGGCAATTCTCTACCCGTCAGTGGACAATACAGTGACTTCCTTTACAAAATGTGAGACAGATCAACAGCAACTGTTATCAAATATCGGCTGGAGTCTAGACCCTGAGTTGGGGGCTTGGGATTCTCTGCGCTGTGGGTCCTTTCCAAGCCTCAGTGTCTGCCTTTTACAAAGGCACGAACCTCAGTTTCTCCATCTGGAAAAAGGAATAATAGCCATACTCCCCTCAGGGCCATCCAGGCCACACACCCACCCCAAACCCCACCTTCTCAGCCGGTGGCCCAGGCACTCACTCTGCTGGATGGACTTGAGGCCCCGGAGGCAGGTAGCAGCCAGCAGGAAGCCACAGCCCGCGGGTGGGGTCCGGAGCTCACCAGCCAGGCTGCAGGCGGCCCCCAGGCAGAGGGGGCCCATGGCGGCAAATTGCAGCGGGTGGTGGCGCCGGCCCAGCAGCAGCGCCGACAGGGCCAGCGTGATCAGCGGTGTGGTGGTGGTGGCCAGCTGTGCCAGGTCCAGGGGCACAGAGCTCAGGCCCACGTTGCCACAGGCCATCGAGGTACCAAAGGTGAGGCTGAGCAGCAGCACTTGACGGCGGGTGCGGCGGGGCATGGGACGCTGTGCCCCCCAGCGGCACACTAGTGCTGCTGCCAGCATGTGCAGCGCGGACAGCAGCAGGGGCCGCCCGAAGCCGTGCACAGTGAAGATCCACTTGTTGAGGCTCGACATGCTGGCCCCTGCCAGCAACCACACCAGCGCTGCCACTGCCACCCGGGCCCGGCCAGGCTGCCCAAGGGCCTGGGGGGTGTCGGGGGGCCACTCGGGGGACCCAGCCACCCGTGCACCACTAGTTGCTGCCACTGCCTCCGCTGAGGTCATCCTGCCATCATGGTGCTCCAGCAGGCTGCGACACATCCGTACCAGTGGGTATGGGACAGGAGGACAACTCTCCAGTGACCAGCTGTAGGCCACCAGAGAGTCCCACTCTGGGCCAGGTCGGATCCAGTTCCTCAGATCCTGGACCCAGTCTTAGACAGGTGAGGACACTGCTTCTTGTCCCAGGCCTGTGCCAGCTAAGGTCTGGGAGCTATGCTGTGCTCCTGGCTGCAGCACGGCCAAACCCAGGCCCGAGCGGCTGGCATACCAGACTCTCCGGTGCTCAAGCTCGCCTAGCACGCTGCAGGAACCTCTGCCCAATCCCAGGTGAAGTCCCCACTCTTTGCGCTTTTAAGCCCACTCCACGATTAGATAATATAATCCTCGTTCCTTTTTCTCTTCGGTCTAGACTCCGCGACCTACGGCTTGTTCAGGCCGGGCCCCGGCCCGGGAAAGGCGATCCCGGCACCGGCTCCCGGTGCTGCCCGGTGGTCGCGGCTCGCTTCCTCCGACAGTGCGACCAGGCCCAGCGGCTAGCTGACACACCGGCCCGCGCTCAGGCCGGTGCCAGGCGACGAGCTCGCTCGGCTCGGCTCGGCTAGGCTCCGGCAGGGCCTGCGCGCCAGCTCCGACTCCTGGCGGCTCCGGCTCCCGGCGGCCCGCGCTGCGGCTCCCGCGGCAGCTCCGGCCAGCCTTCAGCCCCGCCAGCCCGGCGGGCGAGGCCCCGCGCTCTTAGACCTCGCCTCCACCGCCACCGCCTGCTCCCCACCCGGAAAGTTGAGCTGAGCCCCCAGCACCGCCCCTGGCGAGGCCCCGCCCCCGGAGCCAGGAGCGATATCTCGCTCCTCCCCCAAGCCGCCCGCTCACAGCCCCTCCTCCATCCTCCTCTTAGTCCCTTCATCAGCAGAGTCCCCCAGCTGGAGTGGCCAGGTTGCCTGTCCCCCTCTCCCCTACCAGCGAGGGATCAGGACCCTCCACACCCAGCGCCAAGGCAAGCCCCCGATAGAGACCAATCAGGGCGGGAACAGTGAGGTGCCTTTTTGAGGGAGCCTGATAAAACCCCCAGCCTCACAAGGGACTGCATCTTCAAGGACCCCCACCCAGGGACCCTCATCCCAGGACCAGTCTCGGGGCCACTCGATCTCTGGCCACAGTTATTCCGCGGGACCTCAGCATCCAAAAGAGTTGGACCACCGGGCCCCTTAAGGCCCCTCCATAGCCCCTCCCTATTCCCAGCACTTCCTCCCTCTCCCAGCCCAGGGCCGGCCCTCCTAGGCAGGCACAGGGAAACTGAATCACCAAGGCCATCCACATCTGTGGAAGCCGGGTACCAGCCAGCATCTATCCCTGGCCAGCAGCCCCTGTCCCATCCCCTGGGCACTCAGAACTGACTCACAGCTAAACTTCCTGGGGTCCACCCTCTGCCCCAAGTCCTAGCAGGACAAAGAGCCCCGGGAGGGCTGGGAGCCAGAGCAGCTGCCACTAAGCCCTTGCCTCTGTTTGGGTCTCTCCTGTCCCATCTGAACGACGGATGCTCTCTTTGCTCAGGGTTGGGTAAACCGCGCACCCCAGAGCAGAACAAGCTGATTCGCGTTCCAGGCTGGACCCTGGACTCTGAGTTCTGGAGTCCAAGTGCGCAGAAACCAAGGTGGAATGCCTGGCGCAGGCTGGTGCCCACTGCCAGCTGCGAGCCTCTTTTCTGACGTCAGGCTTCCTTCCCTGCAAAAGTTGCCCACCGGAACACGGCTCACCCTTGGCCTGTTGTCTGACCAGCAAGTCCTGAGGACACCAGCCTGTCCGGAGGAGCAAGACCTCAAAGGGAACCACTTAGCTCGGTCCGCGGCGCCGCCTCGTGGTCAGACGCGGAACGACAAGTGTCCCGCAAGCTCCATCATAATCACTGGACAAGGATTTGCACAGTGTCCTCCGCCTCCCCAACCCGGTACCCCCGGCACCCGCCCTCATTTTCACCGGAGACCTGGTGAATCAAACGCTCTCTGCTGGGCGCAGGAATCTGAATTTTTACATTTGCCTCTGGTGATTCCGATGCCTGCTGGAGCCTGCAAATAGCTGGTTGATGGCCCAAATTCTAGGACAAGGGATTTCCAGGTCAAGAACTCAAATAAAGGGGTATTTAGACAGGGTTTCTCCTGGAGGGGTTGTGGGAGAGAACTGAGCTAGCCAAGGGGAAACCTCCCCCCACACCCACTTCCTGAAGAAGAGCAATCAGTGCCCCCTAAGGGTTATATTCTTTTTCAGATTTTGTCAGTTTTCCAGGAAGTTTCCTTTAATTAAAATTATAGTAATTTAAAAACTATTAAACACCCTGACCTTCTCAGAGCAGGGAGTGATACACAGTGTTTACAGCTCTTCCAAGCAGCTCCTACCTGCCATGCCTGATAAGGAGTAGGTTAGAGGATTATTCAAGATGAGGCCTGATTGGGCCATGGTGGGATGGACAGAGCTGCCCACATTGTGGTGGGGGGCAAGGGAGAGGCTGAGGGCACAGCTCAAAGCAGGGACTGTGCAGCCTGACTGCAGGTGGGGGATTCAGACTAGGTCTGTCTGGGTCCAGAGCCTCAAGTTGTTGTTGGTTTCTTTTTTCCCTAAGATTCTCTTTATTTGAGAGAGAGACAGAGACAGAGCATGAGCAGGGGGAGGAGGCAAAGGGACAGGGAGAAGCAGACTACCCACTGAGCAGGGAGCTTGCAGCAAGGCTTGATCCCAGGACCCTGAGATCATGGCCTGAGCGGAAGGCCACTGAGACGCCCCCTAGAGCCCCAGTTTTTAACCTGCCTTGACTTGTAGACCCCAAGACTCTCCATAGGATTTTCCCCTATGCAAAAATGGGGCTGTTTCATGGTCCTTGGGGTCCATCCAAAAGCCCAGAGCCCCCCAGAGCAGGCTGCTCTTGCCCAGACTCCCAAATCCCTCACATCCGACTGCTGCCCTTTGGGGCCCCACCTGGAAGCAGGTGACTCAGGAAGGGACTCTGGGGGGCACCAGGAGAAGAACCCATCTCTAGCAACTGGGCTGCAGAGGCTGTGGGACAGACCTCTCTCATCACTGCATGTCCCTAGATAAATCATTTCACTGCTAGGGCCTCAGTTTCCCCACCTGTGACATGAGCTCACAGGCATGAACATGCTAAGCAAACCCAGGTGCCATCCCAGGGTTGTGAGAGAGGGGAAGTGGTCTGTCTGGAGGTCTACAGATCTAAATGCCGGTGGGACACAAACCTGGTTCTCAATCCCCAGGGAGGGCTTCTGTTTATCAGACTCTCATTATGGGGCCCTGCACCAGACATGCTTGTGCTCTCACCAACACCCCTTCTCAGGGTCCAGCAGATTCTGCCAGGCTAGACACCGGGCCCAGAATCCATAGGCAGGCTGGGCTGGACAGACCCCCTCTCTAGGCTTTGGGACATAGGCTGAGGAAGGGAGAGGGGGCTGGGGAATTGAACTGGAAGGTGACAGAGTCACTGCTGGGGCCATACTCAGAAGAAGCTGATGAGGGAAAGACACAGAGACTAGTGAGCATAGTGGAGGTGATAGAATTTGAGCCCTAACTTCTGTTTCCCTACCGCCCCTGACTGCCCCTGAGTTGGTGGGCTGGGTTTTTTCAGCCAATATCCTTTGATCTGAGTAGGATTCAGTAGTTTCCTGCTCCTCAGAGCCAAACACACCCCAACTAAAATAGTCCCTTTGGAGGGTAGATCACACCCCATTTGTGCACCCCCAAGTGCCCAGTGCAGGGGGGTCCCTATCGTTCCTGTCCATCCTCTCTCTAGCCTGGCCTGAGACCTGCCACTGCCAGTATCCTCTCTGTGGGAGGGGCCTGTGGTTTTCTCACCTGCTGTCTTGTCCAGTGAGGAGGGAGCCGGGTACTGAAGTGGCAAGTACCTAGGGCCTGTGGTCAATGGGGGAGGATCTGGGCTCTGCCACCTCCAGGTCACACAGCCTGGACAAGGTCACTCAGCCCTCTCTGAGTCTCCACCCTTCTTTGACAGGACTTGTAGAAGAACCACAGAGCCCGGAGCAGGTTCTGAATCCTCTGAGAAGCACCCCTGATGGTGATCAAGAAGGGACAGTGAACAAGCCCTCTGGGGTCCTGAGCTCAGATATTTCATCTTGAAAACAGGCTGCATCTCTGTGTGGCTTTCTGATATTCTGATGATTGTTTCAATATAAGAATTTTTTAAAATCACCTACTTCCCCTCCCTCCCCAGGCCCCAAATATTTGAAACTGGAGCTCTAGAAAGAGGCATCTATATAACACTCTTATCAGAGAGCCCCCATGAAGGCAGGCCCCCCTTCCTAACCTCAGTGAAGTGGGGCATGTGGGGTGTCTTCCTGGCCTGAACCCTACTTCCCAGAGGTCAGCCCAGAGTTCAGGGCCCTCCCACTAACAGGCAAGGTCCCTGGCCCCAGGCTACTGAGGCCTGGGGAGGTACCCTGTGTTGGGGAAAAAAAAAATGCTCTAAGCTCCTAGGTTCTGCCATGTAATTAAAAATACCATGGAACCCCCCCCAATTTTCAGTGTTTGAGTGCAAGAGCCAGGAGGTCACCTCAGGCCAGGCCTGTGTCTCCTCAGCCATGCCCCCCGCCTGACATTGTGGGTGAGTCACACGCCCTTGTTGAGTACCAATTTTCTTATCCACAAAGCAGAGATGAAAACAAAAATATCCACAACCTCAGAGTAGTGCGAGGAAGCGTCTAGCAAGGAGATATTCCCTCAACAGTAATCAGTGTTGGCACCGCCAGCAGGGCTCCCTCCCAGCCCCCTCCCCTGCCTTCCTGTGCTGCCCCCAGGGGCCCCCCCTTTCTGAGCTCCAGCCCCCTGGTACTCAGTTTTGAGCTTGAGGCATCGGGACACGGGGGCAGGTGCACAATCAACACTTTAATCATTCCAGAGGCAGGCTTTGAGCAGCTCTGCAGCGCCCCCCAGCGGCCACTCTGCCATCCTGAAGGCCAGAGTACAGAGCAGGGATCAGGGCCGCAGTCCCCAGGGCCAGAGAGGTCTCCTCGCAGGACCCCAGTCCCAGAGGGGGCAGTACTCACGACACCAGTGGCCCGTGACTTCTCCTCCTTGTGTTGAGGAGGCTGAGCTGCTTTAGACCCCTTCTGACCAGGAGCAGGCCTTCGGGGGATGCCAGTGGGGCCAGGAGGGGCCAGACGCCCGCAGACAGCCCCCCAGGGAAGGTGCGTGGTTCCCTGATTCAGAGTCGGGGATGGCTGAGGACCTTGGCAAGGGTGGTGGCTGAGTAATCCAGGGGACACTGCTCCAAGTACACGTGAGGTAGCAGCAGGGCTGGGCATGTGCCTGTTACTTCGATGTCTGGAGGGCAGGTGGAGGCCCCCGGAGGTAGGCCAGGCTGCTGGGGTGGGTGAGCCCAGGGACTACCAGCTGACCAGCCTCAGCTCGATGGTTTGTCCATCCTTGGGGGTATAGTCAGCAATGCCTGCAGAAACAGGTTGAGCATTGGGGGGGAGGGTTAGCAGGACAGAGAATCCCATCCCCTACCATCACCTCTTCTTATGGAGAAGCGCCCTGAGGCCAGGGTGTATGAGATCTACTGAGGGCTTGGTAGCAGGAAAGTGGGAGCTGTCCAGAGCCAGTATGGAAACTGAAATCAGCTGTGACCTCAGGGCTCCTGAGGCCCCCCAAGTTCATTTTACAGTGGGGGAGCCTGCCAGGCAGAGGGGCTGGGACAGGATTCTGGATAACCAGCATGGGGCCAAAGGAACCAGAGCACCCTGACAACACCTGATAGACAGGGTCACTGTCTTCAGGGTCTCTTGAGGGGCCATCAGGAAGGGAGATTTGCTCAGTGTAGTCTGGAGGGAGAACCAAGACCACGAGTGAAGTCTGCTAGAGCCAGCCTCTGCCCACTAGAGACAGTCAAGGCCCCAGCATGGCATCTGGGGACAAGCCCCAGCTCTGTTCTCATCAGCGGTGTGACTTTGGGCAAGTTATTTCACCTTTGGGAGTGCTGGCATTCCCATTACTGTCGTCATTTCAGAAATGGGCTTGCCGCAGGCTACACCCTCTAGCCCAGGCTTTATCAGTAATAGAGGCCAGATCTGGGGTCTCCATCTGCCCCCTCTTTACTTCTCAATCTGTTCAGAGGCAGGCAGGGAAAGAATGGCTTTCTTGGGCTCCCTCAGAAAGGCCCACATTGTGGAAGGCATTTGGCCCAATGCCTGGCACTCAGTAGGTGCCCAGCAGAAGCTCTCGGTAGCAAGAACAAGGACAGATGACCCTTCAGAATATGTCTGGTGACCGGGCTAATGCACAAGGATGCTCACAACTGCTTGAACTGTAGGAGTTAAAACCCTAAATATCCAGCAGGAATGGAGAACCGCAGCCTCCCCATCTCACTCCATGCCCCACTGCAGAACCCAGGGCTGAGGCAGGCCCTGCCTGGCCCACACCAGTTGTGTGGCAATCCTTGTTCTCCAGCTGATGGCAAGCGCGGAGCCCAGGCCATCTCCTAACAACAAGGATGGGTCCAGGAATGTGCCCGGGTCCCAATTCCACCTTTGTCTGCTTGGGGCAAAGTTTTAAAAGGGAGCTGCCCTGGGAAAACGCAAGAAGGGTGAGGAAGCCAACAAAAAGAGGAGTACGGAGTCCCAGGAAACAGGGCTGGAGTCCAGGTTACACCAGCCCCGAAGTCCTCGTTCCCTCTTGACTCTGGACACTTGAGCTAATGGATATCATAGAGTGGAAGCTAGTCTGCATGGTTTCTTGTTACCTACAGCCCCAAATACCCTTGTGAGTGATATATTCTACATGGTATTCCAAAGGATGGGGAAGATCTATATGTAACAACACAGAGGTCTACAATATGTTAAGAATGAGAAAAATAAGTTGCAGGGTGCCTGGCCAGCTCAGTCGATAGGGCAGGTGACTCTTAATCTCACGGTTGTGAGTTCGAGTCCCACACTGGGCACAGAACTTACCTTATTATTACATTTTTCTTTTACTAAAGCGATAGAAGTTTATTAAGTTTATTAAGTGAAAATAAAGAAAAAGGTCTTAAGACAGAGAGGGGTCCCAACAGGGTTGCCCTAGAGCTTTCTTTAATAAATAAATAAATAAATAGGGGCTACTAGGTGGCTCAGTTATTAAGCGTCTGCCTTCAGCTCAGGTCATGATCCCAGGGTTCTGGGATTAAGTGTCCTTGCTCAACGGGGAGCCTGCTTCTCCCTCTCTTCCCAGCTCCTGCTCTCTCTTGCCATCTCTGTTTCTCTCTCTCAAATAAATAAATAAAATCTTTTAAAAAAATAACAAGTAAATAAATAAAATATTTGTTTTAAAAAAGAAAAAAAAATTTTTTTAAAAGTTGGAAAACAGGGGTGCCTGGGTGGCTCAGTGGGTTAAAGCCTCTGCCTTCAGCTTGGGTCATGATCCCAGGGTCCTGGAATCGAGCCCCCATCGGGCTCTCTGCTCAGCAGGGAGCCTGCTTCCCTTCCTCTCTCTGCCTGCCTCTCTGCCTGCCTGTGATCTCTGTCTGTCAAATAAATAAAAATAAAATCTTTAAAAAAAAAAAAATAGGGACGCCTGGGTGACTCAATTGGTTAAGCAGCTGCCTTTGGCTCAGGTCATGATCCCAGTGTCCTGGGATTGAGTCCCACATCGGGCTCCTTGCTTGGCAGGGAGCCTGCTTCTCCCTCTCCCTTTGCCTGCCATTCTGTCTGCCTGTGCTTGCTCTCTCTCCCTCTCTCTCTCTATTAAATAAATAAAATCTTAAAAAAAAAATAAAGTTGCAAAACAGTATACAGAGCTGCCAACCCAGTATGCTCACATTAGCTGCACATGGCTATTGTGCATTTGAAGTCTTAGAACAAAAAAAGCATGCAAAAATGCCATTCATAATTTTACATTGATTATATGTCTCAGAATAATAGTATCTTGTATAATTTGCTTAAATGAGATGTATCGTTAATACTAGTGTCACCACCTAGAAAATTTGGAATTACACACATGCCTCGCATTTACTTTCTGTTGGATGGCATTGCTACAGAGCATGGCTCCATTTTTCTGAAAAAACTTACTTTTCTTTAAAATTATTTATTTATTTATTTGAGAGAGCGAAAGCGAGCGAGAGAGGGGACACAGCAGGGGGAGTGGGTGAGGGAGCAGACTGCCCACTGAGCAGGAAGCATGGTGTGGGATTCAATTCCAGGACCCTGGGATTAGGACCTGAGCTGAAGACAGACACTTAACAACTGAGCCAACCAGGTGCCCCAAAACTTACATATTTAAAAAATTAGCTGGAAGAAAACATACCAACAGTTAAAAGAAGCAATTTCTGGGGAGCAAATAATAGGTGGTTTCAATTTTCCTCTTTTTTGCCTGGTTTCCTAGAGTTGCCACAATAACTTACATAAACATTCTTAAGCATTCAGTCCAGTAACTTAGAAACCACTTCGCACATCAGTTATCTTCTGAGGCGGAGGCCCAGAAAGGCTCAGGGGAAAGCCAAAGTGAGCCAGGGAAGCCTCGAGGCAACAAGGCCAAAGTGGGGCAATGTCCAGAGATGGCGGGCCGCCAGACTCACCTTCTAGCAGCGGGGTGTCGGGGGCTTGGAGGAGCTGCCAGAACTCGCGTTCCCCAGCTTCTTTCCCCATCACAGAGGTCAGGTAGGGGCCTGACAAGGAGTTCCGTGTTTCATACCTACCAAAGGGAGAGGCAGAGGGAGAAGAGGTGACTTTTGCTTCCACTGACCCAAGGACAGAAGCGAAACTATCCCCACCAGGGAAGTCCTGGTCTTTCCTTTCCAGGTCACGGGCCTCACCTCTGCCCCTCTTCTGCTGCCCCCTGACGTTGCCCGCTCTGGGGACTTCATCCCTGCACACTAACCAGGACCATGGCCTCTAGGAAGGGACACCTGCTATGTGACTGGCTCGGCAGCTGCCCCCTCTCTGGAAGCTGGCATTGCAGGGGTGAGGAGCAGAAGCCATCAGCACCACATACAATATGCCAACGCCCAATGAGAGAGGGCAAAGCCAGCGTGCAGAGAAGCAGAAGGTGCGGGGCAGAGACACCTGGTGGTGGCAGTGGGTCTCTGCTTTTGGAAGGTTCTGTGGCTCAGGAACACTCCCCTCTTCTTGTGGCTGGGGGGCTCAGTCTTCTCTCCGATTCCACACACCTCATGCTCCCCCTTACCAGAGAGGACTGGAGTTAGGTTTCTGGCCTTGGCAACCAAGAGACTCCTTATTCACACCATCGGCCCCCTGAGCTCCTCGTCTCTAGCTATGCATTTCTCCAAACCATGTGGACACAGATGCCAGAGGGGTCCTCTTAAAAGCCCGTGGGTCACGTTCTTCCCCTCCCCAAAAGGCTTATCAATGGTTCTGTCTTAGAGATGGAGGGTTTTTATATTCTTAAGAGACAGAAAACCACTCAAGGTGACTTCATCCAAAGGAAAGTGTTGTTTGAGGGGGTGTCGCAAAGCAGCCCCCATCGGCATCATTCCCTAACTCTGTGGGTCCACATGGCTGCTTGGAGCACATCTGTTTCTCTCTCTCTCTCTCCTCTCTTTCTCCCTGGATCTCTCTTTCTGCAGTCCAGCTCTCTCGGCCGGGCATTCATGTGCCTCCAGGCATAACATTCCTGCCTGGCCTCTGCACCCAGTAGAGGCACCCCACCTCCACTGACTCTGTCCACTCTGTCCCTGATTAGTATCCTTGTTGTCTCAAGGTCTGCTGGACAGCAGCCTGCCAAGGTGCTATGTGTACGGCCCTCTGGGGCTGTGTGGGCCCCTGTAAGGGCTGCAGTATGTGCTGCAGGCTGCTGGGAAGAGAACTGAGGCGGGCTTAGTAGTGAATGGAGTGTTCGGGGCCAGGGAAGGGCCTATGAACTCACAGCTGCTGGGTCAAACCCAGGCTTGACGGTAACTCGAGTCAAGCAGCTGAGAGCATCGGGCTCCTCCCATGCCTGGCTTTGTACCCCTGCTCCTCAGTGAACAGTCCTTATTTGAATGTTATTCTTCGTACACTTTATATCTAATTTGCAAAGTCATTTATGGTTTATAGATGTCTGGAGCCAGAAAGAGAAGGGACTTTTAACAGCAAACATGATAGTATGCATCTAAGTCATAGTATAACAGAAATAACCCAGGGTCTGGAAGAATATTTGTTCTTTAAAGGGCGGGGTGGGGGGGCGTCTTTGTATATCTCAGGCCTGACATTCCCTGGTCCGGACAACCTCCAGGCACCAGCTGTGGGCCCTCCCTAACTGCAGGGTGTTGTCCTTTGGGAACTCCACATGGGCAGAGAAATTGGGGCCCACAGAAACTAAGGCATATCCTTCTAGAAGAGAAGAATCTGGGTGACCTGGTAGAAGGCACTCCACTCCTCCAGTTCCGATTCCCCACTGGTAACACGAGAACCCCATCCCTGTTATTCAGGCATGGGCACGAGAGCAGCACTCCAGAGCTGCCTGGCCCCAGACTTGTCGCATCTTGTCAGGGTGAGAGGCAAGTTGAAGGATGTTGCCCAACCTCCACACATTAGAGGACTCGCCCTGGGTACTTCATCACAGGGATGAGGCCAAGATCCTCTGATGAGAAAAATTCTGATTCTTTCAAAAGCTAACCTGTGTTGAGCTTACTAAGTGCAGGGGGCCACGTCCTCTATGTGCACTAATTCCCAGATTCCTTGCATGGCCCTGCAAGGAGCAAGGCACCGCTGGTGTTCTCACTGGGTGACAGGTCAATAACGAACTGGTTCCAGGTCCCGAGTGGGAGAGTGATGGAGCTGGGAGTCCAGTGTGGATGCTCTACCCCCAGGGAATGTTCTCAAAGCCATTGACAATGCTGGCCTGCAGCTGCCAGTTTCCACTACAGCCCAGGCCATTCAGGAGTAGAGAAGGGGAAAGCAGAGCCTGGCCCAGCCCCTCTCCTGGGGAACCTCCTCTTCCATCCCCATCCCATCTGCATCCTGTTTCAGGGAGGTGGGGGGGGTCTCACGTGAATCCTGTGAGTTCCTGGGCCTTCTTAAGGACATCTTCCAAGGAGGCCCCAGCAGGGACAGAGATGCGGTGTCTATATGGTTGCAAGGCATGGGGGACCTTCAGCATGACACTGATGAGCTCTTGGGTCTGTGAAGGGGTCTCCACAGCTGGCTGTAATAGAACTATGCCAGGGAGAGAGGAAGGGGTAGCTGGTGTGAGGGCAGGGGGTCAGGTGTTAGTCCTCCTTTCTTCCCTCAAAGACACTGTGGCCCATTTCAGCCAGCATCACCGCTAGTTCCCATCCTAGCCTCCCCTGTCTTTAACCTCCATGTCCCCCGGCTGCCCAAGGTTGGGCCACTTACTGGTATTTTTGCCTCCAGTACCCCCTTCCCACCTATCTGCCACAGCACCCCAGAGGGCTCTTTCTAGAACATGCATCTGTTCCTATCACCTCTAAGGGTCTCCCCTCCTCTTCATTCTCCTGCCTGCAACTCCGGCTCATTCTCCCAGAGCCCATTCTCTAGTAGGACCCTTCCCCCAAATTTCAGTCTTTTATACCTCGGCACCTTTGTTCCTGCTGTTCCCCCTCTGCCCTGCCCTTGCTACTGCTCTTCTCCACTGGAAAATCCCACTCACCAACTCAAGTCTTTCTCCCAGATGAAACCCTGATTCCAGCTGCAAATTGTGACTCATTAGGATGTACCAGTGCTACCCAAAATGTGTCCCTCCCCATTCATCCACTCAAACATTTCTGGCCTGGGAATCACACAGGGGGCTGCGGATTCATGGCCCACCCAGAGCTCTCTCTTTGGTATCTCTCCCCCTACACTGTGGCTTTCTGAAAGCTCTGTCTGCACCTTCACTGCTAGTGTGTCCCACGTGGACCACCAAACCCCTGCTGACTCAGCAAACCAGGACTAGGCAACCTCCCTTCCCCAGGACCTGCACACTTCGGGGAACACTCGGCACACTGAAAAGAACAGGGCTCCCGTTGGAAGGCCCAGCTACCTCTTGGTGCCTTGCAGTCTGGAGAGATGAGATCCACATAGCTCTTGCCGTTCAGGACAGGCAGCAGTTGGGAAATTATGAGAACATTCTTGAAGGCCCCATCCTGCATACTGGCCAACAGAGCAGCCCTTGCCTTGAGGCATGCCCTGCCCAGTTTCTCTCCAGGCATGGAGGAGTTCATCAGTAACTAGTGACAGAATGGGGAAGAGAAGGAGAAGGCAGGTCAGCTGGCACTGAGGAGCCAGGTCTCCCAGTCCCTGACCAAGCCACTGCCCACCGAATACCAGATTGGACTCTGGCCCCAAGCTCTCTTTCCTACCTGCAGCGCCAGAGGGGTGCTGTAGACATTTCCAAAGTGGCCTTCAGAGGTCTGTGCCTTGAGGATCTTCTGTTGTACTGTACTAATGGCCTGGGAGATCCGGTGTCTCTGATTGGGATTGAGGTTAGATTGCTCCAGACAGGTGAAGGCCAAACCCGCCATGGCCACTGTGTCTGCAATGGACAGAGCCAATAAGGGTCAGTCTAGGCAAGGCCCTGGGGCAATGGGCTGCCATCAGAGGCTTGAAGAAGGGGCATGGTCAGATCAGCGTTTTAGGAAATTTTCACCAGCAAGGGGGACCAACGGAGCCCACTTTGTCCAGAACTTTCCCAGTTTGGCCACTGTTAAGTTCAGTGTCCTGGGATGCCCCTTAGTTCCAGGAAAACAAGAATGGTTGCTCACCCTACCCCCATCTACTGTTTAGGGGTTAGAGGTTAGGAAGAGAGCCCAGAGAAGGGTGGCTCAAGAGGACTTTATCCTACACCACTCATTCCCAAACCTACCTGCACTTTGGAATCATCAGGGAAGTTTGGAACAGATTGATGGCTAGGTCCACACCCAGGTGATCTGATTTCATAGGCCCAGGGAGCTGCCTGGGCCCTGGAGGGTTTGAAGCACGCCCCCCCCCCAAAACTCCTGCCCCACCCTGAGGTGATTTACTGGGTCCACAGTGGTTCTTCTACAAGCCTCAAGCAGAGCAAGCCCTCTGTGGGCTTCTCTCTGCGGCACCACCTCACCCTTTCAACCTACTCCAACCAACCCCAGCCTATGCAAGGCACACACACTCACAGACCGCCTGAGCTACAAGAGACCCTGAATCACAATGACAAGAAAGGGCACTGGAGGCCCCAGGTAACACACGGAGGTAGCAGTTCCACAATCCAGGTCTCAGGCTTCCCAGCTCATATGAGGACAAGATCATAGCTATGTATCCAGAACTTTCTCCATGCCAGGCACCATGACAACCACTTGACTTATAAGGCGTCTTCTATCAGGATACTGCTGGGAGGTTATTTACAGGAGAAACTCAAACAGAAAGGCCAGCTGACTTGACCCAGGGTGGCCTACAATAAGTGTGTGACAGAGCTGGGGTCCGGGTCCCAGGCCTGCTCCAACACTGGCTCATGACCACCACACCACACACACGAGCCCTCCCTCACAAAGGACTCCTTTGTCCCAAGGAAAGGTGAGCACAGGGCAGGGGGAGGCGGCCCTCAGTTGGGGCTGGGGGATGGCGGAGTGCCAGCCCGGCTTTAGTGGGGCCTCGCCCACTCACCCACAGACAGGCGGTCCTGTTGGAGGTGCTGGTCATGTTCCACGGCATAAAGGAGCTTGCCCACCACGCTGTCATGGAGCCGCTTCTGATGGACACACAGGGCCAGGATGCCCAGGCCATACTGGTAGTAGCTGGTGCGGGGGTGGCCCTTGTGATTGGACCCTGGGAGAGTGGAGACCATGGGGCAGAGGCTTTGTGCCAGGCCTGAGGGGTGGCCACTCTGCCCCCTCCCAGCAACCAGCCCAGCCAGCACATAGGACCCCACTGCCCACACTTTCCAACCCCCTCCTCTGGGTCACGGGACCCTTCATTCTTCATTCCCTCAACCCATTCTTGCTAAGGGTCCACTCTGCGTCAGGTGCTGTGCTGCTCAGACAGGTGACCAAGCCAGCAGTGACCAGTCACGTCTCCAACCGTAACAACCTGCACCCATGGCAGCATGATTAGAACTGAAATGTGGACCAAGGGATCTGGGGCCACACAGTAGAGGTCTTTGAGGAGCTGGGGCATCAGGGCGGGGTTCTCTAAGAGGCAATGATGCTGACCAGGTCGGGGTGGGGAGGAGGAGCTAAGGTGGAGTAGGAAGCTAGAAGCGGAAGGATATCTTCTGGAAAGAGAGAACATATACGAAGACCCTGATCTGCAAGCTGAGAAATCAGCACAATTAAAGCCAGAAAGGCAGGGGGGTGAGCCAGGAAGTGGGCCCACAGGTCCTGAAGAGGAGGAAAGGGCAGGAGGATGGGCCCAAAGACAGCAGTGAGCTGCCTGTGCAGGGTTTGAGCAGGGCTAACGAGATCAAATTTATATTTCAAATGCTTGCCCTGCTGTCATGTGCTGAGTTGAATCAGGTGGCAGGACAGTTAGCAGAGAGAGGCTGAGGAGCAAGCAGGATGGAGGCCATGCAGTCGTCCCAGAGGCAGTGAGTCAGTCCAGTCGTGGTGGCTGAGCAGAACTTGCCAACAGAGTGCATGTGGGGTACAGGAAAGGCTCAATCAAGGCTCGATCAAAGCGACTGCAGCAGGCCCAAGCCTCTAGGTGGATAGTGAGACAGGCAGAGCTGAAGGTATGAAAAGAGGCCTGGGGGGAAAAAAACCCAAAGTTCTGACTTAGATGCTTCCCCAGAGAATGTGATCTGATGAGGGCCCCCCTCCACACTTGGCAGGCCACGTCCTCTCACCAATGGCCCTCTTCTCATCCTCCAGGAACCGCTTCAGCTGGGAGACCAGCCTATCCCCTTTGCGGCCTCCAACGAACTCACAGTTAGCCCTGAGAGCCAGCAGGTACAGGGCCAGCTGGCCCATGGAGGGCTTGGCCTGGTTGTTACTGCTGTCATCATCGATGGCAAGCCTAGGACAAAGCCAGTAAACAAAACTTCTGTAAGAAAATGCCACCATGGTAAGCCTGGGTTGGAGCACCCCAGGAACATCATAAAGTGAAAAGAATCCTAACAATTAGGAATTTTGCTAGAACTACCAAAAGTAGACGGAGTCAGCTCTGCATGTCGTAAGGTGCATGCCACACATATTTCATAAAGATAAAAAATTAGACTCAAGGAGAAGCCCCAAGGGCTCTGATGTCCAAATGACCTATGGTTGCCCCCACCATTCTGATCACACTTTGCCCATACAGTCTTCCCTCTCTTCCCCTCCCTGCCCTGTGTCCACTGTCTGAGAGGGAGTCCAAGCAGGAGCTGCTTCGTGGTGTTCCCAATCCTTCATCTCTCATTGAAACACCCACACTGAGCCTCAGAAGGCCTCCCATCAATGCCCCCCTGGAAAGGGAGCACAGAGTTAGATGCTGCTAGGTCCTGCTTCTGGGCTTGGGTGGGGGTTGGGGGTGAGGGCACGGACTGTGGTCATGGATCAGTGATGTCTGTCTCCAATCTAGTCAAGCCAACCCCATTCTACAGATGGAGAAAGTGCCAAAGGAGACAAAATTTGCCCAGAGTCTCCCAACAAAGCAGTGGGAGCCCAAACCAGAAGGCAGGTATCCCTTAGGAGGTAGAGCAAGGCATGGGGAAAGGAGAAGAAAGTGAACAGCGATACCCCAGGAGCCTCTGCTGGTAGTTGAGCTTGAGAATGTGCAGATAGAAGGCCTCCCTGGCCCCTGCCTGCAGGCTGGAGAGGCGTAGGCCCACGTAGATACTGGGGTTGAGGTGCTCCAGGGAGAGCCAGTCCATCCAGGGCAAGAGGCGCTGGCCCAGGCTCTCTACCAGCTTGCTGTCCACCTCTGGTACTTCTTAGGAAAGAGAACAGGCCAAGTGAGGTTGTAGGACCAGGCCTTCAGAAAGGAACTGCTTTTACCTTACCAGAGCCTTCTCTAGGCAATAAACATCTCTACTCCACCTCCATCTGGCACAGGTACTACTTGTATGGGAAAAGGCGGCAGGTAAACAGGGGAAAGCAGGTATCCCAAAAGAGCAGTTGAAATGGGCCAGGGAGAGTTGGTGGGCTGAGGGCAGAGAAAGCTGGTACCAGGCAACCACCCTGCCATGAGGAGTAACAGAGAGATGGGCCCATGCCTCATGCTGTGTCCCAAGCCCTGTACCCGACCTCACTTGGTCCTCCTCATGCCAGCCCTGTGGCATCCGTACTGTCATCATCGCTTTGCACAAAAGAGGAAACAGCCATTCAGAGTCATGTTGTGTCTTACATAGGCTGCAGAGCCAAGGATGAACCTTCCTGCAAAGCCTGTTCTTCGGTGCTCTGACAAATCCATTTATAAAAACTGCAACCCACACACAGAACATATTACACACCCAATTTCAAAATACCGCAGGCTGGGGCGCACGGGTGGCTCAGTCAGTTAAGCCTTGTTCTCTTGATTTCAGCTCAGGTCATGATCTCAGGATCCAGGGATTAAGCCCCGCAAGGGCAGGGGGGGCGTCCCCACTCAGTGGGGAGTCTGCTTGAGGATTCTCCCCCCCTTTTCTTCTCCTCCCCCCACCCTCTAAAATAAATAAATCTTTAAAAGACAAACACAAAAAACAAACAAAAAAACCCATTCTATGCTGCCCATGGCTAACCGGGGCTGTCTGGTGAGCTTCCTCTGCGCAGATCTCAAAATCATACTTTTCCTGCCATGTCTGTAGGTGCAGAGGACCTGAGTCCGAAGAGTGAGTCGGTAGAAAGCCAACCACTCTCTGTGTGCTTTGGGGTTTGCCTGAAACTGAATCACGAAAAACGTGGGGGAAGCAGAAGCCTCAGGGGCATCTCCCAGCCCCAGCTGACCCTGCCTGCCTCCCTTCAGGAAGGAACCTGAGCACTGTGGGTGGCCTGGGAGGCACTTTGGACTTTTCCCCATTTACTGCCTCCCAGTTATCTGCAGAGATCCAGTTGCCTCCGCTGTGGCTGTGCTATGTCCCAGGATGCCGGGCAGACTGCCCCTCCCTGGGCATTGAGCCCTGGAACTGCCACCAGAGCTCTTCACCTGTGCAAGGACCACGGTTCTTCTCATAACTGGCCCATCCCTCTTGGCTTGCATCCCACCATTTTTTTTTTTTTTTTTTTGGTAAGTAATCTCTATGTCCAGTGTGGGGCTTGAACTCATGACCCTGAGATCTAGAGTCGTCATGCTCTGCGGACAGAGCCAGCCAAGCACCCTACAGGTCTCACCGTCTTATGCCTGTTTTCCCAAAAGTCACAGGTATTTGCTGCTACCTGTGAAGAGGCTAGAGGGGGTGGAGGTTGGGGACAGGGGTTGCTTTTCTTTCCTTTCACTTTCTCAGTACTTTTCTGGGACTGCCTCCCATTTCTATAGGCATTTTTCCCTCTCTGTCTGGATGTGTCTCATTCTCTACCTCTTTCAGCCTGTCCTTCTGGTCATCTGTCCCTCTCTTTCCCTCTCCCTTTTCTTCAAACTGGTAGGAGAGCCTCACCCCAACCCAGGCTCTGCCCTCCAGCCAGTGAGTCAGCCCTGGGATTAGAAGTGATAAGAAGAGGAACCAGAGCAATAAAGAGAGGCTCATAACCACAATTCACCCTCCTTAAAAGGAAAATTCACCTCTGTCATTAAAGTGGCCAAGGGCGATCTCCTTCCCATGGAGCCTCTTGCACACCAGGCCATGCAGCTCTGCCAGCTGACTAGCCTTGACATTCCGAAGCAGAGGAGCCCACCCTGGGCAAGCATTAGTGCAGCTTTCCTGTCAATTTCACAACGGCAGAGCTTTGAACCATAAAGTTTGAGATCCTCCACACCACACCGAGGAGGAAGACAGGGAAGCATTCTCAGCCCATTTTGCAGGAGAGGGAATGAGGCCTGGGCAGCTAAGTGGCTCAGCTGTAGGGGGCTGCACCTGTGCAAGGACCAGGGTCCAGGGCTTCTGTCAGGTCTATGGGCCAACTACTTTAGTGGCTCATGCCCAGTGAGGTCCGGGTCCCAGGTCTCCCCTGGGGACTGTTTGGACGGGAACCAAGAGCCAAGGGCTGAGGGGTCTGTTTGCACTTAATGGAACACAGGTTGTAAGTTCCTGGTGCCCAGAGAAGACCATGACCTGGAGTTCTGAGAACGGAGTCCAGCAAAGCCCTGGAAAGCTGGAATGCCTTGGCAGGTCACCTGATTCCCCCAACCTTTGACTGACTCGTCTGTCATCTGAAACTGCCTCTCAGCTTCTCCAAAGACACCAGGACCCAGGGAGTGAAAGCATATTGCACATAAGGCTGGGGGCAGAATACAAGGAGGGAAGCAAGGTGGGTAGCCCCAGAGCACAGAGGCTTCCCTGCCTGCCTTCTGCTTTCTCCCTATCTCCAGTGCACAAATAGCCCAGGCCTGCGTTCAGACTCCCAGACGGATCCCAACAGGCCCCTGGGGATGCTGGGACACAGAGTCGAAGCAGTCAGGTTCCTGTGTGTGCAATGTAACACAAATGTCTTGCCATGACCTGCCCCCATGCCTCTCTCAGACTCCATTAAGGGTGCCTGCATAATTACTTCCCTCTGCCTGGGATGCCCCTACTCCTTTTCTTTTCAGCTCCTTTTCCTTCTCTGGGTCTCAATACCCCCTGTTGCGCCTGGTCCTTGGAGAGCCTTCCCTCAACTCTCTCCCTGAATCAGTGGCCCCCAGCTCTCTACCTCCATGCCTGGTTCCCTTCCTTTTGCACTCCCCGCAGCCCCAAACAGCACAGATTTGCTTCCGGACTTCTTTTAACTGTCCCCTTTACTAGAACAGATGCACTAGGAGGACAGGGATGGGACTGGTCTCTCTCTATTCCTTCCCCAAAGCCCAGCGCTGCACTGACTAGGAGAAGTCTCAGTCAATGCATGTTGAATGAATAAATAAACTAATGACTTTAATGGGAGCAGTTTTGTCTGGTGGGCTGTCAGACATATAGAGCTGACCCTCTAACAATGTGTGTTTGAACTATGTGGGTCTATACGTGAATTTTTCTTGATATAGTACAGAACTTTAAATGTATTTTTTTGAAGATTTTGTTTATTTATTTGAAAGAGAGAGAAAGAGACAGCAGAAACAGGGCAAGGGGTAGAGGGAGAAGCAGACAACCTGCTGAGCAGGGAGCCTGGACATGGGGCTCTGGGCCTCATCCCAGAATGCTGGGATAGAGACCCGAGCAGAAGGCAGACGCTGAACGGACTGAGCCTCCCAGATGTCCCAAATCTACTCTTTTCCTGGTGATCTCCTCAACAACATTTTCCTTTTTTTTAAAGCTGACTTTATCACAAGAATACAGGATATAATACACATAACATACAAAATATGTGTTGTTTATCTTATTAGTAAGGCTTCCAGTCAACAGTAGGGTATCAGTAGTTCGTTAAGTTTCTGGGGAGTCAAAAGACACACACGGATTTTGGGCTGCATGGAGGGTCTGCAGCCCTAACCCAGCTTGTTCGAGGGTCAACCATAATTAATCTCAATACAGGGTGTCAAACACTGAGGTTCAGCTAAGTCCAAAGTGCTGTGGAAGCCCAAAGGGCAGATAAACTGTACTGTCCCACACATCCAAGCCTCAGTTTCTCCAGCTACATACCGAGGGGTTTGGACAAGGTGGTCCTCCCTCCTAAGGCCCCAGGAGGAAAGAGGCACAGGGTAGATCTGGTTACTTACCGCAGACATCCGCGAGAGCCCCCAGGCCCCCAAGTAAGAAGAGGAGGGCCCCAAGGTGCCTCATGGCAGGAGCGTATAGGTGAACAGCGGGCGGGAAGCGCGACAGACTCCTGGAGCTGGTCTTGCACAGCTGGTCACTAAAAAGGCCGCTTCCTGTCACTGATTAATCCCTCCACGCCCCCAGCAGGACGCTGCTAAATCAGCAGAGAGAAAGGGGAAAAGATCTGTAACTGAATTGAAAGCGAGGCCAAAGAACAGAGGAAGGAAGGAAGGGCAGTGTTTCCCTGTTGGTACGGAGTGGGGGTGGGGGCAGACAAATAGGAATGGTGTGAGACATCCCGAGGCCAGCCACATTCCGTCCCCGCTGCCTAAGAGTACTGGGCAGGCACAGAGGGCCTAACATGTGATCTGCCCAAGTCTGTCCACCTGCGCTGGCGCGGTAGCCCCCTCACTGTTCCAGCGGTGGACAGGCAGGGCTGGGGTGCCTACCTGGTGCACACCCCCGCCCAAAAGGAATCCCTGGGAGGGCCCAACCGGGTCTGGGTCAGGGAGCGGAACTGAGCGCTGTGGCCGTCACGTGAGCGACTGCTGGCGTCAGCGGTTCTCGGCTGGCCTGCCCCGAGTCAGGGGTAGGAGGGGGGGAGGGAGGGGTGGGAGCCGGACCAGACTGGCCGGTTTTCTCAACCAACCAGAAAGACAAAACAGAACGAGGAACAGTATTTAATCACTTGAGACACCAGAATCCTGGGTAGCAGGGCTGCTTGTTAGGACTAGGGAAATAATCTTAACAAAAACAAAACAAAACAAAACAAAAATCTCAGTATTGGCGCCTGGGTAGCTCAGTCATTAAGCAGCTGCCTTCCCCTTAGGTCATGATCTCAGGATCGGGCTCCCTGCTCCCCAGCTTCTCCGCAGTCTCCCACTCCCCCTGCTTGTGTTCCTGCTCTCGCTAGCTATCTCTGTCAAATAAGTAAATAAATAAAATCGTTTTTTAAAAATCTCTGTAAGCAGAAGAGAGAAGGAAGGATTCCTCCTCTGCGTAACCTCACAAGAAAATCAACGTGCAAGAGTTAAGCCTAGCGGTCTGCGTGACCTTGTCCAAACTCTCTTGAGTTTGAAATAGTTCTCTAGCGTGAAATGGGAGGATTGAACAAGATCATTTTAACTAAGCGCTCTTCCAGCTCAACCTGTGAAAATGTTATCATCTGAAAACACCTCTAATCATTTACTCTAATGAGAATTTTATGGCAGTCATATTGTGGCTAACTGCCAAGATTCATTCTTTCAAGATAATGTGGTTTTGCACCGACTTACCACAAGTCAAGCTCCTCACATCGACAAATACAGATACACGCATCTGTTTACAGAAGTACTTTACAAGATACAATTAGATTGTCTGGCTGGAGAAGGCAAGGTGTGGCCCATCCGGGTGAGGTTCTGGGGAATGAAGGAGGTCAGCTGGAGGCCCAATTTCTGCAGATTCTCAGGTTTAAACCTCCAGGGGAGCCCCAGCAATTTGTGGGCAATGGAACTGCCTTGATCTGGCACAGGACTGCTTTGACTCCTGCAACCCTGTCTGTGCCAGGTGGTGGTGATTGTGGTTCCTGCCGCCTCCAGGAGGGCAGTCTGGAGGAGGTGACCATGGTGGAGGGGTTCCCTATCCCCCAGCCTCTGGGAGAAGCAGCTTCCTCCAGGAGGGTGACCCTCTGATTCCCATGGACTCAAAGGCACTGTGGCGACCCACCAGGGAAGAGGTGTATTTCCCATAGCTATCAGGAACAGAACAACTCGGGGGGCAATGCTGGGTTGTTTTAGGTAATATTGTCAGGAAAAGTAAAAAGGAAAGATGACTAAAATGTTTGGTTCAGGATTTCTATTTAGGGGTCTATACCAAGAAAGTGAAAATTAGCTTGGAATGAGCAAGTGAAAGTCTGCCGGTCCATGCATCAGGAAAGGTACTGATGAAGTCAGCTGCAATGTTAACAGGAGACTACTTTTCCCAAGGTCATGTTACAGCTGTAAGTGTCCCGATAATCAGGTTCTTTGAGTGACTATTACTATTTTTTGGGGGGGATTTTATTTATTTATTTGACAGACAGAGATCACAAGTAGGCAGAGAGGCAGACAGAGAGAGAGAGGAGGAAGCAGGCTCCCTGCGGAGCAGAGAGCCTGATGTGGGGCTCAATCCCAGGACCCTGGGATCATGACCTGAGCCGAAGGCAGAGGCTTTAACCCACTAAGCCACCCAGGCGCCCCTGACTATTACTTTTTTACTGATATTTCTTTTTTCCCCCTAAAATCATAAATTTGCTGTTGGAAATCCTAATTGTAAGAAAGAAACATGTCTAGAGAACCTAAGTCACTTGGACACAGAGAAGACGCCTGAGGTCAGGAGTTTCCGAACTTAACATTATACACCTGTCTCTGTAGTTCCCAAGGGAAAAGGACTCTGGGTCCACTTTGCTGTCCAGATCTGAAGTCTACCCCTCTCACTCAGTACTGTAATGCGCGGAGCATAGCAAAGCACTCCTTGGTTTACATTTCACCTAACCCCAGTTTCTAGCCAAATGCTTTAATAACCTTTCTATTTGTGTGGTCAGAACCCCACAGTTGCTCTGCTCCACAGAGGAGCCTACAGATTCAAAACAGCTCCAAGGATCTGTCTGAGAAGTTCTCTTGAGACCCACCAGCAAGAATCCAGTGTGCTCCCTCCAGGGGTCCTGGTCAGGACAACCAGCCTTTGAGGAGGGAGGAAGGTTCAGGGGAAAGATGGAAAGGCTGTCCCAGGACAGGATTACTCAGACTGTCCGTGGTGTCCCTGCACTCATGGATTAAGATAGCCTAATAGTCTTGGGTCCTGTGCAAGGCTCTTTTTTCTTACTAAACTGGAATCCAGACCTTTAGAAATTAGAAACTCGCCTAGAGGACATTTTTTTTTTTCTTTGCAGACAAAACCTTTTATTAGTTTATTTACAGGCCTTATCAGTGTTCCTGGTAGTATCATTAAAAGACCATTTTACCTTAGAAAATGACCATCTTTTCAACTGTAGCCTATGGCTGCTATAGTATGCATTTCACTCAGCATTGTTTGCCTACCAGGTTATCCTCTGCTTTTTGCCTTAATTCCAGGTTGCCTGATGCATTCCCCTTTCATTATGAAAAAAGCCTACTCAGAGAACTAAGTTCAAATGGTCAAGATTGTTTTTTTCATCAAATGTACCAGTGCTGAGATTTGCCAGCTATCTAATGCCCAAAATTAGATGGTTATCACCCAAATACTATTAATTTATTTATTACTATATGCAATTATAAAATCACCACAGTAATCTTTAAAGATCTTTTCTCATCCTGTTCATTACTTCCAACTATCATTCAATACTCCGTTTTTGGAATGACACTTGGAAAAACCTCCAAAATAACTTCAAACTAAAAAAAGCTTACCCTACCAGTCCAAATTTGAGTATCTGACCATCACACCTCTTCAAACTGGGCTTGATCTTCAGTTCCCTCTTCACCCCAAACGTGCTCTTTTAAAGATGAAAATTCCTATTTTAAGTGGATTTCTAGTTCTTATGTGACCATAGAAAACTTCTAGACTTTCTTCTAAAATCTAGAGGAAAAATTAACTCTACCATTAAGAATGTCACCAAATGCCTGTTTTAAGTACTTTAAACTACTTTACACTACTTTAAACTACTTTATAAATGGGACATTAAACATTCCGGTAAGTGGGAAATTAACATGTGACAATGTATCAAGTTTACTCCCTAGTGATAAAAGTAAGTTTATATGCAACACATTAACTTTGGTATTATAGAATTTAACCTGTTTATAGTACAGACTGTCTTGTGGTCATTCTTTGCTTATATAAATTGTGTTGCACTAAATGACCTTTATCCGGTAGCTTTTTATTATGTACTTAACCATTTCCTTCCCTTAGACAAAGTGAAACTCCAAGATCCCACCCAAGAAAAAAATGTTACCCGAAATTTCAGTTTCAGCGTATTATAACATTAGAAACAGGATCTGTGCAACTTACCCTTTTACTATTTTAATAGTACAAGGTTACAGTGTTGACCAAAAGAAAACACAGATTTCTCATTAAACTTTTGTTTTAATGGGTCTCAAAATTCTGTGACAGATTTTTGGTCAAGTTGTTTCCATTAAAAAGTACTGATTTTAAAAACTAATAACTTAAAACTGCCACACACACACACACAAAAACAAATGGTCCACAAAACATTCTCCTTTCCTTCTGAAGGTTTTACGATGCATTGTTATCATTAACCAGTCTTTTACTATTAAACTTAAATGGCCAATTGACACAAACAGTTCTGAGACCGTTCTTCCACCACTGATTAAGACTGGGGTGGCAGGTATTGGGGATAATATTCATTTAGCCTTCTGAGCTTTCTGGGCAGACTTGGTGACCTTGCCAGCTCCAGCTGCCTTCTTGTCCACTGCTCTGATGACACCCACAGCAACCGTCTGTCTCATGTCACGAACTGCGAAACGGCCCAGAGGAGGATAGTCAGAGAAGCTCTCAACACACATAGGCTTGCCAGGAACCATATCAACAATGGCAGCGTCACCAGATTTTAAGAACTTGGGACCATCTTCCAGCTTTTTTCCAGAACGACGATCTATCTTCTCCTTCAGCTCAGCAAACTTGCAAGCAATGTGAGCTGTGTGACAATCCAGCACAGGTGCATATCCAGCACTAATTTGGCCTGGATGGTTCAGGATAATCATCTGAGCTGTGAAGCCAGCTGCTTCCATTGGTGCGTCGCGTCATTTTTGCTGTCACCAGCCACATTGCCACGACGAACATCTTTGACAGATACGTTCTTGACATCGAAGCCCACATTGTCCCCAGGAAGAGCCTCACTCAAAGCTTCATGGTGCATTTCAACAGACTTGACTTCAGTTGTTACATTGATTGGAGCAAAAGTGACCACCATGCCAGGCTTAAGAACACCAGTCTCCACTCGGCCCACAGGGACAGTACCAATACCACCAATTTTGTAGACGTCCTGGAGAGGCAGACGAAAGGGCTTGTCAGTTGGACGAGTTGGTGGCAGAATGCAATCCAGAGCTTCAAGCAGTGTGGTTCCACTGGCATTCCCATCGTTACGGGTGACTTTCCATCCCTTGAACCAAGGCATGTTGGCACTTGGCTCCAGCATGTTGTCACCATCCCAACCAGAAATTGGCACAAAGGCTACTGTGTCGGGGTTGTAGCCAATTTTCTTAATGTAGGTGCTGACTTCCTTAATGATTTCCTCGTATCTTTTCTGGCTGTAGGGTGGCTCAGTGGAATCCATTTTGTTAACACCAACAATTAGTTGTTTTACACCCAGTGTGTAAGCCAGAAGGGCATGCTCACGGGTCTGCCCGTTCTTGGAGATACCTGCTTCAAATTCACCAACACCAGCAGCAGCAATCAGGACAGCACAGTCAGCCTGGGATGTGCCTGTAATCATGTTTTTTATAAAGTCTCTGTGTCCTGGAGCATCAATGATGGTCACATAATACTTGCTGGGTCTCAAGTTTCCACAGGGAGATATCAATGGTGATACCACGTTCACGTTCAGCTTTCAGTTTATCCAAGACCCAGGCATACTTGAAGGAGTCTTTTCCCATCTCAGCAGCCTCCTTCTTGAATTTTTCGATAGTTCTTTTGTCGATCCCACCACATTTGTAGATCAGATGACCAGTAGTGGTAGACTTGCCCGAATCTACGTGTCCGATGACAACAATGTTGATATGAGTCTTTTCCTTCCCCATTCTGGTTTAGGTTGAGTGGTGGTTTTCACGACACCTGTGTTCTGGCGGCAAACCCGTTGCGAAAAAGCTAGAGGACATTTTCCCTGTAGCATTCTTTCATGGATTTTTTAAAAATGTGTTACTTTTCTTTTTTAAAGATTTTATTTATTTATTTCAGAGAGAGAGAGCACCAGAAGAGGTAGGGTCAGAGAGAGAAGCAGACTCCCTGCTGAGCAGGGAGCCCAATGTGGGACTTGACTGAACCACTCAGCCACCCCTTCCTTGATTTTTTTTTATATTTTAGAGTTTTCTGCATATAGATCCTACACTTTTTTTTTTTTTTAAAGTAGGCTCCACACCCAACGTGGACTTGATCTCACAACCCTGAGATGAAGAATTGCATGCTCCACTGACTGAGCCACTCAGGTGCCCCAATCCTATACATGTTTTGTTCAATTTACTGCTCACATTGTTTTATTTCTCTGCCTTTTGGAATTCTTTGAGGTCTAGGTTTGAAATAGATTCTTAAAGGGCTATGGTTTCCTTCTGCCACATACTGAGATGGTTTTCCAAGCCTGTTTCTTATAAAATGGGACTGGAATACCATACTCGTAGGTTTCTTATTAGGATCACATGAGGATGCTTATGAAATGCTTAGAAGTGTGGCTGTCATATGGTTCAAACTCATTCTATTTTAGCACTTGTTGATGACTAACTATCAAAATCCAGGAAAAAGGGCACTTGGGTGGCTCAGTGGATTAAGCATCTGCCTTCAACTCAGGTCGTGATCCCAGGGTCCTGGGATTGAGCCCTGCATCGGGCTCCGTGCTCAGCGGGAAACTGCTTCTCCCTCTCCCACTCCCCCTGCTTGTGTTCCCTCTCTCTCTGTGTCTCTCTCTATCAAATAAATAAATAAAATCTTTTAAAAAATAAAAGAAATCAAGGAAGATCTAAACAAATGGAAAGATATTCTGTGTCGATCAACTGGAAGACTCAGTATTATTAAGATGTCACAGTGACACAGATTTCATCATGATCTAGAGATTTAAATGACCCCAGTCAAAATCCCTAAGCTATTTTGTGTTGATAAAATGATTCTAAAGCTTCTGTGGAGAGACAAAAGACCTAGAATAATCAACAAAATACTGAAAACAAACAAAGTTGGAGGACTGACACTACCTAATTTCAAGATTTACATAAAGGTACAGTAATCAAGATGGTGTAGAGGTCGTGAAAGAATCAACGGGTGGACCAATGGAACAGAATAGAAATAGGAAGAGAAATAGACCCACACAAAAATTGTCCACTGATATCTTGACAAAGGAGCAAAGGAAATTGACAAGGGAGAAAAGATAGTCATTTCAGCAAATGTGCTGGAACAATTGGATATCCATATGTGAAAAAAAAGTTTATTTAGACATATACCTTATACTTCTCATAAAAAATTGAGAACTGAACATAAGATACCAAGCTATAAAATTTAAAATTTCTGGAAGAGGTTATGACTTTTTAGGAGCAACATCAAAGTCATAGTCTGTGAAAGAAATAATTGGTAAGCTGAACTTCATTAAAATTAAAAACTTCTGTTCTGCTGAGGACACAGTCAAAAACGAAAGGACGAATAAATAAAATAAAATAAATGAGAAGACAAGGGGCACCTGGATGGCTTAGTTGGTTAAGCATCTGCCTTTGGCTCAGTTCATGATCCCAGGACCCTGGGATCCAGACCCACACTGGGCTCCCCAGAGAGAAGCCTGCTTCTCTCTCACCCTCTGCCTGCCACTCCCTCTGCTTGTGTGCTCCCTTTCTCCATCTTTCTCTCTCTGTCAAATAAATAAATAAATCTTTAAAAAAAATGAGAAGACAAGCCACTGACTGGGAGAAAATATTTACAAAAGACATGATAACAACTTATCCAAAATACACAAAGAACTCTTAAAAGTCATTAATAAGAAAACAACCAACCCAATTTTAAAAATGGGCAGCAGACACTTGATCAAAGATGATATATAAATGGTAAATAAGCATATGAAAAGATGCTCCACATATGTCATTAGGAAATTGCAAAGTAAAACACTTTTTTTTCCCAATTTATTTATTTTCAGAAAAACAGTATTCATTATTTTTTCACCACACCCAGTGCTCCATGCAAGCCGTGCCCTCTATAATACCCACCACCTGGTACCCCAACCTCCCACCCCCCTGCCACTTCAAACCCCTCAGATTGTTTTTCAGAGTCCATAGTCTCTCATGGTTCACCTCCCCTTCCAATTCACCCAAAAGCACATACCCTCCCCCAATGTCCATAACCCTACCCCCTTTCTCCCAACCCCCCTCCCCCCAGCAACCCACAGTTTGTTTCGTGAGATTAAGAGTCACTTATGGTTTGTCTCCCTCCCTATCCCATCTTGTTTCATGGATTCTTCTCCTACCCACTTAAGCCCCCATGTTGCATCACCACTTCCTCATATCAGGGAGATCATATGATAGTTGTCTTTTTCCGCTTGACTTATTTCGCTAAGCATGATACGCTCTAGTTCCATCCATGTTGTCGCAAATGGCAAGATTTCGTTTCTTTTGATGGCTGCATAGTATTCCATTGTATTCCATCTTCTTTATCCATTCATCTGTTGATGGACATCTAGGTTCTTTCCATAGTTTGGCTATTGTGGACATTGCTGCTATAAACATTCGGGTGCACGTGCCCCTTTGGATCACAACGTTTGTATCTTTAGGGTAAATACCTAGTAGTGCAATTGCTGGGTCATAGGGCAGTTCTATTTTCAACATTTTGAGGAACTTCCATGCTGTTTTCCAGAGTGGTTGCACCACCTTGCATTCCCACCAACAGTGTAGGAGGGTTCCCCTTCCTCCACATCCTCGCCAGCATCTGTCATTTCCTGACTTGTTGATTTTAGCCATTCTGACTGGTGTGAGGTGATATCTCATTGTGGTTTTGATTTGTATTTCCCTGATGCCAAGTGATATGGAGCACTTTTTCATGTGTCTGTTGGCCATCTGGATGTCTTCTTTGCAGAAACGTCTGTTCATGTCCTCTGCCCATTTCTTGATTGGATTATTTGTTCTTTGGGTGTTGAGTTTGTTAAGTTCTTTATAGATTTTGGACACTAGTCCTCAAAGTAAAACACTTTTATTAGAATAGTAAAAGTATTGGTAATACTTTAATAGTATAAGTAAAACACACTTATTAGAATAGTCAAAATCAGGGTAGTGGGTGGCTCAGTTGGTTGAGGGTCTCAACTCTTGATCTCAGCTCAGGTCTTGATCTCAGGGTTGTGAATCCAAGCCTCAGGGATTGATCTCAGGGTTGTGAATTCAAGTGTTGTTGAGTCGACACTGAGTGTGGAGCTTACTTTAATAAATAAATGAATAAATAAATAAAATTTTAGAAGATTTTAAAAAGGAGTGCCTGGGTGGCTTAATAGGTTAAGCATTAGACTCTTGATTTTGGCTCAGGTCATGCTCTCAGGATTGTGAGATTGAGCCCCGTGCTGGACTCTATGCTGGGCATGAAGCCTGCTTGGGATTCTCTCTCTCCCTTTCCCTCTGCTCCTCCCCCCATCATATGTGCACACTCTCCCTCTCTAAGAAAATAATGATAAATAAAATATTAATAAATGAATGAAAGAATGGTCAAAATTCAAAACACTGACAACACCAAATGTTGGTAAATATGCAGGTCAATAGCAATGACCATTCATTGTTTGTGGGAATCAATATAGGACAGTCACTTGGGAAGACAGCTGGGCAGTTTCTTATAAGAAACATAGTCTTTCTATCAGATTCCACAATCATACTCCTAGCTATTTACCCAACTGGAGGTCCACACAAAAACGTACATGTAAAAGTTTATAACAACATTCTTCATAATTACCAGAAACTGGAAGTAACCAAGATATTCTTTAATGGGTGAATGGATAAACAAATTCTGATACACCTCTCCTTCTGCCCTCCTCCCTCTCCCACTCCTTTCTCTCTCTGTCTCTTAACGAAGTAAGATCTTAAAAAAAAAAGGAAATCAAGCCACAGAGACATGAATGAAACTTAAATGCATATTGATGAGTGAAGAAAGAAGTGAGTCTGAAAAGTATACTTACTATATGATTGTAATTTTTAAAAAAGATTTTATTTATTTATTTGACAGAGACAGACACAACTAGAGAGGGAACATAAGCAGGGGGAGGGGGAGAGGGAGAAGCAGGCCTCCCACTGAGCAGGGAGCCTGATGCGGAACTTGATCAAGGACCCGGGATCATGACCTGAGCCAAAGGCAGACACTTAACCAGCTAAGCCACCCAGGTGCCTCTATATGATTGTAATTATACAATATTCTGGAAAAGACAAAATGATAGAGATAGTAAGATCAGTAGTTGCCAGAGGTAGGGGGGAAGTGGCTGGGGTAAGAGTGTTGAATCAATCAACAAGAACAGAGAACATTTTTTTTAAAGTTTTATCTATTTATCTATTCGACAGAGAGAGAGAGATACAATGAGACAGGGAACACAAGCAGTGGGAGTGGGAGAGGGAGAACTAGGCTCCCCACAGAGCAGGGAGCCCAGTGGGGGGCTCGATCCCAGGATCCCGGAATCATGACCTGAGCCAAAGGCAGATGCTTAACAACTGGGCCAACCATGTGTCCCAACAGGGGACATTTTTTTAGCATCGTAAAACTATTCTGTATTATAGTTATATGGTGGATACATAATACTATGTATTTGTTGAGACTTATAGAACCTTACAATACACAGAGTGAATTTAATGCATGCAAATTTTATAAAAATCATTGATGAAATCCCAGGATAGAATCCAGAATGTGACAAGCAACCTAATATGTATTACTAATATATAAAAACAACCAAACGGGTGGGGGAAAGGATGTTTACCTAAAAAAATTTGAAAATGAGTGGGATCTGGATGATAATGGCAAAAGAGGGTGCCTGGGTGGCTCAGTCAGTTAACCATCTGCCTTGGGCTCAGGTCACAACACCATAGTCCTGGGATTGAGCTCCATGTTGGGCTCCCTGCTCACTGAGGAGCCTGCTTCTCCCTCTGCCTGCTGCTCCACCCCTTGTGTGCTCTCTCTCTCTGTCAAATAAATAAAACCTTGAAAAAAAGGATAATGGCAAAAGGATTTGCACGTAAGCACTGTTCTCAAAATTGTATATCATGAAGGTATGAGTTAATGCTGATACTACTAGACATGTGTGCTGGAGTTGAACAATTAAGTAAATGGATGGTAGATTATGGAAGGCAAGTTTCTCACAGCTGAAATGGGAATTTACAGATAAGCAAGGGGAAGCTAGAATGATTCATTGATAATGGATTAGAGCTGGAGACATCACTATGAACTAATGTTTAGCTTAATGTAGACAAAGGTAGTGACATAGTGATATAAATAAATGATTGAATGATTCACAGATAATGTGTGTATACAACAGAACAGTATTGTAAAAATTAGTAGAAGGAAACCTTATTTACAATGGCGTGGAGAGGCCAGCAGGAGGAGCACTCATGCCTACCACTTGTCCTCAGTTGCAGACCCAACAAGAAGAACTTGTATGTGGATACTATACTCTCCCACCAGGAGGAAGGAAGATTTCCTCCTGCCCTGGCAACCACCTAGCCAATGAGAAACAGTCACAGCTCAGCCAATGAGAAGCCACTATACTTAACACTCCCAGTCTACTCCAATGAACTATTTGTTTACAACAGGTCGTCCGAAGCCCCCTTTTCTTTATAAAAAAGTATCCTGCTCTTGGGGCCCCTGGGTGGTTCAGTGGGTTAGGGCTCTGCCTTCGCCTCAGGGCATGGGCATGGGCATGATCCCTAGGATGGAGCCCAGGGGTCAAACCCTGCATCGGGCTTTTGTTCAGCAGGGAACGTGCTTCTCCCCGCCTCTCTGCCTACTTGTGATCTCTCTAATACATAAATAAAATCTTTAAAAAAAAAAAAATCCCTCTCATTTGTTTTCCTGGCTCCCCTGTGGGCTTGCTGTAGTTTGCCTCTCCTGCATTGCAGATCCCAGCTATTCCCAAATAAACTTTTTTTTTCCTTAAGATTTTGTTTATGTATTTGTCAGAAAGAGAATTAGGGAGAGCGCACAAGTGGGGGGAATGGCAGGCAGAGGGAGAAGCAGGCTCCCCGCTGAGCACGGACAGGATGTGGGACTTCATCCCAGGACCTGGGGATCAAGACCTAAGCTGAAGGCAGACGCTCAACTTACTGAGCCACCCATGTGCCCCACCAAATAAACCCATCCTTTGCTGGTAAGATAATAGGCACTTTGAAGGTTAACAGTGTACACACATTTTTTGATGTCAGCTAGAAGCAAAGACACCATAGTAGCAATAAGATTACCTAGTGCCCGGATTTTGGTTTATACCACCCTCCGCAAGAGAGACTAGGGCTTCCTAGAAAAATGACTGATTCTAGGACTGAGGCAAGAAATATACAGGGTGAACCTGGAACACCTTATTAGCGCCAGAAAGTAAAAAGTGTGTATATGAGTGCACATACACACTCATACACACACACGCACACTGATGTATATGCCAAAGGGATATGGAAGCCAACAAAAAGAAGACCCTACTGGATGTAAGGTTTTACAGGCGAGATACACATGACACCAGGCGAGATAGGCGCAAGGCAAGGTTTATTAAAGGGGCCCTCTGGCGAGGTTCCGCGACTGGGGAGAGGAGAGTCGGGGAAGTCACGCCGGGGAGGGGGTCGAGTGGGTCTTTTATTTGGGTTAAGATAGGTTCACAGCCATATTAGGTAAGGTATTCAGTCCTGATGTTCCTGTTTCCTGCATAGGTGTTGGTTTACTTATGGTGACGTGTCCTCGGCAGACTCCTTCGTCCTTCGGGTGGGAGAGTCATGGGTTAAGGAAGAGGGAGACCTGGAAGATGACCGCCCTGCAGCCATTTTTATTGTTCCTCCTGCATTCCCGGAGGCGCCAACCCAACAATGGCCAAAGCTAAAACAATTTGAGCAATAAAATAAAGAAGTATTAGAATATAACCCAAAGAGGGGCACCTGGGGGGCTCCGTGGGTTAGAGCCTCTGCCTTTGGCTCAGGTCATGATCCCAGGATCCTGGGATCTAGCCCAACATTGGACTCTTTGCTTGGTGGGGAGCCGGCTTCTCTCTCTCTCTCTCTCTCTCTGCCTGCCTCTCTGCCTACTTGTGATCTCTGTCAAATAAATAAATAAAATCTTTTAAAATATATATAACCCGAAGAAAAACAGTATTATTGAGTTCATACTGATGTAAATAAATGATTGAATAAAAAAAAATAAGTGGTGCCATAGACTGAATGTTTATGTCTCCTCAAAATTCTGTATTGAAACTTAATCCCCAAATGATATTTGGAAGTGGGGCCTTTGAGGGGTGATTAGCAGCCCTCATAAATGGGATTAGTCCCCTTATGAAAAAGATGCCAGGGAGCCCCTTACTCCTTCACCCACGTGAGAACACAGTGAAAAGACAACTATCTATAAACCAGAAAGCAGGTCCTCACCAGATACCAAATATGCTGGCACTTGGTCAGGGACCTTCCAGCTTCCAGAATTGTGGGACATAAATTTCTGTTGTTTACAAGCCACCTAGTCTATACTGTTTCGTGATAGTTGCCCGAACAGACCAAGATAAATAGTCAAATATTCTTTGCAGAAGAATCCCAAATAATGTGTGTAGATACTCTGTCCTCATGGAGGGGAAGCATAACTTTCTAAGTTAGGGAGGGGAAGCACTCCCTAAGTATGGGACTTCCTTCCAAAGAGTAAAACATGGAAAGGGGGTGGGAGAAAGAGCAACTTCCTCAGCCAAAACCGCCTCAGCCAAATGGTCAAAGACAACATTAACAGTGATAGATCATATTGGTAGAACATACCCTTGATATGATGTGATAAAAATGGCACTTTTCCTCTGGGGTCGTCCCCCGGCCATCCGCAATTTAATCATGAAAAAAACTCCAAACTCCAAAGTAGGCATATTCTACAAAATACCTGACCATCACTCCTCAACACTGCCAAGGTCTTCAAAAACAAGGAAGGTCTGAGAAATTACCACAGCCAAGAGGAGTCTTAGGAGACAAGACAACTACAAGTAACAGGGTATCCTGGAACAGGAAAAGGGAGGAGGGGCGAGGGGTGAGGGGTAAGGGGAAAGGGAAAGAAGAGGAGGAAGAAGAAGAAGATTAGGTTAAAAGAGAAGAAAATCCGAGTAATATATGGACTTTAGTTAACAATAAAGTATTGATATTGGCTCATTACTTGTAATACATGTACCATATTAATGTTAGATGTTAATAAGAGAAACTGACCATGGAGTATATGGGAAGTATCTGTGCTAGATACTCAATTTTTTAAAATATTTTATTTATTTATTTGACACAGAGAGAGAGAGAGACAGACATCACAAGTAGGCAGAGAGGCAGGCAGAGAGAGAGAAGGAGAAGCAGGCTGTCCGCTGAGCAGAGAGCCCAATGTGGGGTTTGATCCCAGGTCTCTGAGATCACGACCTGAGCTGAAGGCAGAGGTTTAACACACTGAGCCATCCAGGCACCCTAGACACTCAATTTTCTTAAAAAAAGATGTATTTATTTATGTTAGAGAGAGAATGTGAGAAGGTACAGCGGGAGTGGCAGAGAGAGAGGAAGAAAGAATCCCCAGCAGACTCCACACAGAGCCCAATATGGGGCTTGATGTCACTACCCTGAGATCATGACCTGACCCAGAACCAAGAGCAGGTCGCTTAACCTACGGTGCTACACAGGTGCCCCATCTACTCAATTTTTATGTAAAATTAAATCTTTCCAAAAAAATATTTTTTTAAAAGGGAGGAGTTTCCTTAAGATGATGACCTCATCATTCTGGAGGCTCTACTGATTTTATGCAACTTATGGAGGGTGGGGATCTTTTGGGAGACTAGGTTAAAAAAAAAGAGTGATGTTGTTTGACCAATTTCACAAGGACTCAGTGATTTTAATTGTCCGTATTTTTTTTTCTTTAAGATTTTCATTTATTTGACAGACAGAGATCACAAGTAGGCAGAGAGGCAGGCTTCCTGCCCAGCAGAGAGCCCAACTCGGGGCTTGATCCCAGGACCCCGAGATCATAACCCGAGCCGAAGGCAGAGGCCTTAACCCACTGAGCCACCCAGGAACCCCTAATTGTCCATATTTTTATTTAAGAATTTATTTATTTAGGGGGGCGCCTGGGTGGCTCAGTGTCATGATCTCAGGGTCCTGGGATCCAGCCCCAAATCAGGCTCTCTGCTTGGTGAGGAGCCTGCTTCTCCCTCTCTCTCTCTCTGCCTGCCTCTCTGCCTACTTGTGATCTCTGTCAAATAAATAGATAAAACCTTAGAAGAAAATATTTATTTATTTAGGGACGCCTGGGTGGCTCAGTTGGTTGCATGTCTGCCTTCGGCTCAGGTCATGATCCCAGGGTCCTGGGAAGGAGTCCCACGAGTCCCACATAGGGCTTCTTGCTCAGCAGGGAGCCTGCTTCTCCCTCTGCCTGCTCTGCCTGTTCTGCCTGCCGCTCTCCGTGCTTCTGCTCTCTCTCTCTGACAAATAAATAAATAAAATCCTTTTAAGAAAAAAAGATTCTATTTATTTATTTGAGAGAGAGAAAATGAGCAGTAGGGAGGGACGGAGGGAGGCGGAGAGGGAGAAACAGACTCCCCACTGAGCAGGGAGCCCCATGGGGCTCAATCCCAGGACCCTGGATCATGACCTGAGCCAAAAGCAGTTGTTTGACTGAACTACCTAGGTGCTCCAACTGTCCTTAGAAACTAAATTTGAGTGCCTAGGGCCGCCTGTGTGGCTCAGTGGGTTAAGCCTCTGCCTTTGGCTCAGGTCATGATCTCAGGGTCCTGGGATTGAGCCCCACATCAGGCTCTCTGCTCAGCGGGGAGCCTGCTTCCCCCACCTTCCGCCTGCCTTTCTGCCTACTAGTGATCTCTTTCTCTGTCAAATAAATAAGATCTTTTTAAAAAAATAATTAAAAAATAAAAAATAAAATAACATTTGAGCACCTGGCTGGGTCAGTCCGTTAAGCATCTGCTTTCGACTCAGGTCATGATCCCAGGATTCTAGGATCAAGTCCTGCATTGGGCTTCTCACTCAGCAATGAGTCTGGTTCTCCCTCTGCTTGTGCTCTCTCAAATAAATTAAATAAATAAATAAATAACAAATAAATAAAAATTTAAAAAATTTTAGTATAATTTTTGATAGTTTATCAAATACTATAGTTAGTTGACTTCAATACTATTTCAGTCAGTGCATCCATATTAATTTTATGCTTATCTTTTCACATTAAATAAATTAAAATGTTTCAAAAAATCTGAGCAATTAAAAGGCATGTATAACAGAGTAAGATGGTCAACATAAGTCTAACGGAAACTACATGGAAGGAAATGGTGAGAATAAAGAAGAAGCAATGTTTGAAAAGATAATGGCTGAGAATTCAGAATTGAGGAAAGATACAAATCCTCAGAATGAGGAATACCTTCTGGCTTGAAACTTAAGCCAGATAAATAAAAACAAGCCCAAACTTAGATACATTATAATGAAATGAAAAACTTCAAAGATTAAAAAAAAAAGAAAAGAAAAACATCAAAGATAAAAAGAGTATCCTAAAAAAGGCTAGAAAAAGACACATTTTCTACAAAGAAACAATTCTACCATCAGATAACTTCTCAATAGTAACAATGGAAGCCAGAACACATTAGATTAATAATATCTCATTGTGTTAAGAGACTATACTAGCCACCTAGAATTCTATACCCAGTGAATCTATCACTCAAAAATTATGTAAAATGAAGACATATTAAGACAACCAAAAACCGGGGTGCCTGGGTGGCTCCGTCATTAAGTGTCTGCCTTAGGCTCAGGTCATGATCCCAAGGTCCTGAGATCAACGGGCTCCCTGCTGGGTGAGAAGCCTGCTTCTCCCTCTCCCACTCCCCCTGCTTGTGTTCCTGTTCTTGCTGGCTTTCTCTCTGTCAAATAAATTTAAAAATCTTAAAAAAAAAAAAAAAAAGAGAGAGAGAGAGAGAGAGAACCAAAAACCAAGAGCTTACCTGCAACAGAGAACCTTATTAATACAATTCAGAAGAAGGGAAATGATTCCAGAAGGAACGTCTAAGATCTAAGAAAGAATGGAAACCAAGAAAATGTCAAGCTTGAGGATAAATGTAAACAAGTACTGGCTGCATAGAACAATACCAATTATGTCTAATATAAAGGGCATAATTCAAGATAAAAATGAAGTACAACAATTGTGCCTAAGTCTAGAGGGTTCAGATTGGAGTTAGAGTGTACTAAGATCCTTGTGTTGTTCCTGAGGAAAACAAAATAATGATTAACTTTAGGATTTGCTAAGTGTGTAAACTAAAATTTGGTGATGATCCTTAAAAGAACAGAAACAGAGTGTACAATCTAGTAGAGAGTAAAAGAGAATTAGTATGGGGGAGAATTTAATCCAGCCATCACAATCCATGTACTAACAGTCTCTTGAGTCCACAGAGAGAGGATGATTGGAAGCTCCCCAGTTGGTACTTTCCCAGGCTCTGCCCTATGTATTTCTTCCTTTGGTTGATTTTAATCTGCATCTGTAATAAATTGTAAAAGTTATAACAGCTTTCACTGAGTTCTTAAAGTCCTTCTAGTGAATTATTAAGCCTGAAGATGAACTTAGCAACCCATGAACTTGTCACTGGTGTCAGAAGTGTGCACTCTTCCCTATCTTCACAGTTGGTGAACTTTTGGACTATCTAATCTCCACCAAAAATAAAATGGATAAAGTATGGCATATTCTGTACAGCAATGAGAATGGATATTTGCATAAAAATAAAGATGAATTTCATAAACATAATATTAAATGAAAGAAGCCAGAAGAAAAAGAAAACATTGTGTAAGGGAATAAAACTCCCATGGATGCTTTGGTGCTTCTGTAGGAAACCCTAGTCTTGGGCAACTGAGTGGCTTAGTTGGTTAAGCATCTGACTGTTGATTTCAGCTCAGGTAGTCATCTCAGGACCGTGGGATTGAGCCCCATGTTGGGCTCTGTGCAGGGAGTGGAGCCTGCTTAAGATGTGTCTCTCTTCCTCTGTCCCCCAACCCCCACCAGGAGCTCTCTCTCTCTCTGAAAGATAAAGAAAGAAAGGGGCTCCTGGTTCACTTGGTTTAGTGTCTGCCTTCGGCTGGGGTCATGATCCCACGGTCCTAGGATCAAGCCCCGTATCAGGCTCCCTGCTTGTTGGGAAGTCTGCTTCTCCCTCTCTCTCTCTCCCTCTGCTTGTGTTCCCTCTCTTGCTGTGTCTCTCTCTGTCAAATAAATAAAATCTTTAAAAAAAGAAAGTGAGAGAGAGAAAAGAGAAAGAAAGAAAGAAAAAACAAAATAAAAAGGAAGGAAGGGAGGGAGGAAGGAAAGAAGAAAGAAAGAGGGAGGAAGGGAGGGAAGGATAAAGGAAGGAAAATAAAGAAAGAAAAAACCCTAGTCTCCCGAGATGTGGAAACGTATATGATATAAAGATAGGCAATACTTGCTTTCACTTCCCCTAAAAACATATAACTTTCAGACTCCAGAAGACTCCAGTCCGTAGCCATTTGTCTAGTTAATTGGTCTTATCCAAAAGTAAAATAAAACTCTTATTTCCTTGAGAGGGCCAAATGGATACAGTCCAACTAGGCTCCCGGTTTAAGCTCCCAAGGTTCCAGGAAAACTAGAGTGCTATCTCCCCATGTATTTCAAAAGGGATAATGCCCAGACATCCCAAACATCATGGGCCGGGGCTTATCCAGTTCTTGGAACGATGTATTTACATTCCATCAGATTAGGGCAAGTACCTAGGATTCTTTCCATTCAATCTCCAATAAGCAGAGATTTTTCTTTTTCCTTTCTTTTTTCATTTTTTTAAGATTTTATTTATTTATCTGACAGACAGAGATCACAAGTAGGCAGAGGGGCAGGCAGAGAGAGAGGAGGAAGCAGGCTCCCCGAGGAGGAGTGAGCCCGATGTGATGCGGGGCTCCATCCGAGGACCCTAAGACCATGACTTGCACCAAAGGCAGAGGCTTAACCCACTGTGCCACCCAGGTGCCCCCATAGAGAATTTTTCTTTTTAATTGTTTTAATGTAGTTTTTGGAATGTAGGTGAGGTCCAGAACCAATGACCAAGAAAGAATTCTTGAGACGTCTTTGGTGCAAAAAGATGATTTTATTAAAGCACAGGGACAGGACCCATGAGTAGAAAGCGCTGCTGCATCCAGTCTGTGAGGAGTGACTGATTATATCCTTGGGAGTTGGGGGAGGTAAGGAGAAAGGAAGGTCTTCAAAAGAACTTTCCTATGCTAAAGAGGACCTATAAGATACTGGAAGCCTGGCCATTGTCAAGTTAGGGTTGTTTTTCCTCCTAGTAAAGCACTAACTATCTTAATAGATAGTTGGGAGTTCCCCTCTGAAAGTTAGGTTATTGATGCTTTTACCTTATAAATCACTATGACATTTGTAAACTGAGTCTCCCTCGGTTTACACAAGACACAATCCCTGTCTTGCGGGATTGTGATCTATATAGGTTAACCATTTGTTTATCCTTCTCTTAGTTTAAGGGCAGCCAGGAATGCCAGAGGAACCTCACACAGATCCCGCCTGGGGCTGTGTGTGTGTGTGTGGGTGTGGTGTGCTGGGTGTCAGTTTGTGCTTTGTCCTCAGCTTGCCTTCAGCTCTCTCATCAGTTTGGCATAATTGGCATAAGGATTATATATACAGACGAGTGGGACAGAACCGAGAGACCACAGATAAACTCACATGTATGGTCAATTGATTTTTTTTCCCAAAGATTTTTATTTATTTGATAGAGATCACAAGTAGGCAGAGAGGCAGGCAGAGAGAGCGAGAGGAGGAAGCAGGCTCCCCACTGAGCAGAGATACGACTCTGGGATCATGACCCAAGCCAAAGGCAGAAGCTTTAACCCACTGAGCCACCCAGACACCCCTGATTTTTGACAGATTACCTGCCTCATCACCTTTTCCTCCCATCCACTTTAGCAAGGTTATTTCATACATTTGTAAAACTGTTAAGATTGGTTTGTCACATTCTGCATTCCATTCTGGGATTCCCCAGATGCCTAAAAGATTCTTGTCTTGTTGTTGTTAATTTGCACACATTAAGATTCAATTTTTATGCTGTGACGTCCTATGGCCTACCGGCAAAAAGCAAACTTAGCTTGACAACAGCCAGACCTCCAGGATCCTGTAAGTCTTTCACTTACGAAAATCCCTTTGGAAACTTCTTTTCTCTCTGCCTCTCCCAACTTAAAAGTACAGAATCAATTGCTCATCACGACCCCAGTGCAGCTTGTTCTACCCACAGGTCCTGTCCCTGTGCTTTAATAAAACTACTTTTTTTGCACTGAAGATGTCTCAAGAATTCTTTCTTGATTGTTTGCTTCTGGACCCCAATATCTCATATCATTTCGGTGTCCCAAAGTGCATCCAGCGTCTTCTCCAGGGCTGGACTCACATCCTTGGTATAGACTTGGTGAGTACTTTTTCATCTTTTCCTTTACTTCCATTTACTTTCATTTCAGGGCCTTTTCAAGGAGTAGTCTTATCAGACCACTTTCAGGACAATTGCTCAGGCTGCAACCCTCTAGTTCGTGGCTACTCTACAGGAAGGAGAAAGCTGCTTTTTTTTTTTTTTTTTAAATTTTATTTATTTGACAGGCAGAGATCACAAGTAGGCAGAGAGGCAGGCAGATAGAGAGGAAGGGAAGCAGGCTCCCTGCTGAGCAGAGAGCTCAATGAGGGGCTCCATCCCAGGACTCCGGGGTCATGACCTGAACCGAAGGCAGAGGCTTTAACCCACTGAGCCACCCAGGCACCCAGAAAGCCTGCCTTTTTGATATGGGAAACAGAGGCAGAAGAAAAGTTACTAAATTTCCTTACCCACTGACAAGCCCTTGAAACAGGCAGAGGGACATAGACTCAACTGCTTTCACCTTAACACTTTGCTAAGGGCAAAAGGCAATCCTAGCCTGAACACCCCCCCCACCACCACCCCACAACCAGGATCCTGTGGGTCTACTTTAACATATAAAAATTCCTTTGGAAACATCCTTTATCTCTAAATCCTCCAAGATATGTGTTGGCAATCATCACCAAGCATACGGCCCACCTATATATATCTGAAGGGTCTCATAACTAAGGTCTTATTAGACAGTAATAAATGACCTTTTCACAACAACAGCTAGCCCCTCAAGGTCCTGGAAACCTTGCTTCCAAAATTCCTTAGAGACTTACTCTATTCCTGACCCCTCCATCTTGCAAGTATATGATGGACCACTCCTCACAGTCCCCAAGCAGAAGCTTTTTCTGCCCATAGGTCCTGTCCCCATGCTTTAATAAGCCACCATTTTGCACCAAAGATGTCTCAAGAATTCTTTCTTGGTCATCAGCTCCAGAGCCCACCCCACCAAAACTCACTTATATTCTAAAACTTCATCATTTTGGCTGGAAGATAGAACTCTGGCCAGAATGGTAATAAGACCCAGAAACTTGATGCGCTCCCTTTATTCCTGTCCTTATGCAAAGTTGTCTGTCTTGGGCACAGGACTGCCACCGAAGTCACCAGAACGGCTGACAATCTTAAGACTCCCGTGTGAAGTTTCCTCCTGATTGATCTAACGCAATCCCCTTCACATCCCTGGTCTAGCCACTTCTGGCTACAGGAACTCCATGGGGAGCTGGCCAAAACCAGTATGTGATGCAACTGTTTTCTATTTGTGTCCCATACTAACTACCCAAATCACAAAATTTGGTAATTTCCCATTGTAAAACTTTTCTAGTGTTTCCCGTGGGTCAAAAATGGTAGGCTCTTCACAGCCTGGCACAGTATTTTGGTTCATCCACAGGCACCCATTTGTAGTCTAGAATGCATTGTGGAAGAAGGGGTTGCCAGCATCCCTCCTACGGGGCGGGATGGTGATCATATTGATTTCATTTGAGGGACTTCTCTGGTTGCTTTGACACCAGAAACTTGGAAATATCCTGTGTGGGGATGCCACAAGGGAGATAGGCAGCATCTGGGGGTAGTTTCATGGTAATGGACCTTCACTACTTTTCTAGGAGTATAGGATCTTCAGTTTCCAAGGACTTTCCCGTGGGATCACTTTTAACCCACTGGAAACAATTTGGATTTCAAAATCTTAAAAAAAAAAAAGAAAGAAAGAAAGAAAGAAAGAAAGAAAGAAAGACTAGTCTTTTGAATCACTGCATGGGCTCAGTACTCCTTCAGAGACAAGGAAAAATGGCCCATTAATGGGACATTAAACTGCAATACAGTTAGATCTCTTCTGTAGAAAACAGGACAAATGGACAGGAGATACCCTAGATCCAGGCCTTCAGGGCCCTGGATCTCTTCTGTAGGAAACAGGACAAATGGACAAGAGATACCCTAGATCCAGGACTTCAGGGCCCTAAATCAGGACCCTCAACACAAGGTCCTCTTGCAGAATGTGTTTATGAGTCCAGTGTTTGGCCCCTCACCAGGCTAGTAAGCCCCCTCCTGCTATATGGGATGAGAACTGATTCAGCAGTTTATTCTCCAAATAAACCCAGATTGCTGGAGGAAACACTAAGAAAGGGGATGCTGCCTCTCTCACTGTTGCCCCTAATAAACCCAGGTTACTTCTCTTGTATGTGGGAGCTCTTCCCTCATTCATCTCCTGGGTTAACAGAATGATAACTGGAACCAATGGTCTCTGGTTAGAATATTTCAAGAAAGGGACTTTAAGGAATATTCCCACACAGCTGCCAAACTCCCTTTGCTTTGGGGAAGTTCTCTGTCTTTTGTGGCCCCTTCATGGACTGCCTGTTTCTACTTAAGTGGTAAGAAAACCTGTCCTTTCATCAGCCCCAGGGAGCGAGCTTTAGAACTAGAAGTCTTCTTCTCTGTCCTTGGGGTTTTTATCCACCTCTAGCCCTGGCTGGAGGCCCCGCCCCTCTTCGGCCTTCCCCTCCCCCCCTACTGTTTCTGCACCGCCTTGGCGCCGCCTGCATAACTAGCTCCTCCCCTTGCCGTCCAGGAGCAAAGAGCACCCAAGTGGACCTACATTACTCGCTTCGGTTTTCCCCACCAGTGTCATGGGTAAAAATGACCATGGGGAACAAAGTGGACTTCTAAGTGGACTCACGTGGAAGATACCTAATTTAAGTTGGTTGGGTTTAAGATAGACATGTCTTTAGAGCTATCAAAATTAAATATGAAACTTTTATTCTACCTGGGTTTACTAAGGTCAAATAAGCTCTTGATCTTGATGAAGGAGCAGAAGTCTAGCTGAGGACAAAGCCCAAGCTGATGTCCTGCAACCTCCCCCAACCCCTTCCTGGGTGGGATATGGGTGATATTCTTCCAGGAAGCTCCTGTCTTCATGTTAATGACTTGCTAGAGGGAAAAACTACCTTAATTTGAAAATGGCAATGCCTCCGATATCCTGTGGGTCTTCTTTAACATAGGATGATCCTTTTTTGAAACCTCTCTTTTCTTTACTTCCCCCAATTCGCAGTTATATTAACAGCCACCCCTCACAACCCCATGCAGCAGCTCTTTCTGCCCATGGGTCCTCTCCCATGCTTTAATAAAACCACTGGGGTTTTTGTTTTGTTTTAAGTAAGTTCTTTTTTTTTTTTTTAAGATTTTATTTATTTATTTATTTGAGAGAGTGAGACAGAGCATGAGAAGGGTGAAAATCAGAGGGAGAAGCAGACCCCCCGCCATGAAGCTGGAAGCCTGATGCAGGACTTGATCCCAGGACTCCGGGATCATGACCTGAGCTGAAGGCAGTCGCTCAACCGACTGAGCCACCCAGGCGCCCTAAAACCACTGTTTTGACCAAAGACGTCTCAAGAATTCTTTCTTGGTCATTGGCTCCATACTTCGCCACTCCAAACAATTGGACATCTAAATCTTTCCCAGATAAAATACGGCACTGAAGGATTGATGACCAAACAGAAGGTTTATCTGCTTTTGACTTCTTACTGCAAAGAAACTAAAGATACTTGAGTCTGTTGGTAAACATGCTTTGTGCTTTATTAAAAGATTGTACTATGGGGGTGCCTGGGTGGCCCAGTGAGTTAAGTCTGCCTTCAGCTTGGGTCCTGACCTCAGGGTCCTGGGATCGAGCCCTCAGTCAGCCTCTCTGCTCAGCAGGGAGCCTGCTTCCTCCTCTCTCTCTCTCTGCCTCTCTGCCTACTCGCGATCTCTCTCTTTCTCTGTCAAATAAATAAATAAAATCTTTAAAAAAAATATTGTGCTATGGAAAAATATGTTTTTAAAAATTGTAAACTGTATTCTTCAGTTTCAGATAAAAAATGAATTCAGATCTAAAAGATCAGAAATAAATTTCATAAATTTCAGATCTCAAAGAATTCTGGTTGTAGCAGTTCACAATCGGTTACTGTTTAGTTTTCACTGGAGATTATGGTTTCTAAGAGTTAAAATTCTTCTGCTAAATGTAATTAAGACTGATGGAGGGAAAAAGGCTTCGGTCAAAATTTGAATGAATAAAATCAAACAGGATGGGATCCGGAGGGAGACCAACATAAGAGACTCTAAATTTCACAAAACAAACTGAGGGTTGCTGGGGGGAGGGAGGTCCTGGGATTGAGCCTCACATCAGGCTCCTTGCTCAGCAGAGAGCCTGATTCTCCCTCTCCTTGTTGGGTTATGGACATTGGGGAGGGCATGTGCTATGGTGAGTGCTGTGAAGTGTGTAAACCTGGAGATTCACAGACCTGTACCCCTGGGGCTAATAATACATTATATGTTAATAAAAAATAAAAAATTAATTTAAAAATTTGAATGAATAGGTTGTAAAGGTTTGCAAAGGGAAATCACTGGAAAGGAATTTCGTAACTGGTTGGGACTAAGTTTGAAATAAATGGATTTTTAAAGTACACTGGTATAAGATTACAACTCTGCTTTTCTTTTTGTTAAAGAGACAAAGTCTTGGATTGTTGATCCGCTTTCTATTTTATTTATTTATTTGACAGAGCTATCATAAGTAGGCAGAGCAGCAGACAGAGAGGGAGGGAAGCAGGCTCCCCACTGAGCAGAGAGTCCAAGGTGGGGCTCAATCCTAGGACCCTGAGATCATGACCTGAGCAGAAGGCAGAGGCTTAACCCACTGAGCCACCCAGGCACCTCTGCCGATCTGATCTCGATAAGAAACTTTGGCTTGGGTCATGATCCCAGTGTCCTAGAATTGAGTCCCGCATCAGGCTCTCTGCTCAGCAGGGGCCTGCTTCCCCCTTCTCTCTGCCTATTTCTCTGCCTGCTTGTGATCTCTGTCTGTCAAATAAATAAATAAAATCTTTTTAAAAATAAATAAAATAAAATTAAGTTCTGGAAAGCTGAGAATACTGGGGCGCCTGGTTGGCTCAGTTGGTTAAGCATCTGCTTTCAGGTCATAATCCCAGGTCATAATCCCAGGGTCCTGAAATTGAGCCTCACATCAGGCTCCTTGCTCAGCAGAGCCTGGTTCTCCCTCTCCTTGTGCTGCTCCCCCTGCTTCTGCTGTCTCTCTCTGTGAAATAAATAAAATCTTATTTTTTTAAGATTTTATTTATTTATTTATTTGACAGACAGAGATCACAAGTAGGCACAGAGGCGGAAAGCAGGCTCCCCACCGAGCAGAGAGCCTGATGTGGGGCTCAATCCCAGGACCCTGAGATCATGACCTGAGCCGAAGGCAGAGGGTTAACCCACTGAGCCACCCAGGTGCCCCTCAAATAAATAAAATCTTAAAAAAAAAAAAAAAGCTATGAATACTCAAATTAAGGTTCTACAAATCCTTTCCATGATCGGTTAAGTTCCTGATTCAGGAGAGGACTGTGGTCAACTGTTAATTGTCTCTCTGTTGGACTTCTTATTCTTACAGCCATTTTAAAAAAAATTTATTTTTTTCAGCATAACAGTATTCATTGTTTTTGCACCACACCCAGTGCTCCATGCAATCCGTGCCCTCTCTAATACCCACCACCTGGTTCCCCCAACCTCCCACCCCCTTCCCCTTCAAAACCCTCAGGTTGTTTTTCAGAGTCCATAGTCTCTCATGTTTCATCTCCCCTTCCAATTTCCCTCAACTCCCTTCTCCTCTCCATCTCCCCTTGTCCTCCATGCTATTTGTTATGCTCCACAAATAAGTGAAACCTCTCTCTGCTTGACTGATTTCACTCAGCATAATCTCTTCCAGTCCTGTCCATGTTACTACATAAGTTGGGTATTCGTCCTTTCTGATGGAGGCATAATATTCCACAGTGTATATGGACCACATCTTCCTTATCCATTCATCCGTTGAAGGGCATCTTGGTTCTTTCCACAGTTTGGCGACTATGGCCATTGCTGCTATAAACATTGGGGTACATATGGCCCTTCTTTTCACTACCTCTGTATCTTTGGGGTAAATACCCAGTAGTGCAATTGCAGGGTCATAGGGAAGCTCTATTTTTAATTTCTTGAGGAATCTCCACACTGTTCTCCAAAGTAGCTGCACCAACTTGCATTCCCACCAACAGTGTAGCAGGGTTCCCCTTTCTCTACATCCTCTCCAACACATGTTGTTTCCTGTCTTGTTAATTTTGGCCATTCTAACTGGTATAAGGTGGTATCTCAATGTGGTTTTAATTTGAATCTCCCTGATGGCTAGTGATGATGAACATTTTTTCATGTGTCTGATAGCCATTTGTATGTCTTCATTGGAGAAGTGTCTTACAGCCATTTTAATTCTAACATGTTGCCTTTTTCTTTCTTCTTTCTTTTCTTTCTTTCTTTTCTTCTCTCTCTCTCTTTTTTTAAAGATTTTATTTATTTGACAGAGAGAAACAGTGAGAGAGGGAACACAAGCAGGGGCAGAGGGAGAGGGAGAAGGAGAAGCAGGCTTCCCACTGAGTAGGGACCCTGATGCGCAGTTGGATCCCAGGACTCTGGGATCGTGACTGAGCCAAAGGTAGACACTTAACAACTGAGCCACCCAGGTGCCCCTCCCTCCCTCCCCCGCCCCTCTCTTTCTTTCTTTCTAACATGCTGCCTTTTTCAGTGTTTCTCTGCTTGGTGCCCAGACTCCGACGGTACAATAATTTCACATTGACAGATAGTCCTTACCCTCTACAGAGATACTTTTTGACTGTCCAAATTGGACTCGGCTGCCTCTGCCTTTTGTAACTCCCCCATGCATTCCCTGATTGACCAAAGTTAACCCATAGGTAGGGACATCTCTATGCCCCTATTCAGGACAAAGAAGCTACAGAAGATGAGACCTTCCACCTTCAACAACCTTAAAGATTTAAGGGTTGGGGCTTGGTTGGTTGTGTCCAACTCTTGGTTTTAGTTCAAGGCATGATCTCAGGGTCCTAAGACCGAGCCCCCCATTAGGCTCTGCACTCAGCACCATGTCTGCTTGATATTCTTCCCCTCTCTATCTCCCTCCCCCATCTGCTGCCCCTCCTGCTAGTGCACTCTCTTTCCTCTCTCTAAATAAATAAATAAAGTCTAAAAAAAACCCTTAAGGGTCAAAATTGTTCAAGGAAGAAATGATGAGATAAGAAAAGGAAAGCAGAAGGCAAAATCCACATTCCTGCCCCCACCCCCCACCCCCCGGCTGGCCCAGGTAGGAGTGGTGATGTGGTTTGAAGTAGGTTTCAGGAGCCAATGGCCAAGAAAGAATTCTTGAGACATTTTCTGCGCAGAAAGGGTGTTTTTATTATAGCATGGGGATGGGATTCATGGGCAGAAAGAGCTGCATTCTAAGTGTGAGGAGCGATTGATCATAAAAGATTTTCTATCTTGAGGAGGGGAGGGTGATGTTAGGTCCAGCAAACTGAATCTATAGATTTCTGAAAATTGCTTTTTTTCTTGTAAATTATTAAGACAGTTGCAAATTGATAAGACTCATGTCCTGCATGACCGTGATCTCTATCAGTTAACAACTTGTTTTTCCCTTTTCCTTGTTCTTGGGCAGCCAGGAGTGCCTGAGGAATGTCATAGAGGGCTCAGTGGGTTAAAGGGCTGCCTCCAGCTCAGGCCATGAGCCCCGCATCAGGCTCCCTGCTCAGTGGGGAGCCTGCTTATCCTTCTCCCTGTGCCACTCCCCCTGCTTGCTCAAGGCACACACACACTCTCTCTCTGCCATAAAAATAAATAAAGTATTTTTTAAAAAGGGGGGTGGAGGTCACAGGGTGTTAGCTTGTGCTTTGCTCTCAGCTTGCCTTTTGATCCCTTATCAAATGGGATATTGTAATATTTCTCAGGGCATTGATGACTGCCTGAGAATAAAGGAAGGAAAAAGTAAGTGGTCAGTTGATAGAGATCACAGTCATGAAGGACATGAAACTATCAGTTTGTCACTGTCTTAATGATTTATAAGAGAAACACAATCGAGAGTAGTCAGAACTCCAGAAACCTATAGACTCAATTTCCTGGAGCCCTAAAGTCAGGTTCCTCTCCATAGGATAGAAAAATTTTAATAATCAGTTGCTCCTCACACTTAGAAGCAGCTCTTTCTGCCCATGGGTCGTGTCCCCTTGCTTTAGTGAAATCACCTTTTTTGTACCATAAAACGTCTCAAGAATTCTTTCTTGACCTGTGGGCTCCAAGATTCCACAGTGGCCCTACCTTTGTCCTGTTATGAGGAGAACAGATTCTTTATTGAACTTATGCAAATAACTATGATTGCCAGCAAAGGAAATACTCATTGAGACTTTTTTTTTTAAAGATTTTTATTTATTTATTTGACAGGGAGAGATCACAAGTAGGCAGAGAGGCAGCAGAGAGAGAGGAAGGGAAGCAGGCTCCCTGCTGAGCAGAGAGCCCGATGTGGGACTCGATCCCAGGACCCTGAGATCATGACCCGAGCTGAAGGCAGCGGCTTAACCCACTGAGCCACCCAGGCGCCCACATTGAGACTTTTTTAATTTCAGAGGGTTCAGACAGAGAGGAAGTTAAATGTTTCAATTTGTTCACAAATGAATACTTTATTCCTTACATATATGAACACATTATATTCTTTATTGTTATAACTTCAAGTCAATGGATGATCCTTTCCACTTGGGGAGATCCATATATAAGGGTCATACAATACATTGAAATGAAAGTGCCAACTTGGGCATTCACGTCAGAAATGCAGGAATATTTTGGGGGTAATCTGGAATGTACACACAGCATTCTGTTTTTGTGATAGCACAAGTTCCATCTTGTGCAGCAGTTAACATCTAATGCCCTTCTAGTTTGCAAAACGGCTTCGTGCATTTCTGTTACTTCAGTATTTAATAGGGAAATGCTATTTTGAGTGTCATTTAGGGCTTTGACTGTCATGACCTGAGCAGAAGACAAGAGTCTTAATCCACTGAACCACCCAGGAGCCCCCAAAGTTACCTTTAAAATATACCACAAGTTCTATAGCTCTGCTTCGCCTTTTGTCATTTTTCAATTTACTGCTAAGGCTCAGAACATAAAATATATCTTAACATACAAAATATCTTAACCTATTAAGAGCTTCCATGTGCCAAATGACTTCTTCCAGTCCTAAAAGGATGCTAGGTGTTCATACCAACTCAACACAGAACATGTCCGCTGTGGTTTTAAATTGGCAAGGTTGGCTGGGTTGGTGATGGTTTTAATAATGTGAACATGCATCCAAGCACAACCCAAGAGTACAGTGGAGAGGCCACTGTACTCTTGGGTTGTGCTCCTCGCCATGGGAAGCCATGGCCGCAAGTTAGAGCAGTAGCCTTAGGAACCAGCCATCTAATTTTGGGCTTCCTTGTCCAGTCAGTAGCAAACCAATCAGTGGCCTGGAGATTAATGATTTGTGAGCATTACTCCTGATGACAGTCATCCATTATTTCCATAAGTCCATAGTTAACCCCACAGAGTGGGGTACACTCTGGCTTTTAAGGAATGATTTTATCATTCCAGCCACACACAACTGGTCAAGGTGATAGCTGAGTATACAATTGTTGGGGAAACTGTTCCAGTTTCCACCTGTTCAAATAATCATGTGCCCACGGGTCCTGTTATTATCCCCACAGAATAACAAGAAGATTGTGTATACATGAGCTTTTGTGGCAATTTCCCTGAAGTTTATCTCAAGTTGTTTAGCTTAAGGCAAACAACATTCTAAGACAACTAGAATGAGAATTTAACATTTGCAAGGGTGTGTTATTGAAACAAATTTTCTCTGTAATTACCCTTATTTCTAGAGATAGCCAAATCAAGACTAGTTTGAAAAAAAAGTTCTTGGGGCAGCTGGGTGGCTCAGTGGTTTAACCTCTCCCTTCAGCTCAGGTCATGATCTTGTGGGATAGAGCCCCTAATCGGGCTCTCTGCTCGGTGGGGAGCCTGCTTCCCCCACCCCCCTCTCTCTGCCTGCCTCTCTGTCTGCTTGTGATCTCTGTCTGTCAAATAAATAAATAAAATCTTTTTAAAAAAAAGTCCAATTTTAACAGACTTGGCCTAATTATTTACATAAGATCAGCAAGAATAGTGATTGACCATGTAGATCTTTCAAAATTTGCTTTTCTGGAACTCTTCAGAAGGAATCAAGACTGAACTTTTAGTAGCCTCTCTGGACCAGAAGCCAAGCCAAATACTTGTCATCAGACATGCCTGCAGTACCTGTATATTTGGACAAATTCTTCTTTCTGAGGTCCTTAAGATATCCTGAGCTTCTTGTACCTGCCAGGAAATGACAGTCGTTACTCACCTGGTGAGGCTGCTGGGAACTCTGTAAGGAAGGTATCAGGCCAACAGTTCCAAGGTGCTTTATGGCTCCAGGTTTCATAATGTCATGCTCAGTTCCTTAAAGCTGTCTGGTCATATTTGAGTCTCGGCATGTCTCTCAAATATGACATTCCAGTCAAAGCCTTGGTAAACTAACCAATGTTTCCAACTGGTGTCCCGTTACAAGGAGAATAGATTCTTATCGAACTTATGCAAATAACTATGATTACCAGGAAAGAAAATAGTGAAAGACTTTTTGAATCTCATAGTGTTCAGGAAGAGAGAAAATTAAATGTTTCAGTTTGTTTACAAATGAATACTTTATCCCTTACATATTTAAAACGTTTTATCTCTTACATATATATCCCTTCATATACACAAATGAATACTTTAGCTCTTACAAATAAACATATTTCTGTAAGTCATAGGTATCTTTTTTTTTTAAAGATTTTATTTCTTTATTTGACATAGAGACAGATCACAAGTAGGTAGAGAGGCAGGCAGAGAGAGAGGGGGAAGCAGGTTCCCTGCTGAGCAGAGAGGCCTACAGAGGGCTCAATCCCATGACCCTGAGATCATGACCTGAGCCAAAGGTAGAGTCTCAACCCACTAAGCCACCAAGGCGCCCCACCAGTGTACTTTTAAAATCCATTCATTTCAATCTTAGTCTGCCCTGATACATATGAAATTCCTTTCCATTTCCCTTCACAACCCTTATACTTCCTTCGCATTCAGATTCTGTTTCAAGCCTTTTCTTTTTCAAATAACCAGTCTCATTTTAGGACTAAATTACTCTTTCCTTCGATAAAAATGTATTCCTATTCCCTGTACCATTCTTACACATCAACTTTCCTAGAGTAGAGCTGCTTTTCTTATTTCCACCAGTCTTACTTACATTTAGCAGAATTTTTTTTTCTTTTTTTTTTTCAATTTATTTATTTTCAGAAAAACAGTATTCATTATTTTTTCACCACACCCAGTGACATTTAGCAGAATTTTAACTAAAACCTTAGTCTCCAGTGGAAACTAAGTAGTAACCAACTGTGAACTGTTATACCAGAATTCTTTAGATGGTAGATTTATGAATCAAACACAAAGCATGTTTTCCAGCAGATTCAAATATCCTTATTTTCGGGCGCCTGGGTGGCTCAGTGGGTTAAGCCACTGCCTTCGGCTCAGGTCACGATCTCAGGGTCCTGGGATCGAGTCTCACATTGGGCTCTCTGCTCAGCAGGGAGCCTGCTTCCCTCTCTCTCTTCCTCTCTCTCTGCCTGCCTCTCTCTCCGTCTACTTGTGATCTCTCTCTGTCAAATAAATAAATAAAATCTTAAAAAAAAAATCCTTATTTTCTCTGTAATAAGAAGCCAAAGTGCAAACCTACAGTCAGTAGTCAGTGCTTTAGTATTTTATCTCAACTGGAAAAGATTTAGATGTCCAATGAATTCAATTCCAATTTATCATCTAAGCAAAACTTTGAAGTTTCAGACTTTGAAAGCTATCTTAACAATTATGCACTAAAACTTGAGACAGAAAAAATTAACCATCATTTAAGTCATCTTTTTAAAAAAATTAATTTATTCGAGAAAGTGTGAGCATGAGTGGAGGGCAGAGGGACAGGGAGAGGCTGATTGGCCGCTGAGCAGAGAGTGCGATATAGGGTTCAGTCCCGGGGTCCTCGGATCAGGACCTGAGGCGAAGGCAGCTGCTTAACCAACTAAGCCACCCAGGCACCCCTTAAGTCATCTCTTTACTGACAAATTGCAACAGAGATAACATGTGCTTATTTGACCTTCAGTAAGCCTTGGTAGAATAAAAGTTTCATATTTAATCCTGATAACTCTAAAGACATGCCTATCTTAATTAAACCAACAAACTTAGAGTAGTTTGAATATTGAGTTGTGTTCTACCCGGGTCCACTTAAAAGTCAATCAATTTGTTTCCCATTGTCAATTTTTACGTGGGGCACTGGTGGGGCAATTTGAAGTGGGTGGTTTTAAATCCAAGGGAGGTGCTCTTCGCTCCTTGATGGTGAGGGTAGGTGGAGGAGCCAATGGTGCCAGAGGCACTAAGGACGGTAGAGAAACTAGTTATGCAGGCAGCACCCAAAGTGGTACAGAAACAGGAGGAGGGGGAGGCAGAAGAGGCAACATGCTGCTGGAAGGCAGAGAAACAGGACTGCTGGTTCTAAAGCTTGTCCGCTCAGACAGGTGAGCAGACACTGTTCTTTCTGCCAACACAGGAATATCCAGTCCCCATCAGAAGACATGGAACTTCCTCAAAACAAAAGGAGTTTCGGGGGGCGCCTGGGTGGCTCAGTGGGTTAAGCCACTGCCTTCGGCTCAGGTCATGATCTCAGGGTCCTGGGATCGAGTCCCGCATCGGGCTCTCTGCTCAGCAGGAAGACTGCTTCCCTCTCTCTCTCTCTCTCTCTGCCAGCCTCTCTGCTGACCTGTGATCTCTGTCAAATAAATAAATTAAAAAAAAAAAAAAAGGAGTTTCGGCAGCTGTTGGGAGAATATTCCTTAAAGTTCTCATCCCCAGGTAGACTAACCACAGTTGGCTTCAATTATCATAGCCATTTATCCGGAAGATGAATGAAGGAGAAGCCCCCACATCTGTGAGGAGGAGGAACAATAAGAGAGGATCACTATCCCTTTCATTAGGGATGGCCTGTGTTTTGGCAACCTGGATTGATAAGAGGAGGCCAGTTTAGATAATTATCATCCAGTAGGGCAGGAGAGAGTTTATCAACCTGGTTTGCTGCCAAACATTCTGCAGGAGGCCCTTAGGGCCTGGACCTAGGGTACCTTCATCTATTTGCCCTGCTTTCTGCAGAAGAGACTGACAGACTGAGGTCAAGCAGTGTTACAGAAGGTCAGTCCTTTCCTAAATTTTGCAATCTGAATTGTTTCCAGTGGGTTAAAAGGTATTCCAAGGGAGGGTCCTTGTGAACTGAGGAAGAGTTTCTTGGTCCATTGCCAAGAAAATCTATTTCTCCACTCCAACTCCCAGGGCCTTCCCACGAGGACATGTCAATGGTTCCAGGTGTCCCTTGAACAAATCACTATGATCACCACCATGCCCTATAGGATGGATGCCATCATCCTCCTGCTTCCCTATGGCATTCTAGACTACAAATAGGTGCCCGTGTATGCATTGAGATGCCATGTCATGCCTTACCTTGCCATGAAGAATATGCCCTTTTTAACCCATGGAAAACACAAGAGAAGTTTTACAAGGGTAAATTACCCAATTTTATAATTGAAGTAGTTAGTAGGGGTCATTGACAGAAAACAGTTAAGGTAGAAATCCATTGTGATCTCAGTGACATTCTAACACGTGTAGTCCTTACAGCTAACTTTCCTAGGAAATGTCCCAGGTTGGGTTTTAATTCAATTGCATGGGTACTGGTTTTGGTTAGGTCCAAGTGGAGGTCTCATGGCCAGAAGTGGCTTGACCAGAGATGTGAAGAGGACCACATTAGACCAATGAGGAGGAAACCTCACATAGGAGTCTTAAGATTGGCAGCTGTCCTAGTGACTTTGGTGGCTCTCCTGTGCTACCCCTTCCCCAAAAAGACAACTCTGTATAAGGACAGATATGAAGAGAGTGAGATATCTAAATTATAACCATTACCGCTATTTCTGCTTCTGTACCTTCGCTTGCTAACTCATGAGGAGATGGAAAATTACCAGCAAACTTTCTATAGGCACTCTGTAACCACACAACCCCCGCCCAGAATTGAACCTAGCAGAGTGGCCGCTCCCGGACCCCCACCCGGTTCTGGGCTGAGAGATAACAGCCATCTGGCACCAGAGAAACCTCCACCCAGAATTGGACGTGACAGAATGACTGCTCCCGGACCCCCCACCCAGCTTCGGGTGCAGGAGATAATAACCATCTGGCACCCCGCGGCTTGACAGGGAGACCCCGGCCAATCCTGAGGTGACACATACCCTAGCAGCGCCAACTAAGCAGTTTGAAGAATGAGAGCCCTTTGACCTAACCAATAATCTGTTCCCAGCCTTTTCCCGCTCTGTAGCGCGCCAGTCATACTATAGAGTTGCTTTTTGATAAGTCCCTGCCTCCCCAAAAATAGTGTATAAAAAGTGTTGTGATCCTGAGCTCGGGACCTCTTAGCGTCACCGGCAACGAGTGTGCAGAGGTCCGGGTTCGAACTCCTAATAAATGACCCCTGCTGTTTGGCTTTGGCTCCGGACTCTGGTGGTCGTCTTTGGGGGGTCTCGAAATTTGGGCATTACAAGAGGACATCAAATTTCTGGGTCTTATTACCATTTCGGCCGGGGAACTAACTCCCAGCCAAAAGGCAGGCTTTTTCCTTCCCATAGAGCAGCCACAAGCTAAGAAGATCGCAGCCTGAGCAACTGACATAATAGTGTTCCAATAAGACTGTACTCCTTGAAAAGACCCTGAAATGAAAGTAAAGGAAGAAAAGAGAAATTACTTACCAAGTTTGTACCAAGGCTCACAGTCCAGATGAGAAGACTCAGGCTGCATGCTGGAACACCAAAATGATGTGAGATATTGGCGTCCAGAGGGTACAGCCAAGAAAGAATTCTTGAGATGTTTTACATCTGCATCGTTGCAAAAAAGGTGATTTTGCTAAAGCACAGGGACAGGACCCGTGGGCCGAAGGAGTGCACAGGGGTCATGAGGAGTGACTAATTATATACTTTCAAATTGGGAGGGGGTGAGGGATAGCCTAGGTCCCTACAGAATTTGGAAGCAAGGTTTCCAGGACCTTGAGAGGTCATTTACTACTGCCTAGTAGAATAATAGTCATGAGACCCTTTAGATGTACATCAGTGGGACATATGTTTGGAGGACGATTGCTAACATGTATTTTGTGGGGGAGGGGGCACAGTTGTAGAGATAAAAGAAGCTTCCAGGCGCCTGCGTGGCTCAGTGGGTTGAAGCCTCTGCCGCTTGGGTCATGATCCCGGGGTCCTGGGAGCTTGCCCCGTGTTGGGCTCTCTGCTCCACAGGGACCCTGCTTCCTCCTCTCTCTCTGCCTGCTTCTCTGCCTACTTGTGATCTCTGTCTGTCAAATAAATAAATAAAATCTTAAAAAAAAAAGAAGTTTCCAAAGGGCTTTTCATATGTTAAAGAAGACTTACAGGATCCTGGAGGTCCGACTAAGGTCAAGCTAAGGTTGCCTTTTAACCCACTGAGCCACCCAGGCGCCCCAAAGTTTGCCTTTTACTTTAGCAAAGTATTAACATTGAGGCAGCTGAGTTCCTGGAGGATCATCACCGTGTCTGTCCCAAGTACTTGTGAATGGGGCATTATAAGGTACATTATGAAGAAATTTAAATTTTTTTCCTATTTCCTTTGCCTTTGTTCTCCACACCACACACCATCCGAAGGCAGTGGTGAATATTTGTATAAACCTTATAATTATACTTTGAGGAACACAATACAGAAGGTATATGTACTTTTTAAAAAAAAGATTTTATCTATTTATTTGACAGAGATCACAGGCAGGCAGAGGCAGGCAGAGAGGGAGGGGGAAAGCAGGCTCCCTGCTGAGAAGAAAGCCCGATGCCGGGCTCCATTCCAGGACCCTGGGATCATGACCTGAGCTGAAGGCTGAGGCTTAACCCACTGAGCCACCCAGGCGCCCCGGTATATGTACATATTAAAAGCTCAAATGTGCCAAATGTACCTTTACTTTTTTATTATTTTTTTAAGATTTTATTTATTTATTTGACAGATCACAAGTAGGCAGAGCAGCAGGCAGAGAGATAGAGGCGGAAGCAGGCTCCCTGCTGAGCACAGAGCCCGATGCGGGGCTCGATCCCAAGACCCTGAGATCATGACCTGAGCGGAAGACAAGAGTTTTAACCCACTGAACCACCCAGGAGCCCCCAAAGGTACCTTTAAAATATACCACAAGTTCTATAGCTCTGCTTCGCTTTTTGTCATTTTTCAATCTACTGCTAAGGCTCAGAACATACAAGTGGCCTCTCGGGTCACTAGACTTCTCTGAGTAAAAAAGTTTGCTTTTGATCTACTTTATCCCCCTCCAACAGCCAATGAGCCAAAGAGAAAGCCACAGGCAGCCGGAGGAAAACACACCCCAGCCTCACTAAGCGCCCCTGGCGGCCGCTTTTTCTCAGGAGAAGCCTCTTTCCGAGGGCGCCTAGCAACCGTTACGATGACAACCCACCGGCCCTCGCTCACTTCAGAGTGTGACTGTCCTCTGCATCCCAGAAGGCACTGCGGGGTCGCTAAGCCTTCCGCCACCCTCCATCCCAACATGCAACGGGGCTCATAGAGACAGGCGATCGTCACCAGATGGCTATAGAAACGCCTGAATAGCTGCTTTCTTTTAAATACTAAAACTGTTATATGTCCAGAGATGAGAAAGAACTCTAAAAAGCGGTCTCAGTGACTTCAGAAAGTTCCGTTGTAAATCTCGAGGAGGAAAGCCGAATATTTCCCTAGACTCCCTCAGGCACCTCCTCGGGCAGCCCGCGCAGGCCCGCGGCGTGGGGCCCTCGGGGCCCTAGGCTGGGCACGTGCGGGAGGAAGTGGCGCTGTCTGCCCGCGCGGCGCTCGTAGACCCTTGAGCCTGGAGCAATGGGAGGCCTGGAGAAGAAGAAGGTGAATGGGGCAGGAGCCGGGGAGGGGTGGTGCTGGGAAGAAGGGGAATGGGAGGGAGGGGGAAGCGAGGGTGCCAGGGGACTGCACCTTTCTGGCGTGGCCCTTCGTGCGTTCAGAAACGGCTGGGATCAACGGGATGAGAGACAGCTATGAGAAGGGGTCCGAGGAGGGCAGTCCTTGTCCGATGAAGTCCAGGAAAGAACCCTGGAGCAGGGCTGTAGAAGAAAGTTGGGAGTTGCCAAAGAAAGCCTCACCCTAAATGCAGACCGGGCGGAAAGACAATTGCTTATTGAAACAGTAATAAACATTACGTAAGGTTTACCATTATGTCAAGTTTATCATCTCCAAAACTTGTTATCCCTTCTCTGTTGAACCTACCCTGCACACTGGGGAGGGAAACATAAACAGTCAGGTGTGGTCCCTGCCTTCCCCAAGCTCACTTTCTGGCGGGGAAAGGACTCTAAACAACCAAATGAAACAATCACATGTTGTTAAATGTGATGTGAAAGGGTGGGGAATGTAAAAGAATACTCACTTCAGTTAGTGTTGTGTTGGAAGGTCTCTCTGATTCGACATTTATGCTGAAATTTGAAAGATCAGGAGATCCAAATGGGTTCTGGGCGGTGGGAGTGTTTAGTGAGCAAACCTGGCAGAGGACACACAGTGCCAAGACCGTTAGGTGGGAAAGGCTTTCTGTGTGCAAGAAATTAGGACATCAGGATGGCTGGGGGATAGTCAAACCAAGGGAAGAATGGCCTTTGGTGAGGTTGTGGTTAGACTGGAACCAGATGTGCAAGGCTTGTGAGCCACCAGGAGGAACTTGGATTTTACTCCAGGTGCAGTAGGTCTCAAGGGGAAGTACCCTAGTCAGTTTTTCAAGGATTTCTCGTGGTATAGAGAATCACCTTGGTGGTGTGAAAAGACTGGGGAAGGGATGAAGGTGAGGAAGATGTAGTTGTCTTCTGTTTCCTTCATATTGAAAGTTTCTCTTGCCTGTTTATGTTTAAGCCAACACAGTGTTGAACAACCAGTAAGTGTCAGTGTTTGGAATTACAGAGATAGAAGATGGAAAAATCTTCCTTGCAGCACAGATGCAGCTATGTAAACAAATCACAACAGTTTTTAATGCTGGGTTTCACAAGCGTCTTGAGTCAGATAATGCCCTTTTTTTTTTTTTAAACACAGCACAAGCAGGGGAGCAGCAGGCAGAGAGAGAGGGAGAAGCAGTTTCCCTGCTGAGCAAGGAGCCCCCAGGATCCTGGGATCAGGACCCGAGTTGAAGGCAGATGCTTAACCGACTGAGCCACCCTGACGCCCCAAGCCAGATAACCCTTTGTCGTAGAGAGGGCTGCCCTGAGCATCATAGGGTATTTAGTAGCATCCTAACTTTTTACACGCTAGATGCCACTGGCACTCAACAGTCCGAAATGCCTAATTGCCTTTCCTCCATCCCACACACACCCAGGAAGTAAAATCACCCCAGCTGAGAACTACTTATCTACTTGATGTTTATTTAAAAGGATAAGCGTGATGACAGACATATGTGTGATGTAAAGCAATGGAAAACACTTTTAAGGAAGACCCAACTTTCTGAGACAGACTAAAGCTCATCTTTATAACCCCAGTAGACAATTTCTGGAAGAAAGAATAAACGAAGGTTGTATTTTGTGATGGGGTGATCTGAAGGTGGGGGTCATAAACATACTCTTCGAGGGGCTCTAGGTTTATTTCTTAGAGCTAGACCTGGCCATCAAGGTCCCTGCTGCCTTACTGCAGACAATGATCTTGTTTGGAAAGGACATTCTTGGTACAATGCACTATTGCTCTTTATCATTGATACAGAGATGCGAACATGAGACAGGATGTTGGCACTGCAGACATCCACATGGTTGCATCAGACAGTATGCTCCTTGGGGAGTGGGTAGAGACCAGGTCTTCTGTCTTCATTGTCCTTGTAGCATCTAGCTTAATACATGGAACGTAGTAGAGGTTCTCTTATTTTCCTTTGAATGAATGCTAGAGGGGAGAGGCTTTGGCTTAGAGCATGCATTCTCAACTGGGTATCACCCACAAGAATTAGTTGAAGGGGTTTAGATTTCAGTGATTTGTGACCCTTTATTTTTATTTTTAATTAATTTTTTAAAAGATTTTATTAATTTGTTTGACAGAGAGAGACACAGTGAGAGAGGGAACACAAGCGGGGGAAATGGGAGAAGGAGAAGCAGGCGTCCCACCGAGCAGGGAGCCCGATGCAGGGCTCAATCCCAGGTCCCTGGGATCATGACCTGAGCTGAAGCAGCCGCTTAGGGACTGAGACACCCAGGCGCCCCTAATTAATTTATTTTTATTAACGTACAATGTATTATTTGTTACAGGGGTACAGGTCTGTGATTCAGTTTTACACAATTCACAGAGCTCACCATAACATACACCCTTGCCAATGTCCATCATCCAGCTACCCCATCCCTCTGACCCATGACCCCTCCAACTGTCAGTTTTTTTTCCTGCGATTAAGAGTCTCTTATGGTTTTTCTCTATCTCTGGTTTTGTCTTTTTTCATTTTTTCCTCTCTTCCTTTATGATCCTTTGCTTTGTTTCTCCCAGTCCACATATCAATGAGATCATATGATAATTGCTTTTCTCTGATTGGCTTATTTTGCTTAGCATAATATCCTCTAGTTCCATCTATGGTGTTGCAAATGGCAAGATTCCATTTTTTGAACGTTGTGTAATATTCCATTTATATACCACATCTTCTTTATCCATTCATCTGTCAATGGACATCTAGGGTCTTTCTGTAGTTTGGCTGTTATGAACATTGTTGCTATAAACATTGGGGTGCAGGTGCCCCTTTGGATCAGTACATTTGTATCTGTGGGGTAAATACCCAGTAGTGTAATTACTGGGTCATAGGGTAGCTCTATTTTCAGCTTTTTCAGGAACCTCAGTACTGTTTTCCAGAGTGAGTGGTTGCACCAGCTTGCATTCCCACCAAAGAGTGTAGGAGGGTTCCCCTTTCTCTGCATCCTTGCCAACATCTGTTTTTTTCCTCACTTGTTGATTTTAGCCATTCTGACTGGTGTGAGGTGGTTTTGATTTGTATTTCCCCAATGCCGAGTGATGTTGAACACTTTTTCGTGTGTCTGTTGGCCATCTGGATGTCTTCTTTGCAGAAATGTCTGTTCATGTCTTCTGCACATTTCTTGATTAGGTTATTTGTTCTTTGGGGTTGAATTTGATAAGTTCTTTATTGATTTTGGATGCTGGCCCTTTATCTGATATGTTATTTGCAAATATCTTCTCTCAACTCCTTGGTTGTCTCTTGGTTTTGTTGACTTTCTTTTGAAGGAGTCTTAGATATTTCAGTGGTTTGTGGCCCTTTAAAAGATCATATTACACGGATGCCTGGGTGGCTCAGTGGGTTAAGCCTTTGCCTTCGGCTCCGGTCATGATTCCAGGGTCCTAGGATCGAGTCCTGCATCAAGCTCTCTGCTCAGCGGGGAGTCTGCTTCCCCCCCCCGACTTCTCTGCCTGCCTCTCTCTCTCTGCCTACTTGTGATCTCTGTCAAATAAATAAATCTTAAATAAATAAAATAAATAAATAAATCTTTTTTTTTTTTTTAAAGATTTTATTTATTTATTTGACAGAGAGAAATCACAAGTAGGCAGAGAGGCAGGCAGAGAGAGAGAGGAGGAAGCAGGCTCCCCGCTGAGCAGAGAGCCCGATGCGGGACTCGATCCCAGGACCCTGAGATCATGACCCGAGCCGAAGGCAGCGGCTTAACCCACTGAGCCACCCAGGCGCCCCAATAAATAAATCTTATTAAATAAATAAATAATCTAAATAAATAAAATCTTAAAAAAAAAAAAAAAAGACCATATTTCAGGGGTGCCTGGGTGGCTCAGTTGATTAAGCTTCTGACTCTTGACTTCGGCTCAGGTTGTGATCTCAGATAATCAGGGGTCTGCATTCAGAGAAGAGTGTGCTGGAGATGCCCTTCCTCTGCACCTCCTGAGCACACGCACGCTCTCTCTCTCCTTCTCTCTCAAGTAAATAAACAAAATTTTTAAAACAAACAAGAAAGAACACATTACATAACATCTTTGGTATGTCTGTAGTAACATTTCATGGGGCTGTGAGAGGGGACAGTTAAGGGGGGAGACAGTTTAAAAAGGCTTCTTGTGGTAGGGGTTGGTTACAATGAAAACGTTGAAAAAACTGGCTTAGGGGATTAGGCACTGAGGCGCAGGATTCCAAACTGCATTTGAGTCGAAGCCCTTAAAAGCTATGTGACCTGGATAGGTTATTTCACTGAGTCTGTTTATTCTCAGTAAAATAAATTTTAATGGCACCCATGCCATGGTGTTGTGAGATTAAATGAAATAATGTGTGGAAATCACTAATCTTAATGGCCAGTACTTAGAGCCACTCCCAAGTGCTTGGCTTAGCACCTGATCCATAGCGACTTCGTGGTCCCCAGCGTCGTGCAGATGTGTGTGTCATTTACACTGATTTACTGCAAGAACAGTGCAACAGAGCTTGCTCAGGCAGGTGGACTCCCTCTCTATAGCATTTCCTGTCCCAGAAGCCTCTTGGCTACTTGTCCACAGTGATTATTGCCTCTGGCCTGAGGCATGCACAGAGATTGATGTCATCACTGCAATCAGTGCTAATGGTCATTGGGTTTTTTCCCTCCCCAAGTATGAACGAGGCTCCGCCACCAACTACATCACCCGAAACAAAGCCCGGAAGAAGCTGCAGCTGAGCCTGGCTGACTTCAGGTAAGGGTGGAGAGAAGTAGAATAGGGGAACCGCAGGGAGGTGCCTGGGTGGTGAGTCACACTCAATGATGGTGAAAACTCAGCTGTATCCATGTCTTAACCTACACTGCCACGAATTCTGTCTAGAATTCTGATAGCCCTAGTCTGGCTTTGCTTTGATGAGCAGTGCTTTGCCAGGGGTGGGTCTGCAGGGAAACTGAAGAATGGGTCATGTCACACTGGGTCATCAGAATGGGCCTACTGCTACCTTGCATTGCTGCTCTCTGGCTGGGTCTTTGTCACCTGTCCCCTCCCTTCTGGCAGAACAGACTCCTGATCCTGAGAGCCCCTGCAGCCAGGGACTCTCAGCTCCTTGTAGAGTCAGATGTGTAGTTTTCCACAGCTTGTGGGCCCTGCTCTGGCCCACTTTTGGTCACCCAGCACTTTCCATCCTTACAGCCTCTGTCCTTCTAGAATGCTTTTCCCTCTACCTTTTATATGGCTGAAATGTCAGTTTTTCAGCAAGGCCTTTTCTGACTCTCTTTGCTTAAAGGGGTACCTGCCATCTGGTCCCTGTCAGCATCCTGATTATTTCCTTTCTGGTATGTGTGACAGTCTACATTAGGTGATTTTTGCGGACTTGTGTTGATCAGGTCCTGCACAGGGACATGAATTCTCCAAGGGTGGGGCCCGTTTTCCCCGTTCCCAGCTGTTTTGCAGGCCTGATGTGGCCAGCACTCAGCACGTTTACTGACAGAAGGAATGGTCTTCGTCTTCCAGGCGGCTGTGCATCTTGAAGGGCATTTATCCCCATGAGCCCAAACATAAGAAGAAGGTTAATAAGGGCTCCACAGCGGCCCGAACTTTTTACCTTCTTAAAGACATCAAGTTCCTCCTCCATGAACCCATCGTCAACAAGTTCCGGGAATACAAGGTGAGGCCGGGGCTCTGGGGTCCGGATGGCATCTGTCGCTGCTCTGTGACCCAGTAGCTGTGACCTTGGGCAGAGTGTTTAACCTTTCTGAGTAAGAAGGGTGAGGTAATTCTACCTCAAAGGAATGTCTCGAGGATTAACTGAGATCACGTGTGGAAATCATTTGCACAGAACCTGGCAAATGATTCATGCTTTACCTGCTGTACCTTTGGCCTGGATCTTTTAGAGAGTAAATGTGTTGCCCTTGAAGCAAAGAAGGTACTAGTTCAGGGACACTTTGGTGTATTCTTCTGCACCCAGAGAAACTGCACCTTTTCAAGTTCTTTCTGGAATCACTCCCAGGAGACCAGGCTTTCCATTCCATAAATGGAAACCATTCATTGCTTAAGTACCATAGGGAAAACAGAGACCTCATTGGACCAAATGCTGATCATTGAAAGTAGACTGCTGTTACTCAAGACAGTGAGGAGCAGTGGGACCCAGCTGAGCTCTGGGCTGGGAGGAGCTAGGCGCCACCTGGTGGCCACAGGAGACTGGCCAGCCCTAGTTGCTGGCCCTTGGAATATTCAAGTCCAGAGGATGGGTGGCTGGCTCTGTTTTGCTGCTGGGTTGTTTTTTTTTTTTAAACTACTTAAACCCACTGCATTGGAAGTGAGCCCATTGTGGGAAATGGCTGTCTTGGTTCTTCCACCAAGCTGAAGAGCACCAGAGGCAGGCTTGGCCGAAAGTACTTACAGGGAAGACATCATTTGGTTTGGAGGACCTTGTGGGCCAATGCCTGGCTTCAGCTGCATTTTCCTGCATGACCTGGCCCCTAGACCCGTGGCTTGTTTCATGCCCACACAGACTGGTGCTCAGAATGAAGGCCAGCTTTCCTGGCCCAGTGCTGCTTTGCGAGTAGGTCACTTGGGCTCAGTTGGAAAATAGGGCTGAAAACATGATGTTTTCATGTTTCATGTAGTGGAGTCAGCACATCAGAGTGGTCATCTCTGGTCATCCATCACAGGCTGCAGAGGGCTGGCTCTGCTCATCTGTGTGGGCCAGTTGGGATGATTTTGGGAGTTCACTGTTTTATACATCCCAGGCTGAGGGCATCAGCTGGCATAATCAGACAGATGTGGTCAGCTTTAGGAGGTCCTGAGACTCCTCCCGCCTCATGTGTCCCTCTTTGGTGGAAGAAGGGACTCCAGGAGCCCTTGGCCCCAGCATCAGTGATCTCTTCCTCTCTCCCAGGTGTTCGTCCGGAAGCTCCGGAAGGCCTATGGGAAGAGTGAGTGGAACACTGTGGAGCGTCTGAAGGACAATAAGCCCAACTACAAACTTGATCACATTGTCAAGGAGCGGTGAGTTGGGGACTCAGTCCTAACACCAGGACTTTGCTCAAGTTGCTGGTAACCTTTTGGAGGAAGCAGACCAAAAAAACCACGAATTGTTAGAATGATTGCAAGTCACAGCAAGAACCATGTGGGATGCTAACTGCATGAAGGGACCTGGGGGACACATGTTACCTATGGGTTTATCAGAGTAGGTGTCTAGGGGTAGACATTTGAGCCAGTCAAGGGAAGTAGGGTTCAAGCAATGGGAACAACAGATGCAAAGGCCCTGTGGTTATTAAGAGCCAGAGTTCTGGGATTGCACCCCAGGCACGTGGGGCAGACATGGCAGGCATGGCTGGGTGCCTCTGATCTTTTTTTTTTTTTTTAAGATTTTATTTATTTATTTGACAGAGAGGGAGCACAAGCAGGGGGAGTGGCAGGCAGAGGGACAGGGAGAAGCAGGCTCCCCACTGAGCAGAGAGCCTGATGCAGGGCTCAATCCCAGGACCCTGGGAGCATGACCTGAACCGAAGGCAGACACTTAACTGACTGAACCACCCATGCACCCTAATCTTAAGTGTTCTTTCCCAGCCTTCTCAGTAGTCCCACTCATCCATCGGCTAAGGCTATGGTTCTTTTTTTTTTTTTTTTTTTTTTTTAAGATTATTTATTTATTTATTTGACAGACAGAAATCACAATTAGGCAGAGAGAGAGGGGAAAGCAGGCTCCCCGCTGAGCAGAGAGCCCAATGTGGGGCTCGATCCCAGGACCCTGAGATCATGACCTGAGCTGAAGGCAGAGGCTTAACCCACTGAGCCACCCAGGCGCCCCTAAGGCTATGGTTCTTAACCAGTAGCAGAATTGGTCCCCAGGAGACATATGGAAATGTCGGGAGATACTTGCACTTCTCATGACTTGGATGTGGGGCAGGAGAAGGAGTCCTACTGGTGTTTAGTGGGTAAAGACCAGGGAAGCTACTAAACACCCTATAGTGGATAGGACAGTCCCCGTCACAGAACAGCTTGGCCCAAATTGTCAGTGGTGGTAAGGTTCAGAAACCCTGGGCTAATGAACGTCATCTTCCCTTGGGGGCTGACGGCTCGGGAACAGTCACTCTGGGCTGGATGGACTTGGCGTCACTGAGTCAGTCCCGCCATGGGCTAGCACAGAGAGAGCCCTGGCCTAGGAGCCCAACATGGGGTGTCCTCACCACAGCTCTGCAGCCTGCAAGCTGGGCGGCCTGAGAATGGTTCCTGCTCCGAGTACGTCCTCCTCTGAGAGAGAGACGATAGCTCCTGTCCTGCCTGTTGACACACAGCTGTCATGTGGAGCAAATGCAAAACTTGCACTAGGAAAAAGCCAAGTATCTGGATTCATGCCCACACCAGGTGGCAGTGTGGTTATGGAGTTCCAAATCCACCGCCTCCCCACCCCAGCCCTGATCTCCTTTGCCATTGCCTAAAAAAAAGCTGGTGTCTCAGAAATAGTTGGTGCTGTTCCTTCAAAGGTCCTGGCCAGGTTAGTGTGTTTGTGCATGAAGTGCAGAGAGAGGACACTTAGGAGACACCACAAGGGGCCAGTTGAAGTTTCTGCCTGCACACCAGAAAACCAGATGCCCCTCCTCCTGTTGGCTTTGGAGAGGTCCCTGCGGCCTTTCTTCTGTTTCTGTGTGCTGTGAAGACTGGCAGGTTCCTCCTGGCGCACTGCAGGGAGTGACGCCACCTGGGGCTGGAACAACCATGTCCGTCTCTGGTCTCATGGCTTTCAGAGTCTCTTTTTGAAGCAGCAAAACGCTTTCTGTGAAAGAAGGCTTCCTGGAAGGCAGTTTGGGTTCAGAGGTTCCGAGAGCCGCTCTGGCTAGGGGAGAGAGGTCTGGGGCCCTGTCTGACCACTTGTCCCTAGGCATTTCCAGGGAGCTACAGGAGCCCAGTTTTAAACTAACAGTCTGGTCCAACAGTGTCATTTTCCAAATGAAATCACTGGAGTTGGGTGAGGCCCAGGGACTCATCCTGGGTCACAGCTGGGGTGGGAATCCAGGTGTCATTACACATACTCCAGTGTCCTCTTCATGACCCAGGCCTCCGTCCCTCAGCAGGGCAGCCACGCAGTAGTGGATCCTGCCAAGGATGGCATGTTCTCGTCAGCTTCTTAATTTGTCACAGGATTCCTGGAAGCGCTTTTTTGCTCTGGCTTTTCCTTGCCCAGGACTGAAAAAATTCCAACATTTTTAGCATTTGGTTCCAGTTGCTCCTGCAATCCAGACTAAGGGCCGGGTGAGGAGGGACGAGACATAACTCACTCTGGTGACCTCTGGCCGGGCCAAGCCGTGAGTGCTGCTGAGTGCAGGCTGGCCCCCATTCTCCACCATCACACACTAGGGCAGTGTCATATTTTTCTGCTTTTGGTTTTGAACATTACGACTGTATTTGCTTTGAACTGCGGTTCCTACCTTGAAAAATAGACTCGGTCCACTCTCTTTGACCACAAATAGAAGTGGGTCCAGGCTGAGTCCTTGGTGGGCAGTGACTGTTCAGGACCCCCTTTGGGATTTCTCTGATCCTCAGAGCTAAGTGGGCCTGGCCTCATTCCATGCTTTCTCCAAGGCTATGGGGAAGCTGCTGCTGCCAGGCCCCTGGGCATTGCCCAACTTTGTGATCAGGAGATAAGAGTGGCAAGACCTGCTTGGGAATGGGGTCTCTTGAGTTGACTAACAGAGCAGAAGAGGAATCTAGCCTCCCCACCCCACCCCGAGCCCAGGCTGCCCAAGCCTGTGAGCACCGCTCTCCTCGGCCTGCAGGTACCCCACATTCATAGATGCTCTGCGGGACCTGGATGATGCCCTCTCCATGTGTTTCCTCTTCTCCACCTTCCCACGGACTGGGAAGTGCCACGTGCAGACCATTCAGCTGTGCCGCCGGCTCACTGTGGAGTTCCTACACTATGTCATTGCCTCCCGCGCCCTGCGAAAGGTTTGCCTGGGGCCACCTGTGGGAGGGGTTGCCGCTCTTCTCCCTGCCCTGCCTCCCAGTGCTTTTCACCCTACTGTGCCCTCCCCCCAGGTCTTCCTGTCCATCAAAGGCATTTACTACCAGGCCGAGGTACTGGGGCAGCCCATTGTGTGGATCACACCCTATGCTTTCTCCCACGATGTGAGTACACCTGTGGGGCAGGCAGGGGCTTGTGCTGGGGCGTTGCTCATTCTCTGGCTCCTAACAGACATCAGGACTTGGGCAGAGGGGGAATTTGCACAGTCCAGCATGTGCTGGGTTTCCAAGTGCAGCAGGGGTATCGTGTGGGGGTGAGGGATGTCCTGCACAGTGTTATAATGACAGCTGGAGCCTGCCTGTGTGCAGTCATCCCCTGCTGGGTGACCTTGGACATGTTCCTGCCTCTTTCTGTGCCTCGGTTCATGAATGATGTTTTTCCGCTTGTCTTGTCCTGAGGATGTAAGGGGAAAAAAATCTTGTAGAGTGCCTGGCGCTAGGCCCTTTGGGAGTGCCGTGTGGCCAGTAAGCAGCCGCCAAAGCTCGGGAAGTAGCTGAGCCCAGCCCTGCCTTCAGAGCCATGGGATCGTCGTCCCGCTCTGTCGCTAGTGGCTGCCAGACCTTGGCCAGGCTGCTCTGCTTAACCCCTCAGCTTCTCCAGACTCCTACCCAGGGTTGGGGGCACTGGGTGAGGTTGGGGAGGATGAGGACATGAGGTGTTATTAGCACAAGGCACTACTTCCTGTTTATCTTGGTTTAGACTGGGTATTTTGGGCAGGGATTCACGGAGAGAAATCCTGCTTTTGCCACCTTAGGGGGCAGCATTAACCTCTGGTCCCCCGCATGGTCTCAGCCAGACTCTCCTTCTGCCGGACTTGTCATCCTCTGGGCCTGTGTCTGGCCGGGTCTCCTGCCTGTGCCTTGAGCAGCAGGTGTGCCAGCCTGGGTGGACAGTCTGTTTGCTGACCAGGTTAGCAGGTGCTGCAGGGCGAGCTGGGGATCTGGGCCCCTCCCCTTTACTCTGGGCTGGCAGGGGTCCAAGGCTGGAACCCACTCTGACTGCAGGGTAGTGGAGCTGTCTGGGGGCAGGCTGCAGTCCATGGGTGAGAGGCGCCTTGGCCTTCAGCAGTCTTCTCTTCCCACTCTCCAGGGCCCATATGTGTGCCAGAGCCTGTGGCCCCTCCCTCTTCCCCATCCCGTCCCTCCCCTCCTTCTCCTTCCTTCCTCTCTTCTTGCCATGCCTCCTTCCTCTCTAGCCCTCCCTCTTTTTCCTTCTCTCTGATGTGCCACCCCCATGCTGCTCAGACTGGTCTTTGTATGTTCTCCTGGTGGTGAATAGGGCCCTGTAGAGGCCAGCCTCCGCACAGCTGGCCCTGGGGGAAGGGAACAGGCCGCCGTACCTCCTTCCTCCCTGGCCAGCTCACTGCCACTACTTCCTCTCAGCTGGAGGATGGGGGACCGGTCCTGGGTCATTACTGAGGCCCTCATGTACCTTCTTCCCCCTGAGTAGCTAGTGCTGGGCTCCTCAAAGTAGGACCCAGGCAAGTAGTGGGGTGGGGTGGGAAGGGGAGGAGCGATGGGACCCTGCTCAGCACTGTGCTGTGGAAAATGGAGTTACGGAGTTAGTCCTCAGATGCTTCCCTAGCAGATGTTCTTGGAAGGATGGAGGTGTGAGTGGGGGCACGGGTGGAGTACATTTTGGTCCCTGTACCCTCACACTGCCTAATGGCAGAATAGAGAAATAGCTCAAGGTCATGGGCGTGTGTGGCATGAAGGGGATGTTGTGATCACTACCGGTTTTGACATTATTCAGCATATTCTGCCATCCAGCTCCTGGGCGGTCAGCAGGGCTGGGCTCGCCTCCCTGGTTGTGGGGGTAGTGTTGCTCAAGAGTCGAGACACTTTGTCTGGCACTTAGATCCTTCCCCTGTTTTGCTTTATCAACTCCTCAAGGGCAGAGATGAATCCTGTTATGACCCGTACTTGCCGGGTTGGTAGCTCTCCCATGTGCTTTTGCCCCAAGCAGGCAGCTTTTCTCCTGCCATTTCTCCAGCGCTTCCTCGGGCCGAGTCAGGCAGTTGTCCCATCCTGTCCTGGTTCCTCGAGTTGTGCGTTTGTCTTTGGCTTGGGCCTTGGCCTGGGACTCTGAATTGAGTGTTCGTTCCAAGGCTCCTGCCAAGGTGTGAGGGTGCTGAGTTGTACCCCCCCCAGGCCAACAGACTGCTGCAGGGCCAACTCTCCCAGCTGGGGTGGTGATGGAGCTAGGCACGGGGAGGCTAGCAGGCGAGCCCAAGAGAAGACATTAAATGAAGACTGTGGGATGACTCACGGTGAAGGATGAGCTCTCGCCAGGCTGGTGGTGGAAGGCCACCTCTGTGACCGAAGTCTGGTTTGAGCCGGGACTTGCAGGATGAGTGAAAACTGGGGCAGGGGCCAGGGAGCTTCAGCCAGTCCCTTTCATCTTCCTCTTTATGGCTTGGGGATTTGGCTCTGGCCTCAGGATGCCCCTAACCCTGGAGAACCCTGTCCAGTGCCTCCTCCAGAGTGCTTGTGGGACACGCCACAGAGCCTCTTCTCATGGGGTAGGCGTCTGAAGACAGGGCTGCCATGGAGGAGCCTTGGGCGGGCTGGAGTCACCTCCCGTGGGGGTTGCCAGTGCCGTCTTTTCCCCCTACCTGCACCTGCATTGCCAACGGGTCCCCTGTGCCCCGCAGCACCCGACAGATGTTGACTACAGGGTCATGGCCACCTTCACTGAGTTCTACACCACACTGCTGGGCTTCGTCAACTTCCGCCTCTACCAGTCGCTCAACCTGCACTACCCGCCCAAGGTAGGGCCCCAGCCCAGCCCAGCCCAGCCCAGGTTCTTCTCAGTGTGCAGGGGTCACAGTCCTGCTGCCCACACAGAGACAGGGGGCTCTGGCATCTTCTCCCTCTGACCTTCTCCTTGCCTCCCAGCTGGAGGGGCAGGCCTACACAGAGGCGAAGACCAGTGAGGACACCTATGCATTGGACTCCGAGAGCTCTATGGAGGTGAGAGAAGCTTCCAGAGTACTGGCCTTGTGTCCTCCTAGAAGGGTGGTCACTGGCCTGCTGGTGTGGATATGCATGGCTAGACGGGTGGGCTCAGGGCTTGCCCTTGGAACCCAAGACCACTGATGTCCCAGAACTGTCACTGCTCCTGCTATCCCTACCCTGCCACTGACCATGTCCCCAGCCAAGACCTCCTATCTGTAAACAGTGGCCCTGCTTCTTTCCTATAGAAACTGGCAGCCCTGGGTAACAGTCTGGCCCGCGTGGTGGTACCTGTGGAGGAGGAGGCTGAAGTGGATGAGTTTCCTGCTGATGGGGTGAGGACTGCATGTCAGGGTTGGGGGGGTGTGCTGGACTGAGCGCTCTGGGTGGAAGCTGGGGGACATCTCTGCCTGCTGCCCTCCAGTGCGGGTGTGGGCAGGCTGGATGGCACCACAGCCTCTTTCATGGCAGGAGATGACAGCGCAAGAGGAGGACCGCAGGAAGGAGCTGGAGGCACAGGAAAAGCACAAGAAACTCTTTGAGGGCCTGAAGTTCTTCCTGAACCGTGAGGTGCCCCGCGAGGCCCTGGCTTTCGTCATCAGGTGAGAGGCTGATTGCCCTGGCTGTGCCCTGCTCTGGGCTGGGGCCCGTACCAGATGTCCCGCAGTAACACAGGATGGTGGCAGCACGCACCCCTCAGGGCTTTGGTGCAGAATCACCAGGGTGGGCGTAGGGAGCGTCCAGCACCAGCACGTGGGGAGATCCTGGTGTTGGGGAGGGGATGGGTGTGTCCTAGGGGGGTGAGCTTCATGCTGGATACTCCTGTGCTCTCCCCCTATGCCTGTAGGAGCTTTGGGGGGGATGTGTCCTGGGACCAGTCTCTCTGCATTGGGGCCACATATGACGTCACAGACTCCTGCATCACCCACCAGATTGTCGATCGGCCTGGGCAGCAGACGCCTGTTATCGGCAGGTAGATCCCCAGGGCTCTCATCTTCTTCCGTCTGTTTGGATTTCGGGGTGGGGGGCAGAGGTCTGTCTTATCCCTAGAGGCGGGGAGGTATCAGGTTGCTTCTATGATGTGTCTCTGCCGCCAGGTATTACGTGCAGCCCCAGTGGGTGTTTGACTGTGTGAATGCGCGGCTCCTCCTCCCCGTGGCAGACTACTTCCCCGGAGTGCAGCTGCCGCCACACCTCTCACCCTTCGTGTCGGAGAAGGAGGGAGATTACGTCCCTCCCGAGAAGCTGAAGCTGCTGGCCCTGCAGCGGGGGGAGCACCCAGGTGAGTGGGCCAGGCGATGGCGTGGGTGGGTTTCTCCGGGTTGGCTTCGGCCTCACCTCGTTTCCCTCCTTAGCTGCAGAGGTGGCAAGCTCCTCAGAATGGGACAGTCAGGCTTAGGAGAGGGAACACGTGTGTCCTACAGTCTGCTGTTCCTTGATGTTCAGAGTAACTGAGCAGGAGTAGTCTGGAAGTTGTCATGGGTATTTATGTAGGAGGTGGCAGAGCTTGGGATTGGGGGCCTGGAGTTTCCTCAGAAGCCAGCTGGGGCTGTAGGGAGAGGTGCCTGGGGGAGTCCCAGTTGGGACAGCCCTGCACCCTCTTTGGAACGTCTTCGTGGCTGAAGAGTGTGGTGCCTGGGCCCAAGTGCTCGGCCTGCAAGGAGAAGAGGAGGCTCCCAGGGCTTTCAGAAGTCACTGCCCTTTCATAGAAAATATGGATGAATCTGAAGAGGAGGATGAGGAAGAAGACAATGATGGTGATGGTGATGAAGGGGGAGAAAATGAAGAGGAGGAGGAAGAAGATGCAGAGGCTGGTTCAGAAAAGGAAGAAGAGGCCCGGCTGACAGCCCTGGAGGAGCAGAGGCTGGAGGGGAAGGTACTGGGAAGCTGCTGGGAGGTGCCCCACTGGCCATCTTTGGTGCCAGCCCCGGCCCAGAATGGCAAGAACCAGGGGACCAGTGGGGGTGGGGGACCCAGCATCCACAAGTGTCTGCCCTGTGTCCCCAGAAACCCAGAGTGATGGAAGGCACCGTGAAGCTGGAGGACAAGGAGAGGCTGGCGCAGGAGGAGGAGAATGAAGCCAAGCGCCTGGCCATCATGATGATGAAGAAGCGGGAGAAGTACCTTTATAACAAGATCATGTTCGGCAAGAGGCGCAAAATCCGAGAGGTGAGTCCCTGTCACCTGCCTGAGACTCCCAGGTGAATCTGGGGGCCGGCTGACTGTCCTCTGTGCAGACTCTGGGTCCTTTCTTAGATTTTTTCTGAGGTTGCTGGTCTGGCCTGGCCCAGCCCCTGGGGCCCCCATGCAGGCCTGCGTTGGCATCTTGGTGTCAGCAGCTTGTGCCTGGGCTTTTTTCAGAGGTCAGTTTCCTTCTGACACCCAGCTCTTTCCGAGTTTATTGGCGTCTGGGGACAGAGCTGTCTCAGCAAACTCCAGGCCCGCTTTCGCAAATGACCGCTTAACAGATGTGCATAAAGCAGGAGGGCCTGTGGAGGTCTTGGTTAGGTTTCTGTTTTGTTTCCTCTTGTTCACAAAGCCAGAGGTGCTCATTGTAAAAAAAAAAAAAAAAAAATTTTTTTGTGAAGTTCTTTGCACACCAGAACTCTGTAATCAATGATGTGGGAGTGGCTCACAGTTCTGCTTCTGGGGTGATCTGTAGAATAGTGCCCCAGTTTCTTCTGTGTGTGTAATAACACAGGGTTTTGGAACCATCATGCTACGTACAGGTGGTTTAGAGGGTGTTTTTCATTTAATCATAGAGTGAATTTCTTGCTATGACCTCATACAAGTAATCTGTTCTCTAGATAGAATCAGTTTGTTTTTCAATTTGAGGCATTCTTAGAAAACACCCTTGAGCGCAGCCCTGCCTCCTCTGAAGTCCCTGCAGGGTCCATTCATAGGCATGTAATTGGCCAGGTTGAAAGGCCCATGTGTGTTTTGTAGTAGATATTTCCAAATGGGCCCCAGGGGAAAGACTCCTCCCCAGCAGCCCGGTGAAGGTGATTGGCACTCAGCTTTCCCGAGGAGGAAGGTAAACGGGGCAGTTGCTTCTAGCTCTGGAGCCTGGGATCCTCCTAACTTGTTATGGGCCCATTAAATCATAGAGCCCTGAAAGCAAAGGTAAAAAGCCCATTTTATTGCCTGAGGTTGTTTAGATAGTTGTTTTTCCTCTTGGTCATTTGCCTCTTTAACTTTCCTGGAAGCTCTACCTTTAAGGGACAGCCTTGAGTAGGAGGAGAAGCAGCCCACAGTCACAGCTCTATCCCCCCTTCCTCCTCACAGGCCAACAAACTGGCAGAGAAGCGGAAAGCCCACGACGAGGCTGTGAGGTCTCAGAAGAAGGCCAAGAAGGCCAGGCCAGTGTGAGTGGCGGCAGCCTCTGGATGGGTGCGGCCCGCTCTCGGCAGCTGGACTTGGCACAGGCAGGCCGGAGGACCCAGGCTTGGTGGCAGACCAGAGTCTCTTCTGTTTTCATCCCCTTCCTCCCCCTGCCGGCCCTGGCTTCCTCTCAGGCTCTCTGGCTGGAGCCCCAGCCTCCGTTGGATGGAGCTCCCTGCTGGTGACTGGGCAGAGGAGAGGCCTCTGTGCCCAGCCCAGCCTGATGCTCCCAGGAGTCAGTGGCATGGTTGGGGGTGCTGTAGGGGCCTGAGCAGCCTCTCAGGGGCTGCTTCTGTTTCTCCTGGCTTCCTGCAGTCCTCACCTCCCCTGAAGGATTGGACCTTTGATTCTCCCGCTGCTGTGGTGGGGCGAGGGTGGGGAAGCATTTGTTACCAAACAGCTGGAGTTTTAGAACCAGTTGAATTCTGTGTTCATGAGCCTTCATGGGGTTGGAGGAGGGCCACCTAGTGAAGTGGAATCTGCGCTTGGTTCACATTCCAGCCCAGGTATTTTTTCCTCTGTGAACATTGCTTCCTTCTATGTAAATTAGGGGTAGAAGCTCTGGTACGTCTCTGGGGGATGGGGGTGGGGGAGGAGGGTTCAGTGATAGTGTTGTGCAGACTCCATAGGTCTGGGTGCCTGGGAAGGAAGGTACTCCAAACACCAGCTGTGATTGTGGTAACTGGTTGCTAGAGTGAGCCCAGGATGGGGAAGCCAGCACCTGAGAGCTCTGTGCGGCTTGAGTCGTGGGTACTTAGCTTTACTTTGTAGGCTCATGGGCAGAATTGTCCAGTAACCCCCTGTGGGTGTTGCATGCAGTCTGACTTGTGACCCTTGCTGGGCCGTCATTGCAGCTTCCTTCCTGCCTCTGACTGTGCTCTTGCTCAGGCCTGGAGAGACCTGCCTTTGCCCAGAGGTCCAGTGCCTCACAGCAGAGTCGGGGCCAGAAGCCAGCGCTTGGGATGGTCACTCAGCCCCTCCCAGATCAGGCAGGGAATTTCTGAATAGCCCCCTCAGGGTGCTGAGGGCTCTCAGGAGCAGGGGCAAGGGTGGTGGAATGTGGGTTTGGAACTTGGTTCCATGTACCCCCAGTCTAGGCATCTGAGGGCATTGGCCCTGTACCCCTCAACTGTTCCCAGGCTCTGTAGTTTTTTGGGCAGTGGCTGCAGGCCTGGCTGGGGGAGGAGGGTCCGGACAGGGGTGGGAGTGAGTTTGGGCAGGCTCTGGCAGGAGAGCAGAGAACCCAGGGCCACTGTCTTGGCCAGGCTCTGCTGTGGGTGGAGAGGGCTGTGCTATACTCTTGCACGCTGGTGAGGGTGGGGCTGGTGGATGTGCTTCCTGGGCAGGGATGGGATCAGGGCCATGGCAGGGGTGCTAAGGCAAGGCTGGAGAGTGAGCCAATTGGATCCAGGAAAATCCCTGGCAGCCATGCAGATGTGGAATTTTCCCCATTCCAGCATTGCCCAGTTATGGCGGGGGCAGCAGGGCTCTGCGCAGCCCATGCCCCACCGAGTGGGGAGCAGGTTTTGCAATGCCCACAGCTGGAGCTGTGCATTCTCGGCCCAGGTGGGCAGGAGTTCCTGTCCTTGGTCCTCCTCTGCGGTGAGGAGGGAAGCTGGGGACTGAAAGAAGGTGGATCATGGTTGGGGCACCTGCATCTGGATGGTGCTGTGCGCACCCCTTGTGGACACCCTGGAGAGGTGGGGTCAGCGGAGACCTAGTGGCCAGACTGGTTGGAGATAGGTCCCTTGCCTGAGCTTCCCTCTAGGGATCCTGCCCCCATCCACATTTTAGACCCCAAAAACGTGTCCCCAACTCGCACTGACTTGAGCAGGAGGCCATACCTTATGTTGGATATTTAGGATTCCAGAGACCCCAGTAAAAGCTCAGTGACTAGTCTAGCCACTTCCCTTTGCCCAGAGCTGGACTGCCCTCATCACCAGCACCACGCCACCCCGTTTCCCAGGCACCCTCGAATCCCCTTCCGGGCCGGAGCTCAGCCGAGCCTCAGGGTCCTGCAGTGGGACAATGGCCCCGTTGGCGCTCCCGGGACAAACGCGCCTTGTTGAGCCGGCGGGGGCGCAGCGCTTCGCGCGGGGACGCTGAATGCGGCTTCTGTGCGTCCCAGGCGGGCGCGGAGGGGCCGGGAGGGGGCCGTGGCCGGCCGCCTATTGGCCGCAGCACCGGGGGAAGGGCCAGGCTGGCGGCCGCACCTGGCCGGAGGGAGGGTGGCGGCGGTGGCGGCGGCGGGAGCATGGTTCAGGTCCGGTGGAGTTGGGGGCCCGGGCGGGTACGCCCCGCCGCCTAGTGAGCGCCCGGGCGGCGCGGGCCCGGGACCGAAACAGCCACGCCAGGCCCGAGGAGAACGGGGCTGAGGTATGTTCTGGGGGCCCAACACCCACTGCCTGCCTGTGCCCTGCCTGAGGCTGCAGCCGGCGCTACCCAGACCTCCAAACCGGGACTATGGGAGTCACACTCAGACCTAGGTGGTGCGAGAGTGCCAACAGCTGCTCCAGGGAATGAGTGCCCTTTGGGCTGACAGAGGGTCGGCAGCTGGGGGGGTACGTTGGTGTGTGCCCTGCCCTTGGTTTTTTCCTCATCGCCCCCTTTCCAGGGTTGTCCCAGCCCTCGGACAGGGTGGGTGGGGCTGGAACTGGGCTGGAGCTGGAAGTCCATTAATGATTAATCTTGGACACAGCAGCCTGAGACCTGGGGGAGGAAGGGCAGGGATCTCCCCTGTTCCCACCAGCGCTCTCCAGAAGTGGTTGGGAGGGAGGGGCATCGGACCAGGGGCTGGGGTAGGGGGAGGGATGGATCCCCCTCTGCTTGAGGAAGGCCCAAGGCCACCAAAGAGAAGCTCGTAAATGGGACAAGCCCTGATATCCAGGAAGGGTCCATAGGAAATCCAGCTGGTTGATTTTCTAGGACCAGTGTCAGGAGGGGATACAGCTTGGTCTGCCCTCACTAACAAGCAGGTACTTGGTCACAGCACAGAGCAAGATTGTGGTCTCTTCCCAGTAGGGCTCCCTGTTCCCACCTGCCTGGAGCTGGAAAGGAGGCCGCAGTAGCATCTGCACATCTGGCTGCAGTAACCCACACCAGGAGGAGGGAGGGAGGGAGGGAGGGCGGGCGGGCTGCAGGCCTGACACCTGATCCCCTGGGTTGCCAAGGTGACCGGTGCCATGAAAATCCTCAGGAGGACAGTCCAGTTGGGAGAATCCAACCTCTTCCTTTACCATGGGCATGACCTGAGACCCAGAGAGGTTTAAGGCCACGGGCAGGCCTGGGCCAGAGCAGCCCCTGTACTTTGTCCTGTGAAAGAGGGCATTCCCATTATCCTTAGGGGGAACTGAGGTCCAGGGCAATTCAGTGACTTGCCCAAGGTCATACATAGTTCAAAGGTGGCTGAGTTGATTATGAATCACAGGAGTTATGTCCCAGCCCACATCTCAGGATTGCAGCCCTGCTTAAGACCTCTCTGCTGCTCTGGGGTCCTTGGCTCCCAGATTGGTCTGTGCTGCCCCAAACCCCTAGCTCAGGACCCCTCCCCCCCCTTGCCTTCCTAGCTCCCAGCTCTGCCTGACACTCAGGGGGTGGGCAAGCTGCTACCCTGGGAGCGGAGACAACAGAGCCCTGTTCCCAGCTGCCACCTCGGGCTGCTTCATTCCCTGCTTCTCACTCAGGCAGAGCCCTGCCTCAAGGAAGCTCCCTGTGGACAGAGGAGCTTGCTTCCTGCATATCCCCTTGTCCAGTGGGCCTGGGACTGCTGTTTGAGACATGGGGCAGATGCCCTCTTGTCCCCCAGCAAGAAAGGAGTGTTTCCCTGACAGCCCCCACTCTGGGCCCTAGGGGACTGAGTGTCACTGTGGTGAGAGGCAGTGATTAACCTAGGCGAATGAGGCACAGATGGTGGAATTGCTGGCGCGGCATCAGGCCTGTGAAGGGCTTCTTGCTTCACTTGGACTGGGTGAGGAATAGGGGGAAGAACAAGCCCTCTTAGGAGGGCTATTCTACTCTAGACAGGGAGGGCAGGAGAGAGCAGGGGTACCCTTGGGGATCAGTGGGCTGGGGGCTGGAGGAATCACCAGGTGGGGAGTGTGATGGTTGGGAAGAACTGGGCCCCAGATGATAACTTCTTTCCCACCTGGCAGCTCCAGGTGGCTTGGGCACTCCCAGACCTAATTCCAGCAGTGCCCTCCCTGAACTGCCATGAGATGTTAGGCAAGTCCTTTCCTACCTGTGCCTCAGTTTCCCCTGATGTAAAATCGGGATGAGGGAACTCAGGTCCGAAGCATGGGAAATAAAGGGGTTTGGATGGAGGAGGGTTGCCTTCCAGGAGTCTGCACTGGTGGGTCCTATTTCATCTGCCAAGTGGGTCTAGAAGGGTCATGATCATGATCCAAGGTTTGAGCAAAGGGTCCTGCATGCCTCTTCCAGTTTAATCCTCTTAGTAAGCCCTGAGAGGGGCAGAATATTCCCATTGTTAAGACAGTGAGGCTCAGAGAGGGGAAGTCATTGGCCCAAGATCACCCAGCTTGGGACTGGTAGAGTCAGAATTCATAGCTAGAGCATCTCAGCCTCTCCTGGAGGGGAGAGGCTGGTGGGCAGAACCCGGACATTGTGCACAGCAGGTGCTCAGTACCTTTTAAAAACCTTCATACTGTTACATATTTTTATGCAAACAAGTGCATGACATTCCTTTAAAAAACATCTCAGCCATGCTAGAGGGTACAGAGAACAATTATTACCAACTTCCACATACTCACCTCCTGTGTTCCCAGTAACTGGGAGCTAATGAAGAAACCACTGACTTCTTGGTTAAGCTGTGTTTTGCCCCTTTGAAGCTACTTGGGGTCAACTCAGCCCTGGTGGTGACTTTGCCCAAACAAGGCGGTGTAGCAGGAAGAGCTTGTTTGTAGTTCTGACTTTGCCAGTGAACCCCTCTGCTAGTTTCTGAGCCTCAGTGTTCCCACCCATCCCATGACTAGCAGGTGACCCTGGGAAGTCTGTTGGGGGTTCCAGGCATGGTTGCCATTTGAAATGGTAGAAATAGGTGACCCTGCAAGATGAGAAAGTGCCTTCTGAATCATCAAAGAACATTGCCCTCTTTCAGTCAGCTGCAGGACCTGGGACCCAGCTGGCAGTCATCCCCGCAGCCCAGGGGGCAGGCAGGAGGGCAAGATATCAGGGCTGACTGGGGGTGGTCCTGTGAGCCAGCAGCTTGGGGTTCAGCTGAATTCCCTCCCTGGGTGATCCTCCCCATCTCTCCTCCAGCACTCCACTCCGGAGGGGCACCCCACTGTGGGTCCCTGCAGGGCAGAGCTTCCGGCTGGAGGGCCAACCTGTCCTGTCTGCACCTTTAACTGTGCAGTCCACGCTTCCCAGCTTCTCTGCCCTGGGCGCCTACTGTTTCTTCCCCAGTTTTGGATACTGAGGCTCAGAGAGCTCTGTGGTCACACAGCAAGGTGGGGTAGGCCAATTCTCTCTCTTCCTCCAGCCAGACTGCAGTTTAAAAAAAAATGGAAACATCTTTTTCATTCTAATTTTTTTTTTCAAAGTAATACAGACTCTTTGTAAAACAAAATTGTGTGTCTATATGTGTGTGTGTGTGTGTGTGTATTTTTTACTTTATTATATATTGTAGACATCATTTAAATGAGTGCATAATAAACCGTGGGGTGAATATCATGTAATATTTTTAACCATTCCCTATCATTGGACATTTTAGTTGTTTCTACCTTTCCCCTTTGCTATACTTTTGCACCCACCTCAGATCTCCTGTTAGGTTATGTTCTGTGAACAAATGGCCACAGGTGGAATTGCTGGGTCTGAGGATGGGTGCCTTTAGGCCTGTAATAGTTGCTGTCAAATATGCAGCCCAAGCACTGTAGGGTGAGTCTTGTTCCACTTTGAAAGTCTCCTCCAGTGTCCCCATGAGATTCCCTTCCAGGTACAAGGAACAGCCCTAGGACACCCTCACCCCTTTACCTTATCTTATAGAATCCTGTTCCTTTGTGTGTGCACTGAGCAAACAGCAGGGATGCCCATCAGTCAGGGAATGGTTCTTGGGGAGTAGTGTTCCACGGAATGTTCTACAGCCAATGGCTTTAGAGGCCCTTCATCTTTATCTCCTTGGGAGACTCTTGCTCTTACGGCAGGGCTCTTCACCTTCTTCCCTCTTTCTCTGGTGGATTCCATCTGCTCTTTTGACCTCAGTTCTCACCTCTTTGCCCATGCCTCCCAGTCTCTTTCCACTGAGATCTCCCTCTTGTGCTCCAGGTAAGGGATCTTACTGCTTTTTGCATATTCTACAAGCATTCCCACACATCCTTCAGACTCAACTTGTCCTAAACTGAAACTGACATTGCCCTTCCAACCCCAATACTAAATATACCCCTCTCTTAGCTTCCCTCACTCAGGGACTAGCTCCGACCCAGCCAACTCCCCGCTTAGTCACCCCAACAGGGGTTCTTCCCTTCCCTCCTCCACACCCTATCATTCACAAATGGTGTCTATGCCATGGCCTACAGATGGTTCCAGTTCATTCCCAGGCTTCTCCTTCGTCCGGGTCATTTTATACCTAGACAGCTGTAACAACCACTGTCCAGGTCTACTGGCTTCTCTCAGTCCTTCCCCACCCCCTACCGTTCACTTTCCATCTAGCAGCCTGATGGGAATCCCATCTCCTCACTTCTTTGCTGAAGACTCTCCAGGGTTCCCCATTGCCCACAGGATCCAGGCCAGATTCCTTAGCATGCTTCCTCAAGACCCTGCATCTCCTGCCTGCCCCTGTCCCTTTTCTGGCTGTCCATCTAGTCTCCCCCTGCAAACCCAGCCTCTGACATACACACATGCTGCACACTCTGGCCAAGGTGAATATCTGTTAGTTACTGGGTCTTTGCACATGCTTTTCTGTCTGGCTCATTCCAGGGTAACAGGTGCATTAGTTAAGCCTAGTTGCTTAGGCCCAAGGCCCAAGTTTGGAAAGACTTAACACAATGGCAGTTTAGTTGTCATTTCATGAAATCTAATTGGGTGTTTAGGGAGTGGTGATGCCAATACAAGCCTTCTCCCTTCTTATGCGCCCCCCCATCTCCAGATCATAGAAGACTCGGCCCCATTCATCCAGCATATGCCAAAGGAGACCACAGAGAAGGCCCACCCACCTGACATCAACAGCTATTATTCTGCTCACATTCCGTTGGCCAGAATTCAGTCACACAAGGACGCTGAACCACAAGGGAGGATGGGAGATGTAGTTCAGCCACACACTCAGGGAGAAAAGGGAACTAGCTGCCTTTGGAAATCAGAGAGCACATAGCCTCTTCCACTATCAGGAATCCCTAACTCCAGGAAGCCTCCCTGAGCATGCTCTTCCTGTCCGCTGCAGGCTGGATCAGGTGTTTGCATTCCAGCAAGCCTTACCAGCCTGTTCCTCATCACAGCACCTGCAGCTGCCTGCTCCTCTCACCCCCAGGACTGTGAGCCCAGAACTCTGGCCCCGGAATCATGAACCCTAGCTCGGGGCACAGTGCAGTGGAACAGATCAACTGAAGACTCACTGGGGTCACAAAAGATGTCCACAACCTGTTGACATGGGAGGAGGGAGCAAGCATAAGACAAAATGGGACACTTCTATCATCTGTATGGGTTTATAGACAGAAAAAAATGTAGGGAGGCTTGTGCTAAAGCTGTAAGGTCAGTGACCTCTGGGAATGGGGCTTTTTTCATTGTCTTCTTTACAGTTTTCTGTACTTGTCTGAATTTTTTTTTCAATGATATGTACTGCCCTTATAATTAAAAACATTTTCTATATTTTGTTTCTTTGGCTGGGGTGGGGGGAGAACCTGCCAGAGATAATGTCACTATCAATACCCTGAGAGGAGAACCCTGTGGCAGGGCTGGAAGCATAGGTTCTGCTCTCAATGCTTCCTACTCTAGAAAGCTCTGCTTCACATGTCTCTTCTTTGCCTGCCTTCCCACCCCACCATGACCTCACCTTTTGTTCAGGAGCCTGATCTCCACTCCCTCCTGCCCAAGATCCTTAACTTCTGGTGACACGGGGCTTGTCACATCGCGTCCTTGAGCTTCAGCTCCCTCCTCTGTAAAGTAGGGGTGGAAACGGGGCCTCTAGTGACAAGGATCATGAGGGTGTGTGATGTGTGGGAAGTCCTGAGCACAAGAGTGAACTCTGGTCAAGAGTCCACACTTATAAACCACCTCTCTGCTGTTTGTTACCAGCTCTGCCCTGACTCATCCTCCTCCCCATACATTTATTTGTTTTTCAACTAACTCAGTCTAGAACAGATGGAACAGCGCTTTCCCGTGCCCTGGGCCAATCCAGCACTCGGAGAGCAATGGACTCTTGGTCCTCCCTGTGGCTATTTAAGCTCTGGTATTTCATGGGGCCTTGAGGGCTGCTCCCAGGCTAGGTGGGGCTATGCGGGAAAGGGTAAAGCATCTTGAGTGGTGTCAGATGCCTGCTGCTCCCTGAGAGGAGCTGGCAGCTGGTCAGCCTATGAAAGTGCTCAGTGTGAGATTAATAACTATCACAATAATGATCACTATCAACAGATGGTCAATTACCAGTAAATCTTGATCCCCAGGACCCCTGTGCCTGATGGAAGGATGTGAGGTGCTTTTCTAGGTATCCTCTGTTCATGGCAAGGCTGAACCCAGACCCGAAGACAAACCTAAACCCAGCTAAGAGAGGGGTGCAAGAGATTTTGGCGCCTTGGGTGAACCTGAGGGCCCTTGGGGTTTAGGACAGGGCTCCGAGAACTGCCTCTTCTTGCCAAGACCTTGGGAATGATTGGCACCTGCAGCGGGCCTGAATCGCGTGGTGTCCCGTGCACCGATCCCCACACAGGATGCCGACAGGAGAGGCATGATTTATTTGTACTGCCTCTTTGATGAAGGACTTGGGGCTCAGAGGTGAAATCCCATCAGACTGATCCTCGCAGAGCTGGTCAGGTTCTCTGCCCCCAGGAGGACTCCCAGGTGAGTTGTTTGCTTTTGTGGGCTCTGCTGATTTTAGACAAACTTTGGTCTCTGGTTGTGTCTCAGTATCTCTAAGCCCTGGAATTTGGCAAGTCTGCATTTGGATTTTCCTGTCTGGCTCTGACAGTCCCCGGCTAACTGCGTGACCCTGTATGGGTGAGTTCACCTCTCTGAGCCTCTATTCCTTCACCTGGAGAGTGGACTAATGTATAGGGCAGTCGTGGGACTTAAATGAGATGTTCGAGGAGCAGTTAGCCTCTCCGATTCTCTGCAGGGCTCTGCGGCTGCTTGTGTCCTTGGTGCAAGGACACCGGAGACCTGGCTGAGCCCTGGGGCAAAGGAGCTGTCTGGCTGCTGGGGTCTAGAGATAGTCAGGGACCACCCGGAATGTGCCCCTGGCAGAGGGCCCAGGCAGCACCTGCAGGGTACAGACACATGCCACCTGGTATCCCCAGGGAGGGAACTCATGAATATTCACACTCGCTGGAGCATGAGGGAGCCAGCTGAGCACTGCTGGGTGTCATTGGAGCGTTCCTGTTTCCCAGTGACTGCAGAGACGGCCTGGGAGTCAGATGTGGCTCAGACAGGGAGAGGAGAGGGGCAGTCAGCTGCGGCCCAAGGTGAGTGTGTCTTCTTCCACCCCAGCACAGGGGTCCCTGGGGGAGTAGGACATCTGGGACCAAGGCCTGCCTGGTTGTGGCAGTGACGCCAAAGGACAGATGGTTTACCGTCCCGGGCTTGGTTTCCCTGTGTGCCTGCTGTGGGGATGAGTCCTGTTTCTCCTTCGTTCTCTAGAGGGTGCTGGTCCAACGGAACAGGAGGAGTGCTGGGCCTGGCCTGGAGCCAGCTGTCAGCATAGATGGAGGACGATATCACTAGGGTAACCAAGAAGGATAGGAATAGAAGGGGAGGGACCATCGGCCCTGAGTGCCTGGGACTGTCACCACCTTGGGCAGAGGAAGAAAGACCCAGGTTCTAGTTCTGTCTGCTGCTGCTGTACTGTGTGACCTCGAGGGTGACGCCACCCTCTCTGAGCCTTAGCCTCCCTGCTATGCTGTATTCTCAGATTGGAGGCTGTGAGGCTCAGGCCACACTGTAATTGTCCATGATACTCCATGGCTTTGGACCTGGGGCTGTCCCCTGACTGCAAGCCTCCATCACAGGCCAGGGGGCACACACCTTGAAGGGGCCTCGACTGGGACCCTGGGAGGGCAATCATAATGATGTTAATTATACTGATGGCCATCCATGCCCAGCGGTGTCTGCTCTGCTCCAGCCCTGTGCTGGGCTCTTTCCTTGTGGGATGAGGAAGATCTGAATAGAGCATCTTATGGAGGGGGATGGCATCATCATTTTAGAGGAGAATCTAAGACCCAGAGAGGGACACAGGCTTGCCTAGATTTCCTTCTATAGAAAGGAAATGGCTGAACCCGGTCTCAAACGCAGGACCCTGCCTGGTTCCAGGTGCTGGCTCCAGGTGGCCCTTGGATGTGTGACTCACACACGTGGCTCTCACACCCTTGAGTTAGCTCTAGCTCCCTTCTGTCCTGAGGGTCATGGGGGTCATTCACCAAACATTAACTAGGTGCCAGGCTCCAACAGCGCAGGGATGAGTTCCCTTCATGCTTGTCTGCCTCCGGGCACAGACAGGATCTCTCCTCCCTTATGGGAGGCCTGGGAACCTGGGCCCTGGTCAATAGTGATGATAATAATAATTAATGTGTATTGATCTCTGCCTGTGTATGTGCATCCTGGCGTTGAAATCTCAGTCTCATGACTCTTCTCCGCTAGGCTTCTGGCTGCCGGCCAGCCCCTGTCTGGAGCTTGGTCTACCCAGGGACTCTGCCTGTGATTACCAAGGGCCCTGTTTGCCCTGATCTTGGTGCTATGTGCCCATTGTACACGTGAGGAGACTAAGATGGGGAGGCTGAGCGGCATGCCCAAGTTCACAGAGGCCAGGCAGGAAGGCTGTTGAGACAGTAGGGACCAGCCCCCAAAGTGCCCTCTGTTTCTCCTCTCTTCCTCCTGGCTGCCCTGCCCCAGCCCACAGGGGCCAGACCCTGCTGTGCTGCTGGGACAGAGCCCCATTAGCCACACTTTGGCCTCCTGTGGTCGATCTTTTTGTCACATACACACTTCCTGCAGGCTTGGGACTGGGCTTAGGACACACCAGGCGGGGGCTGCCACGGACAAAGCTGGAGGGTGCATATTGGAGGCCGACAGACTAGGGCCTAAATCCCAGCCCTGCTCCCTGCCTTGCCGAGTGACCCTGTGCAAGTCACATCACCCCCTGGAACCTTGATTTCCCCATTTGCAAAATGTGGGTGACAGGAGGTTAGCCTCCCGGGATAGCTGAGCAGGATCAGTGAGATGCTCTAGAGAAGCCCCTGCCCAGGGCCTGGCTCATAACAGGGGCTCCAAGGTGAAACCCGAGGGCAGGCATGGTTTCAGGAAGCCCAAGTGGCAGAGTGGACAAATGAATGAGTGAAGCCGTGATGGGCTGGGTGGGGGCGCTGTCCTGGGCCAGGCTAGGCGGAGCCTGATTGGTGGTTCTGGGGAGCCGGTCTGCCCCCTGCTGCTGGGCCTCCACCCCAGATCTTTTGCTATCAGCCTCCCAGATTTCCAGAAAGTGCCCTGGTGAGTGGGGCTGCCGGGGCAGGAGTGGGCCCTGGGATCTGGGGAGGGCAGGAATTTTACCCTTCCGTGTTTTAAAGCCAGAGAACCTGAGGCCTAGGGCCCCACTCAGGGTTTGGGCAGGGAGTCTGAGGCTCTGGCCTGGCCTACTGCACTGCCCTATTTTCTACTGGGTCCCCCAGCAGGGTGGGAGCCCAGTTGGAGCACCTGATGCATGGAGCTGCTTTGTGCTGGGACTGGGCAGCAGCGAGCCCACCCTGAGGGTGACAAAGAGTGAGACGACCAGGACCAGGTCCCCAGGGGCTCAGGAGGGAAACAGCTAACACTCTTTGAAAGAGAACTACATGCTCATTGCTTTCTTTGCCTCCTCTGTCTCTGAAAGAGTCAGTGATGGCGGCGGGGGGTGGGGGGGACTCTCAGCTTCCCAATTTTACAGATGAGAAACTGGGACTCCGTGGGGGTTCCTGACTGGGGCCTCCACAGCCTGGGGTCAGCACCTTCCCTTCCATGACCAGACTGGCTAGCCACCTTACCCCACGCTGCATTCTTTATCACCTGTTATTTAAAAATGTTGAAAGAATTTTGCCCTTTTTTTTTGGATTAAAAAAGCAGTTGTTACAGAAATGCATAATATAGAAAAATATTCCCGTATATACCCCTTTTCCCAGCAAGGTAGAGGATACTGCTGTTAAAATTTAGAATATTGCCCTCCAGTTGTTTCTGGGACTACATGTATACATAAATGGATTTGGGGGCATAGTGTTCTGGAAGTTGCTTTTTTTTTTTTTTTTTTTTTTTCACATTATTAGATCATGGTGTGTTTTTGAGCCAGTCCACTTAGCTCTGTCTTGTTTTGTTAACGTGTGCAGAAGACTCCGTCTGGGAACAGGTCTCGGTTTGTGTAACATCGCCCACTGATGGACGTTGAGGTCGTTTCTAATTTTTTAAATTTAACACCATGCCATGTGGGACTCTGCCGAAGTGTTTCTATGGAATCGTTGGAATTTGGAGAGCTTATACATTCCTCCTTTGCTAGGATGAACTGCCTTCTAGGAAACATTCTCCCCCGTTCTCATTTACCCCTGCCCTGTCCACCTTGCCACCTAAGAGGGAACAGGGCTGTGTCATTGTTCTGAGGGAGGCTGGCTTCTCTTTTGTGTAGCTTCTTCCTCTGCACATTGCTTCCTCATGTCCTTTCCTGTGATGAGGAATTTCTAGAGGATGAGCAGAAGACTCAGGGCTGTCTGGTGGGGTGGGACCTGGAGTGCCCCTTCTCCAAGAAGGTTTATGGATGCCTTGGGTAGCTTTTCCAGAGGGAAATATGTGGGGTCCTCCTCTAGGCAGGCTACTTAGCCTCTGCCCCCAGGGATGGTAGGGACGTGCTGTGTGTGTGGTCACAGAGGGGCATGCATGAGTTCTTGTGGCCTTAGAGGCCCAAGGCCCCCATGCCGTGTGTGTTAGAGCCAGAGTGGAAAGTTTTGTGCTTACAGCTAAGGGGAGGGAGGAAGGTGCCCTAAGCTCCAGCTCTCTCCTGAACTCCCATCCCTCAGCACGAACTACCCCCCTTACAGTTCATGCCTCAGTCCCCCGCTGTTAGGGTTGCTGCAGTTAGACCAAAAGACTAGACCAAAAACTTCTCCCCAAACCCAAAACAAACAACAAAAAAAGACACCCAGTTAAATGTAATTTTCAGATAAACGCTGAATAATTTTTAGTATGTGCTATGCAGTAGTAAAATTAAACAAATTTGGGGGCACCTGGGCAGCTCTATTGATTAAGCGCCCAACTCTTGGTTTCGGCTCAGGTCATGATCTTGTGGTCGTGGGATTGAGACCCACGTAGGGGGCCTCTGTGCTCAGCACGGAGTCTGCTTCAGATCCTCTCCCCCTCACTTTGTCCTCCATGCTTGTGCATGCGCGCACACGCTCTCAAATAAATAAAATATTCAAAAACAAAATTACACAAATTTTATTCATTGTTTATCTCGAATTCAGATTTACCTGGGGATCCCTGCCTGCTGGCAGTCAGAGAGAGGAGGTAGGTCTGCCTGGGTGACCTGAACCCTCTCCTTCCTCACTCAGAGCTTCAGTTTCACCATCCGCCTGCCCTAGAGACCCAGGGGCACAGGGACCAGTGAAAAGAGCTGAGGAGCCAGCCCTTCACTGGGCAGCTGGGAAGGGTGGCATAGGGAACAGGTGGCACTGGCTGGGTCTTTGAAAAGTGAACGATTCCTTGTGAATAGTGCTGGCCCCAGACCTGGGGCAAGGGGAGAACGGGGCACTGGGAGAGGGCCTTCTTTTCTGTCTTAGAAAAAATTTCATTATGAAGCCCCAAAATGTATAAAGTAAACTAATGACACCCAGGTGCCCACCCAAAATTCTTTCAAAACTTAAACTGAGGGACACATGGGTGGCTCAGTCAGTTAACTGGCTGCCTTTAGCTCAGGTCATGATTCCAGGGTCCTAGAATCAAGTCCCGCATCGGACTCCTTGCTCATTGGGGAGACTGCTTCTCCCTCTGCCCGCTGCTCCCCCTGCTTGTGCCCCCCTCTCTCTTCCTGACAAATAAATAAATAAAATCTTTTAAAAAAAATTAAAACTGAAACAGTTAGTAGAACCTGCTTCTTGTGCCATCCCCCAGTCTCTCTCTGTATTGGCTTTGCCCACCGTCTCTGTTTGTGCCCCTGTTGCTGTGTCTCTCTGTGTGTTTGTCTCTCTGTCCTCCTGTGGACCTTGCCGGGGGGCCACAGAGCCTGCAAAGGGCAGTCTCAATGTCAAAGGCTGCCCATGACCCCACCAAGCCTTGGGTGGGCATGGGGGCTCCCCAAGGCTGGACTCCTGATGCTTGCCCTGCTCTGTGACCCCACAGGTGTCTGAGATGCCGCTGCCACAGAAGAAGCGCTGGGTGTCCATGGCCAAGGGGCTGGTGCTGGGCGCACTCTTCACCAGCTTCCTGGTGCTGCTGTACTCCTATGCTGTCCCCCCACTGCACGCCGGCCTGGCCTCCATGTGAGTGGCTCTCCTGGGGGGCTGAGGGGTGGGGTCTGGGGTGTGGGGGCACCCTGAGCCCTACATTATGCTGTGCTGGGCAGAAATGGTGCTACGGGCAGAGCTCTCTGTGTAACCCTGGGCCTCAGTGTCTTCTGTAAAATGGGCATGATAACAGAGCCTGCCTCATAGAAGTGTGAGGACCCAGTAACACTGTGTGTGGGGCTGGGCTGATCACCATCTGAGGCTACAGTGGGGCCAGGAGGTGGGGGTGACTTGTCCAGGAGAACTCAACTGACGCAAGCTGACACAAGGCCTGGATTCAGACCGGGGTCTGTCTGCGCCCCAGCCCCAGGCCTGGCTCCTAACCATGAGGCTATCCCACCCCCTCATGGGGCTGCTGTGCCCAGGCCTGCCATGGTTGGTGCTCTTAGCTGGTGGTATCAAGCCCAACTAGAGGAAATCACCAGTGATTGACTATTTTGGGTTGAAAACCAATCTACAAAATTTCCTGTGGTCCAGCCTCATGCTAATGATAAACAGACAATGCCGTGGCCAGGAATGAGACAGGAACCAGCAAGCTTGTCACACTTGGACCTCACACCAACACCGCAGAGGGGCTGTTACTTCCCCCATTTCACAGATGAGGAAGGTGAGGCCAGAGAGGCCAAAGCACCCTATCCAAGCACGACAGCTTGGACGCAGGCCTGTCTGGTCCCCTGTCCTGGCTCCTCTCCTCCCCACCATCCCCCAAAAGCCCCCATCTTTAGACACCGGGGCACTGGGGGTTCTGTGTCCCGGATGGCCCCCAGCAGCCCCTGAGACTCTCCCCATCATTCCGTCCACAGAAGGACCCCAGAAGGCACAGCGCCCTGCTCCCCGGAGCCCGCTGAGCCGGAGACCCAGACCCCGGCCAACAGCTCTGTGGGAGCTTGCCAGCCTCGGCGCGACATCGTGTTCATGAAGACGCACAAGACGGCCAGCAGCACGCTGCTCAACATCCTGTTCCGCTTTGGCCAGAAGCACCGGCTCAAGTTCGCCTTTCCTAATGGCCGCAACGACTTCGACTACCCAGCCTTCTTCGCTCGCAACCTGGTGCAGGACTACCGGCCCGGCGCCTGCTTCAACATCATCTGCAACCACATGCGCTTCCACTATGACGAGGTTCGCGGGCTGGTGCCGCCCAACGCCACGTTCATCACCGTGCTCCGCGACCCCGCCCGTCTCTTCGAGTCCTCCTTCCACTACTTCGGTTCGGTGGTGCCCTTCACGTGGAAGCTCTCGGGCCGCGACAAGCTGGCCGAGTTCTTGCAGGATCCGGACCGCTACTACGACCCCAACGGCTACAACGCCCACTACCTCCGCAACCTGCTCTTCTTCGATCTGGGCTACGACAGCGGCCTGGACCCTGGCGACCCGCAGGTGCAGGAGCACATCCTGGAGGTGGAGCGCCGCTTCCACCTGGTGCTCCTGCAGGAGTACTTCGATGAGTCCCTGGTGCTGCTCAAGGACCTGCTGTGCTGGCAGCTCGAGGACGTGCTCTACTTCAAGCTCAACGCCCGCCGCGCCTCTGCCGTGCCGCGCCTCTCCGGGGAGCTGTACCGGCGCGCCACGGCCTGGAACGTGCTGGACGCCCGTCTCTACCGCCACTTCAACGCCAGCTTCTGGCGCAAGGTGGAGGCGTTCGGGCGAGAGCGCATGGCCCGGGAGGTGGCCGCCCTGCGGCGCGCCAACGAGCGCATGCGGCGCATCTGCATCGACGGGGGCCGGGCTGTGGACGCCGCCGCCATCCAGGACTCGGCCATGCAGCCCTGGCAGCCGCTGGGCGCCAAGTCCATCCTCGGCTACAACCTCAAGAAGAGCATCGGGCAGAGGCACGCGCAGCTCTGCCGTCGCATGCTCACGCCTGAGATCCAGTACCTTATGGACCTCGGCGTCAACCTGTGGGTCACTAAGCTCTGGAAGTTCATCCGGGACTTTCTGAGGTGGTGACACCCCGCCCACCCGCAGCCCCCTAGGCCAGCTGGATCGCTGAGGAGGGGCTGCGTGGGGGCGCAGGGGGTGGGGTGCCGCCGGCCTCCGCTGGGCCCTCCTGGTGCCATCCCGGCTCCCGGGGTGAGGTAGGGTCTGCTGCGGGGGGCACGGCCAAGCCGGATCGGGGCCCTCGGCAGGCAGGGCCTCAGATCAGTATTTGACTAATTCTAGTTTTGTTTTTGTTTTTTTGTTTTGTTTTATTTTTTTTTAAAGAATTAAATCCTCTTCCCTCCAAAAAAGAATGTTCTATTTCCTGCCTCCCCTTAAAGGGGAGAGTTCAGAAGTAAAGGCGTTTGATGTTGTGTTTTTTGTTAATCAGCCTCTGTGGTGCTGACTGGTGGGGCCCTGTGTGGGAGATGAGCCATGAGGATGGGGGGACCTGCAAGAGAGCATGGGGGGTGCCTGAGTGTGTGGGACGGAGCCCAGCGGTGTGGCAGGGTTTGGCGCGCACCTGTTAGGTGCTGAAGCCCTGTGTGGTTGAAGGACTCCCAGGAACTACCAAGACCTGGAAGAGCGTGTGTGTGTGCGATCATCCTGGAGCTCTACCAGTCACTGAGTCCAGCCCAACACTGGTTATGTGTCCAGCAGTAGGCTGAGTGCGTTATTTCAATTCATCTTCATCAAAACTCAGCAATGCGGGAACTATCATTTCCTCATGCCAGAGATGAGGAAGGGAGCTCAGAGAGGGAAAGTCATCTGGCCAAGATCACACAGCAAGTAAGTGGTAGGGCTGGAACAGGGGCTGGGGAGGATGGAGTGTGCGTCCATATTAAGATTAAGAGTCCGTGTGTGTGTGTGTGTGTGTGTGTGTGATGGGGAGGTGGGGAGCTCTTGGGGTAGCACTGAGCAGCAGGCTCTGGGCCCAGGCTGAGGGTTCCTTGTATAATCCCATTAATCCTCACGATCACCCTTCGAGGTAGGCACCATTACCATCCCATATTACAGATGTGGGAATTGACATTCTGAGAGAGATCAGAAGGGACTTAACTGAAGTACACATCAGACCCTAAACTAAACCTTCTCTCTGGGGCCCCAGACGCCTTGCAGAGGTGTGAGTATGTCTCAGCTCTAACCACCTGCGTCCCTCAGCCTCCCCAGGGGGACAAGTTCCCTCTCTGGGGCACAGGACTTGTGGGTCTCTAACTAGGAGCCAGGAGCCAGACACAAAAGGTAGAATCCACAGCCAAATAAGTTTATTGGAGAACTGTCTGTACCAGGCTCCAAGCCAAGTACGTGTACACCTTATCTGGATATCCACAACATCCCATCTTTATAGACCAAAGCTCAGAGAGGTTAAGTGATTTACTGAAGGTCACCATCTTATTACTGTAAGAACTGGGTTTCCGGCCAAATAAGTGAGATCTTAAGCCCCTCCCTGGATCTGAATCAGTCTTTCTCCTGGGAGTGAGTTTCTGCTCCAAGCAGGGTGGAAAGAAGTTAAGGGGACCAACTGTCTCAGTATGCTGGGACTGTCCCAGTTTTTGCACGGAAAGTTCCCAAATCCCAGGAAACTCCTTAGTCCTAGGCAACCGGGATGGTTGGTCAGCCTGGGGGAGTTTTGAACTCACAAGCCCCCTTTGGCCTCCTAAATTTCTTTGCAGCAAGAAATAAGGACACTTTTGAAGGCTTTATTTAATTCACATGGAAAGAACTAAGTGGAAGGAAGGAAGGAAGGATAGCCAAGAGAGAAAGATGAAAGAAAGAAAGAAAGAGCGAGCCAATATTATTGACTCCAAATTTATGAGATAATCTCCCCCAATACACATTTTATTTGTCAAAGAGAAATATGATTTAATGCAATAAAATAATATCTTGGGCTTGTGGAACCTCCTAATTTTATTTCCTTGGACCCTTAAGGGCCTATAAATACCGATAATAATATTATATGCCATGTAATTATTTATTATTAATATTGGCACTACTAAGCCCTTAGGGATCCAAGGAGAATAAATCTGGCAAATAGTAGATGCCAAGAATATAAATTGCTCCATTAGCATTTACTATCTGTCTGGTTTGTTTTAAGAACATTACAGTTATTAACTCATTTATTAACATAATATTTTAACAATGAGTAGTTGTCTGGTATGAGCGGGCACTTATGCTCAGCTCTATGCCCCATGGGAACATGAACAATCCCCTTTGCTCTCCTGAAGAGGCGACCAAAACACAGAGAAACTGAGCAACAAGCCCAGGGTCAACCAGCCCTGCAGCCATAGAGGCAGGATGCAAACCCAGGTCAGTCAGACACCAAGGGCCGGTGCTTGCAGCCTCCAGACCCTCGGTGCCTTCTAGTTGGCCACCTCAGCCTCGGGATGGAGGTCTTCTCAATGGTTGAAAATGTATGAAGTCTCCAAGGGGCAGGGCTGCTTAATCTCCAGGAGCCTCACTGCTCTTGCCACACGTGGACAGCAGAGGGCGCCATGGTACCAAATTTGGTCTTAGCGGGTCATGACGTTCGCCGCCGCCAGGGGCTGGGGGCACCCATGGTTAGGCCTGGGCCTACAGGTGAAAGCCAGGGCGAGGGTCATGATTGTGCCCTGGGAGAAATTCAGTGGAACTACCTGTTCCTCTCTGTTATGGGATGAACTGTAACCCCTAAAAAGATACGTCAAAACCCTAACCCCCACTTCCCTATGACTGAACTTATTTGGAAATAGGGTCTTTGTACATGTAATCAAGTAAAGATGAAGTCATTAGGGTAGGTCCTAATTCAAGACGGCCGGTGTCCTTCTAAGAAGTGGCAATGTCATGTGTCCCTTCACAGGGACAACGCCATGTGAAGACAGGCCGAAACTGGCGTGAGGCAGTTACAAGCCAAGGAATGCCAAGGGTCAACAGTGACCTCCAGAAGCTAAGAAGAGGCAATGAAGGATTCTACCCAGAGTCTCAGAGGGAACATGGCTCTGCTGACACCAGACTTTCGGTCTTCCAGACTTCAGAACTGTGAAAGAATAAATTGCTATTGTTTTAAAGCCATCCAGCTTGTGCCGCTTTGTTACACAGCAGCCTCAGGACACAAACACGTGGTCTGTGCCCGGTCCCTGCTCTGGGTCCGGCCTCTGTCCCTCACCTGGATCCCTTTCCCCAGGCTTGCCCCTGTGATCCACTGATAGCCAGAGGCCATCCTAGGCTCTGAGCGCTCCATGGTCCCCCTCATCCCTGGGGAGAAGCCATGCAACTGCCCACGTCTGTGGCTTCGCACAGGCTCTTCCCTCTACCATAAAGTGTCCTTCCCATTGCAGGCCTAACATCGCTAAGTGACTCCAAAGCAAGCTCTGCCGCCTCCTCTGGACCTTCTTCCCTGACATCCCAGCCCTCAAGCTAGCTTAGGGCCTCCGGGCTCCCCATCTCAGTTCTGCTCACCAGGGCACAACTGCAGAGATGCTTGTCTGCCAGGCGCTGATGGTGTGCTCCTCCAAGACAGGATCTGCGTTTGTCTTGACACAAGCAGCCTTTAGTACCCAGGCCAGTGCCCGACACACAGTTGGTTTTCAATAAATGTTTAAAGGGGAAAGGAAGGAAAGAAATAGGGAGGGAGGGAGAAAGGAAGGAAGGAAGAAAGGGAGGAAGGAAAGAGAAAAGGAAGGGAGGGGAGGGAGTGGATCGAAGGGAGGAGGGAAGAGAAGAAGGGTCCCTGGGTGGCTCAGCTGGTGAAGCATCTGATTCTCCATTTCAGTTCATCATGATTTCAGGGTCATAGGATGGAGCCCCATGTAGAGCTCTGCACTCAGAGCAGAATCTGCTTGAAATTCTAGCCAGTAGGGCAAGAGAAAGTTACTTCCTCCCTTGAGGGCATTCCAGAGCCTACTTGCCTTAAGTGACTGGGCCCTCATTTTCACTGGAAGGTAACACATTAGCCAAAGCACGCAAGTGCAGGAATGAATTCACAAGGTGAAAAGTCATGTGTTGCTGGGGTGGGACACAGGTCAAGTAAGAGTTGACAGGGACCGGTAGAGGCTGAGACCCTGGGAAACACTTACTCTGGAGAGTAGGCAGGTCCTGGGCAGGCTGGGGACAACCCAGGGGTACTAGAGAGCAGGAGAGAAGCTGTGAAAGGAGAGGTAGCCCTTGCCAACCTCCTTGGTATCGTGTCTTTGATAAGCTCTTATTGAGCACCTTCTGTGTACAATGTACCATGATGGGTGCTCAAGAGTAATATACAAAGATGAACTAGCCTCTTAAGGAGCCCAAGGCAGGGACCTGTGAGGGGCTCACAACAGCTGGGCAGAGAGCAGATGACAACGAGGTATAGGACTTCAGTCGGGGAGGGTAAGCTCAGTTGCCAGCAAAGAATACAGAGCAGAAAAAGGAGCAGACCAGGCATTTGGAATAGGCTTTGATGGAGGCAGATACTGGATGCAGGATGATACTGCAAGGAAAGGCATAACAGGCAGAAGATACAGCAGAAGCAAAAGCTGGACAGGAAACAGTGGAGAGGCAAGGGTCCTGGAATAAGAAGGCAAGAAGGAAAAGTCAGCTCCTGAAGGACCCCAGATGGACTTGCACTTCAAGCTCAGGGGTTTACAATTTCTCTCCATGGCAGCAAAGAGCCAAGGGGGGCTTTGGAGTAGGGAAAGGCTCTTGGAGGCAGCCTGCCAGAGGATGGGCCAGAGGAGGTGGGAGTAGGGAAGCAGGGGAGGGGACAGGAGGGCCTGGGCCAGGGAAGCAGCAGGGGAGGGTGGTCTGCAATTGCCCCAGGGGATAAAGCTCTAGTTTATGGGTCTGTGGGGTGCTGATTTGGTCCTACCGGAGGAGCAGATCCACTCCAGTTACCCCCACGCAAGACCAAGGCTCAGCTGGGCCGTCCACGTGCGTGCTCTGCTTAGTGCTGGGCACGTGGGGTTCAGTGTCCTGAGTGAGCACTAAGTTCAGTCTCCATGGTCACACAACTGCTGCATGGCCTCAGACCTTCCGCTTCCCTATTCTAGGCTCTGTTCAGATGGGGAGGAATAGTCTGGGGCTCCCAGAACACTCAAAGCCTTTGGCCTCCAACCAGAACGAAGCCTCACCACTTCCCGAGGCCCTTCTCCACCCTCCAGAGCCACACGCCCAGCAGGCCAGCAGTGCCTGCAGGATTGACCATGCCTGGAGCTGCCCTTGACCCAAGACCTTGCGAAGCTGGCATGTAAATATCCTCAAACCGTCAGGTGGGAACTCTGAGGTGCCCCGTCTATGCTGCCTTCCACTGGTCCCCACAGGGATCAGGCTCTGCCTCACCTGCTTGCTTACCCTCCCTGTGCAGCTGCCATCCATCTTCAGTCTCACTCCTCCTCTCCCTACCCCCTTGGGTTTTCCCAGGATCACCTCTGGAAAAAACTTCCTGCATTGGAGTCCTTGCTTCTGAGTTTGCCTTGGGGCGAACCAGACTGAGACAAGTACCTACTGTGTGCAAAGCCCCATGCACATAGATGCTCTTGTTAGGGACCCAAGGGGGTCAGCTCCTTGATGAGCTGCAGGTGGAAACGGACTACATCAGTTGGCGTTGCCTCTCAAAATCATCTTTATTTGCAGCAAGAAGGAGATGGAGGGGATTAATTTCCAAAACTGTGCTCTGCTGAACAGCAGTAAACAGTCTCCTTTTATTAGGGCTTGGGATGAATATTCAGAGGGGGATTTTAATATGATAGTGACGCTAACCATTGGGACTTTGTGATTTCCCCTGCACAGGCAACGTCCTCAAATGTTTCTTTCCCTGTTCCAGCATTTCATCAGTTTCCAAAAGATGAAACGGAGAGTTCTGCAGAAGCCCCTAGGAGTGTCCAGAGTTCAGGGAGTCAAGGGGTCTTGCCAGTGACAATCATGTGTATCCTTTGTCTTAAGCTCTGGTTCTCTGCTTGTCCAAGGTGGCGTGGAGACAGTCTGTGGCTGGAAGTTGTCATTGTGGTGGCCACCCAACCCCCAACCCTCACCTGAAGGCCTGGTTACACACCCATCTGCTGGGTCTGGACCTGGGAAGTCTCTTCTCTTCCTGAAACCACGAGCTCTAACAGCTGTATGAATCATGGGCAGGTCCTCCTGATACATCAGGTGGTAGGTGGAGCCTGGGACACACTGGGACACCATGAAAGCAGGTTCCAGGTCTTTGCTGGGGGTGAGCAATGGCCAGCCCAGCTCAAGGAAGCGTCTGATGGGACCATAGGTATAGAGGGTGGGAGACTGAGGCAGGGTGGACAGCTGCGTGTGTGTGTGTGTGTGTATGTGTGAGAGAGAGAGAGAGAGAGAGAGAGAGAGTGACAGCAGATGGTGTCACTTTCAACATGCCCACATCAATGCAGTGGGGCAAGCATCACTGTCCTCATTTTACAAATGACTATTTAAACCCAGGGAAGTGAGTCCAGGGGCCAGTGGTTCAGGGACCTAGCAAGGAATGGACGCTGCAAGTCACCTTGAGGTGACACCTTTGGGCAATTAGTCTTTTCTGAAGCTTTGGCCCAGGAGGAAGGGGCTGGCTTTCTGGGGGAGGGGTAGGCATGGCAGGGCTGCCACTGGGTAAAAGACAGGGCCCTGTAGGAAGCCACAGAACAGGATCTGGACACAAGGCCAGAGAGTCAGATCCCATCCTGGCCACTGTGGGCAGCACAGGTGGGCAAGTGGGTGATCTGATTGCAACAGAAGATACTGGGCCAGGTAAGTCGGGGGAAAAAGCCCTACACTGGCCTCAGTTTCTCCTTCTGTCACAGGAAAGGCAGCACCCAAGGCCCCTGAGGTCCCTCCGAGTTCTATAGTTCTGGGTCTCTTCCCACCTCTGAGGGTCTTGGTGGCCAGAGGCTACATGGCACTCTTCAGTAGAAATATAACAAAAACCACAAATGTGAGTCACATGTGTTATTTCAAATTTTCTAGGAGCCACATTCAAAAATTTTAAAAAGTGAGTGACATAAATTTTAATAATAGATTTTATTTAACCAGATACAGCCAAACTACTATCATTTCAATATGTAATCAATATAGAAATTGTTACTGAGGGTTTTTTTAATAATTTTTTTGGGGGGGCAACAAGTCTTTGGAATCCCACGTGTGTTTCATACCTGCGGCTGCAGCGGGTTTCAGTTTGGACAAGCCACATCCACCGAGCGTTAGCTCACATATTGGATGGCATAGGCAAGGGCTAGTCAGGGGAGTCTGGCTTAAGCAGATCACCACCTCAGCTACGGCCTGGAGGAGTCAGGTGGAGCGGGCATGAGTTTTCCTCTCTAGCCTATGAGGGTACTTAGGGTCTTTCCCTCGTGGTTGCTCAGGGCAAGCGTGGGCTCCAGGGAGACTGGCAAGCATCCATGAACATAGAGGGAGCAGTGAGGCCGTGGAGGGCCCGATTCCTGCCCTCAGAGTGTTCTGCACTGGAAAGAGGGTGCATTCCTCCCAGGTCAGGAATAAACCCAGTTACCAGACAGTTGGGGTCAAGAATTGTGTTCAGATCTGGGCTGAGCAAATCATGTCCTGAGTTCAGACTTCAGTTTCTTTACCTGGGGAATGGGTATAATAACAGTATCATGTTGGGACTAATTTAATGCTTAGCCCAGAGATGAATACTCCCTTGTGTCCTTGAAGACAAAGGTTAACAGCTCACTTGGGGTTGGGGGCTAACCAACCTTTGAGAAAGACGTTTGAGTTCTCTTGTGGTGAATGAGCAAACTGAGACCCAGAGAGAGGAAGTGAGCCAATCCAGGCCATACTGGGGCTGCTGACTCCTTGTCCAGTGCTCTTTCCTCTGCCAGATTCACTTTTGAAGTTTGACTTTGACCCACAGTCAGCAACTCTTGGGGCCTGCCTGCGGAAGATCCCCTCCCAGACTAGGTCAAGCTACCCCTCACTTAGGCCAGGACAATGGGCTCTGGGCCAGAAGCGTGATTTGCCTCCCAAATCTGACACTTGCTGGCTGTGTGACGCAAGGCAAATTGCTCAGCTTCTCTGAGCCTCAGGTTCCATGTAGCTTACCCTCCCATCAGAATTGGCTCTGAGGATGGAAATCAAGTGTCTGAAGGGGGCTCCTCCCTGCCCCCACAGGCCTGCGGGAAGAGTCTGGCATAGAACTCGAAACTGCATTTAATCCACAATTAGTCCTTTCTGAAGCTTTGGGCAACTGGCTCGTTATTATCCCATTTCCCAGAGGGAGAAAGCTACTGCCTGACTTGCCCCAGGCCCTGGCTCCTCTAGCACTCATGGGTCTTCTCCTAAGGGCCAGTGAGATCTGGAGGCCTGAGGGCGGCCGGCTAATCCCCTGATGGGGGTCAGGCACTACAGAGGCCCTCTGACCTGGGTGTATCCCTGCTCTGTCCCTGGGTCAATATCCAGGCTATGCTCTCTGTCCAGCCCAGCCCTGATGATGACTGCCTTCAACTTCAGCTTAAAGTGGGAATAAAGGGTGGAGTGGGATGAAGGTCATGGGCATAAAGAGGGGTGTATTACTTATCTACTGCTATCTCTGTATCAGTGATAACAAATTACTCCAAAACGTAGCCATTTAAAATGGCCGTAAACATTTCTTTTTTTATTTTAAGAATGTATTTATTTATTTGGCAGAGAGAGAGTGGCAGGCAGAAGGAAAAGCAAGCCCCTCCTCTTTGCAACCCCCAAGCAAGGAGGCTGATGTGGGACTCGATCCCACAACCCTGGGATCATGACCTGAGCTGAAGACAGACGCTTAAGTGACTGAGCTTCCCAGGTGCCCAAACGCTTCTTATCTCCTAGTTTCTATGGTCAGGAGTTACCGGGAGGTATAGCTAGCTTGTTTTGGTTCAGGATCTCCCGCGAGGTTACGGCTGAGATGTCAGCCAGGACTGCAGTCATCTGAAAGCTTGAGTGGGGCGGGAGGGTCGGCTTCCGAGCTGCCTTGTGTATCTGGCCAGTCGGTGCTGGCTATTGGTACTCCTAACAACAGTTCCTCCTCCACAGGGTGCTCTCCAGACAACATGGCAGTTGGCTTTCCCAGAGCAAGTGAGCCAAGAGAGCAAGGAAGATGTGGCAACATCTTTATGACCAAGCCTTGTAAGTCGCACCCCATCATTTCTGCAATATCCTCTTGGTTACAAAGATCAGCCCTGCTTAGTTTCAGAGGGGACTAAACAAGGGGGTGGAAACCAGGAGGTATGGCTCATTGGGGGCCATTTTGGGTGGCTACCGCCAGGAGTCATAATAATTACTACTATCTTCTGAACACTTATTCTGTGATGGGCACTGAGTAAGATAATCTGTTTTTCATTGCCTTTTTTTTTTTTTTTGACCCAACAACCCAGTGATGTAGGTACTACTATCAACCCTGTTTTGCATTGGAGGAAACTAGCTCAGAGAGGTTAAACCACTTGACTAAAGTCACTCAGCTAGCAAGCAGCCATGCCAGGTGAGTCTGACCTTAGAGGCCAACTGCTTACCATCTTCCCAGAGGAAGAGCTTGGGGAGAAAGGATAGGGAAGAGGTCTGCTCTTGAGATAAATGTTGGAAATCCCAGGAACCTGAATGCACAGACGGGAAACCCCTTTTCCATGGTCCCGAGAATGTGGCCAGAGTTCCCACGTGCAGACTCCTTCTTAGTGGGGTAAGCCTGGCATCAATTTTGGCTACTGGCAGGAAACCAATATGAAACTATGTCGATGGGCACCTGGGTGCTTTAGTTGGTTAAGCATGCTTGGCTCAGGTTGTGATCCCCGGGTCCTAGGATCAAGTCCTGCGTTGGGCTCCCTGCTCCCCCACATCTGCATGCTCTCTCTCTCAAACAAATTAGATCTTTAATACATAAATAAATAAAACCATGTTGATGATTACGCATACCCCTACTTGTGCAGAGTAAACAGAGTTTACATGCCTGAATGGAGAGAGAGAGCATGCGGGATACTTAATACATGATAACAGCTTTTGTAAATCTGTAAGGGCAACTTGACTCTGAACAAGGTGTATAGCTTATACAAGTTATGTATACCTTATACAAGGCTTTCCCAGCTCAAAGCCTTTGTTCAGACAGTTCCCTCCACCTACAATGCCCCTCAAACCATCACCAAAGCAGCAAAAAAATCTTCCCTGGAATCCTGAAGACCGAGTCTGCAGATGCCTGGGTGACTCAGTTGGTTGAGCGGCTGCCTTCGGCTCAGGTCATGATCCCGGGGTCCTGACATCAAGCCCCACGTCTGGCTCTCTGCTTAGCAGGGAGCCTGCTTCTCCCTCTGCCTGCCACTCCCTCTGCTTGAGTTCTGTCCCTCTCTGACAAATAAATAAAAAAAGACCAGTCTAATCCCATCTGTGCCTCTTACTAGCTGGTGGAATCTGGGGCAGGCGACACCCTTCTGTTGGGCCTTGGTTTCCTTGTCTGTTCTTGGGAAACTTGGCCCTTCTGCCCACCCTGCAGGGTGGTCATGAGGCCCATGTGAAGGCAATGCAGAGACCAGTGCTGGGGCCTTGGGAACCAGTGAAGCCACTCGGTTCTCATCAGCCGGGGGCACTTAGCAGAAGTGCTGCAGACCCAGGTGGGAAGTGGAGTGTGAGCCTGAGGGACAAGGCTGGTGGCAAGAGGGAGAGCCAGGGAGTGGCCCGGGCAGCTGGGCTTGGCCTTGGAGCAGAGCACTGTCCTTGCCAGCCTACTGGGACTGCTAAGGAGGACCTGATTTTCATTTGTTTATAACACCCACTGGGGTTTTCTGATCATGATATTGGGGCACTCTCATCCTGGAAAATCTGGAAAGTGTAGACAAAAGCACCATGAGAGTTATAGAAATAACCTGTAATCCTACCAATACCATGAGGTTATTTTACACACACACACACACACACATATATATATATATATCACAATTGAGTTCATATATAATATACTATTTTGTTCACTGTTAAATTCAGGAATGTTTCTCCAGGTCATTAAGAGATGTGTTCTGGGTGCCTGGATGGCTTAGTTGGTTAGCCAACTGCTTTGGCTCAGATCATGATGCCGGAGTCCCGGTATCGAGTTCCGCATCGGGCTCCTTTGCTCCATGGGGAGTATTCTTCTTCCTCTGACCCTCCCCCACTCATGATCTCTCTCTCTCTCTCTCAAATAAAATAAAATAAAATAAAATAAGAGATGTCTTCTTCTTCCTCTTAAAAAAAAGAAAAAGAGATGTCTTCTCTAGGGTAGTTGTAAGGATACAGAATGTTCTAGGGGAGTAGTTCTATGCTATTGACTTAAATATCCCCTTCCTGGCAGCCCCGCTTTCTCAGTTGGACAGAGCTAGTTCTACCGGCTCCAAGAACCTCTCAAAATAGAAATCTGAGGACTGGGTGCCTGGGTGGCTCAGTTGTTAAGCATCTGCCTTCAGTTCCGGTCATGATCCCAGGGTCCTGAGATCACGCCACACATCAGGCTCCCTGCTCAACGGGAAGCCTGCTTCTCCCTCTGCCTGTTGCTCCCCCTGCTTGCTCTCCACCATCCCCCACCTATGTCAAATAAATAAATAAAATCTTAAAAATAAATAAATCTGAAAACTAAAGGATGTCTGGCCATGGTGAGGAGCTCTATTGTTATGCTATTTTTTAAAAGATTTTTAAAAATTTATTTGACAGGCAGAGATCACAGGTAGGCAGAGAGGCAGGCGGGGGTGGGGGTGGTGTCGGGGGAGCGGGCTCCCCGCTGAACAGAGAGCCCGATGGAGGGCTCGATCAGAGGACCCTGGGATCATGACCTGAGCTGGAGGCAGAGGCTTAACCCACTGAACCCAGGCATCCCTGTTATGCTATTTTTTAAAAGTTTAATTATACAAGGACTCTCTGAACATACTCTCAGTATAAAAAATCTAAACCTTACTGATTACATTGAAGCCTCTTGAGGCCCTCCCAAATAACCCTTGTCACCAGTTTCTGTATAATTTGCAGGCATTTTTCAATGCATTTCCGTGTATCCACAAGAAATAGATATATAAATATATAAAATATTATATATGATATGTATAAAATATAATCTATATAATAGAAATCGCTAGAGTGCATGATTGAATATAGTGTAAGAATTATTCTGCAACTTACTCTTTTCATTAGACAATATGCATAATTTGCAGATTTGTCTATCTGAGGATGTTCTAATAAACCTTGTCCTTTTTATTTATTTATTTATTTATTTTTATTTTTATTTTTTTTAAAGATTTTATTTATTTATTTGAGAGAGAGACAGTGAGAAAGAGCATGAGCGAGGAGAAGGTCAGAGAGTGAAGCAGACTCCCCATGGAGCTGGGAGCCTGATGTGGGACTCGATCCTGGGACTCCAGGATCACGCCCTGAGCCGAAGGCAGTCGTCCAACCAACTGCGCCACCCAGGCGTCCCTATTTTTTTATTTTTTTAAAAGATTTTATTTATTTATTTGACAGAGAGAGACACAGCAAAAGAAGGAACACAAGCAGGAGAAGTGTCAGAGGGAGACTTTTCCCTGAGCAGGGAGCCTGATGCGGGTCTCGATCCCAGGACCCTGGGACCATGACCCGAGTTGAAGGCAGATGCTTAATGCCTGAGCAACCCAGGCACCCTGACCTTGTCATTGTTAATTGCTGCATAGTATTTTACAAGGTGGAGGGGCCAGCATTTACTTAACCAACCCACTAGGAATGGATATTTAGGTTGGTTCCAATTTTTCATTATTATAAACCTTTCAGTGTAGAAAACCTACACACTCCCTTTACACAAATGTGTGAATGTTTTTCTCAGGTGGATCTTAAGAGGTGGGGTCACTGGGTCATGGGCAGTCTTAACTGAGAGGGAAGGACAGAGGAGGGAATGACTCAAAGTCACACAGCAGGTTTGTGACAGTGTGGAGACATGACATTTTGGGTTCTCTTCCTTACATGTTTTAAGTCATTCATGGTCTGAACCGGCCCTCAAGGTCTACACAATTGTTCATAAGAACACCTAAATGTTATTTGCCTTTTTTGCTCCCATCCTTTCATGAATGTTCGTTAGAGTTTTCCAGAGGCTACATGATGTGTGATGACATCATTGCTCTGAATCTAAGGGAATGCATTGGGCTGCTTTTATCACTGGTGAGGCCAGAATTTTTCTTCATGCTAATTGGCTATTTTAATTTTTTATTTATTTAATGTGCTCACTTCGGCAGCACATATATTATTTATTTATTGCTTTCTGGTATCTCTTACCCATTTTCTAGAAAAGTATTTTTCTTATTAATTTATAAGTGCTTTTTACATATTAAGCACATTGACCTTTTCTCTCATATTGTGGCATTTTCTCCAGTTTGTAGTTTGCTGCTATCTTTGACTTTTAACTTTGTGTTATGTTATTTCATTTGGGAGGTTTTTCCTTTGATTTCCCATTGCTTTTATGCTTAAGTAGTTCATACCTATCATACAATATGTTAGGTGTTTACCTCTGCTTTCTTCTACTTTGTTCCTGCAATGACCCTAATCCTTTGTCTGTGACTTTCTCAGAGAAAGCCAACCATTGGCTTTCTCAGAGTAGCTTGGGCAGGAAATGACACAGGCTTGCCCCCCAGTTCTCGGGGTGCTGGAGCTGTAGGAGCAGGTTGACTGGAAGCTCAGTCTCTAAGGAAAAGGAAGCCCAGGTCAGAGACAGCCTCTACTCAACTTTAGGTTCCAGGAGGTACTAGTCTGAGTCCCTACTAAGATGGCCAGTGGGCCAACACCTGGACAGATGGGAGCAGGGTCTGGAAGGGCAGACCTGGGGACAGGAACAGGTACACATGCTGAGTGCCCAGCCTAGACCTCGAGCCTTTAGGCTTCTTCCCCCAGGGGCGCCAGAAGCATGCCAGGGAAAAGGAACAGTACACCACAGGACAGTCTGGGGCTTGGTCTCTCTGTTCTTTGTTGAACCTCCCTGGCTGCCACAAGTGCCCCCTCCTCCTCTCACAGGCAACTTGAATGGGAGCTGACAAGTTCATCCATCTTGACAAGCTGTCCATGGAGTTTGGGCGCAGCATGAACGACTTGATGGCAACCCCAAGCACCTGACCCTGACCAGGACGGCCAGAGGATGAGGAGGGAGGGGGGATGGCCATGGTGTAGTGCTTGTTCACCAACCCTCACCCACAGATCAAATACGGGGGCGATGTGCCCAAGAGCTACCACCCGCGTAACCAGGTGAGGACACATTATGAGCACACGGTGACTGTGGCCAGAGGCTCCTTTGTGCAGGTGGAGAACGAAATCCTGTTCCTGGGCTGTGTGCTCAGGTAGGGATGGTGGCCATGCCATCCCTGGGCACAGCTGAGAGGGGCCTGGAGCCCAGGCAGGTGGTCATCTGTGGGGCCCTGTCGCCTGCAGATGGCAGTTCGCATCGGAAGGGACAGACATCGGCCTTGGGGTTTTCCTGAAGACCAGGATGTGTGAACAGAAGCAGGCAGGGGACATGGTGGAGGTGTTGTCCATCCAACTCTGCAAAGCCCATGTGGTCCCTGAGGACGGGAGCCTCACCTGCCTCAAGGCCAGCATCTGGAAATATTGGCAGGAAACAGCTGCACTTGGACCTGGGGGCTGGGGGCTGGAGTCCTGATGTGCATCCACGTTTTACCAGGTGGGGGCTCTTGGCACCAGCAGACAGGATGTGTAATTGGCTTTGGGCTCTCAGGCAGGACAATGGCTCCCTGGTCCTGGCACAAGAATTTACACCATGGAGGGTGAGGTTCTGGGTGGGGCATCCCGTCTGAAAATCTGTCCCTTGATGGAGATGTCCTGAGGTTTGACAACATCTACAGCCTAGTTCATTCCAAACATATCGGCTCCACTGTAGATGTTCTACTCATGGACCAAATCTTTGTGGAGAAGATGGAGAGATTCTAGGCAAGCCTTGTGGCTCCCATAGCCTCCCCTTTGATCTCTAGGACCACAATGATTTCATAGCCTTCCCTGGGAATCCTATAACAGCTGCTCCCAGCCCAGTTGTCACAGTGGGTCTGCATCTTAGGAACTACTAGGACTGTGTCCCAGGGGTGGCCAGACAGCCACAGCAAAGCAACCAAAACATGAAAGACTGAAGGCAGTCATCCCTGGGATCCCATTTTTTAAGGGCTCACCAAGCACCCCTTCTCAACAATCTATTCCAGAATCTTGATAGCAAGTTTTTTCAACTGATTCCCAAATTCAGTGCCTGGTTCCTATCATCCTCTATGGCTCTACCATGTTATCTTGCCCAGATGGCACCAAGGTGCTGGGGCCAACTGGTAGGGGGAGTTTAGTTGAAGAGCCACATGGGAGGAGAGGGCATTGGAGAGCCATGTCAAGGATGGAGGGATTTCCCTGGCTTGGGTTGCCTTGACCCCATGATCTGCCATATCCCACCCACCGTTCCATCTGTTTCCAGCAACTGCCCTTGCTACAGTCTTCTGGAGACATGGGCTGAAGACCAGAGCTGTTGGCCAGATAACGGACATGTTCACAGCTGTCCCCACCTGCCTCCTCTCCTACAAAGCCTTCACTCTGAGCCCACACTCCCCTGCCCCAAATCTTTGTCTTTGCTCACGCTGTTCCCTCACCTAGAAGGCGTGCTTTTCTTCCCTCTGTACAAAGTTTCTCTCCAGCAAGTGGTGCTGAGTCACAGTGAGGGCAAGTACTTGGTGTGTCATTTACACCCATGAGATTCTCTCTTTCTACTGAATAATCCCGAGAGCTTTGACAAACCTATACAGTTCTAGGACCACTGCCACAATCAGGATGCACAATAACTCCATCTCCCCCCAAATTCCCTCCTGCGGTCCCTTTGTCATCCACCCTTCCCCTACCCCAGCCCTGACAACCACTGATTTGTTTTCTAATGCTGCAGTTGACTTTTCCGAAAATGCCAAATTATACGGTATGTGATCTTTCGGATCTGGCTTTCTTCTTTTGGCATGACGCCTCTGAGAACCATCTGTGTTGTTGCCTGTGTTAGTGGTTGGCTCCTTCTTGTGGCTGAGTGGTGTTCCATTGCGTGGAAGCACCATGCTGTGTTTATCCGTTCCCCCGGTTGGAAGGTTAGCTGGGTTGTTTCCAGTTTGAGGCAATTACTAATAAAGCCGCTATATGAATACATGAGGTTTTTGTCTGTTCCTGTTTTCATTTCTCCAAGATAAATATCCAGGGGTGGGATCACTGCTGAGCCATATGGGAAGGGTCTGTTTAGTGTTGTAGGAAACTGGCAAACTTTTTTTTTTTTTGCCTTGTTCTGCATTTCCCATCCGAGCATTTGAGCATTCCATTTTCTCCACACCCCTGCCTCGGTATCCTCGGTTATCTTGATGTTCTGATGCCACTCTAATATGTACGTGATGATATTTCTGTGGTTTTAATTTACTTTTAATTTACATCACTAATGACTAGGGCTGTTGAGCGTCCTTTCGTGAAGAGGGCATCATCTATGAGATAAGGCAGACCGACGTTCAAGTCCTGAGTCTGGCGCTTACTGTGTGACCTTGACCAGATCTCTCAGGGGCTCTGTTTCCTCATTGACAAATGGGGAAGATAACGGTATCTATCTTTGGGTGGTTGCTATGAGGAGAAATGAGATCCACAGGCACCCAGTGAGCATGGTAGGTTGCAGGGAGGGGCAGACAGCAGCTGCTCATGGGTGCTGATAACAAGTGTTGGAGACCAGAGACCTACCCACATGTGTCCCACAAGCTTTGCCCAGGCATCTTCATCTCACCTGCTCTGCTCGCCCCAACTGCCCCAAAGAACCCTCTGTCATTTACAACAGCTCTGATCTCCCACTGCCCTCTCTGGGTCTCGTGCCCCCCCACCCCCAATATCTCTCCCCAGCTGGCTGCTGGCTCACCTTAGCATGGTCAACCCTGCCCCTGATCTCTCATACTTAGGCCTCAGTAAACCTCTTACATCAGTCCCCGAATTTGACTTTCTCACTTACCCTGTTTCTGGACTTCTTTCTCTTAATTCAGTTAATGAATAGTTCAAAACCCCTTCCCTGGGCACCTGGGTGGCTCAGTGGGTTAAAGCCTCTGCCTTCGGCTCAGGTCATGATCCCAGGGTCTTGGGATCGAGCTCCGCATCGGGATCTCTGCTCAGCAGGGAGCCTGCTTCCTCCTCTCTCTCTGCCTGCTTCTCTGCCTACTTGTGATCTCTGTCTGTCAAATAAATAAACAAAATATTTAAAAGAAAAAAAAAACCCTGCCCTTCTCAGGTCATTAGAGAGCCGTCCCCCATCCCACCCTTCAGGGACTCCTTGGCCAGATCCGGGGCATGTGTCATATGTTTTCTGGGGTCCTTGTCCAGCCTGTGCTATTTCAGTGCCTGTTGGTGTCTGCTGCCATCAGCTTGTAAACTTACACATCTTTCCATGGATTCTCTCCTTGGGTGGTGACTGCCCATCCAGACTCGGGACAGTCGTCCCTAGTAAATGGTCTTGCATCCATCCCAGTTCAACACACACCACAGAACAGTAATGCAGACTGCAGCTGTCTGCTTGGGCCCTGAGTGCCAGGCATTAGGCCTGCAAACTCTCTCTGGCTCTCATTGACCCCCCCATTATGAGGGTCAATGCAAACTTGGTCATGCAACAGTGATTCTGACAGCAGAGCAAGAAGCCCCTTGTGCATGTCCCTCCCTGCTTGTCCACTCACCCAGGGCCTCTGGGACACCACTGTCCTGCAGCCATAGCCGGGGCTGCTAGTGTACCTTACGGCAGAGGAGGAAAGCAGCCTGGTGGTCCCTGCTTTGGGAGCACAGATGGCCCTGGGCCCAGAGTGTGGTGGGCTCTTGAATGTACATAGCTAAGGAGTTGGTGGGACACACAGGAGCTCCTGACATTTCCCATCCTGTGTCCACTGACAGTCTCAGCACTGGGCCAGTGCATAGCATGGAGCAAGTGCATAGCGAATGAATGAATGGATGAATGAATGAATGATGCCAAGTTCCTCCTCTGCTCTGTGTAGGGCTGATGCATTGCTGGGATGATCTGCTAGGAGGCTTATCCCTTGTACTAGAACCCCAGGGTCTCCTGCCTGACCCCTGGTCTCCTGAGCCTGGGCTGCAAGCTGGCAACCAAATGCAGCCTCCATGAGCAGGACCCCCTCATGGCCCACAAGCTGAACTCAGCAAGCCACAGATCTCAGACCAGCCTTGCCACCAGACCAGGCCCCAGGGCCTGAGTTCAGGCTTCGAAGAACTAGTCCCCCTTCCAAGGACTCAGCCACGGGACTCTTCCAAAGTCCTTTTTTCTTTTTCTTTTTTTCTTTTAAAGATTGTACTTATTCATTTGCCAGAGAGAGAGAGAGAGCACAAACAGGGGAGCAGCAAAAGGAGAAGGAGAAGAAGGGACTTGAGCCTAGGACCCTGGGATCATGACCTGAGCCGCAGGCAGCTGCTTAACCAACTGAGCCTCCCAGGCGTCCCTCTTCCAAGGTCTTACTGCTCATTCTACACCTCCAGCTTCTTCTAACAGGTTCCTGCTCAGCCTTTTGTCTCTCTACTCTCCTCAACCCTGCCTTACGCCTGGCTTAACCTTGTATGCCAGACATCCTTTCTTCCTGTCTCTCTGTGCTTCCTCACTGAGCGTGTCCTGTCCAAAGGAACTGACCAGGCCCACAGGGTCCATATGCTGACATGTCCCAGCTGGGACACCTGGGGTTGGGGGAAGGCAGGGCCTCCAGAGTCCTAGGCTCTTGATCTGTGCTTCTGCCTTTGAGGACAAAAAGAAAAACAAACTTGTGTTTCTCCAAAGTTAAACACAGAGGGGCACCTGGGTGGCTCAGTGGGTTAAGCATCTGCCTTCGGCTCAGGTCATGACCCCACGGTTCCAGGATCAAGTCTCTCATCAGGCTCCCTGCTCACTGAGGAGTCTGCTTCTCTCCCTCCCTCTGTTGCTCCCTCCCTACTCATTCTCTCACTCTCTTTCTCAAATAAATAAAATCTTTTTAAAAATTGTTAAACATAGAATTGCCATATGGCCCAGCAGTTCCACTCCTAGGTAGATATCCCAAAGACTTGAAAACAGGGGTTCGAACAAAACCCGTACACCCGCATTCACAGCAGGACTATTCACAACAGCCAAAAGGTAAAAACAGCCCAAGAGTCCACCAACAGACAAATGAATAAATTCAATGTGGTTTATTTACACAACAGAATATTATTGATTCATAAAAAGGAATGAGGTACGGATACAAGTTAGAATGTGGATGATCTTTGAAAACGTGGTGCTAAGTGAGCAAAGCCACACACAAAAGGTCACATGACGGAGGATACATTTTATATGAATTATCCAGAATAGATAAATGCATAGAGATAGAAAGCAGATTGGCGGAGGCAGAGGATGGGGGAAGAGGGGAATGGCGAGTGACTGTTTAATGGGGGTTCTCCTTTGGGGTTGATGAAATGTTTTGGAAGTAGCTAGAAGTAGTGGTTGTACAATATTGTGCATGGACAAAACGCCACTAATGGTATGCTAAAATGGTTAATTTTCTGTTACATGAACTTTATCCCAATAAGAAATTTTTAAAAAAATAACACTTGTGGGAGTGCCTGGTGGGTCAGTTGGTAGAGCATGTGTGTCTTGAGGTCAGGGTCATGACTTTGATCCCTACTTTGGGTGTAGAATTTACTTAAAAATAAATAGACAAACAAATAAACAAAACTAAAGTAATATTTGTGGACTCCTTTCCCCCAAATATAAAAATAACACACATGCAAAGAAATACAATCCACAGGGAAATACAGGTTGGCCACATAGTCATGGAAAAATAAAAGCTACATAAAGAACAGAAGGGCTGACCAAATTTATGAAGTCAGACTTTATGAATAGGTAGGAAGGGAGTCAAGGAATTAACGGGCACCAGGGACCACACAAAATAACCAAGAAGGACGTGTCAATAGTATGTTTTAGGGACTCCTGGGTGGCTCAGTCGGTTAAGCAACTGACTCGTGGTTTCAGCTCAGGTCGTGATCTCTGGGTCATGATGAAGAGTGCCTAGATATCATGATCAGAAAACCCCAGTGGGTGTTATAAACAAATGAAAATCAGGTCCTCCTTAGCAGTCCCAGTAGGCTGGCAAGGACAGTGCTCTGCTCCAAGGCCAAGCCCAGCTGCCCGGACCACTCCCCGGCTCTCCCTCTTGCTGCCAGCCTTGTCCCTCCAGGCTCACACTCCACTTCCCACCTGGGTCTGCAGCACTTCTGCTAAGTGCCCCCGGCTGATGAGAACCGAGTGGCTTCACTGGTTCCCAAGGCCCCAGCACTGGTCTCTGCATTGCCTTCACATGGGCCTCATGACCACCCTGCAGGGTGGGCAGAAGGGCCAAGTTTCCCAAGAACAGACAAGGAAACCGAGGCCCAACAGAAGGGTGTCGCCTGCCCCAGATTCCACCAGCTAGTAAGAGGCACAGATGGGATTAGACTGGTCTTTTTTTTTTTTTTTAAAGATTCTATTTATTTATTTGTCAGAGAGGGACAGAACTCAAGCAGAGGGAGTGGCAGGCAGAGAGAGAAGCAGGCTCCCTGCTAAGCAGAGAGCCAGACATGGGGCTTGATGTCAGGACCCCGGGATCATGACCTGAGCCGAAGGCAGCCGCTTAACCAACTGAGCCACCCAGGCATCTGCAGACTCGGTCTTCAGGATTCCAGGGAGGATTTTTTGCTGCTTTGGTGATGGTTTGAGGGGCATTGTAGGTGAGGGAACTGTCTGAACAAAGGCTTTGAGCTGGGAAAGCCTTGTATAAGGTATACATAACTTGTATAAGCTATACACCTCGTTCAGAGTCAAGTTGCCCTTACAGATTTACAAAAGCTGTTATCGCGTATTAAGTATCCTGTGTGCTCTCTCTCTCCATTCAGGCATGTGAATTCCTGTGTATAACTTGAATAAGCTATATACCTCGTTCAGAGTCAAGTTGCCCTCACAGATATACAAAAGCTGTTACGCGTATTAAGTATCCCGCATGCTCTCTCTCTCCATTCAGGCATGTGAACTCTGTGTACTCTGCACAAGTAGGGGTATGCGTAATCATCAACATGGTTTTATTTATTTATGTATTAAATTTCTTATTTGTTTGAGAGAGAGAGAGAGAGCATGCAGATGTGGGGGAGCAGGGAGCCCAACGCAGGACTTGATCCTAGGACCCGGGGATCACAACCTGAGCCAAGCATGCTTAACCAACTAAAGCACCCAGGCGCCCATCGACATAGTTTCATATTGGTTTCCTCCCAGTAGCCAAAATTGATGCCAGGCTTACCCCACTAAGAAGGAGTCTGCACGTGGGAACTCTGGCCACATTCTCGGGACCATGGAAAAGGGGTTTCTCTTCTGTGCATTCAGATTCCTGGGATTTCCAACATTTATCTCAAGAGCAAACCTCTTCCCTATCCTTTCTTCCCAAGCTCTTCCTCTGGGAAGATGGTAAGCAGTTGGCCTCTAAGGTCAGACTCACCTGGCATAGCTGCTTGCTGAGTGACTTTAGTCAAGTGGTTTAACCTCTCTGAGCTAGTTTCCTCCAGTGCAAAACAGGGTTGATAGTAGTACCTACATCACTGGGTTGTTGGGTCAAAAAAAAAAAGGCAATGGAAAACAGATGATCTTACTCAGTGCCCATCACAGAATAAGTGTTGTTCAGAAGATAGTAGTAATTATTATTATTATCAGCCTCCACAGGACAGAGTCTGCTTGAGATTCTTTATCTCTCTCCCTCTGCCCCTCTTGCTCATGCTCTCTCTGTTAAATAAATAAATAAATCGTACACATCGGATGTTGGCAGAAAGCAGAGAAAGGGGAGCCCTCTTACACTGCTGGTGGGAATGCAAGCTGGTGCAGCCACTCTGGAAAACAGTATGGAGGTTCCTCAAAAAGTTGAAAATAAGGTTACCCCAGGACCCAGCAATTGCACTACAAGGTATGTACCCCAAAGATACAGATGTAGTGATCCAAAGGGACACGTGGCCCCCAATGTTTATTGCAGCAATTTCCAGAATAGCCAAACTATGGAAAGAGCCCAAGTGTCTACTGACAGAGATGAGTGGATGAAGAAGATGTGGTATATATGCACAATGGAATATTACTTAGCCATCAAATCTTGCCATTTGCAACAATGTAGGTGGAACTAGAGGATATTATGCTAAATGAAATAAGACAACCAGAGAAAAACAATTATCATATGATTTCATTCATGTCTGGAACTTAAGAAACAAAACAGAGGATCATAGGGGATAAGAGGGAAAAATAAAACAAGATGTGATCAAAGGGGGAGACAAACCATAAGAGACTCTTAACCACAGGAAACAAACTGAGGGTTGCTGGAGGAGAGGTGGGTGGGAGGTTGGGGTAACATGGTGATGGGCATTCAGGAGGGCACATTATGTAGTGAGCACTGGGTGTTATGTGTAACTAATGAATCATTGACTTCTACCTCTGAAACAAATAACACACTATATGTTAATTAACTGAATTTAAAGAAAAATAAATTAATCTTTAAAAAAAAAAAACCAGTATCTTCCAAAACTGTGCTGTCCAAAGCAGTGGTAATTGACCACTATTTAAACTTAAGTAACTAAAATGAAAAATTCAGTTCAGTTCATTTCAAGGGCTCAGTAGCCACATGTGGTTAGTGGCTGCTGACAAAGACTTTCCCCTTGACCAAATTCAGCCTGGTTTCTAGCAGCTTGTGCCTGTGTCCCTAGGATAATTCCAAACCCCCTAATATGTCCACTGAGAAAGCTTGCAATTATACATCCTTTCTCTATTCCTTTGAGATGTAAATCATATACCACTCAAAACTGTCCCTCAAGGACCTGAAAGCCATCTCTTTGAAATGCAGACATTCAAGGACATGACTTTTTTTTTTTTTGACAATTTTATTTATTTATTTGACAGACAGAGATCTCAAGTAAGTGGAAAGGCAGGCAGAGAGAGAGAGAAAGGAGGAAGCAGGCTTCTCACTGAGCAGAAAGCCCAATGCAGGGCTCGATCCCAGGACCTTGGGACCATGATCTGAGCAGAAGGCAGAGGCTTTAACCCACTGAGCCACCCAGGCACCCAGGACATGACTTTTGATCCTGTTCCCAGTTCATGTAGGAGGATAAAAGGATAAAAGCTTAACTTGGGGGACAGGGGTGAGTGGGAGGGGCGATACTTGCTCCAACTTGCACTGTTGTCTGCCTTAACTAGTGCTCAGCTTTGTTTATCTTTTTTTTTTAAGATTTTATTTATTTATTTGACAGAGAGAGAGATCACAAGTAGGCAGAGCAGCAGGCAAAGGAGGGTGGGGAACCAGGCTCCCTGCTGAGCAGAGAGCCTGATGTGGGGCTGGATCCCAGGGCCCTAAGATCATGATCTGAGCTGAAGGCAGAAGCTTAACCCACTGAGCCACCCAGGTGCCCCAGCTTTGTTCATCTTTGACATTATGAAATTAGACAGTGTCACATAGGACATGTGGAAAACCCTGTGGAGCAGTGCTTCATATGATGATGACATCATCAAATCTTCCTAAGAGGGGGCCACCTGAGCCCAGCTGATCCTTCATCTCCTAGGAGAGGAAGCCTCCAAGGAGCTCAACTGATAAGGGAGAATATTAAAGAAGCAAATCAGGTCAAAGTATAAAAAAGCATTAAAAAAACATTTTGGAGGAAGGACAGGCATTTTATTAGTTTTTTATTTTTTAAAGATTTTATTTATTTTTTTGACATCAAGAGAGGAAACACAAAGCAGGGGTAGTGGGAGAGGGAGAAGCAGGCTTCCCGCTGGGCAGGAAGCCCCATGTGGGGCTCCATCCCAGGGCCCTGGTGTCGTGACCTGAGGCAAAGGCAGACGCTTAAGGACTGAGCCACCCAGGAGCCCCAGGACGGGCAATTTTTTTTTTCAAAATTTTATTTATTTATTTGACAGAGAGAGAGAGAGATCACAAGCAGGCAGAGAGTCAGGCAGAGAGAGACGGGGAAGCAGACTCCCCGACAAGCAGAGAGCCCGATGCGGGGCTTGATCCCAGGACCCTGAGATCATGACCTGAGCCGAAGGCAACGGCTTAATCCACTGAACCACCGCGCCCCATTTTTTTTTTTTTTTTAAGACAGGACGGGCATTTTAAGTTGTAAGCAAACAAGCAAAACTTCTGTAAAAGTTGTAAATTTTAAATCTGGTTGAAGTAACAAGTAAAGTTTGTAGTCAGTTCGGTGTGGCTTTAATTCCCTTTGCAAGAAAACCCCAGGTTCCATGTCCCCTGCTCTGGCAAATTGACCCATAACTCAGAACCATAATAACAAGGAGTATCTGGTGAAAATTTTACACCCAAGTTACAATTCCAACAAAGTAACAAAAGATGAATATTGAAACTCAGCAGAGATGTCAAAGTATAGAGTTGGAAGCCTGTGGGGAGACTAGAGGGAGATATGAAAGCAAGTAAAGAAATAACCAATAAACACATGAAGTTCAAGTGGGATGTCTAGGAACAAGCCTTAGTATAATTGTAGTAATTCTGGGGATCATTGGATTTCTGCCTTTGCTGTTCAAAGTAATCTGAAGTGCTCAAAACTCTCCGTTGGAATGAATTTCTAATTTAATAATTAATTTAATAAGTCCCACACACCAGGCCCTGAGCGCTACTCAGCCTTCCATATTCCCCAGGCAAGTCTGCCCACAGGGTTATGGTCTGGGACAGAGGTGAGGCTCTGACATGTCCCCGATCACCATTTGCTCCTCTACTTCCTCTCCTACGTCCACCACGAATTTATGCAACAACCTCCTGACCAGTTTCCTGTTCTGAATATCTTCTGTCTAGGTCATTCCTCACCCCTGGGCCATGGTTTTCTTCCTGACACTAGGGGAATCACATCTGTTTCTGCTTCTAAAACTTTCAAAGGCCCCCCACGAATGAAAGGGCATTGCCTGAAGTCCCCAGCATGGCCTGAAGTGCCTTCATGACCTGACCTCAATCTTTTTTAGGCCCCTGCCTTTACAGCCACTCTCTCCTCTCTTACCTCTATGAGTTTCTTCAAGTGGTCAGCTCTATCTAGAATATTCTTCTCCCATTCCCACCTAGAGGCCCAGCTCAAAGACCATCTCCTCTGGGGGACATCCCAGGACAGGACACCCCTTAGTGCAGTGTTCTTGCTTATACCTTTACTAAAACACTCTATCTTCAGGGTGATAGGACAGGTAGTAGTTAAAGATCCAGGCCTTTGGTATAGACAAATGAGGGTTCAAACCCTAGTTCTGGGTCTTACCAGCCTCTTAGTTGCTGCACATGTAAAGGAGCACACTGGTACAATGGTGAGCACAGCAAATATTGCCTGTGCCTTCATGGGGTTGACAGGTAAGGGGATGAGGCAAATAGTTGAGCCAATCAATGTCTAATGAGAACAATACTCTGGAATACAGAAACAGGGTTCTGTTTGAGCATTTAACTGCGGAATCAGAGGAATTGCAGCACTAACAAGACAATGCAGAAGGAGGTAAGGTAAAATGGTCAAAATGAAGAGAATAGCATGTGCAAAGGCCCTGTGATAGGACAGAACATCAAGGGAAGAGAGATCGCTCTGTATACTCCCTGCCTGATGTTCTGTGGCGGTAAAGGCAGACCTCCTGGCTTTTGTAGAGAAAGAAATATAGAAATTCACTTGTGGCCCCACACCCCTAACCTATGTTTTTTCCTAGCCCTAGGTCTTCAGAGTAGTTGGTCAGGCTCCCACTGCTCACCTCTCTCTCTTTCTCAGGCCCTTGCACCACCTCCCACCCTAGAGTTAAAGAGCAGAGGGTATGTGCACATGCCATGCCCCACCTTTTGCTGAGGTCACCCTGAGATGGTGGTGGGAGCCGACAAACCTTCCCCCAGCTGCCCTAAAGCCTAATCTTCACCTCCCAGGCAGGCTCAGGCATGAGGCCACACCCACCCCGGGCATCTGTGTCAGGGAGACACTCCCTCCCAACCCCTGCACCAAGGGTAACCTATGCCCCATTCTACATATTTGGAGGGACATCCAGTAGCATTTGTTGGGCTGAGACGTCTGCAGGATAGGACTGAATTAGCCATGAGGTGGGGCAGAGCTGGCAGGGGCTTCTGCAAAGACTGATCTCACTCCAACAGTGGAGTTGCCGTTTGTTCACCCCCCACAGAATTTCCTTCAGTTGGCAGGCTAGGCTACAGGCTTGAATTAGGACCACAAGCAGGCCACCTATGGCCACCAACAGATGCCTGGAGTTTCCGGAGCACCCAGAAGGTGGGAGGGAGAGACAGTGAGCGCAGTGAGTGGGCAGAAGATGTGAGATTAAGGTTATACACCATCACGACACCATCCCTGTAGTTTAGCTTCTCAACCCATGGCTCGGGGGACAGAGAGAATGAGCTTGGGAAGGTTGGGGGGTAGATAGACCCATTATGGAAGAGGGGCATCTTCTGTCCCCCCAAAGCCTCAGCACCCAGATGCTTAGACTGAAAGTCCTCCATGCCCAGCGAGTGGCTGACATTCGAGGAGGTGGCCTCACCCTACAGGTTCAGAGGAAAGACATCAGTGCTGTGTCAGCATGACAGGACCTGAGGGTAACCTGGATGCAGGGAACTTGTCAGGTAGAAGGACACGGCACGGTGGTGAGTGCCTGGACCCATACCAGCCTATCTATGTTCCGATCCTGGCTTTGTTGCATGCTGGCTCTGAGACCTCAGAGGCTCCTTGAACTCCAGTTTCCTGGTCCCTAATCGGGGTAATAATCATGCCAATGTCAGAATGCACCAGGAGGACTAAGTGAATGAACCCTGCATTGTCAAAGAAGGCAACTGCTAACCACTTACAGTAGTTTGCTGGGATTGCCATAACAAAGTACCCCAAACCAAGTAGCTTACACAACAAAATGTATTCTCTCCCAGTTCTGGACATGAGAAGTCCAAGATCCAAGTGTCAGCTGGCTTGGTGCTTCCCATGGGAGGAAAATCTGTTTGTTCCCTGTCTCTCCTCTGGCTTCTGACGGGTTCCCGACAATCTTTGGCATTTCTTCGCTTGTGGGAGCATCACCTCCATCTCTGTCCTTACAGGGTACTCTCCCTGGGGGCATGTCTGTATCTGAATGTCCCCTCTTCATAAGGACACCAGTCACTTTGGAATAGGGGCCCGCCACTCTCTTGTAGGATTTCACCTGAATTAATTACATCTGTGATGACCCTATTTCCAAGCAAGGTCACCTTCTGAAATACTGGGGATTAGGGCTTCAACATATGAATTTGGGAGGGGACACAATCCAACCCAAAATATGACATGTGGCTCATTGAGCATTTGAAGTGTGGCTAGTTGGAATTGAAATGAAAGACTGCATACTGAGCTGAAATGCTAAATACACACTGGGTTTCAAAGACTTAGTACAGGGGTGTCTAGGTGGCTTAGTTGGTTGAGTATCTGCCTTTGGCTCAGATCATGATCCCAGGGTCCTGGGATCGAGTTCTGCATTGGGATCCCTGCTCGGAGGGGAGTCTGCTTCTCCCTCTGCCTGGCACTCTCCCTGCCTGTGCTCTCTCTCTCTGACAAATAAATAAAATCTTTTAAAAAAAACACACACAAAGATTTAGTACAAAAAAAGAATGCAATATATCTCACTATTAATTTTTAATGAGATAATTAATTTATCTCATTTATTAATCATATCGATTATGTTTCAAGATGATAATATTTTGAATACCCTGGTTAAATAAAGCATAATTAGAATTCGATTTTTAAAAACGTGGGTGGTAGAGAATTTAGAGCTACCTATGTGGCTTCCATTGTTTATCTCTTGGACGTACTAAACTAATACTTACAAAGCCCTTAGGACAGGGCCTGGCCCATGGAAAATACTGGCAAGCCCTTGATAAACAAAGCCTTCTCTTATAAGGGAGGTGACTCCTTACTTGTGGCATTTTAAAAATACGACTTTTTCCACTTCTCAGAGCTGGGAAAAGCTGGGAGCACATTTCTTACCCGACTCTTCTTCTATTGTATGGATTTCATTTTATAATCTGGAAGCATATGGCATATATAATATGGTCTCGTCTTTTCCAAATTGTTTCGTGGTATTTTTTTACATGTGGTTATAAACTCTTCATCAACCACATTAAGCACTGTGGCTTCCTAAAAAATTGTTTCCAATTTTCCTATTAACAGTGCACACCTCAATTTTAAGCTGAAAATCCTTTCTGGTAGTTAGGATTAAAAAAGAGAGATTCAGGGGTGCCTGGATGGCTCAGTGGGTTAAAGCCTCTGCCTTCAGCTCAGGTCATGATCCCAGGGTCCTGGGATCGAGCCCCACATCAGGCTCTCTGCTCTGAGCCTGCTTCCTCCAGTTTCTCTGCCTGCCTCCTCCTGTTTCTCTGCCTGCCTCTCTGCCTACTTGTGATCTCTGTTTGTCAAATAAATAAATAAAATCTTAAAAAAAAAAAAGAGAGAGAGAGAGATTTATTTATTTTAGAGAGAGAGTGTTGGGGCGGGGCGGGGCGGTGGTCAGAGAAGGAGAAAGAGGCAGAGGGAGAGTCCCAAGGAGTTTCTGAGCTATGCGGAAGCCCAACTTGGGGCTCGATCTTGTGACTCTGAGATCATGACCTGAGCTGAAACCAAGAGCCAGTCGCTTAACGGCCTGAGCCACCCAGGCACCCCTGTTAGTTAGTAATTTTATTGGACAAAGTGATAAAATATTGAAGGATCCTAATGAACTTGGTCAGGTAATGCACCTAATGCACCTCCGAGAAAAGGTGAACCACTTTCCAGTCCAGCCGCAATGTATAAATGTCTCCATTTCACCAACTTCTACCTTTATCATAGTATTATTTTAAAAGTTGTGTGTGCAAAAAAAAAAAAAAAAGTTGTGGGTGTATGTGCGTGTATGTGCATTTGTGTGTGAACCTTATTTGGTTTGCTCTGTTTCTATTTTGTTGCTGATTTGGCTGAGGTGGGGGCGGGGGGTGGAGTATCTTATTGATTGTATCCCCATTTCTTTTTTTTTTTTTTTTTTTTTTTTTAAGATTTTTTATTTATTTATTTGAGAGAGAGAGACAGTGAGAGAGAGCATGAGCGAGGAGAAGGTCAGAGAGCGAAGCAGACTCCCCATGGAGCTGGGAGCCCGATGTGGGACTCGATCCCGGGACTCCAGGATCACGCCCTGAGCCAAAGGCAGTCGTCCAACCAACTGCGCCACCCAGGCGTCCCGATTGTATCCCCATTTCTATGATGACCTGGAGGGTTAGCATTTATCCACTAGATCATTTCCCCTGTGCATTTTCCCTTCTGATAATTAGTGTTTTGAGTCCTTTGTCCATTTCTTAGCGCCTTAGTATTTTCCTTATTAGTTTACATGCATTCTTTATAAAGATATCGATTTCGTACATTTTATTTTTTACAAATTCTCATTAGCAACTGCTGACTTAATTGTGTCTTGCTTAACAGATTTTTGTATTTTTATGTAGTCAAATCAATTGATTGTCCCCTTTGTGATTTCTGTCACTGCTTTCAAACAAAGGCATGCCCTTCCAGAGACATGGTGTCTGTTTCACTTTCTTTTAGCTTTTTACACTTTTTCTTTTTTGAAAGATTTTATTTATTTATTTGACACAGAGAGAGAGAGAGATCACAAGTAGGCAGAGAGAGGGGGAAGCAGGATCTCTGCCGAGCAGAGAGCCCAATCCCAGGACCCTGAGACAATGACCTGAGATGAAGGCACAGGCTTAACCCACTGAGCCACCCAGGCGCCCCATACTGTCCATATCTTTTTTTGTTTGTTTGTTTTAAGATTTTATTTATTTACTTGAGAGTGAGCCAGAGAGCAGGAGTAGTGGGGAGGGTCAGAGGGAGAGGGAGAAGCAGGCTCCCTACTGAGCAGGGATCCTGATGTGGCACTTGATCCCATGATCCTGGGATCATGACCTGAGCCAAAGGCAGTCGCTTAACAGACTCAGCCACCCAGACACTCCGAAATCTCAAAAAAATAAATAAATAAAATCAAATAATTCTAAAGTATATGTTAAAAAAAGAAACAGATGAAATCAATTTGAATAGTTTTTATGAATTTATTTATTTATCCCAATATATCTTATTTATCCCAATATATCAAAAAAATTCCTGCAACATGTAATCAATATAAGAATTATATTTAATTATATTTTTATATATAAAATAATATATAATTGTATAATATATAATATTATATATAATATATTTATATATTAATTATATTTAATTAATTAACGAAGTATTTCATTTGGGGGGTATCACGTCTTCGAAATTTGGCATGTAAGAGCCCATCTCTGTTTGCGCTAGTGACAAGCTGCAGTCCCAATACTTAACAGCCACAAGTGGCTCGTGGCCACCAGATTGGTCCGCACAGGTCTGGAATTTGGTTCAACCCAGAGGGAGGGGCAGAGCTGGAAGTGTTCTGATGGTCTGATCTATCTAACCCTGCACCTTCACCTTCCACCTGCTCCTCTTGACAATTCCTGCCCGGCCAACCTGTGTTCTTCTCACCTTTCTCAGTGACCTCTACCTGGTTCCTGGATGCCATGTTGGCCACCTGTGTCAGTCACCCACCACCCGTGGCCTCTTGACTCCACCCAGGGCTTCCAGCAACTATAGCCACCTGCCTTCCGGCTACAGATCCTACCCAGGGGCTCATCAGGGGGCCATCCCAGAATTTCCACCTCTGCAGCTCCCTGCTCTGGAGAAAGTATCAATAATAATAGTAATTATAAAACAGTATTCCTAACATTACATACTGACTGGATGTGGAATGCCAGACTAATCCGTGGCAGATCTTCTTACCTAATCCTCCTGACCGTCTTGGGACTGGAACCATTTTGCCCGTAAAGGCTCCTATCAGTCAGTGGACACAGAAAGAGGGGGCGCGGTGTGCACGGCACAACCTACAATCAAGGCCAGGGGAGGGAGGTTGGGGTCCCATGGGGCGAAACTCCTGAGGATCACCTAGAGGGTTGAGACGGGTTTATGAAAAGTTCCTCCATTTTGCTGGGAAAGAGGATCTAGGTGTGTTCCCCACAACTTGCCCACATCTCCTTTATGACCCCCTCCCGCCCCTTGCCACGCAGGAACCTGTAGGATTCCCTGATGAGGATGCTTGGAGATAGCAGCGTCTGCTGCCTTCCCCTTGAGTGAGCGTTCCGGGACCCCTCGGGGGCGGGTCACCTCCCTGCGCGCTGTAGGGTGCGTCCTAGCCACCGCCAGCAAAACACCCAGAGCGGAGGCGAGAAAGCAGCGGGGCGGGGCGGGGCAGGGCTGGCGCTCTCCCGTTGGGGCGGGGCCAACATCTGCTCGCCCAACGAAACCAGGCAGCTGCGGCGAGGCCAGGCGGCGGGCCGGCAGACTCCTGGCACACCTGCGCCCCTCGACCCCTGAGCCCTCCGGGCACCATGAGCGGCCGAGTCGGGGACCTGAGCCCTCAGCAGCAGGAGGCGCTGGCCAGGGTGAGGGGGCTTCACGGGTGGGAGGCTTGGGGAGGAAGGAGCTGCTGGACGCTGCCCACCCGGGGTGGAGCCCCCATTGTTTAGATGGAAAAGGGACCCTTCAGGGCATCTTTGGGTCCAGCTCACCGTGCCCCTGGGCACAGTGGCTGAGGCAGACATATACGGGACACGGGACTTGAGCACTTCTCCAGGCTACACTGGGGCTGAATCCAGCTTTCCACTCCTGACCCCTCCAGACCACAGAGTCTTGGCCCTTGTCCCCTGGTTGTGGGGGTAGGGTGGTGCTGCCATCCCTCTAGGCAGCCTTGGGCAGACAGACCAGCAGGTCTCCTGCTCTGATTGTGACATTTGTTTGTTTGGCTTCTCTTTGTGGTTTTCGGACTCCGGGGGCCCAAGCCTTCTCCCTGTTGTCAGTGTTTCTGTTAAAGGGGAATGGAGGGGGTTTGGAGACACTCCTTCCGGCTGCAGCTGAGAGTGTCACGCCCTGGGGAAAGGAGAGCATATTCTGGTCTCAGGGGCCACAGCATTAATTTGATTTGGAGATGGCTGGGCCTGGAAACTGTGACTTCAGGTTAGGGGAGGGAGGTGACGACCCTGGCTCACACCTTGGGCCCATGAAGGGCAGGCTTCGGGCTTGTGGAGAATGGTTTCTTTTGCGGCTCCTACCCTGGGAAGGGTCCTCCAGGAGGAGTGAGGACCCCTGATGAAGGAGGGGGACCCTGGATCAATTCTTAGTGAAGGAGAGAAGGGTCCAGGTGAAGAGTGGGGGGCCCTGGGTGAATTCCCAGGTAAAGGAGGAGTTTCCAGGAACAATGGGTCCTGAGCTGAAGGAGGAGTCCCCAAGCGAAGGAGGAGAGGAAGTCCCCTGTTTAGCCCTCTCTCTACCCACTGGCAAAGGCCTCAGGGGAGCCCTGGATGCCAGGCTCATGGCAGGGACTGGACACCTGGCCGTTGGGGGTGAATTATGACAGAGATGCTTGTGGGTCAAAGATCCTTAAACAATGTAAAAAGAGATTATTATGATTTTGTTTCCATTATTTAAAAGAAATGAATGCTAGTTGTTTTAAAAATTAGGGAGAAAAAGAAAGTAGGAAAAGGAAGAAGTCACCCATGGTCCCAGAGGTCTAGACAACCACTCCTAGGAGCATTTCCTTCTAGGTTTTTCTGAAGCCTAGTTTCACCACCTGTGGTCAGGCTGCCAGAGGCTGCCTTCTCCATAAGGCATCATTGTTAAGATAGTTTTTCCTTTGGGGCACCTGGGTGGCTCAGTGGGTTAAAGTCTTTGCCTTCGGCTTGGGTCATGGTCTCAGAGTCCTGGGATTGAGCCCCATGTCGGGCTCTCTGCTCGGTGGGGATCCTGCTTCCTTCTCTCTCTCTGCCTGCCTGTCTGCCAACTTATGATCTTTGTCTGTCAAATAAATAAATAAAATGTTTAAAAAAACAAAAACAAAAACTGTGAGATAATAAATATTAAAAAAAAAAAAAGATAGTTTTTCCTTCAAGTTACTCCAGACCCTTCCCAGTACCTGCTTGTGGCTTTCTGTTTATTTGTTTGTTTTTTAATTTATTTGACAAAGAGAGACACAGGGAGAGAGGGAACACAAGCAGGAGGAGTGGGAGAACACAAGCTCCCCGCTGAGCAAGGAGCCTGATATGGGGCTGGATCCCAGGACCCTGAGCCAAAGGAGGATGCTTAATGCCTGAGCCACCCAGGCGCCCTGTGGCTTTCTGTTTTACTTGATGTGTGTTCCAAGGATGGGGTGGCTTTGAGACTGGAAGATGTGGACTCCTCATGGTCTTGAAGCTTCCTTACTCTGTCCCCGACTCCAACACCCCAGTCTCCGTTCCCTCCTCCATGAAGCAGTGATGTGATAGGACTTTTTCTCCTCCTGCCTCAGGGCACATCCTGGCATTCAAAGGAGGGACTCTGGTAACCTGGAGGGGCTGAGGGGTGGAGAGTTATTGTTATGTCCTCACTCTCCCTAAAAAGCTTCCTCAGGAGCCCAGAGGCTGCACCTGATCTGTGTGCCTTGTGGGGAATGGGGACTTGGGGTGGTGGTGAGAGCTGGTGCTCTTGCTCACGTTACTTGTTAACACTGGAGATGTTTCATCTTATTATTTGTTTTTCATCATGTGAGCAATACATGAACACTTTCTTGTTTTTTTTTTATTTTTAAAATTTGTTTAAAAAGATTTTATTTATTTACTTGACAGAGAAAGAGATCACAAATAGGCAGAGAGGCAGGCAGAGAGAGAGAGGGGAAGCAGGCTCCCCGCGGAGCAGAGAGCCCCATGTGGGACTCGTTCCCACGACCCTGGGATCATGACCTGAGCTAAAGGCAGGTGTTCAACTGACCCAGCCACCCAGGCGCCCCCAAACATACTCTTATTTTAAACATGATCCATAAAGCTAAAGGACGTTTGGTGGACGGCTGTCAAGATAGCTTCCTATGGCTTTGCTAGCTTTGGCTTCTAATCCTAAAGTTCCATTCATAGGTTCCCCTGCAAAGCCACCCCGCCAGGGCTTGCCTTCAGCTCCCTTAGTCCCCATGAAAGTGAAGCCTCTTCTCTGTCCCAGACCTGAGCCCCAGTCCCATACCCAGACTTTAAAACATTTTTTAAAAAGATTTTATGTATTTATTTGACAGAGAGAGATCACAAGTAAGCAGAGAGGCAGGCAGAGAGAGGAAGGGAAGCAGGCTCCCTGCCAAGCAGAGAGCCCGACACAGGACTCGATCCCAGAATCCAGAGATCATGACCCGAGCCGAAGGCAGCGGTGTAACCCACTGAGCCACCCAGGCGCCCTGGCTACCCAGACTTTAAACTCTGCCGGTAGGCAGAGGCTCCCGTCAGCAGGTTAGTCCCTTTCTTTCCCCAGCCTCGATAGCACCTGATGAGGCATCCCCTGCTTCTCTTGCAGCTCCTCCCTGCTGACCTTTGCTTGGGGCTGTTTCCACAAAGACTCCACTGCCCAGAGCTCTGGGCAATCCACGTTTTGCAGAATGCCCACATTTTTCTGGCACTGGCTATAAGCCAGGACTGCCGCTAAGTACTTTGCCTGTATACACTCCTACGATTGGCACAAGTTCATCTTTATCCCACTTCACAGATTAAGAAACTGAGGCTCAGAGTGGTTAAGTAACTTGCTTCCAGATCTAGACCCTCAAGGTACAGTATCAAGGGCAAGGTTCCTAAATTCTTCTCGTTTGCCTACATCCGATTCACTAGGGATCTTTGTCAAAATAGAGGAAGCAGGGCCCCACCTCAGTCCTGTAGAATGAGGATCTTGGGGAGAAAGAGAACCCCCAGAATTTGAGAAGGACCCAACTCTTCCTGCCATGGTGGGCTGAGGGGTGCTCCATTCCCGGGTGGCAGTCAGCAGCTGCCACTGTGTGGTCCCCACCCTGCAGAGTCCCTGGCTAGGACTGATTAACTGACTGAGTTCGGGAAGGGTTGTGGTGGGGTTGGGAGCCCAGGGGTCACGGGAGCCCCTTTGACCATTATATCTGCCCCCTCAGTTCCGGGACAACCTCCAGGACCTGCTGCCCACCCTGCCCAATGCTGATGAGTACTTTTTCCTGCGCTGGCTCCGAGGTGAGGCTGGCAGGACCCGGGGTGGGGTGGGCAAAGGGGAGAGAGGGAAGAAGGGGTTCAGGAAAGTGGGTGCAACTTTGGGAGACAGTGCTACCGAGTGGGAAACGTAGGCTCTGGAATCATCCTGCTTTGGGTAGAACCTGAGTTCCCCTCCAAATTGGCATGGCACAAAACTCCATTGAGCCTCAGTTTCTTCATCTGTAAATGGGATGGGAACACCTCCCCAAGGATTGCTGTGAGCACTAAATGAGAGAGTGTAGCACCTGGCACTGGGTGGGCATATGGTCGAGGTGAGGTTAGAGTTCACACCTGGGAGGTTCTAAGGATGACGGTCCCGGCTGGGTCTGGAGTCAGATAGTCCCAAATATACTCTTCAGGACTTGCCTACAGGTCTATCTGCAGTTCCTTGAAGGGAGCGCTGCGTCTTTCCCTGAGGGAACTTGGCTGATGAGCAGGTGCCCAGCAAACACTTCAGGTAGTGGGTGCAATTAAAAGTAGAGAAGGAGTTTCTTCCAGGAATTGCCACAGGAGTGTAAAATTAGAGAAACAGAAACCTAGGGGGAGAATTCATTTCAATTCAACACACCCCCATGGAATGGATTCTGAAATTGAACCAGGATTCTGAACTTGAACCAGAAGGTTGAAATCAGGCTGGAAAGTACACACACAGTGAGGTGATGATGTCAGCCTTGGAATTGGGCAAACCTGTTATTGAATCCCAACTCCGCTGTGCTGGCAGTGTGACTCCAGCAATCCCTCATTGTCTCTTGGCCTTGTTTTTCTCTTCTGAGTAATGGGTATAATATTGGTCTCCCACCTTCCAGATGCTGTGAGTCAGACATGAGGTCATGGGCAAGCACAGCGCCTACACCGAGGAAGCCCTCCCTTATGTTCTGTTTGTTCTATTTGATTCTATTTTTTAATTATTTAATTAATTATTATTTTCTACAAACTATTTTTTAGAATGGCTTTAGGTTTACAGAGCATTGTGAAGGTAATACAGGAAGTCCCTACACACACTGCACCCAGTTTTCCCTATCATGAACGTTTTCATTCCTATGGTACGTCTGTTCCAATTCATGAACCAACGCTGATACATTATTATTAACTAAAATTCCTACTTTGTTCAGGTCACCTTAGTGCCTCTGTTCCAGGAGCATATCCAGGATGCCATGTTACATTTAGTTGTCATCTCCCTAGGCTCTCTTGGCTGTGGCAGGTTTTATTCTGGGGGTTTTTTGGTGTGTTTTTTATTAAAGATTATTTATTTATTTATTTATTTGTCAGATAGAGAGAGAGAGAGAGAGAGCGTGTGCAAGCCGGGGGAACAGCAGGCAGAGGGAGGAGCAGGCTCCTCGCTGAGCAAGAAGCCCATATGGGACTCCATCCCAGGACCCTGGGATTATGACCTGAGCTGAAGGCAGATGCTTAACCAACTGAGCCACCCAGGTGTCCCTTCCATTGTGCTTTTTTTTTTTTTTTAAGATTTTTATTTATTTATTTGACAGACAGAGATCACAAGTAGGCAGAGACAGAGAACAAGGGAAGCAGGCTTCCTGCTGAGCAGAAAGCCCGATGCGGGGCTCAATCCCAGGACCCTGGGACCATGACCCAAGCCGAAGGCAGAGGCTTAATCCACTGAGCCACCCAGGTGCCCCCCATTATGCTTTTAACAAGTCATGTCCATGTCATTCTCCTGGACTAAAGAAGGAGTGAGGACAGTAGACTTCTTGAAGCCCCATCAGACCTCTCTCCTCCTCTGGAGTCTTTCTGGATTTAAAAACCAACTTTTCCAGTCCCTAGTGCGTCATTGAGAAAGGAGTTAAATCACAGACACTGTAGGCTGCTGGGTCATGGCAAAGGAGAAGGATCTAAGGTTGGGAGAGAGGAGACAGGGTATCCTGATGCCTCCCACTTTCTGCTGAGGCAGACCAGCTGACATAGCCCCCTCCCCTTCAACTTTACCAACATAGCTGCCCTCCCTGCCTCACTAGCTCAACACCTGGGCAGCAGGAAGGGTGATCTCTGGGGCTGAACTTGGAGTCTCTCGGCTCAGGCCAGATGCAGAAGGGCTCACCGTGACCTTCCTTCAAGTCCCTTCACATTTTGTTTTGTTTCCATCCTATGACTGCGTATCTCTGCCCCTTGGATGCCAGCTCCATGATGGCAGCAGGGTCAGTGCCTGCCCCATACTTCCAGCCTGGCATGGAGTAGGTGCTACTAAAAAAAGCTATGAGTGCCCATCAATAATGCCCAAACCACTTTCTGTAGAACAAGAAACTGCCCTGGTTCTCAGTAGGAAATCTCCTATACACCAGAGTTATTTTTTTTTAGAAGCCAATAAAAGAACATTATAGATAGTTATGCACAAACAAATTTGAAAATCTCAATAAAATCTGTGCATTCCTTTAGAATACACATATAAGGCCAAAATCCAGCAAGAAGAAGATAGAAACCTCCAAGACCAGTAAATATTAAAGACATATAAATGGTACTAAAAAGCTTCCTTCCTTCCAAAACCCAGACCCCAGTGGCTTTACAGATGAATTTTCCCAAAGTTTTAAGATTAGCTGATACCCGGTTTTACAAATTGTTGGAGCTGCTTTAAAATATATATTAAAAAGTGAAAGTTACTTTATGAGGCTTGGGTTAATTTGATTCCAAAATTAGGTCAGGACAATAAAAGAAAATTCTAGACTTGTTACACTTGTTAATGTAGGTGTAAGGAAGTCTAAGGGAAACATTACATAAAATAATACAATAAGGTATTTAAGTTACACAGCATGATCAGTGGGAGTTTATCTTAGGTGCAGGAAGAATTCAACATCAGGCAATCTATCAAAGTCATTGAACACATTTATAGAATTAAATATGAGAAAGTATGTGGCTATCTCAATGCAGGAAAAGCATTTGAAAAGGCTCATCTCCTGTTTATAAGATAATAACAAAATAAAAATTTCTTAGCAAACTAGAAATCGAAAGAAATTTCCTTGGCTTGGCTTGTTAATGGTTATGCAGCAAACACCTTACAATACATGTTGCCAGTTAAGAAGTTTTAGATGCATTTTCCTTAAAGTCAGGAACAAGGAAAGGATGATGTCAAGCAGCATCATAGTTTAAACAGAATTCGAGATCCTTGCCAAGATTATAAGGAAAGAAAAAAGTAATCTAGGCTTGGCTTGTTAATGGTTATGCAGCAAACACCTTACAATACATGTTGCCAGTTAAGAAGTTTTAGATGCATTTTCTTTAAAGTCAGGAACAAGGAAAGGATGATGTCAAGCAGCATCATAGTTTAAACAGAACTTGAGATCCTTGCCAAGATTATAAGGAAAGAAAAAAGTAATCTAGACTAGAAAGGAAGAGTTAAATTTCTTTTCCAAGTTTAGAACATTCATTTCTAAAATAAAGCATCACATTTTTAATTAAAGTGAACTTATATCTTCAAAATAAGTAACCACAACAATAGTTAACAATTTACTAAGAAGTCCTTGGGAACCAGAAGATATTATTCCTGTTTAACAGATTAAGAAACTAAGACTTAGAGAGGATAGGTGAATTGCTCAAAGTTGCACAACAACTAAAAGGACAAAACTAAAATTCAAACCCAAGTCTGTTTGACTCCAAAGCCTATGCTCCTCACTACCCCTAATACCAAGGGGGTTTGTGTGACTACGGGGACATCAAATACTACAGGCCAGATCAGCCTCTGGGCTGAAAAGTTTACAAGGGCTTGGATACTGAAATCAAGGACTTCCAAAGTCTTCTAGAGGATTAAGGATCCTTGCTTTTTAAAAACGTCGGGGGGTGCCTGGGTGGCTTAGTTAGTTGTTTGAGAGGTCAACTCTTGACTTCAGCCTAGGTCACAATCGGGGTTTTGAGATAGCGGGGAGTCTGCTTGAGAGTCTCTCTCTCTCCCTTGCCCCCCCCACCGCTCCCTCTCTTTCCCTCTCTCTCCTTCTCTCTCCAAAATAAATAAATAAATATCTTTTAAAAAAATAAAATGGTAAAAATATGTCCAGACCCCCCAATATATTCTGGTATGTCATGGAAAGCTCAGGCTCCGTGTTTCCTCCTGAGTCTTCAAAGAACTGTGAGTTCTAGACCCAGCCTCAAGCCTTCTCTTACCTTGGCTCTTTTTGCAGCTCGGAACTTTGACCTGCAGAAATCTGAGGACATGCTCCGGAAGGTGAGGCCCCATTCTCATGAGTCTCCTGCCTCCCACACACTGGACCCCAGGGATCAGTAACAAAGAGAGTAGGAACCCATGCCCTGTCCTGTTCTTGCATGTTTCCTCCCTTCCTCCTTGGATCCCTTTCTGCATCAGACCTGGATCCCCCACAGCCCTCTTCCTGGCATTGCCTTCTCCAGTTCTAGGTCAGTAGAGCCTGGGGTCTTGGGGTCTATAGGCAGAGGGACCTCGCCTAATACCCACAACTGCTTTCAAGGCCTTTGTGGTAGGCAGTCTTCAGCTCCTGCCATTTCTCCACAGCACATGGAGTTCAGAAAGCAACAGGACCTGGACAACATCCTTTCATGGAAGCCCTCAGAGGTGAGCCTCATGCAGCATCCCCTCCAAGACCATCAGATACCCCTCATACCCCTTCCCCAACATCCAGCCTTCTGATGGCTGATAGGCTGGTTTGAGTCAGGACCTCACACCAACCCCGAACCCCGTGCCTAGGTGATCCAACTGTACGACTCTGGTGGTCTGAGCGGATATGACTACGAAGGCTGCCCCGTGTGGTTCGACATCATTGGGACCCTTGACCCCAAGGGTCTTCTCCTGTCAGCCTCCAAGCAGGAGCTTATCCGGAAGCGCATCAGGGTCTGTGAGCTGCTTTTGCGGGAGTGTGAGCTGCAGAGTCAGAAGGTAAGTGACTGGGTCCAGGATGGGAAGCACATGGAGAGCCTGATCTGTCTAATGGGAGGCACCAAGACCAGGTAGGAGAGGCATGCTGCCTCTGCATCTCCCCAGGCCTCAGCACTCTGGGCTTTGGTGGGACGTGGCTTCCCTCACACTCACCCATCTGTGAGTATCTAACGTGTGCGTGACACTCGCTGCTGGCGCGTGCCAAGGATCACCAAAGCCCCTTCCCCGCTGACCTTGGATGAGAGGCTGACCTTGAGTGCAGTGAACACTCTGGCTTTGTTCCCTGAGAACCCTGGGAACAGTGGATGGTCAGCTTTGCTTATGGAAAAGATGTGCCTGGTTGGAAACTGTATAACTATAACATGATGGAGGAGCTATTGCTGTGGGCTAGTGACTCTTGAGACTTGGCACATTGTCACGGGGCTCTAAAAACTAGTATGGAATTGCTACCAAAAAAAAAAAAAATTGAGTCCTATGGGGCATAGGGCTTCCAAGTCAGGAGGACCCACACCAGTCTGTACAGATCTTCTCTTTGCCCGGACTCTGTACTTCCTGGTCCATACCCTTCAGAACAAATCTATTGCCAAGTGTGGTCTGTTGGCTTTGTGAGTCTAAGTGTCTCCATGAGCCTAAGAGGACCCTGGGTGGGGGAGCTCTTGTGTTACTTCAGGATGACCTGCCTGATGGCGAGGACAGGACCTGTGTCTCCAGTGTCTGTCACGGTGCTGGACACCAAGGAGCCCTTGGCACAGAGATCTGTGACATTAACCGGACAAAAGCATGTGTCAGGCACTGGGCTCTTTGGGAGTTATCTCACTGAATTGTCCTAGAAATCCTTTCAGAACCTGGAATTATTCCCACTTTCCAGAAGGAGAAAATAAGGCTCAGAACGGTTAAAAACCCACCCAAGGCTACAGAACCTGCCAGCAGTGTAGCTCTGGTTTGACACACCTTGGGACTGCAGACGCTGGCTGACCTGGCGTACTGTTGTACAGGGAGATGCCCGCTGGACAACAAATGAGGTCTTTAATTCTACTGTTAACTAATTCCGGGCATTCGTGTTGAGCAAACAGCGTGATAAGGAATCACTGTGCCAGGGCTCAGAATGCAGCATTTTCTTAGCCCCTAGGTGGGCTCAATCTGTTTGAAAAACCCTGTGGGCAGTTGCGGGCAGGGGTAGCAGGAAGGTGGAAGCTGTACAGGGTCTCCCTGGCCGGGACCTTCTGGCCAGAGTTGTCTGACTTATATCTCTGTGTTGTCCCATGTAGTTGGGCAGGAAGATTGAGACGGTGCTGATGGTGTTTGACATGGAGGGGCTCAGCCTGAAACACCTGTGGAAACCAGCTGTCGAGGTCTACCAGCAGGTGAGGTAGGCAGCCGGCTCCAGGCCAATAGGGAGCTGCTGTCCACACCAGCTTCCAGTCCATGGAGGAGGGATTACCCCCACACACACCGCTGGGGCCCCCAGAGCTGCCAGTGAAGCTGGCCTGGGGTCCCCCACTTCCAAGGACAAAGAGGAGCATGAGTATTACAGGGGATGAAGTACATCTCCTGGGGGAAGGTGGGTGGCCAGGGGGTGGCGGTGGCAGGATCTCCTGTCTCAACAGCATTAAAGCCCACCAAATCCAGGTATAGAATGTGTTGAAGCATGACCTTGACCAGATTGTCTTGCCACAGTTTTTTGCCATCCTGGAAGCAAATTATCCTGAGACGATAAAGAATTTAATTGTCATTCGTGGTGAGTCCATGATGGGGATGACCCCTGGGGGAGGAGAAGGGAAAGGGGGGATCAGTGGGTAAATCACCCAGTTTAGGGTTTCTCAAGCCATCCTTTGTGAAGATCAGGGGTTTTTTGTTTGTTTTTGTTGTTGTTGTTGTTTTTTTAGTCAGTCCTTCATAGACTGATACTTTCAGAGTATACAGAATCTGCTCTGATAGGTTGCAGCAAATGTCAAATAAGTTGTAAGTTTCTAATTGTAAATGGGTGTTTTCTTTACTTTATTTTTCTCAGTGTGGAATGGTAACAGATTGTTCAAGGACCACACTGGCTGGGAGATATGTTTGGAGTGGGAATGGTCCCTGTCTGTGACGGTTGTACAGTGAGGGGCCCACCATGTGTGCTCTGGGGTCAAATGATCTGCTTCCCAATTTGACTAGCTCTGTGATTGTGAGCAAGTCTACTTAACCTTACTAAGCCTCAGTTTTCCAAGTCTGTAAAATAGGGATGCAATGACAACATCCCGTAAGACAGCCATGAGGTTAAATGAGACAGTCTGTGGAGGAGCAGCCCACAGAAAGTGTCCAGTCAGTGTGAGCAATTCAGGTGGGACGTGAGGTCAAATGCAGATGCTCCATCTACTTACACCCAAGAAAATTCCGAGGCAACTTGGAAAACATGTGAGTGTGGACAGGAAGAGGCACTATTGGGAAATCTACATTACGGACACCCTACAACTGGGTGGGGGAGGCAACCATTTATTGAGAGCCAGGCACTCTTTCATGTGTTATGCATACATAGTTTAATTTATCTCCATTTTATAGTTAACGGCACTAAGACTCAGAGAGGGTGAGTAACTAGCTGACAGTCACACAGCAGGGAGTAGTAGAATCTAGATCAACCCAACTCGTATCCAGCCCAGGACCCTGGCCATGACTATACCTCTAGTCCTCTCTAGACAGCTTCCCAAGGGAGTTTCATGTGTTTCAGCCCCCAAGCTGTTCCCGGTGGCCTTCAACTTGGTCAAATTTTTCATGAGTGAGGAAACACAAAGGAAGATAGTGATTCTGGGAGGTGAGTGACTTGGTCTCCTGGCTGTGCCCATCTCTGCCTGGGCAAACAGAGGTCAATGTGAAAGGTCGCATTTCTCCCTGCCTCATCCTCTTTAATCAGGCACTGACTTTGGCCTGAATTCACACCTACCTTTGCACACTCTGATGAAGCTTTGCATCCTGGACCCCAGCCTGGGTGGCCACATGAAGCATTTGGGTGCTTTCAGGAGTAGGGGCTCAGGGGAGTGAGCTAAGGGAACGTCAGCTTTCCTCCCTAGGTGTGGCTTCTCTGCCCTCTGTTGAGCCTCCCTGAGCCCCCCATTGTCCCCTACTCCCCGCCACCACCTTGCTCCCGCTCAGGCAACTGGAAGCAGGAGCTGCCAAAGTTCGTCAGCCCCGACCAGCTGCCCGTGGAGTTTGGGGGGACCATGACTGACCCTGATGGCAACCCCAAGTGCCTGACCAAGGTATAGGGTGCTCAGAGGATGGGGACTGAGGGTTTGTGACCACGGTGTAGTGCTTGCTCACCAGCCTTCACCCACAGATCAAATACGGGGGTGATGTGCCCAAGAGCTACTACCTGCGTAACCAGGTGAAGACACAATATGAGCACACGGTGACCGTGGCCAGAGGCTCCTTCATGCAGGTGGAGAACGAAATCCTGTTCCCAGGCTGTGTGCTCAGGTAGGGATGGTGGCCATGTCACCCCTAGGCACAGCTGGGAGGGGCCTGGAGCCCAGGCATGTGGTCATCTGTGGGGCCCTGTCCCCTGCAGGTGGCAGTTCGCATCAGAAGGGGCAGACATTGGCTTTGGGGTTTTCCTGAAGACCAAGATGAGTGAACAGAAGCAGGCAGGGGACATGGTGGAGGTGTTGCCCATCCAACGCTGCAAAGCCCATGTGGTCCCTGAGGACGGGAGCCTCACCTGCCTCAAGGCCGGCGTCTGTAAGAGCTGTAGGATTCACTGGAGTCGCCTTCCTCCTTATGGCCGAGAAATGAGCCTCTTGTCCAGGCTGTCCTGCTTGCCCTCTTTTTCCTGCTCTCGGGGAGGGGAGGGAGTCTCTGTAAGTTACTAGATCCTGTAACGGCTGGGGGAATTGGCTCCAGGATGTTAGGTCTGGTGAGTAATCCCTGGGTATGGGTAACAGGGCAGAGAGACATTTTAGAGAGTGGGATTCACAGCCTGAAGCCCCAGACTTAGCTCCTGGGAACCCCTTACACAGCACCCAACAGGCTGAGAGACAGGTAGGTAAATAGACATGGGCTACCCTCTAGGGGTTCCCGGCTGCCCAGGGGCATAGGCAGGTCCTTGTGGGAATTCTAAAGAGAAGATTCCTCCATGTGCTTATCCTTCATTCTCAGGCCATCCAAGATAGATGCAATTAGGTCCGTCTCTCCAGAAGCCGCGCTCCCTAGGGACAGCACTGACCTGCCTCTCTTGGGAACAGAGCTACGAGAAAGGAAACCCAGGGTTGAGGAGCATGAGGTTTACTAATGCTCTGGTTAACACGTATCTAGTTCACCTTTGTGGAGAAGGAGAATCAGAAGGGTGGAAACCCAGAAATTTGGGTGACTCATCACATCCCAGAGTTCCCTTTGCACCTTGGCATTGAAGGGAATGCCTTCTTTGAGAGGCACGATGGGAAAGCGGCTTGTGGAGCTCAGCCCTTTCCCCTGGGGAGAGCAGGGCTCCTCTCTCGGTTGGAGCATCAAGATAAGGGAATCCTGGTCCTTCTCTTCCTTGCTCTGTACTCATCGGGAAGTCCTCTCTACCTCTGTAGCCTCAGCTCCCTCATCCTGAAAATGGGGTTGATAGTATTCCATGGGGCTGCTTTGAGGGTTTGGAAAGCCGGGAGCGCCGATGGGACTCCTGACACATAGAAGGGGCTGCCGGATGCCGGTGGTTATTCCTCTCATTAGCCCAAGGCGATGGCTTGGGCAGTGGGCGCTGGGAGCGGGGCAGTGGCCGACCCTCCGGCACCACCTGCAGTCCTGGGCCCATTGCCAAGGGCACTACGCATGCAAATATGTCAGGTTGGCTTTGCAGGATGACTTCTCCACCCTTGCAGATATCCTGCGCTTTGACAACACCTATAGCCTGGTGCACGCCAAGAAGGTCAGCTACACCGTGGAGGTGCTGCTCCCAGATAAGGCCTCCGAGGAGAAGCTTCAGGGTCTCTAGGCGAGGAGACCGTCCCCAGCGCAGTGAAGACCCCGGCTGCCTCTGTGCCTGTGCTTTTCAACCCCGTAGCTCTCCCTCCCTGTGCCCTGCCCTCCCAGGCACAGGGGCAGAGCAGGAAGGGGACAACCAGTCCATCTGCCACACTGAGGATTCAGACAGGCTCCTGATCCCGTTTGCGGAGACCAAGGACACTAGTCCCAGGACTCACCAACACCTAGCAATCTGGCCTGGGAGCATGTGCCTATGCCCTGGGCCTTACAGGGAAAGCAAAGCATCAAGTCTGAAAGAGCAAGGACGCCCCTGTCTCTGTACCTGGGGACTCAGTGGATGGGGATAGGGGCAGCTGGAGGTGGCCTGGTGAAAGGATGGAGCCAGCTAAGTGATAAAGTGGAGGGTCTTGGTTGTGGGAGGGCACAAAGGCCCTTTAGACTTGCCCTTCTGCCTTTGGAGGGAAGATCAGGAATGGAGCATGAGGCCCAGCAGGGATAACCATGGCCAGGACGAGCCATGCTCAGTCACCCAGAGCTAGATGGGTGAAGACTAAGTCTATCAGAATTCTCAGTGACCCTGGCCTCCCTCTCACCACCTGCCATGATCCAGCTGATATTCAGCTTGGGTTCTTTTTGGCTTTGAGGAAGGACCAGGACCATAGCAGAGCTGGAGGGCCATGGAACATGCTGGAATAAAGTAGAATGTGCTGAGTTAGAGCTGCCAGTCCCCAGTGTGCTTATCCTCGACTCTCATTTGCTTCTTGGAGAACCATCGAGTTTTCTTCCATCTTTGTGTCTCGCTAGAGGGACAGCTAAGGGTTGTCTGTCAACAGCCCACTACCCCACCCCAAATGCAACTCCGTAGCTGGCTGGTGATGGCTGGTGATGCCTCCCACATCCCACAGTCAGGATCATCGTGTGCTTGAATGAATGCCTAGAATGAACCAGCGCCGTCGCTGAGTGGTCAGATGTCCCTGTTATAGGGGTCCTTGGTGCAAAGGATTAGCATCATGGCTGCCAAGATATTTACCAGAGGCAGGAAGCCTCAGCTAACACCAACATCCAGGTGCTCTGCAAACAAGAAGCCAGCTTGGACCCCTTTCTTGCTCTCAGATTCTGTGATTTCATTTTTTTCCAGTTAATAGCTTTCCTGATTTCACAGGGCCTCTTCTTCCCAGGCAAGAAAACAATGAGGCTTGGGAAGGCAGGGGTCTTCAGGTGAGCTACATGATGTCCTTAGGGCCCCAGACCCTCCACCTGTGGCAGGCTCCATCATCCATGGTCCAGCACACAGTCTGAAACAGGGGCTCTGCTGCCATAGAAAGCCAATGAACTCAGAAACACAATTTAAAGCCAATGCATGGAGGCATGGCTGATCCAACAGCGTAGGAGGAGTTTGACGAGAAAAAATCTGGTCCTGCCAGCGCCAAGGAGAGAGGGCCAGGGCTGCTGGGTGAAAATCATATGACATCCTTGTGTCCAAGGGGTGCTCCTGCCTCCCCACTGCAACGGGGTCTCCCACCACCACCCTACAGCACACTGTGGCCCCCCTCCGCGGACCCAGAGGCACTTGGGCATTTCAGAGCCATCTTCCTGCAGCACAAGCTAGAGAGGGTGTGGCTGGCTGCAGTTGTAAGGGTCCAGGTCAGATTTCCCTGGGCCCACCCCATGTCATGATGAGGGAGCTCACAGTGCCTCATTTCAGCCTCACATCCCCAGCCGAAAAACAAGGGGTTCATGGATTTGAACCTGATCCTTGCTTTTCCAACCACCCACAGCAAATTTCCCACAATGTGTTTGCACAGCCTTCTCTGGTTTCCTTGCAAGTAACAGATTGGTCCTTGTACAAGGGTTTAATTTACACAAATATGGGCCGCCTGGGGAGTGGCAAGGAATGGAGGGCTCAGGGGCTGGGTGTGGACACCAGTGACCTTGAATCTCAGAGCTAGTAGTGTACTGCATGTGAACCTGTGAGTACGGAGGTCACCTTGGGAAGTGAGGACAGGATGTCCTGTCCGGCAAGGTGGACAGGGAGCTTGTCCTCAGCAACTCCATCCCTCACTCAACACCATCACCTCTTTACCAAAAAAAAAAGGGGGGGGAGGGAGGGGAGTAGCCCAGAGAGGGGCTGGCTCCCCTGAGGTTTGTTTCTTCCTTCTAGTCACTCATCAATGTTTATTGAGGGCCTAGCACCAGGCCCTGCAGGCCCTGGGCACACAGGGTGCTGGGCTTACCCCTGTCTGCTGGCAGAAAGCTTACCTGCACCAAGGGAGGCTGAAGTGATTCTCATGGCCACTATCAAGTGGGCAGCTCGGTGGGGCAGGAGGCAAATTCTGGGAGAGTATCCAGCAAAAAAACAAAAAAAAAAAACCTGATGGGGTATCAGACGTGCTTTGCCAAAGGCAGGGACCCCTGAAGGGAGAGCTGAAGGTGTAGGCGAGCCTTCCAGACAGAGGAATGAAGTGAGAACAGCTGTAGGGTGTTTGAAGCTAGAGGAAAGCCAGAAGGGCCCTTGGGTGACGCTGGAAATGGGTCACCGATGTTTGCTGTTTCTTTGTGAATGACTGTGTACACATTAGGTACATTAGTTAATAAGACTATTTCATAATGGAGGTTACAAAACAGAGATTTGTTGTTTGTCAAGAAAGAGTGGCAAAAGCTTGGCAGGAAGCCATGGATCAAAGCTCTTGCTCAAAATGAGGTGGTTGGAAATAGCCAGGCCTTCCCCGTCCAGAGGTGTGGAGGCAGGGCCTGCCTTTCCCAGGGCCCATCTCCTAACTGGAATCCTAACAATATTCCAGGGGAAGCGCGGAAATAAGCTGGGGAGCGGGGAGGTGTTATGAATAGGGTTTTTTGAGGGCAGTTGGGAAGGCTCTCCTGCCCCTCCAATCTCTAAGTCAGTTTAGCTCACCTTCCAAGAGCCCAGGCCAAAAGGGACCCCAGTGTGGGACAATCACAGCTTCACAATCACTAGAGCAAGTCTTCAGCACTCCAGGGCTTGGCAGGCCACAGTATGACTCCTTCCGTGAAACCCCAAAACAGACGGAAACCCCAGAAACTAGCGAGGATGCCAAGGCTCAGTTAGAGGGAGTGCTGTGGCCAAAGGCTCAGTGTCTAATGGCAGGGGTGGAGCCAGCACCCAGGTTAGCTGCCAGCAGTACCCCTGCCCTGCCTTTCAGAGGAGGACAAGGTCAGTGTGGGCAGGTGGGCACCGCCAGAGAGGGCAAGCCTGGGACAGAGAGGGGCACTGGCCTGGGTCTGAGGAAGCCACCTTTCTGTGGGATGGGCCAGGCTCTTCTCTGTGGGCCAGGACAAGCTGATGCAGGAAGCATCACGCCCTCTTTACCAAGGAGGGTGAGGCCTGGGGCAGGAAGTGACTTGTCAGGACACCCAACGTAAAGGGGGGAAGGTAGGATGTGAAGAGGGGTTCATCTATCCAGACAGCCCAAGTGCTAAATGAGCACATTGAGTGGGCTGGCTTCAGGCTTGATGACTTCAGAGAGGAGGGGGCAGCCATAGGCTTGGGCGGGGTGGCGCTCCGCTGTCTGCGACCTCTGCTCTCAGCCACCAGGGGGCGGTGTTGATAGTACGTCTCTCTCCCTGCAGCAGAAATGTAACAGGACCCTCTTGGGATCTGGCTAGTGGAGGGTGGATTTGCAGGTGGCTTGAGGCGAAGTTCACTGGGCCCAGGCTCCCTGTGGGCCCATGCGGAGCAGCTGAAAGAGGTGGTCCCACCTGGGTTCAGATCCTGGCTCTGCCCCTTGCTGGTTTTCTCTCTAGATCCCTGTAGACTCCATCCTCCATCCTTTGGCTGCCATAATCCATCATCTCTTGCTTGGGTTATTAGAAAGGTGTCCATGAGTCAGTTTCCCTGTGCCTGTTCCTACCGCCTCCCAGGAGGCTCCACGGGGCAGCCAGAAAAAGCCTTTCTGAGATGAAAATCTGATCATCACTTCCTGTGGGAGCCCTTCCCTGGCTCCTCATTTCCTCCCCGGGAAAGTTCAGTTTTCACTGGTGGCTTATAAGGCCCTCTGTGACCTGCTTATGACACCCGCATTGCAGCTTCACCCAACGACCTAAACTCACCAATTCATCAGACTCCTTCCTGCCTCCCTGCTTTTATTCATGCTGTACCTTCAGTCTGGGACTCCCTTCCCAGTCTTGCTCTGTGCACCCTCGAGGCTCCCAGAGACCTTTCCCTAGCCAAGCCCCCTTCCCCAGTCCCTAGCAGAGTAAGAGTCTCGTCTCCATGCTCTTGTTGCAAGGGGCCCAGTGTTTATCATGAGAGTCATCATCTGTCTCATGTCTGTCTCTTACTCCCCACCAGCTACCAGGCCAGGCTACACTCCCCAGATGTTCAATAAAGCCTTGCAAAAAAAAAAAAAAAATAGATACCATTTACTGAGTGTCTATGCAGGCCTGCTGCCCTTGTGCTATCTTGTCTGATCTTCATGGCAGGCTTGTCAAATAAATACAGTCGTTCTGGTAATATAGGGGAGGAAAGTAAGTCTCGGAGACATGGTGGTTTGCTCAGTGATGGCGTCAAGACTGGAATTCAGGATGTCTGACTCCTGAGTGACATGTCTCCCTCACCCATTCCCCCCCCCACCAGATTGGGTCATACCAGGAGCACTGCCAGAGAGCAGAGACTAACAGCATGACTCAGCACCAGGGAGAGACCCAAGTAGAGGGTCAGACAGCCACAGAACAGAGGAGAAGGAACCGGAAAAGATGGGCACACCCAGCTGTGTCCCTGTCCTGAGATGATGGTGGACCTCACAATAATTATAAAAGCTGACACTAAATAACAATAATAGTAATAGTAATAGTAATAATAATAATAAAAGCCAACACTGGCTGGCTCAGTTCATTGGCATGTGACTCTTGATCTCGGGGTCATGAGTTCGAGGCCCACATTGGGTGTAGAATAAATAAGCGTAAAAAAAAATAAAATAAAAGCCAACACTATTGATCATTTACCATGTGCCAGGCAGTGAGTGGTTACTGGCTTCTTTTTTTCTTTTTTGGTTACTGGCTTCTAACCAGGGGTTCTGGGGTGTGGTGTGGGTGGCCCCATTTGCCCCCCTGCCTTCAGCTCAGGTCATGATCTCGGGGTCCTGGAATTGAGTGCCGTGTCAGTCTCCCTGATCAGTGGGGAGTCTGCCTCTCCCTCTCCTTCTGCTGCTCCCTACTGCTTGTACTTCCTCTCTGTCTCTCTCTCTCTCTCTCAAATAAATAAATAAAATCTTTTTTAAAAAAATCAGTCCCATTTCTATACAATTAACAGGGAACATTCAAAAAGCAAAATTAAGAAAATAATTTCATTTACATCAGCATCCAAAAGTAAAGCACTCACGTATGCCCTTAACTAAAGAAGTGAAAGACTGATACGCTGACAACCACAAAATATTGTTGAAGAAAATTAGAGACTACTAAGTGTAGGTAAAAAGACACCTACACTTAATGCTGTTAAGATGGCGACATTCCCTAAAGTGATCTACCGATTCTGGGCAATCCCTACCCAAATCCCAACTGCCTCTTTTGCAAAAATGAACAAGCCGACCCCAAAGTTCCTGTGGAAATGCAAGGGCCTCAGAATAACCCAAACAATCTTGGAAAAGTAGAATGAAGTTAGGGAGGACTTGCATTTCCTGATTTCAGAATTTAATATAAAGCCGCAGTCATCAAAACAATGCGGTACAGGCATAAGGATAGACTTACAGATCAGTGGCAAAGAACGGAGAGTCCAAAAATCCACTCATCTGCAGTCAAGTGGCTTTCGACATGTATGCAAAGACCGTTCAATGACAAAAGAATAATCTCTTCAACAAGTACTGCTGGGGGTTGCCTGGGTGGCTCAGTGGGATAAGCCTCTACCTTCAGCTTGGGTCATGATCTCTGGGTCCTAGGATAGAGCCCAGCACCGGGCTCTCTGCTCAGCAGGGAGCCTGCTTCCCCCTTCCCCTCTGCCTGCCTCTCTGCTTACTTATGATCTCTCTCTCTCTCTCTCTGTCAAATAAATAAATAAATAAAATCTAAAAAACAAAAACAAAAACAAACCAAATACTCCTGGGACAACTCCATTACAACATGGGAAGAAGCCAGTCGGCAAAGACAAGATGATTCTCTTCATATGAAATATCCAGAACAGGGAAATCTATAGAGATAGAAAGTAGATTTGCAGCTGCCAGAGGCTGGAGTAGGGGAGCAGGAAATGGGGAAGGGCTGCTAATGGGTATACAGAGGTTGGTTATCTGGGGGGGTGATGAAATGTTCTATAATTAGGTAGTGATGATAGTTGCACAACTTTGTGAATATACTAAAAAAAATCATTGAATTTTACACTTTAAGAGTGGTGAATTTATGACACGTGAATTACAACACTTAAATTTTTTTTAATTTAAGGAGAAGACAAAACTGCCCAAGAGTAAAAATGAAAAGTAAATTGTCTCAGGGTGCTACCCAGAGCACAACTCTGGTGGGGCACCCCCAAATTCTCTTCCATCTCCAATTTTCAAGCCATTCCCACCTCACCTTACAGCCCTCTGAACCCTCCCCACTTGCCTCTATCCAACAACGCTCAGCCCACTCACCCTGTAGTAAGACTTCTCTTGGGCCCCCTTTGTACTGGCCCAACTAGTTCTGGTATGATCCATCTAGGGGAGGGTGGACAGGAATGTGACCCCACTGGGGCCCAAGTGGCCTGAGTAGCAGCCTTTTCACATTTCCTAGTAACCACCTAGAAGGAGGGTTCCAGGGTGTGCCGTGGGTGGCCCCATCTGCCCCCCTGCCGTTGTTTGTTTCTGTGGTTGTTACCATGGTCCACTGAGAGTCTGACAAACTAGGAGCTAAACACAATCTGGGGATTTACTGGGAGAAGACATGCATACAGAGTGGGTGGGGGTTGGTGGCTCTCCTTTGCCAGGGCCTTTGTTTCAAAGGAGGGAAATTAATTCTGCTGGCCTCAAGACACTCCACAGCCCAAGGGGTGTGGATCCAGGCTTCCCAACACACGATGATGATGATATAGTCCATTTATTGAGTACTCAGTATGTTCCAGGCACAACGTTAAGTCTCCTGAGGGAAGGCAGGGCTGGGGAGTGGTTCTGGTGCAGGTTCCAGAATCAGACAGGCTTGGTTTCGAATCTTGGCTCCCCATTTCCTGGCTGTGTGACCTCAGAAAATTTTCTTACTCTCTCTGATCTTCTATTTCTTTGCAAAATGGGGATACCCCTACCTGTTTCCAAATGGTCTGATAATGATGTCATGCTCTAAGCAGAGAGGAAATGCTCCACCAATGGGAGACTGTGGGCTCCATGGAGACAGAGACCTAATCCATCTGGTTTACTGCAATATCCCCAGCATTCCCCTCCACATGCTCTTCAGTTTCCCACCTCCACACCTTTGCTCATGCACTTTCCCTCCACCTGGGATGCCCACTCCTCTATTCCAATCTCCATCCTTCTTTTCTTGAAAGAGTGGCTCAAATGCTACCTGCATCCATCCCATTGGGGTGACTTCTGTGCCTGGGTCCTCCCTCTGATAAGGATGGAAGCTCCTGGAGCTGAGACTGTGGGATCATCTAATAGTGCAACAGCAGAGTATTTAATTGCCTGGGCTCAACTCTGGCTAAGTTGAATTCACTTCTCTATACCTCAGTTTGCTTGTCTATAAAATGGGCTTAACAATGATGCCTACCCCTAGGGATGTTCTGAGGTTTAAATGAGGCAATGTATTTAGGATGGGGCTTGGCGTGGAATAAACCTTCAATAAGTATAATAAGCCTACACTGTCCAATATGGTAGCCACAACCCACATGGGGTGATTTAAAGTAAAATTAATCAAAATTGAGTTTAATTCAATTCACACTTGAATTCCTCAGTCTCATTAACCATTTTCCTATGTGATTAGTGGCTAGCAAATATGTTGAATATTTGCTAGATACAGCCTAGATACAAGACATCTTTGCAGAAAGTTCTGTTGGCCAGTGTTATGAATGATGATGTTGTGTGCACAACAGGTGTTCCCTTCTGGCTCTCCCTGCCCAGCCCCTGATGTCCCTAGAAATAACTGGGGCACCTTACATGAAAAGGATGAGGGAGAGAAAGGAGACTGGTGGGAAATAGGAAGGATTAGGGGCTAATGAAAGGGCAGTGGAGGAACCTAATCTCCACCTGCTCCCAGCCTGGCCAGAAGTAGGTGTGGACAGCAGCTAGGGGCTTTGCAGAAAGGATGGAATGTGAAGTGGGGTGGGGTTGAGGTGTGGAGTTACCTAATTGCTTCTGAGTGCGCCTGGCAGGTGCCTCAGATTGAGGGAGATGGCTAACAATGCCCCCCTTCTCATTGTGGGCCAGATTCTATCAGGGACCCAGAGCAAGGAAGATATCCAGCACTAACCAAAGTCAGCTAGCCCAAAGAGGTCCCAAGATAGGACACCTGGGTAACTCAGTCGGTTGAGCAACTGCCTTCAGCTCAGGCATGATCTGCAAGTCTCAGGATGAGTCCCACATCGGGCTCCAAGCTCCATGGGGAGTCTGCTTCTCCCTCTGACCTTCTCCCTTCCCATGCTCTTCTCTCTCTCTCTCTCTCTCAAATAAATAAATAAAATCTAAAAAAAAAAAATAAGAAAAAAAGAAGTCCCAAGATAGCCCAGGGATGGGGACATAGGATGCCCACAGACAGGGAACCTGGGAGAGCCCTGGGCAGAGTGCCCTGAGCTAGTCCAGGGGTTGTTTCAGTCCCCACAGACCCCATCAAGTCGTGAAGATATGGCCACACAGGCGTGGTGTGCTCTCAAGCAGATGTGGCCCTGGTTCCTTCTCTTAGATAGTCGTTGACAATGTGGCCTTTGCTCTATTGGAGTTTCTGACAGCTGGACAAGAATAATCCCTTAGATGTGATGACCCTTGACAGTCCATATGTCTCCTTAGATCTTCTCTCCAACTGCACAAGGACAGGGCAAGCACTGGTAGTCCCATTGCATAAATGAGGCAAGTGACTCTCAGAGATGTCCTCTTGAAAGGGAGGACTCATAGGGGCATGGGGAGCCAGGCCAGGCCTTTTAGGCAGGTCTAATGGTGGGATATCAGGCAGCATGACAGAAATCAAAGGACAGGGAAATCTTCTGGGCTTCCTTCATCACCTTGCATACTTGGTGGACACCCCTCACTGATCAGGTGTTTAAAAACCCAAGTAACATTAAAAAAATCCAAAAAACCAAGAAACACCCTCACTACCCCCCAAGACTGTGCTTATGCCCCACCTCTTCCTTAGGGCCCAGGGAATGTGGGATCCCAAACAAAGACCCTCATGTCCTCATGATCCCAGCGATGAGAAAGCAGGCAACAAGGTGGGGGTGCTCAGCCCTTCCCCATATTGAAGGTGCAGGGTCAGCATCACATGATAGGACTTGAAAGACACCAGGAAAAGTAGTGTCAGCCCAGTAGAAAAAAATAGACCTTCAGCAAGGACGCAGCCTGTCTCTTCTTGAACATGGACACTTGGTGCAAAAGGCTGTGAGTTTCCCACCCCCACAAATTAAACGATCTCTGCTAGCTTAAACAAGTCCCCAAGTCTTACCAGTCAGAGCTGGATTTAGGGGGTGCCTTTTGCAGAACGCTAGGTATGGGGTCTCTTCATTAAGGAGATGGGAGATTGATGATGAGAGAGAAAGGTGCCTGCAGGGGGCAGTCTTCATTCCTCCTGAAATCCCCCCTTTTCTCTGGAGGCCTGGGAGCATGGGTGGGGATTTGAAAGGCACTCAGCCTGGGCTCCAAAACCCTCTGGCATGCTCTCCTGTGCCCACCTGCCCCCCCCAGACCTGTCCCAGAGCCAAGCACGGGACCTCACTTAATCCCAGTTATGTAATATGCAATCCAACAGTTGGCCAAGGAGGAGGTGCCTGGAGCCACACCCAGAAGTGGGGGCAAAAGGCCCCAGCTGGGTAGGGCCACAGATGAGGCTCGGTTTCTGCCTGGAGTAGCCCCCACTCCTCCAGCCTCACCCAGACACCATGAGTGGCCGAGTCGGAGACCTGAGCCCCAAGCAGGCAGAGACCCTGGCCAAGGTGAGAGCCCCTTTCCTTGAGCCCCAGAAGAAAAGGGCAGAGGAGAGGGGGGAGGGGGGGACGGAACCCTGCCCCACTCTGTTGGCTTAATGTGTTTTTGACATTTTCTCTTTACCGTCACCTTACCCAGGGTCATGTTCCACAGCAGCCAGTGATATCAGCTCTGTCCAGGGCAGGGGTTGAGGGAAAAGTACCACATCCAAGCAGTAATAGTGTGTGTGCCAGATCAAACTTGACTTCTTTTGTGGGAGACAGTATCAGAGAGCTTTACCGACAGCTGATCCCACCTCAGCCATTCCTCCCAGGCCCCTTCGGTGGAACCCGAGGATGCTAATGGTTTGCCCTCTAATTCTGTTTCCCCTCCTTCCCGAGGACCCTGAAAGATAACCTGTCTGTAAGGGTGAGCGGGACAGAGCAGGGTGAGTGGTCAGCCCCACAGCCTATGGGGAGGAGAACATGCAATCACTAACCACGCTTTTGTAGAAGATGGGATGAAAAAAGGCAGAAGCCTTGGCAGGCTAATACACGGAAAGAACTATGAATGCACTCATACTCCAATCCCCTTACCCACCCACCCACACAGTCAGTCATTTATCCTTTTTTCTTCTAACCTCCCACCCCACCCCCTCAACCATCCATCCATCCCTCCTCCTGTCTCTTCACCCACCAATCTCTCTTTCCTCTATTCCCCCATCTCTCCCTCCTTCCATCCGCTGATTTCTCCTTCATTCTTTTTCCATCCACCCACCCACTCAACCATCCAAGACTTCATCCATCCATCCTTCTTTCTATCCATTTACTCAGGATCTAGCCTTCCTTCCATTCATCTGCCCGTCTACCCATATACCTGTCTCTCATCCTATCCATCTGTGCACCCATCCTTCCATCGTCATGGGCCAGACTGCATGTGAAAGAGAAGTGATGATGAAAACAATTATTGAGTCTGGGGGCCAAGGTTCAGTGCAAAAGCCGCTTTAACCAGCATCTCCCTTCCCAGTTCCGAGAAAATGTGCAGGACGTGTTGCCCGCCCTGCCCAATCCTGATGACTATTTCCTTCTGCGCTGGCTCCGAGGTGAGGGCAGAGGTGGGGGAGACCAGGGTGAGGGGCAGTGAGAGGGGCCTGGTCCTAACCGCTGCAGGACAACTCAAGGCTCTCAGGATCCAATCACACTGTCTTGCTTCACATGCTCAGATCCAGGAGAGGGGAGGGCCCTACTCGGGAGGAAGGAAGGAAGGTCCTACCCGGGCCCCTAGTGCCATGCATAGCTCCTCACAGTCCAGGACCAGGACAAAGTGACTACAAGGCAGCCTCTCTCCTGCCTCACACCTTCCTTCCATCTTCACACAGCTCGGAATTTCGACCTGCAGAAATCAGAGGCCATGCTCCGCAAGGTGAGACCTGTCTAACCATGTTTGATAGGGGATCTGGGTTGATGGAGATCTGGGGAGTGTTTTGTGGGGCGCAATCCACACCTCCAGCTCCCATCTCCACCCCCTCACTGAAGGTGCTGGGAGCCCAGCGGGGCCTTACCTCTCCTCTCCCTTTCAGTATATGGAGTTCCGGAAGTCCATGGACATTGACCACATCCTTGATTGGCAGCCCCCAGAGGTGAGCCAACCCCTCCCCCAACACCCCAGTCTTTTACAGACATAACACTCAAGCAGCCTCTGGGTCACTGGAGAACATGGGTGAAGGGCTGCAAGCCTGAGAGGCCCGTGGAACTGCCTGCAGGCCTCCAAGCCCCTCTCCTCTAATAAATATGAACCTTCCTTGTTGCTTATGAGGTCCTGGCCTGAGTTAAAACTTTAACTGCATGAATTTACTTAGTCATCACAACTCAGTGAAGTGGATACAACTGTCCCTGTTTTACAGATGCGGAGACTGAGGCCCAGCAAAGGTTAAGCATGCTACCCAAAGTCCCACAGCCTCAAAGTCGAGCTGGGATTTGAATTCACATGATACTGGCTCTTCACCACCACAGATAGCTTGTGCCTCTGAGCCCTCACCCCTAGGGCCTTGATCAAAGCATCCTGTCTGTACGGGAAAGAAATTTAGCCCACCAAGTTGCTGGAGAGAACAGTCCTACCACTGGAACTCTTAGTAAAGCAATGGCCATAGTTTCATTTGTAGAGTGTGAGTTCTGGGCCAGGCACTGTGCTTTACCAATATGATCTTGGGGACTTTCCCTAAGGGAGGGATTAACCAAACCATTTTACAGAAGAGAAGTGGAATGGGACTCAGGAAGGGACTGTCACTTTTTCAAGGATGCACAGCAAGGATGCAGTGGTGTCTCTATTTGGACCAAATATATTGACCTTCAGAATCCATGTTTTCCATCACTAAGCTCAACTTTTCCATTAAGAAAAGTTAATGGTGGGGCGCCTGGGTGGCTCAGTGGGTTGAGCCGCTGCCTTCGGCTCAGGTCATGATCTCAGGGTCCTGGGATCGAGTCCCGCATCGGGCTCTCTGCTCAGCAGGGAGCCTGCTTCCATCTCTCTCTCTCTGCCTGCCTCTCCATCTACTTGTGATTTCTCTCTGTCAAATAAATAAATAAAATCTTTAAAAAAAAAAAAAAAGAAAAGTTAATGGAAAGGGACGTGGGAGATGTTGGGGGACAGAATTAAGGAGCCAAGAGGCCTTCAGCCAGACCCAGTTGATGCCTGGCTTTGCCATGTACTCTCTACAAACAAGGTATTCCCCCCAGGGTCCCTTAGTTTTCTCACCTGGACAATAGTGCCATTCTTCAGGGAAGGGGCAGTGCTTATAGCACGCTGTGTGCAGGCTTGGGTCATCCAGGCCAGCCAAGTATGGGGGTCTCTGGAGAAGTGCATAATGCCAAGTTCTGTGTATCTTTCCATGCCCAGGTGATCCAGAAGTACATGCCTGGTGGCCTGTGTGGCTATGACCGGGATGGCTGCCCGGTGTGGTACGACATCATTGGGCCGCTTGACCCAAAGGGCCTCCTCTTCTCAGTCACCAAGCAAGACCTGCTTAAGACCAAGATGAGGGACTGCGAGCGCATTCTGCATGAGTGTGACCTGCAGACAGAGCGGGTAAGGCCCAAGCTGAGTGAGGTGGGCAGCTGGGTGCAGGTGAGGCTGCCAGGGGACAGAGACCCAAGATCACACACACTGTGCTCTCTGCTGTCACAGTCAGAGGACTCTGGGGTCAAACCATCTCAGCAGCTCTGCTGCTTCTTAGCTGTGTGGTCTTGGAGAGTCATGTCTCCGCTCTAAGCTTGTTCCTCACCTACAAAACAACAATAATAATAAATAATGGTTGCAAAGATTAAATGAGATAATGCAAATGTATGGCCCAGCACACAGAGCCTCATGCACATTTCTCAACAATGCTAGTTACTTTTATTCCTTTTGAGTCTGCTGTCCCTTCTGTTCAGATAACTCTATCCCCCAGTGCATCGCTACCTCCCACACTTCCCTTGGCTCTCTCCCTTCTATCGTTCAGGTCCCAAACTTAGATGTCACCTTCTCTGAGGTCCCTATCTGGGTTAACATGTGTCCCCACAGCTCCTGTGCTGTTTACTTGCAGCACTTACCTCGGGACTTATAGCGACCTAGTTGCTTGTCAGTCTCTCCAAGCAGAATGTGAAGCCTTTGAGCACAATATTATAGGTTATACTCTCCATGTCTGACACAAAACAGGTGTTTAATAAATATCAATTAAGAGGGTGCCTGGGTGGCTCAGTGGGTTGAGCCTCTGCCTTCGGCTCAGGTCATGATCTCAGGATCCTGGGATTGAGCCCTGTGTTGGGCTCTCTGCTCAGTGGAGAGCCTGCTTCCCCCCCCCCTCTTTCTGCCTCTCTGCCTACTTGTGATCTCTCTCTCTCTCTTTCAAATAAATAAAATCTTTTAAAAAATAAATATCAATTGGACTAACTGAGGGATGATTGGATGATTGAATTGTAGTATGAATGGATGGATGGGTGGGTCAATTAATGGATGGATGGACAAACGGATGGATGGACAGATGATAAATGGATAATGCATGATGGATGGATGGATAGTTAGATAGATGGATGGATGGGTAGGTGGATGTGTGGGTAAATGCATTCAGTTTTGTCCATTTGTTCCTCTAAGGACAGAGTAGGGGGCTGGTAGAATCACTGAGGGGTCAAATGCTAGGGTCACCAGGTCCCAAGTTCTGAGCCTGCACCCTGAACCTTGGAACTAGTCTTCGCTTTTATTCTTGCAGCTGGGAAAGAAGATTGAGACCATTGTGATGATATTTGACTGTGAGGGCCTGGGACTGAAGCACTTCTGGAAACCTCTGGTGGAAGTGTACCAAGAGGTGAGGAGAAGGCCCCATGGGTGACTCCTACTTTCCTTAATGATGAGCTTGGTCTGCTGTGACCTTGTTGCTCACTCAGAGCCAGGATTTGATAAAAAGTGGTGGACTTTCTGGGCTCTGGCACTGCAACGCAGGACCTAAAGGGCCTTAATGTGTTTTCCAAAAGACAGGCCTCAGAGTCAACACTGTACTGAGACCCTAGAGGCCACCCTCTGCCAAATCTTCCCAGTTCTGTCATCCCAAGCTCTGTGACTCTAGCAAGTCACTTCATGCCTCCATGCTTCAGTTTCCTTGCCTACAAAATGCAAATACCGGTATTCTGCATTTCAAAGGGATGTAGGGATATTCCAGTGGGTTGATATATAAAATGTGTACACAGTGCTTGGAAAATTGTGAAGATTTAATGAACAATAGTTATTATTATTGCTATACTACTATTACTATAAGATTTACTCTGAAAATGATTACTATTAGAGTGTGGTTGTTAAAGTCTGAAGTGAGAAACTCTCCTCCGGAGGCCAGTGGAGGTGATGGAAATAAAGGAAACCCTCCTTAGTCCTTTGGACACTCCAGAAGGGAGATTGCAAAGGCAATGGGGGTAGGAGAAGATGAGGTGTGGGCTCTGATGGGGTCTTTCTTGGTTCCACAGTTCTTTGGCCTCCTTGAAGAGAATTACCCGGAGACCCTGAAGTTCATGCTCATTGTGAAAGGTGTGTGACAAGTGACTTCACTTTTTTGTGCCTCAGTTTCCTCATTTGTACCCTAGAAACAATAAAAGTGCCTTCTTCCCTGGGTAGTAGTGAGGCAGGTTGGTTGCTTGGCTGCATGCAAGTCACTTAGAACACCTGGAATAAAGTTAGTGTTCCATAAATAGTAATTTCTGCGGTTGGCCTTACTGCAAGAAGAGGCAGTTCCAATACTAGCTCTTCTAGGAATCCTCTCTCATTTCTCCCACCCATGTTGATCTCTCCATTGCCAAACTGCCTGTGACACTGAAAGCTGGAGCAGCCAAGTCTGGCCTTTCCTATCTGCTGTCTTCTAGAGGTCTCTAGTTGTCTTGTGTGTGTTCATCCTGGTTTTTTCCCTCAGTTGTTCTGCCCAAATGGATATTTGATGGTTGGCTGGTTAATTGGTTGGTTGGTTGATTATTTGTTTAGTTGGTTGTCTAGTTTATTGGCCAGTTGGTTGGCTGTCTAGATGAATGACTGGTGGGTGGTTGGAGAGTTAGTTGGTCAGTTAATGATTGGTTGATTGGATAGTTGGATAGTTGTTGGATAGTTGGATAGTTGTTGGCTTAGTTGACTGAGGGACCAGCTAGCATTTGGGTTAGTTGGGTAGGTGATTAGCAAGTTGGCAGATTGGTTAGTCAACTGGCCAATTTGTCATTTAGCTGAAACTTGGATGGTTGGTTGGCTGCAGAAGGCAAGTAGCTGTGTTTTTTAGTTGGTTGCTTAATAGGCTGATGGGTTTTCTGGTTGGCTGATTTGTTAGTTTGTTGTTATGACTATTTGGTAGATTGGCTGACTAGTTGGTAGTCTAATTGGTGGCCTGATTAGAAGGCAAATTGATGGGCCATTTTCTTGCTTGGTTGATTGCATGATTGACTGGGTGGCTGGTTAGTTGGCTGCCTGTTGTCTGGCTGACCAATTGTGGGGACGGTTTGGCAAGTGCAGGACATTTTCCAATTCATGAATCCTCCATATTATTGGCTATGACTATTACAGAGAGAGTGTCACAATTTTTTTCTCCATTATCTTTGTATCTCTCCAGCTACCAAACTGTTCCCTGTGGGCTACAACCTCATGAAGCCCTTCCTGAGTGAAGACACACGCAGAAAAATTATAGTATTGGGAAGTAAGTAATTCTAGCTCTATTCCCTGAGCACTGTGCCTCCTGGAGTCAGACATTCCTTCTCAAAAGTAAAGCGAAATATATTTTACACTATAGAGTCTACCCAGTTATCTCTGGAACATTCCATGTCCTTGGTGACTGAGGCCTCACACCTTCTCCTTATTAGTTTCAGTTTGGTTGATAGGCAGCCTCTGGGCTATAGGCCTCATTTTCCTTTCAATCCTTATCACCTCAGTGCTTCTAAAGGCAATGTGGGCTGAGTAGGATAAGGAAGAAGATCAGGAAGAGGAAAAGGAGATGTGATTCAGGGAAAGAAGTGTCAACAAGAAGGGACTGGATAAGTGAATAATAATGCATCTATTTGATGAATTACTAGAAAACCATAAAAGATGAATTGATACCAAGGGAAATGTTATTAAGTTTTTAAAAGCAGATTATAAAGTGGAGTGGATAGTATCATCTTCCTTGTAAAAACAAAAATAAATTACTGGAAGAAAATGAAACAAAATGTTGATTTGTGGATGGCAAGAAATCAAGCATTTTTTTTTTACTTTTTGTATTTTTTTCTGTTTTCTAAAGTTTTATAATAACATGTATTACTTTTATAAGTAGAAAAATATCATTATTTTTAAAAATGATAAGGAGGGGCATCTGGTGGCTCTGTGGGTTAAGACTTTGCCTTCAGCTCAGGTCATGATCTCAGGGTCCTGGGATCGAGCCCCACATCGGGCTCTCTGCTCAGTGGGGAGCCTGCTTCCCCCTCTATCTCTGCCTACTGCTCTGCCTGTCAAATAAATAAATAAAATCTTTAAAAAAATAAAAATGACAAGGAAAGAGAAAGAAAGAAGAGATATAGTTCTTAAACTCAAGCCAATGAACTTGAACTTGGAGCAACCTCTTGCAAGTAGAATGGTCAGATCATCAAATCAGGAGATCTAAGAATCTGGGAAGGTAGAGTCTTACAAATCCTTGCTTTCTTTCTCTTCCTGATACTTGAGTCTCTGTCTCTGCCCAGTTCCACAGGGATAGGGAGCTAAGTGGATCACAAGGTGGCCCCCCCCAAATCCTGTAGCAGTGTGGGTAATGCCATACTCCAGGTACAAGTCTGGGGCTCTGTCCTACTGGTGGCACACAGGGCCCTGTGTGTTTGGCCCTCATGTGCCAAGCATTACGGTCTTTGCTTTTATCCCACTGGAGGCAAGGAATATCCCATGGCCACAGTGGGGTTGGTGGTGGGTAGGGGAGATAGCCTGGATTGTCATAAGACCCAGAATGCTTAGAGTTTTGCACAGGGCATGAAGAACAGTATTGAGCATTATGGCTTTAGTGATTAAGCAGCACAGAAAGGGAAGGTCTATTCAAAGGCCCAGGGCTATCCATTTCCCACCAAGAGGTCTGTCTTGAGTATGCCATCTATATGCTGTATGGCCGCCAACACGGTTTTTTACTTCAAAGGCTTTAAAGTCTCCTTGAGACAATTAGATGATTCTTATCTTCACTACTCAGGACTGGAAGACCCTCAAAAATGTGCAAACCCGTCAGCTCAGGAAACATTTTTCCATAGCAATACAATGCTGGATGACACTTCCTACAGCCCAAGGCCTGAGAGAGGGCTGACAAGTCCCCTCCACACTTTAACCCCTCTGCCCACAGGCAACTGGAAGGAAGGTTTGCTGAAACTCATCAGTCCCGAGGAACTGCCTGCTCAATTTGGAGGGACTCTGACTGACCCAGATGGGAACCCCAAGTGTTTAACTAAGGTACAAAGAACCCCAGACAGGAGAGGGGAGAGAAGTAGAGCTGAGTTCCTTTCTCACCCACTCATTCATTCCACAAATTCTCCACAGACATGGAGAGACCCCTGTGAGACAGGTACTGAGCTAGACAGTCCCAGCCTCCCTATCACCGGGCTCTCAGCAGCTGTGCAGGCAAACAAGAAATGAGGAAAATGTGACTCTGAGGGATGAACTGGAAGGGGAGGTTTCCAGAGGAGGGTCAGGGAAGCCAGGTGGCAGGTGGTGGGAAGGTGGCAGTGGGAGAGGACAGGGTGAGCAACATACTTCCAGAAGATGGTGAAAGCATCTCAGGCAGGAGAAACAGCATGAATTCAACAGCACAAGCAATGCCATGGTCAAAAGAGTGAAGCAATCCCATTCTGTCCTGTGTCTGCAGATCAACTATGGTGGGGAGATCCCCAAGTCCATGTACGTGCGGGACCAAGTGAAGACTCAGTATGAGCACTCAGTGCAAATCAATCGTGGCTCTTCACACCAGGTGGAATATGAAATTCTGTTCCCAGGCTGTGTCCTCAGGTAAGGGCCTGAACACCAACCCATTTCTGGCTGATCTTACACCCTCAGGGTCCCACAAGAATGAGTAGGACTTATCCCCCTCCCGCCCACCCAGGTGGCAGTTCTCCTCTGATGGTGCAGACATTGGTTTTGGGGTTTTCCTGAAGACCAAGATGGGGGAGCGGCAGCGAGCCGGGGAAATGACAGAAGTACTCCCCAGCCAGCGTTACAATGCCCACATGGTGCCTGAGGATGGGAGCCTCACCTGTGCAGAAGCCGGTGTCTGTAAGTCTACCCTGGCTGGGCCTCAGCTCTGGAAGGCTGGAGCCACCTGTCCCATGGTTTAGAGGAGGAAACAGAGGGGCAATGACTCTGCTACCCCAGGAACATACAGCCTAGGTTAGTGTAATTCATTCACACAGTTGATCATTCAGACTACACTCTCGGGCATTTACTACACACCAAAAGCTAGTGACACACATGCCTTGAAAAGGCTGAGAGTACTTGGGCCACAGGACACAGACAAAGGACAATAAGGCATTTCCCAGGCAGAAACTGGGGTTCTGAGAAGTAAGTCAACTTATTCAGAGCCACACAGCTGAGTGTGATGTCAGGGTCCCACCTCAGTCTCATGGTAGCTGCATAACCCCAGGCAAAGCTTACCAATCTGGACCCTTGGTTTGCTCTTCTGTGAAGCAGAGGTTACAACCTCTGCCTCTTGGGTGATTGTGAGGAAGTAGAAGGTATACACTGGTCTCACTTTATCCAAGTGGGCTGGGAGGTCTTTGACATTCCCAGCTGCCCTCCCACCCCCACCAACCCCTATCATGCAAGTGTCCAGGTGTGGAGATAATGGGACGCAGTGGCCATTGTTCTCATTGCCAACTCATGCAACTGAAGTCAGGCTGGGCATGCGCCAAGAGGAGGTCAGTGTCTGTTTACAGACATGGCTTAAGAGTGACAGTTCCCATGGGAAAGGGAAAAGGAGTGGTGGGAACTTGGCCCAGCTTAGTTAACATAGCCGGTAGAAACAGAGCCTGTCCTCCCTCCTGTAGCTGGGGTAGAGACATGGGGAATGTGAAGCCAGGCCTAACTATACATCTGTCCATCTGTCCCCCCAGATGTCCTGCGCTTTGACAACACCTATAGCTTTGTCCATGCCAAGAAGGTCAGCTTTACGGTGGAAGTGCTGCTCCCAGACGAAGGCATGCAGAAGTATGACAAAGAACTCACCCCTGTCTAGGCAGCTTCCTCACTTCTCTGAGACCCCAGACCCTCTCCTTTTTCTATCTATATCCTACCACCCTTCCTTCCCTCAGAAACTGATCACTAGTCTTCTTGACTCTGTGAGATTAGTCAGTAAAGAAAGAGCTGCCTTGAGGAAGACTTATGTGCTGTGGTCAGATCAGGAAAGGCATAGTTTTTGAAGGATGCCAAGATTGCATAAGAGAAGGAAGAAAGGTGAAAGCAAGAGGTGACATCACTGAAACCCAAGAAATCACAAAACGAATCCTTACCTTTTGTCCTCACTTCTCCTAAGGCATTTGTGTGTGTTCAAATTTCTACGCTATGAGCTATGAGCCATTTGGGTTACAAATACATCTAAATTCTTTTTTACTTCTACTCCTTATACAGTAGATGCTCAATATATACTTGTGAACTTGAATGAGGGTAGTGAGCAGGGTAATTCACGGGTGTACATTTCAGCACCACGGACAGAGGCCAAGCCCACCCTCGTTTCTGGGAGTACCTGCCCCCTCGGGTAGGTAGGACAGGCCTCCATAAGACTTTGTCTGACTCCCGCCACATAGCTTTCCCAACCCATCACTCCCACCTGTACCCACTTCCCTTGGAACTCACACCTTATATTTTAAGCAATTAAAGAAACTTTACTGAAAGCCAAAGAGGTCCTATCTGGCTCTGGCTGCTGCCTGTTGATAACAATTTAAAAGTCTAGGCTATCATCTGATGAGTGCTTTCTTGCACACCACACATGGTGCCAAGTGCTTTATGGGTGTTGCTCATTTCACTCTCAAACCTCCCCCGGGGGCCACTTCTCATGACCATCTTATGGATAAGAAAAGGAAGGCTCAGAGAGGTAAAGTCACCTCTAACATATAGTTCTTAAGTGGCAGATTCAAGCCCTAGGGTTTGTTTTTTCTTTACTCCAAAGACATTGTTTTTAACTGTCTATAATTCCACTTCCTCAGACCCTACTTTCACAAAGGAAACAAAGAATGACTTATTTGTCCTAGATCTTCCACTAGAAGTGTCCTGGGTGTCATCCTTTCCAATCCCAGTTTGTGGACAAAGTATGTGTTATGTCCATTGGGCAGCTGGGGTAATAGAGCTCCCCAGTGCTCAATTGTATATTGTTAGTCCAAGGAGATTCACAGCAAAATGGACTAGGCCTTTGCCTCTAAGCCATGCACCCTGTCCACTGTTCACATGGCCTCTGAGAAGCATGACCTCCTGACACCCTCCATGGCCCTGGGTGACTGAGGGAGAAGTCACATCTCCAGAACATTCCTGCTCCATCCAAGCCAGAGACACAGAGACACTGGCTTGAGCCCTAGGACCTCTCGCCAGGAGGTTCCGAATTACACAGAGAAGGTGGGTAGGTGGAAACCAAAGGCTGACTGGTCCTTGGGAATGAGCTGCCCAGGACCAAGGCTGCTGAAGTGAGCCACAGTGGAAGGCCTGTCTTCCACTCAAGACAACCAATCAAGCAAGTGTTCAGCAATGCCTAGCACTTTCCATCTGCACTTATGGGCACAAGATTTTATCTCCATTTTATAGATGGGAACCTGAGATCTCAGAAGGCACTGGCCTGGTTTCCTTTGGCCTATGGGTGGGAGAAATAGTCTTGAAGTTAGGGCCACCCTCCCCCACCTGCTCACTTGCACCAGATTCACACTACTGTAGCAATTTGCCAGAATAAGGCTCTCAGAAGTGGGGAAAGTGAGGGAGGGAGGAGAGGGTTGTCAGATTTATGGGGGGAAGAGGCAATATGTGGAATGTACTTAAAATTTATTGTTTATCTGAAATAAAACTTAATGGGGCATCCTGTATTTTATCTGTCTACCCTACAAATGAGGGAGAGAGGAGGTAGAAGCAGGGAAGAAAGGGAAGAGGAGGATGGGCTCATTCTCTTGGAAGACTGTGGTAGCATCAGCAATGTGGGTCCAGGGGTCCCTGGGAGTGGTTGGCCCAGCATCTCTGGTGCAGGATGGAGGCGGAAGGCAGCACTACCCTTGTCCCCTGCGGGAAAGCCTCCTACACTGCAGCAGGCTCAGAAGGAGGATGAGGGGTGGACCCTTTACACCCTTGAAGCTGAGGCAGCCGTCAGCACAGGATGCCGTCATTTGCTCGACCTCCTCTACTGCCACTCAGAGAGCTCCCTCTGAGCAGAAGGGTACTTGCTACCAGGAGCCTTGGCCAGGGCTGAAGCCAAGAACCACAAGTTCTTGAACCAAGTACCCCTCTCCATCTGCTGATGGCCAGCCATGGCAAATCAGCTCCTACTCTATTTCCACATCAGTGGGCAGGGAAAGAAGTTATTAGTATACCCGTCATAGGTCCTGTCCCAAGCAGAGGAAGATGCCTCATGGGACAGGGGAGCCTGGGTGGCCTTCGGCTCAGGTTATGATCCCAGGGTCCTGGGATCGAACCCTGCATCAGGCTCCCTGCTCGGCAGGAAGACTGCTTCTCCCTCTCCCACTTCCCCTGTTTGTGCTCCCTCTCTCACTTTCTCTCTCTCTCTCTCAAATAAATAAAAACCTTAAAAACCAAACCAAATAACAACAGAAAACCCACCATGGGACAGAAGAGGCAGTTGTGGGCGACCGGATGGCCCACAGCCTACCCTGCCCCAGCCACAGTTTCTTCCTGGCCCCTGACTCACTACTTTGTCTACCCTCCCAACCCAGGGGCCGTGCCCGTGGCAGATGCAGTGACATCCATTGGCCACACAAGCTGTGGGCTCCTCAGTAATCCCTCTCACCTGGTTCTTTGTGGATGGGAAGAGCCAAAAATCACAGCAGTCACGAATAGAGCTCTCCCACTTAATCAGTTGTCAGCTGCCGGTGGTCCAGACAGAAAGATGTGCTCAGGCAGGGAGGTAGGGGGAAGACAGTCTGCCTGGGGAAGAGGCCCATCCCAAATCCCAATTCCTGCATGGCCCTATTAGCTGGGTGACAGCAGGCCATCACTTGACCTCTCTGGGTCCTCCTCTCCCTGGTTTGACTATACCAGGGAGAGGCCACCTACATTTCCAGGGTAAGGATTCCTATAGTACAGATGAAGCACCCCATTATAGGTGGGGCCTTCTACCTCTCCCGCTGCCCAGCTTTCAGGACCCAGAGCCCGCACATCATGGCAGCAAGCACTTTCACTTTGGAAATGCAGCCCCCCACCCCCTGTCAACCTCCAAGATCCAAAATGGGGGAGGGCTTTGCCTGGTGTCTCACAGCTTGAAACAAAGAACACTCACCTATAGGAGGAAATGTAAATACAGATTTCCAAGCAGGCTCAGAGGGTCTTGTCCAACTCCAGACACTCACCAAGTAGGGATATATAATCTTGGAAAAACACCATGGTCTAAGGAAGAATCTGGGACACCAACACCCACTGAGAGGTTCCTCCTCCACTGGCTCCCATGGTCAGTGACACAGCCTGCCGGTATAGAACGACGGTATAATTCATGTATCCCCCACCAGCTCGGTGGGAAGCTGGGCCAGCCTCTGAGCCCTAGGCCATTGCAAGCCCTTAGAGCAAAAGAAAATCCTGATTCTCCCTATCCATGAGTATTTCCTCACTGTAGCTCTGGTTTGGAACAAGAACAGACAAATCCTCAGGTACTACAATAGGGCCCTGGTTTCCTTTGTTTCTCAAGTTTCCCTGGTTTCCCAAGTTACAACTTGGCCTGACAGTAGGTTCTATGTAGCTGTTAACTTTCTTTTTTTAAAAGATTTTATTTATTTGACTGAGAGAGACACAGTGAAAGACGGAACACAAGCAGGGGGAGTGGGAGAGGGAGAAGCAGGCTTCCCACTGAGCAGGAGCCCGATGCGGGGCTCGATCCCGGAACCCCAGGATCATGACCTGAGCTGAAGGCAGACACTTAACGACTGAGCTACCCAGGTGCCCCAACTTTCTTTTTTTTTTTTAAAGATTTATTCTTTCTGACAGAGAGAGGGAAAGGGAGAAAGAGAAAGGGAGAGAGAGAATAAGAGAGAAGCAGACTGACTCTCCGCTGAGCAGGGAGTCCAATGCTGGGCTCGTTCCCAGGATCCCAGGATCATGACCTGAGCAGAAGATAGATGCTTAACTGACTGAGCCACCAGGCAACCCGTAGCTGTTAACTTTCATAGGAGAACACAAAAACATGTTCTCCTATGTAGAGAAATGTGCTAATATCAAGAGGGAGGCAGGGTGCCTGGGTGGCTTAGTCATTAAACATCTGCCTTCAGCTTGGGTCATGATGCCAGCATCCTGGGTGCGAGGCCCTGCTCAGCGGGAAGCCCACTTCTCCCTCTCCCACTTGCCCTGCTTGTGTTCCTGCTCTCACTATCTCTCTGTCAAAATAAATAAATAAAATCTTAAAAAAAAAAAAAAAAGAATGAGGGACAGACATGAGTTCTATAATGGCACACAGAATCCTATTTTCTAAAACACTAACTTAGCATATGCCCGAGGATTGGTAATTCTGTTCTATACACAAACAAGTAATGCTGAGAACAGCTCTTAAAAGGAAGACAGCAAAGAGTCAAGTGTAGAGTGTGGCTCTTTATAGACATGCACTTGGGAAATTCCAGTGCCATCTTGGGACACCTACCACGCAGTAATAGTTGTCTATCATACACCGGTAAGTCCTGTGGTGACCGTGTCTTAGGAAGATACTTATGAAGGAAGGAATCTCTAAGTAGACCCAGGCTTCCTGCAACCAGAGGGACAGAAGCCATGGTGCACAGATTCCCTCCCCCATAATCATATCTATCAAGCTCTCTCTGGGATGAATGGGCCTTCCCAAGCTTCACTGGAAATCCTGTAGTTTCATCTGCTAAATCTGGAGACCTGATCAGGGGATCTAGCACCCCTCTCTGGGCTGACTCCTCACCCCCAGCTCTGCCCAGAATAGCCCTGGGGAGGGAAGCGGAGTAACAGGAAGAGAGTCCCCAGACCCACAGCTGGGCCTGAGTCGCGGCCCTCACCTCACTCTCTTCCACTTCACTGATGAGCACAAAAACTTCCAGGCCGAACTACAGTGTCTAATCTTGCCGGGACCAAGGGCCAGATCTGGGGCTTTCTGAGAGGCACCTGGCAGACAGCCGGCATCTGGAGGGACCATTAACTCAGACACTGGCCAGAACAAGTTTCCTGGGAAGCCATGAGAGACTTATACTCCAGGAACTTCTTTCCCCTGAAAGCCCACATTAAATAATGTCCACCCCATTCCTAGAGCTCAGGGACCATTGCACTTAGCCTGAGCAAAGAGCAAATGCTAGAAAATCAGCTCCAACTGACAAGACTCTAAGGCTGTGGCAGCCTCTCGAAGCTTGCACCCTGGCTGGGAAGGACAACCCGTCCTTTGCCAAACTCACAGCCCAGGCGGACATGTTCAGACCCAGACATGTTCCAAACAGGCACAAAAAAAGGCTGGTCATCGGCAACCAAGCCCAACAAGACAGACCTCTATACCAGGTTACACCAATGGTCCAGTGAAGCAAGACTCCAGGGTTGGGATAAGCCCCCTGCCCTCGCCCTCGCTCCCCTGCAGCCTCACAGACCCTCGGTTGAAGACAAAAGTGTATATCCTCTGGGTAGTTCAGGTGCTATCTCCGAGAGCCACACACTCATCTACAGAGTTTCATGGCCCAGTTTGACAGCGGTTGGATGCAGGCTTCAAGAGTCTGCCATGAGCCTTCTACATAGGGAGGGGATAAGCCATCTGAGGGAAGAGAGGGAAGAGGGTTATTCCCAGCAAGTAGTATGGTCACCTCCTAACAAGCATCTACCACATGCCTTGTAGGCGGCAACCATAGTTCCATTTATTCCTGAATGGTCTGAGTAGTGTTTGCTATACCCATTTTATAGGTGAGATGATGGAGGCTCAGAGAGGTGGTTGAACTTCAGTTCTCCTACCCTGGTCTCACCTACCAAATGGGTGCACCCCTGTGCTACCAAGGGCTGAAGACTGAGGCTCAACACAATGGAACAAAGGGCTCACACTCTGACCTCCTTAGGCAATCCTCAGGGGTTCACAGTCCACTCCCACCACGGCTACACACACCAGGCTGAGACTCACCTCCAGTACCTGGAGGGTCACCTACATGGGGTGGGGGTCCCAGAGGATGGTGCCATTTGGAGAGCTCTGTGGGGTCTATGACGGCTGCAGAAGAAGTGTTCGCCTCCTCCCCAAGGAGCAGCCTTGGCTGGATGACTGCCGAGGACGGGGCTTATAGATCAAGGCAGAATAGTGGGTTCCCCCAGCCAGACTGAAGGGCAAGCTCTGGGCAAGCTCCCATGGGGGAGGCAAAGGCAGTGGGAAGGCCAAGGAGAAGCTGCTAAATAAATAAGCTTGATCAGCACTGAGTATCATCATAGCTGCTACTAGGGGCAAATTCATACATGCCATGTGAACTGCACAACCACTTCTGTTTTACAGATGTGGAAACTGAGGCAGGAAGTCCTGTTATCATCTGCCCAAGGTGCTTACATGCAGCTATCAGCTGCAGAACTCAGATTCAAAATCCCAAGCCAGGGCTCTTCTGGAAATATTTAATGGCTGAAATTTTTATATGGCAAGACTCAGAAGATATCAAACGACATTAAAATGAAAGCTGAGGGGCACCTGGGTGGCTCAGTGGGTTAAAGCCTCTGCTTTCAGCTCAGGTCATGGTCTCAGGGTCCTGGGATCGAGCCCCGCATCAGGCTCTCTGCTCAGCAGGGAGCCTGCTTCCTCCTCTCTCTCTGCCTGCCTCTCGGCCTACTTGTGATCTCTGTCTGTCAAATAAATAAATAAAATATTTTTTAAAAAATGAAAGCTGAGTTTACCTTATCCTCTCTCTGCCAGAAACGTCTTTTCATCTGTGTGAGCAACTGCTTAAAAGACCACTCATCCCGGCATAGGCCCCAGTGAATTTTTTTTTACCATTTGGGCTGACCACATTGCCACACTGTCTCAGGAGTTATCATCTCGACCCAGGGGGCCTTGGGAAGACCAAAGACCAGAAAGGAGTTTTAGGGATTTATGTGTGTGTGTGTGTGTGTTTAAGAATTTAAGGTGGCTCAGTGGGTTAAGCCTCTGCCTTCGGCTCAGGTCATGATCCCAGGGTGCTGGGATCGAGCCCCACATCAGGCTCTCTGCTCAGCAGGGAGCCTGCTCCCTCCTCTCTCTCTGCCTGCCTCTCTGCCTACTTGTGATCTCTCTCTTTGTCCAATAAATAAATAAAATCTTTTAAAAAAAAACGAATTTAAGGTATTTGTTTAGTATTTCCGAAGTTTTTACTGAACGACAGGCTCTGCCTTAAATGCCCAGGGTGCAGAGTTGGGGTGGGCCTCTGCCCCCCAAGTTGGGCCTGGCTGGGGAGCCCAAGCAGCAAGAAGCAGGATTGCCCTCAAGTCCAGGAGGGTCCTGCTCAGCCTGGGACAAGGCTGAAAGGCTTCCAAGAAGCCCGGTGAAGGTCACAAAAGAGGAGCTGTCCTCAGCTCTCAGCTGGGGGGAAAAAACAAGAGACTCCAGGGCTGGAGGCATTGGGAGGTGAGGCCAAGGGTTGAAAGGCAACCAGCACAGCAACTCATAGGCCATTAGGAAAGAAGTTCCCTCCTCCAGGTATGCCCAGGATGTCTGGCTCCTGCTGCTACTCAGCAGGACAGCGTGGGACAAGGTATCCTCGAGGAGACTCACCAGGTACTCTGCTGGCAGCTACAGCAAGACCAGAGCAACACACAGAAGCCCCCCTGGGGTGCATAATGAAAAGAAACATGACCGGTCCCTACTGCCCCCCCGCCACAAGCTTCCTTAAGTTGGCCAAGGGGGGACTGGAGAAGGAACCCCTTCACCTGGAGCCCATATGGCTAGTGGGGCACGGGCCAAATATGTCCATACTCCCCCATCCACCTGCTGTGCCTCCTGATTTTAGAAAGGACACCAAAGTCCTCCTGACTTATGAGGATTTAATAAGGCTAGGGAAGAGTTAATGCTGACAGAAGGCTTACCGCACAGGGGGCTTCATTTTCTCAGCTGTAGGATGGTGATGGCGCCTATTGCTTTGGCTCTTACAGACGTTATGTAACACAAGGCTTAGTGCAGGGCCTGGCATACAGCAAACCCTCCCTCCAGGTTTTCCGTGGGTGTCTTTCATAACTCTTGTCCAAGGGCTGGGGAGAGCGTGATGATGGAGGATGCTGTACAGCAACATGATCCTGTCTGGGAGGAAAAGTCGAGAAGTATGCATGGGGCAGATGCCATCAGAGCTGGACATTGAGGGCACTCCTGGCCAGTGGCATGGCTTGTGTGGAGGCACGGAGGCTAGCGCGCAGGGCACATCTAGGGAAAGGTGAGGTGTCCGCGGAGGCAGGAATGCTGGTGCGCCAATGTGTCCTGGTGAGAGATAAGCCTGTCAAGGCCTGGAGGCTCTGACTGCCAGGCGGAGGTGTTCAGATGGGATCCTGCAGACTGTCAGGAGTCACAGAAGGTATCAGAACAGAAGGCCCCTGGGGAGATTTCAGCCATCAGCATGATCAGAAGACTGTTTCTTCATCATATCAGGGAGATATGAGGAAGTGGTGATGCAACATGGGGGCTTAAGTGGGTAGGAGAAGAATAAATGAAACAAGATGGGACTGGGAGGGAGACAAACCATAAGTGACTCTTAATCTCACAAAACAAACTGAGGGTTGCTGGGGGGAGGGGGGTTGGGAGAAGGGGGGTGGGGTTATGGACATTGGGGAGGGTATGTGCTTTGGTGAGTGCTGTGAAGTGTGTAAACCTGGCGATTCACAGACCTGTCCCCCTGGGGATAAAAATATATGTTTATAGGGGCGCCTGGGTGGCTCAGTGGGTTAAGCCGCTGCCTTCGGCTCAGGTCATGATCTCAGGGTCCTGGGATTGAGTCCCGCATTGGGCTCTCTGCTCAGCAGGGAGCCTGCTTCCTCCTCTCTCTCTCTGCCTGCCACTTTGCCCACTTGTAATCTCTGTCAAATAAATAAATAATATATATGTTTATAAAAAATTAAAAATTAAAAAAAAAAAGAAGACTGTTTCTTCATGCACTGGGCATTTAAGGAGGTCCCAAGATTTTCATACAAATAAAACCCTCAGCTGCACTCCTTGGGATGGTCACCTCTGAATAAATTCTTAGGAGTGGAATTCTTGAAGTATCTAATTGGCATAATTGATATCTGGGTTGGCTATCAGGTGGCGATTCAATCATTTGTCCTTGAAGGAGAGGTCTTGACACATTAATAATAGCCAATGTCTGCGGAGCCCTGTGAGCCTGTCTTGAATGCTTTGTGAGCCATTTATCTTGTAATCCTGGCAGCAGCTTCAGCAGGTCATTACAGAGAATTCTATGGTGAGGAAACCAAGGCTCAGAGAGGTTGGGCAACTTGCCCATGGTCACACAGCCTGTGAGTCAGCTGCACACCAACTGTGTAGAGAACCACAGGCTGGAAGGCAGGAGATACAGAATCAGAACTGGGCTGGGAAAGGGGGGCTAGGGGAGAGAGAGAGGGAAGGTGGAGAAGGTAGGAGGAATGTTGAGTTATGTGGGTTGGGGGGAGGGATGGGGGCCAGACTGTGAGCTTGGGCCAGTGACTCCAACTCCAAGAAACAGGGACCTAGCCATGCTGTGATTGTAAAGAGTAAATGAGCAACACCACAGGAAGTGCTTAGCGTTGGACTTGACCCACACTAGGAGCAGTTGACTAACACATTGTTCTCCTTAACCCTGGAGGCAGTTTGAAACAGCCAGCAAGGGGATGTTGGGTGCTGCTGCCTCTTTGTGGTGATGCTGAGCATTGCATGAAGATGGCCTCTGGGTTCCCAAGTCCCAGAACGTTCTTGGACAAAGCCCTGAGGAGGTGGGGAAAGACAGGCCTCCTGCCCCCACTCCCAGCAGGGGTCTGGGCCCCCTCTTGGGCAGGGGAGGAAATACTGGGCTGGAGGAAGCACAGAGGAGGCTCCCAAGCCAGCCCTAGAGGATCAGAGGGTACCTTGAGGGGGATCGAATTGAGTGGGCTGTAGTCAAGAGGGAGGGTGGGTAGGCCAGCAGGAAGCGGTGGAGAAAGGTTGGAAGGGGGTTCCCAGTTGGAGGGAACAGCGTATGAGAAAGCCCCAGTCAAGACAAATGCCAGATCCAAGAAACCTGAGATGAAGATATAGGGTAGGGGGAAAGGGTTGGGTCTATGGGTCTAAGAGCCACCTCAAGGAGTCTGGGCTCTGTTCTGAACATTTTAAGAAGTGGTTGGCTAGATAGAAAAGCTGGGGGCAGGGTCCGGGGGAGATAAGCCAGAGGCTGCTGCCCTCATCCAAGCCTGGAGGGGACAGATAGGACATGTGGTGGCGGAGGATTGGGGCCAGAAGCTACATGAGTGAAAGGGAACACCCAGGAAAGAGCGAGAAGGGTCTGAGCCGGAGGATCAGGTGCTGGGGTAGCAGCTGAAGGCGGAAAGCTGGAGTGAAGGTTCTAGACAAGCAGGAGCTGCAGCTGAGACCACCTTCCCTTCTCCCTGCCTGTTTGGGAGAAGAAAGAGCAGAGCAGGGCTGAGTCTTAATCCGTGACTCTGCAGTCTGTGAGGCTTCTGCCAAGTCACTTGCCCTCTCTGATCCTAGATGTGGCTCTACACGGTGGGGAGGGTGCTGTGAGCCTCCCCCCTTTTCCCCCGCCCGCAAGTTGGCAGGAGGGCCAGAGCAATGGTGGGCTGGTAAACATTTAACCTCTCACTCCTCAAGCAGGGGGACGCTGATCTGTTGATCTCCATCAGATAGATAGTCCCCTCATGACCTGTTGCAGGCTACCCAGAGGTCACTAAATGGAGTTGGGAAGCAATGTGCAATAACTCTAACAAAGTATAGCCACCAAACAGATGCAAGAAATGCAAGTAACCTTGGGAGTGCAGATCATAGCAAAGCCTGCTAAAATCATCAAGAAGCTTTCAGTGTTACCACCTGTTCTTTTTTGCTTGCTTGGGTTTTGTTTTGCTGACTTGTCTTTTTGAGATAGTAATTGACATGACATTAGTTTCAGTGTACAACATGATTTGCTATTTGTGAATTTAGTGTGTATTTGTGTTTCTTTTAAAGATTTATTTGAGAGAGGGAGAGAGCGCACAGATAAGCAGGGGGAGGGGCAGAGGGAAAGCAGTTTCCTGCTGAGAGGGGAGCCCCGTGTGGGGCTTCATCTCAGACCCAGGAATCATGATCTCAGCCAAAGGCAGACACTTAACCCACAACCAACAGAGCCACCCAGGGGCCGCAACCCCCCCACCCATTATTTAATTTAAATAATGGCTGTGTTTAAAAGGATTCGGAATAAGGTAAGGATCTTGGTTCTGGCCCCTGTGAACCCCTCTTACACACCACTCATTGGCCCACAATAAGGTTTTGCAAAGTAAGCCTGTAGATGGGTCAGGTCTCAGGCATCCAGAAGAGGCCCCACTCTGGCTAGGGGACTGCTGGGCCCCTGAGCAAGCATTAAAGGAGCAAAGGGAGAAGCACCCTGATTCCAGTGCCCCCAGGCAAGCCACGGGTTTGCCCACCACCCCACTGCTCCTGCCCATGTTCTCAGATGGCAGGCATTGGGCCTGCTCACTTCCTGGGTCTTCACCTCACAAGAGACCCAACACCAGCTCCTACTCTTGGAGAACTAATTCCCCCCAGCCCCACCTCAGAAAAACCGTGATTGGTAGAGTCGTTGGTGAGCATCTCTTTCTTGGGAAACTCCAGTAGGCACTGAGCACTCCTTTGACCCCACTGCCTAGGTCTGGAGCTAAAACCTGCCTGCAAGACTCTGTGTCGTGAGCCGGTGGCCGTGGGTGAAAATGCGTGCTTAGGATGGACATCAACATCACCATGAGCACAGTCCCTGTCATTGGTGTGAGGGGGCTGGGTGACAGCTTCCACCAGCCAGACCATGTTGTTAACATGGAGAGTGTGGGAGCATGGGGCTCACTTGTACCTGTGTGACCTCAAGCCTGTAGAGATGAGTTTTCCCATCTCTAAAACGGAGCTGATCTTGTCTACTGCATGGGGTTCTTTTTTAAAATTTAAATTAACATACAGTATATTCATGTAATATTAGTTTCAGAGGTAGAATTTAGTGATTAATCAGTCATATATAACACCCAGTGTTCATTCCATCAAATGCCCTCCTTAATGCCCATCACCCACTTACCCCGCCCCTTCACCCCTCTCCCCTCCAGCAACCCTGTTTGCTTCCTACGATTAAGAGTCTCTTACGATTTGTCTCCCTCTCTGATTTGGTATTATTTTTCCCTCCCTTCCCCTATGATCCTGTTTCCTTTCTCAAATTCCGCATGAGTGAAATCCTATCATTGTCTTTCTCTGATTGATTTATTTCGCTTAGCATAATAATACCCTCTAGTTCCATCCACACTGTTGTCAATGATGGTAAGCTTTCCATTTTTTGATGGCTGAGTAACATTCCATGTGTATATACCACATCTTCTTTATCCAGTCATCTGTCAATGGACATCTGCGCTTTTTCCACAGTTGGGCTATTGGGGACAATGCTATAAATATTGGGGTACTACATACGGTTCTTGGGAGAATCACATGTGGTCATTGCAGAAAAAGAGAAACCGCCAGATAACGAAGGGGGTAGCACTGATTGTCCATATACAGTGGACAGCAGTTATCTTTTGGGATGAGGCGGCTCAGGGTGGTGAGTGGCTTCCAGTGATGGGGTCATAGAGCTCACAGCTAACTTCCCTGATGTTTCGGGCTTCGCCCTGGCAGGCCATGAATGGGGGCCAAGTGGAAGAAGGGGGGAGGGAAGAAGCCAGAACCAGGTTCTGCTGGGATTTGCCAAGGGGCCCCTCACCCCATGTCTCCCACTATGAAGGGGACCCCAAAATGGGCCCAGGTTTTGGAAAAGGACTCCCTTCCTCATCTCTGCACCCCCTGGAGTCAGAAGCCTGACTCAGTTCAGAGGACCAGATCATCTGGTGGGAAACTTTCTCAGCGGACTTCCCAGAGACAAAGGGAAGACAAAGATACCCCACCAGAAGGCTTGAAGCCAGCCACCCAGCCAACCTCTACACACCTCTAACCTTCTGACCCAGTTTCTGCTCACTGATACTGAAAGTTGACAGAAAATGAAGTTACTTGTCCTGAGGCAAAAAAAGAACATGTTTATACCACGACCTCAGTGACCAAGGTAGAGACTAAGTGAGCAGGGAACTGGTGGCAGAGCCCACATGTCACAGGAATGCAGGTGTGGGTCGACCCCGGTGGGGAGATGGGGAGGTGCAGGACTGGAGAGGCGCCAAGAAGGGGACTCAGAGCATTTAAGGTAGCTATGGGAGACGGGGCAGAGGTCAAGGGGGGCCAGGGAAAGGAATCCAGTGGCTGTGGGATGAGAAGAGCAGCAGAGAAAGGCCCACCATCAGGGACCCCAGCCATCAGACGCACCCTGTAGCTACAGACATCCCCAGAGCACGAGCCACCACCTGAGCCCTTATCCTGTCACACCAGCAATCTGCCCGGTCCCTTGGCCCCTGTAAGTCCCCAGCCAGGTGCAGGGGGTCACTACAGGCACGGGTCAGCCCCCAAGTGTGCACCCAGGCTGCCCATCTCTCTACCCCTCCGAGTTGTTAGCAGCCAAAAATGGGCCTGGCCCAGCATCGAGGAGGAATGCCCCCTTCAGTGCTCTCAGGGACAGCCTCCTGGGTCACTCCCTTTTCTCCAAGGCTCCTGAGTCTCCTCCTGGGAATCTCATGTGATACTCATAAGGGGGCTCTTTTCACCTCGGGCACCTTCAGGCTCAGGTGGTAACCCTTTCAAAGGTATCAGTGCTTTAGCAGGCTTGCAAAGAGGCCAATGCCAAAGGGAGAATGGCAGCACCGAGGGGGAGATCCCCGAATCTGCAGGGGAGCATCGGTGGGCGAGGAGTACCTGACATACTGTGAGCCACGTGTGACTGGAGAAGTCAGCCTCTACCTCTGAGGGCCCCTGGGCCTGCTCCCCACCACCACATCCCTGCTCATCCACAGAAGAAAAGGTAAAAGAACTCAGTTTCTTGAGGATTTATTGGGCCAGGGGCTGTCCTGCCTTCCAGCTAGGCCCGAGCAGATCCTGCACCAGGGGTGGGCCAGCTAGAGAATCAGTCCTCAGGGTGCCCGTGACGGCATCCCCTGCATTTCTCCGCATGTCTGCTGCTCTTCAGTCCAGCCACATTGCCACGGGGCCGAGCCACCGGGACTCCTGGGTCCCCAGCTTGCTAAGCGATCTTGGCTATCTATATTCCTTGCCATGTCTGGGCTTCTGTCTGCTTATCCTCCATGGGAGGAGGTTACCTTCCTATCAAAAGACAGGTCTGCTCGCCGTCAGTATCACAGATTCCATGGAAGCAGATGGGGGTCAGGTCTCCCTTTCTGTGAGTCACCGCAGCTGCTGCTCCTTGAGGTCTTTGTCTCTCAGTCTCCATCTGGCTCAAACATGCCCAGATGCCAGGGCCTCAGGCCCCAGGGAGCCAGGCATCCAGATCCCCTGGCAGGAGGAAGAAGCTGGACCAGAGCAGGGAGTGGGCCAACCCACAGGCCAGGGACCCAGGTGGGGTCAGGAGGAGCTGGGCTTCTCCACTGAGGGGTAGAGTTTGCGCAGGCTGGAGTCCAGGAGGAAGTCCACTGACCTGTGGTGGACAGGAATGAGCAAGTGAGCCCTGGGAGCTAGAGGGGGGAATAGGAGGTAGGAGGTCAGCGCTAGGAAAGGGACTCCTAGATGCAGGACATGAGTGCCATCCAGGTGGCAGACATCACCCTTTTCTTTATTCAGTTGGGGAAACTGAGGCACAGAGAGGGTAAAAGGCTCACTTAGGGCCCTTGGGTAAGCTGTGTTCCCTTGGGAAAGGCCTGCTCCTCCCACTCTACATTGGTCTGATTGAGTTGGCCTTGTTCTCTGGTTCTAAGAGTAGGCATGTGACCCAAGGGTGGCCAATCAGAAAAGAGAAATTGGCTCAGAGGTGGGCACTCAGTCCAGAACAGACCAATGTCAGCCTTCCCTGGGACTTTTTTGGTCAACTACGAGAAGCTTCCTATGGGGCTTGCTAAGCTGGTGGGGAGGAGGCTAGGAGCTGCTGGAGGCCATCTCTGCTCCCACGTGGGGAAAGCAAGTGAAGCTAACATACCAACATGGGATGGTATGGGAAGAAGGGCACAGCAGGATGTGGAGACCAAGACTCCAATGACCCCATTTGGGTGCCTCAATCCAGCCATGCCTGAAAGCAGCATTAACTCTGGACTTCTCAGTTTCATGAAACAAATCATTCTTATTTTCCTTCACCTAGTTTCTGTCGGGCTTCTGTCACCAAAATCTCCCCAACATCCCCTCCAATGGTTGATCCTGTCTGCCTCTGATTGTTCTGTAACACTAGGGTTTCCTTCTAGAATTTAGTGGTCCTGTGTCCTATACCCTCAAGGCTCCGCCCATACCTTTACTGCTTAAGTGCCTGCCAGAACACAGGCACAGACCGTCCTTTCTGCCTCAGAAGTCTGTTCTGTCAGCCCTTCCCGTGCTGCTCTTGTCCTGTGCAAAGTGGGGACACCCCACATCTCTCAGAGGACCCCTGAGGCTAGAAGGGGCACCCACCTGTCAATGGGGTGGATGATGACAGGGATGACCAGAAGCCCCAGTGCAGTGGTGGTCCACTTGCGGACAGACAGAGGCCAGCGGGTGGCGGTGCCTAGGATGTAGAGAGAGGCAGCACACACACGGTTGATAGTGAAGCCTGGGATAGCCACAGAGGCCAGAGCCTGCCACACGAAAGTGTCCACCACAGCCACGGTCACCCTGGTGCTGCGGCCCGCTTCAGGGCACGGTACCTGGTATGGAGAAGAGAGAATTAATCCAGCAGGAGCAAAGGTGGGAAACCCTGTGGACAAGGGGCATAAGACTGGACCAGGGGAGGTAGGTGGCCAGTGGGGAGTGGGGGTGGGGACAGAACCACAATGGTGTCAGGTTCTGGACTGTACCAATTCAGGGCTGAGCGTGAACTCATCCACAACCAGAATTGGGGTACAGGCTAGGGCACATGCATGCTGGGGGCAGGGGACACTACCCTACAAACAGGACTGGGGTATGGATTGCAACAGGCAAGGTAGTAAGAATTGGACTGTCCCACCAGGCATTGTAGCAAACACTGGCTGTGGACAGAAGCACAAAGGGAGTGGACTAGGGTGGGGGGTGGAGGGGCAAGCCAACACTCACGGCTCCCGCCTTCTTGCCCTTGTCAATGGCATCCGCCAGCACATAGGAGCTGGACACACCATAACTCAGCCACACCACAGCTGTGGGCACCAGGGAGCGGAATGCCTCTCCCACCTCATTGGCATAGCCTGTTGGGGAGAAGACATTTCACTCCTGTGGTGGACAGGAATGAGCAAGTGAGCCCTGGGAGCTAGAGGCGGGTGGGGGGGGCGGCTGGCTGGCTCAGTCCATTAAGCTTCTGACTCTTGATTTTGGCTTAGGTCACATCGCAGGGTTATGAGATAGAGCCCCACGATTCTCCTCTCCCTCTCCTTCAGCCCCTTCCCTCTCTCTCTAAAAAACCAAAAATAAAAATAATTCCAGTGGTGGGGAGGGGGGACGGGCTGCTCCACAAGGGGGCACTAATTCTAATCCCAGCTTGCTAAATGGTAGCTGAGTGACCTTAGATAAGTGATTTTATTTCTCTGAGCTTCTGTTTCCCAGTCTTTAAAAAGGCAACCATTAAGTCCACCTCCAGTCTAGGGCCACTGTGGGAGAGCTGAGTACAGTCACAATCATCATTCCCTTGCCTTCCCAGTCTGGGTTCTAGGAGCATGTGCACTAAGGCAGAGACTAACAGCAGGTCCGCTGATGAGGCACTCACCCTGCACCAGTCTTTCCTGTGCCTTATTCTACCCTTCCAACTACCAGCCCACGAGAGAGGCGCCGTTTATCTCCGTATGCCCCCAAAGAAAACCAAGCATCAAATAGAGCCATATGAGAGTCCAGATAGTGACTCCATAGTCAAGGCCCAGACATACCAGAGAGAGCAGCCCACTCACCCCGTTCCTCCCAGCCGGGCTGGAACGTTCACCTGGGAGACTGGCCAGCAGAGACCCTGAGCGCAGAGCTGGGCCGACCTGAGCTGTGTGACCTTGGGCAAGTCCCCAGGCCTCTCCGAGCCCAGTCTCTGGCCCATGCAGAATGAGAACTACGATCCTCCCACCTTCTCCAGGGCACTGACCGGCGCCCGGCGACCCCTGTCTCTCCAGCCACATGGTAGGGGAGTCGCCGTGCCCCTCGCCACCGCACTCACCTAGGTACCGCACCCACGTGTCCCGGAAAAGGTCGCGCTCGGCGCCCCGCGGGAGCGGTTCGGACATGGCGTTCCGCCTCCGCAGGAGCCACTGCAGCCGGTCCTGCTGCCGTTACCACCTCAGCTTCCACTACCGCGGCGGGACGGGCTGAAGGTCCCGGGCTGAAGGACAGGTCGTGCGGTCCCCGCCAGCAGGGAGCGTCTGCAAATTACCCCGCGCACTGAAGCCCCTCTCCCAGGCTTGGGTTTTGCAGATTAACACGCTTCACGTTTTCTCTGGGGTTGAGTGGTTGGCGCAATCCTTTCCCACGACTGACTGTAGTCTTGGAGCCTAAGAGACTGGGGTTCAAATGCGACATGCTACACTTCCTAGTTGCACTTTATAACCTCAGGCAACACACTGTACTCTGAGCTTCGTTTTATTAATTTATTAAATGGGGAACGCCGTGTTCAGTCCTGGGACAGTTGCAAAGATTAATGATAAGGAATCATTTATGAAGTTTACTACTGGCCAGACCGTTGGCTAAAGACTCTAGACAGATTGCCTCCTAAAAGCCTCCCACCAACCCAGGACCCCTATTTTACAGACGAGGAAATAAAGGCACACACACACGCAAAGGGTCACTTTTCCAGGTCATACAACTAAGAGGTGAAGCTGACATTTGAATCCAGGTCGTGGCTCCAGGTGCCGCGCTCTCAAGTTGAGCTGAGTGAATGAGGCTGGGGAAGTGAATAGTGAGCAGCACCCTGGTGAGGTGGATATTTGGACTCTCCCTGCCAGGTGCTATGTTCATATACCAAGCTCTGAGGTCTAACTGGATCAGCATAACCCCCGGACCAAGATTCTCTGGGGCAGGACCTCGAATGGTTAAAATGAATGAATGAATGAATGAATGAACGAACGAACGAAGAGACAGGGAAAGCAAGATATCATGGAAGTGAGCAAAACAGAAAGAGTGGTCTTGGGTTGTCATGATTACTAAGAAACTATTCCCCAGCTGGACCTCAGTATTCTCACGTGAGCAATGAGTGCCCTTCACTAAAACCGTGAATCCTTTGGATTTTGGAGGTATCAGGCAGCAAAGAAGTAGAGAGGGGGTCCTGGGTTCAAATCCCAGTTGTGCCATCTATTTATCTACGTCTGTAAAATCTACCAGTAGCCCATATTTACTGAGCGCTCACTTGTCAAGGTTCTCTTCTAAGCGCTTTGCACATATTATTTCCTTGAACCTCTTCAACAACCCAGGGCTATAAATAAGCACAGGGTTGAGGCGTGGTACCCAGTAGGCACTTATTTTATTAAAGAATTGGCTTTTTATTATCAAATTAGGATGAGGGAAATAAGACCATTAGTTCAATATTAACGACTCCATTTTCAGCCCTGGGCGTCTCTGTCATTGTATGGTCGTATATACGGCAGCCGGGTCAGCGACGACCAAAAACGCTCTCCAGCCCCAGAAACACCGGTAGTGCTGGCGCGGAATTAGTAGACGGTCCCTAGCACCACGTGAGCATCTTTCGTCCGCTTCCCTCCCACTCTGTGCCCACCGCAGGCGCTGCACGTTCTCCCCAGACCCGCACAAATCCGCGCGCTAGAACCTTCGGGCACGTATCCAGAAACCGGGCGGGGCGGAGCCTCCGCCCAGACCTTGAAGGCAGCCAGGAGGCCCCCTGGTGCCCTTAACAAAGATGGCGGAAGATATTCCATCACGTGGACCAATCGGGAAGCAATCTGGTCATTGGGCCTCATGGAAAAGCGCGCTAGAGGGGAAACAGGGAGGGGCTTCTGCGCGTGCGCCCCAGCTGTTGGCGACTATGTGGTCCGCTACTGAGGCGTGAATCTTGTCTGAGTGAGGGGCTTCGAGGAGGGAGGCAGTGGGCATTGACTTCTACTCCCTGTGTACTGAACGTTGCTTTATTCATTGGTTAATTTTCCTAAGAGAGCGCTGTAAACCAAGGTCAGGATGATGCCTCCTAAGCGGAGTAGCTGAGGCCGGCGCAGCCTCAGGCCGCTCAGGTCAGCTCCAGCCCTGCCCCCTTCTCCCTCGGCTTCCCCAGACCATCTCCCCACGCTGGGCCGGGGCGGGGGTGGCTGGCTTTCGGAGGGAAGGGAGTTACTGCGAGGGCCTGGGGATGGGGGTGGGGGGCGCTCTCCATTGTTCGTTTGCGGGGCGGGGCGTTGGGTTATGTGCTGTGGTTGCCCGCAGGGTCCGTGCCCTCCAATCCGTGGTCGCTGAGGGCCTCCTTGGCCATCCCTGCTTGTCAGTGTGGACGGCGGGGCTGGGGGCCTGCGAGGCTATTTGTGGCTGCCCCCAGATGCCGGGCCAGCCTTTGGCCCACTGCCCGGGCAGCCTCCCCGCCAGACACCAGGAACCCAATGCACCCGCCATATGCCTCCCACAGAGACGGGACTGCCAGAGCCTTGCTGAGGTCACTCAGGAAGCCGGCTGACCGGCAGGCACCGTGGGAGACTCAGACTAAAAAGGCTTTCACTGAGATCTACTGTCTTGATCCCACTTGTCATTTTTGTGTGGGGTGCTCAAATGGAGAGTTGATGAAAGGCTGACAGCACTGAAAAGGGGAGGGGGGTTTGGAAGCCTCAGGATTTACTCCCACCCTTAGCCTCCTGGCCCCATCCTGGAACTGGGATTCCTGGAAGTAATTTTCCTGTGCTTTGTTTGCATTGCAGGACAGTGGCTGGGTACAAAATTGCTGTCCTGAGAAGCTCTGAGTCACTGACAATCAGTAATTAAAGAGACAGCCGGTGGGTCCCAAGTCTCAAGGTGGCCTCTCTGTCTGCCCCTGAGTGGGAAGATCTATACTGACTCAGGCCATCCCTGAAAACTTGTGGGAAAAGCCAAAAGGTCCCAGCCTTGGAGATAGAAAGTTTAGAAGAGCCTTTGAACCCCCACCATAATTCTAGCAAACTGCTACCTTGCTACTCCTCATAATGATCTAGACTTAACATTTTCAATTTGGGAGCAAGTTCCTCCCCTACAGCTGACTTCCCTGAAGTGTTAACAGAACCTTCCCCCCGTTTTCTAATTTCTGCCCTGCTGTCACCCGCATCTCCCCCCACCCCCCACCCCTTCCTGTCTCAACTGTCACTGGACAGGTGATGTTGGCACAGCTTATAGGATGGTAGATCCTATCATGGTGCCCAGCCCCTGGGGACCCCTGAGTAATTTGAGAGGAAGGAGACCCTGTCCTGCTGCTCCCCCTCTTCCTAATTCTGAAATGAAAGTTCCCCAAATCCAGCCCAAGATCTTTCTTGTAGCCCAGCTTTTTTGGGCATCTGGGTACTGGGAAAATGACTGCTACAAGGGACAGAAACTGACAGGGAGACACGGAGGGAGCCAAGCCTGCCGAGGGAAGAGGCATTACTTCGGGGTGACTGCCCCCAGCTGTTTCATCTTCTCTTCTGAGGCCTTGTCCGGAAGCAGGACCTCCACAGTGAAGCTGACCTTCTTGGCATGAATGAAGCTGTAGGTGTTGTCAAACCGCAGGACATCTGAGGGGAGGCAGAAAACCGGACATTCAGGCAGTTCTACAAAGGACAGCGATTTTGTTGACTGAACAAGGCAGTGTGGTATGTAATGAGGATAAAGGTGACATAAGCAGTGGTCCCTCACCTTCTGAAACTTAAGCTGGGTGGACAAGATATTCACAGAAAGAAAAATAAAAAACAGAACATGCTGAGTGCCAGATGAGTGAGACAGCCACATCTGTCACAGCTTGGAAGGAGAAGGCCTTGTTAAAGGCTTCTTGGAAGAGGTAGGACTTGAACTTGAATAGCATCAATTGTCATAGTAATAATGGCAACAATGGCTATGGAGGTGTCTCAGCCCTGGGTTGGTAATCTATATATACTATTATGTTATTGCTCAGAATAGCTCAGCATTAGTCCTGTTTTATAGCGTATAAAAAGGAGGGCACTGTGTCACACGGTGAGGAAGTGATGGAGCTGGAATTTCCCTCTGACCGGCATCACTGCCTGTCTTGGGCCCCGGAAAGGTGAGCCCCGTTCAGGTTCTGGTGAAGGTAAAATACCCGGAGTTTTTGAGCCAGGAATTGATCCCACAGAAAGATAAACAGACCAAGATGTGCCCTGCACCCCTGTTTGTAATCCTAAAAGATTTGGAAACCTCAAAACGGGCATGGAGTTGGCAGAGAAGGCTTTGAAGCCTTGGCCAAGAAACAGACTGCTTTTAATCTGGCCCTTTTTGAGAAGTTGTTCCCTTTCAGTCAAACAGCCCTTCAAGAGAACAGAGTGTGAGAACAGAAACACTGGCTCTGCCCTTTCCCTATCCTGGTCTTCTCTTACTTTTGCCAGGGGAGGAAAAAAAAATAATAAAACAATCCTCCCCCGCCCCCCAAAAGTGTATTTAATCCTGAGGTTCAACCTCGCTCCTTTCTTACCCTAGTTAAATGCATAGTTTAGACATTGGGTAGACATAACACCCACACTTTCTTCATGGTATAAAGTATTACTCATCAATTTTCTCTGCACCAGAGGTCTTTCAGAGCCAGTAGTCCCTCTGGAAAGAGGGACACTTCCTCAGTGCCCTGGATGACAGAGTCCCAGCGACCAGAATCGACCAGAATCGGTCATGCTGGAGGAGAGGTCTGAGCTCCTTGGATCAAGCACCAGGGTGGAGATGGCTCTGCTTTGCATATTCTGCTCTCAGAAACAAGGAAGGGGCTGTTCAGAGGTCGAGGCCTAAGGGGAAGTAGAGTTCATGGATTGCGTGGTTCATTTTGACACTAATTATATGCTGACAGACCTATAAAGCCCCCCCCCCACCGCAGAGATCCTCTAGGCTAGGGCTCCTCAACTTTTGTTGGGGAACTGACCCCCTTGAGAATCTGATAAACGCACCCAACTTTAGATCCCCTGGAGCCCATCATGGACTCTTGGGGGCAGGGTTTCCCAGTGGGAAAGGCACCATTCTGAAGAGTGGTGGCAAATAGCTGTGATCATCCCCTCTCATTTATATATGGAAACAAATACATATTCTAAAGCAGCTTCCTTTTATTTCTCCTGATGGAAGATGATAATGCTTTTTAAATTATGTGTTTAGGTGGGTTATGTTATCCATGAACTTAATTTCAGAATAGTAAGAGGGATATTAAATGCTATATGTTATAAAAAACAGGTGTTTGGTCTTTAAGGGAGTCTATAAACCCCAGATCAAGACCTCCCGTTCTAGAAGTTCCTGGCTGGCTCAGTTGCTAGAATGTACGACTCTTTCTTTTTTTTTATTTTTAAGATTCCATTTATTTGACAGAGTGAGAGACAGTGAGAACAGGGACAGAAGTAGGGGGAATGGGAGAGGGAGAAGCAGCCTCCCCGACAAGCAAGGAGCCTGACGCAGGGCTCAATCCCAGGACTCTGGGATCATGACCTGAGCTGAAGGCAGACACCTAACAACTGAGCCACCCAGGCACCTGGAGATTTTGACTCTTAATCTCAGGGTTGTGAGTTCAAGCTCCACACTGGGCACGGAACCTACTTAAATAAGTACATAAATAAAGAAGACCTCCTTCTGTAGCCCACTTTTCTCATTTTAAGGAGAAAGAAAGCAAAAACTAATTATTTAGAGAGTTGGTGGCACATCCCAGCTCAGAAACCAGGCCTCCTGGAGCCTGGCTGGGCTCTCTTGCCCGCAGCACTGCCTGGAAGTACGATGGAGCCTTCATCCCGTGTTTGAGGCTGCCTGTTCCACCTCATGCACTCCTGGTGGACAAAGTCCAGATCTTTTCTGCTGAATCTTCTTTCCTAATAGAGTATTCTACACTCAGGCCCCCAGGAAACATTACTCTAGAGAAAATAAGTGAAATCAATTCTGACTTTGTTTCTCCTTCTCCCTACTTTAAGCACACTTGGGCAAGGACCAGACCAGCCTGGGGAGGATTAATGTGCTCTTGCCATTGGAGGCTGGCTCAGAGTTTTAATTTCTCCACTGGGTGATTATGTTCTACTTTGCAGGGAGTCGCCTGGTTCTTCAAGGGCACTGCCCTCCCACAGGTGAGCTTGTAACCTAACACTGGGTTCTCTCTGGGCTCAGATCTAACCTGAGCCATGGCTCCGGGCAACAGCTGATCCCACCTCATTGTCTTTCCACCTGGGAAGGGGACGTGGGTGCTGCCACCTGCCTTTAATCCTCCTTGGAATGGACGAGAAGCAGCACCCAGTCAAGGCCCTGCATGCAGATAAATGTTCCAGCTGGGAATGTAACCAAGAAGAGCTGAAATAAATTTGGGGTTTGCAAACCTAAGCCTGATTATGGTGTAAGCTATCCTGGTCCTTTCTCAGGCTGCCTCCTTCAGATACTACAGACAATCATGGGCAATGCTGGAAAATCCTGGCTGCGCGATCTCAGGTAAATTACTTTCCTGGTCCAGGACTACTCTCTCGTCTGTCACATCAGAGACAGACCTGATCATCTCTAGGATAGATTATTGCCTAGAGATCTGGACCAGGACTTTAGGATTCCCTCATGTCTTCCGTCTTCTGGTGTGTACATGAACTGCTTTGTGGGAGAGATAACATCCCTTCTCTATACCTCAGCTTCCCTGTCCATTAAGGGGAAAAAAAAAATCAAGCTTAGGGGGACCTGGGTGGCCCAGTCAATTAAGCATCTGCCTTCAGCTCAGGTCATGATCCTGGAGTTCTGGGATTGAGTCCCACATCAGGCTCCCTACTCGGCAGGGAGTCTTCTTGTCCCTTCTCCCTCTGCCTCTCCCCCACACCAACCCCAACTCATGCTCTTACTCCCTCTTTCTCTCAAATAAGTAAAATTAAAAAAAAAAAATCAAGCTTTGGGGCACCTGGATGTTTCAGTTGGGCATCTGCCTTTGGCTCGGGTCATGATCCCAGTGTCCTGGAATCAAGCATTGGGCTCCTTGCTCCTTGGGGAGCCTGCTCCTCCCTCTCCCTGCTGCTCCCCCTGCTTGTGCGCGCTCTCTCTGTCAAATACATAGATAAAATCTTCAGAAAAAATGGGCGAACCCTTTAAAAAATTCGAACTTCTTTATAGTGTGCCAGTGTGCCAGGCCTTGTTCTTGTTGAAGCATACAATAATACGCCTTCTCCTCCAAGGACCTGGCTGCAGGCTCACTAACAAGAATATTCCTCCCCAGGGAGACATACCACAGAGCATCTGTGAGAAAGGGGTGGTTGAGACGGAAGGTTGCCTGGCAGGTGGGGAAGTACACAGCATCCGGGGTTGGGATGATGGTATGAGAGACATCTGTGCCCCTAGAAACAGGGCACAGGGCTTCTCTCCCATCTCCAGGACCATCTCCAGGATGGCCCTTCTCCCCACACAGGTCTTGCCCTAAGGATAATGATGTCTACAGTGTGTTGAGTGCTTGCTGCACACCGGGCATTATGCTAAGTGCTGCCCATTTAATCATCATGTATCCCCATGAGGTGAAGAATTTGATCCCCATTGTAGCAATCAGGAAACTGAAGCGCGGGGAGACTAAGTCACCTGCCTAAGAACTAATCAGTAGGCAAATCCACGTCAGCTCGATGATAAAGCCCTTGCTCTCATTAATTTTCCACGCCTGGCACATTGGCTCTGATAGAAAGGAAACGGGAGATTTGAAGGGCTTTTTGTGTGCGTGTATGTGCTTTTTCTGCTTACAAATGTAGTACATGGTCATTGTAAAATAAGCTAGTTGCAGAACTAGTGAAAAAAGTAAAGCCCTCTAGAAGCATCTTACAATCCCAGAGATAATCACCATTACAGTTAGCATACATTCCTCAGAATTCTTTTCAATGTATATACTTAAAAAAAACCCCAAAAAACAAAGTGAGTGTATGCCATATGCTATGTTTCATTCTTTTTTTTTTTACATTAGACCCTTTACATTTCAATTTATTCTCCTGAATGGGTATAATGTATTTCATGTACCCATGTACCATAATTCATTTAACAAGACCTATTTAAGGTCATTTGGTTTATTGCCAGTTGCCCAGGCTGCTAAGAGCATCCTTGTACCTCTATTTTTGTGCCTTTGTGTAAACATTTCTGTAGGATACATTTTTGGAAGTAGAATTGCTGAAAAGGAATTTTAATTGATACTACAAAGTGGAGGGATGTAAAACACTTCCAAATGCCTGTTTGCAAAAAAAACGGGGGGGCCCATTTGCCATTCTTCTTATTCCTCCTGGCTAAACTTTCTGTTTGTGTCCTGTACCCAGTTTTCGGATCCCTGCCCCCACCCAGGCAGTTCTGCCTCTCTGACATCTTTGGAAGGAGCATTCTCCAGAAACGTTTGGTCACAGTCACAGATCCAGTTAAACTTGGAACAGAGAGCAGGTGTTCTGGACCCTCGTGATCACCTAGGACCATGACTCACCTCGACCTGGAAGTATTAGGTCAGAGACCTGCCCTAGGTTCGCTCCCTCATCTGTGTAAGGAGAGTGTTGAGCTCATGGAGCCCCACATCTAGTTCTGAGAGTCTGACAGCCTAAATCCATGGAGCAAGAGGGACCCCAGAGGCAGACAGCTAGGGAAGGGGCTTTAAGCCACGAGAGGGAGACTTACAGATGCCAGGATCGCTGCAGGTGAGGGTCCCATCCTCAGGCACCAGGTGGGCATTGTACCTCTGATTGGAAAGCACCTCTGTCATTTCGCCTGCCCGCTGCCGCTCCCCCATCTTGGTCTTCAGGAAAATCCCAAAACCGATGTCCGAACCTTCCGATGTGAACTGCCACCTGCCGGGGACATCCGCCCATTCAGACCTGATTGTGTCTCTGTGCGCACTCTCTGTGGGTCCTACCCCCAAGGCTTCTCCCACCCCAGCCCAACCACTGGCACCCTAGGGCTGAAAGGCACAGGTTGCCTGTCGGGGTCCAGAGCACTACCTGAGGACACAGCCAGGGAAGAGGATCTCATACTCCACTTGGTGGGAGGAGCCACGAGAAATCTGCACACTGTGTTCATACTGCTGTTTCACCTGATCTCGCACATAGTACTTCTTGGGGATGTCGCCCCCATAGTTGATCTAGAAGCAGGGCACAGAGTGAACTGGAATGTGCATTTGAGCCAGGCTCCCCTGGTGATCCCTAGCCCTTCTGGGTTCTTCAGGGGACTACACAGCCCATACCTTGGACTTGCACTTGGGGTTTCCATCAGGATCAGTCATGGTGCCCCCATACTCCACAGGCAGCTGGTCAGGGCTGATATATTTCAGTAAAACCTCCTTCCAGTTTGCTGGCAGCAGGGGGGAAGGAAGGAGGGAAAAAGGGATCACCACTAGGCAGGATTGCTTCACAGCCCTGGTGGTCAACACAAAATGGGCAGGAAAAACCTGTCTGCCCCAGCACAGAAAACACTAACATTAGGAGCCGGTGATGTGCACACAGCTTTGCTGGGGGCTTCAGGAGGCAGCATCATCCAGAGGACTGCCCTTTCCCTGGACTAAGAATCAGAACCCCTGGAGTCTGTCTCCATTGCCTCTGACCCATTGAGCAACCTTCAGTAACGTCACTCTGTGCTGAGCCTGATTCTACCTGCCCCACGAGGCTGCGGGGGCGGGGGGAGTGAAGGGAACTAACTACTTGAGAGGATGTCGTAAACTATTAACCCCCTACCTGTATGAGAGTGTACGCTCACTCCCAGGCATGGGGTACAAATATCTGGTGTGCAATCAGAAGGAACAAAGAATAGAGGGAAGGGCATCCCACCAAGAGGGAACAGCAGGAAGGCCTGAATCAATCTGATCTTTCCTGCTTAGACTGAGGGGTCTAACCACATGTCTCATCCCCTGCTTTCACCTACACGTAATCGTGCTCAGTCGTGACTTACCGACTGTACCACTGTCGAGTGGCCCCTTAAATGGGGCTCCCTTGGCTTTACCCCAGCCACGACTTTACCTACTTCTGCTGTTTTTCAGGCTGTCTAGCTGCCAGTGACTCGGCTCTTTTTTTCTTTCCTTTTTTTTTTTTTTTTTTTTTTTTTTTTTTAAATAACCAAGCCCTTTCCTGACTAGGAGAGTTTGACTCTAGTGCCACCAATGCTGAGAACCATTTCACCACTCCAAATTCCTAAACCAGTATCAGCCAAGCACAATATTTTGATACTGGAAACCTTTCTATGCTGACTCTATAGACCATAAATAGGCAGTCATGGGGTACAGACCCAGGGTCCTCGGCTGTGGGGACTGACTAGAAGCCTCATAGAGGCTGCCCAGGGTCACCCAGCCCTTTGATTTCTAGGGTCCTGAGACCATACTGTTAGAACTGTTGGAAAACAGCTTCTGTGCTCTTGGTGGGGCATGTTATCTGTGCTTCCTAAGCTCCCCTGACCAGCCCAGCATGAATGTTTTCCATCTTCTCTTGAAGATCTGGTATCTTCTGAGCCTGAGGCGGGCTTGGTTGAAAGGGTTTTAGGTGTGGGCGGGAGAACAGTCTGCTGCCAGGAAACCCAGCCATCTCCTGCTCATGGTGGGCGGTAGCGGCAGCAAAGCTAAAAATCATTGGAGCCTTTTGCTCAGATTTTGTATGTCTTCCCCCAGCTCAGCTGGAGAGTTGGAATAAGGCCAGAGGGGCCCTTCCCATCTTACAGAGAGAGTAACTGAGGCAACAGGAAGCAGAACTTGTTGCTGCCAGAGTCAGGACCAGAACCCAGAAGTTCTGAACTTTCCAGAATGCTTCACGCCACTCCTGGGGCTCACTAATACGCATCGGAAAGATCTCCACTTTCCATTTGTCACCTAGCGGTGAACATCCAGAAACCTTTAGAATCCCTATTACCTACCCCCAAGGTCAATTCCATAGGCAGCACCTGGCCTGACACAAGCCAATGCCAGTCTACCTCTCTGGCCTTTCCTTCCTACCAATTCCTCTACCAATACTCTGGTGAAACTCAGCTCCTCTCTGTTCCTGGCTGGCTTGATTCCTGTGCATCTTCCTTGCTGGCTTCTCCTAGTGCCTTGATGTCCTCTCAGCTCCCCTGCATATCCAACCTGTGTCGAGTGTGACCCTGCCAAGCTCGTCAATCACTCCTTCTCCCTGGTGGGCTCCTCTTGCCATGCCTGCCCTTGAACTCAGTCCCCAGGGTTCACTCTTCCGTGGGCAGTCTTTACTCTCAAGTTCTTAGCTGCTGCGTATAACTGCTAACTCCCAAATTTCCAAACCAGAGTCCTCGCCTCAGCTTCAGACTCACGTATCCCCAGTCTCTGTGCATCTCACAGACTCCCCAGACTCAACATCAAGGTTATGTCCGCCGGCTGAACTAAACACACCAGAGTCATTGCAACACTCAAGTCACTCACACCAGCCGCACCAGCCACCAGAAAGTCATTCTGGATTCCTCTTCCTCCCTCCCTATGCCTAGTCGATCTTGGGGTTCTATTGTTTTACTTCCTAAGTGAGTCCCAAATCCCTCCTTTCCTCTCTAGCCCTACCGCCACCGCCCGGCTTGGGTTTGCAACAGCTCTTGTGCGGACGATGACCACAGCGTACAAACTAGTACCTGTCCTTCACAGGCATGCCAGTCATATAGGTCTCCATTTAAAGTCTGATCCTAGGGACCCCTGGGTGGCTCAGTTGGTTAAGCCACTGCTTTTGGCCCAGGTCATGATCCCAGGGTGCTGGGATCGAGCCCAGCATCGGGCTTCTTGCTCAGCGGGGTGCCTGCTTCTCTCTCTCTCTGCCTCTGCCTGCCACTCTGCCTGCTTGTGCTCTCTTTCTCTCCCTCTCTCTGCCAAATAAATAAAGTCTTAAAAAAAAAAAAAAAAAGAGTCTGATCCTGGTCCTTCCCAGCAACGTCCCCATTTCAGAACTCTTCTCTGGTTCCCAACAGCCTGTGGAACTGTGTCCCAGCTTCTCAGCACGGTGCCCTGGATTCTCTGTGCCTGGCTCCAGGCAGCCTATCCAGCTGTACCTCCCCTCTTGCCACGTGCTCTCCAAGACTGCCTGAGCCGTGGTGCACAAGGCCTTCGCTCAGTGCTATTCTTTCTGCCTGGTGGCTTCCTGCCTGGCTTCATGGGACTGCCTCTTACTCATGCCACAACACTCAGCTGAGGTCAGCATCTGGTCCTGCCTGGGTGTCTCGGTTGGGAAGGCTGAGTGCCCCTAGTCCGTGTTCCCACCCACTCACCCAGGGTGCAACTCCCCTTCCCCAAGAGGGCCAGGAGCTCCTCAGGGGACTCTGATACCTCTTTGTCACCTAGTCCAGGGCTGACCCAGGGTAAGCGTGCATCAAAGGAAGCACTCTGCTCCTATGACCTCCGTGGCGCCCACTTGCTCCTGGATCCTACTACTACCATCAGCAGAGGAAGCCTTCACCCTAGCCACCTTTAAAGCTATCCCCAGTTTGGGTCACGGGCCAACTGGTGGCACTGAGAAGAGTCTGAGCTACTCACCCCCCAGGACCATGATCTTCTTGCGGGTGTCCTCACTCAGGAAGGGTTTGATGAGGTTGTAGGCCACAGGAAACAGCTTGGGGGCTGGACGAGAGAGCAGGTGTTGTGAGACCCGGAGCAAGGCCCAATCTGTCCCTGACAGTGTCCACCACAGCCCTGTGTCGGGTCAGCCCAGGGTGGGAGGTTTGGTACAGGCACCTCTTTGACTTCTGGCTTCCCTGTCTGGACAGCAGGTCTAGTCTTCCTGTGTCACCACTCTGAGTGGTTCCAATGAGGCAATAAATCCAAAAGCTTTGTGAATCATAAATCCGTCTGCCTATGTCAGGGGCCCTCGGATCTCCTCCTCTGGCTCACCCCATTCCACTCTCCCGAATCTGTCTCAGGAACATTTGGGGCCCTTCTTTCCCATTTGACTATACCACAGGTAGTTCCCATCTTACCTTTAACAACGAAAAGACGCTTCAGCGTTTCAGGGTAATTTTCCTCAAACATGCAGAGAAACTGAGGAAACAAAATCATTGAGTCCAGCACACCCTGCCTCTCCCAGGCCAGACAGGACCTCCTAGCAGAGGGGCCCACTCCCCTCTGCTTTCTCTCCTCCTCCCAACCACACCCCCGGCTCTGCCTCTCACCTCCCCGTAGGCCTCTACCGCAGGCTTCCAGAGATGCTTGAGGCCAAGCCCCTCGCAGTCATAAATCAGGGTGACGGTCTCCACCTTCTTCCCCATCTGCAGGGGACAGAGAGGAGAAAGTCACAGCAGGCTGCTACCCTGCAGAAGCCTACCCTAGTTCAGGGCAGGAAGCTGATTTGCTGATGTACCCGTAGGGCGACCAGATCTGGGCAGGGCCATATCTAGGGTTTTCCAAATTGAGATAAGCAGCCCCAAGGCCAGAATTATGGCCAAGGTTAGTCACTCTTCCTGCCTAGCTGTCCTATTCTCATCCAGTAAACAACTGGGTGGATCTAGGATATATCTGAGGTCTCTTCTGTTCTGCAGTCTGACCTGATGGCCTCCCTCTTCCTCTGTGCGTAGCACCTGGTAGGGCTCAGTCCGTGGGACCTCATCCAACCTAAGCCCTGAAGGATGCCCATCAAACACTTCTCCGCATCCGCAGCCTATAGGGTCTCTGGACACGCTAGGCTCTCAGTGCATGTTCGCGAACAACAGTGTTGAAATGTTCCCAAACCTATGACATCATTTTGCTGGATCCTACGCAGGCTCAAGAGAAAGGCAGGAGAGAAGATCCAGCTCTCCCTTTAGCCTTTTTCTTGGAGAGGGAATCACCTGTCCTCTCTTTTTCGAATACAGAATTAGAGAAGCACAGACTCTCAGCTCATCTGCACCAGAGGTGCCCAGATACTTGTCTGAGGAGAGGCTGGGCCATGACAGAGATCTTACCAGTGCCTGGATGAATGAGAAATGCGATGACAGTATAGTATGTTATTTAGGAAACCACATTTCTCCAATTTAAAGGACAGCCCTTCATTCTGAGACTATGCCATTCCTATGATTTGGGGGTTAACCAGGACAATAGCAGCCAGTACATTTTCTTTTTAAGTCCTTACTTGGAAAAAAAAAAGTACGAATCTGGCAACGTGGGTCCATCCCTAAAACTTGGAGATTTCACTCATCCGTGAAATCCAAACGTCCACGTCTCAGCCCAGAGCCTGTGCTTAAATCCCCGTGTGACACGCCTGCTTCTGCTGGAACAACTCCACGGTGGTGAACTCACTCTCCACCATGCTAAGACCACTCACCTTTTTGGTCTGGCATGCACACTCCTGCAGGAGCCGCTCGCAGTCCCGCATCTTGGTCTTGAGCAAGTCCTGTTTGGTGGCTGAGAGGAGCAGCCCCTTGGCATCCAGAGGTCCAATGATATCGTACCAGATGGGACAGCCATCCAGGTCATAGCCACACATGCCCCCTGACAGATACTGCTGGACCACCTGGGCAAAGACACAGACCAGGCCCCCACTCAGCAGGCCCATGGGCCTGCATCCCGGGGCCTTCCCATAGGTTCATCAGGCTCTCCTTCCACAGCCTTTCCCCCTGGGTGCCAATGGATACCCACTCTGAGAACCATTTGCTCTCACTGAGCATTGTCAAACCTTTCCTCTTGAGGGCCTCAGTCCGACGGCCTTCAGGACACAGACTATGGGTGCAACAGACCTAACTAACACAGGTTTGGGGCAAGATCATTCGTCCTCACCTCGGGAGGCTGCCAGCTCGTGATGTTGTCAATGTCCTTTTGCTTTCGGAACTCCACGTGCTGCAAACATAGAGATAGGGCTTAAAAAAAAAAAAAAAGGCAGGGGTAGTAGAACCCCTTATAGGCATCTAGCAATAGGTGACACTGTGTCCCAGGTACATCGTGAGAAGGCAAGTGGTGGGACTGGAAAAGAAGGCACTGCCTGTTTCGGAGATCCAGGCAGAACAGATTGTAATTCTTAGCAGGACCAGAAGCTCTGTTTCAGGGAAGGGAATGCACTTTGTCCCAAAGGGATAAGGCTGTAACAGCGGCCAGCTAATATTCAGATTGGCCACATGAGCCAGAAGCTGTGATCAGGTGGGCAGGGTGGGCAAAGATAGTCCTACCTCAGTGTGATTCTGATGGGTGGGAACCGAGACAACAGTGGGCTATATCTAAATGGAGCTCACCTTCCGGAGCATGGCCTCAGACTTCTGCAGGTCGAAGTTTCTTGCTGTAACAGGGAAATGTGGTCAGGGTTAGACCAGGGGGCTGGGCATCCAAGGACAGGGAGATTTCCCTATTCCTGTGTTGGGGATGGCTCCTCTCCAACTTCACCCCAGCTGACTTCCAGATGACCCCACATGCAGAGGTTTAAGAGGAGAAACTCCACAAAGGGGTTTCTGGAATACCACAGCCCCCAAAGAGCAGGTCAAGGATCAGGGCAGGTGGGTGCAGTCTTGTAACACTGGGGTCCAATGAATTTTACCCTCGTGGATACAAGAGGTGAAAGATCTTATCTCCTATCAGGGAAAGTGAACCCTGGACACCCTTATCATTCAGCTTTCTCCCTTTATACAAAGTTAATCTCCTTCATTTTCTGAGAACTTGTCCCCTAGTTCAAAGATGAGCATAGCTGCCCTGTCATCTGGGGTGGACCTGGCAGAACATCCCAGGATGATAGAATGGTTGATGAGCCTCTGGTCAACCTTGCCATATTTTCAAAGGATCCACATATACCCTAATGGGACATAGAGGGCCCTCCTACCAGGGTTCCTGGAAAACTTCAAAATTAAAGAATTCACCTGGGCCAACTCTTCATTTCATGCTCTCACCCCAAGTCATCCTGCTCAAGCTTGAACACGAAGAACTCACTGCCCCCCAAAAGCCAACTGCTTTCAGATAATCTGAGTGGCCACTTGCACTTGCACTCATTGTTACACTGAGCAGGGACCCACAGCTGAAACGCTCTGAGAGTGGGGTCCCTCCCTCAGCCATGTGACAAGTTTTCCAATACGGGTGAATTTTGTGCTGCTCCCTGCATGCCCTTGGCTGTCATGTTGCCCCTCTATGGATCCTTCCTCTGACTGTTCCTCGCAGCCTGGTTTCAAGTCCATTCACAGGACTTCCCTTTGGATGTTTCCCAGTCTGCGAGCGCCCTACTTCAAAAGCGCGCTCCATGGAACTGTGTGCGGCGCGAGGTGTTGCCTACCCTTCTCCAAGAAAGCCTGAGAACTTTCTTGGCAACAGTCACACTCTTAACTCAGATGGAGCTTACAGTCAACTGAAACTCCCAAATCCTTTTCAGCTGTGCTGTTGCTAAGCCTCCAACCCATATGTTGTGAGGTGGTTTTCTGGATCCATCCCTATCAGATTTCATCTTGTGACAGCTCACTCCAGTTCATCCTTTAAAGAGTTTCTGAGATCCAGACTCTGACCAGTTTTGCCAACTGCCCTGTGAACTGTCCCTCCCATCCCTATGTCCTCTGTGGATCGGACTGCCATCGAGATATGCTGACAGCCCTGGGACCTGGGCCAGATAGGCTGCCCTCTGGACTATCACTGGTCCCTTAATCACTGATCTCTGGGAGTGGCCAAGCATATTCCCTGACTCTGCTATCATGAAATCAACTCCACTTTCCTGCACTCAAAGGGTGCATCTGGGGATTGACCAATGCCATGCCCACCATCACTGCTGGACACCCATTTATAGAACTGAATGGCCTTTACTCCTAGGAAGTTTCTTTTGATGGCAATCTTGCACGCACCATTGTGGCAGCGAGGGGCACCTTTTAGAGGCATATAATCTGGGTTTGACTCTCAGCCCATCCCCTTTCTCCCAATCTGACCTTGGACAAGATACTCCACATCACCAACTAAATCTAGAAACACATGAAAACACAAAGTAACCTACTGTCATGAGGGGGGAGCCCAGTTGGTCTGTGAAAGTGGGCGTGGTCCATAGGAACAGGAGTGGCAGTAAAGCGTGAGCCCCCCTCTCTCCAGACAGCTCTCCAGTTCACCCGTATCTGCCAAGCTCCAACAGCCAGGGTCTTCTTTGAGAGTCCTCCCCGAGTTGCCACTTGGCCGTGGCAGTACCTGGCCCAGTGCCTCCCTATGCCTGCTGAGTCAGGCCTCTCCAGGGTTCCTGTGCCCTGGTTGGGGGCAGATCAAAGCTTGGCTTAGGTCAATGTCAGAGATGACCTAGGAGCAGCTGTCCTGGGTCCTGATTTGATAACTTCTGAGTCCTGGTGAAGGAGACTCCAACCTGCTTTGCCCTCTACCTCCCTGACAAGGCCCTATCTCCCCAATATGCACACAGTTGCTATTGCCTGTGGGTTTTCATCTGGCCTTCGGACCTTGCTGGGAAGCCCAGAGCTCAGCCCCAGTCAGGCGAAAGCAGTAAAGACTTCTGTGCCTGCTCTCAGGGCGGGGGCCAGGGGGTGGATGCGGGGAGCAGAAAACGGAACCCATGTGAGGGGAAAGGGGCCAAGAGTGAAAGCCCGAGCTCACACCTAGGTTAGAGAAAGGCATTCTTTTGGCATGCACTTTGAAAATGTTTCCTTTAGAAGCAAAGGTAGAGAGGGAAAAGGTTTCCATTAAAAAAAGGGCAACAAAAACCCTAATTGAAATTCACAGTAGAGTCTGACAAGGCCTGAGCTCCTGCCCAGGAAATGTGAGGCGCAAGTAAAGTAGTGAAGAGACACTTCCTCTGTCTGAAGAGGCCAAGCTTGGCTTTGGGCGGGGCGGTGGGGCAAGGGGCAGCCATGGCTTAAAGGAGAGAATGCTGGCCCAGGACTCTGAGGCCCTAGGTTTCCACCCGGATTCTGCTCCTCATTAGCTGTGTGCCTTCCAGAATGTGCCTTCCCCTCTCTGAGCCTCCAATGCTTCATCTGGCAAAAAGAGGATGACAATACTCTTTGATATTCTTGCAAAGAGAGGGGTTATCCCAGGACTGCAGAGTTGGGAATGTCAGGGAAACCAACTGCCAGGAGCCCAAGCAGCCTCCCCAAGATAAAAGGGCTGTGTTATTGTTCAGCTCTCTGAAACCACATGTCTCTACCTACCAGCAGCCCGGTGGTGTCTTTGATCCTCTTGCAGCTGGCCCTTTAAGGCAGCACAACCTTCCCACGCTGCCTACCCACCTGCTTGTAGCTACAGTCCTTCAGCAAATGCTGGACCAAAATATCCTCCAGCCCTCGACTGGCTCCACTGCGCCCCCCTACTGCCCCTCCACCCAATCTGAGTGGGCTGGAGCAGGGGAGGGGGTTGGGGGGTAGGGGGGTGGAGGCGTGTCACAACATTTGTGGGGGGATCGGGCAAGTGGCACTTCCAGAGGCACACGGAACCCCACATGGCTTTCCTGGCTTTCCTGCCCTGGGATGCCTACTAGCAGTTCCCCAGAGTGTGCCAGCTCCATTTCTGGGCAGAAAAGAAAAATACATCCCTTCACCTGTCCCAGGACCCCTAGGGGATGCATATGTGTGCCTGTGTCTATACATACTCAGGCATGATGTGTACTTTAATATTTGGGGCTATCGTTCTACAACACAACCGACTCTCTACCAACCTCACGCGGTAGAATTTTCTCTATTATTTCAATGTCTGGTATTAAAGTTTCTATAAAGAAAAAAAACTGTGTCACAGGAACTGGAGAGGTTGGCGCATGACTTGAACCACAGGAGAGGAGAAGAGAAAAAAGAAAAGGGGAAATTTCAGGAGTCGGGACAGGGGGTTGAGTTGGACTCTGATGTGAGGAGAAAGCTGTACCCTTCATTAGCACAGGCAGGGTTCTGTCGTGTTACATCTTGCGATAGGCAGGGCACCCCATGTGGTCTGGTTCTACTGGAACTAGATGTAGTTCCTAAAGTAGATGTGCACCCCTGGCCCACCTGCCACAGCCAGGCCAGGACAGAGCTGGAACTTGAACGTGGGGCTCTGGAGCTGGGTGGTGGCTCAAGCGGAATCTTGTCAACAGAGGTCAGGCTGAGCACCCCCCACAATCCCCACCCAATGCACTCTGCCCCTCCAGCAAGCTGCTGAAACAGCTGGCCTGCCATCCCCAAAAGGCCCCAGAGGAGGCCAGCCTCTCCTAGGGACCTGCACTCTGGTTCAAAACTTGGGGGAAGTTCAAGACTTCCCACACACCTGGGTCTTCCTAGGCTTTTCCTCAACCTACTTCCCCAAGCCCACCAGGAGAGAGGATTTATGGAAGGAAAGGAAAGTGCATTGGGCTGGGAGTCAGCCCACCAGGTACCACCTTCTCTCTGCCTGTGGCTCAGGTGCTGTGTGACCTGGAGCAAGTTACTTCAGCTCTCTGAGTCTCACTGTTGTTATTCCACCCAATAGGAGGGTCAAGGTTATATAACTACACGGGGCTCTCTTGGTTCTAATGGTTGAATTCTCCAGATTCTCAGATTGCGAGGGGCAGGGTTTCCGGGGGTACAATTCTGTGGCCCAGAATGAGACCCTGCCCAGCCTCCCACAGCCCCTCTTCCCTCACCTCGGAGCCAGCGCAGGAGAAAATAGTCATCTGGATTCGGCAGGGTGGGCAGCACATCCTGGACATTCTCCCGAAACTGTAGGGAGAGGTAGGAAGGTGAGTGGCAGGTCCCCTCCCTGACCACCCCCTGCCCGGGGTTCTCCATAGGGACTCGGCTGGACCCCACCTCAACACGGGTCAACTCTGCAGACACTGGCTGAGCACATGGGTATACTCGGTTGCCCTGGTGGATAGCAAGGAGGTGGCAGGAAGGGAGTAACACATTACCCCTGCCTGTCTGTACGCCCTTCCACACTCCAGTGTGGCAGGCAGCCATAGGCTATCCCTGCTAAATGTGATAGTAGACACTTGGGGATGTGCCACAATCAAAGATGTCCGTTCGCCAAGCATTCCTTGTGTACCCAGCACTGAACTTGGCACTTATCTTATTCATGCCTCACTCAGAGTCCCTAGAGGTACTACTGTCCCCATTTTACAGATGAAGAAATTAGAGCTCAGAGAGGCTAAGTAACATGCCCAAGGTTGAACAGCTAGTGATCAGCAGGGCTGGGATGCAACCCTGCCCCCTGCCCCACATCTGTCCAAGGCAAGAGGGTGCACGCTTTCCACTGTAGTCTTCTGCCCCATGGTCATGGACTGGTGAGCAACGGGCTGGGGAAGCGAGGGAAGGAAGAGTCTGATGGTGACAGGCCCAGGAAGACGGTGGTCTCATCCTATTCAAAAAAAGTTTGTGTTGTGCCTGAAGGACTTCAAAGGTAACAGAAGGAGGGAGGAGGACAAACCAGGTGGGAGGGAACAGTTTCAACAGGAAGCCACGAAGGGGGAAAGGGCAGGGAGTACCAAACAAGAGAGACGGACAGTGACCCCAACGGATGACTATATCCACCTCCGACTGCTCACTGCCCTGTAGGTGAGCACACACACACACTCCATGCTCTCCCCATGCCTCCTGCTCCCCACCCCTCACCTTTTTCTAGTCACTGACCTATAGGGCAGCCCGGGAGGGGACCAATGAGGACCTGCCACCTCTGTCCCTTGCTGAGGTCAGCCAGGGACACAGATCCTCCCACCCCACCCCTAACAGCTCCTGGACTCCCAGGGAAACTGCTCCTCCAGGGCCCAGGCCTGAAGCGGCCCCTCACCAAGGACCCTAACCCAGCCCCTGGTTTCCAGTTTAATCACCACCTAATCCCCTCCTCTGCCTGACTTCCCCTGCAGGTCAGCAGTAAAATCTGAAGCCTCCCTATCCAGCCTCCCCAGGATGGGGGAAGGCCCAGCCTGGGGCAAAGCCTTCGTGGGGTTGGTGCCTCAGCCCCACTGTGTGGCAGGAGAGACATCTGTCCCCCCAGCAATGGAGAACTCCTTGGCGTGGAGCCCCCTAACCTGGAGACCAGACCCCATCAATTCTGGGTCCCAGTACAGCCAACCTCCTCTCTCCTACAGGGCAACAAAGAGTAGATGCAGTTGGTGGACAGAGGCTCCAGCCTTCAAACTCTTGCCCCCTCCTCTGCCCAGGTGCCCAGGCAAAGCCAGGCTTACCTCCCAGCCTTCTGAAGAGCCTCTGCCCAAGTTGCCAGCCAGGGAGGGGCCTGGATTGTTGGTCAGGGGAGGCCTGGTCTGAACTCAAACTAACCTCAACCCAATGAGTCACCCATAGGATCCCAGGCTTCACACATGAGGGTGCTCCCTTCGACATCGTGGGGTCCAACCTCTCATTTCCTTTTACTGAGCAGCACACAGAGGAGGACGGCTTTTCCCAAGGTCGCAGGGAGACCTGGTGCCCCAGCAGGGGCTCTCCAAGTGTCCTAAGGAGCTGTCAGGGGCCTGTTTGTGGTGCCTAGTGCCCCTACAAGAGGAAAACCTCCCGGAAATGGGAGGAAACCCGAAGCCCTACCCCTGCCCCGGCCCCCAGGGCCCGGCTGCCAGTTTCCAGAATGAATATTGCCTTTGTGCCCTCGGCTGCCTCCGAGGGCTTCCAAGCAACCGCTTCTTCCCAGGTGGCACCGCCAAGGGCTCGCTCGGGGATGAGGCTGGGGTAGCCAAACTTCCCCCCGCCCCGGTGCGGCGGGCCGCTGGGACGAGGGATACGAGGCGTCAGGTGCCGCTGGCCGCAGCTCCCTCCTCCGTCCGCCTGTCCCGCACGGTCGCCCGCCCCCCGCCCCGGCCCCTTCCCAGCTCGTTGCAGCCGGAGGGCGAGGCCCTGGCCCGAAGGGGGGCCCGGGGGGTGGGGTGGGCGGGGGACGTCTCACCTTGGCCAGTGCCTCCTTCTGCTTGGGACTCAGATCGCCGACTCTGCCGCTCATCGTGGCTCGGGCTCGGGGCGCGGCGGTTGCGGCAGCTGATGGAGCACGGGCTCGTTCCCGGCCGCCGGAGTAAAGTCCCAGCCTTTTGCCGGGGCCGCGGGGCGGGCGGCCAAGCCCCGCCTCTTAAAGGATCCCGAGGGGTGGAGTGGGGAGGGATGCGCCTCGTGCGGAAGACTCTGGAGCGTCCGTCTCTGTCCTCCTGAAGGCGGAGACCCTGGCAGAAGGCGAGCAGGAGTGCCCACCCGGGCTGAGGCCAGTGGACATTAGAAAGTCAGGAAATCTGGGTTCTAGTCTCAAATCTCTCTTTAGCTCGCTTTGTGACCTTGGACGAGACACCTGTGCTCCCTGGGCCTCAGTTTCCCCATTGAGATGCTATCTAATGAGCTCTCCCGAGTTGGGGTCCCTTAGTCCAGAACCTCACTCTCCCAGATGGGCGGGAGCTTGCCCTGTGCCACTGGGGGGGGTGGGGGAGACAAGTCCCGAAGCCTAGCATAGCTCTGCACCCTGTGATGGACTGTGGTATCAGCCATTTCTCCCGGGGGTCCTTGCTCTTTTCCTGTTTGCCTCGAGTTTTGGTCCACTGCTGCCAACCCAACTTTGGAGCCTCTCCGTGTTGACAGGCATTCCCCTCCACCTGTGAGGCAGTCAGGCCTAGGGGACAAGCAAGCACAGACTCCCCTTTCCCCACCCAGGGCCCTGACCTCTGCTTCCAACCTTCCCAGCTCTCAAAGAGCTGCTCCTGAGATGCTCACACCCACCCCTCCTCGCAGGTAGGAGGGCTTTCTCTCTTGGAGTCAGAAGGCCTGAGTCTGAACCCTACATCTTCCACTTCCGTCTGTCAGACTCCAGCAAGCAGCTTCACTCCTGTGAACCTGAGCTTCTTCGCTCACTCCACAGGAGGTGATTTGATTTCAAGTCAGCTTGAGAGGATCAAGTGAGCTACTGTACCTAAGTCGTCAGCACAGTGGTGCCTAGCCAAGGGTTCAGGTCTGTGATCCCGCCCTACTCCGCCCTGCACAGCCTCCCTTTGCCCCCTGCCTGGCCAGGCTTTGGCCTTCTGGGTAGGGTGGACATGCAGGAAGTCGCAGGAAAACTCAGTGAAAGCCGCCTTGCGGTCCGCTTACCTGCTTCCCCTGCTCCTGCCCAGAGGCTAGAGCTGTGGGTTCCTGTAACTGCAAATCTGACTTGTGTGATGGATGCCTCCATGCCCTCTGACTGTCCTGCCGTGCCTCACAGCCCCTTCCTTATCCAGTGAAGCCATTTCCTCCTTTCTGAGTTCAACCACATACTCTATTGTTACCTCCATGATAGTAGCTGTTCACATGCCCTGGGCCATTCTTTCCTCTTATTGTGTGCCAGGCCCTAGGCACTGTTCTGGGAACCCTGAAATGAATCAGACACTACCTTGCCCTCCCAGAGGTAAAATATGGCACCATCATCCAGAATATAAGACAGAGATAAATGTGTCAAAGAGAGTAAGTACTTGGGAGGTTAAAAGAGGTGAATTTGCTTTGGGTTCTAAGAACCCTAGAAGGCTATGTGGAGTGAGTGGCATTGGAGCTGGGCCCTAAAATATGGGGTAGGAAGGAAAGGGAAAGGAAATCCATTCATTCCATGCTGGCACAATGGCATAAGCCAAGTGTGGATGGTTGACGGGAAGCAGAGGAAGAATAGGCAGGGAGGACCCACAGAGAGACACTGTGTGGCCCTGCTTAGCAGCATCATCCCTGCTAGAGTGTGAGGTCCTTGGGCAAAAGGCCCTGAATCCCCACAAGCTCCCAACCCCCAGAACAGCAGCCTACACACAGGGACTGACAAGAAATGTATGCTGAATGAATGAATGCAAGAAATGCTCCAATAGGCACAGAGCCAGGTGTTGAGGGAGCCCTGGGGAGGAGACACAAGCACAGATCATTCAGGGATCCGGCAGCTCACCTCACTTAACAGCCATGGAAAGACCCAGAGAGAGCATGGCCCCGAATCCTGAGTGGTATGACAGCTGTGGAGAGCTTTGCCTGGTTCCTGGTGCATGGAAGGCCTCCACTTACAGCCTGGAATTCACACAGAGCCCAAGGAATTCATCCCAGGAGCCCAAGGACATCTCACCTCTCAAGGGGGAGTGGGTGGGGAGGCCCCTGCCAACTCTACACACAGGTCTCCAAGGGCATAGAAAGCAGGATGATCCCAGCCTCTCTGGGTCAGAAGGCAGAGGCAGGCTATAGCAGGCGTGCTAGAGTCGCTGGGAGGACTGTGCACCTGAAATGGTCCACACAGTGAAGGTCTGCCTCGAGGTGCAGAGAGCTGAGGGTCTCCATTCAGCCCTGTTGCTGAGAGGCCCCTGCCACCCTCCACCCCTGAGAGAAGTTTTTAGCTGTCCTTGCAGTTCTGCCCTAGTTAAGGAATCATGCATGGGCTTCTGGCTTAAGGCAGAAGGCATGGCTGCCTTCCTTGTTGAACACGTGGCTGAAATCTTTATATAAGACCCTTCTGGGGCAAGAGGTAGGGCCTATTCAAAGAAAAATAGAACAATAGCCCTTTCACAGTGCTTTATAGTTCTGCAAGTTACTTTCCGATCTAGCTTTTCATTTAAGCCTGTGGTGAACCTCTAAGTCAGGTGATTTATTGAGGAACCTAAGGAAGGAGGCCATCCTGTAAGAGTACATGCTGATTTATGACTTGCACCCAAGTCTCTGGCTTCTGGGCCAAGTGCTTCCAGGCACCCACATGCTGCAGCATGGACTAGCCTGGGAGTTGCCTACACCGGCTCCCCAGGAAAGCACAAGGAAAACTTTCACCCAGCAGGAAATCATCCTCAGCCCTAAACAAGCCCCTGGGAATCTAGAATTACCCACGATAAAGGTCTAAGTGAAATACCTTTCTTCCAGTCTGCCTTTCCCAGATCCTGTTACTGCCTGATTCTCCTTCCTCCACTGAAACTTACCTAGCTCTGGCCCACTATGGAACAGCTAGTTAATCTGATAATATAAATCCTAGACCAATAATCTGGTCACCTCCTTTGAGCTGGTTACTAAGAGAGAGTCCCTCCTCCACATCCCCACCTTTCCTCTCATCCCCTACCCCTGTCCTACAAGTTTCGCTCCCTGCTAGGTATGTTGTTCACCTGCTCAAGAATCTGCAGTAGCTCCCTAGCTCCTTCAGGAGTCAGCACAATCTCACCAACTTGCATTCCAGGCCAAGGCCTATCCTGTCTCAGCATCCTTTGTGGGCCTCAACTGCCACTCTTCCCCTCTACACACTTTCATTTTTTTTTTAAAGATTTTATTTATTTATTTGAGAGAGAGAGAGAAAGAGCATGAGCAGGGGGAGGGGCAGAGGGGAAAGCAAGCTCCTCACTAAACAGGGAGCCACACCGGAGGGCTTGATCCCAGGACCCCAGGATCATGACCTGAGCTGAAGGCAGATGCTTTACCAACCAAGCCACCCACTCGTCCCCAACACACTTTGATTTTAGTCAAAGAAGCTCCCTGCTATCCCTCAGACATTCCTTGGCCCTCCTGCCTCTGTCATAGTTACTTCCCTCTCCTGTTTCCTCCTGCCAGATCCTCCCTGATCTTCAAAGCCCTGATCAAATGCTGTTTCCAGGAACTTCTCCCTGATCTAACCAATCCAACATGAGCCCTACTAAACAGCAGCCCCTCTCTCCCGACCTTGACACCGACTGCTCTGTGTTGCAGTAGTTGACTGTCAGGCAACAGGCTGGCCCGACAGGAAGAGCCCAGCCTTGTCAGTCAGGCAGGCCGCAGGTAAGATCCAAGTTCTACCACTTTCCAGCTCTGTAACCAGAGTGCTGTGTGGAGTATAACTTGCCAGGCAAGGTAGTGTTACACCTGAAAGAAGGCTGCCAGGCCTAGGAGATATAGGAGGAGCATGGGCTAACTAATGGTTCTAGTCTTGCCAGGTAGTGGGCTCAGATGCCTCTAGGAGGTGGCTGTGGGATCAGGTGGGAGCACTGGACTGGGAGTCCGGGGCCGGGCTTTCAACCATGTTCTCAAGCAAATGTGCTTCAGTGACTATTTAGCAGTGAGCACTGGGGAGGAAAGGGGTGTTCCTCTGGGCTACCTGCCTTCGCCTCTGGGCCTTGGATGACTCTTCTCCAAAACAAGGGCACTGACCTCCAGATCAGAGTCCCCTGGGGGACCTTGTCCTGATTCTCTGGTGCCCTCAGGGAAAGGGGGTGGTGCCGAGATTGGCACAGTGGTTCGAGAGTCGGAGAAAACAGTCTTTCAAACGCTTCAACAAATATTTGTGGAACACTCTACTTCCATGGGACCAGGACGGCAGAACTCTCTGGAAAAACCCTGTGCTTGCAGGCAACCGTGCAGAAGGATCCTGACTCCAGCCTCCTTGCCTCCTCTCCTTATCCCAGTCCTGCCATGTGGGGTTTCAGCTGCCTTAAGTTTCTTTCCAACAAAGTGGGGAAGGAATGAAGAAATCCACCCTCCCCGGGATGACATGGCCGTGACAGCAGTAGAATGAGGAAGTGACAGTGATGGGCTCACTCCTGTACCTGCCCTCACTCTCCTCCAGGTGGTTTAGGCTTCAGCTCCTAACTAGAGCTGGGAGCCAGAGCACCTTTCATTCCTTCACTCCAAAAGTATTTAAGTAGAAGGTATGGTGCCAGGCACAGGGACACCTGGGGGAAGGAGGCTGACCAGGCCCAGCCCTTAAGAAATTCCTGGTCCACGGGGAGATGGCTAAGGCAACAGGTCATTCCAGCCCACTGCGGCTGGTGCCACCATATTGGTGCAGTCAGGAAGCTCCCCATCCCGGTCAAGGGGGACTGGCATCTCCCGTTCCCCAGAGACCTGATGACTAAGCAGGAGTTGGCCACACTGGAGGGGACAGGAGACCTGGAAACCATTCACTCCTTCCTCCCTTCCTTCCTTCCTTCCTTCCTCACATATTTCACTGAACACTGTGGAAGTCCTGGAGTAGGAAAATTGCCCTCAGGGAACACACAGTATCGAGATTGGGGGCATGACCAGCCTGAGCTTGGTCTGTGGATAAGTGAGAGGGGCTAGATAAGTGACGGGGTCAGATAAAGAATCAGCACTTAGGGGTACATGCATGTAGGAGGGCAGGTGTCAGGAGGGACTTTGAGCGATGGGGAGGGCCTATTCCAAGAAGCTTGAGCTGAGTATGTTCTGTGTGAGCCGTGGGAGTGGGCAGATCCTTCTCCTTCAGGGGCTTCAGCATCCTTGGTGTGGAACCGAACTGGAACCTCAGTCAGGATACATTCAGACTGCGGGTGGAGAGTGCTTTTGAAGGGTGGAGGTCGGCAAATGAGTCTCCCTTGAAGAGGGTGGGGTGTGTGTAGGAGAGGGGGTGGGATAAGGAGCCCCCTAATCAGGCCCCTCATGTTCCAGCCCCAGCCTTGCCTTGCTGCCCAGGATAGAGGATGGCAACCCATTTATTCCCTAACTCTTTTCCCCCCTTCCCAGCCCCCAGTGAGGAGGGCAGGGGTCTTCAGAAACTTCAGTGGCAGAGGTGGCAGCCAGGGCACTGAATGAATGACTTCATTCTTCCTTGGCAGCTCTTTGGCTCCTCCTGGGGTGTCTCCCCCTGAGGCAATGCAAGAGAGCCAATGAAGCAATCATGGACCTGGAGCCAGAGGCCAGGAACCAAACCCCAGCTGGGGGATGGGTGGGGCAAAGTCACCTGTCTTCTCCAGGTTCCTGTTATCTGGGGAGAAAAATAATCCTTGCCTCTCTCTGGGGGCTGCTGTGAGAATTCCAGGTGAATAATGGCTGGAAAAATGATGGGTGTACAAAGTGGAGCATTATTAGTACTATTATGTGTTTTTTCAGAAAGCACAAGAGAACAGGAGAAACCGAGCCTGCCTCCAGGCTCCTCCCAAGGAGCCCACTTCCTCGTCACTTCCGCAGTCCACCCTGGCTTTGCAAAGACACAAATCCCCTCCCCGCCCCACTTCCCACACCCAAACCCCTCTAATTAAGTCCCTTACCTTCCTGGCTATCACTGTCTAATCCCTAAGCCCTTTCTCACCGGTCTCCAGTTGTCTCAGGGAGTCAAATCCCTTTAGAATGAGCTGGCCCAGTTAACTGTGAACCCAGAGGCTGGGGGCAGGGAGCAGGGACTTCAGGACTCCCCTGGAGTGGAGGGGAGGGCAGAGGAGGGCAGGAAGGGTGCTGGAGACCTTGCCCAGGCTCTGGACTGGCTAGCATGAGCCTGGAGACCTCTCTTGGGAAGAGTGGGTTTTCATTTCTAGCCCTGTACCCTGCATCTGAGATAGAATCCAGATTCTTTTTTCTTTTTTTTTTTTTTTTTTTAAGATTGTATTTATTCATTTGACAGACAGAGAGAGAAAGCACAAGCAGGGGGAGAGCAGCAGCCAGAGGGAGAGGGAGAAGCAGGTTCCTTGAGGAGCAGGGAGCCAGATGTGGGGCTCAATCCCAGGACCCTAGGATCATGACATGAGCCGAAGGCAGACATTCGACCGACTGAGCCACCCAGGCTCCCCTGGAATCCAGATTCTACCACCCGACTTGTTCAGTGTAGGTCAATGATTTTGAGAAACAGAACAGCAGGGGATGAGCCCTCCTGACTCTGGAGTCAGACTACCTGGGTTCAGGTTCTGATTCCAACACCTACCACGGTTACTTGACTGCCATGCCTCAATTTTCATTCCATAGGATGGCGATGATAATCTTACTACTTCATATGGCTGTAATGAGATTAAACAAGTTTATTAGTGCGAAGGGCCTTGAACAGTGCCTGGAACAGAGTAAACATATCAGCTGTTTTCACTCGTACTTCTTATTCTCCCCCCACCCAACCCTGATATACCTGCCATTCTTACCCCCCACACCACCTCTCAGAGAGGCCTTTCTTCCCCTGGTACTGAAGCTGAAGCAGCACCCAGCAACTCCCTCTCCCCATGCTATTTTATCTCCTTCGTGTAGCATTTACCGTGGTCTGAAATTACCTTGCTTGTATATGTAGTTATGGTTTCCTAGCTATTCTAAAGGGCAGGAGCCATTGCTGGTCATGGTCGCTGTTCCATGTCCAGTGCCCAGATGAGCCAACACTCACTCTGCCCCCTGAGGGCTGGGCCCAGGGACAGACAGGCCCCTGGCCACCCCTCCACTCAGTACCCCTTCCTCTCTCCCAAACCACAGTTATCTGCTGCTACTCTGCACCTGCCCTGTGTGATCTTGGGCATGTCACCTCCCCTCTCTGGACATCCAGGTGAGGAAAGGGAAGAAGCAGTGGAACTAAGCAACCAAGAGACAGTCTAAGGTTTTTTTCTTTTTAAAATAGATTTAATTTATTTATTTATTTGAGAGCGAGAGCAAGAGAGAGAGAAAACACAAGCAGGAGTTGCAGCAGAGGGAGAGAGTGAAGCAGGTTCCATGCAGAGCAGAGAGCCTGATGCGGGGTTTGATCCCAGGACGCTGGGATCATGACCCCAGCCAAAGGCAGATGCTTAACCAACTGAGCCCCCCAGCCCCCCAGATCTAAGGTTTTTCTAAGAAAATCTGTTATACATCCAGTGGCTCATGCCGATTAGGGGGAAGGACCTCAAGGATCTCTGGGGTCTCAAAATAACAGTCGCCAGCCAGTCTAGCTCTCTCTTTGTCACTGTTCCTGAAAGCCCCCACGGTTGTAGGGGTGGGTTGCACTCCTAGGGGCTGGGAGTTGTCTAGCTGACGGCCCTTTGTAAAAAGAGCAGAGCCCAAAACTGGGCCCCTGCGTGGTCCCATTCCCTGGGGACTATCTTGCCACCTGGTGGCAGCTTGATTGCATTGGTCCTATTCCATCTGGGAGGGTGCTCGCAGCTGGGGAGGTGGGGGGAGGGGGCAGACCCAGATTCTGGATATGGACTTGCCTTTCTGCCTTCATCCCACTTCCAGCATCCCTCACATAATGCTTTGTCCATTTTTATGCACAGCCTGGCATCACAGCGAAGAATTCATTTCACAGCAGAGGAAGAGACACCGTGGGCACAAGCCCATGGAATTCACCGGCCTTACCACATACTCTATTCCTGGTGTCAATTCTAGAACATTTCACTGCCTCAAGCCTGTTCCACTTCGGTAACACAGCCCATGCCTCACACTTTCATTAACAGCTTCATTTCTTCCAAGGTCTTCCTGCAACTTTAGGGGGTGAAGGAGACGGGACACTGGGGCCTCCTCCACCCAGTTCACGGCCCAGCCCAGGGCCAAGGAACCTTGTAATCCAAGGCACAAGTCACTTGGAATCACAGCATGTCTGGTGAAAGGACCCCCTGCCCCCAAATCGTTTGGTCCAACTCTCATTTTCCTTTACAGCTGGGGACATGAGGCAAGAAAAAGGAAGTGGCTTACTGGGAGGAACACGGCAGAAAGAGTAACAGCCCTGTCCATGCCAGCTCCCCACTCAGCCCCAGAAGGGAAGCTAGCTGGGATCTAGGGGCTCGGCTCCTCTGGAGGGGCCCACTGGGCTGAGCATCCTGTCTGCCCAGCCCTAAGAGCAGGGAGGCTAAGGTTCAGCACCAGGCCTGCTACTCCCAGCTGGGATCTCGTCCTTCCCTCTGTGGTCCTCTAGTCTCCTATTCCTCACATGCTCTCCCAGCACTCATTCCCTGCTATCAGTCTCCTGGCCTTTGCTGCCTTGTCCCTGGGCTAATACTCCCTCCAATGGCAGCTCTGATCTACACTCTTTCTCTATAGCAGAAGGGTCCTGCCACATTTAGACTATCTCTCCAAGCACTTGTTTCTTCTGGGATAACTAACCGTTCCCTGGTGGGAGGACAGACCACAGAGTTACCTTGGTTACTCACTAAGTTTACAGGACACCTCAGGCTCCCACTGATGGAAAGCTAGGATGTGGATATTCATGGGGGAAACAGAAGCTTGTTCCAGGTTGGAGACAGGTAGAGGCAAGGGTCTGTGCCTCATTGTTTTGTGTGTGTGTGTGTGTGTGTTAAGGGGACAGAGAGGACCCCTTGCCTAAGTGGGCAAGATGGAGTTAGGGAGCAAGCTGTAGGAATAGGGATAGGCAGACAGCGGAGCCAACAGCCTCACTGATTACAGGGTGTGAACTTGCAACCCTGTCATTGGGGCTGATAGATGGACTGGGACATTCACGGACCTGGAGAAGCAAGACTCTCCATGGACACCTAGGGGCCTGCAGAGTGCCTTTTGCAACTTACAAAGAGAGATTGCTTAAGGTATGAAAGAACATTAGCACGAAGAATAAAGAATGATACAAGAAACACCCACGTGACTTAAGCAGAACACTCCTGGGTGCCCTTCCCCAATTACATCCCACCTGGTGAACGGAAGTCTGTACTTCTCAGTCCCTTGATTTTCTTGATAGTTTTGTTACAGATGAATTTCTCTCTTCAAAATGTAGTCAGTCTGCCTTGTTTTTTTTCTTTAATTGAAGTGAAATTCACATAACATGAAATCAACCATTTTCAAGTAAAAAAAATTCAGTATGAAGTATCGTACATTCACAATGTTATGCAGCCAGCACCTCTGATTCCAAAAGACTTTCATCACCCCAAAAGGAAAACTTGTACCCAGTAAGCAGTTACTTATCATTTCCCCTTCCCTTCAACCACCAATCTGCTTTCTCTCTCTACTGATTTATCTATTCTGGATCTAGCATTTGACATCTAGGCCTTTTGTGTGTGGATTAATTCACTTTGCATAATGTTTTCAAAGTTCATCCATCTTGTAGCACGGGTCAGGACTTCATTTTTTTTTTTTTTAAGATTTTATTTATTAATTGAGAGAGAGACAGTGAGAGAGAACATGAGTGAGGAGAAGGTCAGAGAGAGAAGCAGACTCCCCGTGGAGCTGGGAGCCCGATGCGGGACTCGATCCCAGGACTCCGGGATCATGACCTGAGCCGAAGGCAGTCGTCCAACCAACTGAGCCACCCAGGCGTCCCCAGGACTTCATTTTTATTTATAGCTAAACAATATCCCATCATATGGACATATCAAAATTTATCCACTCATCCATCAATGGACATTTCAGTTGCTGCCACCTTTCAGTTATTGTGAATAACACAGCTATAAATATTGGTGTCCAAGTATCTGTTTGAGTCCCTGCCTTTATTTATTTTGGATATATACCCAGAAGTGGAATTGCTGGATGATATAGTAATTTTATGTTTAATTTTTTGAGGAACCACCATACTATTTTCCACAGCTGCTGCACCATTTTACATTCCCGTCGTTGATCCACTTTGAGTTAATATTTTTTTTAAGATTTTATTTATTTGATAGAGAGAGATCACAAGTAGATGGAGAGGCAGGCAGAGAGAGAGAGATGGAAGCAGGCTCCCTGCTGAGCAGAGAGCCCGATGCGGGACTCGATCCCAGGACCCTGAGATCATGACCTGAGCCGAAGGCAGCGGCTTAACTCACTGAGCCACCCAGGCACCCCTGAGTTAATTTTTGTATATGATGTGAGGTAGGAGTCCAACTTCATTCTTCTGTGTATAGCTGTCCAGTTGTCCCAGCACCATTTGTTAAAGAGACTATTCTTTTCCTTATTGAATAGTCTTGGTGCCCTTGTTGAAAATCAATCAGCCATAGATGTCTGGGCATATTTCTGGACTGTCAATTCTATTCCATTGATCTATGAGTCTCTTTACACCAGAACCACACTGTTTTGGTTATTGTAGCTTTGTAGTACATTTTAAAATCAGGAAGTGTTAGTACTCTTTGTTCTTCTTTTTGTCCACAGCGGGGATTCAGGGCTCCTTCCAACTCCATGTACATTTCAGGATGGGTTTTCCATTTCTTCAAAAGAGATCATTGGAATTTCAATACACTGAATCTGTACATTGCGTCTGTACATTGCTTTGGGTAGTATGGCCATCTTAACATTACTAAGCCTATCAATCCAATAACAGGGATGTCTTTCCATTATTTAGGATCTCCTTTCATTTATTTCTGCAATGTTTTGTAGTTTTCAGTGCTCAGATCTTTCAGCTCATTGCCTAAGTTTATTTCCAAGTGGGTTTTGGGTTTTTTTTTTTTTTTTGGCAACTGTTGTAAATTGAATTTTTGTCTTAATGTCCTTTTAAAATCGTTCATTGCTGGCATAGAGATACAGAACTGATTTTTGTGTACTGTTGCTATAAATACTGATGTTTTTGAGTTTAAATCATATGAATTATTTGGAGACTTGTTTTTTGTGCTAAGCATTCTGTTAGAATTATCCACCGTGATACACACAAATAAACCATTTGTTTTTCTCTATTACATGGTATTTTACATATGAACGTATCACAGATTTCTCTCTTCTCCTACTGACGAGTTGTGATCTTATTTCCTTAATTAGTAATTAGGTTGAGGATCTTTTCAAATTTATTGGCCATTGTTGTTTTCTTATTTGTCAAATGCTTACTTGCATCTTGGGCCCTTATCTACACATTTGTATATTCTGCATAGCAATAATTTGGTTGCAAATACCATCTCCCAGTTTGTTGCTTTCCCTACCACTTTACTACAAGGGTTTTTTTCATTTTACTGCAGATGCATTTCTTCAATTTTTTCCTTTATAATCTGTTTTTATACAGTAAGAAATCTCTCCTGACCTTGAAGTAAACAGGATAGTCTTCTACGTTTCTTTCTAAAAATGCTTAAATATAGCTTTTCATATTTAGATCTTTAATTCACATGGAATTGATTTTTCCGGTACAATGTGCAGTAGAGGTCCAATTTCATTGCTTTTTGTTATGGTTAACTCATTTCCCTGGCACAATTTGTCAAGCAGTCCATAATACGGCTCTTCTCTCCAACTGCAGTGGTCCCTCGGACAAAGCCACAGTTCTGTGTGTAGGCCGGTTTCTGGCTTCTCTGTCTCATGCCCCATTTGTCTGTCTTTGGACTTACTTCAGATTCTCTTGTTCTCTCCATCATATTCTTCAGGAGTCCCTTGACAATTCAACATTAGTGGTTATATGGGTGTTCACTATAAAATTCTTTTCATTTTTCAGTATGTTTGAAATTTTCCTTAAAAAAATATTGGGGGAGGGACACCTGGGTGGCTAAGTTAGGTGTCTACCTTCAGCTCAGGTCATAATGGAGGGGGGTCCTGGAATTGAGCTTTGCATCGGGCTCCCTCTTCAGTGGGGAGCCTGCTTTTCCCTCTACCTGCTGCTCCCCCTGCTTATGCTCTCTCTCTCTCTGACAAATAAATAAATAAAATCATAAAAAAAAATTATGGGGGGAAAGAGTGCTGTGGCTTATCTGGCCTTTACCCTTTTATCAGGATACACTTTTTAAAAGGCTCAGGTTTCAGATGAGGCGATTCCCAGCAGCCACAGCCCTCTGAGAAAAAGATGAGTTTTAGGACAGTGTGTGGACTTTTCACATTTCTGTGGGCATCAGAGATTATTTGTTGGAGATGAGGCAGTGCTGCTCTTAATATCGTGCCCATTTCACTGCCCAGAAGAGTGACCTGCCTGAAGACCTAGCCTCTGGGCCCCCCTGAGGAGCTGTGTCTGGCCTGCTTTGTTCAGGCAAATGTCCCCAGCCCCTTTCCTGCCCCTCCGGGACCCTTGTCTCAATCTCCGCCATCTCCTTCTCACGCCAATCTTTGGTTCTCTGTTTCCTGGAGTTTGGTCTGGTGGAGAGATGGAAGCCCAGAAAGATGAGGATGTTACTTGACCAAGGCCACACCAAGTGACCGTAAGGCCGGCGCACAGCAAGGGCCAGCCAGGCTTCAGGCCACAAAACGTCCCTTGTTCCTGCCCTTCTGGGGGCGCTGATCGTGCCTCTGCCTCCCCATGTTGCTAACTATCTCCCTCGGTCTCCCGTGCTGCGCTCCGGTCTCCGCCAGTCTGACAGGCCACAAGCTGACTACCTCTTCCCGGGCTCCGCCCCACTCCAGCCACCTCGGCAGCCGGCGCCGGAGTTCTCCGCGGCCACCAGGGGGCGCGCGCGGCCTGGTCTGGGCACCAGTGAGGCCGAGGACGCCCCGCCTTCCCGGCGCCCCGCCCCGTCCGGCCCCGGCCCCGCCCCCCCCGGCGCCCCGCCCCGCCCCGTCCGGCCGCGGCCTCGCTCCCTACGCTCCCCCGAGCGCCAGGACCCCTGGCACCCGTGTCTCCTCTACTCGCCAGGTCCAGCCATGGGCCCCGCTGCTCGCCCTCCGCTGAGGTCGCCCCCGCCGCCTCCTCCGCCGCCGCCGTCGCCACTGCTGCTGCTGCTGCCCCTGCTGCCGCTCTGGCTGGGCCTGGCGGGACCCGGGGCCGCGGCGGACTGCGGCGAGCCTGAGGCCGGGGCGGGGCGGGGCGGGGCCCGCGCCGTACGAGTGGACGTGAGGCTGCCGCGGCAGGACGCGCTGGTCCTGGAGGGCGTCAGGATTGGCCCCGAGGTCGACCCCGCACCCGCGCTGGGCGGCCGCCTGCTGCTGGTGAGCGCAGCCGAGCCATCTGGTCCCGGCCCGCCCCGCCCCGCCACGCCGTAGATCCCGCACCCAGATCCGGCCTTTATCCTGGACCAAGCCCTAGGCTCCCAACGCCCTCTCCCCAGGATGCCCAGGCCTCAGACCCCGGCTTCCAAAACCTGAGATCCAGATGCCCTTCCCTTCAAACTTGCTCCCAAACCCTGACCTTACATCGCCTGTGTGTCCAACCCCCCTTCCTCCCCTTCCTCCTTCTGCCTGTGGTCCCTTACCCCACAGATGGACATCGTGGATGCTGAGCAGGAGGTACCCGTAGAAGGCTGGATTGCAGTGGCATACGTGGGCAAGGAGCAGGCAGCCCAGTTGCACCAGGAGAGTCAGGGCAGCGGTCCCCAGGCCTATCCCAAGGCCCTGGTCCAGCAGGTGCAGGGGGTGTATGTGGGGAAGGGGACTGGAGGAAGGTGTTTCAAGGCCAGAGCCAGACTACTAGGTGGGCCTCTAAGGAGCTTGCAGAGAAACCTGGGGCCTGGGTGAGGTGAGGGACCCGAGTTTGGAAAATTGAGACAGTATGGAGTGAAAGCAGAGAGGTGGGAGGTGGCCAGAGTCAGGAAGGTCCAGCAGGCTCTGAGAGTATCAAATGAGGAGTTCCTGCTGAGAGTTGGTGGGCAGGCCTGTCCTACTAGGACCAGGGAAGGCACATAATTGTTTGGATCCTCAGGACATCTGGGGGAAGGAGTGTACAGCTGGTCTGTCCGGAGGAAAACTTTGCAGAGCCAGGAGCTAAGAACTGTGGTCGTGGGTAGTGAGACAGATGTGTGGGCAGGGGTCAGCTAGCTTCTATCTCTGTCCCTCGCAGATGCGGAGGGCACTCTTCCTGGGAGCCTCTGCCCTGCTCCTCCTCATCTTGAACCACAACGTGGTCCGAGAGGTAAACGGGTTCAGGCGTGGGGGTATGCAGGCCAGGGAGGAGGGGACCAACACCGGCTGACCTTGTCTATCCATCTCCAGCTAGATATATCGCAGCTTCTGCTCAGGCCAGTGATTGTCCTCCATTATTCTTCCAATGTCACCAAGCTGTTGGAGGCACTGCTGCAGTGAGTTGGGTTTGGGGCTCCAAAGGACTGGGCTTGGGAACCTGGGTGCTGAGGGGGTCCCTGAATCTGCCATGGTCTCAGGACCAGGGCTTTTCCTGTTAACCTTCAGACTGTAGTCTGGTCTGAAAAATGGGTGAGGGGACTGGAACAAAGAGGCAGCTCTAGGGGCAGAGGGGAATTGGCTTCAGGAAGGAGAGAGCTGGATTCCTGATTGACAGGTTCTTTCCAAGACTTGCAGGCCTCCCTGGTCTGGCTGATGTGAGAAATGGAAGAACCAATAACTAGAAGAGACCTGGGGGCCAAAGCAGAAAGGCTGTGGATGATATGTGGGAGGATCTTTTCCCTACAAGGCTGGGGTGGGTGGGTCATCTCCTGCCAAAAGCCCTTCTCTCTGGCCCCTCTGTGGCTTTCCCTCCCAGGAGGACTCAGGCCACAGCCGAGATCACTAGTGGAGAGTCACTGTCAGCCAACATCGAGTGGAAGCTGACCCTGTGGACTACCTGTGGCCTCTCCAAGGATGGCTACGGAGGATGGCAGGACTTGGTGTGCCTGGGAGGCAGTCGGGCCCAGGAGCAGGTGGGTACCTGGGGGTGCAGCAGGCTCGGGTATGGCTGCACACGTGCCTTGTCTCAGATCCTGTGGCCTCTCCTCACCTTGCTGGCCAGGACCACTTCTTCCACTTCCCAGGGCTGTAATGAGTGCTCATTGACACGGGTGCTCAGTGCAGTGCCTGATGGGGTCATGCATAATCAGTGTTAGTTACTATGGCTATGTTACTCTCCTGCTCAGAAGCCCTCCTTGGCTCCCCATTGCCTGCAGAATAAAGTTCAGACTCCTTAGCCTGGCTTTCACAGCTCTCCTGTTCACTCACTTATCTTTTTTTTTTTCCTAGTCTCTTCCTTATACTCTCACCCTATGCCATTTACTGGCCTTCACACATGCCCTGGCCTCCTGCCACTAGGCCTTGTCTGTGCTTGGCTGCAGGCATGGACACTCTTTTTCTCTGTCTCCATACATCCCTGTCTGCTTGCCTTCTTTGGAAAGCTTCCCTCGCAGCCTCAGCTCACCATTCCTCTCTCCGTCTGAAATCGTCCTTTGTCAGGCCCTTCATAGCGTTCTCAGGACAGTCCGAAGTCTCTAAGTGTTGGGAATGTGACTTTGTTTCCTGAAGTCTGGGGCTGTGTCTTACTAGTCTCTGGATTTCTCAATGCTGGGCATCGAGAAGGTTCGAAGGTATTTTGTCCACAAGCATCTGTGGACAGATGCTCTGTCAGGGCAGGCATGTCCTGTTCTCCTGGTGGGCAGCCTCCGGGGGGGTGTCAGTGGGATTGGGCTGTGTGAGGCAGACTTGCAGCAGCCTTAGCTGAGGGATCTCAGGTTGAGTGTTTAAACTCTGTAGCCTCATGTTCCTCCTTTGTGAACAAGGACAGCACGTGGCCACAGGATCGTCAGGGTGTTGTGTGTGCATGAAGTTCACAGTGGGCACAGAGCAGGTGGGCAGCTTCTACTCTCTGAATGTGTTTGTTATAAATGATGGAATAAATTAGCAATCATCAGATAATCTTTGAGGTCGTAGGACACGTAGGGCTCAGTGAGAAGGGTTGTGGAGGGTCCAGAAAACCTATGGGACCCAGGCACTGTCCTGAAGGGGCTCAAAAACAAGCAGGGAAGGAACTCTCCCTTGAAAAGGCCTCAGCAATTCAGCCTGGACGTCATGTGCTCATTACTATTCGAGCAGCAGGAACTGACCCACAGTTGTGTGAAGGGAGGGGGCAGTGGGACTAGGGGAACAGAAGGGCTTTCTGGAAGAAGAGGGAGCTGCACTGGGTCTTCCCCTGGAGGGCAGCCCACCTAGACGTCTGGGTGGGGCAGGCATTTGGTGAGGGACTGTCAGATGAGAGGGGATGGGCCTGCAGAAAGCCTGGAGCCTGGGGAAGAGTGGGCTGGGGAAGGGGCCTGGGACTGGGAATGCCTGCAGTCTGCAGGCCAGTCTGGCTGGTACAGAGGGCAGAGCTGAGCCTGTCAAGTGCTGGGTAGCCATGATAGCCAAGGTGGCCTAAGGGTGGCTGGGGCCAGCTCTCGGCCCCAGCCCTAGGGCCAGGTCACCATGCTGGTGAGTCTGAACCCAGAGCTACAGCACCTGTGCACCGGAAAGGTCAGAGGGACCCCCTCTCTACCTGCTCACCTGGGGGTCCCACAGATGTGCTGAGCCTGAGAGGACTGGGTCTCTGGCCTGCAGCAGGGTCCCAAGCTGACCATGCCCTGTGCCCACGCAGTGCCCCCAGGGTGCTCCAGATCTCAAAGCTCCAGGTTCTGCCCTGGTGAGCTCACACTATAGTGGCCACTGAGTCCTGCCCCATGTCCGCCTGGCTTCACACAGCCCAGGCCACAAAGGCAGGGCAGTTCTGGCCCTGGGCTCCTGGGTCCCCAAATGGCGAGGTAAAAGGCCATGGCGGTCACTCTGCTGGGGTCAGCACTGAGCAGGGGAGGGGGGACGGGCCCTCCAGGACACAACAGAAGCATCTGAGCTCGGCCTGGGGGCTTGGGGAAGAGCTTCCTGCAGTAGGAGGTACTACCTTCTCCCACTCCTCAGGAAAGATGGGGGTCCAGAGACCAGAGGAGAGAGAGTGAGGAACAGGCAGCTGGAGCTTACGGTCATCTCTTGATTTGTGACACCCTGGCACCCAGCCTCGTCTGGAGTACTCCTCTTAAGAGCCAGTCACTTCTTGGCCCCTCTCCCTTGTAACACTATGGTAGTTGAGCTTCGTTGTTGGCCAGGGAAGAACACGATGGTAGAAAGCTACCAGGAATGCAGAAAGCTTTTAAATGAATGCATTTATTAGTCATGACATGTGCAGAGACCCTGAGAGCTGGTGCGCCTGTTTGGGTGAGCCGGCTGGGTTTTGCTTACTGTGCCACATCATTTCCTGTAGTCAAAGCCCAGCTGCCACACTGCTGTGGGGAGGGAGTAGGGGTAGTTAAGTCAAGGTCAGAGCATGCCCCCCATCCCCAGCCCAGGAACTCTGAGGTTCTGAGGGGCCCTCTCAAGGGCTAAGGGCAGGGCTGATGTGGTTCCTTCCCCCCAGTGGCAGCCTGAGGACCACCGAAGGCAGCGACAGGAAACACACAGTAAAGAGTGTGGGAAGGGCTGGGGGTCGGGGAGAGCTCAGGAGCAGGGGGCATCCAAAGGCATTAGCCCAGGGAAGGGGTGAGGAAGAACTGGGAACACAAGAAAGGACACGGAGCATGGGACCCTGAAAGGACAGGGGTGGGCGATCTAGGGCCTTGCCAGTTGGCCGCTTGAGTTGTTCAGGGTCTCTCCTGAGGGCGGGGATGTTGCAGGGAAGGGGGGCAAGCAGGGGTCCTGGGTGATCAGGTTTGCAGGTGAGATCCTTGTTGCTGTAGGAAGTGGGCTGGTGAGGCTGGAGCAGGGCCCCCAAAGAGCAGAGGAGTGGGATGGAGGGGAGGGGTGCATGGGCCCCCAAAGAGCAAAACCACAGGGGACCACGTGAATGCTCGGCTCAGACGGAAGTGGGTGGGTGATGGCACCCAAGAAAGTAGACCAGGAGAAGTGTGGGGTAGGGATGAGGGTGGGAAAGTGGTAGGGTCCTAGGCTGGGGAGTCTGTGAGGCTGCCAGAGAGAAGCTTCCAAGAATGCAAAAGCTTTTTTCCCAGGAGATGGTCTGGGGGCAGAGGTGGGTCCCCTCAGCAGCTGGACGAGGAGATGTATAGACAGCGGGGACTGACCCTGGGGGCACAGATGGGAGGCCCGCAGGCTTCAGAAGAGGAAGTCAGGAACCTGCAGGGACGCGCTGCCAATGGACCTTATCTGCCTGGTCTTCGGAGTGGACTCACTGGGGGAAGAGCGTAGAGCAGCCCCAGCCTTCCTGACACTCTGCTCCCCTGCCCAGAAGCCCCTGCAGCAGCTGTGGAACGCCATCCTGCTGGTGGCCATGCTCCTGTGCACAGGCCTCGTGGTCCAGGCCCAGCGGCAGGCGGCCAGGCAAAGCCAGCAGGAACCTGGAGGCCAGGTGAGAGCCTGCCCCCGGAAGCCCTGGTGCCCCCAGCCTGGGGCCCGCCTGACTGTGCCTGCCCTCCCCCACCAGGTGGATCTGCTCAAGCTCCGCGTGCTGCGGAGACTGGCATCCCTGAAGACCCGGCGCTGCCGTCTGGGCCGCGCAGTCCAGGGCCCCCCAGAACCAGGTGCTGAGACCTGTGCCGTGTGTTTGGACTACTTCTGCAATAAGCAGGTAGTGCCATGGGCAGAGGCTGACCTGTGATGTCCCTCACTGCTCCGAGACCCCCCAGAACCATTCCTACCAGGCCTTTATCCCACCAGCTCCTACTCTAACTAGGAAAGCACCCACTAGGGGGTGGAGAGGGTGGTGAAAGGCTGCAGGAGTTTCAGTTCCTCCATGCAGGTGGGGCCAGGCATCCCGATGTGGAGGCCTGTGGTCTGAAGTCTCCCCCCACACCCTGCAGTGGCTCCGGGTGCTGCCCTGCAAGCATGAGTTTCACCGAGACTGCGTGGACCCCTGGCTGATGCTCCAGCAGACTTGCCCGCTGTGCAAATTCAATGTCCTGGGTAAGCACCAGGGGTGGGGGCCCTTGGCCAGCCCTCCCTGCTTGCTCCCCACCTGACACCTCCCTCCCGGTGTTTTCTTGCTCCCATGCAGGAAACCGCTACTCAGATGATTAGCTGCCCAAGCTGGGTGTCTGCATGTGGGCAAAGGACCCTCCCACCTGCACCCTGGCCCTAGGCCTGGGCTCCCGGAACAGAACAGCGGGATGGACAGGAAGCCGGTGGGAGGAAGGACAGGGGCCTCCCCTGCTGAGGGGCCAGGCACCCCATCGTATTCATTTTGGGAAGGAGGGACCACACTCCCCAGTCTGAGGATGCAGGATCTGGACCTGCCAACTCAAGAGAAGCCACCTTGGGGCCCTTCTTCTACCATCCTGGAATGTCTGTGTCTGCCCTCCTCGCAGGCAGCTCCTGGGACCCTGGCCTGGGGGAAGAAGCGGGTGGGGCAGCGCAGCTGGTCCCAGGGCTTTGGTGCCTCTCTGACCTGCCTGTCAGGGCATCCCTGGGGACTGAGGCTGTGGTGGCTGGTTGAGTTGTGTGCTTATTTATTGGGCGCTGGGTTGTGAGAGGAGCTATCTGGCCTTGGGGGCATCCCAGCCGGTCTTTCAGGACACATCTTGGTCAAGGCTATGATGTTCAACTGATAACGCCCTCAGCCCTTGGACACAAGGTGCTGCCTGTCCAGCTGGACTCCCTCCCCAGGCCTGGCTGGGACCAGAGGCCTCAGAAGCCATCCAGTCCTGTGCTGCTTGGCCAGGCTACGGGTTGCTGACCAGGGTACTTGAAGCTGCAGGATAAACGTGGTGCATCTTTTAGGGGCAGCTGGGTTTTTTAAGACTTGGGGTAGGGGAGGTTTAATACTGAAGTAAACATGGATATATTTTAACATAAAGAGATCAGATTTGTGTGGATGTCTTAAGACAGAAAAGTCGCCTTGGGCTCTGCTGCCTGTGAGGGGGGATTCTAAGACAGGCTTCAAGATACCCTGCCCCCAGCCCTCATGGACACGCCTTGTTGTAAACCTGCAATGGGGAGTGTAATAGATTTTACCCCCATGATGAGGTTATATGGCAGGGTTGATCTTAAGATAGGGAAAGTATCCAAGAGGGTCTGACCTAACCATGAGAGCCCATTAGAAGCAGAGAGTTTTCACTGGCCCAGTGGAAGAATAGGAAGTCAGAAAGTTGAAGCAAGAAGGGCATTCAGTGTGTGAGAAATTCTCTGTTGCTGACTTGAAGATGGAGGGGGCCACGTGGCAAGGAAGGCAGACACTTCTGAGTGCTAAGAGTGGCCCCTGCTGACAGCAGCCATTGGGGAGATGGACCTCAGTCCTACAGCTGCAAGGATCGGAATTCTGCCAGCGGTCAGAATGAGCCTGGGAGTGGGTCCTTTCCCAGAGCTGTCGGAAAAGAATGTAACCTGGCAGATACTTTGACGTGAGTCTTCTAAGATTCTGAACAGAAAACCCAGATACAGGGCCTGAACTCCTGACCTCCAGAACTGTGAGCAGAGGGGAGATGAGCTGTGATTGGTCCTACCCTGGACTTGGACCCACGTGTCTTGCCTCAGAGACCCCACCCCAAGGGCTGGCTTTCGCCCGTGAGGGCCAGGGCATCCCAGCCTCCCTCCACAACGCCAGGCTCCACAGAAGCTGGAGTTGGGCAGGTAGCGGCCATGCCCATTTAGCTACACACATGGCCCCTCTTGGCCTTTCTTGTAAACTGAGGCACTCTCCCTGCTGGCCTCCTCTCCTGGGGAAGATGTCACAGGAAGCTGGGAGTGCCCACTCTGAGAAGTCCTCAGCAAGGCCTTAGAGCCTGACCCAGGGCAGGCTGGAGGCTTCGTGGAGAGAACTGGACTGTGGGCCCAGCATGGCTGGGTGGCACGAGTGCCAGGGCCCAAGAGACAGGCCTGGGAAATCCAGGGCTTGCTGGGGGTCCTGCTGTCGGGTTAGGTGAGGCCTTGCCCTGCCTTCTAGGGATCCAACCTCCCAGATTTAGAGAAATCCTTTTGACTCACATTTCCTGAAGGTGAAGAGTTTCTTAGTAAAAAGGATAACGGACTTTTTTGGGTCCTTAATGTCCCCATCCTGGGTTCAGAGCTGGGGGTAGGAGGCCCTAGAGCCAGGAACCCCTTCTCTGACTCCTTCCTCACCAGGCCTACCTTGGCAGCTGCTCTCCTTCCCTGACCTACCCCTACCCTGACTCTACTACGCTCCATGGGTAGGGTCACTGAGTCTGTCAACCTTTTGTGCTTGCTCTGGGGATCAAAAGACTACCTTTCACCTGGCCCAGGTGCAAAGCTTCTTGCTGTCCTTTGTGTGCCCTCTTTTCCCACTGTCCTGTCAGGACAGTGTGCTAGGCTTCTGCCAGCAGACGACCTACATGGCTGGGGACTCAGTGGTCCCCACCCAGAATGGGGGAGGAAGGACTCTGCCTCTGACTCAGCCAGTGCTGTGAGGCCAAGGGTGCTGTGGGCAGATGGCAGGGGCTTTATTACATGGAACGGGTTGCCAGCCACATGCCCTCCAGCCCCACCACACGGCAGGCTACATGGGCCGCTCCTGGGGCTGGTATGCAGGGCTGGCCGGGCTCTGGCCTGGTGACAGTCTCCTCCTCAGCCTGGCCAAGGCCCGGATGGGGTTCTGAGCACAGTTGGTTGAATGGGTCATGTCCTCCAGGGAGGACCTGCCAGGCCGACTGCAGGACTGCTGAGGTGGGGATTCCCGGAGCTGGCATGGGAGGGTCCTGCCCATGCTGGCTGTCCTGCTGCTAGGCAGGTGCCGCCTGCCCAGGGGCCTGAGGGAGGACCAGATGACAAGATCTTCCGTGAGTGAGGAGGACCAACCCACCCCCATCTTCCCCACCTCCCTCAAAGCCTTACTCACCCTGGAGAAGCATTCTGGGCCTGGGCTGGGGGCACTGTTCTCTGGATTCCTTGGCTGGGAGGGGCCCAAAGCTGGTCCTGTGGAATCAGCTGCAAAGAAAGTAAATTCAGAAAGGCCCGGGAAATCTCTCTGCACCCTTCAGCAAGGGTGTTCTTGCCATGGAGGAGAAGGGAGGGCTGAAATCCATACCATCAGCCCCCTCCTCTCAGATGCAGGGTTTGGGGAGCCTTTCAGGGCCACCCCAGCTGCAGTTAAGTGTGGGAAGTTTGGCTTTCTGACAAGGTTCCTGGTTGTCCTTAAAGTGAACAAGAGCTAGAAGGGGTAAATGGAAAGGCACCGTACCATTCTCACGCCTGCTTGAAACGTGGAAACCACATGTGATGATGCAGGCTTTCGGTAGGTTCCCAGGGTGGGGTCTGAAGACCTGCTGGGTCAGGGGCCTCCCCCAAGTCCCCAAGAGCCGGCCCTCTCAGGTTGGGAGCCAGGCTGCTCACCTTCAGGCTTCCCTGCTGGGCTACCTCCCGGATTTTGGACAGCATAGACTGGAGCCGCCCATTCTCCTCCTGTAGGACCTGGATGCGGATGTTGTTGGCCTGTACCTGCCTCTCCATGTCATCAGTAACATTGCCGGAGCCTGCAGGGATATACCCTCTGTTACCTCCCCCTGCCAGGGCTGACCCTGGTGCCGAGCAGGGCCCGTGCTCTACCTCCCCCCACCCCCGGCCTCATCATCCTTCTCCTGAGTTCCTGTCCCAGTTTCCTACCCCCTCCCTGCTGGGAGGTGACCACGGCAAGCTGACTGGGACCTCAGGCTCGCTGAAGATGCTGTAACTGGGTAAGAGAGTGAATCCCTTCCAAAGCCGCTTGTTTTCAGAGAGACAGCAAGGTGTCTCAGGCCACACAGCCAGCTCTTTTGTATGAGTCACAGGAACTCAGCAAGCACGTTCTTTCCCACCACTGGGGAGATGGATGCTTGCTTTCTGACTCTGAACCTGAGCAAGTTGCTGCCTGCTGTGGTTCTCGGTCTTGTGGCTTGTGAAAGGGCTGTTACCCATCTTATGGGGCGGAATAAAAGACAATGGAAGGCCCTGGCCCGCTGCGCACAGGACCGATGACTTAGTCCGACAGCCCCGCAAACGGATTCACCCCCCCAGGGATAAGGGCTGACGGCCTCAAAGAACCTAGGTTGCCTGGCATCCAGTTCTCTGCTGAGATGGGTACCTAGTACTCCTGGGGCATGGGGGGCATGACACTGGACACTGGAAAGCTGGGGTGGTGCCCATGGAGCTGGCCCCATGCTGTGGTTTGGGGAGACACCAGGACGGGGGACACCAGGATGTTGAGCAAGGACTGGCATGTGACATGGTGAAGAGCACAGGCTACAGAGGTGGTTAGACCTGCACGAGGATTCAGCATGCGGACAGTGGGCAGTCTCCTTGCCTCTGGGCTTCTGTGTCCCCATCTACAGAGTGGCTAACACACGAAGTGCCTTCCGTGTCCTGGGGACTCAGTAGGGACCGCACTGCAGGCCAGGGAGCTGCAGACTCCAGTGTCTTGCCCAGGTGAGCCCTCAGCTCCCTGTCCAGGCCCCAGTACGCCCTGGTCAGCACCTATGGGCCCCTACTTGGGATCTGGGCCTTGATGGGTCTGTGCAGGTCTGGGAAGGCCACCAGCAGCCGCTCCCGCTCCCTCAGCTCTGTGAGCTCACGTTCCAGCTCTGATATGGTCAGCCGCAGATCCGTCGTGGCCTGCTCCAGGCCTTGCTTCTCCTGTTGCAGGCTCTGCAGCAGCTCCTGGGGCAGGGGGAGGCTCAAGCCTTATGCAACAAATGGCTCCCGGCTCCCCTGGGGACAACCCCTCTCCCCACCAGTCCAGACATGGGACAGGCCCATGTCTGGGAGCCATCCGGCACCCTTACCCTGCCAGCTCCCACCTGCTGGGCCAGGAGCTGGCTCTGCCCCAGCTCCCTCTCGCTCTGTAAGCTCTGCAGCTGCTCCTCCACCTGGGCCCGCTGGGCCTCGGCCTCATCCAGGCTGCCCCGAAGCTCCTCACGCTCTTGGTCCAGGTTGTCCAGCTGCTGTAGCAGGGCTCGCTGTTTGGACTGCAGGGACTGAGGCAGGGTGGGCAGGCAGGGAGGCCATGAGGCCCCCGGGGCAAGGCTCAGCATGGGACAGAAGTGGCCTTGGTATCTCTGACGCGCTCCCTTGTGCCTGTCTGTGTACAAGGGAGGCTGTGCATGCGTGTGCAGCAGAAGGGGCAGAGGGGCCAGTGGTGCAAACCCCTCTGGGCCCCCCAACCCGGTCAGGCCCAGGCCCCCCACTTTGCAGACCCCTGCCACTTTGGAAAGCAATGGATTGACTATCAATCTTGTCCCCTCTTCTTTCCAGTCACAGTCTCCACTGGGGGAGGAATTCTGGGCAATACATTCTCTTTTTCTCCTTAGGTTTCCTGTGTCCCGTCAGCCCACATCACTTGGGATCCACTTTTCCTGACACCCACTGAGTGCAAACCAGGAAAAGCCAGTGCCTGTCTGCTCCGAGTCCCGGCTCTAGCTCCGGCTGGCTGCGAAGCTTTGCGTAATTGCCATAATCTCCCTGAGCCCCAATCTCCTCCTCCATAAAATAGGGACGACGAGACTGTCCAGCTCCTACTGTGGTGATGAGGAATAAGAACAAGGGGGCTACAGAGGCCGAGGCCCAGCCCCTTGTCCACAGCATACATCTGATACCTGGTGACTGTGACCGTTCACAGGGAACTGAGGAAAACACCCGCTTGGGACTGAAAGGCCTTCCCGGCCTGGGCCATAACTACTTCAGGTGGCAGGTCACCTGCTCCCTCAGCCCTACCCTTGAGGGTTTCTGCAGGGCCCCTATGCCCAGGGCACAGCTGTAACCTGGGCCTTGGCTCGCTCTTTGTCATCCCTATCCTTTCTCTGACTGATGGACTCCTCACCAGCCCCTGGCATCCAGTTCAAAGGCCATTCCTTCCCAGAAGCCATCCTGGATTCCCACAGATGTGACTGTCCCTCTGTGGACACCTGTAGCACTTTCCCTGCACCTCCTAGCCATCTGGCAGCAGAGCTGTGGTGACCCAGCTGTTTGTCCTCGCTGGGCGGGGAGCTCCTCCAGAGCAAGGCCACCTTTGGCTGCATCTGTCCCTGGATCGCTGTTTCCCCAGTGCCGGGGGCCCAGGGGAAGGCTCAGGCTCTTGATAAAGATCAAACAAAAGCCTGGGTGTGTGTGTTGCCGGGCAGGTACCCCCCCACCAGTGGGGCTCTCTCTTCCTGCAGCCTATGTCACAGACACCCCTAGGATCCTCACCTCCTGGTGGCGGACCATGCTGTCAACACGGGCCTTCTCCTTGTCCAGCTCGGTGCTGGCCCAGCGGATCTGCTGGCTGGCCCCGTCCAGCCGCCCGGCCAGCAGCTGCACCTGATCCTCCAGCTGCTGCACCTGCCTCTCAGCCTCTGCCCTGCGCTCAGCCTCCTCCTGAAACTGCCGCGCCTTCGTCTCTGCAGGATTGAGTGGGCAGGGGGAGGGGTAGAGCCAGAGAAGCCTGGGTGCGAGTCTCCGTACTGCCCCTGACCCATGATGGGACCTGAGGTAGGGCGGAAGGGGTCACAGCCTGTCTCTGGGCCTCAGTGTCCCCGGCCACAAAATGCTGCTCTGAACCCTTCTGTGAAAACAGAAGGTGCTCTCTGGGTGGGAGGTGGTGGCAGCCCAACTCAGTGTGGCCAGGTGGACCCATCCCTGGGGCTCCTAGAAGCCCGGGGGACAGAGACAGTACCGCTCATCTAGCAGCACCACTGAGCACAGGACATGGAGTACAGGGCCACACAAGGGGGCTCCTCACCCAAGGCCTGCATGGCCTCCTGTTGCTGCTTCAGCTCCCCCTCTAGGGTGGCCACCTTCGTCTTGAGGTCACTTGTTTCTACAGCGGTTGAGAGAGAGAGAAAGAGAGAGAGAGAGAGAGACTCCAATGGGCCTGGCCAGGGCCTTCAGGCCCAGTGCACCCTGCAGCATCATGACAGGCAGTGCTGTATGGAGGGGCTGCCTGGGCCAACTGGAGCTCTACAGAGAGGCCGGGAGGCCTGGACCCCCCTTCCTCCTGCTTCCTATTGGCTGGCTGCCAGGTCTCTGCACTGCTCTGGGCCTCTGTGTCCTCTACAGAGGTGATAGGCTCAGAAAGGACAGTGATCTGCCTAAATCCCTCTGGCCTCCCAACCTCAGTGGGCCCTGGCCTGCTCCTAGTGAGTGTCTTAGCTGTCTCTCTGCCTGGTGGCTTTCATGGACGCCAGAGAGCAGCTCCTCTGGGAAGTCCCCTTTGGGGACACATGGGAGTGAAGAGATGAACCCCCGACCCCCTTGCCCTCTCAGGGGACAACTCTGAGGCACGCGTTCCACACCACCACCAGCTCCAGTGCTCCCCAGGTGGGATGAAGCTCCGGCCGCCTGCAGGGTAACCAGATTGGGGAGCTGCCCACCCTCGGGGCCTCTGACCCCACTCCCCAGCCTGGGTTTCTTCACCCCAGCGGACGTGTCCCTGCAGCCCTATTACGGGGTCTGCCTCCCAGTGAGCCTGTGCTAAGGCTGCGGCAGAGCCCCAGGGCTCAGGGCCCCGCTTCCCAGCACAGACCTGTGAGCAGCTGCTGCCTGTGGCACTCCCACTCCGCCAGTTGCTGTGTGGCCTCCTCCGCCTGTCGCTGCCGCTCCCCCTGCTCCTGCTGCAGTGCCTGCTCCAGCTGGCCCACCTGCTTTTGCAGTCCGTCCTTCTGTCCCTCGGTCTCCTCCAGCTGGGCTCTGAGCGGCCCGACCAGCTGAGTGAGGGCCCCCATGTGCTTAGTGAGGCGTGTCAGGTCTTTGCTCTGCTCGGCTGCCCAGTGGCCCATGGTGGCGGCTGGCAGCGGCCTGAGGCCCATGCTGTCCCGCACCAGCTGCTGGAACTGGCCTAAGGATGAGGGCAGGTTCTGGCTCTGACACAGGCTGATGACCGCCTTGCCCACCTCCCGCAGGCTGCTTTGGACGCTGGTGCATGCATCACAGGGCACAAGGGCTGTCTCCACCGTCTGGGAGTGAATACTCCTGCTGTTCTTGGAAGTGCTGGCTGGACACTGTGGGGAGACTCTGATGGGGAGGCTCTCCGGCTCTTGGCAGGTCTGGGACAAGCGTGGTGTTGGGGAGGGGGGTTTGAGGAACTTGGCAGTCACAAGCTCAGGGCTCCTGGCTGGCTCGCCCTTGGCGGTGGGCTTGGAGGTGAGGTTCTCCCCTTGGTTTACTCTTTTCTGTGGTCAGGAAAAGAAAGGGAAAGCAGATGGAGGAGACAGACCCAGGAGGGGATCAGTTTCCTGGTGAGTATTCTGTACAGCCTCTTCTGATGCTCAGACCCTTAGATGTTAGATATCTGACACCAACGTGAATAGGAGAGAGAACCTTCTTTCTTCACTGCCTCAAATTACCAAGCCTGGGCCAACTCTCTGTTGTTCCTCCTACCCCCCAGGCTCTGTGCCGTTCTGTGCATGGGACAAGGAGTCTAACAGTGAAGCCACAGCTGCTGGTTCCGGGGATTTTGCCCAGTGGACCTGCTTGTTCTCGTGTCACCATAGCTGCTCTCAGTTTTCCGTTCCTCCCCGTTATGGTGATGGTGATCCTTCTCACAGGGATTTGTAAAATTATAGGAGAAGCCATAACAAATGGGGCGAACATTAACAGTATCACCCAACAATGCCCCGAGATGGAGAGACTGTTATTATTCCCACTGTACAGATGAACAAACTGAGGCTCAGGGTAGGCTCAGCATAAACAGCAGATCCTGGGAGCCCAGACATGACCCCCCGAGGCCTGCCTCTGGAGGGGACACCATCTCCTCTGAGCGGTGTGAGCCCAGACAGTGACACTGTCTCTTTCAGGAATTTGGGTGGTTTGCCCACATGGTGTGCCACAAGGCTGGGACTGGGGCAGGGTAGACAGGTGTGAGGGTGACTAACCCACCTGGGGGGCTGCCTGCTGGTAGATCATGCCCAGCCTCAACAGGCTGTTCCAGAAGCGTCGCACCGTGAGCCCCACAGACATGCAGGGCCCCACAGCCCGGGTAGCAGGCACTGTCTGCTCTGAACCGAGGTTCTCCAAGTAGCTCGTGCAGCTCTGAAGCAGCAGCAGGAGCCTGTGGGCAGAGATGGCAGGGTCAGCTAGGGTAGAGCCTGGTGCCAGCACGCCTGTGCACACCACAACTAGCAGCCTCCGGCTCTGGGGACCTCGAGGGCCTTAGAACGTGCTCTGCTGGACCAGCTTCAAACCCAATCCAAGGGGCCACTTCCTCCAGGAAGCCCTCCCTGAGGGCTGAACGTGGGGGCCTTTTCTGGGCCTCCTGGCTATCAGCACTTCAGCCTGGCTGTTCCCCCCCGCCCACAGGGATGCTCTGGCAGACTGGGTCTCGCTTCAGTTGTATTGCGCGTGCTCCGAGTGCGCTGGGTGGGTGGCTGCCTTACGTCAGGTAGCTCAGAGCCTTCTCCTTACAGAGGACAGGGCTGAGACCCTGAGTGGAAGGGCCTGGCAAGCACACAGGCCAGGGGCACCCTGCAGCCTCCGGATTCTAGTCAGGGTCTTCTCCTGCAGGGCAAGCTGCTTCTGTGACATTGGGGACATGAAGATAGCTAGGGGTCTATCCCAACTTCAGTGCTTAAAATTAGAGTTGGGCTGCTCTAAGGAAGACAGGCATTAAAAGGACAAGTTTGAATTTTGCAGGGGAACCAAGCTACCTTATTTTTTTTTTAAAGATTTTATTTATTTATTTGACAGACATAGATTACAAGTAGGCAGAGAGGCAGAGAGAGAGGAGGAAGCAGGCTCCCCACTGCGCAGAGAGCCCCATGCAGGGCTTGATCCCAGGACCCTGAGACCATAACCTGAGCAGAGGCTTTAACCCACTGAGCCACCCAGGTGCCCCGGAACCAAGCTACTTTAAAGGAAGAGGTCTTGTATTTATAGCACATACTGAGCAGGTAAGTGACCTTGCCTTGTTTTGGGGGCAGAGGGGTCATCCTAAACCCACGGGGGGTCTTGGGCAGGCAAAACCTTGCAGGAGGAGACACCAACTGCCTCTCTGAGCTGAGGTGTATTCCTCTGTGAATGGGGACAACTGTGCCTGCCACAGTGCTGGGCAGCTTTAGGGGTGGGGTGGGGTGGGAAAATGCCTGGAAAGAAGTCAGAGCATGGCCTTGACAGAGGGGTGGGGAAAACATGTCAGCAACAGCTTTATAGGGGCGTGGCAAGATTGGGCCTTGATGGCTGATGTAGCTTGGCCAGACCAGGAAGGGATGTGCAGGGGGTTCCTAGCAGATGGCATAGGTAAAAGCAAGGGAGGAGGAAGGTATATTTGGGACACCTGGTTGGCTCAGTTGCTTGGGCATCTGTCTTTGGCTCAGGTCATGATCCTAGGGGTCCTGGGATAGAGTCCCCCCCATGTCTGGCTTCCTGCCCAGGGGGGAGCCTGCCTCTCCCTCTCCCTTAGTCCTCCAGCTCCTCCCCTGTTCATATGCGCTCACTCAAATAAATAAATAAAGTCTTAAAAAAAAAAAAAAAAGAAGGCAGTGTGTTCTGTGCTTATACATGTTTAGCCTCTCACGGGTTCCAAAGAATACTTTCATCCTGAGGGTGCCTCCAGGACTCTAAGTGGTAACCCTAGCTTCTTTTTTTTTTTTTTTTTTTTAAACACTAGTTTCTTTATCCCCAGGCAAGTCATCCCCAAACTATTCTTGCCTATCAGGCCTCCATGACTTCAGTCCATGTACAGTTTTGGCCACAGGGAGCCAGGTGGTGGTTCCCAGGAAGTGGAAGGCTGATGGCCATGTTAAGTTTAACGAGAGTGTTGAAGTGGAGGGGCTACGAGGCAATCTTCGCAACAGGGCCAGAATCTGGAAAAACACATCCTGTGTCTGACCTTGTGACCCACAATGACAATGGGATAGCTCTCAAGAAACCAGGACAAAGGGCCTGGGATGGAAACTCTGAGCAGCAGCTGTGGTGTCCCCGATGCACAGAAGCCCTAAGGAGGTGGCCGACGGAAGCTGGAGAGGTGGCCCTCGGAGCTGCACAGCTGCAGGGAGCAAGAGGGGGGCCCACAGCTCCCCAAAGGTGGACAGGATGGGAAATCACAGCACATGACAGAAGCTGAGATCGCTGTGAGGGCCTTGGGCTGGCCAGCCTCCTGACAGGCGCTCAGTTAAAGGTGATTATTGATATTGATGTGATCCCTGATGGTGGCGGAAGGGGTGGATCCTGAGGCTGGTTTACTGATTTAAGGGGCAGATGCCAGCACTCCAAGATCACTGGGCTTGGTCAAGGCCCTCACCTGTCGATGACCAGCTCCAGCAGAACAGCATGGGACAGCTGCGTGAACTCGGGGTCACCTGGCACGTGGTCATAATGCTCTAACAGGGCCACCATGTCCAGGTCGCAGGCCACACGATCAGGGAACTTCCAGGAGGGGAAGCGCACGGGTCCGGCACGAGAGAACACATCCACGATGGCGCCCTGCAGGTCGGTAAGGTCCTTACGTAGACTGTCCATGCAGGACTGGCTGCCCAGCAGGTGGGCCATCCTCGTGGCTCCTGGTGAGCAGAGAGGATCCTTGTTAGCCAGAGCCATGTGGCTGTTGCTGGAGGAAACTTCCAAAAATCCTGCTCTGCCCAGGGGGTCCTAGGCCAAAAGCCCTACCTAGAGCCTAGGAAAAAGTCTTTCCCGGGCCCAGGCCATGGGTAGTAAAGAGACCTCCCCAGAATCCCACTTGTCCACCCTGCCCCACGTCCACGCTCCCAAGTCCCAGCTCCGTAAGTCAGTCCAAGGCCCTATGTGTGCCAGATCCCTGCTAAAGGCTGGGCAGACAGAGCTATGAATGAGTAGCCACAGTCCTTTTCTCCCTGAGCGAACGAATAGGCAACAGACAACTAAGAGAGAGTTGTAGCTGCAGCATGACAGGAAGTGCTGGATCCTACCCAGCCACCATCATCTCCCACCTGGACCACCGCAGCTGTCTCTGGCGGGGCCACAGGGGTGCCCCCTCCAATGACACACTTCAGCTCTAGAGATTTGGGCCATACCTGATCAGATCGGGTCACACTGGTCAACGCCCCCTCAGGAATCCTAAGGGAGAAAGGCCACCTCTGGCCGCAGTTTTCCCCACAGCCCTCTCTGGTCCCCACACCACCACCCCATACTCTGTATTTCAGCCCCAGTCAGCTCCACCAGCAGCTCAGGTGTAGGCACTCATTTCTGAACCTGGGCCCATCTGTGCACTCTGTCTGAATCATGCTTTCCCCATCCAATTCCCATCATCAGCCTAATTCCTCCCATCCTTTGGGCTTCCTGGATATCACCTCCTCCAAGAAACCTTCCCTGAGCACTCTCCAGGTTGGGCAAGATCATCTCCCTGGGCTTCCCCCATCTGGACCCTGATCCCTCTCTGCTGGAATGGCCTCCACACTCCAGGCCAGGTCCTCAGTTCACTTTAGCCAAGGTGGTGTCCCTGGTATGGCAAGCCTAAGGCCTAGCCCATGGTAGACATTCACTGGCAAGTGAATACTGAGTAATTGACCAGGGAAATGAAAAGAACCCACAAAGAAAAATTTAAATACCTTAACTTTGTCTAAAGGTGTAAGGGAGGAAAACCTGAAAATTTGTCACTCTGGTGACAGGGGCCCTATTATATGTGAATGCAGAGTTCCAGTCCTGCCCTTTCCTGGCTATGTGGCCTCAGGCAAGTCACTATACCCCTATGAACCCTAGCTGTCTCAGCTGTAAGATGGGGACACCATCCCCAAACAGGCTGAGCAGTTGTGAGGTCATTAACCATATCCACGAGTAAAGCGCTTGGTGCATGGCAAGACACGAGTAACAGTTCTCGAGCAATAGTGACATTAGTCTGGTGATTACTGTTATTAGCAGTAATAACAGCAAACACCATCGTTGTCTGCAGCCACTGCCTGCCTTCTGTATGTCCCCTCTTCCCCCTGCAGCTCACACAGAGTGCTTCTCATCCATCTCTGGAGTCCGTGGACCTCTGAAGCCAGTGATTTGGATGAATGGCCCCTGGTCCTTGACTCAGAAGGTGGAAAAGCATGACTGTCCTGACCTCTTCAGTGGCTCATCACAGGCCTTGCCAGTGTGACCCTCTTCTCTCTGTTCAGAGCTGGGCTGCCCTGGTCTCTCCCCGCCCTACAGCAGGGTCTCTTGTTCTCTGTGGCTTTCTCAGCTGCAGAAAGTGCTTCCTTGTACCACAGCTCCTCCCTACAGTGTGGGGGCTGCCTGGGCAGTATTTAGGCCATGGTTGATCTCCCTGAGCCTCAGCAAGTCCAGGCCTGGTGGAGGAATCTCTCTTCCTCCGACCTACTTCCAGCCCAACCTCACTCAGCTCAGAAAAGGGCGCCCCAACTATGTGCAACTGGGCACTTCTTCGGATTCCCTTCTCTACCCCCTATCCAAGCACCTAGGGCTGCCAGTCCCGTGTCCAGACCACACTGAGAACCCACCACTGTGTTCGTCATGCTGTTCCATGCTCCCTCTTCTCCCCAGACCACTGTCACAGCTTCCTGGAGGGGCCACCCTCATCCTTCTGTCCAGCACCACCTCATCCATCTGTATATGGTCAGAGTGATCATTTAAAAGGCAACTCATTCCCCTGCTTCGAGCCCTTGAATGGCTTTTCATAGTATAAACACTGGAATACTTCTCTGGGCTCTGGCCCTGTGTGGTCTGTTCCCACCCCAGCATCTTATCACCCAGAGCGTGCCTTTTCCTCCCCACACTTCTTTCAGACAACGCAGCTCACGCAGGTCCCCAGGCCAGGTGAGTTCACCTGTTACCCCTCTGAGCATTCTGTTCTTTTCCCTTCCAGCATACGCCACACTGGCATTGATGATTATTTGAGTAATTATTTGCAGTTGGCAATCTGCCTCCCTGCAAGCACATGGACTGTCTTTCGCTATGGTATGATCTGGCCATCTGGGCGAAAGAACTTGAGGGCCAGCTGCTGCCCACAGGCCCTGGGACACTCAAAGGCACTAAGGGGTGATTCCTGAAGACTGAGCCGGCTTCTCAGGCCTCTCAGAGGACTGGGCCCTGTCCTCACCTCTGCAAAGGTACCTGCCTGTGAGGCTGGATGTCTGGCCTGTGGGCTCTGGGACTCAGGTCAGAGGCTCACCCAGATGCCTGGTTTCCTGTCTCCAGTGCAGGGCTGGCCTGGAGTCGCTCTTCAGTCCCTGAGAAGGGATGAAAGCAAGAGTGAGTGAGTGTGCTCTCAGGGAAGTTTCCTGGCGGGGCAGGGAGGAGGCTGTACCAGAAGGAGAGGGCCAGAGGGCTGAAGTGAGGGAAAGCTCATGTGGGCTCACCTGTTTTGAGCCTGAGCACAGAGGTGCTTTAATAGTGCTAAGCTCTGACCACAGGACCTACCGTGCACTACTTCCTGAATCTGCCTCCTTTATACAGACGAGGAACCTGAGGCTCTGGAAATTAGGGGATGAAGCCAAGGTCACTCAGGGAGCTAGGGTTCTTGAGTCCAACATCTCTGCTCTGTCTTCAAGCCATGATGCTTCTAGGGCAGCACTGTCCAAAAGGATTATAATGCTAGCTGCACATGGGATTTTAAATTTTCTACTAGCCAAATAAAAAAAGTAAAAAGAAACAGGTAAATTCATTTTAATTAAATATTTTATTTAACCTAATAAACTCTAAATACTATCACTTCAACATGACATCAACATAACACCATTAAGATTATTTTACAGTCTTCTCTACATTCAGTCTCGAAATCCAGTGTCTCTTTGACACCTGCAGCACATCTCAGTTTGGACCAGTCACCATTTTCAAATGCACCACCACATGGATGGCTGGCCACCGTACTGAACAGTGGAGGTGTAGAGGGTCAGATCCTGTGTGTTCAGTAAGCAAATGGTGATTGCGTGCCTTTGGCATCCTGGGCACTACGTCAAGAATAGGGACAGAGAAGGACCCGTGGAGCTCTGTCCCTAGGAGCCACCATTTCCCTCTGAGGATCTCTACTGGTGATAAAGTTCCACCCCCTGGGCAATGAGTCTCCACCCTACAACACTCACAAACACACCCAGGCCCACATCCCCACACACATACTCTGCCGCAGCGATGGACTCTCACGAGATATTGCCACCTGGGAGATTTTATATACCCAAGGAATGAGGCAGAAACCAACGAGAATAACAGACTGAAACATTTTGGTTTTCCTTCCAGGAATGGTAGGGAGGAAAGCAAGCAAGCAAGCAAGCAAGCAAGCAGTGCTGTCCTGGGAGGAGGAATATTCAGGTGGCAAAGCACCTAGGACTTGGGAGCTTATCTGTGAAGACACTGAGAAACACTGGCCTCAGATAATTACAGCTGCCATCTGGGGCCTTGTGAGATCCAACTCCTGTTAGATTCTGGTTCTGAGAAGCAGCCACAAATGCCAAAGCATCAGCAGTATGGAAGAGGAAAACACAACTTTGAAAAATATCCAACGTTACCTTGTGTCATTTCTTCTGAATATTGGGATTTGCCATTATAAACAGGGCTTTGAGAACCACTTTGATGTGTGGCAAGTGAAGGAGCACGTGACGTGGGCTTTCTCTGTAATTCCTGGTTCTTGAGTGGAATCGTGAGCCTGAGGCTGCCAGCCCTGCCCTGACTATTCCTGAGGTCATATGGGTGATAGCACTAATTGAGCCATCACCAATGGAAGGAACAGCAGCTAACTCTGCTGTCTCCCCAGTTCCCTCATGCTCAAGGTGGACTTTTGACTTGCAAAGAAGGGCAGGAGTCTTTCCTCCACTCCCATTCCACATGCAAGCCCCTTCTTACTCTAAGTCCTAGGACTCTCTCCTTTGGTAAAGATTATGCCTACCTCCTGGTCAGTGCCCCAGCTGAGATTCAAGGTCACCACCAGGAAAACACTTTGAAATTCTGAGACCGAGTGAAGACAAAGGAATAGCTGCACTAGTAGAGGAGTAAGAATGGCCTGGGTTTGGATTCTCACGCCACCAACTCTGAACTTCACTGTCCTCATCTGTAAATTACTCACTCTAAGAAATTAGTGATGTAGGGAAGCCTGGATGGATTAGTCGGTTAAGTTCAAGTCATTTTCGCAGGATCCTGGGATGGAGTCCCCAGTCCTGGGATGGGGGTCCTGGGATGGAGTCCAGGGTCCTTGCTTAGTGGGGATTCTGCTTTTCCCTCCGCCTGCCACTCCCCCTGCTTATACTCTCTCTCTCTGACAAATTAATAAAGAAAAACTTAAAAAAAAAAAAAGAAATTAGTGATGTAATGCATATAGTGTTTGGCAGAAGATCTGGCCAGTGTAAATGTTCAATAAATCCTAGCTATCATCATTCTATCGGGACATCTATCATCATTCTATCAGGACATCTATCATTTATGTCGTTGTTATTACAACGACATAAACCAGTTATGGTGTGTGTGTATGTGTGTGTGTGTGTGTGTGTGTGTGTAAAAGAGGGATGGGGTAAGACACTTGGGAGGGCATCTCTTCCTATCCCGCCTCCATTTCACAGGTGAAGAAACAAACTATCCAGGCATGGGCTAAAAACCGGCCTGCAGTCCAGCGCTGGGATGGAGCGGAGACGGAACAAGGAGGACAGGATCTCAGGAGAGGAAATGGGAAGGGCGGGATTCGAGGTGAGCTCGGGGAAGCTAGGGAAGTAGTCAGCAAGAACGCATCTTTGGGAGTGAGGGATGGAGCTTTAAGAAGTCTTGATTCGAGACAGTCCGCGGGGTTTGGGGGCGAGCCTATAGAAAGCAGAGGGTGGACCCTAGAAAAGGCAGTCCTAAAAGAGAATTAGGCCTTGGGACTTGGTTTGGAAAGGGGGTTCAGAAGATGTAGGCGTGAAGCGAAAGAAGAGGAGTTTAAGGGAGGAGGGAAGCGGGACTTTGTGGAAGCAGGCTATAAGGGAAGGGGCTCTCCAAGATGACAGGCCAATAGGAGGGAGAGAGGAACCCACCTTTGGAGTAAAGAAGGGGGCCAGGGCCGTGGGGTGTGTGCGGAGAGCGTCCGGCGAGTGGTATAGAACGTCTCCCCAGTCTCCTGCGTCGCAGCCTCAGCCCTTTCGGTCTGGTGGGCTCTTGGAACTGCCCGCGGCGCGCCAGCGCCTCAGGGCATCCCCCACAAATCCTAGCCCGGTGCCTAGAGCGCTGCCATGGCAACGGCGTCTCGCGCAGAAGGCTCCAGGGAGGGGGCAGGAAGTTGCATCACGAAGAAGGGGTAGTCCCGGAAGTGCGTCAGCCTCCCCTCCTCCGCGACGACTCTGTCGGCCGCCGCCATCTTGGGAGCTTGTCGTGTCCTCCGTGCGGGGAGCTGCTTTGACGCAGCACCGCTCACCTTCAGCGAGGCGGACTGGCAGCCCTGAGCGTCGCAGTCATGCCGGCCGGACCCGTGCAGGCGGTGCCCCCGCCACCGCCCGCGGCCACCGAGCCCAAACAGGTACCGCGACCCCCGCACCTCTACCCAGCCCGATCCTTGGCCTGGGCCCTCCCCTCCGGTGCGGGCGCTCTTCACTTGTGCGGAGGAGGAAGCGGCCGCTTTACGAGGGCTTGGAGGGACTACAAGTCCCAGGAGGCAGCGCGTTTCCCGCTCTGCGCTCTCTTCTGGTAGCAAAAGAAGCGCTCTTGGAACAGTGGTTCTCAAAGTGTGGTCCGCGGACCAACAGCATGAGCATCACCTGGGAGTTAATTAGAAATGCCAGACCTAAATACTTACGCATTTTAACAAGATCTCAAGGTGATTGATTAAAGTTTGAGAAGCACTGATCCAGCCCATCCGTAGGTTTTCTGTGGTTATTGGCCCACCGTCGCCGTCCCCCACCGCCGGCTGCCCAGCCCGCCGGTTTTTGCCCAGTAATCCCTAGTTTCCCAGCCTGTACGGTACGTTTTTGTTAATTCCCAGCATCTGCTCTAAGCTAAACACCGTGCAAGGCTGGTGTTTAGAATGAATGAAGCATACAGTTTAGGGAGGTCACAGTTCTAAGTGGGGAGCCATATAAGTGAACATTCTACAAATGGTTATTGTTTCCATCACCATAAATGATACCAGCCAGCCCTTAAATCAGCTGAGGGGGAAAGAGGTGTGTAAATAATTGCAGTATGTTGTGATAGGCCCTATAAGGATCAGGTACAAAAGAAACTATAAACAACATTTCTTTGATGGTGTGAAGGGGAAATTAAAGTAGGTGAAACCCACATGAGTAATAGGTGAATTGCTTTTAAAAGGATGAATTAGTAGTTTGCCAGACAGGTGATTGGAAAGGTTAACAGCATCTTATATTCATTAAGCAAACGTTTATTGAGCACATATTGTATGGGGACCACTGCTTTGGGTTGGGAATATAGCAGAGTACATGACAGAAGACGTCCATTTTAAGTACATCTGTATCCCTGGCATTTTCCCAGTCACTTGGGGAAAATTGAGGTAATACCAGATAATTACAAAGACACCAGGGTAGGGATCACCTGGTGTCTCTGGTGGAGAGTAAATTAAAAAGTGTTGTTGAAGTTTAGGATTGGGAGAGTGGTAGCAAAAGATGCATTTTGGGGGCGGTTGAACTTTTCTTAGTACACAGTGGGGAAAAAAGGAGGAGTTTGAAGCTGGATAACTGACATCTGTGTTTCAGAAATTCAGGTAGGCAGGTAGTGATGAGAATATATAGGAGCACAGTTACTCAAAAGATGCTGAGCGCCTGCCCTAGATGTGTTGGGGGCAGGGGTGGGACAGACTGGATGGGCAAACGCAAGTCACGCAATGACTGGTGGTGCAGGCTCTTCAGCTCAAGTGATGTGTTGGATTCCTGGTTCTGCCATTTGGGCTAGTTAAGCTTTACGTTCCTCGATTTTGTCACCTGTAAAATGAGGGTAATGAGTATTCACATCATGGGCCTCTCATAAGGGCTGTGGAGTTAATATATTTAAAGTTTTTAGGAAGGTATATGCAACCTGCTGTGTGCTTGATAACTGTTACCATTGGATATGGAGGCCGAGGAAGGGAGAAGAGGGCCATGTTTCTGACTTGGATGACTGAGTGCGTGGTTGGCCGTTGATGAGGAAAGCGGTTTGAGAGAAAAGTGCCCCGGAGCCAGCTCAATCTAGAATTATGTGACACATAACAGTGATCTGAGGCATCATTTTGGGTGGGATTGTTCAGTCCCGAGATGGTAGGGGAAGTAAAGGCCATAGTTGTGAGTGCCCGAGTACAGTGTGAATACTGTGGAGAATAGAAGTTTGGGGAACCCTAACATAGGGCAGGAGGTGAAACAGGAGCCAGGAGGGAAACTCGCTCAGGTGGAGTGGTGAGCAGGAAGGAAAGACACAGATAATGGGGCATGGGAGTTGAGTGGAGAGTTTTGTGAAGGAATGGTCACTGGTCACATGACCAGATGCTGGCTATAGTTGGCTCTAGGCAGTCATGTTTGACTTTTGGAAGGGCACTTGAAATGGATGGGGACCAGATGGGAGGTGGGGAAGTGGGAATGGCAAGACTGCGGAAACTCAGGATATTTAGCTGTCAGAGGAAGAGGGGGAGAGTGTAACAGCAGAAAAGAATATGAAGGCAGGGAACTGCTATCTTTTTTTTCCAGATGAGAGACTCACACTTTGTTTACTAACGGAAAGAAGCTGGTGAAGAAAGAGTATTGGAATTTATGGGACCGTTGGTGTTGTGCATTCCAGTGGGGTTTCACAGAACATTTGAGCATTGAGTGGTGGTTAAGACAAGAATAGGTGCAGAGGGAAAGGGCATAAGGCGCTGCCAGCGGAGTTTCCCATCTTTATTCAGCAGTCATTAAATATTCTGTGCCAGGAACATCCCTGGGTAAAGACATGGCCTTCTGGATTCTGGAAGATGGTTTCTTAGAATGTGGTCAGACCCTTTCCCCTCTCCCCCAAATCTGAATCGTCTGGCCACTTGGTAAAAATCCAAGTTCCTGGTGTCACAGACTGGCTAGCTGGTGAGAGTCAAGGAGGCTGCTCTTTCCACCGGTTCCCCAGGAGAGTCCCATGTGGGCACAGTGCAGTTAAGAGCCAGTTTTCTGGAGCAGAAGGTCCTAACTCAAGGAAAGTCTCTGGGAGAGAGTCCATGCTCTCAATGATTTTAGAGGAGTTTGACTTCAGTCCCCCATATCAGGAACCTCAAGACGTTATTTTCCTTTTCTTGTTTTCACAGCCCACAGAAGAAGAAGCTTCTTCGAAGGAGGATTCTACCCCCTCCAAGCCAGTGGTGGGAATTATTTATCCTCCTCCAGAAGTCAGGAATATCGTTGACAAGACTGCCAGCTTTGTGGCCAGGTAACATAGCTGCTTCTGCATTGTCAGCCTGGGCCCGTTAGCTCATCTAACACCACAGCATGCTGGTGAGGTGGGCCGCGGTCAGGATTAGTGTCTTGGCATGGCATGGCAGTGACAGAATGAATCACACTCAGCCCCAGAAGCACCAGGAACCTGTGCTTCCAAAATAGGCCCGAGGAAGTGCCTGGAAAGCTCTTTTGTCAGGGAGAGTATTTGTGTCTGTGTTTGTGTCTGAGCTGCTGGCCGGAGGAAGACATAAAAAGGGAGTTGGTCATTCTCATTATGCAAGAACTGTGCTCCTCACAGCTTCCACTGACGCCTCTGCAGGATGGAATAAAATACGAGCTCAGAGTTCTTATGAGGCAGGAGAGAGGGAATGGGACTGAGTGCGGTCTTTGTGGATGACTTGGAAGTCAGTGCGAATTCTTCTCATCCTTTCCCATCATGTTTTACACACACCTGCTCCTCAGATGGAATCCTCTGGCCTCTTGACTCCAAAGGTCAACACACACCCCCAGTTAAAGTGTTTTTTTGGCAGCCGGCAGGCCACATGCAGCCTATAGAGCTGTTGTTTTTCCTCATGATACATATTTTTTTAAAGATGTATTTATTAGAGAGGAAGGGAGGGAGAGGGTAGGGCAGAGGGAGAGAATTTTCAAGCAGACTCCCACTCAGCAGGGAGCCTGACAGGCTTGATCCCGTGACCCATGAGATCATGACCTGAGCGGAAACCAAGGGTCAAACACTCAACCAACTGAAACACCCAGTCACCGTCACAATAATGTATTTTTAAAAAACTTGAATAAATTGCTACCATTTAAAAATGAGGAGCTTGCACAGTAAATCTGGATTTCTGGCTTTTGTCAACAAACTGGACAACTCGTTGCCTGTAAGCAGCTGCCCGCCTTGAACAGACTGCTGCCCTCAGTCTGGGCACATGTGCTCCAGAGGGCCATGCCTTGATCCCAAGGCAGTATCCCCATCACAGTACATTTTAATAGAGGGTTTCTTCCTTCCCAGCCTCTTAATAAAGTGAAACATAGGATACTCTGAGGCCTTTTACTTGGCAGGCTCCATGCGGATTCATAGCCTCACATTTCAAAGGCTTTGCTTAACCAGGGTATTGCATTAAATCTGCTCTGTGCTTGGGGGAGCAATGTTAGGTTCAGGGCAGTAAGTGTTTATGATAAATGTTCAATGTCTCATAGCAACGCTCATGCTTCTCTTTTTGCCCTGATAATTTAAAAAACAGAATAAATAGGAAAAGGGTGTTAGAGGAAGAATCACCACAGTCTCATTACCAGAATAGTTTCTACCAGCTGTTTTCACTTTCCTGTTTCCTTCTGGTCCTTGATGTCCTTTTTTAGACCCTTGTAATATTAGTAGATACTTTCACATCCTGCTTTTCCCCTCTGTGCTGTGTTAGAAGCATTTTCTCCTGTTGCTCCACAGTCTCTGCTGCTGCGCCGTCCTCAACGCGCCATGTTGAGGTGATAGGTCTCCCTTGACTTGGCTGTCTCCTCTCTCCTTTCCTCCAAGTTGTTTCCAGCATTTCAGTTTGGCACACAAAACTGTGGGGGAAATCTGAGCATTTTCTTTTCCTTCTAGATTGTCTTCTTAGAAGAAAATTCTGTGTGGCACATAACTGGCTTAAAGAGCGTTTTAAAGATATTCTTAAACATTTTGCCAAGTAGCTTTCCAATAATTTTGTGCCAGCCTCTGCTGCCACAGAAATGAGTATCCAAGTTTTCTTAAAAATAAAAACGTATGCATCCATATTTTTAGATTTATTTTTGGCTTAGGTGATTGCCTTGTAGGCATTTTTAAGTATCTGTGGACTTGCTTTCGTTTACATTGCAATGGAGGGACAGACAAGCATCATCTCACTCTGGGATAAAGGAAGCATATGGGACCATCTTTCCACTTCTGTTGAATCTCACACATTGATTGATGGAGCATTCAGTTAAAATCACTGAGTATGTTTTTCCGAAAGAAGTTTTTTTTCCTCTCTAGGTTTGGTCTTCCCTACATTCTCCTGTCAAGAAGCTGAAGTGGAAATTACCCTTAAAAAGTCCCACCAGCTGCGTTGACTCAGAATCATGTCTTTTTGTGCTGAAATCTATTCCTTGTGTTAGAGAACATAATTCTAAAATTAACATTAATTTAAAGGAAAAGAATAGCTTGGAATGAACATTCCTGCCTTCTCATTTTCTTTCAGATTATTCCCAGATGTGGTGAGGTTATGGCTTAGGAGGCAGTGATGGAGGAGACAAGCAGAGCCCCCCCTTGTCTGCCCTGGGTGTTTGCTGGGCATGGTGGCCTACTTTATCAGTACCTGAGTGTGTAGTTTGCATTATTTCAGAAGGTGGAAGGTGCTTCTTCCCCAAGCATGAGGTTCCAGTTGGACTCATACATTGCCTAATTAAGACCCCATGGTGTTATTCATGCTACAGAGTGTGACCAGAACTTGCAGAGGACCTAGCCTGGGTGTTGATGAGCACCACCATGGCACAGTTTGGTACGAAGGCTAATCTGTGGCACAGCATCGCCTGTACCCTGTCTCGCCCTCCAGCTAGCAAGGCCAGGGTGTGAAAGTCTCGAGAGTGTGAAGCTGCTATTGCCAGCAACCCCTGGAACCATCTATCCCTTGATATGTTCAGGGCATGTTTGCAGTGCAGGGCTCTGGCTGGAGGAGTGAGGGAAGAGGCCCCACAAACATCTTTTTTTAAGATTTTATTTATTTTAAAGAGAAAGTGTGTGTGTGTGTGTGTGTGTGTGAGAGAGAGAGAGAGAGAGAGAAAAGGAGGAGGGGCAGAGGGAGAGGGATAGAGAGAATCTGAAGCAGACTTTGCACTGAGTGGAGAGCCAGATACAGGGCTCGATCTCACAACCCTGAGATCATGCCCTGAGCTGAAATCAAGAGTCGGACACTTAACTGACTGAACTGTCCAGGCGCCCCACCACAAACATCTAATACCCACATCATCTTTAGTGTTTATGGAACAGCCCTTTCTAGTCTTCATAAGAATAACAGCCCTTGCATTTCAGGCTGCTGTATGATTCAAAAAGACTTAGCCATGTCCTTAACTGATTTGATCTGAGTTCTCCAGGGTAGAGAGAGAAGGTCGTATTAGCTGCATCTTACACATGGGAATTTGAGACAGAGAAGTTTGGACCCCCGACTTCTGGGGAGGGGAGAGGGGCTGGTGATTGAGTTCAGTCATCAGTGACCAGTGATTTAATCAGTCATTCCTGTGGCATGAAGTCTTCATTAAAAAAACCCTAACCAGAGTGATTCAGAGAGCTTCCATGTCGGTAAACAAGAACACATCAGAGAGGCTTCCAGGAGGCTGGTGTACCCCAGACCCTAGGGACAGAATCTCCTGTGCTCAGGACTCCACCAGACCTATCCCTATGTGACTCTTCATCCTGGCCATTTGTTTTTATTCTTTAAAATATCCTTTTATAATAACCTGGTAATCTAGTAAGGAAGAAAAAAAAAAAAGAGAGTGGAAGGTTTGGTAACTTGGTGAGTCAGAAGTGAACTCAAAACATGTATGTGTCCATATCTTATGTCTTTAAGTTTATTGTGCTTTTTGAGTGACACAGGTATTTAATATGTTAGACACCCTTGAAATGTTACCATTGGGACTCCTTAAAAATCAGGGTTCCCCAAATATCATGAGAGGGACATTTTTTTTTTTTTTTAATCCTGCGGTATTTATCTATTTATTTATAAAGAATTTATTTATTTGACAGGGAGAGAAATAGCGAGAGAGAGCACAAGCAGGGGGAGCAGCAGAGGGAGAAGGAGAAGCAGGCTCCCTGCTGAGCCAGGAGGCTGATGTGGGGCTTGATCCCAGCACCCGGGTATCACGACCTGAGCCAAAGGCAGACACTTAACCCATTAACTGAGCCACCCAGGTGCCCCAGTCCTGAGGTTTTTAAAGGCATGCAAAGACCTAGGGTATATGTGGGAAACTTTCTCAGTACGGGGAGAGACAGGAGACCTCCCTTCTAAAGCTCTCCTCTTGTCATGTGGATGTGCCGTATGCAGCAGCACAGATCTGGGTCCTTGGAGAGCACAGTGTTTCTTTTGTGGGCCTCACCCAGTACTAAATGAGGTGATTCTAGGTAGTACTTGGACAAAGCATTACATGAAATTGTTTACACTTAGATGTTTTTTCCAACCCTTGTGGTTACCCAAAGGACAAAGTGTCAGTTTGGTGCTAGAGTATCCTTAACACCACTGCAGCCCTAGAGAACTGGCCTTCATCTCAGCAAACTTGGAGCGGAGACTTTAATGATACTACTTTATTTTCATTGTGTTTAATTTTATGTTTCCTTTTGTTAGTGTAAAGCTCTACTGATTTTTATGTGAAGTAGTAATACGTCTTCTTTTTAAACTGCATTTTAAAATAAATTTATTCAAAGAAAAAAGCAATGAGTTTAGATAGCTGTGGGATGGCAGGACTAGCAGAAGAGCTACAGGAGCAATAGAGGTCTGGGAGACCCTGTGGAGGCCTGGCCCAACCTTGGAGGAGGCCGAGGACTTTGGCCACTGACACTAGGAGCCTCGAGGAGGACCTCTGCTGCGCTCAGGCCTGGGCTGGTTTGAGTGGCAAGTGGTGGCAAGTAGGGGGCTTGAAGGGGCAGTGTTCTGCATCTAGGCAATTGTCAGGCTTGTGGTGTTAATTCTTTCTTTTCCTCCTTGTAGAAACGGACCTGAATTTGAAGCTAGGATACGACAGAACGAGATCAACAATCCCAAGTTTAACTTCTTGAACCCTAACGATCCTTACCATGCCTACTACCGCCACAAGGTCAGCGAATTCAAGGAGGGGAAGGCTCAGGAGCCCTCGGCCGCCATCCCCAAGGTCATGCAGCAGCAACAGCAGGCCACCCAGCAGCAGCTGCCCCAGAAGGTTAGAGCCATCCCCTCCTTCATATCCCCAGGGCTGAGAGGGAAGGCAGGCCATGGAGGGGAGAGTAATGAACTCTGCTTTCTAAACCTCACTACCAGCCAGGGAGAGACATGAGGTTTCTATCCACAGATGAAGACACTGAGGCTCAGGTAGCAAAGTGCTGTGGCTTTTGACGTTTCTAGAGCACTGCTTGTCTGGCTCTGTGCTCAGTATTTTAGGAGTCTCATTGGCATCTCCCAGCAGCTCATGAGGAGGACATCAAAGTGACCATTTTACAGATGAGGAACCTGAGGCTTGGGGAAGTACGCTTGACCCAGGCCACAGGGTCAGCAATCCAGAGTTTAGGCCCTTGGCCCTCCTCTTTGCCTTTTCCATGGAGCGAGGATAGTGCTGTGATGTGGCTTGTGGGCCCCTTCTTGAGCCATCCCTCCCATCCATTTCACCTTCCTGGGGTCCCTCCATGTGGCCCGCCTTAATACCCTAATCTTCTCTAGGTCCATCACTAGGGACAGTTAGGGTTATCAGTGAAGACAAGAAGGGCTGGCACATTTTGCCTCCTGTATAGACCTAGACTGGTCCCTTCTCTTTGCTGTATTCCTGGAGCATGGTGGCAAAGGCTACCTCCTATTTTACAGTGGGAAATAAAGGTTGGAATAGATTTTGTGACCTTCCATTGTAGTTTACCACTCCTGGGACCTCAGGCTACCCCAGTTTCCTCATCTGTAAAAGGGATTCACAGTAGTAATTCTGTCCACCACATGGTTCGTGTGGAGGTCAGGCGAGGTAACAAATGTGGAAGTCCTCTGTCCAGTGGGTCCTCTGCAGACATGTAGGGCTGACTGTGTCCTTCATCCCCCTGGGGTGGGATTTAATAAGGCATGTGTTTGTCAGATTTTTTTCTGCCACCCTATTTTGGCCCTCAGTTTCATGGCCACAACAGAAATACAGAGGGGCATGGTTCTTGGTCCAAGCCATTCAGGGAGTAGAGGCCACAGTTGGCCAAGAAATCAGTGCTCTTGTGAGTTAGGATTCTCTCACACTGTGGGCCAGTGGTGTGCAGGTGTTTGGCAGAAATGTGGAGGCCTGTGCCGTCCTGTCGGAGGTGTCTTCCTACCCTCTCTCGAGCCTCACATTCTCTCCGCGTCTTAGGTTCAAGCCCAGGTGATACAAGAGACCATCGTGCCGAAAGAGCCCCCTCCTGAGTTTGAGTTCATAGCAGACCCCCCCTCCATCTCAGCCTTTGACCTGGACGTGGTGAAGCTGACGGCTCAGTTTGTGGCCAGGAACGGCCGCCAGTTTCTGACCCAATTGATGCAGAAGGAGCAGCGTAACTACCAGTTTGACTTCCTCCGCCCACAGCACAGCCTCTTCAACTACTTCACGAAGCTGGTGGAACAGTACACCAAGGTACCTGGGCAGGACAGGGGCAGGGGTGCTGGGCCTAGGGCAGGAAGGCACTGTATCTACTTGTGTCTCTAAGAACTTGACTCCTCTGTGGGCCCTTGGGCAGAGGTTAAAAATTCCAGTTCAGTGTTCAGACTAGATTTTTTTTTTTTAAGTAAAGATTTTATCTATTCTGATTTTATCTATCTGATGCAGAGAGAGAGGGAGGGAGAAAACAAGCACAGTCAGGGGGAGCAGTAGGCAGGGGAGAAGCAGGCTTTCCTCTGAGCAAGGAGCCCAGTGTGGGGCTCAGTCCCAGAACCCTGGGATCATCACCTGAGCTGAAGGCAGCCACTTAACTGACTGAGCCACCCAGGTGTCCCTCAAGTCTTGATTTCTATTCCATTCTGCCATTTAAATGTAGCATAGAATGCTGGGGGGGTTTTTTGTTTGTTTGTTTGTTTTTTAGATTTTATTTATTTATTTAACAGAGAAAGAGATCACAAGTAGGCAGAGAGGCAGGCAGAGAGAGAGAGAGAAGCAGGCTCCCTTCTGAACTGAGAGCCTGATGTGGGGCTCAGTCCCAAGACCCTGAGACCATGACCTGAGCTGAAGGCAGAGGCTTAACCCACTGAGCTACCCAGGTGCCCCTAGACTGATGATTTTAAAGAGCAGTGAAACGTATGATTGATAACTGCCATTAGGATGGTGCTTGCTATGTGACAAGGCCAAGTGCTAGCTGCTTTTAAGTACACATCAGAATGTTCATTTGCCTAGCATGGGACCTGAGAAGAAGGAAGCCCTTAATAGTTGCCTTCTTTTGCCCAGTTTAATCATCATAAGAATCCAGGAAGTATTCCCCCTCCCCTTCCCCTTTTTCAAAAGCAGAGATAGGCTCAGAGAGTTGAAGTCCCTTACTCATGGTCTCTCAGCTAGTAAGTAGCTGCACTGACCCCAACATCTATGTTGTTCTTCACTCTAAAAAGTACCTTGGATTAGAAATATAATTTAAGTAAGCATTGGGAGACAGTGTAACTTAAGGAGATAGTATTGTTGAAATACTTATATATGTAGCATTTTCTCATTTAATCTGTAGTAATTGATAAATTAGCCACTGCTATACATATTTTACAGAAGAGGAAGTAGGCACAGAGAATTAATTTTGTCAGGGCTGAGCTGGGGACTTGAACTCTGGCATTTTCACTCTAGCCCCTAAGATCTGGGCCTCAGGGTCTGGAACCAGAAGATCTTAATTTCATGCTACATTGTTGTAATCAAGAATCTGGACAAGTGGGTATTAGTATTTAAAAACAGTTAGATTGTTAATTTCTTGCAAAGCACACTGATACAGATTTGCTAGTGGCTTGGGTTTTGGGGGGTTTTTTTGGTTTGTATTTTTGGTGCTTTTTTCCCCCCAACTCCTTGTGGCGGTTGCATTCTCTTCAGTTGCCTGGTTTGTACATCTGTTCTTGATATTTAGAAACAGCACATTAAAGATCTGGCTTGAAAGGACTGTAATAATTTTCTTAGTTCACTCTAAGTATGTAACTAGAAAGAATTGTAAAAATGTATGTATTTAGAAAATGATCAAATCAAAAAATGGTAGAGTCATTAAAATAACAATCATGGAAAGCCAGAGGGTTAGTGTAATTAATTACATGGTAACAATTTTAAGGGAGCCCTGCCTTGATTTTACCTAGTGGACCACTTCCAGGGTTAAAGGTCCCCAGATCCCTTTGTAGTCTGTTACTTTCCTATTATTCCTTTTCTCTCAGGACTTGGGTATTGACATTTAGTACTCTAACCTGAGGGCACTGGTGTCTGTCTCTAGTCACTGGGGACTCTAGGGCAGATTTATTTCTGAGGTAGAGGTCTAGGGATGATAGGGTAGGGCTGAGCCACTTTACCAATGATAAACTGTTGGGATTTATGCTGTTTTGAACAATGGCATCATTCATTGTCTCATCAACTATATATTCAGCGTCAGACTTTCTTTCAAATGCTGGTGATATAATAGTGAACAGAAGACAGAGAAATCTCTGTCTTTACAGAGTTTCTGGTCTGGTGAGGGGGGCGAAAAGCAAGTGCAGTGTCAGTGGTTGTCCGATGGTAATAAGTACTATGGAGAAACGGAAAGCAGGGGACAGAATCTGGGAGTTGGGATCTGTGAGCAGCAGTGTGGAGTAGGATCATCAGGTGAGCACGTGCGAAAGGGCCTGGTGGCATGTGCCAGAGGGTGGTAGCAGCTCCCTATTGAGAGCAGCCAGGGCATGTGGACTGTACGCTGGGTGGTGGGTAGTGCTCTTTTGTGGATTTTCTTGCTCGTCCTTGCAGCTGCCTTTTACATTGACTGTGCCACCTTTAAGCAGTGATGTTACTATTTATAGAAGACAGCCAGGTTACAGAGGTTAAGTGACTTGCCCAAAGTCACACAGCAAAGTAGAGCTGGGATTGGGACCTGGAACCCCATGCTTTTGCTTGTCCTATGTCGTTCCACAGGCCCCGGGAAGCCCCCTCTTTGTCCTGGGTTGTGCTGCACTGACAGTTGCTTTAACTCTTCCCATGTTTCAGATCTTGATTCCTCCTAAAGGCTTATTTACAAAGCTCAAGAAAGAGGCTGAGAACCCCCGAGAAGTTTTGGACCAGGTAAACTAAATTATAACTAGTTACTTCAATGCAAGTGACCTTGTGTGGGTTGTTTCATATTTGGAAATGGGACCAAATGGGTCCAGGGCGGGACCTTGTTGTGTTCCAGGCACAGGAGTGGTGGAAAGAAAGACCTTGTGGCCACAAAGGCTGAAGAATCCTGGGCTCTCTGCTCCCTTTCTGCTTTTCTTTAAGTTTTACTGGATCTTTCTCTTTTCTGCCCTTACTAGAAGCCAACTCCTGAACAGGTTTTCTGGCGACAGATGCCATTTGAAGCCCCACATTTTCAGAGTCGAGGAGAGAAGGCTGGTTGGCACTGCCTGTTTTGGGTGGCTGCATGAAGGCTTTGTTTCTCAGGCTCTCAGACCGCTGCTTCTCTCATGGGTACTTGGTCAGACTTCCTGGGACAGAGCTTGCTGTTCTGTGAGCATCACGCCCCTTGCCAACTCAAGCAGAAAACTCTGAGAACAAATGGCTGTCCTTGAGGCCTAGACACAAGGTTTCTGTGGCATTTAGGTTTTTTTTTTTTTTTCCCTGTCTGGGCGCTGGGCTTGACTGAAACCAAATGCAAATACCATAGTTTCCGCCAGGAAGTTGCCCTTGTGGGCCGAGCAGCTCCCTGTCCCAAAGGAGATGCTGGCTTGGGTGAAGGTGCTGGAGGGGTCAGGCCCATCAGGAACAGACCCTGATTCAGGTTAACATTGTGCCGTTTCCTATTTCCCCAGGTGTGTTACCGGGTGGAGTGGGCCAAGTTCCAGGAGCGAGAGAGGAAGAAGGAAGAGGAGGAAAAGGAGAAGGAGCGGGTGGCCTATGCGCAGATCGACTGGCATGATTTTGTGGTGGTGGAAACAGTGGACTTCCAACCAAATGAGCAAGGTAGGTCTGTGACTCCAGGTGGGGAGCCAGGAGCTTGGAACCATCAGGAATATCTCAGGTATACATCTCTTCCCACAGAGCACTATAGTCCCCCCAGAGGGTTTTATCTATCTGTTTTATCTCTGCTGCCAGAAGACTTCTGATTTGCCACATTGTCCCACTTAACCCAATTGAGCAAATGTGCCAGACCTTGGGTCTGGAGCTGGGAGAGCTTACAGTGTGTAGAGGGTAGACCAAGGGGTGGGCCTTTGATAAGGAGTGTCTGTGGAGGTCTCCTTTTGACTCTGGATTACCCCCTGCCAGGGAATTTCCCTCCCCCCACCACCCCAGAGGAGCTGGGGGCCCGAATTCTCATTCAGGAGCGCTACGAGAAGTTTGGGGAGAGTGAAGAGGTTGAGATGGAGGTCGAGTCTGATGAGGAGGACGAGAAACAGGAGAAGGCGGAGGAGCCTCCTTCGCAGTTGGACCAGGACACCCAAGTGCAAGACATGGACGAGGTATGCTTCTGGGAGGGCTTACAAGCCGGCCTTTCCCTCTGGAGCTTGGTATGGGGGTGCTCTTCACATTTCAGATCAGCTCCCTTGTGATCCTTGAGAGGAGGCGTGGGTCCCGAATAAGGCATGCTGGCTGAGCAGCTGCCCGGACCCAGGGAGCATAGAGCCTCTTTCCAGCTTGGGCAACAAAGATTCATTCATAGGCAAGGATCTGAAAGCTGTGCTGGCTCTGTTCTGTGACCTTCCCGGCTTCGCCCAGAGGCCCTGCTCCCTCCTGCCCCCATGCCAACTCTCAGTAAGGGAATACTTTTCACCACATGCTTTGATGCATTTGAACTTAGGCCCAAATGATCAGCAGTTCCCAGAGCTTTTCTTAGTGTAGCCTCTGCTTCCTTTCGGCCACCTCTACCCCTTCCCAGCAGGCATAGAGTCTTCAGAGCCAAGCTGCTCTCCTCCCCTTGGAAAGAATTTGTGTGTGAGAAGAATGGCCCCTGTGTCTGTGGGAATTGACTTTTTCTCTCCCTCCCAGCGTTCCTCCATGAGCGGTTACCATTGAGCGCCGACTTGCCTCCCGCAACCCTCCCCAGCATGTTTAACTGCCCTTGGCCTCCTGGGACTGCCTGGTGCCAGCTGCTGGAAATGCCTGGGCGGAGTGTTAGCACCACGGCCCCCAGCACTCCCATTCATGTTGCGAGGAAGGAGCTTGGCCAGCTGCCGCCTGGCCTCGGCTGCCCCTGGAGGCTTAGCACATGGATGCTGGCTGGCAGGGACGTAGGCTCTTTGCCACCCTGAGAGCCGCCAGGGCTTAGCTGCAGGGAGGTGGTCTATTGGCTCTTTTCTGAGTCCTGCCATTGCTTTGCTTTTCAGGGTTCAGATGATGAAGAAGAAGGGCAGAAAGTGCCCCCACCCCCAGAGACACCCATGCCACCTCCTCTGCCCCCAACTCCAGACCAGGTCATTGTTCGGAAGGATTATGACCCCAAAGGTAGGGTCTGCTTTCCTGCCCTCACATGTTCCTCAGTGCTGTCTATTTCTAGGAGGGGGTGAGGTGGCATGTCACCAAGGCATCGATAGCCCCTCTTTCGCAGGCCTGGTGATGGGGAACAGAGCTTAGTCATCTCTGGTGCCCAGGTGTCTTGCACAATGCCGGCTACAGCATGGCACTAAATGGATGGGTCTCAGATGAGGGAGATACAAATAAAACCGTAGTCCCTTAACCCTGGCTGCTTCCCAGTGTTCTCATTCAGAAATCTCTTTCCTTTAGCTTCCAAGCCCCTGCCTCCAGCCCCTGCTCCAGATGAGTATCTTGTGTCTCCAATCACGGGCGAGAAGATCCCTGCTAGCAAAATGCAGGAGCACATGCGCATCGGGCTTCTCGATCCCCGCTGGCTAGAGCAGCGAGATCGCTCCATCCGGGAGAAGCAGAGCGATGATGAAGTATATGCACCAGGTGAGGGGGGGTTCTCCCAGCCTGTCCAAACCCCTGCTCTGACCCAGCCCAGACTTGCTTTGAGCCGTGGGAATCTCTGAAATGTGGTCAGTTTGTTTTAACCAAACAGAGCAACATCTGAGGTCAGACAAAAGTTTGTGAGGATAGGTACAGCCTGTGATGCTACAAAAGAATTCCCCATTTTCCAGAAGCACTCTTCATAAGGCTCCTCCAAAGGCAGGCACCTGACATCTACGCCATCCCAGACATACCAGAGCCGGGGAAGTTGACCATCTTGGGGCTGTCTTAGAATGAGGGCTCTGCTGGCTGGAGCACCCTTAGTGCTTTGAAATGAGACACAATGGGAAGAAAACTGACCCAGAGGCAGGAGAGTAAGCTTGTAGTCCTGATTGCCGCTTGCCATTTGTGTGACACAGTCCTTGCAATTGCTTTTCTTAAGTCATGTGGTTGGACAAGCTCTAGCATACAACCTTAGTGCTGATTGGGCTTCCCCAGGCTCAGAGACGGGCCATGCTATATTGGGACCCAGACTCAGCCTGCCCCACAGGACTAGCCTCTACTCTGCACCAGGAGAGTTGGGGCTCTCTGTTAGAAGGGCACCTGGTTTTAGTTTCCTTTCTGTTCCCTGCCTCTGTTCTGTGACTGCATCTAGGTCTGGATATTGAAAGCAGCTTGAAACAGTTGGCTGAGCGGCGTACTGACATCTTTGGTGTAGAAGAAACAGCCATCGGTAAGAAGATTGGTGAGGAAGAAATCCAGAAGCCAGAGGAAAAGGTGCAGTTCTGATGGATTCTAGTGCCTTCCCCACTCTCATAATCCTATACTTGAGCTGCATTTTAGGATCCCTGACAAGCTGTGGCTTTGCTTTCCCTTGCAGGTGACCTGGGACGGCCATTCGGGTAGCATGGCCCGGACCCAGCAGGCTGCCCAGGCCAACATTACCCTCCAGGAGCAGATCGAGGCCATCCATAAGGCCAAGGGCCTGGTGCCAGAGGATGATACCAAAGAGAAGATTGGCCCTAGCAAACCCAATGAACTTCCCCAGCAGCCACCACCTCCGTCTTCAGCCACCAACATTCCTAGCTCTGCCCCACCCATTACTTCCGTGCCCCGGCCACCTGCGGTAAGCCAGTAGCCACTTTGGGACTGATCTTGCAGAGCTTGGTTCTTGGGGTTGGACACTATTGGCTGAGAAGGACAGCTTCCTTATAGTGGGATCCAGGGACTGATTGGGTCAAGTTGAGAGACAAAGAACTCTTTAATTGTAAGTGGGAGCCTCTGGTCTGATCTTCCTCTGTGGAGGAGGATTGGAGCATGGGAGGGAGGGAGGCAAGAGGCAAATGTGAGAAGCAGGCTTAGGACAGAGAAGAGCTGCAGGGCTTAGCAGGTCTTCGAGGATCGCTGGCCCGTCTCCAGGAAGCTAAGTTGAGGTCAGCCTCTTTAGTGGGTTTTTCAGCATCTGCCACAAGCAGCTGGTTGAGTCCCAAGTGGAAAGAGTGTCACTCTGGGCCTCTCAGCATAATTACTGTCAGAGTCTGGTTGTGAGCCTGCAGTCTCTCAGTCAGGGAACTCCGTCAGAGCTGTCTAGTCCCCATCGTCAAAGGCTGCAGGGGGCTAATCACCAGCCTTATTTGCCCTTGAGGTCCAGTTTTGGCTTCCTTTGACCTCTGGGTCCCTCCTCTTCTGCAGATGCCGCCTCCTGTCCGTACCACAGTTGTGTCTGCAGTACCTGTCATGCCTCGCCCCCCAATGGCATCAGTGGTCCGACTACCCCCGGGCTCAGTGATTGCCCCCATGCCGCCTATCATCCATGCGCCCAGGATCAACGTGGTGCCCATGCCTCCCTCGGCCCCTCCTATCATGGCACCCCGCCCACCCCCCATGATTGTGCCAACAGGTCAGTGTCTCTCATGCCACCTTCCAGGCCGTTGGGTCAGGACTGTAGACTAAGCACTGCGAGCAGTGCAGTGGCTGGCGGTACTGCCCAGCTGTTACAACTGGGGGGCCAACCCAGAGGGGAGCCTTAGCTTCCCCACATGAGTGGTCCCTGAGCTACGAGCTGGGGAGCCACAGGTCCTGGGGGAGATGGGCTGAAGTGGCAAAGCTGGGGGCTGTGCACCCAGGATGGTCAGGCTCCAGACAGGTGCAGAGGCCCAGTGATGCTTGCCTGTCAGCTGGCACCCAGTCTGTCTATCAGTCCTGCCCCTGCTGCCCCGTTTCCTGCTGGCTGCCAGACTCGGCGAGGAGTGACCCTTCACACTTTTGACTGGGAAAAGTGGGAAACCTTTGCAATCTCCCCTCATCCTTCACCGCCCTGAGTCCCAGGGCCTTCCTCCCACTCACGCAACCACTTATTCTTGTCCTTGCAGCATTTGTGCCCGCTCCACCTGTGGCCCCTGTCCCAGCTCCAGCCCCAATGCCCCCTGTCCACCCTCCACCTCCCATGGAGGATGAGCCTGCCTCCAAAAAACTGAAGACAGAAGACAGCCTCGTGCCTGAAGAGGAGTTCCTGCGCAGAAACAAGGTCAGTGATACCAGAGTGCCAGCCATGGTCATAATGCCCAGCTGGGGGGTCCGGTCCTGCTGTGGTTCCACACTCCCTGCCCCACCATGTTCCGCTCCCACTCCTCTGGCTTCAGGGGCCCGAGTCAGATATTGGAGGCTTGGAAGGGCTTCTGAGCGCCCAGTGGATGCGCAGTTAACAGTGAAAGGAGCAGGCTGAGTAGGTGGTCCCTCTGGTGTGAATTCTTGTGGAGACCAACAGACAGGACTTGAGTATGAACGGGGCCCTGGACACTGGAAGAAATCCTGGGTGTAGTTCTTAATTTCTTTGTGGCCTCCTTCTCTTGCAGCCCTTTGGAGTTCCCCCTGTTGTGGGAATTCTGTTGGGGTACTAGAAATAAGGGAAATCCTGGTGCTTCCAGAGCCTAGGGAGTCTTGCCGGCTTCTAGTGAGGAGGCAGAAGCAGTCCTAGCCCCACTCCCCCAGTCCATTTGACCCGAGCTTTTTTTTTTCGCCTTTCCGGTAGCACTTCCCATTTTCTCAGTACTAGCTGAAGTGCCAAGGTAGAGCTACGCATTTTATGGGCCCGTGTCTTCTCAGTGCTTACAGCAGTACCGTGCAGCTGTTGTGATCACTTGCTTTATAAACTTGGTGTTGAAGCTTAGTGAGACCTGGTTAGAGGAGTTGGGAGCCCAGGTTTTCTGACTTTGCAGTTTATATGCTCTCTGTCTCTGGTGCTTCTGGTGCTTTTACAGGGCATTTTCTTAACACTTTGTCAGTTCTAGACTCACTAGGGGGCACGGTAGAGACCATTTTAAAGAAAAGAAACCATTTTAAAGAAAAGAAAAGAAAACGGGAAGTGAGTTGTGCCATGTCACTAGTGCTAGTGCTGTTAGTGAATTGGGCCAGGGTCCGAGAGGCCAGATGGACAGGTGACATTGTTTATGTTGGCCCAGGAATAGGAAACCATAGTTTCTGATGGGCTCAGGGTTCCCCAGGCATAATTGCCATGTCCTGTTTTGTAGGGTCCAGTATCCATCAAAGTCCAAGTGCCCAACATGCAGGATAAGACTGAATGGAAACTGAACGGACAGGTGCTGGTCTTCACACTCCCACTCACAGACCAGGTATGATTTGCTGCTGCTAAGTGGCATCAGGTGCAGGGGATACAAGGAGTCGGGTGGGGGGGCAGGTCAGCTTCCTTCAGCGGACCTTAGCAAGGAGCTGAATGACCTCTCGGTCCCACAGGTCTCTGTCATCAAGGTGAAGATTCACGAAGCCACGGGTATGCCTGCAGGGAAACAGAAGCTGCAGTATGAGGTGAGTCGGACGTCGGTGGTCCTGCCCCTTGGGTCTCAATACCTCTGCCATCCCAGAAACTAAATCCCTTGTGGAATCAAAGGAGTGGAGAGACATGTGGGGGCAGCCATGTGAATCTGTTCTAGAAGCAGTGATGCTGGCTGGGAGTACCAGGGCAAGTTAGCCTGACATGATGAGGCTTGGGGTGGCTGGGTCATGTTATAGCCTTGTGTGGAGCCCCAGAAACCTTCATGCCTCAGTGACTAGGGTGGGCATCTGGGGACAAGACTTGGAATGCTGTGGTGGGTTTCTGGCCCAGTGGTGGAGCCATCCCAGCCAGTGTGGTCTGGGGTAGCCTGGCTTTGTGCAGGGACGCAGAAGTGATAGTCCAGCTCCACCTGGTGCATACCCAGCCACATGGGGCTGCTTTATTCTCCCTCTCAGGACTTTGACAAATAGCTACTCTGAGCCTCAGTCTCAGACTCTTGGATTGATCTCAGAAAGGTCTTCAGATTTGAGGGTCAGAATTCCATGGGGTTTGGTCTGGGCCACCTTCTTGGGAAGTTGACAAAGAGGGAGAGCATGGGTTACAAGCAGGGAAGGAAAGCAGAGCATTCTTGGGGAACTGGAGACCTTCCGTCCTCCCTGTGCCAACCCCACCCACATGCCCTGCCATTGCCCTGTCTTCTCTCAGGCCCCTGATTCACTGAGTTCAGAGGGAATGGATGTTGGGAGTTATAAAACTACACTGTTCAAGGCCAGGTTGCCCCCACGCTAAAGCACATCGTCTGTTTTCCAGGGCATTTTCATCAAGGATTCCAACTCATTGGCTTATTACAACATGGCCAACGGCGCCATCATCCACCTGGCCCTCAAGGAGAGAGGCGGGCGGAAGAAGTAGAGAAGAGAAACTTGCTGTCAGGTCTCAGCCACTGCCGTTTTTGCCTCTTCCTGTCTCCCACTGTCCTGCTCTCTGCCCCAGTCCCAGGAGACCCTGCCTTGTACACTTGTTTCCCTCTTACTGAGTTTGGAAATTCAAATTGTCCTGCAAAGTTTTCTTACCCCATCCCTTCTCTACATTGATAAGGGAGAGTTTTCAAAGCCAATCTCTTCCCTAGTGGTCTCTGGAATCCCTTTGTGTTTGAGTCTTGATTTGAGGGGATTCATTTCTTTAGGTGGCACATTAGGAGATGTGAATGCAGAAATGTGCTGTGGGATAGTGTCATAGAACCAAATAGCACCTGGCTGATGAGAGTATGGTTGTTGTCATTATTAATCATTTTGTATAATCCCCTTGTGTTTGCGTCCTGATTTGAGGGGATTCATTTCTTTAGGTAGCGCATTAGGAGATATGAACCCGGAAATGTCCTGTGGGATAGTGTCATAGTCCCAAGTAGCACCTGACTGATAGAGTATATTTGTTCTCATTATCAATTATTTTGTATCTTGCCATGGGTTGTCTAATAAACCTCTTGTATCCTTCTTGTGAAATCAGTGTTGTAAGACTTGTCCCTTGGCCACCTGTGCTCTGTCCAGACCCAAGACAGTGGGAACATAGCACAATATGTTGTGTATTCTCTTCTACTCTGAGAATGTTGGAGTTGTGTGGTTTTTTGTTTTTTTTTTTTTAAGATTTTATTTGAGAGAGCACACAAGTGGAGGAGGGGGGCAGGGAAAGGGCAGAGGGAGAGGGAGAAGCTGACTCCCCATGGAACAGGGAGTCCACTGTGGGGCTTAATCTCAGGATCCTGAGATCATGGCCTGAGCTGAAGGCAGACGCTTAACTGACTGAGCCACCAAGGTGCGCTGGAATGTTGGGCTTTGAACTAAATTCTTAACCACCACCAAGTCTTTTAATGAATTTGTCTTACATTTATTTCTGTAGCTCTTAAAATATTTGGATCCTTCAAAGGCATACTCTGTATTTAATAGACTGCTACAAAATGCTTTCAGCATGCCAGGACCACAGAAGAACAAGGACAAGTGTGATGCAGTTTCTGGGCCAGTGGGCAGTGGAGAGACACATGGAGATGAGATTCAGGGGTGGCAGTTTCCTGACCACCTGGAATCATCCATCACCTGATTGGCCCTGTGACCTTAATCAGGTGGCTTACCTTGAGTAACCACAGGGGCATGAAATTTTTAAAAATTTTTATTTAAAAAGTACTTAATTATGCGAGAGCCATGAATTATTCTAAGAATTTTATAGAATTTAACCAATTTACTCTTTATTGTTTAAGTACTCCATCAGTTTTAACTTACATAATACTGAGTATTCCTGTTTTATGCTTGAGTCAACTTAGCTCAGAGACGGTGGGTTGCATGCCTACAGTCACACAGTAAGAAGCTGAAAAGAGAATATGTGCAAAACGCTTGTCATAGGCCTTGCTTCCTAGTAAGAGCCAGACGCAGGCTGTTATTTTCGGAATTGTGCTATCACGGGGAGCTAGGCGCTGCTGTGGGTGTTTAGAGGGAGGAAGGTGAGAGCCTGTTGAAAACTATTTCCTGATTTGAAACCTAAAGCTCATTCTGTTCTGAAGATCTCACATGTGTTTATCCCCTGAGAGTACCTAGTGCCTTTTCTTGGTAGTCCCTCCGTTGGATCCTCCTACCTGCCCCACGAGGTCATCTCCAGGGCTCAGAGGAGTAAGGCCATTCCCAAAGTCATAGAACCAGTATTCTAGTCACCACCCTCTGTACCACCAGCAGCCCCCACCCCTAGTCCCATACACATAAGCTGGCAGCTTCTGACTCCAGACCTAGGGCTCAGGTGGCCCTTCTGCAGTACCACTTGTATGGCTCCATTACAAACTACTGATCCCTCACACTTTTAACTTGGTCAAGGGACGCTATTCCTTACCCATTTGAAATCTGCCTCCCACCTGGTTGCTGGAAGTTTCCCCAGGGCCCAGGGCTGAAGTGGGTTCCATGCTTTGGGGTGTCTAAAATGAAGGCACTGCTGGTTGCTTCTCCATAGTTAACACCAGAAATTGCACTGAACACCAACTGGAAAGGGAGTCAGGAGACTTAGGGTGTCCTGGGCTCCAAGCTCTCCTTTCCACCTGGGATTATTTCTGGGAATGGGGAACAGAGTGTGGTGTTGGGCACTTTCCCCCACAGATGGCAGATCCTGTGGGCCCCCGATGACGGAGGCTGTGAATAGAGGCCAGGAATGCTGCTGGGTGGAATGTGAGTGAATGGGTCCTTTGAGCCACCCTCCAAGGCCTGAACCCAGTTTCCCGAAGCTCTTGAATGAACATCTGTCCTGGCTCATTCCCGTCGAAGGAGGCCCATTGACCAGGGTGGCCTTATGACTGTCAGTGGCCATGGGCCCAGCACTCGGGCCCAGCCCTCTGCTCTTCTGGTTTAGGGCCTGTGACATGAAGGCAGTGCCTTGCTGACACAGCTTTTCTGAATCTCACTGTGATCCTCTGAGGATTGTCTCATCCATTTTTTAGATGAGGTAGGTACCCAAAGTGGTACAGCCCATGAGGGCTCTGGAAGGCCAAATCAGCTCTTCCATTCTTGAAGACCACATCGTTTTCACTGCCACATCAGACCAGACTGTGAAATGGGGAGAAATGTTCCTGTTGTGGGACTGCTGGGAAGATGGGCATGATTTGATGCTCTCAGAGAGGCTGTCCTTTTAGATTTGCACAGAGGACTTCAGGAGTTGTAGACATTAAGGAATTTCAGTTTCAACTCTGCCAGTGGCTTGAGTATTTGTCATGTAGCTCAGAGGAGGCCATCTATGATTAGACCCATTTCACTTTTTATCTATTTATTTTTTAAAGACTTGTTTAATTTGTAGGGGAAGGGCAGAAAGAGACCCCCCCTTTTTTTAAGACATTATTTATTTGAGGGGTGCTTGGGTGGCTTAGTTGGTTAAGTGTCTGCCTTCAGTTCAGGTCATGATGCCAGGGCCCTGGGATTGAGTCCCACATTGGGCTCCCTACTCCGCGGGGAGTCTGCTTCTCCTTTTGCTTCTATCACTCCCCCTGCTTGTGCTCTCTCTCGCTATCTTGCTTATTCTCTTTCAAATAAAAATCTTTTTAAAAAAATTGATTTGAGAGTGAGCGACTGAGCGAGAGAGAGCACAAGCCAGGAAGAGGCAGAGGAAGAGAGAGAAGTAGACTTGCCGCTCAGCATGGAGCCCAACATGGGGCTCGATCCCAGGACTGATATTATGATCTGAACCAAAGGCAAATGTTTAACTGACTAACCAACCCAGGCGCCCCAGAAAAGAGAATCTTAAGCAAACTTAAGATTCAACTGAGGCTGACGAATGGCTTGATCTTACAACCCTGAGATCATGACAGGAGCCGAAATAAGAGTCGGACTCTTAACAGCTGTGCCACCCTGGTATCCTGACCCATTTAGCTTTTTACAGTTAGAATTTACATTAGAGAATATATAAAAGGCTATTTTAGGTTATGTTAGGATATATACTTGAATGGAAATATGTGGTGTACTAGAATTATAGCAATTTTTTATGTAATATTTATCCTTATAATTAAAAATCAAAAAGGCAAAATACAGTGTGGCTTAAATGCATACTAGTACATAAGATTTTTAGACATTTGCTTTTTAAAAAAATGTACCATCTTCAAGTTGAGATCATTAATTTGGGAATTTGCTCTTACATTGCTACATTTTGATAAAAAGTCAGTGAATGGGGCTGGGGTGCCGGGTGGCTCAGTTAGTTAAGTGTCTGCCTTCGGCTCAGGTCATGATCTAAGGGTCCTGGGATCAAGCTCCCCTTTGAGCTCCCTAATCACCAGGAATTCTGCTTCTCCCTCCCCACCCTTTGTGTTCGCTCACTCGCTCTCTCTCAAATAAAATATTTCCAAAAAAAAAAAAAAATAGTAAGTGAATTATTCTAGATATCCCTGAGTCATATAATCTGAAGTAAGACAAGATACACTTACTCCTTACAGAGAAGGGACTACCTTTGCCTTAAACTGAGTTCAGTTAAGCCGTCGGTGTTCCCTGTTCCTGAGCTGTGGTGATTAGATTAGGGATAGGCATGTGTCCTAGTATAAACAGATGACACATAAAGGAATGCTGCTGCCTCCTCACTTTAGCAGAAGCTACCAGAAGAGTCTGTTGTATGGATGTGTGGAGGAAGGAGTGAGCTTGGAGCTGCTGCCATGAGGAGCTGTAGCTTAAGATGAAGCAACCAGAGGAAGGAGGACAAAGAAAAGAGGAAAATAAGGCTGCTATCCCCCGTCAGCCTCTGGATCAGATGTCTCATGAAGCTCACTGGCCTATGAATTTTTTTAAGCTATAGAACACACTAAATGCAGTTTTGGGTTAAGCCTATTTGAGTTCTGTTCCCTGCCACTTGGACCTAAGAGTCTTACCGTTATCCGCCGTGTAGGGGCAAAGACACTATCGTTTGCCTACTCTCCATTGGCTTCTGGGCACCAGCCGTCTACCTTCTGAACCTCAGCTCTCACCTTATTACAAATAAAGGCTCTGACATCTGGACGTCTCCTGACGGCCAGTGCTAACAGATTTTCTGAGCACATGCAGTCCTACATTCCAGGGTCCAGGAGAGGGGACTTCCCTGGGGCCTGTGTGAGCACCTGAAGCTAAACTTTCAGGAATGACCCCAGTAGAAGGCATCCCCAGGTTGTGCATACATTCCAGTAGTCCTGGCTGAGCATCTCTTCAACACCTATAGCAGCCAGGCTACCGGGATGTTTCCCGGCATTGCCAAAGGCCACTTATTCCAGGAAGCCACAGGATTTCGCGGGGCATTCCTTTGGATCCATCATTCTTTCATTCACTCCTGCTTTCTCACTGCAGTCTAACCGCCCCGTTCTCTGAGCCTGCTTCTCTTTCTCCCAGATCCCTATAGAGAAGCTTCCTTATTTCCATCTATTCCCCACCTGCACTGGCACCCTTGCCCCCAGTACTCTCCATGCCTTCCTGACCCCGCTTTATTGTCCTTTTCACACACACATTCTTCCTCTCCGCTTTACCCGAATCCCCATTTCCTTTCCTTCTCCTGATGTCCTTCAAATAAACTATTGATCCCGGCCTTCATCTCTTCTTCACTAAATATCAGATAAAGAGCTCTGAAATTGAAGTAAAGAAACAGAACAGTGAGAGTCTGCTATGTGCTGGAGGCTTCAGAGACAGCTCATGTACTTCAAGTAATTGTTGCCGTCGTTTTGTTCTCGTGTTTTGAGTCAGCTCTACTCCCAGTGTGGTGCTTGAACTCAGCCCCAAGATTAAGAGTTACATGGTCTATTGACTAAGCCAATTAGGTGCCCCCTCACCAAGCAATTATTGACATTCTTATTTTTCAGAAGAGGAAGCTAGGGTTCAGAGAAGTTAAGCAATTTTACACAGGAACGCCCTGTTACTGAGGGGCACAGCCATGAGGTAAAGTCTCTCAAGCCATGCTCCATGGGTTAAATTAGGTAAACTCCCCTGCTGCAGCCGCAGACTATGGTAGGAAATATTCAAGAAAATAATGGATTTGGAGTGCTTTGCAAACTGCAAACACCATCACTCCTGGCTTCCACCTACTGAGTACCTCCATGTGCCAGATGCTTAGCACATATTATCACACTAAAGTCTCAGTACTTCCCAAAGGAGGTACATTTTCCAGTATTTCCATTTTGCAGATGAGGAAATGGGCTGAGAGAGAAGTGATTTGTTTAAGGTACACAGTGACAGCAGGGGTTTGAATCCTGGGTGGTCTTGTATAAGAAAATTAAAAGCTGGGGCCTCCTCACAGCCTTAACTGGAGAAACATTTACTCTCCCAGAGATGGACACCCAGGTGCTTTTTACCTATCACCCCACCCCAAATACACTGTACATGTGCCCTTATAGAGCTGAATGTGTTTGGGATATGACCCTAAGACCAGAATTATGAACTCTAGGGTTGTGAATACTTTGCCAGGCTTGAGGCCTCACATCTGCTCCCCTTGCATCTGGCTCCTCTTTCCCTTACTTGGGACAGGCCCACATCCCCATGCAAATCCCACCCTGACCCTCCTACAAGCTGGGACTAAGAACCCACCACTGTCTAGAGCCATTGGAGAGGAGGAATTTCTTCCTAGACTGAGAGTTAAAGACCAAAATAGCCTGTGCCCACTCCCATGTCTGCTGTTGCCCTGTTTATGGAAAACCAGAAGCCTATGGAATGTGAAGACTGCACAGTGAAGTCTTCAAGAATGTCTGGGCCATGTGGCATCAAGGAAACGGCTGGTGAAATCACTCAAGTGTTAGGCCCCCAACCTGTCCCACCCTGGCAGCTCAGGCCTGGCTCTTCCAGTCTTTCTTGTTATTTGTCTGTCTCCCTCAGGTCTACTGGGAATATCAGATGACAGTGTGGTTGCTGCCTATAAACTATAAAGTACTGGGCTTAAGTGAGCAGTTATCATTATGGCTCCAAGAGTTGACAATCTCTAGGGTGAGAAGTAGGTTTTGGGGGGCTAAGGCTGTATAGATACAATTGGTTCGTGCCTCCTGATACAAGCTGTTGTTGGTAAGAGCTGAGTTCAAATCCTGCCTCTGTGACAGCTATTGCTGGGACCTTGGGCAACCGATTTCACTTCCCTACACTTAAGTTTAACTGTAAAAATAGGACAAAATTGTGCCTACTTCATTGCACAAAGATGATAAAAAGGTGTGACCCATTTGGAAAATAGCTTGCCAGTTCTTCAGAAGGTTAAACAGTTACTATATAACCTAACAATTCCCATTCCTAGGTATTTACTCAAGAGAAATGAAAATACATGTCCATACAAAAACGTATTCAATGTTTCCCCAAAATGGAAACAATCCAAGTGACCGGCACTGACAAATGGATAAAATGTGGAATTTGCATTTGGTGGAATATTATTCAGAGAAGAATGAAGTACTGATAAATACTACAACATAGATGAATCTTGAAAACATGCTGGGTAAAAGAAGCCAGACACAAAGTCCACGTTTTGTAGGATTCCATTTGTATGAAATGTCCAGAAAGGGCAAGTCTATAGAAATAGAAAGCAGACTTGTGGTTGCCAAGGATGGGGAGTGACTGCTAATGGATAGGAATTTGTTTTGGGGGTGATGAAAATGTTCTAAAATTAGGTTGTGGTGATAGTTGCACAGCTCCACAAATATGCCTAAAACCATTGAATTATACACTTTAAATGGGTGATTTTTATGGTAGGTTATGTCTCAAGCTGTTGGCAAAAAGATTACAGAAGAAACTATATAGAATTTGGGGCAATAAGTAGCTCAAAGAACGCTGGTCATTATTCTTATTAAATAGGTCTCCCAAGAGCTAATTTAAAGCCCTAAAAGCAGTGAGCAGGGGCGCCAAAACTTCTAGCTCAGCCTGGGTCTTTAAGCCACTGAGTCTCTGGGCGAGTCCTCGAATCTTCAGTCCATCCTGGGTATTCCCAGAGCGACTCATAAATGAATGGGTGAAACCATCCCTTCCCATATCTCTTGGAGAGGAGCCAGGGATTCAGGAGGCAGATGCGGAATCCCCAGCGCACTTCCTCAGCTTCTGACTGAGCGGCGTTTGCCGGTGACAGGCGGGCTGGGACAACCGGAAAGGCCCTGGGAGTTCTTTCAGGTAAGCTCTGTTGATTGACAGCCCGGGGGGGTGGGCTCCCGGTGACGGCTGCCCCGCCCCCTCACGTCGAGTAGGTTGGCGCCAGTCTAAGGGAGGTGGGCGGGCCCTGGGGTCCACGGCGCCCATTGGGCGTGGGGGGAAGCTCCCGAGAGGGCCTAGGGCCCCGCCCCTGGCCTTGCGGCGGCCAATGGGCGCGGCGCGTGGGCGGGGCGTCGGCGGCGTCGGCGGCGGCCCGGAGGCTGAGGCGGCTGAGGTGGCTGAGGTGGCCGCTGGGGCTGAGGCGGCGGGCGCGGCCGGGATGGCGAAGAGCCGTGGAGAGAACGGGCCGCACGCGCCCGCGGCCGAAGGGAGTCTGTCGGGGACCCGGGAGAGCCTGGCCCCGGGCCCCGACGCCGCAGCCGCCGACGAACTCAGCTCTCTCGGCTCGGACTCGGAGGCCAACGGCTTCGCCGAACGCCGCATCGACAAGTTCGGCTTCATCGTGGGCTCGCAGGGCGCGGAGGGCGCGTGAGTAGCTCCGGGGCTCGGGGCCGAGGGCCGGGGCTGGGTGCGGAATCCGCGCGGGGGCCCTAGACGCGGACAGAGCCTCCCTCTGGACGGACCGACATGTTCCCGTCCCAGCCTGGGACCACCGACCCTCCCCTCCCTGCCCCACCCCCACCTCCTGCCTAGAAGGACTGAACCGCCCCTCACTCGCGAGCCCCTAACGACCTAAGGACAGACCGGCCAGTCCTACCTCCCCCTTACCCCCGCCCTCCAGACACATTGACCCGCCCCCAGGAAGCGCCCACAGTGCCCTCCTCCCAACGGCGAGACAGGAACGACAGACACCTGGCCCAGCCCCGTCGCTGCCACCGCGGCCCAGCCCCACTGCTGCCACCGCGGCCTTAGGCCTGATTGACTGTGCCTAACGCCCCCCACCCCGCACCTTGGAGACTCCCAGATGGCTGCCCCTCCCCCGACAGATATCCTCTCCACCCCCATCCCTCAAGACCCACAGACGCCCTGTAGCGACCCTGCTACCCCCACACCAGGGAGATACCTTAGGCAGACAGGACTTCAAAGGGACAGACCGCCCTGCCCTCATTCCACTCCAGGACAGACTGACCCTTACCTCAAGACACGCAGACTTCTGGGTGGACTGGACTGACATTGATCAGCTCCCTCCCAGACAGTCCCACCCTGGGGCAGAGAGTCCCTTCCGTTCAGGGAAGGGTCACAGAATGCTCTCCTCCCCCTTTAGAGGCAGATTTCTTTGTCACTGGCAACAGGTGGGCAGACACTCCCCCTTCCCAGTTCCTGCAGGGTGACAGTGCCTCACCTCCAGGACGGTCTGTTGGTTGCCTCTGTGTATGCTGTGGAAACACTCACCTCCTCCCAAAACACTGACTCAAGGGGGCAGTCATAGAGCAGGGTCCTTCTGTATTGCACCCTGATCCCCCACCCCAGAGCATCCAGGATCCAGCTGGCAGGCAGAGAAATGTGAGGCAGCATCTTCTCTCCAAGCTGGGTTACTGGGCAGTCACATTGCCCTACAGAGCCCTCTGAACCTGGTCCGCACAGAGATCATATGTATAGGCTCGCGGTCCCCTTAAGAAGGATAGACTCCAGACCCCACTCCCATCCCAGCTGTCCTGTCACATGAGACTAGTGTTCTGCACAAAACTGACAAGGCTCCCTCATGGTGCACCTCCCCTTCAACAGAGAGATTCACACAACAGGGGGCCCACG